>NC_064621.1:594216382-595466382 GCF_023898315.1 Schistocerca nitens
TATTAGGAGGTATCGCATGATATTTGTCACCTCTGTGTACTATTTACACCTTGCTATAAAATATTTTGGTGACTTGTCTTCTTATTTTATGTAAGTGAATTATATACTTTCCCATAATTCTCTCAATAAACTGACATTGACCATTCACCCCCTACCACAATCCTTACATGCTTGTTCCATTTCATATCACTTTGCAGTGTTACAGCCAGATATTTAAATGACATGACGGTGTCAAGCAGGACACTACCAATGTTGTATCTGAACATTACAGGTTTGTTTTTCCTACCCATCGGCATTAACTTGTGTTTTTCTGCAATTAGAGCTAGCTGCCATTCATCACACCGACTAGAAATTTCGTATAAGTCTTCTTGTACCCTCCTGCAGTGAATCAACTTTGACATCTTCCTGAACACCACAGCATTGTCAGCAAACAAATACAGATTGGTGCTCATACTGTCTGCCAGATCATTTATGTCTATACTAAATAATAGCAGTCATATCTGACCCTTGTCTCTGAGAAAATATCAATCTGATTTTCACATGAACAATTCTTCCCAAAACCAAGCTGATTTGTGGACATAAGATTTTCGGTCTCAAGATGATTTATTATATTCAAACTGAGAATATGTTCAAGGATTCTGCAGCAAACCGATGTTAGCGATATTGGTGTGTAATTTTGCAAGACTGTTCTTTTCCTCTTCTTATATGCAAGAGTCACCTGCACTTTTTCGGTCGCTTGGAACTATGCATTGGGTGAGAGACTCACAATAAATGCTAGATAGATGAGGGGCCAATTTCTACAGTACTCTTTGTAAAACCAAATTGAGATTCCATCCAGACATTGTGACTTATTTATTTTCAGCTCTTTCAGTTGTTTCTCTACAACAGGAATGCTTACCACTATGTCATCCATACAGAAGTCTGTTTGATGGTCAAACACTGGTTATGTTTGTATGATTCTCATGTGTGAATGATTTCTTAAATGCGAAATTTAAAACTTCAGCCTTTATTTTGCTACCATCAGCTGCCACATCGACTGGTCAACAAGTGACTGGGTGGAGCAATGCAATTGCTTAGCAATTTTACATAGGACCAGAATTTGTGTGTATTCTGTGTCAAATCCGTTGCTAAGGTGTGATGGTGGTAGTTGTGGTATGCTTCACACACATATATCTTTCCAAAAATGCATGAATCTCTACAAACTTCGCCTGCCATCACTTGCATGTTCTCTTTTGAACTGAGAGTGCAATAGCCTCTGCTTCCTCAGCATTTCCCGAATTTTGTTGTTGATCAATAGTGGGTCTTTTCTGTGCCTAATCCATTTACTAGGTACATAGTTCTCCAGCTCATGATTTACAGTCTACTTAAACTTGGTCCATAATTCTTCTGTGTCCATCTTACGAGAACTGAGTGATGTCAGTTCGCTGTCTGAGTGAGATGCTAACAAATGCTTATCTACTCTTTCTAGAAAAAACACTCTTCTAGCTTTCTTGACTGATTTATTAACTTTCATAACCATAGTTGCTGTAACATCATGTTCACTAATCCCCATCTCTATACTGATGATGTCAATGAGTTCCAGCCTGTGTGTAGCTACAAGGTCTAAGATATTTCCATTGCTGCCCAACTATCTGCTCAAGGCAGTTTTCAGGAAATGTGTTCAAAAGTACTCCGCATGTCTGTGTGTGTCTGTACTCCCCGCACTGAGTAACCTGGCAGTTATTACTTTTCTCTTACCAGTCCATACATGTATAAACATATAGACACAACTTATTGTAAAAATAGTCTCATTATTTTCACAAAATGCACCTGTATTCTTTCTGTGTGCACTTGACACTACTTCATTCATTCTTTTCACAACATAGTCCTGCAATTTTCCTTTTCAAAAGACTTTAAAGTTATTTGTATCTCTTAACCCAAGAAAACTGTATCATTTTTACACACTCATCCACCATCTAAATTTTAGACTACCATCCACCTTTGCCCACTTCAGCAACTTTCGACCTCAGCTTCATAGTTGTACTGTATTGCTACATACATGTGCGAACTATTAAAAATGAAAAGAAATCCATATGGAAAAGATATATATATGTTACAAATTTCTGATCTGACTTTGGGAATTAGCCAAACTTTGCTTGTTTTCTCATATTGTTAATTTTAAGCTTCTACGTACCAGGTGATCAAAAAGTCAGTATAAATTTGAAAACTGAATAAATCACAGAATAATGTAGATAGAGAGGTACAAATTGACACACGTGCTTGGAATGACATGGGGTTTTATTAGAACCAAATAAATACAAAAGTTCAAAAAATGTCCAACAGGTGGCGCTTCATCTGATCAGAATAGCAATAATTCGCATAACAAAGTAAGACAAAGCAAAGATGATGTTCTTTACAGGAAATGCTCAATATGTCCACCAACATTCCTCAACAATAGCTGTAGTCGAGGAATAATGTTGTGAACAGCAGTGTAAAGCATGTCCGGAGTTATGGTGAGGCATTGGCATCAGATGTTGTCTTTCAGCATCCCTAGAGATGTCGGTTGATAACGATACACTTGCGACTTCAGGTAACCCCAAAGCCAGTAATCGCATGGACTGAGGTCTGGGGACCTGGGAGGCCAAGCATGACGAAAGTGGCGGCTGAGCACACGATCATCACCAAACGGCGCGCGCAAGAGATCTTTCATGTGTATCAGCCAGGCTGGGGATGATGCGATTCTGTAACATATCGGTGTATCTCTCACCCGTCACGGTAGCAGTACTGACGTTTTGCTGTCCAGCGCCATCTGTCGGATATTTTGTGAACTCCCCCCCCCCCCCCCCCACTAATAAAACCCCATGTCATTCCAAGCACGTGTGTCAATTTTTACCTCTCTATCTACATCATTCCATGGTTTATTAAGTTTTCAAATTTATACTGACTTTTTGATCACCCGGTACATTAAAACACTAATACTTAATACTTTTCTTCCTGTTCATTTTGTAGGTACCAACGGCGAATATGACCTTAGAGCCATCTCAGTGTGTGAAACTTAATTTCCAAAAGCCTGGTGAAGGAACACTGCTTGTACTTGATGTGCAGTTCTATCTGCCAGAGACATTGTCAGTGTTGTTAAAGCGTGTGAATGGAGAGGCAGCATATGCACAAGTGCCCTCGAGAATCGCTTCAGGATCAGCTCTGCAGCTGACAGACCAGGAAAATCGTGCAGGGTCTCGGGTGCTTGATGCTGTTCCCACAGTTGAGGTTGTTGCCCTTCTTGAGGCAGGCGCCCTTCGTGATCTCGAGAATATGGCAGCACTGAGTTTTGCGGTATCTGGCTCACGCAAGGTATTACATATGTGTGTTTCTGTGAAAATAAGCAATATGATTATTCATTTTTATGCAACAAAGTAATAGAATTTTAGTCATGATCTTTCACTTCAAAATATTGTTTGTATGATGCATGAGACACTATAAAAACTGCTTGTATCTCACTAGGTAGCTTCTTGGTGATAATCCCACAATTAAGTAATAATATGTAACCTTGTTTAAGAATATCTGAAATTAACTTTTGCAACTAAGTGGAGAATGTAGAGATATTCTTCAGCTCAATACCTACCACTTCCGTAGGGATTATTAGACATGGTTAGACTACTTACAGTGTATACAGAGGCATTCTTCCTGCAGTCCAGACATGACTGTAATGAGAAGACATGTGATACCATACTCACTACCCTCTGCCATGAACATCACAGTGGTTTTTTATTTTATTTATTTATTTGTTGTTCCGTGGGACCAAATTAAGGAGACGTCTCCATGGTCATGGAACGAGTCAATACATGAAATTATAACACGATAGTAGAAACAGATAAAATGAAATATAAGAGATGTATTCAGGCGACAATTCGTAAGTTTAAATAAAGAAAATTAACAATGTAACACTGGAATTTGCTTAATTTTTCAGCTCTTCCAGGAGCTCCTTGACAGAATACAAAGAGTGAGTCATGAGGAAACTCTTCAGTTTAGACTTAAAAGTGTTTGGGCTACTGCTAAGATTTTTGAGTTATTGTGGTAGCTTATTGAAGATGGATGCAACAGAATAGTGCACTCCTTTCTGCACAAGAGTCAAGGAAGTGCATTCCACATGCAGATTTGATTTCTGCCTAGTATTAACTGAGTGAAAGCTGCTAACTCTTGGGAATAAGCTAATATTGCTAACAACAAGTGACATTAAAGAAAATATATACTGTGTGGGCAATATCAGAATTCCCAGACTATTGAACAGGGGTCGACAAGAGGTTCTCGAACCTACACCACATATGGCTCGAACAGCCTACCCTTTTTGAATCAAAAATACCCTTTTTGAATCAGAAGAATTACCCCAAAAAATAATACCATATGACATAAGCGTATGAAAATATACGAAGTAGATTACTTTTCGTGTTGAACTGTCACTTATTTCAGATACTGTTCTAATGGTAAATAAAGCAGCATTTAGTTTCTGAACAAGGTTCTGAACATGGGCTTTCCACAACAGCTTACTATCTATCCGAATGCCTAGGAACTTGAACTGTTCCGTCTCGCTTATAATATGCCCATTCTGTCTGATCAAAATATTGGTTCCTGTTGAATTGTGAGTTAGAAACTGTAAAGATTGAGTCTTACTGTGATTTAGCATCCAATTATTTTCCACAAGCCACAAACTTATTTCATGAACTACATTATTTGATAATGTTTCAATATTACACACAAGATCCTTCACTACCAAGCTGGTGTCATCAGCAAACAGAAATATTTTTGAATCACCTGTAATACTAGAAGGCATATCATTTATATAAATAAGAAACAGCAGTGGCCCCAGCACCGACCCTTGGGGAACGCCCCACTTAACAGTGCCCCATTGGGACTGAACATCACTACCACTCTCAATATTGCGGAGAATTACCTTCTGCTTTCTGTTCTTAAAGTAAGATGCGACCCAATTGTAAGCTACTCCCCTTACTCCATAGTGGTCCAACTTCTGCAGTAATATTTTGTGGTCAACACAGTCAAAAGCCTTCATTAAATCAAAGAAAAGACCTAGCGTTCACAACCTTTTATTTAATCCATCCAAAACCTCACAGAGAAAAGAGAATATACCATTTTCAGTTGTTAAACCATTTCTAAAACCAAACTGTACATTTGACAGCAAATTATGTGAATTTAAATGCTCCAGTAACCTTGTATATACAACCTTCTCAATAACTTAAGCAAACACTGATGGCATAGAAATAGGTCTATAATTGTCAACATTATCGATGTCTCCCTTTTTATAATGTGGCTTCACTATCGAGTACTTTAATCGGTCAGGAAACCTACCAATCCTAAAGGAAAAGTTACAGATATGGCTAAGTACTGGGCTAACATACATAGAACAATACTTCAGTATTCTACTAGATACCCCGTCATATCCATGAGAGTTCTTGGCCTTTAGTGATTTAATTATTAACTCAATCTCCCTCTTGTCAGTATCATGGAGGAGCATTTCACGTAACAGTCTCAGAACACTTTCTTCTACGAGCACTATATGATTCCCTGTTGGGACTAGGTTTCTATTTAGTTCACCTGCTATATTCAGAAAGTGATTATTAAATACTGTACATATATGTGACTTATCAGTAACACGGACATTCCCACTACCCACTGATTCTATATCCTAGACCTGTCTCTGCAGACCAGCCACTTCCTTTACGACTGACCATATGGTTTTAATTTTATCCTGAGACTTTGCTATTCTGTCTGCATACCACATACTTTTTGCCTTCCTAATAACTTTTTTAAGCACCTTACAATACTGTTTGTAATGGGCTGCTGCATTTAGATTTTGACTGTTTCTAACATTTTGATATAATTGCCACTTTGTTCGACAGGATATTCTTATCCCTCTAGTCAGCCACCCAGGCTGCCTGTTTGTGCTAGTACCCTGTTTTGATCGTTCTAACGGAAAGCAACTTTCAAAGAGCACGAGAAAAGTCTTGAGGAAAGCATTATATTTATCGTCTACTTTATCAGCACTATAAACATCTTGCCAGAGTATGTATGTAGATAGTTTTTGTTACTTAGCTCTGGCATTAGCTCATTTGTGATATTAAATAGACTTTTCCTGTAGAAAATGAAGAAATGCAAAAGAGATGTACAGCAGAGGAAGATCACTTTTAGTCGGCCATGGTGGTCTAGCGGTTCTGGCGCTGCAGTCCGGAACCGCGGGACTGCTACGGTCGCAGGTTCGAATCCTGCCTCAGGCATGGGTGTGTGTGATGTCCTTAGGTTAGTTAGGTTTAAGTAGTTCTAAGTTCTAGGGACTTATGACCTAAGATGTTGAGTCCCATAGTGCTCAGAGCCATTTGAACCATTTTGAAGATCACTTTTACATCCTTGTACATATGTAAAACAAAAGATAGTGTAGAGTGGACTATAGATGCAAGTGTACACACACGTAACACACGGAGGGAGAATGGCATATGAAGCATAGTGTTAGACGGAAGTAATTATTTTGATATGACTGCTCTGGCTACAACATATGTGTCACTGTGCTTTTGTAAACCTTTGAACATCATAAAAACATCAGCCAACATTTACTCCTCTTACACAACACACATTATCATCATCATCATCAACAACAACAACAACAACAACAACAACAGAATCATCAGTAAGGTTTAGGTTTCTTGAGATTGTTTTGTCTTCTGATGACTTTACTATAAAGTAAATGACAGCAGCATCTGCAAATAATGTAAGAGGGCTACTCAGATTGTCTCCGAAATTGCTTATATAGATGAGGAATTGCAGATGGCCTGCAATGCTTTCTTTGGTGATGACAGATCTCAGTTCTGTTTTACTTGATAATTTTCTGTCGACCTTTCTGACAGGAAACCTGCTCAGCTTATCCTTTGCCAAATTGATTCTACTGAAAAACACTCCACAGTAACAGATCCTTATGCTAAGGCAAACTTAACTCTCATTGCCGATCAGACAAAATTATCACTTAGAAAAACTATTATCTCATTGTATTCCATCAAATTGCTGGAGATTTCATCCTGAAAGTAGATATACATACAACTCTGGCTTATTTTTTCCACACATTACTCCAGGCAACTATGTTTAAAGTTGTAATTCCTTAATGTTAGGAAAGGCTATACCATGACACACTTCTGTCGGTTGATAGTTATCTCAATATACTGACTGCACTGAACATAAACACTTCTACCATACCACTATTAATGTTAAGACCAAGTATTCAAGATGGTTTTTACTGCATATTGCCCCTGATGCTGCACCAAATTATACTAGTTTCACACTTGAGCTGATTACTTCAGATGTTAATTGTCCTCCACATACGCTGACACCTTTCATTTTCTGTTTACCTTACCTCTTTGACAGAAATTCCTTAGCCATGACACCAATTTACTGTCTTCCATCCTCTTACTCCCTTACTTATCACTAACCTAACATAAATAGATAATACTGGAGAAACATTTTCTAAAATATTTCTATACTTAAGTATCCTGCTGTACAAAATCACATGAAAGTAGAAGATAGAATGTTTCTGATTCACTTATAAACTACAGATAGGATAGGAGAAGAGTTTGAATGCCTCAGGAAACACGAAACATGAGACGGACATCTGGGGTAAGCATTGTCGCCACATAATGAAGCCAACACAGAATGTCGAACCCCTACTTGCTTGTAGGTCTTACTTCTGGTTCAATGCATGTTATAGTAAGTTCCTCCTCTCTTTTTACAGGATAAACATTGCTACCCACACCATCATTCAACATCTCACTAGAATTAGAATTTACACGTATCTTACTACTATAATTTACATTACCCTTACCTGTGATTACAGCAAATTTATAGACAAGTGGCTCATCATCACTACCTGCTCTAGTGCGAGCCAAAACTGGAGCATTATCTAGTTTAAACGGTTTGATCCAGAATTTAAATCATCTCCTCCATTTCTTTTACTTGAATTTCTCCTATCATTTCTGTGTCCATTGTGGTTATCCTCCACCCAACCATTCCTTGAATTTCTACTGTAATTAGTCCTGTTCATCCTATTTATATGAAATTCTCTCCCTCATTGATAATTGTCATCAAAATTCCTCCTACGATCTTCCACTGAGGGCTTCACCTTCTCCACTTTATCAACATAATTCAAAAAATCACTAAAGTTATACCTGGGGGCAGGTACAAGCAATTCTCTAATTTTCTGAGGCAACTTAGTTTCTAAACCTGTAATTATTGATTCACTACCTAGCTCTTTGTCCAAATATTTCAGTTTGTTTATCCAAAGCTTACAGAAACCTTTCACAGTGCCCTTTCTAGAGTCAAATCTCTCTCCTCCCCAAAATTTACTCAAAATTCTCTGCTGCTTTTCTTTGGACCACTATTCATCTAAACATGGTTTCTCAAAGGTTTGCCATGAAGTACAGCTATCAGCTACCTGAGCTGCCCATCCATAAGTGTTCCCTTTCAAAAAGCCTCTCACAAATGACATTTTCTCTTTGTCATTCCATGTTTCTGGCAAATCATGAAGTTCCCTAATGAAATCCATTGGATGCACTTCCCCATATGGTTCAAAATTATTAAATTTCTTACAACTAACACATGAAGGACTGTTTGGGACACTACATACTCTATGATTTAGATTTTGTACCTCTTCCATCTTTTTCTCTATTTCAGCCAATTTTGAATGTACATTTTTATTTACTTTTTCCAGTTTTTACTCTACCACTACTGCACACCTGATTTCTACTTCTGTTTTAAAATCATTTTTAATCTGACCAATTTGGTTCTCAAGTTTAATCTTATTTTCAGCACAAAATTTCCTGGCATCTTTTACTTCATCTTTACTATGTTTCTCGGAAGTCTCCACCTTCCTACTATACTCATCACAGTGTTTCTTTCTCTCTTCTACACATTTACTACCCATCAATGTTAATTTCTCATTAGTGTTATGTACTACTTTCTTTATCTTTTCATCACAATCTTTAGCTACCGTCTCAACCGGTTATTTAATTCTGAAATATTAGAGCTGAGTACCTTAATCTCCTTTTAATTTCTTTCTTCACATCATCCTTTAAGCTAACTATGTCAGTTCTGATGCTATCAGTTTTCTTTTCCACACTATTAATGTATTCTTTCATACTATTTTCCATCCTACTAATGTCTTCTTTCATACTACTAATGTCTTCTGTCATACTCATATTACTCAAACTACTCATAATTTGCCTTAACATCACTTCCACTTTTCCATCTGCCATAAACTTTTGCCCTTGCTGACTTTCGCTACCAGATTCCTTCTCCTTAGACTTAGATTTCATCCACTTCAGTACTGTTTTCGTCCATTTCGCTCATCTTACCCATACACTGCAGATGACGCTTTTATCATTTCATCTACAATAGGACTTTCTTCCCCGTCAATCAAAGCTACATTCATGTCTGATTAATAACCACTATTGTCTGCAGAACCAATCACATGTTGTCCCTTGTCTCCCATCACACTGTCTTGTTTGTTAAGGCCACTCATTATGTATCACTTAATATGAAACAGCTTTTGCTATGAAATTACCTTATTCTTATTCACTTGCCTGCTGCTGCGGTTGTCATCTTGATTCATCGTCTGCACAGCTAAACCCATGCACTGATTGGCTGTTGCACTTCCTTCGTTTGTTCTTGAGTTCATTATTCAAAATTTGCGAGCCCTAGTTTATTGTGCCCACATACAATATTCCTCACCCAGCTGAAAAAGTAGGTGGGGGGGGGGGGGGGGGGGAGAGTTCAATACTGACTACTTTAAATGATGTATCCGACAGTTGCACAGTTGCCTTTCATAGTTCTTTACTTTCACTGTTCACAACCCCCCAATAGACACAGTTAATATGGCCAGTGCACTACTGGTTAACTTTCTAGAAACCTCATTAATAGTTTGCAGGCATATGTCAACATACTGCTACAATAGTTTACTGTTGAACATCTACGAGCAGTATACACCTAACCACACGGTTCACAGTTCTTGCAGAATAAAATGCTATGTATTGAACAGACACTGTCATTGTTTTAACACATAGCCTAATTGTGTTACACGTATTTCACAGATGCACTGTTGTTGATCTAACCATTACGGATTTCTTGTTTGAAAATTGGCTGTGGACTGACTGTCGAGGCACCAAAAATTGGGCCCTTATATATCATCACAATAAAAGGCACTGAAATTACACATTGTTCGATGTTTAATTTACAGACATCACAATTAAAACATACCTCATTCAATTAACTGCATATATCAAAAAATTGTTTCATTTTAACAGTTTCTTCTTCCACAAGAGTTAGGCCGAATTATTTGTTTAATGATGAAATTAACAGATATAGTTATGAAAACAATCCTTTGGACAAAACTGGTAATTACTTTGAAATTAATTAAGGGCTGGCTTCGCTAACATGTTTTTGAATAGAGCCAAATGTTTATAATTAGTACAGAATTTATATTTATTTATAGGTTAACAATAGATTTTAAGTTATGAAACAATTACTGATTTCACCCTATAACAAGAGATATTAACTAGTAACAGTCAAAATAAATTATAAAATCAATTACATACATAAAAACTGGATTGTGCGGCTGGTCCTGGTGGAGGTTCGAGTCCTCCCTCGGGCATGGGTGTGTGTGTTTGTCCTTAGGATAATTTAGGTTAAGTAGTGTGTAAGCTTAGGGACTGATGACCTTAGCGGTTAAGTCCCATAAGATTTCACACACATTTGAACATACATAAAACTAAGCGCAAAATTAGACCTGTTGTTATATTCTTTAAAACTGAGGGCCAACCTTTCTCTTTTATGAAAATGCAAATTATACTCACGCATGTTAAAGGTAATTAGTTAAAAGTGAAAAAATGAATTTTAAGAAGGCAGATGGCAAAACAAGAGGGGAAGTAAAAATATCCCACCTTGCTTTGTCACACATTTATGATAACTTTACAGCTCTGTAATTCAGAAATCAGATGACATATATCACTAAAAGTTCATATTTTTTTAATTCTGTACCAACAGTACACATGTGCCAAATTTTAAGAAAATCTGAGACGGTGAGGTAGAAAATGGTCCTTTTCTGCGTTTATCTGACATGGAATGACCGCTCTGGCCAAATCCCTTCTTCAGCAAAGAAAGCACACACACACATTCATACAAGCAAGCACACCTCACACATACCTGATGACTTACACCCACAGTTCTGACTGGAAAGCCAAAAGCTATGTGTAACAGTGTTTTCGTTATGCTTGTCTGCAAGTCAGTCAGCCATCTTTACATTGTATAGCAATCTACTCTTTTTCTAATATTGTCCAAAACATGTAATGTTTACTAGTGATGCATTAAAGACTCAAACTGAACCAAACCTGGCACAGACAGATTACAATCACACAGGCCTGCAACTGGTTGAAAGTCGTTTATCTTACGCTCACCATGGCTCGTTTTACGAAATTTCAGACTTATAAAACTGATCTGCTGCTATTGTAAGTAAAAGATTATGTGTGAAATTCCTTGTAGTCCCATGGAATAAGAAGGTAAAATGGGGTGTGCAGTAGATAATCAAGTGTTTCAGTTTGGCATGTTTTACACTCATATGGGAAATACGTTGCTAGTGCCCCTTAACAGGTGATCTTTTTGCTAATGCGGCCAGATATACTGATCACCATACTAAAATAAAATATGCTGAACGGATGATTTGAACAGCCATTTCATGCAAGGCTTCCACATAGGTATGACCCACTTTGGAGGTGGTTGTGATTAGGAGGGGCCTCCAAACTTTTGAGCCTTGATCTCTGCTAGTCCTTGTCTTCTACTTAACTGTACGTCCTGTTTCGTTTTCTGCTCTTGTTGCCATCCCTTTTCGATATGATTTACACACATCCTTCTTTCCCTCTCTTATGTTATTTTATAAGCCCATGTACATACCTTGCAACTGTCCTCAGGCTCCATCCATATTGTGTCCTCATTGCACATTGTTTTCTTAGCAGTTTCCTTACATCTGCTCCCAAGTCCTTTCTAGCACCCCTGTGTGCATCATTCATGACACAAAATTCAAAGTACTGTCGATTGGGCTCATAAAAGTAGAAACAACTATCCCAGGTCTTGTGAAATGTTAGTGTCTTCCTCTGGGAGGAAAAAAGTTAGGAATTGGGGAAGTTTAAGGAGGAGAGGGGCAGGTCACTCAAATTTCAGATTGAGAGGGACCACCTGCTGTCAAGATGAGGGCAAACTAATGAAGAGAGATGTATCAGAAGATTGAGAGATCAAAGATAGTACACTGGCAAGCACTGTGCCAGCTTCAGTCCACAGATTTTGGGAGAGGGAGGACTGAGTAAGAGAAAGATAAATGTGAAGTGAAATGAATAGTGCACTTAAAAGAAGTAGGAGGAAAATGGAGAAAAGCAAAGATAGAGAGGAAACTAATTGATGTGCTTGTTTTGGTCTTCAGTCCAAGACTATCCTGTGCAATCCTCTTCATCTCCAAATAAGTACTGCAACCTACAACCTTTTGATCCTGATTACTATATTCATCTCTTGATCTCCTTCTACAATTTTTACTCCCCACACTTCCCTCCAGTCCTAAATTGGTAATCCTTTGAGGTCTCAAAATGTGTCCTGTCAACCAATCCTTTCTTTCAATGAAGTTATCTCACAGTTATCTTTTTTCCCCAATTCTGTTGAGAACCACCTCATTGGTTATATGTTCTATCTATCTGATCCTCAGCAGTATTCTGTAGCACCACAATTCAAAAACTTCTATTCTCTTCTTGTCTGAACCGTTTATTGTACATGTTTCACTTCCATACAAGACTACACTCTAGACAAATACTTTAAGAAAAAAACTTCCTAACACTTGGATCGATATTCCATGATAATTAATTTCATTTCTTCAGAAAAGTTATACTTGCCTTTGCCAATCTACATTTTATATCCTCTCTTCTTTGGTCTACTTTGGCCATCATCAGTTATTTTACTGCCCAATTAGCAAAACTCATCTACTACTTTTAGTGACTCATTTCCTAATCTAATTCTGTCAGCATCATCTGTTTTAAGTCAACCACATTCCATTACTCTTGTTTTGCTTTTGTTAATGTTCATCTTAGATCCTCTTTTCAAAACACTGTACATTCCATTCAAGAGCTCTTCCAATTTCTTTGCTGTCTCTGACAGATTTACAGTGTCATCGGCAAATCTCAGCATTTTTATTTCTTCTCCCTGAAATTTAATTCCTACTCCAATTTTTCTTTGGTTACCTTTACTGCTTGCTCAATGGACAGATTGAATAATATTGGGAATAGGCTACAATCCTGTCTCACTCCCTCCTCAATCACTGCTTCCATGTCATGCCATTCAACTCGTATAACTACCATCTGGTTTCTGTACTAGTTGTGAACAGCATTTCACTCCCTGTATTTTACCCCTCCTACCTTCACAATTTCAAAGAGAGTACTCCAGTCAGCATTGTCAAAAGCTTTTTTTAAGTTTACAAATTCTATTGCAAGTTCAGTATTGCCTCTCAGGTTCCTGCATATCCATACTGATCTTCCCCAGTGTTGCTTTCTACCAGTTTTCCCGTTCTTCTGTAAAGAATTCATTGGTAGTATTTTGCTACCATGACTGATTAAAATTATGGATTTTTTAGGCATTTGTATTCCCTTTTTCTTGCTTCCTTTCCTGCATTTTTATATTTCCTCCTATCGTCAAAAGACAAAAAAGTGAAAAATAACAATAAATTATTGAGTAAATTAATAAATAGAGAAGTACAGAAAAATGCAAAGGTTGGGGGGTTGTGTAAGTTAACTAGCAAAAGTCCAGGAGAGTGGTAGGGTGCACGTACATCTTGAAGAAAGATTTTCCATTTCTGTAATTCAAGGAAGCTATTACCACGTGGGAGGTCCCAAATGGTCAGTGTAATACTGTAGCCACTCAGGTCCTTCTTGTCAAGCTGTGGAGGATACTAAGCTATTGTCTGCTAAATTGTTCCAGGACAGACATTTCTTCTTTATCCATTAATGCATTCAGCCAGTTCAGTGATGTTCATTCATATGTACAAAGTAGCCAGTGAACACGTTAGGTGGTGAACAACAAGTATGGTTTCACATTTTATTCTGGCTTTAAAGTTTCAGCAATTGCCAGTGGTGATACCAGAGTAAATGGTGGTGGATGGGTGCAAGGGACAGATTTTGTAGTGGAAATGATTGCAGGGGTAAGTACCTCAGGATAAGGATGACTGTCTGGGAATATCTTACGGTTTGAGAAGGATGCTACAGAGCTTGATAGAGTAAAGGTGGTAGTCAGTAGTGTGGAGAGGATATCAGGGAGAGATGAACTCATTTAAAGGCTCAGCATTCCCTTTCATATTTCCAGGTGCAGATATGTGGACTCACATCAAATCTCTTTTTGCCCTGGACTGGAATGACATCTGGTGCACTAATGCTCTCAGTAACAAACTCCACGTTATCAAGGTGACTACTGCAGTTTGGCACTCTTCCTTCTGCTCCTCTTGGAAGGAGTCCACTGTCTCATGCCATCTGCGCATCATTCATACTAGGGAGACCCATTGATTTATCTTGCGCAAGGAGCCAACTGCACAATGTGGGTGTGGAGTCAGACTGACTGTCTCTGATATATTGGCGGAATGACCCCTTCTTTTGGCCTTTCGTACCAAGTACAACCTTCCAGATTCCTTGTTGTTAATATTACCAGACAATTCACAGATGGTTGAACTGGTCTTAAGTTTCCTTCATGAAAGTAGTTTTTATTTTCAGTTATAAGGTTTTGCTTTCTTCCTGAAGCAGGGGCAGTTTGGTTGTGCTTGGGGTCTCTCTTCATGTTTTCTGGGCCTGGGACCCTTGGCCAGTCCCCCTTGTAATGACCACTGTTTTATCCCTCGGTTTTTCCAGTTTTTAGATTTGACCTACCCTTTTATGCCTTCTAATGTTTGTGTTTTTAGCTTCCTCACTTTATAGTTTGACACCTCTGACTGGATCCGTTCACTTTTCGCAGATGACTCTATTTTGCGCACATAACTTTTGAAGTACGGGACTGATGACATCGCTGTTCAGTCCCATAACACCCCTTTCCCTCCCTTCCCCCAATCAGTCAGTGAAACAAGGCTCAGCTTGAGAAAGTCCTAGTCTGGCAGAGTAATTCATTAACCCCACCCAGGTGGTACTGGGTGACAACAGGTATCCTTCTGAGATTTTTTGGTGTTGGGAATTCTCTTTTTCAGAGTGTGATAGGAGAACATTCCCCAGGAGATTTGTTCATCGAAAGATCTTAGAGGTAGTTGTAGGAGAGAAAAGCCTGATGGAGGTTGTTGGCATAGATGTTGAGCAATTCGAGAGTGGAGCAAATATCTTTGCCGTGAATAGGTAGAATGCAGGGAAGGGAACTTTTATTTTGAAAGGGCTATTATGGGCTAAAGTGGAGGTATTGTTGCTTATTGGTTGGTTTCGTGTGGACTGAGATTTAGATGAGAGCTTCAGTGAGACAGAGATAAACACCAAAAAAGGTGGCTTTGGAAAAGTATTACATGAGTGTCCCAGCTCATATTCACAAGACTGTAGTCAAACAAATACTTTGAGAAAAGTCTTCCAAACACACAAATTTATGTTTGATGTTAATATGTTTCCCATTTTCAGGAAAGCTTTCTGTGTGGTTGCCATTCTGCATTTTATATTCTCATTACTTCTGCCAGATGCTTCTTATATAGTAAAACTCCTGTACTACTTTTATTGTTTTATTTCCTAGTCTGATTTACTCAGCATAACTTGGCTTAATTTGACTAAAATCAGTTATCCTTGTTTTGCTTTAATTTGTTCTCAAATTTCTTCTCCCCGAATGTGAATACCGTATATAATTCATTCAGCCTTCTATTTTTTCTTAATGTTCGTACAGCTGCTTCTCTCTCTCTCCAAAGGTTTCTTTAACTTTCTTATGAGTGGCACCTAACTTTCCTGTAACAGTGCTTGCTTCTACAGCTTTGTATTTTTAGTTTAACCATTCTGATTTGTCCTTTCACATTTTATATCAGTCAGCTAATGCAGGTACTATCTCCATAGCTGTCTACTTTTTATAATTTTTTCAGCCTTAGCTTGAAACTTCATGATCCCCCCACATCTCTTCCACCTATAACCTTCTTTCATGATTCTTAAACTAAGTATTTGCGATGCTCTAAGCAAAATTCTACAAAGTGGCTTCCTCTTTAATTTCTTTCCTCCAGACCATGTTGTCCTACTAATTTTCTGTCCCTTCCTTTTTCCACTATCAAATTTCAGTCCCCCATCTCAAATTTTTGTCTGTTGATTATAGAATAATTTCTTTTAACATATATATTATTTCAGTTTCTTTATCACTTGAAGGGTTATCATGAGCTATCCACAATGCTCTTCATAGTAGTGCACCAGCATTCCTATTTACTTGTTCATAATAAACGTACTCCTGCATTACCACTATGTGATTTTACACAATACTCACCAGACCAGAAATTCCTTGTTTCCTGTCACTGCACTTCACTAATTTCTACTATATCCTACTTCAATATAACAATTTCTCATTTCAAATATTGTGTACCTACCTACATAAGAGTCTAACATTGCAACTGGGGGACTTTTTTATTTGGGAGGATGCCGCCATTAACTTTGAACAATGCACATGAGAGTTACATGTTTTTAGGAAATATAATGGCTGTAGATTCCCCTCTCTTTAGTACAACAAGGCCTTGTTTGGATAATATTACAAGTCCTGATTAGTCAGTGATCCAGACTGTTTCCCTTTTAACTACTGGAAAGGCTGCTGCCACTTCTCAGGAACTATAGCATAGTGTAGCCTCTCCACAAATAGCTTTCCAACATGGTCACAAATGGCTTCATTTATTGTATCATTTAGAGACACAAGCTATCACAACAAGATCCATGATTCATTGGGGGGAGGGGGCTGTAAAATTAGAGATAAAATTAATTTGCACACTTTATTGACTAGGCATTCCAAGTTACAGTTTAAGATATTGGTCTCCACACCCAATGCAATAGAAATATTTCCATTATATGCCCCCCCCCCCCCATGCTCTCTCCCTCCTTCCCTCCCTCCCTCCCTCCCTCCCCTCCTACAATAATAGAGGAGAAGTCACTTGAGTTGCAGACAGATACAAGACCTGGGTGCAATATCTGCTCAATCCACTCACCCAGCACTTCCTATTCCAGTCCTGCCACACAGGTTTATCCTATCCCATCAGGGGCCAGCCACCTGTGAAAACAGCCTGTCACTTCCCAGCTGTGCTACAGTCATTGCACAGCTTTTTATGTTGGTATGACTACCGACCAGCTGTCCACCAGGATGAATGGCCACCGCCAAACTGTGGCCAAGAGCAAAGTAGACCATCCTGTGGTACAACATGCAGCTGAACATAACATATCTGATTTCAGTGGCTGCTTCACTAACTGAGCCATCTGGATCCTTCCCTCCACCACCAGCTTTTTTGTACTGTGCGGATGGGAGTTATCCTTACAACACATTCTCTCCTCCCGTAATTATCCCGGCCTCAATCTACGATAATGTACTGTCCCCACACCTTCCATCCAACAGTGTCCGTCCACTCTGTCCTGTCATCTCTTCCCCATTGTCGCCTGCCATCCTTTGTATTTGCCGCCCTCTGCCAATGCAAGCACCCATCTTTCCCTGCTCTTCTCCATTTTTCCCCATCTCCATGCCCCACAACCTCCTGATGCTGCACCTGTTGGCATTCTAGTCTCTGCACACTCCAGTGTATGTCTCTCTCCCTGACCCCTCCTGTTTGCTGCCTGCATCCCATGCGATAGTTGCATTCTGGCCTGAGGTGCCAGAGTTGATTGTCATGTGCGTATAAGGTGTGCTTGCTTGTGTGTATGAATGGTGTGCATTTCTCTCTTGCTAAGGAAGGCTGTGGCCGAAAGCTATGTAAGTCTCTTTTAACTGTGCCTGTCGGCAACTTAACATGTCTTAGTTATAGTAAGTAGCAATGTCTTTTTCCTACATTCTTGATATCTCTCTGTCCCCCCCTCTCTCTCCCCCTCTCCCACACTCCCTCCCTCCCTCCCTCTCTCCCTCTCTCTCTCTCTCTCTCTCTCTCTCTCTCTCTCTCTCTCTCTCTCTCTCCCTCCCCCTCCCCCCCTCCCTCTGCCCCCCTCTCCCACTCCCTCCCACTCCCCCTCTCTCCACTTGCAGTTTCTGTAAATTAAATCACAATGTATGTATTTATGTGGTTCTTTTCCTAGGTAGTGTGACTTTTTCGTGACTCATATTAACAGTTGGACCTGTTCCTTCAATATAATTTTGTTTCAGGTTGCAGTAATCCTCTCAGAAAGTCGAAGAAATGTTCGCTTGTATGAAATGGAAGTCGAGGAAGAAGAAGAAGAGGAAGATGGTATGGATGGTGCAGCAGGAACCACTGATTCCCTTACTCTAGATACTAGTCAAGGTTCAGAAGTTGGGTTTGACTGAGACCAATCTATGTGCTACAATCACTGTGCTCAAATAATTAATGGTGTTTACTGCTGTTATTTAGCATTAAACATATTGTATAAAGGCTGTAATATTTTACTTGTACTGTCATTTCTTCTTAATTTGTCAGTTTGTCTTGCAAGTAACCTTCAATTTCCATTGACTATATCTGGGCAAAAACTGTGAGCCATGTGTGGGTGATGTATAATTTTCTTCCTCATTGTTCAAGTCCATGTCATTTATTTATTTATTGCAAGAAATATATTTTATCCCAACAAAGAGGCAGCCTTTTGTAATATATACATTTGGATGCTGGATACATTTCTCACCTGATTTCATAAAGTTTTTCGTTTTTTGTAATATACTTGTTTGATTATTTTTGTACACCTTTTCATTTGTGTGGCAAATTCAGTGTTGATATGAGTTGGGGGTAGTTTGAAACAATATAATGAGAAGGATAGTTACTACTCACCATATAGCGTAGATGCTGAGTCGCTGCATAATTTCTGCAGATAATTCTGTGATTGGGTCCAGAAGATTACACAATGCTAACCAGTTAACCCTCTGCATAGGGCATTAGTAGGTGGCAGTCTTGAAGAAGCAGATGGTTAGCACACCAGCATGTATGTCATGAATGCCAGCTTATGAAACCAGATCCCCTAGTTCCCTTTTGGTTGAGTTTCAATTGTCTTCGCTGGTCTAATTAGGCCCAGATCCATTTGACCTACCAACGAGAAATACTATTAGTGATGGGGATTGAACACAGGTTCCCTGTACAACAGACTGATGTCAAACTTGGTGCCTCCTCAGGAACATTGGTAGGCAAACTGTAGTTTAACTTGAGTCTACTGTAAATTTGTGACAAACACTGAAATTTCGCATGAATTAAAAGTTAGTTCTGTGACCTGTAGTTCTTGGTATAGGCATATCAATTGCAGTAAAGCTCTGACTGTACATATGAGAGTGAAACACTAGGATACTGTATACCAGTTTTCACCAAACATATGATGCTTCTGAGGTACTGTATTGTTTTTGATCCTGCTGTGAGCTCCCAAAAGAAACTAGAACAGAAATAATTTTAAAAAAATAATACTGTTTTATTGCTTATAAACTTACATTGCCAATAAATTTGAATGAATTTTAATTAAACTTGTATGTAAGGAAAAGAAATTGACATCACACTGTACTTCAGTTACTTTCTTAAGTGTCATTAGTAATAAATTACTAATGTTAGAATAAATTCTTTTATCAGACTTTATAACTTTAATAGAACGGTGGAACTCTTTCTGTGTCGTCAACAATTTTTTTGGTTTTGGGAGAGCAGTTAGTGGCTGCCATTCTAATAAAGTTGTCCAAATGTTCACCCGTCAGTCAGTTCCTGTACTTGTTGTGTATACTGAGAAAGACGAAAATTGCCATCACTTTGAGATGAAATGACCACAATTGTGTATTTTTCTTCAGGTACAAGAAGCCAGATAGTTTCTGAGCTTCAAGAAAGTGATTTTAAAAATAAATAATTTTTAAAACCAATCAGTTCCAACTCCACTGGAGCATTGTCTTCTTGAAAATCAAAATGCTCCGTAGAACAAGTAGCTAACTTTGCAGCATCAATCTCTATAAAAGGTGATTTGACAACAATTCAAATGCTTTTGAAATCTTGGAAGCATTTGTGGAATTGACTTCTCAAATCTGAAAGAATTTCAATATATTGTTTGCTGTTGTAAGGAGGCTTTCAAGAGCCTTGCTTCTCAAGGATTTGTTTCAAACAGGCAAAGTATTAGTATTCGTCTTGGATGAGATTTTTTACCCACATTTCCAGGTTTTTTTGAGAATGATGCAGCATCTGAAATTGTCCCACCATAGAGATGGGGCCCCTCGACGCCCGCACCAACGTGGTGACCAAACCAAAAGTTCTACTGTCACCTCTGTCAACACGTTAGTTATCTAGTAACTGGATCTGAAATTGTCCCACCAATATCTTTATCCTTATCTTAGGGCTTCAAGTTATGGATATTTAACTTTTCAGTGATTGTCTGCAAGAAAAGAAAAGTCGTGCAGCCCAACTGGTGTTTCTAGTTCACAGAAGGATTCACCTTGTTCTTTCAAATATTCTAGTGAAAAAGGAAGAAGCTCTTTTAAACATAGTAAATCTCTGCCTCTTCTAAGACAACAAATATCTGGATGAAGCAGTAGATCACCATACTGGTAATCTAGTTCATAAGGTAGCACTGTGAACAAACCTCTGTGAATTGCATGTGCTCTAGCTTTGTTCACTACAAACAACGGAAAGACCAGTTTAGAATATCAACAATATTATGAAAAGGGCAGGCTGTTACCCACCATAAAGATGACACATTGAGTTGCACACATGCACAAAAAAAGAGTATTACACATTGAGCTTTCAGCCAAAGCCTTATTCAGAAAGGAAACACACACATCTTCACAGAAGTAAGCAAACATCTCAAACACATGACCACTAACACTGGCTGCTCCAATCAAAATGCAACTGTTGCGCTGAATGAAAGCAGCAACCCTGAGTTGGTTGGGGAAGGGAGAAGGGTAGGGGGGTAGTTAGATGGCTGCAGGACGAGGCTGCCAGGTGCCGTGTTGGGAAGCTGTGGGGGGTGAGAGGGAATGAAATGGGAGTGAATAAGAAGTAGGGCAGGAAAGAGGAAAGGACTGGTGTGTGGGTTGGCAGCGGGTGACGCCCAATGAGGGTGAGAGATGTGAGTTGATAGGAGATGGTAGGACTGAAGGGGTGGAAACTGTTGAGTGGAGGGTGTGGGGACAGTAGTTTACTGTAGGTTGAGGCAGGGATAATTTCATGTAATGCTCTCTGCCAACGCATCCAATGGTCTTTTCCCCTGCTCTGCTCCTCTCGTTTTCTGCTCCCCATCCTCCCTCCTTCCCCCACAGCCTCTTGACACTGCAGCAGGCAGACTTGTCCTGCTGCCATATAGTCCCTGCATGATCCACCATACAGCTCTGACTTCTCTCCCCCCACCCATACCCTGCTATCCCTCCCCCTTCCGCACCTCACACTGGATTGCTCTTTTGTTCAGTGTGACACAGGCACTCTGGCCAGAGCAGCCAGAGGTACCAGTCATGGGCATTAGGTATGCTTGCTTGTGTAACTGTGTGTGTGTGTGTGTGTGTGTGTGTGTGTGTGTGTGTGTTTTCTTCTCCAAAGTAGACCTTGGTCATTAGCTCAATGTGTAACAGTCTTTTTCATCGTGCCTGTCTGCAAATCAATATGTCATCTTTACAGTGAGTAGCAATCTACACGTTTATTCACTTCAATTATGAGTGTTTTCATTACATTTCTCATACTTACAAACTTTCCACATTGTGACTGCTCGTGTATTACATAATGGTAAGACAGAAACATCGGAAAGCTGTTGCCTTTAAGATGCAAGTCTATTAATCCCTTTCTCTACTTGTACCATCACAGAAGCTCCATCAGTTGCTAAGCCTACCAACTGCTTTGCAGGAATATTTTCAGAGTTGATAAGATCTGTAACTGCTAAAAATATGTCATTTTCTGTTATGGTCCTGTTGGTGGTACAATCTTTACCAGGTCACCTCTTATTTAGAAATTATCAAAAACTGCTCTTGCTAGAGTGGCCAGCTGAACTGTATCAACTATTATCATTCGATTCACCAAGTTGTAGGGAAAATAGCTGCAGCAATCAAAGTCAGTTTCAACTTCTGAAGTTTCGTCAGAACTCATAATCTCAACCCTCCTTGTCACTGTATTCACAGAAAGCTATACCGATTTAATAGTAGACATTATCTCAGTTTTCTTTTTGAAACAATAAAATAATGTGCCTGTGGCTTCTAGACATGCATTTTTGATTAATTTGTGATCTTCATACGATTATGCAATAATTTTTAAAACTCAGAATGACACCTCAGTTTGCCACTTTGTTCTTGTCTAGTGGTTTTAAAACAGTTGATTGTTGAACTTTAAATTTAGATTTTAGCTGCTGTACTTTTTCTTTTCTTGGAACGGAATCCAGCAGGAAATCCTTTGTAATACCTAAGTGAATAGTTTTGAAGTAATGTTCAGCATTCCCTTTCTTCCCATCTGTTACACTTGCGTAGCACAGTAAGCACACACAATTGTTCTCTGCCAGAATAAAAAAAGTAATCGGTTTCCTGTCCCAAATGAAACAGATAAGTTTTTTGCTTTTTGATTGAACACGCAATCATTAGAACAAACCTAGATTAGTATCAATGCATAAATGAAACTATCCACATTGCCAAATGTCTGATATACAAACAAAAACGTAACATACACAACCTTATACATATTCAGTCAACTGTGATGATGACACTGTAGTATTCGTGATGTTGACTATGGTAGTTGCATGGGCAAAATAAGTAGTTTTTGTCACGAGCATGGTTTGAGCTCAGTGGAGCAATATAGGTTAGCCAACCTGAGTGTTACCTGACACACCAAAAATGTCTCCGTGAGCTGCTAGTAGCTTCCGATCGGCAGTTTGATGATCACTACTGCATACGTTTTATAAAACTTAACATCATCCAAGTGTAATGTGCACAGTCTGATTGTTCAATACAAGTTTTAGTTTTTATCGCAAATTGTCTGAAGATGATTGTTTAAACTATAAAAGTGGTGATCTGTGTTATCATTTGCAGTCAAGACTAATAAAACTGATAATGATACTTCGCATCTTTAAATTACACATTTGAATGAGTCAAGAAGGTGGCAGCATTTGTCAGTTGGAAGCTAGTAAATATACAGTATTCCACAGTCAAAGGTTAGTAAAATCGTGCCAGTTTCAGGTGTCAGATATGCTATAGGAGTGTACTCCACTTGAACAGTGCACATTTGTGCAGTTTTTGTGTACCATTGGACAGGACACTCAGGATGTTAAATGTGAAATGCACCCTGATATGATGAGAACTGTACTTCATGTAAAGTTGTGTTTAGTTAAATACAAGATTCCAACAAAGGACAAAAAAAAGGAGTACCCATTACATCATTGTGTGAGGTTTTCAATTATGTCATAATGCAGGGTGTGGAAAAAATTGCCATGAAGAACATCATATGATGTGCTATGGCATCAATTCTAGGTTTTTCTCATGGACCAGCAATCATCATCATTTGTAAAAATTGAATTTTTATAGAGTTTGTGCGTGTTGGATTCCCCACCAAGTGAACCTGAACTACAAATGGCATAGAATGGGTCTATCTGTGTTTCACTTCATGCATTATATTGAAGGAGGAGATGATTTCTGGATGTGGATGATTATAGAGAATGAATTGTTGGTTCATCAACACCAAACTATGTAAATGTGATCCTCCATAGAATGGGAGCTTTTCATGTGACTTGGGGTAACTGTTTTGGTACATGCAGGGTGTCATATTGTAGAAACTCCAGCAGGAACTATGACAGGTTATTTGGTGCATAGGCCAAGTAATGCTGAAAGAAAGTGTGATATTTCTAGATAATGTCTACCCTTCAACACAAGACAAACAAAAGAGTTATTGCAAACATTTTACTGAGAGCACTAGGGATATTCACGTGTTTATTATCCATGATGTTGTGTTGTTCGGACAATAATCAGATTCTCAGCTTCATAAGATTAATGGTGCTTAAATCATGCTGCCAGTAACAAACAGTTCTTTAGAAACACTGTCCGAGAATCAGTATTAGCTCTAACAAGTCACTAAAACAAAATGACAAAGTGTGGCACAGAATGCAGTAAATATTTTCACAGTACTCATGCCGTCTTGTAGTAATCCATCAGATAAGAGTGTACTGGAGTAGTTCATTTAGTTCAGTCCTCAATGAAAGTCATCATGTCCATCAGTTGCTCATTCCAGTGACAATGAAGATGCAACCCTCCTACCAACCGCAGAACAATTGTATCAAAACATTCTCAAGCTTGAATTAAAGAAAGCATTTGTAAAGTCTCAGGCACCGAGAGTACTTGGTTTTTTGCCGGTACAGGTATGTGTATTTTCACAGACATGTTACACATAGTTGTTCTGTAAGTAATTATTGAGCAGGCTCTACATAGGTGTTGCTTGTTGATTCACTTGACTGGGACTGACTATTTTTTATGATTAGGGTGTATACGATCCAGGAAAAACCAGGGAATTTTTTCATCCGGGAAAAACCTGGGAATTTTTTAGAATTCTGGGAATTTTTCATTGCTTTAGTTTTTAGTTAAATTTTTGTAACTTTGACTGGTAAGAACCAATACTCTAACAAACAATATTACTGTATCTCGCTACTGCAGAATAATACTGCAGCAATAAAATACGAATGAGGGGGCGGGGGGCCAAAATAAAACTTAAGTTGCAAAGAAAATGCACCATATACAACAACAAAACACAGTGCTCATACAAGCGTCTGCCAACAGCAAAATGTGTCAAAGGCTTTAGGAAGACCTATTCAATGTTTCATAACAACTAACTGCCTCCAATGAGCGTGACGTCACAACTGTTTACATTAGATTCGTTTGAGTGGTTGCGGTGAGCTTATGCACATGTGCAGTTGAGTCACATATGAGCAGAACCTTCTCCTGCTTCTGGTTACAGAAGTGTGGCAGTTAGCTGTACAAGCAATAGCAGCAAGCAGCCAGATGCTATCTGGAAAAATTTTACTGGTGCACCTAGGCTGCCAGATTCATGTATGTGCAACAGGCCCGGAACAAAGGAGGCGGGGGCAAGCCGGGATATTAGTTCTGCGTGGCAGTTTCGAGGGGGGAGGGGGCAAATTCATATTATTGAGGAAAAGACCTTGTTTCTCAAAGCGCCTAACATCCAGCGCACGTTGATCTATCGATTACTCATATGACTTTGAATGCATCCCTGTTGGCTTTTGAACAAATTCTGAGCTGATTTCTGAATGAATCATAAGTTGATTTTTGAATGTGTGCATTGTGTACATGATCTCAATGCCAGGGGAATCCCCGTCGCACCTAGAAATAAACTTTCCTGCAGACAAAAAGTGACGGGTCTACACGAGCTGAGCGGAATAAAGTCGAACGGGTGAATGCCAATCGCTGTTTATGTGGTTGACTGGGTTTGCAAATGATCAGCGTTCTTATAATTACTACCGAATCCCATAGATTCACACTACCGGAGTGAAAATAAATGACTAACAGGAATAACAGGCAACAAAGATTATGTATTGTCTTCGTGTATCCAAGAAAATGAAATTTTAACAGAAAATTTTTGGCCAGACCGCTACACTAATAAGGGCCAGTTACACAGTCCCCGGCTACCAGCCGCTAAAGTTCTGTTCTGGGAGTAGCGCGGAAAACACGTTGTACAAACACGTAATAATGCCTAACCAGAGAATAAATGCGGGATAATTAAACCAATGATTGTGGCAGGGGTAATGAAGTTAACCAGAGAATAATTTTTGACACTGGCAGGAATAGTTACAGAATTAGTAATGACAAGATTGTTTGTTAGAACAAGGAAGGAGAAGAAACAGGGACTCACACAAATTACGGAAGAATATGACGATTCCAAATTTACATAAAAATTTCGTACTACTACTTTTCGATCTCATGCTTAAGAAGCTAGAGAGTATGAATGAAATGTGAAACCATTTCCTAACATAAAAGTTTTTGCTTATAGTAGGCCTATTAGGCATTTGATATTGGTACTTCATGAATTATATTCTGTCGTGTTATAAAAATGACTATTTGTGCCAAAACAGCCTCGTTAATTTGGTGTGTGTAACAGTTGCTGCAATATAAGGCAGTCCTATTTTGTTTTGTCTAGCAGACAGTGACAAAATACACGTAATCAGATTGAGAAACCACACCAGTCTTGGGTACAATTTGTATTAACAGCTTTTCTAGTATGAGACAATGACATGTTTTTTCATGTAGCAAAATGTTGATGAACATTGATGAGGTAATAGATTCTTTCCCAGAAAGGAAAGTACGCCATATAAAGCTGTGGCAAGATTAGAGAGAAAAAAAAGCTAGGACTTAAGGATTGAAGTAATGTGTACTGCCTTGCTTTTCTCAGTATTTTGGCAACACTGATTCTGGGACACTGCATTGTTGCCAGATGTATCGAAATGGCAGTGTGTAGACTTGGCAACAGTGCATAATGTCATCCAAGGTGGCAGCCATGATGTCATTCAAGATGTCAGCACGTTTGAATTTTGGCAGGAAAGTGCCACGCCCCCTCGCCCAAATAAAATGGCGGGAAGTTCAAATGCCAACAGAATAATGCATCACTGTGCTGTGACATCAGCTGATGACACTCTGGGGTGGGGGAAATGGCGGGAACCAATAGGAACCCCTAATCGAGTCAGGTGTTCGACTTCAGCCAACAGGATGGAAGTATCTGGTGACGTCATTGTAGGAGATACAGGTGAGGTTCAGCAGCTCTGGGGCCTCAGTCTTGTTCAGTCAGTCAGCAGCAGAAGAAGAAGAAGAACCATGATGCGTCAACAGCAGTCGCACTCCAGCACAGTCATGCAGAACAGGATTAAATGGAAAAGTAAGTATCCCATATCACATTATTCTCTCTGGTTAGCCTTACTACTACTATTATTATTCAAAGTTTTCACATATTGGTCCATATCAAATGCTTCCTCATCTTTGTTCAACAGGGTCGAGTGCCAACATGCCTAGCTCTGCTGACACGCCCAGACCTGTAGCAATCTCGCCTGCCATCTCGTCGAGACCTACAGCAACAGCCTCTTGCATGTCTGAACCATTAGCAGCTGCGTGTGATCCTGTAGTGCACATAGCCCACTTGTTGGAGCAGGACAAGGAGTTGCTGCTCTCCATCCCACTCATCGATTTATGTGATGAGGACACGCGATCTGCACACGACACATCGAATGCTGTCACTGGTGGTGTTAAACAACAACAAGAGGGAGGTCGGCACTGGTCACCTGCGTATGACCCATCCCAGCAGAACATTCCTGTGATAGCGCACCCACAGAGTGCAGATACTGTGGATAAGAAGAAGGTGTCAAGTGCACCTCTGCTTTTCACCTTCACATTCAGTTTAACTCCCAGTGGATCGAAACGTGTGAACATTGCTATAGAAGCGCATCATGTGTGGGGCTTGCTTGCTAGAATGGAGATTGAAAATGTATCGAAATGTGTTAAAGTGCCAATTTCCGAGTTCGACTGGGATGAAATATGTGGTGCAGAGCGCTACATCAATCAGCGGTTGACTACTGAATATTATCCAACTCATTCTCCCCCAGACATTCGCCTTACTGGTGTGACACTTTCTATTACAACAGTGTATGATGACTGTGCATTATGTGTGAAATCGGGTAACAACTGTGTTTACCTAAGACATCCCTCAGTTATGAAGTTATACGATCTGGACTCTTGTCATACGTCTTGCACTGGACAGACTGAATCATTGGTTGCCTAGCATAGACTCTGCATACAATGATGTTTTAAACTCCCTATGCGAGCATAGTACACATGTTGACGATCTTAAGCAACACTTTTGTATGCACATGAAGCCCAGACCTACACATGCAATGTGTATGTGAAAAACCTGAGTACTATGAGTCATCTGTTGGCTTGGGTGAGATGCGTGCTGAATTTATTGCTTGCCATAAAGCTTTATTTGGTAAATACTGTACAAGTGCTAAGACGAAGAAGATACATACAGATTCTAATGATAGTCATGAAATACTACAACCCATGGATGATTTTTAAATAAATAATTTATTTATAATCTCAAACCATGTTTGTGTTTTATTTCATACCTCTCATTCATTTTAATCAAACTATTACTTTTTTTTTTTTTTTTTTTTTTTCAATGCTAAACGAGGTACTCAGATGATCAAGTTACTCTTCATGAGTAAAATTTATGGCTGTTGTCTCTGTGTGGTCAATATAGCTCAGTCGGTTAAGTAATGGAACTATAGTGGCTACACATACTATTATTATCCTTTCAACTGTATTTTTCTATATATAGGTCAACTACTTGTCTGTACCAGGCGAATTTAGTATCATGGCAGGTGGGGTGAAGCACCCTCGCCACAAGGACTTTGTTGTCGGTGACTGGTCCTGTGAAGATGCAAATGTAGACCTGAAGAAGAGCAAGAAGAATGGAATTCTCCTTCCTGATAATATATGAGCAATTATTGTAGGTCCATCCAATTGTGTTGTGGGAAGGCCAATGCCCTCATGACTGCTAACGCATGTAGATAGGGTCCTATTTGAACATGTTTGTGTATTCTCAAAAACACTGTTGCAACCCAAGTATCAGCTATTGCAAGAGATATTGCGCAGTGTAGATGGTGTTACGTACATGAGATTCAGTGGAAGTGGTGATATCCCTCCACCTGAAAAGGCAAAGCCAAACACAGTCTCTCATATATATATATATATATATATATATATATATATATATATATATATATATATATATATATATATATATATATATATATATATACACACAAAGATGATGTGACTTACCGAACGAAAGCGCTGGCAGGTTGATAGACACACAAACACACACACAAAATTCAAGCTTTCGCAACAAACTATTGCCTCACCAGGATGTGGGTTTTAAGGGAGAGCGTAAGGAGTCATTCCAATCCCGGGAGCGGAAAGACTTACCTTAGGGGGAAAAAAGGACGGGTATACACTCGCACACACACACATATCCATCCACACATATACAGACACAAGCAGACATCTCACAAGCAGACATATTTTGTCTGCTTGTGAGATGTCTGCTTGTGTCTGTATATGTGTGGATGGATATGTGTGTGTGTGCGAGTGTATACCCGTCCTTTTTTCCCCCTAAGGTAAGTCTTTCCGCTCCCGGGATTGGAATGACTCCTTACCCTCTCCCTTAAAACCCACATCCTTTCGTCTTTCCCTCTCCTTCCCTCTTTCCTGACGAAGCAACCGTTGGTTGCGAAAGCTAGAATTTTGTGTGTATGTTTGTGTGTCTATCGACCTGCCAGCGCTTTCGTTCGGTAAGTCACATCATCTTTGTTTTTAGATATATTTTTCCCACGTGGAATGTTTCCCTATATATATATATATATATATATATATAGAAGGAAACATTCCACGTGGGAAAAAATATATCTAAAAACAAAGATGATGCGACTTACCAAATGAAAGCGCTGGCACGTCGATAGACACACAAACAAACACAAACACACACACAAAATTCAAGCTTTTGCAACAAACTGTTGCCTCATCAGGAGAGAGGGAAGGAGAGGGAAAGACGAAAGGATGTGGGTTTTAAGAGAGAGGGTATGGAGTCATTCCAATCCCGGGAGCGGAAAGACTTACCTTAGGGGGAAAAAAGGACGGGTATACACTCACACATACACACACATATCCATCCACACATATACAGACACAAGCAGACGTCTTTAAATATGTCTGCTTGTGTCTGTATATGTGTGGATGGATATGTGTGTGTGTGTGCGAGTGTATACCCGTCCTTTTTTCCCCCTAAGGTAAGTCTTTCCGCTCCCAGGATTGGAATGACTCCTTACCCTCTCCCCTAAAACCGATATCCTTTCGTCTTTCCGTCTCCTTCCCTCTTTCCTGATGAGGCAACAGTTTGTTGCAAAAGCTTGAATTTTGTGTGTGTGTTTGTGTTTGTTTGTGTGTCTATCGACGTGCCAGCGCTTTCGTTTGGTAAGTCACATCATCTTTGTTTTTAGATATATTTTTTCCCACGTGGAATGTTGGGAAAAATATATCTAAAAACAAAGATGATGTGACTTACCGAACGAAAGCGCTGGCAGGTCGATAGACACACAAACATACACACAAAATTCTAGCTTTCGCAACCAACGGTTGCTTCGTCAGGAAAGAGGGAAGGAGAGGGAAAGACGAAAGGATGTGGGTTTTAAGGGAGAGGGTAAGGAGTCATTCCAATCCCGGGAGCGGAAAGACTTACCTTAGGGGGAAAAAAGGACGGGTATACACTCGCACACACACACATCCATCCACACATATACAGACACAAGCAGACACACACACACACACACACACACACACACACACACACATATATATATATACACTCCTGGAAATGGAAAAAAGAACACATTGACACCGGTGTGTCAGACCCACCATACTTGCTCCGGACACTGCGAGAGGGCTGTACAAGCAATGATCACACGCACGGCACAGCGGACACACCAGGAACCGCGGTGTTGGCCGTCAAATGGCGCTAGCTGCGCAGCATTTGTGCACCGCCGCCGTCAGTGTCAGCCAGGTTGCCGTGGCATACGGAGCTCCATCGCAGTCTTTAACACTGGTAGCATGCCGCGACAGCGTGGACGTGAACCGTATGTGCAGTTGACGGACTTTGAGCGAGGGCGTATAGTGGGCATGCGGGAGGCCAGGTGGACGTACCGCCGAATTGCTCAACACGTGGGGCGTGAGGTCTCCACAGTACATCGATGTTGTCGCCAGTGGTCGGCGGAAGGTGCACGTTCCCGTCGACCTGGGACCGGACCGCAGCGACGCACGGATGCACGCCAAGACCGTAGGATCCTACGCAGTGCCGTAGGGGACCGCACCGCCACTTCCCAGCAAATTAGGGACACTGTTGCTCCTGGGGTATCGGCGAGGACCATTCGCAACCGTCTCCATGAAGCTGGGCTACGGTCCCGCACACCGTTAGGCCGTCTTCCGCTCACGCCCCAACATCGTGCAGCCCGCCTCCAGTGGTGTCGCGACAGGCGTGAATGGAGGGACGAATGGAGACGTGTCGTCTTCAGCGATGAGAGTCGCTTCTGCCTTGGTGCCAATGATGGTCGTATGCGTGTTTGGCGCCGTGCAGGTGAGCGCCACAATCAGGACTGCATACGACCGAGGCACACAGGGCCAACACCCGGCATCATGGTGTGGGGAGCGATCTCCTACACTGGCCGTACACCACTGGTGATCGTCGAGGGGACACTGAATAGTGCACGGTACATCCAAACCGTCATCGAACCCATCGTTCTACCATTCCTAGACCGGCAAGGGAACTTGCTGTTCCAACAGGACAATGCACGTCCGCATGTATCCCGTGCCACCCAACGTGCTCTAGAAGGTGTAAGTCAACTACCCTGGCCAGCAAGATCTCCGGATCTGTCCCCCATTGAGCATGTTTGAGATTGGATGAAGCGTCGTCTCACGCGGTCTGCACGTCCAGCACGAACGCTGGTCCAACTGAGGCGCCAGATGGAAATGGCATGGCAAGCCGTTCCACAGGACTACATCCAGCATCTCTACGATCGTCTGCATGGGAGAATAGCAGCCTGCATTGCTGCGAAAGGTGGATATACGCTGTACTAGTGCCGACATTGTGCATGCTCTGTTGCCTGTGTCTATATGCCTGTGGTTCTGTCAGTGTGATCATGTGATGTATCTGACCCCAGGAATGTGTCAATAAAGTTTCCCCTTCCTGGGACAATGAATTCACGGTGTTCTTATTTCAATTTCCAGGAGTGTATATATATATATATATATATATATATATATATATATATATATATATATATATATATATATATATACCCCCCCCTCAGGGGGTCCACAACGCTTTTGTGGATACATGCGTAGCGAGCACGGGACCCCGATGTAATGGGGCCCTCCTTCCTTTCCGGGCTGCATACCTTCCTTTTCTGCATTCTTCCCTATCCTCATCTTCCCCCCCCCCCCCTCACTCCCGCCTCTTTCCTTCCCTTTCCCCCTCTCTGGGAGTATGTTTTGTGCCTACGTCCGGAGACGGACGCTCGAAAATGTAACACATTCTTCGCTCTCTCTGCTTGTCAGTCTTCGTCCTTCCTTTGTACTTCTGTTTTCCTTACCTCTTCTCTTTACCCTTTTCTCCGCTGTGGCGTTTGAGACCTCACTTCTTTCCTCTCCCTTTCCTTGTTTTTCATTTCTCTTTTTTCCTCCCTATGCGTGTGAAGGCTGACCCACGCATTTCCATGCGTAGCCGGTGACGGGGTAATGCGTAATTCCCCGCCACGGGTAGACAGGTAGGACACTTACGTACCCCCTGGTAACGGCCAGGCCCAGGGAGGGATGATTACCCGAGCTGATACCTTCCGAAAGCGCCGATTGGTCCCTCTGTCCGTTTCTCGAGAGGTGTGACCTGAGGTGTGAACAATCACATAAGGCGGGAGTGCACTCAGAGTGGGCCACCACAAGGGAGGAGTGCGCCATTGGAGATACTGGTAATCATGGGGGATACTTCCGCAATGGTTTCCTCGTCTTGTACTATGTCTGCTCACAAGCGTAAGCTCAATGAGTCTCAGCCACAGACAGTTCTTCCATCGTTGCCACAGTTCCTTGTTGTTTCTCGGTCTGACGAAGGTCACGACTTCTCCACGGTCAACCCTTTCGTTATTCAGAAATGTGTCGACGCAATAGCAGGTCCTGCAAAGTCTTGTTCCAGATTACGAAATGGCACCTTGTTAGAAACAAGCAATGGCATCCAGGCACAAAAATTGCTGCGTACTTCACTGCTACACATCTTCCCTGTCCGGATGGAAGTGCACCGCACTTTAAATTCCTCGCGTGGGGTCGTTCATACACGCTCCCTCGACGGATTGTCCGACGAGGAAATTCAACACTACCTGTCTGACCAGGGCGTAACGGCTGTTCATAGAGTCATGAAAAGGGTTGACTCGAACATCATTCCAACTCGTACTGTCTTCTTGACATTGGACAGAGTTCAACTCCCATCGAAGGTCAAAGCGGGCTGTGAGATAATTTCCGTTCGCCCTTACATCCCAAACCCTACGCGTTGGTATCGGTGTCAGCGGTTCAATCATACCAGCCAGTCCTGTTCCAATCCGGCCAAATGTGTTATTTGTGGCAAGGATGCCCATGAGGGTGCTTGTCCACCTCCATCCCCTCGTTGCATCAACTGTATGGGTGACCACGCTGCTTCCTCTCGAGATTACCCCATTTTTAAAGGCGAAAAGCTCATTCAGGAAATCAGAGTGAAGGAAAAGGTGTCGACCTTTGCTGCTCGAGAATTATTCGCCAGTCGAAAGCCCACTGTGCCTCAGACAGGAAAATACAGCACTGTTCTTGCCTCTCCTCGGCCAACAAAGGAGGCGGCCACGCAGACTTGTGATCTCACCTTTAGTGCCACAGTCGTCAGATCGGCAAGCGCCAAGATCGCCCATTTCAACCTCCTCATTTTTACCTGCTCACTCTATGGCTCACCCTTCATCGGCTTCTGCTAAATCTCGATCCCAAAAGTCAGACACCCAGACTTCCAAAAAAGAGCATACTCAAGAAGATTTTTTACGTACCCCAACTTCACAACCATTGGTTCCTTCTTCATCTAAACATCATGGTTCCAAGAAGGCTATAAGAAACCCAGTTCCTCTCCTCCTCCGCCACGGCGTGTCCCATCTACAGCACAACCTGGCGGTAACCGACCTTGGCCGTCTTCTGTGTCGCTGAGGCGCACTGCTGGCGGCCAATCAACCGGGTGATCGCTGGTGGCAGGAGCTGCTCCTGAACAACCTATGGATCAGGATCTTCTGCCTTTGGCTGACTGCCTTTCCACACTGTCGGTCACAAGCTCTGAGCAGTCGTTGAGTTGACGGCAACCTTGGTCCCATTCTTCCATTTTCTGTCTACCCTATGTCCATTATCCATTGGAATATCCGCGGCATTCGAGCCAATTGGGATGAATTGATGATCCTCTTACGATCCTACTCGCCGGTCATCTTCTGTCTTCAGGAAACAAAGCTGCGTCCCCAGGACTGCTTTGTTTTCCCCCATTTTCAGTCAGTCCGATTTGATCTCCCCTCTGTTGAAGGCACTCCAGCACATGGAGGACTCATGATTCTTCTCCATGTTACTCTCCATTATCACGCAATCCCCTTAAACACTTCCTTCCAAGCTGTCGCTGTCCGCCTTTCCCTTTCTGGATACACCTCCTCTCTTTGTACTGTATACATTCCATCGTCCACACCAATGCCACGAGCTGATCTCCTTCATCTTCTTGGTCAGCTTCCACACCCCCCCTCCCCCTCTCCCCATTTGCTGGTTGGGGACTTCAATGCCCACCACCCGCTTTGGGGATCTCCACACCCTAGTCTGCATGGCTCACTATTGCTAGACGTCTTCCACCAAGCGGATCTTGTTTGCCTCAACACTGGGGACCCTACATTTTTGTCTGCCTCCACAACAAATTTCTCTCATTTGGACCTTTCGGTCGGTACTGTTCCGCTAGCTCGGCACTTCGAATGGTTCGCCCTTGCTGATACACACTCGAGTGACCACTTTCCATGTGTCCTTCGATTGCAGCTGTGGTGTCACCGCCAGACACCACACTTGCTAGGTGGTAGCCTTTAAATCGGCCGCGGTCCGTTAGTATACGTCGGACCCGCGTGTCGCCACTATCAGTGATTGCAGACCGAGCGCCACCACACGGCAGGTCTAGAGAGACTTCCTAGCACTCGCCCCAGTTGTACAACCGACTTTGCTAGCGATGGTTCACTGACAAAATACGTTCTCATTTGCCGAGACTATAGTTAGCATAGCCTTCAGCTACGTCATTTGCTACGACCTAGCAAGGCGCCATTATCAGTTGCTATTGATATTGTAAAGAATGTACAGACAAGAGCTACGTTCAATATTAATGGATTAAAGTTAAGTATTCCACCAAGTACCACCTTTTTTCTGAAGTCTAAATTCCTTGTCCTGTTCCAGACCTCACGCCAGCCTGCGTAAGCTTAAATGCGTGCCTTTCGGCTTCCTCCAAACTCCGTGGGTTGGCTCCTGCCAATCCACAACAGCAGCCACAACTGCCATATATGCGCCTGAGACGCTGGAAGTTTGCCCAAGCCGATTGGCCACTTTTTTCGTCTCTAGCAACATTCGATGACCATCACTTTCCTATCGTCGACGATGCGGTCACTCATATTACAGACGTTATTCTTACAGCTGCGGAACGTTCAATACCACGCACCTCCGAATTGCCCCGGCGCCCCCTAGTTCCTTGGTGGAACGAGGCCTGCCGTGACGCAATACGTGAGCGGTGACGTGCTCTTCACGTTTTCAGACACCATCCTACTTTGGCCAACTGTATCCGCTATAAGCAGTTCCGTGCGCGGTGCCGTCGCGTCATCCGCGATAGCAAGAAGGCAAGCTGGGACTTCTTTACTAGCTCATTTAACACCTTCACTCCCTCCTCGGAAGTTTGGAGTCGGATTCGACGGTTATCAGGCGTGCCTAGTTTCTCCCCGGTCTCTGGGCTCACTGTCGCGCATGATACATTAGTGGACCCCATTGCAATTTCTAACTCATTGGGTCAACACTTTGCTGAGATTTCGAGCTCTTCAAATTACCCGCCAGCGTTTCTCCCGAAGAAACGTGCAGCGGAATTGCGACCTCTTGCTTTCTCCTCTCAAAATCGCGAAAGCTACAATACTGTTTTCTCCATGCGGGAACTCCAACATGCACTCTCTTCTTCTCGCTCCTCCGCCCCAGGACTGGATGGTATCCACATCCAAATGTTGCTGCATTTATCATACCATAGTCTGCGTTACCTCCTTCGCCTTTATAATCTAATTTGGACCGACAGTACTTTTCCCAGACTGGCGGGAAGCTATCGTCATTCCTGTTCCGAAACCTGGAAAGGACAAACATCTCCCCTCTAGCTATTGCCCCATTTCTCTCACGAGTAGTGTATTTAAGGTTTTGGATCGTATGGTGAATTGCCGTTTAGCTTGGTGCCTGGAGTACCACATCTTTTAACACCTGCCCAATGCGGTTTCCGAAAGCATCGTTCTGCAGTTGACCATCTTGTTGCTCTCTCCACTTATATCATGAACAATTTTCTCCGGAAACGCCAAACAATAGCGATATTTTTTTTTTATCTGGAGAGAGCATACGATACCTGTTGGAGGACAGGTATCCTCCGCACACTGTTCTTTTGGGGCTTTCGCCGTCTGTTACCCCTTTTTCTTTGCGAATTTATGGCAGAGCACACATTTAAAGTGCGGGTGAACACTACTCTCTCCTGTACTTTCTCCCAAGAAAACAGGGTACCCCAGGGCTCCGTGCTAAGTGTTGTACTGTTTTCCATTGCCATAAATCCAGTTATGGATTGTCTCGTTCCTGATGTCTCGGGCTCCCTCTTTGTGGACGATTTTGCGATCTACTACAGCTCTCAACGGACCAGCCTTCGTGAACAACGTCTTCAAGGCTGTCTCAATCGCCTCCACTCTTGGAGCATCGAAACAGGCTTCCGCTTTTCTCCCAGTAAGACCGCTTATGTTAATTGTTGGCATCGTACGGAGTTTCTTCCACCTTCCTTACATCTAGGACCTGTCAACCTTCCGTTTTCGGACGTCGCTAAATTCTTGGGTCTTATGTTTGACAGAAAACTGTGCTGGTCCTCCCACGTTTCCTATATTTCGGCTCGCTGTCTGCGATCCCTCAACACCCTCCATGTCCTGAATGGTACCTCCTGGGGAGCGGACCGAGTGGTCCTTCTCCGCCTCTATCGCGCCTTAGTGCGCTTGAAATTGGACTATGGAAGCATAGTTTACTCCTCTGCTCGGCCGTCTATTGTTCGGCGTCTCGACTCAATCCACCACCGTGGATTACGTTTAGTGTTTGGAGCTTTTTACACCAGCCCAGTGGAAAGCCTTTATGCTGAGACTGCTGAACCTCCGCTGTCCAATCGGCGAGCTGTCCTTCTAAGTCGCTATGCTAGCCATTTGTCTTCCATGCCTGCTAATCCGGTCCATGACATTTTTTTCGACTCCTCCTTGGATTTAGGATATGCAGGCCGTCCTTCCTCCCTACTACCACCGGGAGTCCGCTTCCATCAACTGCTCCATTCTCTTTCCTTCCGATTTCCTAAAACTTTCTTGACAACTTGGGGTGCAGCACCGCCTTGGCTCCGTCCCCGGACCTACCTGCTCCGTGACCTTTGTCAGTTTCCCAAGGATGGTACCCCTTCACTTGTTTATTGTCGAGCATTTTCTGCTCTATGTGCACAAATGAAGGAAGCCACATTTATCTACACTGATGGCTCAAAAACATCGTTTTGTGTAGGGAGTGCCTATATTGTTGGCGACACCCCAAATCGATTTCGGCTTCCCGACCAGTGTTCGGTTTACACTGCGGAGCTTTACGCTGTTCTCCAGGCTGTCCAATACATCCGTCGCCATCAGTGGATACAGTATGTTATCTTTTCAGATTCTCTCAGCTCTCTCCTCAGTCTCCCAGCTCTCTACCCTGTCCACCCTCTGGTCCACCGGATTCAGGACTGCCTACGCTTGCTCCACTTGGGGGTCGTCTCGGTGGCATTCCTCTGGATCCAAGGACACGGTGGTATCTGTGGAAATGAGGCGGCTGATACAGCGGCCAAGGCTGCAGTCTCTCTTCTTCGGCCAGCTATTCGCACGATTCCCTTGGCCGATCTACGGAGTGTTTTATGTCATCGTGTTGTTCTTTTATGGCACATACATTGGTTGACACTTCCCCATAATAAATTGCGGGACGTGAAAGCTCTTCCCTGTGCTTGGACCTCTTCCTCCCGAACGTGTCATCGGGAGGAGGTAATTTTAACTAGACTCCGGATAGTGCACTGTCTTTTTAGCCATTGACATCTTTTAAGTGGCGATCCTCCCCCACTCTGTCCCCACTGCTCTCAGCTGTGGGCGGTAAGACACCTTTTACTTGAGTGCCCCTATTTTACTCCGTTACGCGCCCGTCTACAGCTGTCGCCTGATATATCGTCCATTTTAGCAGATGACACGCGCTCAGCCGATCGCGTTCTCGAGTTTATTACTGCCAGTGAGATGATGTCAGTCATTTGAAGCTCTTTTTGGGGACAATCATCCCCTTTCTGTGAGTGGTTTTTTTAAGCTTTCCTTCTGCTTTTAGTTTCTCCAATTTTGTTAGTTTCGTTCCCATTACTGCTGGTTTCCATTTTCGTTTTTTACCTTTTCCTACGTCATTCCTACGTCACAGACCGGGCGCTAATGACCATAACAGTTTTGCGCCCTCATCATATGGGTGCTGATGTATTTTATCTAAGTCAAATATATCCCAGAATCCCCAAACAGCTGGTTAGGGATAACGAAAACCTCATTATAGCCTTCAAACAAGACAACCTCAATTTAAAATACATTTACCAGGCACTTGTCGTTCAATGATTTTGTAAATATATGTGCAGATTGCTGGAATCATTCACAGTAAAACACGAAAACTGAGTGATGGTAAGTACAGGCAAAACTTTCAAGAGAGTTTGCATATATAGCACGGTAAGAGAGGTTAGTACATCAGTCTATGCTACACTTGGATAAATTCGTGTGTATGTCCACCTCTCAACCTGAGAGGATGGGTGTACACAGACAGAACATTCGTCTGTACTTGGATGCTAAAATTAAGCTATGTAACATAAAGTTGCAGGTATGTGCAGGGAACTAGAGACGTATTACCAGACTCTTCTGAGAATGGTGAATGCATTAAATGAGCTAGTTAATCAAGTCAGTAACTAGTAAGCGACTTAACTGAAAAGGTAGATGCTATTCAGGGGAATATAGATGTAGACTTGCTTGTTGTTGAGAAGGGCGATCAGGAACATTGGAAGAGGAGGAAGAAAATGACGATATATAAAGCATCACACTGCGGAGATGTCTGATTAGTGTACACCGAGATGTCTATGAAGCAGAAAGTGATTCACACACATAAAGGAGTTCGTGAGGAATTACAGCTGCTGAGGTTAGGGCGTGTGGATCGACAGCAAACACTAAGAGAGACCTTTAAGCCAGTTACTGAGTCTCTCCAACAGCTCTCAGCGGAAACAAAAACACACAATAACAAGGTTGTTGCCAGTTGTAACGGAACATATTAAAGGCTTTACTTTAATGAAGTATGCGATCCCGAGTATTTATGATTATAGAAAAGTTATTGTGTATGTTAACAATGATTGCACAACATGTCTCCATAAACAGTCAACCCATTAAATTATACTGAATAACTGACCCACACAAAAGTTTATATCACTTGATCATTGATACAGCAAATGTCATCATGAAAAACACTAAGTTTATCTTAAATAATTAATATGAAGTACGAAAAATAGTGGCCAACTTACGTAATTTGGATCTCCTTAAATAAAAATCGCCCAGTGAAACCTATTTGTTCACTAGGAGCGATTTCACTCAGAATTCACGTAATCAATCCTATTTTAGACGAAAACCTATGTAATTCTTCATAATTCATGTTACTTACTTATTTATGCAAATTAGAGAAGTCAATTGACAAACTTCTAAAAAACGACCTTTTTGTAACAAAGAATTATTCTGTCAAGTCAACAAATCTGTCTGTCATTTTAATAACATGTTAAATTATGTCACTCGATGCAAATTAATAACTTTTCTGCACAAATTATGATAACAGATGTACATGTGACTCATAAACTGTATCTCTTTTTAGTAGTTCTTTGACAATGTTATAAATACAAGCAGCTAGAAGGGTCGAGAGAACAGTCGGAGGCAGTCAGGGGCAGTCGGAATGTCACTTTGGTGAAGTGTGTTTCTGTGTTATTGTTTGGCAAAACAAGTCAAAGAACATGTAAAGGAAGTATTACTTTGTGTTGTGTTATGGTCTTTGGTGGACAGTGGAATCAATATGGCCACCAAAGTAATAAATGTTTGATGTTTACATATGTGTTGGTTTCGCTCGTTCTTTATCATCAAAAGCACATGAAAAACACGGAACCTCATGTGTTTACCCTAGACAACCAAATTTAGAGCCAGCATCAGCAACGAGACACCGCAGCGATCCAGCAAGCAGCAGCGATTACTACAATACAATATTTTGTAATGGCGCCAACCTAACATCAAGTGCTAACAAGCTCCGTAAATTGGAGTGAAATAGTGCGATTACAGCAATTAGCCGAAATATCCAACTACGATTTGGCGGTCCATTTACAAAAGTGGGGGCTCGTCCGGGATCTTTAAGTGCATCGATGATAATAGTGCAGCGATAAATTTCGTAAGTGCTTAGCACTCCAAAAAATTTTATTTGTGCATTGTGGCAACAGTGAAAATATGTCAAAAATAAATAAATAAAGTGTGTTTGTGCGACTACAAAAAAGTATCATCACACCGCTCGGAAGATTAACGTCTGGATTATGTCAATGGATTTCATCAATCAAGACTTCAGCTTCGATAAAACTGAATAGAAGTGAAGAAAGCCAACAAGAACACCGATCACGACATCATAGCATAAAGCAAGGTATTTTGTTGTTGTCATTTAAAATAATTATTAGTGAAAATGTCTCTACCTGAGAGGGATGAGAGCGTAGGAAATGTAAAAATTGAACCAGGGGATGGTGAACAATTAAACTTAACAGAGTGGCTAGCAGGGTTTGCAACTCAAATAAACTCGCAACTTAAACAATTAAGTGAACAAGTAAGTTTGAAACATGAAGAAAACACAGATAGACTGAATAAGTTAAGTTTGGATTCTAAACAATCAAGTGAACAAGTAAGTTTGAAACTTGAAGAAAACACAGATAGACTGAATAAGTTAAGTATTGATTTTAAACAATCAAATGAAGAACACACAGATAGACTGGATAAGTTAAGTTTGGATTTTGATCTATTAAGTACTCATCTCAATGAGAAGTGTGAGGAAATTAAAACTACCCTCAGTAAGAACACTAGCGAACAGTTGATACACTTCAGAAAAGAATTTCAAGTTAAAGTTGAAAGTTTAAATGAAAACATACAAGCTAACACAGACAGCATTGCTGTCATCTACAACAGAGTAGATGCTGAAGCTAAAAGATTAGATCAAAGAATAGACAAAACATCAGAAGACCTTAAACAAGAATACAACCTGTACACCACTAATGTAGATACAAAAGTAGAAAATATGCACACTAAATATTCACAATTGGAAGATGCAGTGATGTCCAAACAAACGATTTACAATCAAAATACAATGTATGGGCACATCCAAGTGAAATGCTTTCCTGGTGAAAATCTCCACCCTATTGACTTTATTCACCAATGTAAGGATATGTTTGTTGTAGGAATGTCAGACAACATAAAAATTAAGTTAGTAAAACGGTTTCTAGAAGGGGAGGCCCTATCCTGGGCAAATGAGAATAATGATTCTTGGAATACGTTTGAAGAGTTTGAAGCCAAATTTATTTGTAAATTTTGGTCACAGTCCATACAAGCCAGATTAAAGTCAGAATTTCTAAATGGACCAGTGTATAGAGGGAAAGTAGGGGGAATGCAAAAATTTTGCAGAGATCAATTGAAAAAACTTGCTCACTTAAATAATTCTTTTGATATTATGACACAAATTGATGTTTTAAAAAGAAGATTACCAGAGAGACTGCAGTGGGAATTGGTCCATGGACCAGACGATTCAATGGAAGAGTTCCTGAAATTTGTAGATAGATTAGATAGGGCCTTGGAAAGAGAAAATAACCAAAGTTTTGGCTCTGACAACAACCAGTATGGGGGGTGGAACAGGAATGTAAATAGAGATTATTATGGGAGGAGAGACTTTGAAAATTCTGGAAATAATGCTCCAAATAGGGGAGATAGGAGATATGAAAATAATTTCAGAAACAATACACAGGAGGGAGGATGGAGGAGAGATAACAGGAATGATAGAAATAGGTATTGGGGAAGAGAACAAGATAGAAGGGGGTTTGTTGAAACTAGTGAACAAAACGACAGCTACAAACGGACAGACCGAGGAAACCAGCCGGGAAACGGTGGACAGTCCCACTAGATGTCCGTAGTTTTGGGGCTAGACAATATTATGACAGGACAACACATAACCGAAACTGGAAAAGGAGAGGATACAATGTAAAGAGTAATTACCATGAAAATACTGAAGTTGTTAGAATGAATAAATTAGAATTTAATAAAAGGTTTTGGGATACTATGAGTAAAAGTGATACAGTTAATAAAAACTGTATTCAAGCACAGGTAGTTGGTGAAAGTGCAGAAGTTGAAGGTATTGCAGAGTTCCATAGTTGGGCTGAAAAAGATACTGGTGTTAATAACAAGTCAGACACACCACAAGTAGAATCTATTTTGGGGGGTTTATTTGATATGAAGGGGGATGACGAAGTGTTTAATGGAGCCAAAGACTCAATTGCTGAGATTCAGATACATAGGGGGGAAACTGAAGATGGGGTTGTTGTTGTTGAGGAGGAAGAAGAAGTAATAGAGGGACATTTAAATAATGATCCTAAATCAAGTGATGTTATTGATGAGAGTGTAGAGGAAGAAATAAAAGTATTTGTAGAATTGAAAAGTGATGATGAGATAAAGGTAAGTGATGTGACGAACATGGGTAATAATGAGGTTAATTTAAGTGAAATGCAGACTAGGGAATGTGTATCTGAGGACAAGCTATTGCCTATTGGGAACTATGAAACATTAAACTATGAGAATGGTACTAATAAGAATAATATTAAAGAAAATATAAAGGGATGGAATGTAAATGTGTGTTTTCAAGAAAAAGGGGAAAAGTTTTTAGAAGTTTTGTGGAACAACTATGGAAACTGTATAAACAAAGATGCCTTTTGGAAAGAATTAGCAAAGGTAAGTGCAACCTTGTATCCTATATGGTGGATAAGAATCCGTAGCGGACTTTATAAAAAATGGGGTGAAAACAATAATTTGTTGAGTGGCAACACAGTGTTAAGAGGAACAGATGAAAACAAAGGTTTATGTTTAAATGTCAATGGTTTGCAAACAGAGAGGGATGTGTCTAAGTGTAGGAAAGAGACATTAGACTTAGGAACTAAAGGAATTGAAAATGATCTATTGTTTGAAAATACTGAAGTAGACAAAGATGTTGAGCTAGGTTATCTATATGTTAAAGTAAACATTGACATTTGTCCATTTGAAATAAAAGAAAGCCCACATCCTAATGCGTATAGACTTATCTTCCCCAAATCAAGAAGGTTATTTGGATTAAGAAACATCACTGAATTGAAACCATATAAACATGATTAAGCACATTTCTCTGTTTAAATACAGTTACTTACCCATTTTCCATAAAGCATGTGATCAGCAAAGATTTTCACTGGGTGTGTCAAATAGCAACTACCACTACAGACCCTGGAAAAGTTCCAGATTTCTGAGAGAATGTTTTTATAATTTTTATTGTCACCATTGAATATTAAATTTGGAGACATCTTCTTTACTTGCAATGGGCAAGAAGGTGACCAACATTTATTACTTTCCTTTTGTATTGTTGAATATGGGACATACTTGCACCAAATATAAAAGACATTGTAAAAATTGTTGTGCAAGACCCATCATTGTGTTACTATTGTTTTCTTAGACATAAGATTTGTGTACAATTTTCTACAGCTAATCAGATGTTTACCAAGTTTGATGTTTGTGTTATGTTGTGACCAAATTAAGTGTGCAATTTTGGTATTAATATGTTCTTGTACTATCTTGACTATGTGTCTCAATGGGAGACAAGTTTTTTTTTTAAATATTTTCTTTTTTTTGAAGGCATATTATATTCATACATGTGACTTCTCTAGTGTTTGTATTTATATATCATGTCCATACCTATAATTATGTTCTTGGTTTTCATTTCTTTTATGTGGCTCAAAAGGAACAGACAGTGGCAATATTTTCTTATGGACATATGACCTGTCCATCTATGTAATATATTTATGTTCCTTCTATTATCTTGAACCGAGCGGGGTGGCGCAGTGGTTAGACACTGGACTCGCATTCGGGAGGACGACGGTTCAATCCCGCGTCCGGCCATCCTGATTTAGGTTTTCCGTGATTTTCCTAAATCACTCCAGGCAAATGCCGGGATGGTTCCTCTGAAAGGGCACGGCTGACTTCCTTCCCCATCCTTCCCTAATCCGATGAGACCGATGACCACGCTGTCTGATCTACTTCCCCAAACCAACCAACTTCTATTATCTTGACTAATCTGTGACTCAATGAGAGCTGACTTTGAAATAATTTACATATATTTTTTTTTATATCTTAAGATCGCATGTGATATATTTGTGTCTGTTTTTGATCATTTTCCATGTGGCTCACTGGGAGCAAAGATTAACAATTTTTTTACTTTCATGTATTACTAAATAATTTTATTATGCTGTCATACTGAGAGCCATAACACAAAGTGCAGTTGAAACAACACAACTAAAATATTTGCAGGAAAAAGTCATTTTGAAACTGTGTAGCGGTCACTGTAGTACTTTTCCAAATTTTAACCATTTGACACATTTTTCCTAGTCGGCTAATATCATTAACATTCTGTAAATGATATTACCCGAGGGGGGTATTGTAACGGAACATATTAAAGGCTTTACTTTAATGAAGTATGCGATCCCTTCCAAATTCAACCAGTTTAATGAGTATTTATGATTATAGAAAAGTTATTGTGTATGTTAACAATGATTGCACAACATGTCTCCATAAACAGTCAACCCATTAAATTATACTGAATAACTGACCCACACAAATAATTAATATGAAGTACGAAAAATAGTGGCCAACTTACGTATTTTGGATCTCCTTAAATAAAAATCGCCCAGTGAAACCTATTTGTTCACTAGGAGCGATTTCACTCAGAATTCACGTAATCAATCCTATTTTAGACGAAAACCTATGTAATTCTTCATAATTCATGTTACTTACTTATTTATGCAAATTAGAGAAGTCAATTGACAAACTTCTAAAAAACGACCTTTTTGTAACAAAGAATTATTCTGTCAAGTCAACAAATCTGTCTGTCATTTTAATAACATGTTAAATTATGTCACTCGATGCAAATTAATAACTTTTCTGCACAAATTATGATAACAGATGTACATGTGACTCATAAACTGTATCTCTTTTTAGTAGTTCTTTGACAATGTTATAAATACAAGCAGCTAGAAGGGTCGAGAGAACAGTCGGAGGCAGTCAGGGGCAGTCGGAATGTCACTTTGGTGAAGTGTGTTTCTGTGTTATTGTTTGGCAAAACAAGTCAAAGAACATGTAAAGGAAGTATTACTTTGTGTTGTGTTATGGTCTTTGGTGGACAGTGGAATCAATATGGCCACCAAAGTAATAAATGTTTGATGTTTACATATGTGTTGGTTTCGCTCGTTCTTTATCATCAAAAGCACATGAAAAACACGGAACCTCATGTGTTTACCCTAGACAACCAAATTTAGAGCCAGCATCAGCAACGAGACACCGCAGCGATCCAGCAAGCAGCAGCGATTACTACAATACAATATTTTGTAATGGCGCCAACCTAACATCAAGTGCTAACAAGCTCCGTAAATTGGAGTGAAATAGTGCGATTACAGCAATTAGCCGAAATATCCAACTACGATTTGGCGGTCCATTTACACAGTGATGAGTTCATTATTCGTCACACCCCAGGTCAGATAGATAGAACATTCGGTGTTAGCAGGGGAAGACCATACATGTTTAGTACACATCCTATAGCTGTAACCGAAGACACAATACAGATTGGTGATAGAAGGTTTGAGAGAACACCCGGCTTAGTGAATCTTGTTTTCCTAAGACCTACCAAAAAACCTATAAATTATTGAATTAATGATGGGAAACGTACCATGAAATACTGAACATGACTCGTGTACACAAGACCATGAAAAGCCTGGGCAACAAGAAATATAAAACCAGTACTTGAAGCGAAAGCAACAACGGCAGCAGCGGTGATGGTATTGACATTGAGCACAAAGCAGTGAACAATCGAATCCCTCAGTATATATATAATGGTGACCCCAACGAACTAATAGATCTACTATGGCTGCTCGTGGCATCAGCTGCTGCTGCAGGTAATACAGCTCATTTGAATGAGGTTTTTTCAATAATCTCAGAGCTTAGAGACAGAGGTATCATCAAATAAGTATGGAGACGGTGGTTCGAGAACTGCACAAGCCAGCACGCAAAACATACCCTCGCAGGCATGTTATGATTAAAGGGTTGGATGGCTTGTGGCAAGCTGATCTTGTAGATATGAGGCAATATTCACATGAGAATAATGGATTCAAATACATTTTAATGGTTATTGATACATACTCCAAATTTGCCTGGGCGGCACCTGTCAAAACAAAAACCGGTTAAAATGTCGCTGATGTTTTTGAGCATTTGCTACAGACAGGAACGAATCGATGCCCACACAACCTCCAAACCGATTACAGTGGGGAGTTCTACAATAGGCATTTCAAGACAGTGATGCAGCATTATGGAATACATCACTATTCGACATTCACTCACCTGAAGGCAAGTATTGTGGAGCGCCTGGACAGAACAATAAATGGTCGAATGTGGATGTGTTTTAACCTCCACGACTCATACAAATGGCCAGATATCCTTCCAGAAATAATTACTCAGCGTAATCAAACCAAACATAGCACAATAAAAATGAGACCAATCAATGTTCCTGATAATGGAACGGTGTACTATCACATTGAGATGCTGGATCCACGCAAACAGAAATTTAATGTAGGTGATTTGGTGCATGTCTCAAAATGCAAGACGGCATTTGAGAAATCATACCTACCGAACTGGTCAACTGAGATATTTACAGATTCAAATGTGCAGTGAACGAATCCTGAAACTTATATACTGAAGGATAGTAAAGGTGAAGAAATTGCAGGCCCCTTCTACACTAAGGAGATGCAGAAAAGCTCAGAACCGGATGTTTTTCTCATGAAGAGAGTCATAAGACGTCGGGGAAATTAAGCATTAGTCAAATATCTTGGTTTTCCTGCTACACAAAACAGCTGGACTGATGCCACCAATTTGCTATCTAATGGGTGTGCATTGTCCACAACCACTACAGTAGTGTAAAATGCGTGCTAGGAGACGCATTAGAGGAGGTGGTGGTATTCTAGACAAACTACTGGTATAATTACACATCCCTGGGTATAGCTACTGTGCACCCTGGACAAAGTTTTAGAAACACTTGGCGTGAGGTGATAAGGGAGTTAATCTGCTTGACGAAGCGTTTATGGAACACAACATTGCATATGATGCAAATAAAGATCTATCAAGTACATTATCTATTGCAGGTAGGATTTTAACTGATAAGTCGATACAGAGAAGAAAGGATATTGGTATAGGTCAGTGCATCGCAGCATTTGCAGTTGATAAAACGATGCATGGAAAAATCAAGTTTGGTTTAGGAGTGATGAATTTCAAGTGAGCTATGGATGCTGCATTTTGCGCAATAAAAAAGAAGAAGAAGAACAAAAAGGGCTGTTTGAAGAACTGTATCCTGACAGCAATGTATGCAGCTAAAACACACTGAAGCACAAAAATGCAGGAAGAAGAAGAGAATCAGTTAAAGCACCTAGAGTTCTACCAATACCCAAGACATCCGGCGGTTTTATTCCTTTTCTCATCCCGGTCCCCTCCACACTCTCAGCGGTAGGTTCCCTCGCTGGTGGTGCTGCAGCTATTACTCAAACGGTCAAGAACGTGCAAAACTCCCAAGCACAGTTAGAAGAGGTGAGAACACATAACCGCATGATGGAAGCCGCAGCCATTGGAAAAGGACTATACTTGGAACTGTACAGGAAAGGGCTTGGTCTATTCATAAATTTAAAAAAAACCTATTAGTGGTCGTACAAGATCGACCACTCAGAAATACAGATCTTCTTAAGTTTGTTAGAGGTAAATTCAAGATACCAAGATTCCGTGGTGTGTTTATGCGGTATACATTACCGAGGACTATGTGGAAAACTGGTGAATGCAGTATTGTGAATTTAGATGTTGCTGGACACCCCGGCACCCACTGGGTGTCATACATTACGAAAGATGTGGATACCGTATACTATTTCGACTCATTTGGTGACCTGCAGCCACCAGAAGAATTACAACAATACTTCACTCACAGAAGACATGTGTTGTACAATTATTGACAATATCAGGACTTTAATACACACCTTTGTGGACATCTATGCATCACGTTTCTCTTGACATTCACAAAGAAGAAGCATACTATATAAGGAGGAGGTTTAAACATTCATTCATCAGTGGAGGTTCAGATGCAATGTCATACACTTTGATGTTAAAAGGATGATCATCTGTATTACGTGCAAATTACTTCCCTCCAATTGATGTGAGCATTGGTCAATGGAATATTGCATTGATTGGGCTAGAGACTTACAACAGCATCCCGAATATCACCGAGACTAACAATAAACTGCATCTGGATGTTTATGGTGAAAAAGGTATCGTGGAAATAGAATCGGGTGCATATGATATCGACAATTTAAACGAAGCCTTAAAACAGTCTGGAAAAGGTATTGAACTATGTGCAAACATCAATACACTTAAATCTGAAATAAGGACTGTAAATGCAATGATTGACTTTAACCAGAAAGTTTCAATAGGGTGCCTGCTGGGTTTCACAAGGAGGCCGATTTTGAAGAAGGATCCAAGTAAATTTTACACATCGGATCAGACAGTGGACATACTCCCAGTCATCACAATTCGTGTCGAGTGTAACATTGCAACGAACTTCTATCTCAATGATAGTCTGATTCGCACTATTTACGTATTCTTCCCCTCAGTTGCAATGGGGTATAAGATTGTTGAGATCCCTGCCAATGCAATATACCTTCCAGTGACATCTCAGACATTGGACTATTTGGAGCTGCGTATTGTCAACCAGAATAATAAACTTGTTGACTTTCGTGGTGAGAAAATCGTTGTATGATTACATCTAAGACAGGATGGGCGTATGGTATAAAACATGTGGTGTCACCGCCAGACACCACACTTGCTAGGTGGTAGCTTAAATCGGCCGCGGTCCATTAGTACATGTCGGACCCGCGTGTCGCCACTGTGTGATCACAGACCGAGCGCCACCACATGGCAGGTCTAGAGAGACGGACTAGCACTCGCCCCAGTTGTACGACGACGTTGCTAGCGACTACACTGACGAAGCCTTTCTCTCATTTGCCAAGAGACAGTTAGAATAGCCTTCAGCTAAGTCCATGGCTACGACCTAGCAAAGCGCCATTAGTTACTTCATGAATCTAAAGAGTCTCACTTGTATCATCAAGAATGCTGTATACCAAAGGACGATATAAAAGTTAAGTGTTCTAGTAGCTACGTTCTTTTCTTTATCACATTCATCACATATCCTGTTCCAGACTTCGCGCCAGTCGGCGTGTGGGTTGACGCGTACCCTTTCGGCTACCCGTCTCTGTGGACTGGCTGCCTTGTCAGTCCACTACAAAACAAGTGCACGCAATCCACAGCATGCCACTTCACTACCGAACAGCAAAGTGATAACACCTGCGAACTACGAGTTTCTTAAATCAGTTGGCCTGAAACTGTGCAATGACGTCATCACTTAATATAACCAGTCCAGTAGAGTATGACGAGAGAATTATATGTCAGGAATATGTCTCTCATAAACCTTAAGCTTCAACCCTGTTTAACAAGAACGATGAAATCAGGATTGTCATCCAGCACCAAGATGCCCTCACACTTCCATGCAAGGTTTCATATATCTAGAGGGATCATTCAAGAAAACTGATGGCACCGATACAGTGGGGTCCAAGCTGACACATAACACTTTAGCATTCCTGTTCCAAGAGATACGCTATGAACTCAATGGCTCTGAGATCGACCGTACATGCAATGTCGGCATAACATCAACCCTTAAAACATACGTATCGGCATCACCAGCAGATTTGCATAGTTTAGAAAATGCAGGATGGTTCATAGACGATCCAGAGGATAGAGCAGTTGAAGGGTACAAGTGATTTACTGCATGCATACCTCTAAAAATGCTTATGGGATACTTTGAGGACATGAGGCAGATTATTACAAACGCCAAACAAGAACAAATTCTGGTGCAGAGTGCGAAAGACAGTAACTCATACATTCATGGAGCTCAAGAGGAGAATATGATCACAATCAGCAACATAATATGGAAAATGCCTCACATCAGTGTATCCAACGAGGAGCATTTGAAGCTTCTAAAAGTCCTGAATTCAGGAACATTTCTGTCACTGACATTTCACTTGTGGGAGATTTTCGAGTACCCTGTGTTACCGACAGCAAGCAGACAAACATGGGCTATTAAAACCTCCAGCCATCTAGAGACACCCAGATTCATCATACTTGCATTTTAGACTGATAGAAGAGGTAATACAGCAAATGATTCCACCGTGTTCGATAACTGCAAGTTAACAAATGCAAAAGCTACCTGAATTCAGAATTCTACACATATGACAATCTACATCTGCAGTGGAATCAAAATGTATACAGTCTAGTGTATGACATGTATGCAAGGTTTTGCCCTTCTTACTATGAAATTGCTGAAGGAAAGGGAGTGGGGGTCTACTCGGTCCATGTAAGTTCAAAGAGCTTTCACCGATCATCACAATAGACTGGTCGAAACAGAATGAGATAATTAAGTCTGGACCTATAGATGTGTGAATTGAATTTTAATCATCGACAAATTTCCCAGAACACACTGCCGCGTATGCTTTAGTTCTTCACAATCGTGTAATCAACTACTGTCTGCTCACAGATGTTGTGCAGCAAGCTGTATAGATCAATAGATACTGGTCCACACCTAGAGCATTTCACGATGACATGTCAGGCTGTGAACATCATTGTGGACGCTCAAGGGTTCTATGACGGTAGACAATTCCTATTTAAAGATTTTGCATTTGTAATGTGCACAGAGGATTATGGAATAATAGAGACTTTCGCTGCAAACATTGCATCACCAAGACCCTTCAAGCTAGTGAGGTGCGCTAAGACAAGAAAGAGTGCAAAGTGGTTAACACATTTCTGCCATGGAATTCACTGGGTTGATCCTGGCATACCCTATAAAAATATGTTGACTGCACTTAAATTATTCGATCGTGTGGACACCCTCATCTACATGAAGGGAAAGGAGAAGATCTCTTGGATGCGCCGAATATTTAAATTTGCTTCTATTCAAGACCTGGAATTCTACGGCTGTCCATCAATCCATCGACTCAACAACATGTATAAAAAAGTGCTATTCTATCTGCTTATGAGAATGTAAAATTACTTTTCAGTTGGATGAGAAGTAAATAATTCTGTTTTGTTCCCTAACAATGCTTGTATACTTTTTTCTTTTTGTCACCTACGTCCTTAGCAAGTAAGTTTATTGGTGATACTATACCTGAATCCATCTATAAGTGAACTCCACTGGAACTGTCTGAGCCATCTACCACAGCCTTTGCACGCTTTCACCTGGAGTAGTAGTGCTACCTATGCTATTAATAGATGGGCTTTCACATTCTGTGCCTCTCGCCTGCAAGGAAGCCTCTGAAAGTGCGCGCTCAAGGTGGTACGTCATGTAGCCACGTGTGCAATGTGGATCTAACTGCCCATTGTACAGAAATTCATTTATGATAAAGTCAGAACTCTTGTTCAGATAGTGTTTAAAGCAACAGACCTTATAGACCTGTGCAGTGCAATGCGGATGTAACCGCCCATTGTACAGAAATACATTTATGATAAATTCATAACTCTCATTGAAATAGTGTTTAAAGCAACATGCCTTATAGACATGTGCTGTTCAATGTGGATGTAACCACCCATTGTACAGAAATACATTTATCATTTTAATCAAAAGACTGATGATTGAGGGTGGAAATAACTACATTCGGTATCTTTACAATAAAATAAGTGAATATATTATGAAAGTCAGATTTAATACTGTTTGCGAAATATAAGTTTACAGATACGTGATTCACATTTACATTATATCAGTTTACAGATACATGATTCAGATTTACATTTTTTGACAAAAAATATCAACATTCTACTGTTTACAGATGTGTGATTCAGTTTACAGATACATGATTCAGATTTACATTTTTTGAGCAAGATATCAACATTCTGCTGTTTACAGATATGTGATTCAGATTTACATTATAACAGTTTCCAACTAATGCAGAGGTACTACTACAAACTAATTACACTATCTTACAGGCTAAATACTACCACTAGTGAAGTTCCACCCGAATCAGAAAAGACTTTTAATTCCACATGGTAAATATATATATAAAAAATAAATATGCTGTGACTTACCAAACGGGAAAGCGCTGGTAGATAAACACAATAAAAAACACACATACACACACACAAATTTCAAGCTTTCGCAACCCAAGGTTGCTTCATCAGGAAAGAGGGAAGGAGAGGGAAAGTTGAAAGGATGTAGGTTTTAAGGGAGAGGGTAAGGAGTCATTCCAATCCCGGGAGCGGAAAGACTTACCTTAGGGGGCAAAAAGGACTGGCACACACACACACACACACACACACACGCACACACGCGCGCGCGTGTGTACATTAATGATCTCTTATCAGTTACACTGCCAGAAGCAGAGTTCGTTTTGTTTGCAGATGACACAAGTATTGCAATAAATAGTATGTCGAGTGTAGTTCTAGAAAGATCTGATAATGATATTTTCATGGATATTAATAAATGGTTTAAAGCCAACTCACTGACATTAAACTTCGAAAAGACTCACTATATGCAATTCAGAACCTGTAAGAGGTTTCCACCCAGCATATGCATAAAGTACGAAGAACAGCAGATAGAAGAGGTTGACAGTCTTAAATTCCTGGGATTTCAACTTGATAATAAATTCAGTTAGGAGGAGCACACCACAGAACTGCAGAAACGCCTTAACAAATCTGTATTTCCAATTCGAGTGTTAGCAGAAATAGGCGACATAAAAGTGAAAAAGCTTGCATACTTTGCCTACTTTCATTCCATAATGTCATATGGTATAATATTTTTGGGTATCTCTTCAAGTCAAACAAAAGTTTTCAGAGTCCAAAAGCGTGTAATACGTATTATTTGTGGAGTAAACTCACGGATGTCTTGTAGAAACCTCTTCAAAGAACTGGGTATACTAACTACTGCCTCTCAGTATATTTACTCCTTAATGAAATTTGTCCTAAATAATATATCTCTTTTTCCAACAAACAGCTCAGTTCATATATACAATACTAGGAACAAAAATGATTTGCACAAGGACTTAAAAGCACTTACTTTAGTTTAAAAAGGGGTCCACTACTCAGGAACACTCATCTTTAATAATTTGCCAGCAAACATAAAAAATTTAGTTACAAATAAAGATCAGTTTAAAAGGAGCCTGAAAGACTTACTAGTGGCCAACTCCTTCTACTCCATTGACGAATTTTTTAATAGAAACAAATGATGTATTGTATATATTCATACTATTAGTATTGTTATTTCAGCTTTTTTTTTTTTTTTTAAAAAATTGACATGTTCCACATCCATGAGGATCTCCTCAACACAGATCTATGGAACGAAAAACTAATCTAATCTAACAAAATATTACACGTTTGAATTCCACAGAGTGAAATAAAGAGACGTGTGATGTATGAATGCTGTGTGAAGAGGCGTGGCACTGCACTTTGGCACACTTAAGATCAAATAACATCTTACGTTCCCTCGAACATATATGTTTTATGTATCAGACTCTTCAGAAAGATGTTCGCTACAAAATGAAGATTTTTTGAAAAATTGATTTTTTTAAATTTTTTGCATCCTACCTGAAATACTCGAGGGAAGGGGAGTGCCACTATCTAATATTGCCCCGGTTTGGAAATATTGTAGATCTGTACATGATGCACTGAGCGGTCTGAGTTGTATTGGGGAGGTGGTAGTCTCCACATGACCCGTGTTTATGTTAAATGATTTTGCTGTTCCCTCCTCATTTATTGCTCTCACATCAAATGAAAACAAAACGGATTTTTGTGGCTGGGAGTTATCAAGTGAATTAAAATAAATTCACATTATTACAGAAGGATAAAATATGTTATTTGTTTCAGATTTTATTTTATGTCCACCTTCCTGACAGTCAAGCAGTAATCATCTTGCAGAACAACAGACATTATTTTTGTCAGCTTGCTACAGAAATTTGGCTTTTATTAATCTTTTCCACGGAGGCAGTCTATTTATTTGAAACAACATGTTTAATTCCACACTTTTGGCTCGTTTCAACTGTTCGCTGTATTTCAAGTTCACGTTTTCATCTTCTAGCACCTATGGCATTGTGCCTTAATAAAGAACCAAACATGAGATAATACAGTACTGGTACTCCAAGAAAATTTACATCTGAATCTGGACATACGATTGTGCACTTTAATCCGAATTATGCATTTCAGTATGGTTCACAAAACTCTCATGCTCTTCGAGTATCCTCTAATGTCTTGTTTCTTTTATGGCATAATTTAAGATCTTTTAATGTTTTACATGTACGAACGTATGGGCTCCTGGGTCATCGTAGCTACGCAAGCGTGGCAATGCATGTTATCTGGCTGGCACTCTCTGGCAACTGCTGAAACGAATCTATTTCTAACAGGTCACGGGAAAAATTCTGAATGGTTCTTTGAAAAGTTTTACTTTCAAAGTAAATTTCCTTTTACGCAAGATGAACTCTGTGCATGACTGTCCGATGAATTTCTTAAATCACAGAGCGTTTGACTCTCATTCAAAAATCATGTTTTTGAGGACGACCATTTAGAATATTTTCAAGCCCAGAAGATCAGACATTTATGTCATTGTTAAAAATTTTACTGGCACTTTTGTGTGATGTATATTAAAGTGTAACATGCGTAAAAAAGATCAACATTATGTGTGAAAGCTTAGCTTCTCTTGCAGCTTATTAATCTTAGAGACCAATATTATACGTGAAAGCTTTTCTTTTCATGTAGCAACACTGTGTATATTAATTTAAACTATTAACTTTTCCTATTTGTGTGTTCGCACTACTTAACAGTTATGTTGCTATTGGCTGCTATGCTCTGAATATCCGCTATCATTGGCTGGTGAGATCGCTTGAAATGAGCTATGACTGGCCAGCAAAAGTGCATCGCAATCTTGATTTCAATCCTTTGGAAAGTAACATGCGCTGTTTGGTGGAATTGGAATTTATACTTTTGTAATATTAAAATATGCAGTGTACATGCTGCTGCACATCAGGCATCTTTCCAAAACGTGTTTTTTCCCCTGAATTTCGTTTTCTAAAGTGCCGGGAAATTCTATACCAGTGTATGAAACCACAGCCATTGAAAGGATTGATAATTTTTACAGTTCTGAGGAAAAATATACTGTTACTGAACACAGAAAAAGTGTATTTTCATCTGGGAGGAAGTGTATTTTTAACCGGGAAATCCGGGAAAAATCAAGGAATTTTTTTTTTCTTCTCGGCCACATGTACACCCTGCTGATGTTTAACTAAAAACTAAGGTAAGAACAAATTGTTATTTTGGAAACTATACAATCATTTGGAAAGCTGCTTGTTTGGGTTCTGCTACTCTGGATAGACTATAGCTAATGACAATAATATGATTACAAAATATTTCATGGTCTAGGGATTCGGGGAAGTTTATGGGACTATTTAATGCATATACATTGGGAATAACCTATTTACAAGTACAATCTTCATGAAATTTGTGGTAAATTATGCAAAAATCCTAATTAATGAATAAATCACTTATGAAGTATGCCATATTGTGCATAAAAATTAGGTTAACAAAAGTATAAAGGCAAAGATCAGAATCTAACAAGCACAGAGGCAAAATCTGCAATGGAAAATGTGGCTACTTCTGATCTTTCATATTAATTATTTCAAAAGTTAAGTAGTTCCACAGAATTTTAACTATGTTACTGGGCAGAATGCCAGTCTTTATGATGAGTGATGTCATCATTATCAAATGTATGTATTAGCTCAAAATGTTTTCACCATTACATGCTGTAGTAGAATTTTTAGTAAATGTTTTAAACAAAACTAATTATATTTTTATAATCAGATTATCTGAGACTACAACTGTTATAATGAAACAGAATGAAATCTGACCTAAATAATACATGGAGAGATTTATGCCTATGTCACATAGGCATTTACAGGAAATCACACTTAAAACCAGGAAACAGGAAAAAAGTAATAATTGTTAGATTAGTAGGGGTGTATCTAGAGCAGGTGAGACAAGTCTGCTTTCTCTGTCCCTATGTCAAATGGTAATTTAAGTGTTTAAATTTACGATGGAAGTGTAATGAAAAGTAAAATCAAAGGCATAACACACATTCCTGCAGATGGCCAGTAAACAGGTTGGCATAGGAGAGCGCCAACAACTGTGCTGCAAATTTGTTTGGAAACTTTCCCCTTAAACAAAAGTAGTTATGGGGTGGGATTTAGTTGGTAAGTGTATAAGGAAGCAACACCCTCCACAATTACTTCCTACATGCTCCCCAAAATCCACACCCCCAACAATCCCGGACACTCCTTTGTAGCAGGCTTTTGCACTTCCAATTAAAGAATTTCCGCCCTTGCTGACCAACATCTCCAATGAATTGCCCAAAACCTAGCCTCCCTCATCAAAGGTACTAATCACTTCCTTCACTGACTTTCCACCATCTGCTCCTTTTACCTCCTACATCCCAATTCGTCACTGTTGAGGCCACCTCCCTATAAACCAACAACCTTTGTGCCCATGGCCTTGCTGCTATCAAACACTATCTCTACCAATGTCCTTCAGATTCCAAACCCACCACTTTATTTCTTATACACCTTACCACCTATATTCTAAAGTCCTTGCAGTGACTATCAATCACAAGAACATTAACTTCTTTGTTTCACTTACATTCTCTTGGACTGATGTCTTTTGCTTCACTCCTGTTTGCGGGTTTTCACATGCTTGTTCGTGGTGTTATTGTCTCTAGTGAATAAAAGTTTTCTATGATTAATTGAGTGTTGGTGACTTCTGACTCCCTTATCACACAACCCAGGGATTGAAATTACCACATTGGTGACCGCAGAGTTGTTTCATCTCTCCACTCATTATTTTGGTGACAGGTTACTGTGAAGTGCTGCATCTTACAAACAATGAGCCTGCCACCATTTAACTTATCATATCTGGTGTTCTTGCATTACACTGCTCCTTCAAACTGTGAAGCTCAAGTGTATTATCCTCTACAAGCAGCTGTTAAAATGGAACTGGAGCGCTCACCTCCTCGCACGACACAACTGAGCCCTCTAACCTCATTGAGTTCACAGTGACATGAAACCAGTGCTTTGTCTTCCAAGCTTACACCACATCATACTGACATCACCACCGCACAAGTTCCACAGTCTGCTGCTCACACATGTTTCGGACAGGATCTCACTGCTAAGTGCATTTCATACTTCGTCATCAACCTTCAGTGGCAGCATACAGTGAACTATTTTGCTCAACATACTACACAGAGACTATATGCCTCTGATCACTTATTCTACACAACTTCCATTAATGACTGTTACAGCCACAGCTGTTCCACCTGTGACAGGTGCCCACACCTCCCATGCTGCGATATCCCCTCCCTCTGGTCATTCCACCTCTGCAGCGATTACAGAGTCCTCAATGCCTTCACCAGTGGATTATCCAATTTCTCACATTCAGTATTTCACTCAACTGCTCAATAGAGTGTAAGTGTTAAGCGTACTTGATTGCTGCAAGGCGAAGTTGACATTCCTAAGACTGTACTAATCATCTCTTTCAGACTGTTTGAGTACTATTTCGTGCCATACATCCTCAAAAACACAGCTCAGACATGGCAACACTTTATAAATCTGATGCTGTTTAACCTTTTTTTCCCCATCACCACTGAGAAACGTTAACAGCACGTGGTAGAAGTAACAATGGTGTCGAAATCAGTCATGATAAATCCCAGCTAAGTAGTGTCAGTGTGACTGTCCTTGGTTATATCACCTGATGGTATTGAACCAACATTTGACTGTGTCAAATTTATTCGTAATCTCCCTCTACCCACAGACTACTGCTTACTTTGCAGATTCCTCGACATTATGAACTTCTACCATCGGCATCTCCCCCATGCTGCCTCCATGGAAGCCCCAGTTATTGACACTGTGATCGGAAAAAACACATTGGGTGCAAGGAAAGTGCCATGGACATATGAGATGCTTCAAGCTTTTGACCGTCTAAAGTCCGCCCCTGCTTGCACTGTCACACTATCTCAACCGATACTGACACCCACATCACAATCACCACCGATGTGACAGATACATCCATGGGCATAGCACTGCAATAGCATGCCAGTTACACCACTGAATCCCTTAGAGATTGTTTTCCAAAGAGCTCTCATCTGCCCAACATAAATGGTCAATGTAAAACCTTGAACTCCTTGAGGTGTAGGAGGTGGTCAAATACTTCCACAAGGACATAAATGGGTATGAGTCCACTGTCTTTACCAATCACTGTCATCTTGATAATGCCATTCACAATCACAGCAAGTATGTGCCACATGGATCAAATTTGCCAGTATTCGGTGGATGTTTGCTATATACACAGCTCTGACAATGTGGTTGCCAACTGTCTGTACAGGGTGAACATTATCATATCCCCTCTTGAAATGAATGAACTGGTTTGTCAAGAGACCAATGGCACTGAGTTGTCAGGCAGACTCAAAAACCCGAATTACATATTGACTCTCACCTGTACTGTGCGTGACACCTCGACGGGTAACCTTTGCCAGGTAGTGCCCCCATCTCTTCAAAGGACAGTGTTCACAGCCAGATACAATCTATCCCACCCTCACACCAAAGCCACTACCAAACTGGTCACCAAATGATTCATCTGGCTAGGGATCAAGAGTGACTGCCACAAATGGACTCATGTTTGCATCCCCAACCAGCGGAGTAAAGTCAGCAGGGTATGCACTGCCCCCCCCCCCCCCCCATGTATGTTCAATACCTCAAAAAAATACCTGTGCCACATACACATCAACATTGTTTGCCCACCCACTTTCTCCCTTTGATTACTTCCACTATATACTCTCCATTGTTAACCAAAATATGAGATGGGTCAACAGATGTCATTACTGATACAGTTGCCCATGGTTTTGTCAAATCTTGGATTTCTCAGTTCAGTTGCCCCTTCTCTATTACCTCTGGCCATGACCATCAATTTGAGTCCTCATTGCCAAATTTTGCAGTTTTGACAAATTCCACACCACTGCCTCTACAGTGACCTTGTAGAGTGCTGGCACTGCACCCTTAAAGTGGCACTCAGGTGCCATGGTGGTTCCTGGTCAGAGGCACTTCACTGGGTCCTCCTCAAGAGTACATGCCACCCACAATGAAGATTTTTAGGCTTCACTTGCCAGTATACTCTAGGGGGAGCCCCTAATTCTTCCCGCTGAGTTTGTCGATCACACTCCCCATATGACAACAAAGTCCCCACTCTGGTCAAGCATATACCAATTGTATTTCCCATATCCGCACTCCACAACCAAGGCCTCACACTATACCATGAGTCTTCATACAAAAGTATCTCATACACTGTACTTTTGTCATGATGCGTGATGACCCTACCTGTGCCTCTCTCCAGCTTCCCCTACTCAGGCCCACACAAGGCCCTCAATCAAGGGAAAAATAACTTGGACATTTTCTTCAATAGCAAATGTCAAACAGTTTTTGTGAATAGAGTGAAACCAGCCTGGTCATTGATAGAAGCACCCCTCCTGACTGTGCCTATGTTAGCTGCCCCAGTCTAGGACACCTCCCTCTGATGATTTCATCACCAACTCTCTATGAAATGCAATGCCAGATGCCTACTATGATTTTGCACATCTGTGTGACTCCTCACTCTCTAGGTCGTCTACTCCTAAACCCATAGTTCTTACTATCGATATCAGCAATCTCAGTTTGGATGGCCTCTCCACCGAGATTCATGAGCACATCGTCTTCATTTTCGGGATCGCTTGATCTATACAACAAGATGCCTCAGTGACATCCAACAGGTAGCTGTTGGGCTGCTTTGAGCTCCCTGCAGATGTGCCCTTGACCTAATCACAGCCAAGGCCTTGAGCGATGGAACATTCTCAATTGCCGTTCCTTGCCAACCCCAGTTTCTGGATCCCACTCTGATCAGCAAACCCCCCCCACCACCACCATTCAATCAAAAGGGAGTGGAGGGGGTCCCTGTGAAAAATGTTGACCACAAGAACATTAACTGTGTTGTGTTTCTTAAATTCTCTTGGACTGATATTCTTTGCTTTGCTCCTGTTCACAGGTTTTCATGTGCTTCTTCATTGTTTTATTGTCTGTAGTGAATTTTCAGTGTCCTATTATAATCAAGTGTTGGTGGTTTCTGACTCCTTTATCACATGGCTGAGGGACAGAATTTGCCATACCCTGTTTATAAAAAGTAGTGTCAACCTTTTATGTTTGCCAATAATCTTTCCATTGGTCACTGACTGTCATGTGGTACTCAGTAGCCATATCTGAGCAAAAATAAGCAAGAATGTATTCTGTAAAGATGTACTTATTCAAGGCTAGATATAAAAATTTTGTATTTAAATTACTGTGGTACACCATGTAATAATGCTCATTTTTCTTTGTCTGGGGAGAATTTTAGTTAAGTCATGTGTGTGTGTGTGTGTGTGTGTGTGTGTGTGTGTTTATTCTTTCAGTAATAATGCCTCACTGTTGTGCCATTAATTCTAGCTCAAGGCCAGATCATGCTACTCAAAATCACATTGAGGGAAAGAAATGCAGAACATCACAGGGTGTCATTGCACAGAAGAGGGTGAAAGGATCAGTTCTCTTAAGCATCACCTAAAGTGGATGAGGTAAGGAACAACACCTATGTAAAATTGTTGTGTCCCATCAATGAACGATATCACTTTCCTCCACTGAGTTGATAGAGTTAATGAAGTTAGCAACAATAGAAGTTCAAATATAGGTCCTACCATTAATTGCTTTAATTTTTTTCTTTTCTCGGCATCATTTTACACTCAATCAGTTCGAAAATAATCAAAAGGATGGCGATAGAAAGCTAAACCCAAATGCTTTACTATAAATTTTCAGCATAGTCCTGCAAAGAAGGAAAGAAAACCACAGAAAAATAGAAATGCTCAAGTGATTTAGAGGGCACTTTACATGCTGATCTCTAACCAGGTAACATTTAAAAATACCAAACAAATTACAAACTTTTTCCTCACTCCTTACAATTTTAGACAATCAAATGTTTATTGTAGTACAACAAACTACTTTTTCTCATATTTTCAGTGAATGAAGTAGATTATGTATTCGATTGAGATTATTCATCAGATGACAGTGGAACAAACTTGAAAAGACCTCTTGAAAACACCTTACAATCAGAACTTAAAGATTTAAAGTGCAAAATACAATTACTACAAAAGATATTGCACAGTGAAAATGAGCAGACTGTAAGTATGTGTGCTTCGTTGAAGCATTTTGTAAATGAAGATCAGTTAACCACACCGGACAAGAAAACAGTGAGGGGAACTAAATGGTCTTTGGAAATTATGAAAAAAGTGCTGAGATCCATTTAGCCTGCAGAAGCATCATCTACAATATAGTGAGGGAACTGGGACAACCACTGCCTGGTGAGAGCATGTTCCAAAGGCATATGGGGCTACTGCTGTTTACACCAGGTATTTTAGAGGGTATGGTATCTGGATTGAAATTTAAAATGGATGCCCTGAAGCCTCAGGGAAAACATGCAGCCCTTATGCTAGCTGAGATGAGCACACCATCAGGGCTCGAATATGGAGCCCACATACTGATTTCAAGTTACATGGACAGGTATATGATGGAAGCAAGTTGTAGGTATCATTTAATGGGAAAGTCTATTTCACCTGTGGCTCTGAAGTCATTCTTGTGGGAGCTTATTAATATGTATGAAGATAATGGCCTAATGATCTATTTGATTGTCTCTGATATCTATGGACAAAATCAAGCCTTGTGGCTTGAATGTGGCTTTATAACTGGTAGATATCAGAAAACAAAAAACTGATGCTAACATCCTTGTTCTTTTGAATGAAAGCTATATTTTATGCATGATGTGTACCACACATTTTGAAGAATTTGAGGAATTATCTCACAAATTCAGACATCATGTTACTTACAAATGATATTGTACAGTTCCAGTTGCTTCAGTCAAACCCCTCCATAAATTGTATAATGCTGATGTGAAGAACAAACTAGACATTGCATGGGATCTATGGGAAAATATGTTAAGAACAGGGCATTATTAGAAAATGGAAGTTGGCCTAGCTTACATACTCCAGAACAATGGTGTTTTGGTGGCAACATAGTATGCAGCTGAGCAGAAAATACTTTATGATTTTGCCATGACGTCACCATAATTTGCAGAAACCATCTTTCATTGGCTGAAATTAATGACCCCAACAAACAGAGAAACTGCTATATACAATGCAGGAGAGGAGAAACACGATGATGCTGTGCCATTCTTGAAGGATTTTATTGTTTTATTTGAGAATATTAAAATAGGCAAAAGAGGTGCTTGGAAACCAGTCCAGTGTGCAATCATTCTCGCAACTACCATTGCAACTAATCTCCTAGATTATCTTTTAAATGAGAAAGGTTTCTGTGCATTTTATTGTGCAGACTGCCATAACATGCAATCAAAAATCTTTTCAGCACAGTTCATACAAACATACCTGTCCCTAATGCTGTGGCATTCAAAAGTACTTTACACCTTATAGATGTTTCACAATATGTTTGCTTGAGTCAGTACAGGAATTACAAGAAAGCAGATGCTGAATTTCTTGCAGATTGTCTAGAATACAGGTGTACATTTCATGAAACGAACTGTACAAATGATGCGACGGCACTTGAAGTCATAGACGTCTGTCACATGGAAGACATGTTGTCAGAGGAAGAACTATCTCTCTATTATCTGACTGGGAGAACTATACAATAAATTAAAGGATGTATGTCCATCAAAGCTCTAAGGCTGAGCCTACCAAAACAATTCCAAAATAATTCATCCAAAGGGAAGTTACTGCAGTCGATTTATGTGCTCTCATAAAAGCTTTCAATCAGTTTACATCTGAACATCGTATATGCACCTACCAGCATAATACATCACTCCTCCAGCTTGTCAGACAATAGCAGCTTGGAATTCAGTGCCTGTTACGAGCTTGCACAGTAAGCCCATTTCTTTCACGTGGAGGACTGGGATAGCTACAGCATGGATGTTGTTGTGGTCTTCAGTCCAGAGACTGGTTTGATGCAACTCTCGATGCTACTCTATCCTGTGCAAGTTTCTTCACTTCCAAATAACTACTGCAACCTACATCCTTCTGAAATTGCTTAGTGTATTCATCTCTTGGTCTCTCTCTACAATTTTTACTCTCCACACTTCCCTCCAGTACTAAATTGGTGATCCCTTGATGCCTCAGAACATGTCCTAACAACTGATCCCTTCTTCTAGTCAAGTTTTGCCACAAATTCCTCTTCTCCCAAGTTCTGTTCAGTACCTCCTCATTTGTTACCTGATCTACCCATCCAGTCTTCAGCATTCTTCTTTAGTACCACATTTCAAAAGCTTATATTCTCTTCTTGTCTAAACTGCTTGTCGTCCATGTTTCGCTTCCATGCATGGTTACACTCCATACAAATATTTTCAGAAACGACTTCCTGACACTTAAATCTTTACCTGATGTTAGCAAATTTCCCTTCTTCAGAAACGCTTTCCTTGCTGTAGCCAGTCTACATTTTATACCCTCTCTGCTTCAACCATCATCAGTTATTTTGCTCCCCAAATAGAAAAACTCATTTACTCCTTAAGTGTCTCATTTCCTAATCTGATACCCTCAACATCACCTGATTTAATTCGACTACTCTCCATTATCCTCGTTTTCCTTTTGTTGATGTTCATCGTATATCCTCCTTTCAAGAAGTTGTCCATTCCGTTCATCTGCTCTTCCAGGTCCTTTGCTGTCTCTGACAGAATTACAATGTTGTCAGCAAACCTCAAAGTTTTTATTTCTTCTCCATGTATTTGAATTCCTACTTCAAATTTTTCTTTTGTTTCCTTTACTGCTTGCTCAATATACAGATTGAACAACATCGGGGATAGGCTACAACTCTGTCTCACCCCCTTCTCAACCACTGCTTCCCTTTCATGCCCCTTGACTCTTATAATGGCCATCTGGTTTCTGTACAAATTGTAAATAGCCTTTTTCTCCCTGTATTTTACCCCTGCCATCTTCAGAATTTGAAAGAGAGTATTCCAGTCAAAATTGTCAAAAGCTTTCTGTAAGTCTACAGATGCTAGAAACATAGGTTTGCCTTTCCTCAACCAGCCTTCTAAGGTAAGTCATAGAGTCAGTATTGCCTCGCGTGTTTCAACGTTTCTACAGAATCCAAACTGATCTTCCCTGAGGTTGGCTTCAACCAGTTTTTCCATTCATCTGCAAAGAATTTGTGTTAGTATTTTGCAACCATGACTTATTAAATTGATTGTTCAGTGATTTTCACACCTGTCAACATCTGCTTTCTTAGAGATTGGAATTATTATAATCTTCTTGAAGTCTGAGGATATTTTGCCTGTTTCATACGTGTTGCTCACCAGATGGAAGAGTTATGTCATGGCTGGCTCTCCCAAGGCCATCAGTAGTACTAATGGAATATTGTCTGCTCCTGGGGCCATGTTTTGACTTAGGTCTTTCAGTGTTCAGTCAAATTCTTCATGCAGTATATCTCCCATTTCATCTTCATCTACGTCTTCTTTCATTTCCATTTCCTCAAGTACATTGCCCTTGTATAGACCATCTGTATACTCCTTCCACCTTTGGTTCTCTTTTCTCAAAAGGGCTCTTTAATTTTCCTGTAGGCAATATCCATCTTACCCCTTGTGATTCATGCTTCTACATCCTTACATTTGTCCTCTAGCCATCCCTGCTTAGCCATTTTGCACTATCTGTCAATTTCATTTTTGAGACATTTGTATTCCTTTTTGCCTGCTTCATTTATTGCATTTTTATAGTTTCTCCTTTCATTAGTTAAATTCAATATCTCTTCTGTTACCCAAGGATTTTTGAAAGTCCTTGTCTTTTTACCAACATGATCCTCTGCTTCCTTCACTATTTCATCTTTCAAAGCTACCCATTCTTCTTCTACTGTACTTCCTTCCCCTGTTGTCAATCGTTTCCTAATACTCCCTCTGAAACTCTCTACAACCTCTAGTTATTTCATTTTATACAGGTCCCATCTCCTTAAATTCCTACCTTTTTGCACTTTCTTCAGTCTTAATCTACATTTCACAACCAATAAATTGTGATCAGATTCCACATCTGCCCCTGGAAATGTCTTACAATTTAAAACTTGGTTCCTAAATCTCCGTCTTACCATTATATAATCTATTTGAAACCTTCCAGTGCCCCCAGACCTCTTCCATATATACAACCTGCACTCATGATTCTTAAACGAAGTGTTAGCTGTGATTAAGTTATGCTCTGTGAAAAATTCTACAAGATGGCTTCGCCTTTCATGCCTTACTCCCAGTGCAAAGCCACCTACTACTTTTCCTTCTCTTCCTTTTCCTACAATTGCATTCCAGTCCCCCATCACTATTAAATTTTTGTATCCCTTAAATATCTGAACAATTTCTTTTATCACATCATATATTTCTCTGATCTCTTCATCATTTGCAGAACTTGTTGGGATATAAACTTGTACTACTGTTGTTGGCATTGGCTTCATGTCTATCCTGGCTACAATAATGGATTCACTATGCTATTTGTAGTAGATATACACATTCCTATTTTTTTATTCATTATTAAACTCATTCCTGCATTACCATTATAAGATGGATATGGTTCTTAAAAACTGGCTTTTGATTTGTTTCTACTTCTTGCCAGCAGGTGGATACATGCCTAAGCAGAATGACTAGTTGTACAGCAGTTCCCTAATAGATAGCACTACTTCACTTTGTCTAGCACACTAGCAGCAAACCAGGCTAAATGTGAAACCATTAACTGTTGATATACGAGTTTATTTAAAACACAAAGAATAAGAAGAGATTCATAATTCATAAAAAATAAATGTGAATACAGTATTGGATGTTGTTGCAAAAGACAAGAAATAGCCTATGTATTTTCATTGTTTCTCTGAATAAAATTTATTAGCCTTACATATTTCAAACACTCGTAGTTTCATAGTGTGTCTGTAGGTTTTCATATAATAGTACTAGGCATGTTTATGGTGAAACCTGGGACATGAATATCGTAATTAAAATGTAGGAACTAACAGTTGTGATTCACTGATTACTGAAGTGTATTTCAGTTTGTCCAGTCACATATGATGGGTCATCATCAGCTTGTCATTTCATTGTGTTGTCAAAAGAAAATCTGTAAGTTGTCTAATATTTAAATCATTACCTTGTAATGCATTGTATTGCTGACTACTGCAAACTGCCATGGATGTGTTTATTTCATCAGTAGAGCCAATGAATTTTTTAAATGAAAACCCTGCATTCTCCTCTTGTCTTTCTTTCGAAGATAAACTCATAGTAACAGAATGAAAGCTGACACTAAGTCAGTCTACTAAGAAATCTTATTGAAAATTTTAAGATGTTTCCAAACACGATGGTACAATTCAAAACTGTGGTTAAGTGGTAGCATTGAAGGAACAAACTTTTTAGTTTTTACTGTGTACTAATTGGAATGGGTAATGATGGTTTTGAGTGGTGTAAGTGGGGAGTAGGCAAAGAGAGTCTTCAAAATTTCCTATCGAAAGCTAAAGTGCATAAATGTTCCAATTCACAAATCACAGCAACTGTTAAACATAATCAGCAAGGTACAGTGAGAAATGGCCATGTTCTTTTACAAGCGAAATGCTTGGAAGCTTTGAAACATAGAGAGAAGGTTGATCTAAACAGAAGTATAATGAAGAGACATTTTGACTACCTGCTTTTTAGTAGGTCTTTGAGGTCATGACAAATTGGAGGTGCCAGTCAATAAAGGAAATTATTTAGAACTTTTGGATTTCTTGCTAGAAGAAGATTCGTACATGAAAGATTATTTAGCATCCGACAGAGTATTTAAAGGGACTTTTTCTGACACACAGAATGAAATAATATCTTGTGTTACGGATGGTGTTAAAGAACAAATTTCAAGTGAGGTTAAAAATAGTCCTTTTATATCAGTAAAAGCCGATAAAACAACAGATGTCTCAACTAGAAGTCAAATGAGTGTAATTTTTCATTTTGCAAATAACAAATAAGGGGAAACACAAGAGAGACTCATAGGTTTTTTGACCTATCCAAAGGCCGGAGTGATCAAGGCATAGCCACTGTGTTGTTGCAAGTGTTAAACAGTTGGAATATTAATAAAAACAAATTAGTATTGCAAACATACAACAGCTATTATGCAATAGCAGGGACGAATTATGGTGCCCATTCTGTTGTGAAACAAGCATATCCTCAAGCTCTCTTTATTTCGTGCTATGCACATCGGTTGAACCTAGTCCTCCTCTGTGCTTGTAAATAATTACTCAAGTAAAAGTTTTTGTGGCAAATCTATCAGGATTTCATGCATTTTTTAGCCATTGCAGTAAAAGAAGTGAATGTCTGATGGAAAGGGAGTTTAAACTGCCAAGTCCTTGTTATACAACGTGCAATTTTCATTCACGTGGAGTACAAACCATTATTCTTCACTATACAGAACTAAGAGGAGTATTTAATGAGGTGATAAATAAAGAAGATTGGGATGACAATTCTTTACACCAAGCAATTGGTCTAAATAGCATACTGGATGATCAAGCTTTTCTTTTTCTACTGCAGCTGTACAATTCGATTTTCCAGCATACAAGTATCTTGTTTGACACCTTCCAAAGTAAAAATGTGGGCATAAGATGTGGGTCGACTGAAGAATGGGATACAAACTACCCGCTTTGACCAATGTCGTCATAGTTTACTCATAGATATTAATATCTTTATTTTTGAGCCATAGATAATAAATAGGTTTTCTTCTGTAGTGAGGTGTCATCATTCTAAATTGAAATGTATGAATGTATTTTTAAAAGACAGGGCTAAACATTGTGCGTGATTTTTATTACTTGTATTAATTTGAATTATTTGTTTTTTCCCATTCATTTGGTACTTATTTTCTTCCTTAGTAAGTTTGAGATATTTTGCAAGAATTGTCTTTCACTCTGGACAATTTTTACCTTTTGATTTTCATTTGTAGGTATGGATTTATGTATTCCCACGAATATAGATGACTTGAAGTAGGATTCATCAACTTCAGTACAAAATACAAATTTTACAGTTGTCGCTTTTTTTTTGCCTTTGGTATCATTAGTATTAATACGATATTTTTCAGTCAATACTAGTACTATCAAAGCGAAAAGACTGACACATGAAAAATTTGTATCTTGTACTTCAGTTGACCTATATAAGTCCTAGTATCAGATGAAGAAAAGGATGCTAGTAGTAGCAGAGGTGAAAATAGCAGTACATGTAAAATTTGTCTGCCGTTCTTCAGGCGACGTATTAATACCAGTGAAAGTGAAAAAGTCAACTTACACTAAATTTGTATCCTGTACAGCAGTTAACCTACACTCTTATATGTCAACTGAGGTATTTCATGCTAATGTTACTTCTGTCCCTTTTTTTTTATTTCTTTTTTGCACTAGTATCCCATTCTTCAGTAGAGCTATATTGGGCAACTGAAGAATAGGATACTAGTACTCAAAGAAGCGAAGTACTTAACATTATGAACGTGATATGTGTCTACCATCTGTTTTCTGTGTCCAACATTCCTTTGTTCCTCAACATTTGCCTTTGCTGTTAAATATGTGCAATACAGCATCTCTGGTAACTTCTGACATCATTGGTCAAAGCTGACGGGTTGTATCCCATTCTTTAGTAATCCCTAAGATGCTATAAACTCGAAACTGAAAACTACATTAAGGCTGTTGAAAGACTATGTTGTGAGAAAATTATTTTGAAATGCTTAGTGGAAGGTAAGAACTTCATAAATTCAGCAAGAGTATTTGGAATTAATTTTAACAAAACAGAAGCAATCTGATGATCTCAGATGTTAAGTCCCATAGTGCTTAAAGCCATTTGAATCATTTTTTTATAGTGGGCCAAATAATTTCCCAATAGATGAAGTTGGAAAACTACTTAAAATATATCCTTTCTTTGATAGTGAAACCTACCTTCACAACACAATGACCAATGACAGACTGTCAAACTCGGCAGTTTTGGCTATAGAGAAGGGAACTGTGAAATCTTCAACCAAATGATAGAATTTCATATCTTGTACTATCAATTTTTACACCCAGAAAAAAGACAGGAGGATAGAACCAATTTATAAAAAGATGTAAAGCTGAGTTACTCTGTGTTGTACTTCTTAAATGTTTAATATTTTTATGCATTTATTTATAACAATTTTTGTAATAGTGTCAATCTTAGTAGAAATATATAGCTAAGTTACTTTTGCAGTGTTTCTATTTTACAAGTTTGTTTTAAGATCTTTTTTTCCTTTTTTCGGATTTCGTAATTCTCAGCCTATCAGTAAAAAGTGCCATGCCTCACCACTGGGTATGTCATATGTCAGGAATTTGAGGGACCATTTTAAGCAAGAGGATCAGAATGTGAAGAAATCTGTATATTAACCAGAATGTGAAGTAATCTGTATAATAACTGAGCTTAAAAACTATGCTGTCAGTGACCATTTAATGAATGCTTCAGAATTGGTTTTAAACATGTTGAAAGTGGTGGACATTTTTGGTGTGAATGAAAAACTACTTCTTGGCTCTCAGTTGTCAACAAGTGTATTAGAGACTGACACTGTCTCAGCTACAAAGAACTTTGCTCACAATATATTGTTCTGTCATTCCGCTGTAGACAAAATTGTTCATGTATTCATTACAACAAGGATACATATACTTCTCAAGAAGTATAATCAATTTGTTCTGATAACAACAAAATCACAATACATTAGCAATAGTATGAGCATGAAAAATGCAAAATGAGATTACCCCCGAAAGGTAAAGGCCCCGAGTTTGTGTCTTGGTCCAGCACATTGTTTTAATCTGTCAGGAAGTTTCAAGATTGTAAATAATTGTAAATGTGATGGTAGCTGCCAGAACAGTAAACATCATGATAAGTGCCAGAACATTAAAATAATTATTTGTTATTATATTCCATTCTTTTTATTAGTTTATTAGCAGTAAAAGATGTAAACATTAATATAGTTGTAATCTGAAACTTTCATTCTGATTCTGCAGTGACACATTTGTGAAAAACTTACAGCTCCATAAGAGTTATATTACTGCACGTTATTTGAAAGTAATTGTAAATGCTTGTTACAAAAATTTTTGAGAATGTTTAGGGAACATATTTAATATTTCTTTGGACAAAAATTTATTATGATTTCATTCCTACCAACATGGAAATGAAAGCCTGTGTTTAAGAACTTGCTCTGCCAGAAAGATTACAGATTCCATAGTGTTGACTGCTTCTATCTGTAGTTGTGGCACTTAATGATGCAAAACTGTAATGCAGTGCATATTTTAACTACTACACTATCATTTCCACTTTCAGATCCATTGTAAAGTGCTTATAAAACCACTGTAAAGCAGTGGGCCTTTGGTACGCTAAAGGAGGGTGTCAGCCACTTGGCCCAGAAATGGAGTTGGTGCTACTTTATATATACAGGGCTTTATGATATCCTGACCCACAACAATTTATCCTTTGAAGGGAGGATTTACAAACAAATCCACAGAAGAGCTGTGGGCACCCTCCTATGCCAACCTGTTTATGGACCATCCAGAGGAAACCTTCCAAGTCTCCTCAAACTCCCAACCCCTAATCTGGTTCAGGTCCATTGATGATGCATGTATGATCTGGGCTCAGTGCCAAGACACCCTACCCATCTTCCTTCACAACCTCAATCACTTTACTCCCACACTCTTCACATGGTCTTCATCTACCTGACTTGCCACATTCCTGGATGTTGACCTCCACCTGTCTGATGGCTCCAGCCACACTCCTGTCCACATTAATCTCACTCACTGCCAGCAGTACCTGAACTTTGACAGCTGCAATCTATTCAACACCACAAATCCTTCCCATACAGCCTAGTCACGCATGGACTGTGTAACTGCAGTAACAAGAACTTCCTTGCCCAGATTGCCGAAGGCCTCACAAAGGTCTTATTCATAGAGAGGCAATACCCTCCAAACTAGTCCACAAACAAATATCCCATGCTGTATTCTCATGCACTTCCAATCCTCCCACCACCTATGAGAATCAGCTACAAATTAATACCCCCTCGTCACACAATATCACCCTGGACTGCAACAACTGGACTGTATCCTTCACTTGGAGTTGGACTTTCTCTCATCCTGCACTGAAATGAAGAATATCCTACCCAAGATCTTTCCCATCTCTTGATAAGTGGTGTTCCATTCCCCACCCAACACAACATCCTAAACCATCCCTATGCCATTCCCCCACCCACACCCTTGCCACAGGGATATGATCCCTGTGGCAAACCAAGGAGTAAGATCTGCCCAATCCACCCACCCAGCGTGTTCTACTCCAGTTGTGTCACAGGCCTGTCCTACCTCAGGTCACTTGTTAAAGAAGCAATGTCATATACTAACTGTGTTGCAAATATTGGACAGCTTTTTATATGGGTATGACTATCAACAAGCTGTCCAACAATATGAATGGCCACTTCCAAACTGTTGCAAAGAACAAACTTGACCACCCTGTGACACAACACACATCTGAGCACAACATACTCAGTTTTAATGGCTGCTTCACATCATAAGCCATATGGATCCTTCCCTCCGCCACAAGCTTCTCTGAACTACACAGATGGGAATTAACCTTACAACACTTCCACCACCCCTTAATCATCCTGGCCTCAATCTCAGGTAACCTAGTGCCCCCACAACCTTCCTCCATCCTGCCACTCCTCCCAATTCACATCCCCACATTGCCTTCCATGTGTACTGCTTTCACTGGCTGCTGCAATCATGTCACCCCATATATCTGCCACCCCTCCCTCCCATATTCCTAGCTGGCAAACCAGCTGCTTCACTCTGAGCTAAAAGCCTCCCAAACCCAGCCCCTCTCCTTGCTTTCCACCCCCTCTACCCACCCCATGTGCCACTGCCCAACCGCAACCAGCCCACCTATTGGTAAATAGTATTTGCACTGTTAGTTCAGCTGACACCATGTAGGGGCATACGCGCTGGTACATGTGCGTGTGTGTGCGCGTGTGTGTGCACGCGTGTTTGTGCGTGCATGTGTGTGTGCATGTGTGTCTGTTTTATTCTAGCTTGTCAAGGTATAACTCCAAAGGCTAGCCAGTTCTCTTTCCTTTGTGTATACCTATCAACAACTCAACACTTCTGCTTTTTGGTAAGTGCTCTCTATTAATTCAAAAGTGTTTACATTCTGCAAGAACTTTCCTACAACATTCAGACTTTATTTTCACCTTCAGTTCATGCAGTCTGCTCAATGGTTAGGACTGGCTTCATCTGTCTCAAGTGAGACCTAACATCCCAGCTTTATTGTCTTGGGCTTGACTTCAGCTTCAGTGGAGGCACCTGTCACAGAACGACACTCACATTTGCAGAGAGTGATGGAAATTGGGTACAGCACTGTGAAAGACCAATGTAATTGATACTGTTATACCTAATTTGGAAATATCTCAAGGGCATCTGTAATATAGCCAGTTGTGATGCGCAGTGAGAAGGATAATTTTAAGACGAAGTGAAGAAAGATAACAATTCAAGGGATTTTCCAAAAGAAGACATCAACAACTAATGAATAATTTAATTAAGCATAATAATTCAGAGGAAGTTCAGAATTAGAAGACAGATAAGACTCCATGAACTTTGTAAGGGGTGAGTTAGTTATGCCAGGGATCATTCAGGAACTGCCAAAGGAAGCTGAAGATTTTTTTCACGCAACTTACTCATCTGTCAGTAACTTGATACATTGATTTCTACAAGTTGATGACAAAGCACAAAACAAACAACATCTCTACAAAAAAAGAACTGTCTGGAGTGGTGGCCGGCTGAGCTACAGGTGCATGCAGTCTCATGCAAAAGTGGACCCACCAGTTTGTTTCTACCTGGTGGCCCACATCAGCAACGCTGCAGCATGCAAAACTCACCTTGAGTGAGAAAGAAAGATAGTCAGAGAAGTGAAGTGAATAGAGCAAAGGGATAGTGTATGATGGAGAGAGAGCAATAGAGAGAGAGGTGGGAGATAAAAAGTAATAAAGGAAATAATTTAGTATATAATATATGACAATACAAAGGACATTGGACTGTTGATGACTGGAAACATGTCACCTGGTCGGACGAGTCTTGTTTCAAATTGTACCGTGCAGATGGATGTGTACGGGTATGGAGACAACCTCATGAATCCATGGACCCTGCATGTCAGCAGGGGACTGTTCAAGCTCTTGGAGGCTCTGTAATGGTGTGGGGCATATGTGGCTGGAGTGATATGGGACACCTGTTATGTCTAGATATGACTCTGACAGGTGACATGTATGTAAGCATCCTGCCTGATCACCTGCATCCATTCAATCTTTGTACTTCCATAGTTGAAATGGGGGACAGTGGGATGTCAGTTGGTATAAATTTATATTAAAATTGAAGAAATTCCTCCAGCTGTATTTAAGGTGTCAATTTTATTTTGGCAACTAGTTTCAACGTTGTGACAACATCATCTTCAGGCCCATACACTTGTTGATGTCAACTGCATGTGGCTGATACTAGAAGTCAGTGGTGAGATACGGATGTGCTCTGTGTGGAACCACCTTCCACATGGACGCTTTGGCTTTACGGGAGGGAGTACATAGTGTGAAAGGGATGGGAGCAGTCACAATGCAGGTTGGTTGTTTATTGATGTATTTTATACTGATTCAGGTTTGGATGTGAGCATTAGTGAAAGGGAGGTCAGTGTCAAGAAATGTAGCTTTGATGAATCATAGTGTTTGTATACTGGCGGCAAATAAACAGTAAAAGAAGCAGCCTTGTTTTTGTGTATACAGACTGTGGTGTCACCGCCAGACACCACACTTGCTAGATGGTAGCCTTTAAATCGGCCGCGGTCCGTTAGTATACGTTGGACCCACGTGTCGCCACTATCGGTGATTGCAGACCGAGCACTGCCACACGGCAGGTCTAGAGAGACTTTCTAGCACTCGCCCAGTTGTACAACCGACTTTGCTAGCGATGGTTCACTGACAAAATTCGCTCTCATTTGCCGAGACGATAGTTAGCATAGCCTTCAGCTACGTCATTTGCTACGACCTAGCAATGCGCCATTACCAGTTACTATTGATACTGTGAATCATGTACCGTCAAGAGCGACGTTCACCATTAATGGATTAAAGTTAAGTATTCCACCAGCTACGTCCGTTTTTTTCTAAATTCTAATTTCCTTGTCCTGTTCCACGCGTGAGCTAAAACGCGTGCCTTTCGGCTACCTCTAGTAACACGGTGTTGGCTCTCCTGCCAACCAAAACACAGACAATAAATACGCAAGGACTGGCTTCTGAATTTTTTGTGTGAAAACTTTTTAAATAAAACAAACATTATTAACATTCTACAGCTTTATTTTTAATGTCTGCAAAGTTATTTTTCAACTGTCACCCTGGCAACTAACACATTTCTCCCAACAAGACTAGTTCGTTGACATCATTGCTGTAGAATGTTCGATTTTATTGACAGACCCACAATTCCATCTCTGCTTGCACTACTTCATCTTTATCAAAGTTAAGCACTCAAATATGTTCAGTAAGTCATGGAAACAGATGAAAATAGGATTGGGCCAAGTAAAAACAGTGATCCCAGCTTTCATCATATATCACAACGATTTTAAAGAAACCATCACCCACATCCTCAAAACGTAAAAGAAATTGCTAACAGATGTCCTATCTCCTCAATTTCATGCCAGGAGTGAGCATTCGAGACACCTACCATGCACACAGTTTTCTGTGCCACAGTTCCAAATTGATGGCTCTTATATGATCTCATGACATGCCACACTTATGTGAGAGCTGTGTCTGTGTTATCCAATGATTTTCTCTGATGAGTTCATCGAACTGATTCTGATGAGTCTTATCAGTTGCTGTACATGGTCATTCATTCCAAGTTCTGTTACACACATTGAGGTTAGCACCACCATTTCTTTCATTAGAATCATGAAAAACACAAAACTGTACATTACTGATGTCAAGACAATCGTCACTATAGATAGCTTTCATTTTTTTATGGATTCTAGTTGGAGGCATGTTTTCTGTGATTAGAAACTCAATTACAGCATGCTATTTCTCATGCGTCAACACAGTTACGTTACACACTGCCACGTTACTAACTACAGTTTGGAGCCCTCTAGCAACAGAAGGCTGGAACTTGCATCAGCAAAGCTGATAAAGTCAACCAAGTAATATGCTTAACATGTGATACATTAACCGATATTGCGAAGAGAATAAAAAATTCGAAACCATTACTTTTCAGCACCCCTTCATAGCTGGAAAGTTCTGGTAGAATGTAAATAATTGAGGAGCAAAGATCACTCACTGAATATCAGAAGCATTGAGCCTTTGACAGGCATATGCAAAGAAAGAGAACAAATTCTTTGTCAAGGTAGAGTACACAACCACACACACACACACACACACACACACACACACACACACACACACACACACACACCACTGGGCACCCCGTTATGTTTCCAGGAGGCACAGTGTGTGTGTTAATGTCCTTCATCATCTTCATACAGGCTACAGGACACTATAAATAGAAAATGTAGCTTTGAATTTGAAAATGAACCAGGTGACTTTGAGTTAAGCTCTGGGTGAGGGGTTTGAGTTTCTGGACAACCAGAGCTGAATTCCATTTGGTGGAGACTTTAAAACCAGTTATAATGCGGCAACCAGAATGATTGATTTTGTGAAGTGGGTAGGTGTGCTTGTGTGAATCTGGAAGGATAAGGAGTTGTATGGAAGCAGTTTTGAGTCCTTGTGATGGGCTTAGCATATTAATAATTTTATCCAGCTTAGTCTTCGTGAAAGGAATGAGTTAAGAACTACTGTAGCGAAGCCTTTGTCCAACAGGAGGATGATGGTATAGTGGCCTGCCTTCGGGTAATGGACAGCTTGGAATTAATTGTGGTTAAGGTCTGGGTTTCAATGATATTTTTTCAGGCAGAATTAGGAGGTTACGATAGAAGTGAAGAATTCCTGGAAGGCTTGGAGAGAGTGAGGATCCCTTTGGGATTTGTGATGGAACTGTTTTAGGTAGGATTCATTGAAGCTGAGTGAGGAAGTATTATGTACAATTAAGATTATGATCATTGATTAGGACAAGTGTGATTGAAATGGACTATGGGACTGAAAATGAGGCGTTTGCAACTGGTGATTCAGGACCGGTGAGGGGTCTGGATGAGAAGTTTAGGACTGAATGCAAGCCATGATTATGAGATGTTGGTGTTTGATACTCACTATGGCTGGGTTTGATAGATTACATACAGAAGCCAGACTTGCTTGTTGGCTGGGAAGATTGAGAACGAGGGGATGGGGGGAAATAAAGTTGTTGTTTGTGGTAGTAGTAGTAGTAGTAGCGGCAGCGGAAGCAGCAGTGGGGGAGGTGGCGGCGAGTTGTTGTGAGAGACATAGAGGGCACCACTTTTTGACGCACTTGATCAACTGGTTATGTGGAGAATTGTTCTTAGTTTAGTAGCAGATCCAGGGGATGAAAGGTGGAGGATTTTAAAGAGGCAGCAGTCGTTGGGTGTAGTGGTTGACAGAGATAGTGAATTACTCAAAGACAAGGTGACCAAGGGGGAAGGATTAGTCAGTTTGAAATTTAAGGAGGGATTGATCAAAAGCTGGATTACAGTCAAAGATGGGAGATTTTGGTCTGAAGCCTTTAGGGACAATATCTGAATACAGGAAGACTAGAGTAAAAGTCTGCCAGAGTGTTGTCTGGCCATGGTGAGATCATATTTGTGGAAGGAATGTTGTTATTTTAGTATGAGGTTAGGGAACATGATTAGATTAGTGATCTAGACTGGTGAAAATAAAACTTCTGAAAAAATTAAGAAAAGAATAGAACTACGTGAAATGTTTCAGTACACAGGCAAATAGGACACTGAAAGAATGTACAGAAAATAACAACATGAAATAATCATTAAATACACTGTAAAGATTGCTGAAAATCAGATAAGGCTGCAAAGAAATGGCAGGAAATTTCTGAATAGAGAAAAACAGTATCCAAACTAGGAATAATTCATTAATAAACAAAGAACAACTTTTTTATAGTTTATTTTAAATCTGAAACACATGTATACAATGCTTTTACAGATTACGTTGATTGAATCTTGCCATTAGTGAAGCATAGCAGCTGTGTCAGAAGAAGTATCGGCAAATGCAGAGTGGATTTTCCCTAAGAGGCCTCAGATTTGTTTACAATGAAAAGAACAGCAAATGCCCACCAATATTTTGAAATTCAGGTAAAATCAAACAATGGAAAATCAAGGATGAAATAATGACAGTATTATGAAAAATTCTTAGTGGTTACTTGAGTCTCCAGCTTTGTACATTGTTGTCTTCTTCATAATCTTACATTAAAAAATTATAATGTTTGAAACCATGTATAATGCGTAAGTACCACTGTTTTGGAATGCTGTAAGTGAAATACACTGTAATGTAAGAAATCAAAAACTGGAGCTCATTCGTATAATTAACAAGTGCAATATACAGTGTTTGAAGCATAATATTTTGTGTCTGTTAAAATAGTATTGTATAGCTTTAATTTGTTTAGCATTCATTTATGAAATTTTTTCCTTAGGTGTATGGATAAGAGTCATGTAAAGAAGAACTTTTTCTGCAAAAATGGGAAAGCATCTTAAAAATATAGTACAATGATAGTCATTTTCGGTAGTAAGCCTGTCCCCCTTGTTTTATTTCACTTGTTGACATGGTAAGCCATGTTGAGTAATGCATATGCTCCATTCAGCACCTGCAAGATGAAATAATTGTATCAAATTCCAATAAAGACACAATATTATGGTGAAACATATTTTGGGCTTTTACAACATTAATAATAGTTGTTGTTGTTGTTGTGGTCTTCAGTCCTGAGACTGGTTTGATGCAGCTCTCCATGCTACTCTATCCTGTGCAAGCTTCTTCATCTCCCAGTACCTACTGCAACCTACATCCTTTTGAATCTGCTTAGTGTATTCATCTCTTGGTCTCCCTCTACGATTTTTACCCTCCACGCTGCCCTCCAATGCTAAATTTGTGATGCCTTGATGCCTCAAAACATGTCCTACCAACCGATCCCTTCTTCTAGTCAAGTTGTGCCACAAACTTCTCTTCTCCCCAATCCTATTCAATACCTCCTCATTAGTTACGTGATCTACCCACCTTATCTTCAGCATTCTTCTGTAGCACCACATTTCGAAAGCTTCTATTCTCTTCTTGTCCAAACTAGTTATCGTCCATGTCTCACTTCCATACATGGCTACACTCCATACAAATACTTTCAGAAACGACTTCCTGACACCTAAATCTATACTCGATGTTAACAAATTTCTCTTCTTCAGAAACGCTTTCCTTGCCATTGCCAGTCTACATTTTATATCCTCTCTACATCGACCATCATCGGTTAATTTACTCCCTAAATAGCAAAACTCCTTTACTACTTTAAGTGTCTCATTTCCTACTCTAATTCCCTCAGCATCACCCGACTTAATTCGACCACATTCCATTATCCTTGTTTTGCTTTTGTTGATGTTCATCTTATATCCTCCTTTCAAGACACTGTCCATTCCATTCAACTGCTCTTCCAAGTCCTTTGCTGTCTCTGACAGAATTACAATGTCATCGGCGAACCTCAAAGTTTTTACTTCTTCTCCATGAATTTTAATACCTACTCCGAATTTTTCTTTTGTTTCCTTTACTGCTTGCTCAATATACAGATTGAATAACATTGGGGAGAGGCTACAACCCTGTCTCACTCCTTTCCCAACCACTGCTTCCCTTTCATGCCCCTCGACTCTTATAACTGCCATCTGGTTTCTGTACAAATTGTAAATAGCCTTTCGCTCCCTGTATTTTACCCCTGCCACCTTCAGAATAGTATAATAGTATAATAGTATAATTTACCAATCACAGCTGCTCACTTTGATATTTTATGAGAAAGTTGCACTAGTAGGATTGACTCAGTAATTTTAAATTGATTATGATAATTATAGACTACAAATAGCAAGCATCAGTTGTAAAGAGAAGCAATACTTGGGTCACAGCTGATGGAGAGACTCTTTAATTGCAACAAAATACAATACATGCAGTTTTTTGTCAGCAATTCTGTTTGCACTAATGTTCCATTTTTCTACAACAGTGTGATGGTTAGCAAAATGGAAGATAATAAAACTATAGGTGAATAAGAAGCTCTCATGGATAGCACATATACACAGCACAATCAACTTCAGCCAAGATTTTACTATACATTGACAGTGCACTTTGTTTCACAACTTTGGTGGATGAAACTTGATGGTATTGACTGATAGTGTATAAATACTACTTCTCATTTTCTATATTCTTGATGTTCTTAATTACAGCCTTCTAGTGATGGCTGTGACTGTAGCAGGTTCTGAAATAATATAAACAAATCACTGACTGGTGTAGACTGTACTATTTGTAAAAGTTCATAAGGATCATAGTTTCATTCTGGGAATTTATTTTCTTTGTCAGTGGGATATTGTTCACAATCAGCACCAGTAGTAAACTGAAACATTTATTTCATGTACATTGATTCTTTGACAACATATGGATAATAAATTGAGACTGACTGCAAAATGTGACACTAAATTATATCTTAGTGATGATAAAGGAATGCAACCAAAGTAGTTGCCATTGTTTAGTTCAGATGTTCCTGCTACACAGCTGTTAATATTCATAAGGTACAATTTGATGGATCACTTTATGCAGAACAAATGAGGAGCCTAGTACTAAAGAAAACCAAGTTCTGAAGTTTGCTTATAGTATTTTCCACACCAAATCGGATGGTAGCCTCACTGAATGTCAAAAATGCTCGAAAATAATTTAAAAAGCTGTTTAAAAGTGTGGCTTTGCTTCAGAAATGGCTAAACCCTAGCAGGTGTTGTTTCAAAAGTGGCCAACTCCATCAATAGCAAACATGACACAGGGCTCAGTACATGGCACCCACCTCATTCTGTTTACTTGTGTACTGTGTAAGTGAGTGCTGTTTGTTATTGTGATTTTGTTCAGGTTCATATCAGTTTTTTCTTCTGGAAAATAGAAATGAATGTCATAAGTCCTCCAAATGAATCATGCAAAAGATAATGTAAATGTTTGAAACACAGTATGTATCTTTTTTATTTAAGACCAATCAGTGCTGAAATTCAAGTGAATACAACTTTTTCCCATTTCTGTGTTGTATGTTTATTTTGTATGAGCTGTCAGTAGGGTCATTCTTAAAACAAAAGTGCATAAGGCATGTACTGCTAACTATCTTTTAAAAAAGTTATTGCAAAAGCTAATCTGAGAAATATGTGTGTACATTCTGGTTTAGTTTCAAAAGCACAAATCCAGTATTTGGTATCAAAGCCGGCCAAGTCCAGATTTTAACCCATTTTTACAACTTAACTATTGATTTTTGCCATGTTTTTGTTACTGAAAGTCATTTGTTTGGCATGAAAGAGAACAGACAAAAAATTTCACAAGTATGAGCAGTTTTCTGCCTCTCTTGTAAAAAAGTTGAAAGTAGACTTGGCCATCTTTGATATTTGGCTCCTCAAATGTGGATGACTTGCACATTGAACCATAGTGCTCACAGTGTGGTGAGTCAGTGCCTCCTTCCCTCTAGACTGGATGTACACAAAGACTGAATGACTGATAATTAACATTGATGTGAATCACCTGCTGCCAAATAATCAGTGCCTGGACTGGCTTTGTTGATTCCAGGGCCTTGCGATTTAGAAGCAGTCAAGCCAAGTCTGAAACTGCTCTGAGTATAGCTGTACTGAGGCTTAGCACTATTTGCAAGACTTGCCAAACTCTTCATTATCTGTCAGGATAATATATCGTGGGTAGTTGCAGGATTAGAAAATTGTAGCGAGATGCAGGAAGATCTACAGCGAATAGGCACTTGGTGCAGGGAGTGGCAACTGACCCTTAACATAGACAAATGTAATGTATTGTGAATACATAGAAAGAAGGATCCTTTATTGTATGATTATATGATAGCGGAACAAACACTGGTAGCAGTTACTTCTGTAAAATATCTGGGAGTATGCGTGCGGAACGATTTGAAGTGGAATGATCATATAAAATTAATTGTTGGTAAGGCGGGTGCCAGGTTGAGATTCATTGGGAGAGTCCCTAGAAAATGTAGTCCATCAACAAAGGAGGTGGCTTACAAAACACTCGTTCGACCTATACTTGAGTATTGCTCATCAGTGTGGGATCTGTACCAGGTTGGGTTGACAGAGGAGATAGAGAAGATCCAAAGAAGAGCAGTGCATTTTGTCACAGGGTTATTTGGTAACCGTGATAGTGTTACGGAGATGTTTAGCAAACTCAAGTGGCAGACTCTGCAAGAGAGGTGCTCTGCATTACGGTTTAGCTTGCTGTCCAGGTTTCGAGAGGGAGCGTTTCTGGATGAGGTATCGAATATATTGCTTCCCCCTACTTATACCTCCCAAGGAGATCACGAATGTAAAATTAGAGAGATTCAAGCACACACGGAGGCTTTCAGACAGTCGTTCTTCCCGCGAACCAACGCGACTGGAACAGAAAAGGGAGGTAATGACAGTGGCACATAAAGTGCCCTCCACCACACACCATTGGGTGGCTTGCAGAGTATAAATGTAGATGTAGATGTAGTGTTATCATATCCTAAGTGGCACTTTTAAGTTCCTGAGCCACAAGTACTCTGGCCTGGTTGAAGGAATTTGGAAGTAGTGGGCTGAAGATACAGGTTAGTGGAGTTGAAAGAGGAATTAAATCTGGTAGAGTTATGAGAAGTGTTCCAAAAAATGAATACCAGGTAGAATTAAAAATATGACAGAAGTTGTGTTACATAAAAATAGAGCAGAGAGCAAATTGAGATGTAAGATTAGGTGTAAAGAAAAACATTAAAAACAGTATTACAAATTTTAGAGCATGTAACAGAAAATAAGCAAGTCTTCTTTTAAACATAAAAAGTGATATTTGATGGAAAACATTCTAGTTTATATATATCTAGGTGCTGAAATTCTACAAAGAGCTGCAGATATTCATAAAGGACTAAAATAAAGGGTAACTGGCAATTGTAATGTGTTGCATCCCGGCACAGATTCTATCACCAGCTTGGTAGAAGGTGTGATCTGAGCAGCGCAACAAGAACACTGATGACAATGTAGACTCAGGTCTACTAAATCACATTTAATGGAGTGAAAGGGAGAAAGTCTCCAAAGATGCTGAGCACTGGTGATTCTGGAATGGAGAGGACAGTTGTGATTCGTAGTGAGTGACTAAGGGTGCAAACACTAAAGGATTCAACTTAAGACCAATTTATTTTCCCAGTAGTTCAACTTTATTCTGAGAGGTGTCTTATAGCGGCAGTTTATCTTTGGAAATGAGTACACCCTGCTGCCCTAGATGTTAGGCCTCTCCAGTAATTCCTGGTTCCTGAGTATTACCTTCTGCTCTCAGAGATGAGTGCTCTGCTTGTAACTCATTCTGACAATAAACAATCAAATACCTTAACCACAATTGAAGACTAGTGTGAGACAGTACTTGCTTCTCTTTATATTCTGACAGGCAGAAAATGTTATGTATTACTCATTGAGATTTACGCTGACAGATATGTTTTTACACAAAGAGACAAGTGTGAGACAGCGTTTGTTCCTCCCTATATTCTGACACACAGAATATGTCAGCTATTACTCGTTGTTACTTGAGACAAATTCTGTATTGCTTCTTCTTCTTCTTCTTCTTTAACAGGTAAAAATGCAAGATAATAACTGTTGCTGGATACAAAATTAGTTATCCTACCATGAATGTGTACAGTCTTTCTGACGTCTTACTTCAGCAACATCAAAGTGTCACTCTATAGTGACTTAAATGCATGGCAGTGGTGTTGCTGCCAACTGCTAATTGTGACAGTTTCCTGATAAAGACTGCTTCTAAATGAAGGTACTGACTTTTACTGCAAATGCCAGATGTTTGCTGAGAGTGCTAAAATATGTTTGTCATTAACACATTCTAATTATAATAGTAGTAGTGATGGTAGTAGTAGTAGTAGTAGTAGTAGTTGTTGTTGTTGTTGTTGTTGCTTTTGTTTTATTCATCTGTGAATCACTTTTAGAATGATACTGGACATGTTCGGGTATTACAGTTTAAGATCAAATAATGTAATTCGTATGTAGAGTCACTTACATACTTGCAAGTCTAGTTTGACAAGAATGAGACAGGAAGTTGTCTGTGGTCTATTGAAGAAACCATCCCATCATTTACTGAAGTAATTTATGGAAACCATGAGAAACCTAAAGTAGGGTGGGTGCATGTATGCTAGAGACTCCGTCTTCCATAATACAGCATCAGTCTGTTTAAAACATTGCAACCTCATTCTGTTTATCCCTACCGTATAATACTGCTTTGTTTATACTTTTTTGCCAGAAAGTTATTTGATAATATAAAAGGCTAGTGCAATGGCATTCATTCATTTCTCAACATCATCACTGAACACACTATCAGCTGATGTCAGGACCATGATGGTAATGTTTTATTTCCATTTTATGTACCGCAACTCCCCATTTGCTGGCCTGAAAAAACTGAATGAGCATCTCTCCGTAATAAGTGAGATTTTAAGCTCGGAAAGGGGATAAAATTTTGGTATTATTCATTGCAGAGCTTTGGTTTAATATTTGTAATGAAAAAATTAGAGCATGAAAGTGGGCACTTTATTATTATTTACTTTTGACACATTTGTGGCAAATCTCTTCTCTGTATTATCTTTCACTGGGTAGAATATATTGCTTAATAGGTACTTTCTAACTGCATTTTTAAATAAATTTGTTTCAGTAAGCACTTTAAACTCCTTAAAAAATTCACTGGCAGTTTTATTTCCTTGCAGAAAATATTGTTTGGAATTCCACATCTATTCCACATTTACTCTAGATTTTGTTCCATGATCATGGACAGAGATGTCTGTGCACTAATTATAAAGGTTACTTTTTGTATGCATGTCTGACTGATAATGTATTGATGATGATGTTAAAATCCCGTGTTTTGATCAGACTTTTACTATGAATCTGATTACTGTTGATATTTATTCTTGTGACTCTTTTTTGTAATTTGAAAACTGTCATCATTCTTTACATAATTGTTTCCTGGATAAGAATTCCACAGGTAATACAGGTGGTGGATAAAAATATGGTAACACCAGGAACAACTTTACCATACCTTACAAGGTGTAGGAAAACATTGGCATTCAGAACAGCTTCCAATTGTCTCAGAATGGATAAATATGGGTCCTGCATGATTTTCAGGGGCACAATTCGGAAAACCTGCGAAAGTTACGCAAGCTTTGTGCACGAAAACACATTTCAAGTACTTTCGATCGCCGATAGTGAAAGTGCAACTTACAGTTCGCATGAACGATGGGAAAAGCAAAAAGGCACTGTGGGGAATAAGGTAAGAGAAGAAAATTTACTGACGCAAACAACTGTGAAGGAGGTCAATATAAATGTGCCGACCAAAAATTGTGTCGAAGTGTGTAGTAAAACAATACAAAACGATTCAGAAATTGTGAACTCCAATAGCAGGAAACTGTTTGTGTTTTCAGACAGCCATGGTCGTGGACTTCCGAGTAAACTAAAAGAAACAACTAAAACATTTTCGTGTGGTATAGTGAAACCGGGAGCCCCACTTAGCGAAATTAAAAAAATGACCGAATCCTCAGAGGCAAAAAATCTGCATGATAAAGACTTCATTGTACTTATGGGAGGCGCAAATGATGTCTACAAAAATGAAACAGCGAGTGCAACGCGCGATCTTAAACAGTGTCTGAGGAACCTCACTCACACTGACGTAATACTTGTCAATATTCCGCATCGCTATGATCCTGTAAGATGGTCATGTGTTAACATGGAAATAGAAAGTGCCAACAGTCAGTTTGTAAAAATCTGCAGACATTTAAAAACGTGAAATACGTTGATATAAGCAGTATTGGACGTAGATTCCACACGAAACACGGACTTCACCTGAATGGCTTGGGGAAAGAATATCTGACAAGCCTGATAACCAGGGTAATAAAAAACCAGCAAAATAAATTCAAAACCAAAATGATAATTGCATCGCCATCGCCTGACTCCATAACGAAAATGCTTCAAAAAAATTCATTAGAAACTTCATCAGCAGCAGCAAAACATGTAAAAAAAGACCAAATTTTAACAGAAAGAACAGTGGACATCGATTTTAACAACAAAAGAACTACTGTTCCTCATCAGCCAAGTATTATTTTAGACGAAAATAACAAAAACGAGAAGACTCCAAGTTCACAAGGAAACACAGCAGTAGTGGTAGAACCAACATTTGAAGTGTCAGAAACAGCACCACCATCAACAACAACAAAAAGAAGGCTGTTGGACAGAAGAAATGCTGAGCCTCCTTCTCATCTCAACGATTTTTTATGTGTGGGCCTGAAGAAAAAGAAGGGACAACAGTAGGTAGTGTCAGGTGTCTCCTCTCTCCTGTCTCAAGGCAGACTGCAATGGATTCTCAGTCAGGTAACAGCACTAATAGAATGAAAAATCAAGAGGAAGGCATCTCTTTCTTTCATCAAAATATAAGGGGCCTCTTAAACAAAACAGATCAACTCCTTATTAACATTAGTGATAAGGACAGTATAAATAATGCCCAGATTTTGTGCTTAACTGAGCACCATGTTACTGATAAATGTGCCTTGCCATCTATAGTAAGTTATACTTTAGTAACATACTAATGTAGGGAAAGTAAAGATAAAGGTGGAGTAGCAATTTATGTTAAGGATAGTGTAGCACACAAAGCTATAGTTATTAAGAAATATTGTGTGGAACAACAATTTGAGGCATGTGCCACAGAAATAACAACTAAATCCCACCCAATAATAGTGTTGGCTGTCTACAGGGCTCCTTCAGGTGACATAAAAACTTTTCTGCATTCAATGGAACTCCTTCTGTCATGGTTACTTTCAAAAGCAAAGGATATTGTAGTATTAGGTGATTTCAATATAAACTTTTTGACAGAAAATAAGAATAAAATAGACTTTGAGATTGTGATGACCTTACACAATCTGACATCAGTAATAAATTTCCCAACAAGAATTACATCCGAATGCCAAACTATGATAGACAACATTTTTTTAGATGTAAATAGACATCAGAATTATATTGTCAGGCAGGTTATAAGTGGGCTTTCAGATTATGATGGACAAATTCTCACTATTTATGATGTTAATCTGTTCAAAACAGAATTTCCTCGATGGAAATTCATAAGAGTAATTAATGAAGAGGTGAAAGGAACTTTCAACCACAGGTTGCAGCAAATGGATTGGTCTTTAGTATATCGCCATGATGATGTTGATACTAAATTTAACTGTTTTATAAATGAATTCTGTGCTCTTTTTGAAGAAATATTTCCCAAGAAATGGGTCAGAAACAGTGCTTCCAATTCTGTAAGCAAGCCTTGGATTACAAAAGGTATAAAACAGTCATGTAAAACCAAAAGGGAAACTTATGCTGCAATAAGATTCTGTAAAGATGTAGAGAAATGGGAACACTATAGAATATACTGTAAAATTTTGAAGAAACTAATACAGAAATCAAAAGCCCTTTATTATGAGAAGAAAATAGATAATTCTAATAATAAAATAAAAGCAGTTTGGAGCATTGTAAAAAAAGAAACAGGAAGAGATACAACAAGTAAAGAAGATATAAATAATATCAGATATGAAGGTATCCTAGTAGATAACCCCAAAACGGTGGCTGAGATTTTTAATAAACACTTCCTATCAGTAACTCAACAGATTGGTTGCAAGCCCAATGTTGATGAAGCTGTAATCCTTTGTCAAGCCATATATTTGAACACAATTTCAGAAATGCACCTTAATCCTGTCACTGTAGAAGAAATTCAAAAAATCATCATGTCTCTAAAAAGTACGAATTCTGCAGGGGTTGATAATATATCTAGTAATTTATTGAAATATTCTTGTGTGTGGATAAGGGACATTCTCTGTCATATTTTCAATGCTTCCCTTCAGAAAGGTGTTGTTCCCAGTAGACTTAAGTATGCCATTGTGAAGCCCCTGTACAAAAAGGGCGATAAAGCTGAACTAACTAACTATCGACCTATCTCTTTGCTGACAGCTTTCTCCAAAATTCTAGAAAAGCTAATACATGTAAGAATTGCTGATCATCTCATGAAGAATGGAGTTCTCAGCAAGAGCCAATTTGGCTTTCAAAAGGGCCGTTCAACAGAAGACGCAGTCTACGCACTTGCAAATGAAGTCCTAGAAACCCTTAATGAAAAAATGCTAGCACTTGGTGTCTTCTGTGATTTATCCAAAGCGTTTGACTGTGTTCATCACCAGATTCTCTTGCAAAAAGCAAAATTAGTAGGAATAAGTGGTGTTGCAGGCAATTGGCTACAGTCATACCTCCAAGACAGAAAACAAAAAGTTGTGTTGAATAGCTCGGGTGGAGTATGTGACACTTCCTCAGATTCTGAATGGAGTTCCATTACATGTGGAGTGCCCCAGGGCTCAATTCTTGGGCCACTATTATTCCTGATTTTTATAAATGATCTACCATCATGTACAAGCCTGCCGTGTAAATTTATATTATTTGCTGATGATACCACAATTTTTATGAACAGTAGAACAGACAACAATCTTGAGGAACTCATTAATCACATACTCTCAGATATGGTTAATTGGTTCAAGGTGAATGGTCTCTCATTAAATTCCAGTAAGACCAGCTTTATTCAATTCTGTACAAAAACAGAAAAAGAGAGAGAGATTAGTGTGACATGTGGTAATCAACCAATAGTTAGAATGGAAACAACAAAATTTCTTGGAGTGCACATTGACAAGAAAATGAACTGGTCTTCACATATTATTGATCTCTGTAAGAGGCTTAGCTCTGCTACCTACGCTTTACGGGTTGTCACTACATGTGTTGAACCTAACACTGCAAAAGTGGCATATTATAGCTATTTTCATTCTCTCATTGAGTACGGAATTAGTTTTTGGGGCAACCAGCCATTAGCAAGGAAAGTGTTCATTTCACAGAAGCGAGCTTTAGGAATTATATGTGGATTGCGCCCAAGAGACTCTTGTAGAAATAGTTTTCTTAATCTTAAAATATACACAACTACATGCCAATATACACTCCTGGAAATTGAAATAAGAACACCGTGAATTCATTGTCCCAGAAAGGGGAAACTTTATTGACACATTCCTGGGGTCAGATACATCACATGATCACACTGACAGAACCACAGGCACATAGACACAGGCAACAGAGCATGCACAATGTCGGCACTAGTACAGTGTATATCACCTTTCGCAGCAATGCAGGCTGCTATTCTCCCATGGAGACGATCGTAGAGATGCTGGATGTAGTCCTGTGGAATGGCTTGCCATGCCATTTCCACCTGGCGCCTCAGTTGGACCAGCGTTCGTGCTGGACGTGCAGACCGCGTGAGACGACGCTTCATCCAGTCCCAAACATGCTCAATGGGGGATAGATCCAGAGATCTTGCTGGCCAGGGTAGTTGACTTACACCTTCTAGAGCACGTTGGGTGGCACGGGATACATGCGGACGTGCATTGTCCTGTTGGAACAGCAAGTTCCCTTGCCGGTCTAGGAATGGTAGAACGATGGGTTCGATGATGGTTTGGATGTACCGTGCACTATTCAGTGTCCCCTCGACGATCACCAGTGGTGTACGGCCAGTGTAGGAGATCGCTCCCCACACCATGATGCCAGGTGTTGGCCCTGTGTGCCTCGGTCGTATGCAGTCCTGATTGTGGCGCTCACCTGCACGGTGCCAAACACGCATACGACCATCATTGGCATCAAGGCAGAAGCGACTCTCATCGCTGAAGACGACACGTCTCCATTCGTCCCTCCATTCACGCCTGTCGCGACACCACTGGAGGCGGGCTGCACGATGTTGGGGCGTGAGCGGAAGACGGCCTAACGGTGTGCGGGACCGTAGCCCAGCTTCATGGAGACGGTTGCGAATGGTCCTCACCGATACCCCAGGAGCAACAGTGTCCCTAATTTGCTGGGAAGTGGCGGTGCGGTCCCCTACGGCACTGCGTAGGATCCTACGGTCTTGGCGTGCATCCGTGCGTCGCTGCGGTCCGATCCCAGGTCGACGGGCACGTGCACCTTCCGCCGACCACTGGCGACAATATCGATGTACTGTGGAGACCTCACGCCCCACGTGTTGAGCAATTCGGCGGTACGTCCACCCGGCCTCCCGCATGCCCACTATACGCCCTCGCTCAAAGTCCGTCAACTGCACATACGGTTCACGTCCATGCTGTCGCGGCATGCTACCAGTGTTAAAGACTGTGATGGAGCTCCGTATGCCACAGCAAACTGGCTGACACTGACGGCGGCGGTGCACAAATGCTGCGCAGCTAGCGCCATTCGACGGCCAACACCGCGCGTCCTGGTGTGTCCGCTGTGCCGTGCGTGTGATCATTGCTTGTACAGCCCTCTCGCAGTGTCCGGAGCAAGTATGGTGGGTCTGACACACCGGTGTCAATGTGTTCTTTTTTCCATTTCCAGGAGTGTATTTTTTCTCTCATGTGTTTTGTTTGTAAAAATATAGATATATTTCAACCAAACAGTAATTATCATGAGCATAACACACGGAGGAAGAATGACATACACAGTGAACTCAGAAATTTGAGCTTGGCACAAAAGGGTGTCCACTACACTGAAGCAAAACTCTTCAATGCTCTTCCTCCCGAAATAAAGACAAAGATTCATAACAAGAGTGAGTTTAAGAAAGCACTAAAAATATTTCTGCTAGAAAAAGCTTTTTACATTCTAGATGAATTTTTAACTAAATAAATTGTAATATTTTAATATTGTATAATACAAGTTGACATAATGCCACTAAGAATTTTATTTAACCTGAGCTCTGTATCTGTGTGTGCTCCGTATCTGTTTTCTGTAGTGTTTTAATGATTCTAAGAAGATATGTATTTTCTTTTTCTGTATTGCTGCCCAAAGAATTGACTGTATAAATTTTTATATAATTATGTGCTTAAATTTCTGTATATGCTATAAGATTATCAAATTGTATTTGTAAAAAACTGACTCGTTCCACGTCCTTGTGTATTCAGCACAGTTGGACCTATGGAATACGAAATAAATCAAATCAAATCAAATCAAATCTTATACCATTCTTCCAGGAAAATAGTGGCAAGTTCAGGTAACAAGAATGGAGTGAATAACGATCACACACACATCTCCCCAATGTAGATCACAAAGGTTCAATATTATTGAGATCTGGTAATGTGACTGTTCATCCTCATGGTCGCAAAACCAGTCCTGCATGGTGTGAGCCATGTGAACAGGGGCCCTGTTGCCTTGGAACACAGTATCAAGATTGGGGAACACATATTGGACCATGAGATGTACCCCTGCTTTTCCTGTATGCAGTATGTGCAAATATTCTATATTGTGCCTCTTGAAACACCAAATGCTTCATCTACCTTGGTTACGAAAGCACCAACAATTTTCCCATGTTCAAATTCACTTTGCTCTGACATAATGCACATGTAACTACACAGAACAATGTTCTGACTATGACACAGTTGCTACATATTGTGGAGATTGCACAGGTGCCATTCATGGTCAAATTCAGCAAGCTTGGCTAGCCAAGCTAGCATTTCTCATGGTGTTTCCATAATTTTGTCCGACCCTGTAACTGAGTGTAGACATGAATAGTGTGTAACTAAAAAGTACTGGCTGTTATACACTGATGATGTGACCCTGATGGCCTAACATGCTGGTGACATTCTGTTTGCAAATATTTTTGTATATTCCAACCACTTCATCTGAAAATCAATATTCATTCCTACAGTGGAAAATCCACAATGGAATGTAACAATATTATGAAAAGGATAGTTGCTACTCACCATATGGTGGAGATGCTGTATCACAGATAGGAACAAAAAAAAGATTGTTAGAAAATGAGTTTCTAACCACCAAGGCCTTCGTTGACACACACACACACACACACACACACACACACACACACACACACACACACACACACACATATGACTGCAGTCTCTGGCTGCTGAGGCCACATGTGTGCGTGTTTGTGTGTGTGTGTGTGTGTGTGTGTGTGTGTGTGTGTGTGTGTGGTGTGTGTGTGTGTGTTTTCTACCTCTGACAAAGGCCTTGTTGGCCGAAAGCTCATTTTCTGATAGTCTTTTGGTTCTGCCTATCCACAACTCAGCATCTCTGCTGTATAGTGAGTAGGAGCTATCCTTTTCATAATATTCATTCATAGAATTTTTTTTAAATTTTTAACACAATCTATAGAGTTACCATCTACTTTAATTTATGAGTGTCATTTTCTCTCTTCAAACTGAAATTCATGAGAATTTTATACAAGCAATGTAACTTGCATATCGACCAGGTGTAAACTTCCTTGAGCGTTTCATTAGATTTCTTTGCAAGGAGTTCTCTTGTTTTTTCAGTTATTGTTATTTTGCTCTCATCATCAAAGAGAGTCATGTTTTACCAAGACTAACAGTAGAAAGAAATTCGTTTGAGTTTATCAGGAACAGTACTGGGCTTAGTATGCTACCATAAGGAACTCTATATTAATCTGTTTTGGTTCTGATAAGTGTTACAATAAAAGTTTTGCCTTATTTTGACTCTTTGTATCCTTTCTGATAGTTATGACCAGAACCAGTCATTAGATACACCTGTTATTCCTAATGCTTCCCAAGTAAGTTGGTGCAAATTGAAGTTTATTAACATTATGATGTTCCTTTTGATCCCTGCAGTTGTCTGAAAAAATACACAGTTCCTCCATTAAAGATGGAATATCATTCTGAATGTAATGAAGCAGAAACAAACATACTTCATTTGGAAATTTATGGCCAGTGCCTTCATGATATGAATAGAAGTATACCTAATTGTCTTTTTAAGGTTCTGAATGGCAAGTATGTTCACCCACAGCTGTCTATAATAAATGATTTCATGCACTGGCGTATTTTCCAAAGAAGATTTGCATAAAACTGAAACATATTCCAAGAACATCATCTCATTCTATATGTTTTTTATGAATTTCTTGATTGAATTTTACAATAAAATTCCATACTGCAACATTTATTAACCGTAAGTCATCCAGTAGCAGATCTCTTGACACATTCATACTAATCTTAACTTTTTATTTTAACCCCTAACTCCTCACACTTGCCGCACACATCCAATTTGGCTGAAAAATTTTCACAAAAGTAGTTTAAATCAAACTTTTATTTCACTCCACTATTCATGTACTTTGCAATAAAGAGGCCATACATTATTTTTACACTGAGATGAGCATCTAAATACTTTACTGTTTTGCTGCTGTAGTATATATCTTTAGATGTGACAGACTGGATATGTTTCTGAATCAACTGTAATTTTTCTCATGTTATAGTATTCCATTTTTCATTCTGTCCTCCCCATCTGTCTTTTTGGGATTCACAATGATAGAGCACAACATACAAGCACTCAATTTGTTTCTTCTCTATACCATACAGACAAGCAAATCCTTTCTGACATACTTCTGCCTTTTTATTGTCATTTGTATGAGAAAAACTTTCTCCTCTTCTAGTGACAGTGTGCCATAGGTCACTGGAGTAGGAAAGTGTTCATTGTGATTGGAGAAAGGTGCAGATCTTTCCTATTTTCGAGAAGGGTCATCAAACAGACAGATAATACTATAGCCCTAGATCTCTTGACATTGGGTTTGTTGTAGTATGTTAGAATGTTTTGTATGCTTGTGTATTACAAGATTTTTTGGAGACCAAAAATCTTCTTTCTAAGAGGCAACATATGTTCCAAAAACAACCATTGTCCATGAGACCCAGAAAACACAGATACCAGCACCCAGGTTAATACCATATTTTTTGACTTCTAAAAGGCATTCAATACAGTTCTGCAGTACAACCTAGTGAACAAAATATGAACGTAAAGAATATGTGACCAGCCATGTCATTGGGTTGAAGGGTTTCTGGCAAACAGAACACAGCATGTCATTCTTAACTGCAAGAAATCTTTAGACGTAAAAATAAATTCATGCTTATTTCAGTGGAGTGTTATAGGACTGTTACTTTTCATAGTACATATAAATGAGCTAGCAGATTACATCGGAAGTTCCAAGTGGTCTTATGCAGATAATACTTTTAGATACAGAGAGGTTGCACTGCTAAAAAATTGTAGGGAAATTTAGGAAGACATGGGCAGGATCGATTTTTGGTGCAGGGATTAGTAGTTGACTTTCAATATAAACAAATGTAACATATTGTGCATAAATAGGCAGGGAGACCCATTATTGTATTATTACTTGATTTCAGAACAATCACTGGAAGCTATCATATCCATAAAATATCTTGGAGTATGCACATGCACACAGAGCAATTAAAAGGGAATGATCACTTAAAACTAATTGCAGTTAAGGTAGATGCCAGATTTTTTGGAAGAACGTGATCCACCCATAAAGGAAGTAGCTTACAAAGCCCTCGTTTGACCATTAACTGAATACTGCTCTTCATTCTGATATCTGTAATGACAGGACTGATAGAGGAAGTAGAGAAGATCCAAAGAAGAGCAGTGCGTTTTGTTACAAATTCTTGTAGTAAGTGCGAAAATGTCATGGAGATGTTCATCTTGGTGTGGTTTACTGTTAAATTCCTGAGAGCATATCTTCCCAGTAGAGTCAATCAGTACATTGCTTCATCATACATACATCTTGCCAAAAGACCATGAATGTATAAGTAGAGAGATTCCAGCACACATGGAAACTTGCAAAAATCGATTTTCCCACAAATCATTTGCAAATGGAACAGGAAAGGGAGAAGTGTCAATGGTACAATAGTGCCTTCTGCCACACACTGAAGGATGGCTTGTGTAATTTAGATGTAGATGACATGGTATTTATAAGAACCTTTGCATAAAATCGCACTCAATGACTTTGGTCATCTCAATTTTGGTTTTTGGAGATCTTCCAGTCTTCATAAGTGAATTTCTTAGTCATTTTTGTTAGCAAACAAGTTCATTATTGTAATTACAAGCATGAATTCATCATTTCATTCGTGTATTGACTATTAGTTTACTAGTTACTCACATGGTTGTCTTTCTTTATTCTTCTCATTCTTCTTCTCTTTCTTTTTCCCAGGTCAGTACAGACTTTCCAACCCAGTTGACTTGTTGCGTATTGTTCACGTTCTGTTCTTGATTGTATTTGTGGAATAATCACTTTCATTAAACTTAAGTGTACTACCAATCAAACATTTTTTTCTGTGAATTTTCTGCTAAATCCAGTTTATTCAAGATTTTACCAGAACTTCGCTTGTTGACCGTTATGTGTGTGCCCTTCAGTTACTTCAGTGCATAAAAGGGACAAGTCACTGACTTATTCCCTTTCTGAAATGACCTGGTTTCCTGTGGTAGTCTGCTCTACATTTAAAGTCAACATACTTGCCTCATTCCTGCACAAGAATGTGCCTACAGGGTCAAAGAAAGCTATGGCGATGTTAACTCAGTTCTGCGATTTTCTTGATTTATCCCCTGTCTGCAGTAGCTGATTCATTTATTAACAGTACTAGGAAAAGGATAGATTGCTACCCTCCATAAACATAACACATTGAGTTGCATACAGGCACAACAAAAAGACTATTACACATTACAGTTTTTGGCCAAAGCCTTCTTCAGCAAAGAAAACGCACACACATTCACGCAAGCAAGCACACCTCGTGCACATATGACAGCCTACCACTGGCAGCTCCAGTCAGAATGCAACTGTTACATGAATAGCAGAAAAATGGAAACAGAAAAGGAGTGGAGCAAGGAAGGGGAAAGGATGGGCAGAGGGTGGTACACAAATAGAATGACAGAATCTGAAAGGGACGATTCCCTCACTCTCTTTGTGTGCTGCTCTCTGCCAATGTAACTGCCTCTCCTTCTGCCTTCCCTGCTCCTCTCCTTTTTCACTCCCTGTGGTTCCCCACACACCCCACCTCCTGATGCAGTGCCTGGCAGTCTCTAGTCTGTACACGCCCTGCCAAACAGTGCTGTTCTCTCTTCCAACCCATACCCTGCTATCCCTCCCTCTTCCCTGCCACACTCCAAATTGCTATTCATGTGACAGTCACATTCTGGTTGTAGTTGCCAGTGGTAACGGTCACGTGTGTGTGAGGTGTGCTTGCTTGTGTGAGTGTGTATGTGTTTTCTTTGCTGGAGAAGGCTTTGGCCAATGATGTGTAACAGTCTTTTTGTTGTGCCTGTCCTCTACTCAAAGGGTCCATCTTTACAGTGAGTAGCAATCTATCATTTTCCTAATATTGTTGATATTCCAACCTGCAATTTTCAATGTTTGATTCATTTATTACTTTGCCCCCATCCTTTATCTGTATTTTATTATGCTTTTATTTTTCTTTCCCTGTTGCCTGTTGTATGGCATCCCAGACACCTTTGCTTTTTTCAGCACCCTTGTATAAATCTTGTTGTAATTGCAGAAATTTATGGGACACAGTATGTTTCCCAACACATGAAGTGAGTTTCACTGGCTCAGTTTCAATTTCAGTGGAAGACAGCACCTCAAACTTGTTGGTTAGGAGCATGGGTATAACTCCCTAAGCTCTCACTTGTCCCTGTCTCCCCTCTACAGGGCACTTAGCAGTATCACTGACACACCACTTACAGTCAATTCGATGAGTAGTGAGAGATCCAAAGTACATGCAGAGGAGACAGCATCCACAGGAGAGGACAGTACTTGAGGTACCCTTGGTATCTCTAGTACACGACTCTCAGGAGACCTCTAGACACACCCATTTGCAGCATCCTCCAATCAGCTGACGATAGTCAGAGGGATTTCCAGCTGCTTATGAATAGCAACTAACTTGTTCCATACCTGAGAACGGCAGGCACAGTGGGGCTGCATTGTGGCTGGTGCAGTAATTTGCAGAATAGTTGGCAAATACCTTTAAACTAAGCTTTCTGATTCTCTTTAAGTTTATGAGTCTGATATGCTACAAGTATTACCAGCAGTCTTTTAGAACTCAATCAGTTAACAGGCAAATCAGGATATCTATTATGACAACAACAAAAACCTTGTAGAAAATTTACTATTTCTGTGAAACGTTTTTGAGGTTATGGTCACTAACAGATTTGAAAATAGCATTCATTTACAATAAATGCAGACAGTATACACTCCTGTTAAAAGTGAAAATTAATGTGACACAAAACGCTACTCTTTATAGGAACTGTTTACAGTAACTGCAATGGCCATGGCTTTTGGCTTACCATATCTACAAATATTACTAGCAAATTTGAACAATTTACTATTTTTAGTTGGGTTACCAGAATATCAACATGTAGAAAGTTTCATATCATGGAGAAAGTAGTTTTGATCTACCCTGCGATGACTAGGAATAAATTTGTATTTAGTCACAGAATAAGGGAGAATTTTCAGGAACAGAATGGGAAGAATTTTTCTTTACATTGTCATTTACCCATCAGAAAGTATTACTTCATTCCTGGTCATCTGAATATTTGCATAAAACTTGTGACCATGGACATTTATCTCTATTTGTACATAAAATTTATCAACATAATGTAATATTTCCAAGTTTTTATTTGCATTTAAATTGCTCTTATTGAGCCTTGCAGGAGGTAAATTTTCACTCAATGATACATCCAGGAGGCAAATTTTCACTCAAAAATACCCATGTGTTCTCAGTGTGTTATGCTGCAACTCCTACCAGTTCGAGAAATTTAATATTTAGAGCAATAATGAAAACAATACAGTAATTGTCAGTTCTATCTGACTATTAGTAGTCTTTTGAAGTATTGTAAATTGTATGCAAATGACACAATTTGAACCAGTCTAGAAATTTAATAGTCTCAACTGTTTTTGAGGAAGTAAACTGATTAGTAAATTGTTGAGTACCATCTGATAAGCATGACTGCCTGTAAAATTAGTGTGTTACTGGTCACATAAACACCAAATTTTTGATATATATCTAACCTGAAGGAAGGTCTGCCTGGACAGTGACATTGTTTTTCCAACTGTAATCTTTAGTGGACTTGTTACTCTCAGCATGAGGATGAATGATACATTCCTGAAGCGAATATCACACTCATACCAGCCACAGTTGTAGGCTGACTGCAACAACTTCTCACTCTGTAAGATATTACATGATTATTATTATTATAGTCAATATTTATTATTATAATTATGATAGGTTAAGATTTACACAGAACTCAAAGGATACAAATCATAAAAAAACTCCAAAACTTCTCAATTAGTACTAATTCTACTACTAATAATAAAATATTAAATTACCAATGCAGTGTTTCATATTTCTTTGAGTATGTAATGTAATCATACTAGCAAGGTGTAGTAGATGCCAATTAAACTTTCATGTTTTGCTTATTATGTGTTGGATTTGAATGCTCCATCTTGTGTGATTTATTCATGAAACATTCCCTGGCTGCTCTTGGTCTAACGGCTAGCACTGCTGCCTCTAGATCCTGGGTCCTGGGTTCGATACCCAGCTGGGTTGGAGACTTTCTCTGCCTAGGGACTGGGTGTTTGTGTTGTTTCATCTTTTCATTGTTGACACACAAGTGCCCTAAGTGGCATCAAATAGAAAGATGTGCACTAAGTGGTCAAACTACCCCACTTGGGATCTCCCAGTCAGTAATGCCATATGATCAGTTCATTTCATTTTCTGGCTCCTGTTTTATAATTTAAATCAAAACTGTTAGCTCTTTATTATCTTAGGATTTTATCAAAATTTGATGGGTCAAGTAAACAGAGAACTTTTTATCCAATTCTTTATTTTGTTTACAAAGTTACAGTACAAAAATTCTTCAATGAATAATTATGAAATGAAGCATTGATTATATATTTGTAAATCCTGTTAACATACATACTTGAAATCAGTGTTCAGGCAGGCATTGATTTTGTGATTTAATTCTGATATCTGCTGCCCAGGACTGCAGTACAAAGGTGAGATACAGTACAATCCCATTCCATCAGACATGTTGAAGTTTGCTGGGCCACATGTTGCAATGAGTGCACGGTAAATGTTCATTGGTCTATTAAATATGTCTAGGCTGAAACAGAAGTGTGTCTGTGATGATTAAGCTTGTGATGACTTGGATATAATTATGAGACCAGAGGCACTGGATGCTCAAACTTCAGGATGTCTCCAATGATAGCACACTGGCATTGTTTCCACAACTTCATATAGAGCCTAGCTTATTTTTAATATGAATCACTATATTAGAATCAAACAATGGAAAACCCAAGATAGAATGTAACAATTTTGTATGAGGAAAGTAGCTGTCACCATACAGTGGAGATGCTGAGTTGCAGATAGGCACAACAACAAAGACTGTCACAAATATAGCTTTCGGCCAGTAAGACCTTCACCAAAATTAGACAACAAATATGCACATACGCACTCACACAAATGCAACTCATACACACACATGACTGCAGTCTGAGGCGATTGAGGCCACACTGTGAGCAGCAGCACCACCAGTGCATGATGGGAGAGGTGACTGAGTGGGGGTAAGGAGGAGACTGGGGTGGGGAGGGGGAGGGATAGTAGGGTAGGGGTGGGGGACAGTGACATGCTGTTGTGGAACATGCAGGAATGAGGTGGAAAGAGGGTAGGGAAGCTGTGCACAGTTGGGAGGTTAGACGGAGGGCAGTGGAAATGTGCACAGGGGGAGGGAGGGGGGATATCAAAAAAGGAAAGAAGTAAAAAGACTGGATGCAAAGGAGGAATGAGGGCTGTGTAGTGCTGGAATGGAAACAGAGAACTGGTTGGATGGGAGAGGACAATGACTAACAAAGGTTGAGGCCAGGAGGATTACGATAACTTTGGATTTAGACTAGATTAGAATCAATGTTTCTGAATAAATATGTTGCCATTCAATTAAAACTATGTATTCAGTTTTGTTTTGTGTCCTAGCTCACTAAAATCAGTTCCTCTGTCCTGAGTAATTTGATAACAATTATTACAGTACACAACTAAAACAAACTAAATTTCGATGTTTGTGATTACTTACCAGCACTGTCCTGCCATAAAAAGGTCTTAGTTTAAATATTATTTCATGCTGCATTCCACTATGTAGCTTGTTTAAATTGTTCTGGGTAAAACTAATGGTTGCCTTTCACAAAACTTTCACTGAGTTATGACGTACTTGCAGTGATTACCTTAGCTACATGCTATAATCTATGTGTATGCACCTAAATGCAATGTAGCTATGCTGGTACATTTCTGTAAGTGAATGTGTTTCTTCCCTTTACAGTCACTTCTTTGAAGGTAATGTTTCTTACAACATACAGTGGCCTATTATTTTGTGCCTTTGTCTTTTTCTTTGAGTGTTCCGAAATCAGTTAGTATGTATTTTGTGAGGAAATTATGTCGTGTTTCATTGTGTGCAGTTATGTAATGACATTCTATCATTCATCCAGCTAATCTTGGTGCAAACAGTTTTATTACACTTAAAATTAAATCAAATGCCTTTTTAGTGTGATTAACTTGTACGTAATTTTGCCTTGCAAAACGTATTTTGCTGACATGCCAGTAGTGGTGACAACTTTACTTGCAGTCATCTCTCCAAAAAATCAACTAAAGCCTGCAATATCACTTGAGTGGAAGGATCCAGATGGAACTGAGCAAATAATACCACAGCAAGAAAAAATTACAGTACCAGAAATCATCCTCAATGTTGTCAAGAGGACAGTAATGAACAATGGAGTAGGAAGATCAGTTTGCAGCAACAGGATATTCAAAAGTCCAGAAACACATTGTGCTCCTAGAAGATCGTCAAGACCAATAAAACCCAGAGTTCAAAGTGACATGTTTCTGTGGGAAAGTAAAGCAACTAACAAATTCCCAGGACTGGATAAAAACAACTTGCCAAGCCAGCTAGTTAAAACAACAGAAGCTGTGGCATCAACTGCAGACTCTTCAGCATCACTTACTCAATCAAATGTGGTGGAGTATACAACTCCAGTTACTGCAACACCAGGCAGTTCGGCAAATCCTCGGACTGTACGGAGCAAGAAGGCACCTCAACAGCTACCTTGACGAACTAGACAGACAGAAGCCAGGTTCGGTAGTAGATCGAGAAATGCAAGATTGCCAAAGAACAGGAACACTTTTAATGCCTGGATCCAGAACTTATGTAAGTGAACTAACTCAGTGCATTTTAAAGGAAGATAATCAGAGTGACCAGTTAAAAATACCACTAAGGCTCATGCACCTAAACATACAGTACCGAATGAAAGCGATGGCAGGTCGATAGACACACAAACAAACACAAACACACACACAAAATTCTAACATTCGCAATCAATGGTTGCCTCATCAAGCAAGAGGGAAGGAGAGGGAAAGACGAAAGGATTTGGGTTTTAAGGGAGAGGGTAAGGAGTCATTCCAATCCCGGGAGCGGAAAGACTTACCTTAGGGAAAAAAGAGGACGGGTATACACTCGCACACACACACATATCCATCCACACATATACAGACACAAGCAGACATATACAGAGGCAAAGAGGTTGGGCAGAGATGTCAGTCGAGGCGGAAGTGCAGAGGCAAAGATGTTGTTGAATGACAGGTGAGGTATGAGTGGCAGCAACTTGAAATTAGCAGAGATTGAGGCCTGGTGGATAACGGGAAGAGAGGATATATTGAAGAGCAAGTTCCCATCTCCGGAGTTCGGATAGGTTGGTGTTAGTGGGAAGTATCCAGATAACCCGGACGGTGTAACACTGTGCCAAGATGTGCTGGCCGTGCACCAAGGCATGCTTAACCACAGGGTGATCCTCATTGCCAACAAACACTGTCTGCCTGTGTCCATTCATGCGAATGGACAGTTTGTTGCTGGTCATTCCCACATAGAATGCGTCACAGTGTAGGCAGGTCAGTTGGTAGATCATGTGGGTGCTGTCACACGTGGCTCTGCCTTTGATCGTGTACACCTTCCGGGTTACAGGACTGGAGTAGGTGGTGGTGGGAGGGTGCATGGGACAGGTTTTACACCGGGCGCGATTACAAGGGTAGGAGGTAGAGGGTAGGGAAGGTGGTTTGGGGATTTCATAGGGATGAACTAAGAGGTTACAAAGGTTAGGTGGACGGCGGAAAGATACTCTTGGTGGAGTGGGGAGGATTTCATGAAGGATGGATCTCATTTCAGGGCAGGATTTGAGGAAGTCGTATCCCTGCTGGAGAGCCACATTCAGAGTCTGATCCAGTCCCAGAAAGTATCCTGTCACAAGTGGGGCACTTTTGTGGTTCTTCTGTGGGAGGTTCTGGGTTTGAGGGGATGAGGAAGTGGCTCTGGTTATTTGCTACTGTACCAGGTCGGGAGGGTAGTTGCGGGATGCGAAAGCTGTTGTCAGGTTGTTGGTGTAATGGTTCAGGGATTCCGGACTGGAGCAGATTCGTTTGCCACAAAGACCTAGGCTGTAGGGAAGGGACCGTTTGATGTGGAATGGATGGCAGCTGTCATAATGGAGGTACTGTTGCTTGTTGGTGGGTTTGATGTGGATGGACGTGTGAAGCTGGCCATTGGACAGGTGGAGGTCAACATCAAAGAAAGTGGCATGGGATTTGGAGTAGGACCAGGTGAATCTGATGGAACCAAAGGAGTTGAGGTTGGAGAGGAAATTCTGGAGTTCTTCTTCACTGTGAGTCCAGATCATGAAGATGTCATCAATAAATCTGTACCAAACTTTGGGTTGGCAGGCCTGGGTAACCAAGAAGGCTTCCTCTAAGCGACCCATGAATAGGTTGGCGTACGAGGGGGCCATCCTGGTACCCATGGCTGTTCCCTTTAATTGTTGGTATGTCCGGTCTTCAAAAGTGAAGAAGTTGTGGGTCAGGATGAAGCTGGCTAAGGTAATGAGGAAAGAGGTTTTAGGTAGGGTGGCAGGTGATCGGCGTGAAAGGAAGTGCTCCATCACAGCGAGGCCCTGGACGTGCGGGGTATTTGTGTATAAGGAAGTGGCATCAATGGTTACAAGGATGGTTTCCGGGAGGAACGGATTGGGTAAGGATTCCAGGCATTCGAGGAAGTGGTTGGTGTCTTTGATGAAGGATGGGAGACTGCATGTAATGGGTTGAAGGTGTTGATCTACGTAGGCAGAGATACGTTCTGTGGGGGCTTGGTAACCAGCTACAATGGGGCGGCCGGGATGATTGGGTTTGTGAATTTTAGGAAGAAGGTAGAAGGTAGGGGTGCGGGGTGTCGGTGGGGTCAGGAGGTTGATGGAGTCAGGTGAAAGGTTTTGCAGGGGGCCTAAGGTTCTGAGGATTCCTTGAAGCTCCGCCTGGACATCGGGAATGGGATTACCTTGGCAAACTTTGTATGTGGTGTTGTCTGAAAGCTGACGCAGTCCCTCAGCCACATACTCCCGACGATCAAGTACCAAAGTTGTGGAACCCTCGTCCGCCGGAAGAATGACGATGGATCGGTCAGCCTTCAGATCACGGATAGCCTGGGCTTCAGCAGTGGTGATGTTGGGAGTAGGATTAAGGTTTTTTAAGAAGGATTGAGATGCAAGGCTGGAAGTCAGAAATTCCTGGAAGGTTTGGAGAGGGTGATTTTGAGGAAGAGGAGGTGGGTCCCGCTGTGATGGAGGACGGAACTGTTCCAGGCAGGGTCCAATTTGGATAGTGTCTTGGGGAGTTGGATCATTAGGAGTAGGATTAGGATCATTTTTCTTCGTGGCAAAGTGATATTTCCAGCAGAGAGTACGAGTGTAGGACAGTAAATCTTTGACCAGGGCTGTTTGGTTGAATCTGGGAGTGGGGCTGAAGGTGAGGCCTTTGGATGGGACAGAGGTTTCGGATTGGGAGAGAGGTTTGGAGGAAAGGTTAACTACTGAATTGGGGTGTTGTGGTTCCAGATTGTGTTGATTGGAATTTTGAGGTTTTGGAGGGAGTGGAGCTGGATGTGGGAGATTGAGTAGATGGGAGGGACTGGGTTTGTGTGCAATGAGAGGAGGTTGAGGTTTGCTGGAAAGGTTGTGCCTTTCCGGGGGTGGGAAACCAGGAGATTGGATAGTTTTTTGAGGTGGAGGGTGGCATGCTGTTCTAATTTGCGGTTGGCCTGTAGGAGGATGCTCTGAACAGCCGGTGTGGATGTGGGAGAGGAAAGATTGAGGACTTTTATTAAGGATAGGAGTTGACGGGTGTGTTCATTGGCTGAGTTGATGTGTAGGTGAAGGATTAGGTGGGTGAGGGCAATGGATTGTTCAGTTTGGAACTGGTATAGGGACTGATGGAAAGAAGGGTTGCAGCCAGAGATGGGAACTTTAAGTGTGAGGCCTTTGGGGGTAATGCCAAATGTCAGACAAGCCAGAGAAAATAGAATATGGGAGTGTAATCTGGCTAGGGCGAAGGCATGTTTGCGGAGGGAATGTAAATAAAACTTAATGGGGTCGTTGTGGGGGTGTTGTGAGGGTGACATGGTATTAGAAGGTGGAAAGTGTAACATGAGGCTGAAATGAAAATAAAAATATATGGGGAGAGATAAAGGTGAACTGAAAAGTAACTGGAGATCTGGTGTGAAAAAATGCGAAAAGGTGTTGGTTACAGCTGGGCTATGTTGGACTTGGGTTGGTAGACAACGATGTGCACAAAGGTTAGGTGGTTGTGTTGCCGCCAAAACACGTTAAAGGACGGAGAAATTCGGGAAAATTTCGAAAAAACTGCATGTAAATGTATTAAAAGGAGTGGTTTTGTGGTGGCAGATTATGAAAATGAGGCTAACAATTCTCTGTCTAAGAAATAATTACGTTAAAACCTGTGGGAAGCGGCTAAAAATGATCAGTGATGTGGGAAAAACGGATATGGAAATAAAGCGAAAGTTATTAGGACTAGTCGAAATGGTTGTTTAACAGGTGAAAGGAACTGTTTGTGAACTAGAAATGGTGGATTTTGTAGCAGCGGTAGTGTTGAAAGCGGAAAAAATTTTTTTGGTTATGGTTTGGAAGTGGGTTACGTATTATTGAGTATATATAGGTGGGATAAAATTGTATAGTAGATTACGGTAAAAAGGAGAAGGTGAATACAAAGTGAAACTACTGGCAAAAACAGAAAGAGAAAATAAGACGATAGACAAGATTTCGAAATGCAACAGTGACAATAATAAACGTTATTGTTGGGTTCAAATTAATGATATGAATATAATAGAGGGAAACATTCCACGTGGGAGAGGGCAAGGAGCCACTCCAATCCCCGGAATGGAAAGACCCACCTTAGGGGGAAAAAAGGACAGGTTCACACTCGCACACACACCCATATCCAACCACACATGTGTGTATGTGTGGTTGGATATGGGTGCGTGCGCGAGCGCACACCCGTCCCTCCCTCCCCCCAAGGCAAGTCCTTCCGCTCCCGGGACTGGAACGACTCCACACCCTTCCCCCCAAAACCCACATCCCCTCGTCCCCCCCTCTCCCCCCTGACGAAGCAACCGTTGGCCGTGAAAGCCAGAACTTTGCGTGCATGACCGTGCTTGTCCGTGCGTCCATCGACCCGCCAGCGCCCCTGCACGGCAAGTGTGGATGTGGGTTTTGGGGGGGAGGGTGGGGACTCGTTCCAGTCCTGGGAGTGGAAGGACTTGCCTTGGGGGGAGGGAGTGACGGGTGTGCGCTTGCGCACACACCCATATCCAAACACACATACACACATGTGTGGTTGGATATGGGTGTGTATGCGAGTGTGTACCTGTCCTTTTTTCCCCTAAGGTGGGTCTTTCCGCTGCCGGGATTGGAGTGGATCCTTACCCTCTCCCTTAGGGCCCACATCCTTTTGTCATTCCCTCTCCTTCCCTCTTTCCTGATGAAGCTACCGTTGGTTGCGAAAGCTAGAATTTTGTGTGTATGTTTGTGTTTGTTTGTGTGTCTATCGACCTGCCAGCGCTTTCATTTGGTAAGTCACATCATCTTTGTTTTTAGATATATATTGTCTGCTTGTGTCTGTATATGTGTGGATGGATATGTGTGTGTGTGTGTGTGTGTGTGTGTGAGTGTATACCTGTCCTTTTTTTCCCCCTAAGGTAAGTCTTTCCGCTCCCGGGATTGGAATGAGTCCTTACCCTCTCCCTTAAAACCCACATCCTTTCGTCTATCCCTCTCCTTCCCTCTTTCCTGATGAGGCAACAGTTTGTTGCGAAAGCTTGAATTTTGTGTGTATGTTTGTGTTTGTTTGTGTGTCTATCGACCTGCCAGCGCTTTCGTTTGGTAAGTCACATCATCTTTGTTTTTAGATATATTTTTCCCACGTGGAGTGTTTCCCTCTGTTATATTAATATCATTAATTTGAACCCAACAATTACGTTTGTTATTGTCACTGTTGCATTTTGAAATCTTTCCTGTCATCTTATTTTCTCTTTGTGTTTTTGCCAGTAGTTTCACTTTGTATTCACCTTCTCCTTTTTACCGTAATCTGCTATACAATTTTATCCCGCCATATATACTCAATAATGCATAACCCACTTCCACGACATAACCAAAAAAATTTTTTGCCGCTTTCAACACTACCGCTGCTATAAAATCCATCATTTCTAGTTCACAAACAGTTCCTTTCACCTTTTAAACAACCATTTCGGCTATTTCTAATAACTTTCGCTTTATTTCCATTTCCGTTTTTCCCACATCCCTGATAATTTTTAGCCGCTTCCCACAGGTTTTAACGTCATTATTTCTTCGTCAGACAATTGTTAGCCTCATTTTCATAATCTGCCACCACAAAACCACGGTCCGTATATGTGTGGATGGATATGTGCGTGTGTGCGAGTGTATACCTGTCCTTTTTTCCCCCTAAGGTAAGTCTTTCCGCTCCCGGAATTGGAATGACTCCTTACCCTCTCCCTTAAAACCCACATCGTTTCGTCTTTCCGTCTCCTTCCCTCTTTCCTGATGAGGCAACAGTTTGTTGCGAAAGCTTGAATTTTGTGTGTATGTTTGTGTTTGTTTGTGTGTCTATAGACCTGCCAATGCTTTTGTTCGGTAAGTCACATTATCTTTGTTTTTAGATATATTTTTCCCACGTGGAATGTTTCCCTCTGTTTTTTATATATATATATATATATATATATATATATATATATATATATATATATATATATATATATATATATATATATATTGTTGCGAAAGCTTGAATTTTGTGTGTATGTTTGTGTTCGTTTGTGTGTCTGTCGATCTGCCAGCACTTTCATTTGGTAAGTCACATCATCTTTGTTTTTATATATATATATATATATATATATATATATATATATATATATATATATATAGTGTCTGTATATGTGTGGATGGATATGTGTGTGTGTGCGAGTGTATACCTGTCCTTTTTTCCCCCTAAGGTAACTCTTTCCGCTCCTGGGATTGGAATGACTCCTTACCCTCTCCCTTAAAACCCACATCCTTTCGTCTTTCCCTCTCCTTCCCTCTTTCCTGATGAGGCAACAGTTTGTTGCGAAAGCTTGAATTTTGTGTGTCTATCGTATAGTTGTCTAAAATCTGAATATTTGTAATAGGTACAATGTAACACCCAATACTGTGCCTTATTAGGTACAATGGTACATTTGTATCATGTATATGTAATCACATATGTATATATGACTGTATTACACTTGTAAAGAAATGCTATGACGTTTGCAAAAGACACTAGTTGGTGCCTCCATGCAAAAAAATACAATAAATAAATAAAAATAACAGCTCATTGTACACTGAACCATGTGTGTTGTCCATGGCATTTAAAGGTTACCCATTATGATCTGAAGCCATATTTGACATACACATGCTTTACTTTATGTACTAATTATGCATAATTTTGACTGTTCTGTTGCATTATTTGTATCTGATTGGTGGATAATCATTGTTACATGTAATAGCACAGAAAATTTCACTGACTCGTGCGCATCTACATAGACAGACACTTAAGAATTTACCCTGGTGATGATGCACCTCTGTGTGTTCTGCTGCGTCGTTGTTTCCTTTTTATAAATTCATATATGTATGAAATGGAAAAACAACTGAGTAGAACATCCATTAATCAATCACACTGATAAAAACTGAAACATCAGGGGTTAGTGAGGTTTAGAGAGCCAGGAGAGGTGGATGTGCGTGGTTTTTAATGGCAGCAGCAACACAGTAATTAAATTAGGTGAGAATCACAAAAGGGGAGAAGAGAGAGAAAGGGAGTGTGTATGTGTGTGTGTGTGTGTGTGTGTGTGTGTGTGTGTGTGTGTGTGTGTGTGTGTGTGTGTGTGTGTGTGTGTGTGGGAAGGGGCGGGGGGCTGAGGAGAGGAGGGGGGTGAGGGAGGAGAGATGCATAAGAATGATGAATACAGTGTCAGGGCACAGCAATGGATAGGGTAAAAAATGACCAGAAAGGTTGGGGGAGTGAGAAGCTGATGGCCAAAAGTACTGGAAGCTTAGGACAGGGGATTGCAAGAATTTCTTGATTAATAATTTCAAAATTACATTCATAGTTTTCAAAGAATATCATTTATATATGTGCCATAAGACTAAAGGTCTCTTTGCAATGTATATTATTTGTCATACAGCTAATTAGAGTTTTCTGTCCAAGAATTTAGTTAATAATATCTTTTATAGGGGGAGTAGCTACTCAGGAATGTTTTTAATTTTCTTCTAAATTGATAATGATTCAACATTGTGAAAAGGATAAACTGCTACTCACCACATAGTAGAGTAGCAGATATATACAGTGAAAAATATTTGTGTGTGTGTGTGTGTGTGTGTGTGTGTGTGTGTGTGTGTGTGTGTGAGGGTGGGGGTGGGTGGGTGTGTTTTTACAGAAGAAATCTTCACCGCTATTGGCAAATGTCATATGTAAAGAATAACATAATTTTAAATGTGAACAGCCACCCGAAGATGAACCTGTTGGTAGGAAGCCAGTAATGACACTATTCATTCCTATTAAATATCTTTATAATAGTTTATTCTCCACTGTGAGAATTAACCTGTGATGCTCCCTGTACATGGCAGTTAATAGGAGTTACTTAATATATGTGTACCCTTCTGATGACACAGTGAAAGATTTTGTAATATTGGTTGTAGAGCACTTTCAAGACTTAATTGCAACTAATCCTCTACTGTAAAGGAAAGTGTCTCTTCCTAGCTCAGAATACTTTGATCCCTTCCTCTTGACATCATTGTAATTGTCCCTGCCTCATATCATAAGAATATTTTATGTAGAAATTAAATTTCTCATCTACCGTGTTCCCATTTCACCTTTCTGTGAATTCTCCCTGAATAATACAACTGAGTCAGCATTTACAAATCAGTGAAATTTTAGTTTTCCCTTTTTGGTTAAACCTGATTCATGGGGATGGTTTATCACTGCTATTTGACCATTATCGCATGACAGCCATACTATAAAAAATACTCCAAAATATTAAGAAAAGTAATAAAAGCAGCAAAAATAATGCACAATGATTAAATCATTTATAATTCAGCTAATAAATCAAAGGCTATGTGGAGTGTTATAAAAAAAGAATGTGGAGAATACAGACAACCTTGGGAAAATATAACACTATCACATAAAAATAAAAAAGTAACAAACCCGTTAGAAGTAGCCAACACATTTAACAACTTTTTCACAGGTGTTGCTGAAAATATATTACAATCACACTTTAAGAGCATCCAGGCAAATGAATATAAAATAAGTGCATGTAGAGGATCAATGTACATCAGTTCTGTTTCACAAGATGAAGTAGCTAAAGCAATAAAAGGACTAAAAAATTCCAAATCGGCAGGTATTGATGGTATACCTGCAACAATGTTAAAGAAGAGCGCATCAAACCTAATTGAAGTACTCACACATTTATGCGACTGCTCACTTCAGGCAGGCACTTTCCCTGATGTGTTAAAAACATCAAAAGTTATTCCTGTATATAAAAAAGGGGATAAAGACAATGTAAATAACTAGAGACCCATCAAAATTTCCTCCTGCATCTCTAAAGTACTGGAAAAAGTTATGTATGAGAAACTTATGAAATTTATAAATAAAAACAGCATCCTATGTCATGAATAACATGGATTCAGAAATAAGAGGTCAACGACAACTGCTGTCTATGAGTGTATCAATTCCATCCTAAACCTGATGGACAAAAAACAGGAAACAATAGGAGTCTTTATTGACTTGTCAAAAGCTTTTGACATGGTGGACCATAAAATTCTGCTATCAAAGCTAGAAATATATGGTATTCGAGGTCTGTCCAACAAGTGGATCAGGTCCTTCCTGACAAATCGTATGCAGGCAGTGTGCGTCAAGCACACAAATATTGAACTAAAAACTGTATCTAATCACTTATCTGACTATAAACAAATAAAATGTGGTGTACCCCAAGGATCCGTATTGGGACCCCTTCTGTTTCTTCTGTACATAAATGATCTAAGCTTATAAATATTGATGCACACAAATCAATCATATTTGCAGATGACACCACGATTCTACTAAAAGGAGACGACGATGAACAGTTACAGCAGACAGTAAACACGGTCACGAAACAACTTAGCAGCTGGGCACAGAGTAATCAGCTTGTAATAAACAGTAAGAAAACCGTTGCTCTAAAATTCCACAATGTTCCTAACAAGGACATGTTAGTCTCTATCAATGACGAACCAGTTGTTAACAGTACTGAAACCAAATTCTTAGGTCTTTGGCTGCAGAGTAACATCAGATGGAATAAGCATATTGAATATCTCAATGCAGAACTGAGCAAAACATGTTATCTTCTTTGTTCATTAAAATCTTGCTGTAGTGAGAAAACAGTATTGAATGCATATCATGCGTACTTTCATTCTCGTCTTAGATATGGGGTCACCTTCTGGGGAAACTCTAAAATAGCTAATGGCACTTTTAAACTACAAAAAAGGGCCATTAGAATCTTGTTTGGGTGCAAGCCTAGAGACTCTTGTAAACCCCTGTTTAAGAAATCTGGTATTCCCCCATTACCGTGTGTATACATTATGGAAACCCTTCTGTTCTTTAAATTAAATGTAATAGGCAAGGACCAGAGACTACTAAAAAACTGTGATATACATGAGCACTTTACCAGACAAAACAGAAACATACATATAACTAAAATCAGCACAGCACTGTGCCGAAAAGGTACTTTTCACATGGGAGTTAAGCTTTATAACAAACTTCCTGAAAACATAAAAGCTATCACTGAGGTCAATACATTTGGAAAATCTCTAAAGTCATATTTACAGCATCACTGCTTTTACTCCATTGAAGAATATTTAAATTTATGAAATGTGTTATATAAATACTTACGTGTAAAGTGTATTATTGTAAGCTTAAATATGTATGCCTTGAAATTACTTTCAGCCTGTATATTTATAACTTGAGTTTTCCAATGTCTAATGCATAAGCTGCTATGTAGACAACAGGACCAATAAAATACAATCTGCAATCTACAATCAGATAAACCATTTATTATGGGTCTCATATCCTTATCGTGAAATACAGTTAGATTTAGAAATAAATTATTAATTGCTGTTGCACTACATCATTCTGTTAAGAAAATATAAAAATGCAGCCAATGGAGCAGGCAAAAGTGAATACAATGTCTAAAAAATAAAATTGGCAGAAAATGAAAGGTGTATAAGCAGGAATAGCTGAAGGGACAAATTCAAGGCTTTAGAAGCATATATAACAAGGTGAAAGATACATACTGTCTATAGGAAAATTAAAAAGGCCTTTAGAGAAATAAGAAAGAACAGTATGAACATCAAGATCTGAGATGGAAAACCAGTACTAAGCAAAGAAGGGAAAGCTGAAAATTGGAAGGAGTATGTAGAGAAGCTATAAAAGAGTAATGGACTTGAAGAGAATATTATAGGAAGGAAAGAGGAAGTAGATGAAGACAAGATACTATGAGAAGAATTTGATACAACAGTGAAAGACCTAAGTCAAAACAAGCCCCCTGGGATAGACAACATTCCCTTAGAGCTACTGATAACCTTGGAAGAACCACCCATGACCCAGCCATTCCAATGTATGAGAAAGGCGAAATATCCTCAGACTACAAAAAGAATTTAATAGTTCCAATTCCAAAGAAAGCAGGTGCAGACAGACATGAATATTACTAAACCATCAGTTTAATAAGTCATAGTTGCAATATATTGACACGAATAATTTATAGAAGAATGGAAACCTGGTAGAAGCCAACTACAGGGAAGATCGGTTTGGACTCCAGAGAAAAACTGATACATGTGAGTCTATTCTGACCCTAGGACTTCTTTCAGAAGAAAGGTTAAGGGAAAGCTAACCTATGTCTATAGTCATTGCAGACTTAGAGAAAACTTTTAACAGTGATAACTGTAATGCACTCTTTGGAATTCTGAAGGCAGCAGGAGAAAAAAAGGGGTGTATTTACAACTTGTACAGAAAACAGACAGCAGCTATAACTGTAGAAGGGCATGGAAGGTAAGTTGTGGTTTGAAAGGAGGATATAAGATGTTGTTGTTGTTGTGGTCTTCAGTCCTGAGACTAGTTTTATGCAGCTCTCCATGCTACTCTATCCTGTGCAAGCTTCTTCATCTCCCAGTACCTACTGCAACCTACATCCTTCTGAATCTGCTTAGTGTATTCATCTCTTGGTCTCCCTCTACGATTTTTACCCTCCACGGTGCCCTCCAATGCTAAATTTGTGATCCCTTGATGCCTCAAAACATGTCCCACCAACCGATCCCTTCTTCTAGTCAAGTTGTGCCAGAAACTTCTCTTCTCCCCAATCCTATTCAATACCTCCTCATTAGTTACGTGATCTACCCACCTTATCTTCAGCATTCTTCTGTAGCACCACATTTCGAAAGCTTCTATTCTCTTCTTGTCCATACTAGTTATTGTCCATGTTTCACTTCCATACATGGCTACACTCCATACAAATACTTTCAGAAACGACTTCCTGACACTTAAATCTATACTCGATGTTAACAAATTTCTCTTCTTCAGAAACGATTTCCTTGCCATTGCCAGTCTACATTTTATATCCACTCTACTTCGACCATCATCAGTTATTTTACTCCCTAAATAGCAAAACTCCTTTACTACTTTAAGTGTCTCATTTCCTAATCTAATTCCCTCAGCATCACCCGATTTAATTTGACTACATTCCATTAGCCTCGTTTTGCTTTTGTTGATGTTCATCTTATATCCTCCTTTCAAGACACTGTCCATTCCGTTCAACTGCTCTTCCAAGTCCTTTGCTGTCTCTGACAGAATTACAATGTCATCGGCGAACCTCAAAGTTTTTACTTCTTCTCCATGAATTTTAATACCTACTCCGAATTTTTCTTTAGTTTCCTTTACTGCTTGCTCAATATACAGATTGAATAACATTGGGGAGAGGCTACAACCCTGTCTCACTCCCTTCCCAACCACTGCTTCCCTTTCATGCCCCTCGACTCTTATAACTGCCATCTGGTTTCTATACAAATTGTAAATAGCCTTTCGCTCCCTGTATTTTACCCCTGCCACCTTTAGAATGTGAAAGAGAGTATTCCAGTCAACATTGTCAAAAGCTTTCTCTAAGTCTACAAATGCTAGAAACGTAGGTTTGCCTTTTCTTAATCTTTCTTCTAAGATAAGTCGTAAGGTTAGTATTGCCTCACGTGTTCCAACATTTCTACGGAATCCAAACTGATCTTCCCCGAGGTTGGCTTATACCAGTTTTTCCATTCGTCTGTAAAGTATTCGCGTTAGTATTTTGCAGCTGTGACTTATTAAACTGATAGTTCGGTAATTTTCACATCTGTCAACACCTGCTTTCTTTGGGATTGGAATTATTATATTCTTCTTGAAGTCTGAGGGTATTTCACCTGTCTCATACATCTTGCTCACCAGATGGTAGAGTTTTGTCAGGACTGGCTCTCCCAAGGCCGTCAGTAGTTCTAATGGGATGTTGTCTACTCCCGGGGCCTTGTTTCGACTCAGGTCTTTCAGTGCTCTGTCAAACTCTTCACGCAGTATCGTATCTCCCATTTCATCTTCATCTACATCCTCTTCCATTTCCATAATATTGTCCTCAAGTACATTGTCCTTGTATAAACCCTCTGTATACTCCTTCCACCTTTCTGCCTTCCCTTCTTTGCTTAGAACTGGGTTGCCATCTGAGCTCTTGATATTCATACAAGTGGTTCTCTTCTCTGCAAAGGTCTCTTTAATTTTCCTGTAGGCAGTATCTATCTTACCCCTAGTGAGACAAGCCTCTACATTCTTACATTTGTCCTCTAGCCATCCATGCTTAGCCATTTTGCACTTCCTGTTGATCTCATTTTTGAGACGTTTGTATTCCGTTTTGCCTGCTTCATTTACTGCATTTTTATATTTTCTCCTTTCATCAATTAAATTCAATATTTCTTCTGTTACCCAAGGATTTCTATTAGCCCTCGTCTTTTTACCTACTTGATCGTCTGCTGCCTTCACTACTTCATCCCTCAGAGGTACCCATTCTTCTTCTACTGTATTTCTTTCCCCCATTCCTGTCAATTGTTCCCTTATGCTCTCCCTGAAACTCTCTACAACCTCTCGTTCTTTCAGTTTATCCAGGTCCCATCTCCTTATTTCCCACCCTTTTGCAGTTTCTTCAGTTTCAAACTGCAGTTCATAACCAAGAGATTGTGGTCATAATCCATACCTGCCCCTGGAAATGTCTTACAATGTAAAACCTGGTTCCTAAATCTCTGTCTTACCATTATATAATCTATCTGATACCTTTTAGTATCTCCAGGATTCTTCCAGGTATACAACCTTCTTTTATGATTCTTGAACCAAGTGTTAGCTATGATTAAGTTATGCTCTGTGCAAAATTCTACAAGGCGGCTTCCTCTTTCATTTCTTCCCCCCAATCCATATTCACCTACTATGTTTCCTACTCTCCCTTTTCCTACTGACGAATTCCAGTCACCCATGACTATTAAATTTTCATCTCCCTTCACTACCTGAATAATTTCTTTTATCTCGTCACACATTTCATCAATTTCTTCATCATCTGCAGAGCTAGTTGGCATATAAACTTGTACTACTGTAGTAGGCATGGGCTTTGTGTCTATCTTGGCCACAATAATGTGTTCACTATGCTGTTTGTAGTAGCTAACCAGCACTCCTATTTTTTTATTCATTATTAAACCTACTCCTGCATTACCTCTATTTGATTTTGTATTTATAACCCTGTAATCACCTGACCAAAAGTCTTGTTCCTCCTGCCACTGAACTTCACTAATTCCCACTATATCTAACTTTAACCTACCCATTTCCCTTTCTAAATTTTCTAACCTACCTGCCCGATTAAGGGATCTGACATTCCACGCTCCGATCCGTAGAACGCCAGTTTTCTTTCTCCTGATAACGATATCCTCTTGTGTAGTCCCCGCCCGGAGATCCGAATGGGGGACTATTTTACCTCCAGAATATTTTACCCAAGAGGACGCCATCATCATTTAATCATACAGTAAAGCTGCATGGCCTCGGGAAAAATTACGGCTGTAGTTTCCCCTTGCTTTCAGCTGTTCGCAGTACCAGCACAGCAAGGCCGTTTTGGTTAATATTACAAGGCAGATCAGTCAATCATCCAGACTGTTGCCCCTGCAACTACTGAAAAGGCTGCTGCCCCTCTTCAGGAACCACATGTTTGTCTGGCCTCTCAACAGATACCCCTCCGTTGTGGTTGCACCTACGGTACGGCCATCTGTATCGCTGAGGCACCCAAGCCTCCCCACCAACGGCAAGGTCCATGGTTCATGGGGGGGGATATAATATGAGCATCAACAAAAATGAAACAATGGTGATGAAATGTAGTCAAATTAAATCAGCTGATACTGAGAGAATTAGGAAACACCATGTCAGAGGAATGTTACAAAGAGGTTTAGGCGTAAGTGTTCCCTTGGAAAAGGTATGTTTTTGATCCACATGTTTATGGCAAAGCACATCACTTGTCATTTGGTCAGACAGAGGAGACAACAATGCCAGGTGCACTGATGACAGCTGATATCTGTGGACCTTTCAATGAATCTTTTCAGAAGAAGAGATATATGTTTGTGTTCAAAGACAGCTACATGGAATTTTGGTACTGACATAACAAGTCAAAAATCTGAAGTTAAGGATGCTTTGAAATATGTTCTTCAACATTCAAAGAAGCTGGATCTTATAGTCAAAGAGCTGCTAAGTGACAATGGTGAAGAATTTGACAATAAGGAAATTCAGGACATACTGCATGCAGAAGGTGTTCTCAGAAGCTGAGAAAACCCTACACATCACAGCCAAATGGTGGAAGTGAGCATGAGATGGCAAGAACCTGCAAGTACTCAAATAAAGAAGCTATTTTTCCAGCAGCTGTGTGGGCAGAATTGGTTGAAGTGTCAGTGTACATTCTAAATCAAACTGCAAAATCATCTTTTGCAGGAATTCGTCCAAGCTGTGGTCAGGCAAAACGTCAAGAATAATCAATTTATGTATAATAGGCGCTTCATGCTGTGCACACATCCTGGTTCAAAGTAGAAAGAAAAGGGATAAGAATGTTGTCAAGGGTTATCTCATAGGGGTATGATGGAGAAGAGTGTTACAGAAGTTGGGTGAAAGAAGGAAACAAGCCCATTGTCATCAGAAATGTAATCTTGCATGAAGGGCCTGCAAGTTGTGAAGAATCAGTCAAATTACCATTGCAGGATATTGAGCAAAGTAATCAAGGAAAATATGCAGCTGAAAAACAAGATGAGGCAAACTCCAGCAATGCAGAGTCTGGAGAATTAGAGACTGAAGGGGACATTGTTGATATCAGAGAAGGGGAACTCTTTAAGCAGCCTCATCAATAGCTGCAAAATTGCTTAACATTAATGAAACTGTCTTGGCTACATGTCTCTGTAATGCTCACTGAAGAGATGATTAATGAAACAAATGAAGAGCCAGAATCATATAAAGAAGCTGTAAGTAATACACAAAATTTCCATTGGAAGCAAGCTAGGAAAAACAATATGACATCACTACAAGAGAATCTTGTAAAGACTAATCCCAATGGAAGTATCGAGAAATAGAAAATGAGATTTGTCATTAAGGGGAAACTTAGTTGCTCTTTATGCAGACAGTGGGTTACTTATGGCAAGTGATCAGCAGGCTGCAAGAGAGTTTATTGATGAGTTGAAGGGTGGGAATGCAAGATCACTGTGAAACCAGCATCATATTTCCAAAAACTTGAGATAAAGTGCTTTAATGATGGTGAAATCAAGATAAGCCAACAAGCTTATGCAAATAAGATTCTAGAGCACTTTAGTTTTCAAGGCTGCAACCCTGTCTCAACACTAATTATAAAATAGCCACATACATTACAAGCAGAAAGAAAGAATGCATGGAAGTGCAACTTTTCCTATTAAGAGGCAGGTGGAGCACTGATCTACCTGATGCTTGGAATGAGACCTTGACCTGCCTTACAGGGTGAGCTTCTTGTCTTGAACTCTTAACTTGGCATCTAGAGAAGATGAAGTAATAGTAAAGCAAGTACTCTGGTATGTAGCTGGTACATGTGACCTAGACACAAACTTTTGTCCAAATTTATGGAGTGGCATATTAGATTACTACAGTGTTGTGGGCTTTGGAGTGTGCAACAATACTGAATGGTTGATATCTGATGTAGATATTGCACATGGAGGTGGTGCTAACTCCGGGCTCAGTCAAAGACAGGCAATAACTACCACATCTACAAGAGAAGCAGAGCAGGTAGCTGCAACAGTCTGTATAGACATTTTAGAGGAATGAGAAAGCTAATGGAAGTTACAGTCAATAAGGTTGACAATCAGTCAACAGTGAAACTTGTACAAAGTCCCAAGTTCCATCCTCACACAAAACTTATAAAGTATGTTTTTTCATCTGAGAAAAGGTATTGGAAGGTGGGTAAGGCATTCAGCATGTCTCAACTGAGGATCAGTTGGCAGATTTACTGACAGAGTCCCTGCAAAACCAAGACCTAGTTTTATGTCAAAAACTTAGTCTTCCATCTCTTTTCTCTTAATTAAGTAAGTCAAAGTGTTACTGGTATATATTTATACATTTAATCGAGTATTGAAAAAGACTGACAGCACTTCTGTTATGGATTCTTTGTAGAGACAAGTAATGCACCTGTGCTGTTTATCAAAGTATATTTTTGTACAGTGTGAAGTAAACAAAATGATCAGTGCACTAGTTAAATCTTTCAATAAGTAAATGTAAAAAAACCATACCAAACCAAGACAATAACAAATTCATTTGTTATGTTTCACAAGGAACAGAAGAAAATGTCTGCACTACAGTAATTCCAAATATGTCACATGTTATGGAGAGCAACTGACTGATAATAACAACTTTATCCCCACAGTGGTGATATTAAGCTGTGGTGAACATTATCTCTCATTAATAAGCATAAATTATATATTGGGGAACTTGTTGTTATAAGTTACAACCATAATTAAGTACTAATACATACCTCATCAGCAATCATTTGGCCAAAAAAGCAGTACATTCCACTTTGGCACAAGATAACTGGGATCATACAAAGTGTCTTCATTGCTGCTACAGGCATATCATTCTTCAGCAGCTGTCAATAATGAAGAGACCATAAGAGTATCAGTAAACAAAAATGTTAAAAGCATTATTTTTTATTTTTATATCTGTAAAGGATCAATTTAAATCTTGCACTTCCACACTGTGTGACAAACGATTAAAGACACACTACTAAGCAATCTCTGTGTGTCATTGTGATGTAGCACAACTGAACAACATATTCAGAATACTTCAATTCCATGCCAGCTGCAAATCATGATACCACACGTTGGTTACTGTGCAGGTAAAATACAGTTAGTTATCTGTTTTGAGCGAAGAAACTTCACTGCAATAAGTGAACAAAATCATCATGAATTATACTAAGCATATTTATGGTTGTTGTTCATCTTCTGTTCTTTTTTCATCCTATGCTTGGATAATAAAGTTCATTATCGAATACTGAACAATATTTATAGGTAATGTGAGAATAAGATAGAGTTCCCATAATGGTGACCCCAAAAAGGAAAAAGAAACAAAGAATAACAATGAAATGTATTGTCAAGCCACTGATGCAAGCACCAGAAATCTAAGTTGTAACAGAACAAGGTTTCCCACTGTAACATGGATCACCATCCATGACTTTTAATTCTCTACAAAGTGACACGACAGATGTAAATAGAGAGTACAAACACACGACACGGAAATGTTAAGCTTCTTGCACTGTGGTTGATGCAACCTCAAAAGATTTGTCACAGCTGAAAACATGGTAATTAGGCTCCATAAAAACTGCTTAAAACTTTATGCACATTTTCAGGCCAGGAAATTCTACCTGATGGCTTTGTGAACTTCCAGCCACAATCCATGCTGTCTTTGCATCACTAACAGACATGCCATTGCAAGATTTAGCAGACACCATTGCAAACAGCTTAATTGAGGTTTCAGTATGTGCAAAAATTAGCAGCAGTCAAGACAAGGATGTATTAACAGGCAGAGAGGTGGAATCTGATGCCAGTGGTCCTGTAATATACACAAGTACTTCTCATCAACAGTATACATTGACCAAAACCACCATTGAGCAACTAGCAGCAAAAGTGGCAAAACTAAACATGCAGGCAGCAACACACAACAGCAGCTATGAAGTCCAAGTTTGAAAAATAGGAAGACTGCCACATGATAAGACTTACCAGTATGGTTGTGCTGGCATCATAGGCCTTTCAACAACTCAGCATGTCAATGCACACAACCCTATGATTACCCAAATTTCAGACATGGGTATTAAAATCCATTGGCAACAACACAAATGCCCAGACCAAAGTGTGGGAAGAAGAAGATATACAAATGCCATGTTAGCAGCAGTCAGTCACATTGATTGTTTATACAGGACCTGTTACCAGGTGACATGTTTCATATCAATATATGTTCAAACATCAGTGTCTATCCAAGGGGTGCCAGTGAAACACCAATGGCAACAAAGCAACATATATTTGCTGTGGTGTCACTACCAGACACCACACTTGCTAGGTGGTAGCCTTTAAATTGGCCATGGTCCGTTAGTATACGTCGGACCCGCGTGTCACCACTATCAGTGATTGCAGACCGAGTGCTGCAACACAGCAGGTCTAGTCTAGAGAGACTTCCTAGCACTCGCCCCAGTTGTACAGCCAACTTTGCTAGCGATGGTTCACTGTCTACACACGCTCTCATTTGCAGAGACGACAGTTTAGCATAGCCTTCAACTACGTCATTTGCTACGACCTAGCAAGGCGCCATATTCATTTACTATAATTACTATCTTCAAGAATGTATTCTGAACAGATAATATTGTGATTCATATACCGTCAAGAGCAACGTTCATCATTAATGGATTAAAGTTAAGTATCAAACTAATTACGTCCGCTTTCTGAATTCTCATTCCTTGTCATGTTCCAGATCTCACGTCAGTATAGTTCTTCCCTCCTGCCAGCCTGCATGAGCTAAAACACGTGCATTTCAGCCTCCACTCGTAACACGGTATTGGCTCTTCTGCTAACACAAAATTGGCAACAAGGACTAAAAACGGTGTTCTTAACTATACTGCCATAAGTCATTGAGACTGCCCTGATTTCATTGTGTAATGGCTTCCCCACAATATCCAGATGTACTGTCCGAATTTTATCACTTACAGAATCAGCAGACACAGGCATTACTGGATGCTCTTGGACAGCTCGTCCAGGGCCAACGTGCAATGCAAAACGATGCGGCAGCCGCCGCTCCACCGCTAACGCAGCCACAACACGCAGTTGCACCGACCTTCAGACCTTTTGATGCTGCACTGGAAAGCTGGACGGAGTGGTCACGCCAATTTGGATTCCATCTCGCCGCCTACAGAATTCAAGGTACCGAGTGGCAGCCTTTTCTTTCGTCGTCCGTCAGTGTGCAAACCTACTGTGTGATAGTCAAATTATTTCCCTGATGCGACGTAGCAACTCTGTCCTACAAAGAAATTTTGTCTGCATTAGATGCATATTTCAAACAATCAGTCAATGTAGTTGCAAAACGGTATACCTTCTTTTGTACACAACGTACGGCAGGTCAGACTAATCGGGAGTGGGTTGCAACCTTGCAAGGCCTTACTAGGGATTGGGCTTTTGAGTGTCAATGTGGACTCCCTTATTCAGATACTATGGTACGTGATGCAATTGCACAGAACAAGTGATGGACATATTGGATTGGCAGGACACACTTGACTTTGCTCAGGAATCATTTGAAACTTCGCCAGCCATGTGTCAGGTTAACCGGCCCGCCGGGCGAGCTGCATGGAGCAGTAAACAGCCCTCGCACCCGGCCGCGCCACTGCTGCCAGGCTCTCAGCCACGTGTGCGGCGCGGCAAGCAAATGCAGTGCTCAAATCATGCCCGCTACTAAACATTCGTGTGAGAATTGCCCATCACACCAAGCTATTTGCTTTTACTGTAATAAAAAAGGACATGTTCAGAGTGTTTGCCAGAAACAGCTCAGATCGGAAACTTAAAACCATTCCAGGCCCTTTGCTTCACGCCGGAATTGGAATTGAACCCAGGATACTCAGGGTCGCGAAACTTCGCCCATGGAAATTCATGTCGTTCATTCCACTCCGCCCAGTGCCACTCTCTCTAACAGTGACTGTGTTCGTCCCACCAATAGTGTGTGTCGACATCGCCAGAACTCCCGTCAAGTCGCAAGTGATTTTGTACCAGTGTCAGTTCATGTTGCACGAGACAGTCACTCTTGTCGTCAGCAGAACAATAAACTTTTTGTAGACTTGGACATTAACGGCAAAGTGATACGATTCCAGCTCGATACCGGAGCTGCAGTTTCACTGATCAATCAAGACACTTACAAACTGCTGGGCACACCTCCATTGCATGCTGCAAATGTTAAGTTAACTAGCTATTCAGGTCAAGAGATCCCTGTGTTAGGACAGTGCAGCCTTCTTGCAACCTACAAAGGACCAACAAAACTTGTGTCATTTTACGTCCTTCGTTCTTCTTCTGTGGTGAACTTGTTTGGTTTCGATTCATTTCAGTTGTTTAACTTGTCTATAGTAAATCAGGGTCTATCAGTGAACCAGACTGTGCCTTCAGACAGTGTTTCTTGTCTATGTAAAGAATTTGCAGACATTTATGCACTGGACCTCGGTTCTGCTAAGAACTATAAAGCACATTTGGAACTGAAAGTAAAGGCACAACTGAAATTTTTCAGAGCGCGCAATGTTCCCCACGCATTGCGTGATGAGGTCAAAAAACATTACACGATTTAGAGTCACAAGGTGTAATTGAACGTGTGCAGGCTTCTCTCTGAGCATCACCCTTAGTAATATTGCCAAAACCTTCAGGAAAATTGAGACTTTGTGTGGACTTCAAGGCAACAGTGAATCCACAACTAGTGATTGCAACTTTTCCTTTACCCCGCCCGGAAGATCTTTTTGACAAACTGTGCCCAGGCACATATTTTTCGAAGTTGGACCTAGCAGATGCGTACTTGCAAATACCGGTGGATGAAGAATCCCAGCGTGTTTTGGTGGTTAACACGCATCTTGGTTTGTATCAATTCAAATGACTGCCATTCGGGTGTGCATCCGCCCCTGCATTGTTTCAGCAATGTCTACAAACTGTTTGTGCGTCGGTCCTGTGATCTCCGGAAAGACGGAAGAAGAACATTTGGCCAATCTCAGAACATTATTTCAGGTCTTGCGACAAAATAGTCTTCGCTTACGGAAGGACAAATGTGTGTTTTTTGCTTGTGACTTGCCATACCTGGGACAGGTACTCAATGCCCAAGGCATATATCCCAGTCCCACACACCTCCGTGCCATACAAGACTTGCCTTCGCCACAGAATTTGATGCAGCTACAGAGTGTGCTGGTAAAAATCAACTATTATCACAGATATGTGCCGCATGCCTCTTCCATTTCGCTCCGCTTCATCCCTTACGCTGTAAATTTGTTCTGTTCGTCTGGACAATGGAACACGAATGCGCCTTTCGCCGGTTGAAATCGGCATTGCTTTCCCATACTTGTCTTATGGCATTCGATCCCCAGAAGCCCCTTTTGTTGATGGTAGATGCATCAGATTTCAGGATCGGTGCTGTGCTTGTGCACAAAGATGGCTCGCACGATCGCCCTATTGCCTTTGCGCCCAAATTTCTCTTGTCTGCGCAAAGAAATTATTCACAGATTGAGAAAGAAGCATTGGCTCTCGTATTTGGTGTTATGAAGTTTCATGACTTCTTGTATGGTCATCACTTTACCATCATCACAGACCACAAACCTTTGACATAGCTTTTTCATCCGAACAAGCCTGTACGTCCACGTACAGCACAGAAATTCATTCGCTGGTCTATTTTCCTCTCGCAGTACCGCTACAATATCTTGTATCGGTCCACTGCTAAGCACGGAAATGCCGATGCGTTGTCCCGTTTGCCTGTTGCTGAGGATAGAGCATTCGATTCCTCCGAACTTGCTTGCATGTTCATTGATTCGGCAACCGATGACGTGGTCGAATCCTTTCCGATTGATTTTCGTCGTGTAGATACAGCCACAGCTGCTGACCCTGTCCTTGCCACCATTCTGCGTTTCGTTGCTACACAATGGCTCTTGTGAAAGTCATGGATCGGGGGTCCATTGGTTCGCCGATTTTTTGCTCACCAGGAGAAACTTTTTGTACGACGTGGTGTTTTGCTGTTGTGTTCTGATAATGATCAGTCCAGGGTCGTGGTCCCACGTTCGTTACAGTCCTCTGTCTTACGGCTTCTCCACCAAGGCCAGTGGGGTATAGTGCGAACCAAACAACTTGCTCGTCAGCACTGTACTTGGTTTGGAATCGATGCTGCGATTACTAATATGTGCTCTTCTTGCATGGTGTGTGCCGAACAACAATCAGCACCACCGCGGAAATTCTTTGCATGGCCAAAAGCCACTTCCCATTGGCAATGCTTACACATCAATTTTGCTGGTCCATTCTGGAATGCTCAATGGTTGGTTGTGATAGATTCATTCAGTAATTTTTCTTTCGTTGTCCGGCTGTCTTCCATGACATCATCTGCCACCATCCAAGCGGCATCTGCTATCTTTTGCATTGAAGGTCTTCCACAGACAATTGTTTCCAACAATGGCCCACAATTCATGTCCACAGAATTTCAGTCATTCTGCAAGGCCAATAGTATTCAACATCTGACGTCCACGCCATTTTTGCCACAGTCAAACGGTGCCGCTGAACGATTGGTCAGGACTTTCAAGTCACAGATATTGAAGTTGAAAGAGTTGCATTCTCAGGAGGACGCGTTATTGCTCTTTTTATCCTCGTATCGCTCTCAGCCCCGAGATGGTCGCTCGCCGGCTGAGTTGCTCCACGGTCGCCATCATCGAACCTTGATGTCATTGCTATATCCGCTGCATCAGGTTCATGTGGAGCGGCAGCCACCTGCTTTTGCCCCAGGTGACATTGTCTACTACCAACACTGTCGAGGTTCATGGCATTGGCTTGAAGGGTGCATTCTTTGCTGCCTCGGACGTGCTATGTATCTGGTTTTGGGGGCCTCTGGTGAGGTGCGTCGGCATCTCAATCAGCTGCGCCTCTGTCGTCGCATGGGATCTGCCGCTCACCATCTGCTTTCAACAACGGTGCTGTCTGGTCAGCACCCTGGGGACCCATCTACTGGCTCACCTCAGCCCCAGGTGTTACCGACGCTGCCTTCCATTTTGTCCCATGGCAACGCGCTGCCGCCTGTTCTCCCACCGGTGATGCCCGCAGTGGACGCATCGCTGCAGCTGCCGGGCGCCCCCCTGGGTCACGCACCGCCGATCGCTCCCCGTGACCAGTTGTCCTCCAACATGGAACTTTTGCCTGCTCTGGACCATATGTTGTCTTCGCCGTTAGGTGCCCCGGCCCAATGGAGGTTGACCCTTCGACCCCTCCTGTCTCTCTACAGGCGCTTATACCGCATGTTGGCGTGCTCCCTGGAATAGGTTTTCAGGCGTTCCCTAGCTCCCTGCGGTCCGAATGGCAGGTTGCGGGTGGCACAGCCTCGCCTGTTGTTAGGCTCCCCACCTTGTCGCATACGTCAACATGGGGTCCTCCCCACGGTGGGCGGAGGCCTTATACCACAACTGTACGCAGATTTGTGGGGAAGGAATGTTGTGTCACCGCCAGACACCACATTTGCTAGGTGGTAGCCTTTAAATCGGCTGTGGTCCGTTAGTATACGTCGGAACCACGTGTCGCCACTATCAGTGATTGCAGACCGAGAGCCGCCACACGGCAGGTCTAGTCTAGAGAGACTCCCTAGCACTCGCCCCCGTTGTACAGCCGACTTTGCTAGTGATGGTTCACTGTCTACATACACTCTCATTGGCAGAGACGACAGTTTAGCATAGCCTTCAGCTGAGTCATTTGCTACAACCTAGCAAGGCGCCATATTCATTTACTATAATTACTATCTTCAAGAATGTATTTTGAACACATAATATTGTGAATCATGTACCGTCAGGAGCAACGTTCATCATTAATGGATTAAAGTTAAGTATCAAACTAATTACATCTGCTTTCTGAATTCTCATTCCTTGTCATGTTCCAGATCTCATGGCAGTATAGTTCTTCCCTCCTCACGTCAGCCTGCGTGAGCTAAAACGCGTTCATTTCAGCCTCCACTCCTGACACAGTGTTGGCTCTTCTGCTAACACAAAATTTACTGCACCCAATGAATTCAGAATCACTACCTACAATGAAACATGTTTAGCACTATACCTGGATCCAAACTTTTGTGATATCAAATATTCCTCATTACATGATTGGGGCGGACTTTTTACAGCATTATTGGCTTATCCCTGACCTGGTCAAGCATCTGTTAGTACCAGTGCCCACAAAATGAATATTCCCTACTGTGCCTCCTACATTATGTCTAACACAATATGATATGCCCGTGGCTTTCTGCACAAAGACGTCCAGCACCTCTAATGCATCATCTTTATTGGACTGTATTGATTAATTTTCATACTCACAACAATGCAGGGTGCACATATGTGTCATGCAAGAAGAACCCTGGAAGTTACAATCATTCATGTACTATACGGCGTCATCTGAAGAGTCACTTTTCATATTGTACTCCTGGACATTCCAGCACTCCTTGAACCATTCTGTACCACCAGAAAACACTCATACAATGAGCAGCATCACATCCACATGACACAAGGTCAACCAGTTGCATTCCGCCTGTAGTGTCTGCATACAGGGAAGCTACTTGCAGCATGAACAGAGGTCGACTGACTACTGAAAGCAGGTATTGTGACCAGGTGTGAAGTCAGTGGGCCTCAACATTGTTCATAAAAAAGGATAATTTCTGGAGGAAATGTGTAGATTATAGTGGCTTAAGAGATGCACCATTCCAGACTGCTACTTTCTACACAACAAAATGGATTTTAACAGCAGTATTAGTAACACAAAAATATTCAGTGTGACAGATGCACCAAGGGACATTCACAAATTCTCATGGAGCCAACTGACATACCTGTAACAAAAACTTTGGTGACCACACCATGCGGCTTGCATGAGTACAACTTTTACCATTTGAGCTCAGGAATTCTGCATAAACTTGACAACAGATCATGCACTAAGTGTTTAGAGATTTACCATTTGTTTTTTGCTACATGGACAACATTCTTGTATTTTCTAATACATTAGAACAGCATGCAGCATACCTGTGGCAGCTTTTCAGCTGCTGACAAGAATATGGCATAATTATTAATGTAGCAAAATGTATATTGGAAAAATGCGGAGTTAAGTTTCTGGGATATTTGGTCTCCCTGGCAGGATTGTCACCATAACCTGTGGGGGTCAAATCAATATGACAGATGCAGATTGTCAGGCTTGCTGAACTATTATTGATGGCACCTGCCTTGCTTAGCTACCACGTAAGATCCGCTCATACTATTAATCGACAGCTAGAATACTGCAGGAAATTCTGGTTACTGAAGCAGCTTTCCAGGACCTCAAGAAACATCTAGAACAGGCAACACTGCTGGAACACCCAAGATTGAATGCCCCTTGACACTTAAAGTAGATGCAAGCCAAACACCAGTGGGAGCAGCTTCATAACAGATAGTCCAACAACAACTGGCAATCACTTGCCTTTTTCTCCAAGAACATGACTCATCAACAGCAAAAATAGAGCAGAACTGACCATGAATTGTTGCATCTCCACTCATCCACTGAAGGAAGACATTTTGCAATTTTTACTGATCACACAGGTCAAATACATTGCACAGTTCGCAAATAATGTGTGGCACAAATCAGGAAAAGATAACCTGATTGTAGATTGCCTGTCTCCGAACCATGCCATTTTAAACTCTTGAACAAAAATAGTGTTAAAACAAATGGAGGAGTCCCTTTTGCACAGATTCACACAGGAGCAATGAACTGCATTGCAGCTCAAATGTGTGCCAGCCCAGGGTATGCCAGATGGTTTTTAGTGTAATGTAGCAAGAGGGAAGCAGTGACTCCACATACTGGAACAATATTGTTGAAAAGTTTTTGATGTGCTGCATAACTTAGAGCACCCAGGAGTCTTAGCAGCAGCCACGTTAGTCTCCACTAAAGTCATATGGCCAGAAGTGCATAAAGATTGTCGCACATGGGCACATACATGCCAATGTAATAAGATCACACCTGTTGCACACTTTGTAATGAAGGAGGGTTGCTCACAGCTATCCTGTTTTGGTTTTACACTCTTTCAGTAACTTAGTTAAGCAATGAACTTTTTTTTTCATTTTCACTACTCAGGTTCCAACTACAGATTCTGTGGCCTTCAGCCTCATAGTACAGAATTCAGAAATAGTTTAAATAAAATTCCCGTAGTAAAATATATTATTTCAGTACATTCTAATGTCTATTCTGAAAGTAATGAGGTAATTAGTTTTATTGGAAACACATCCTATTAAAAGTTATGAACAATGACATATATTGTGCAATAAATATTAAGTAAAATTTGAGTGAGCTAATAGATCGAATTCAGCTATAAGACTGCATCCATAAGAAAGCCTAAATTTTACTGATTACAGCAAAGTGTTTAAATTAAGCTAAAGTCTATTAGTTAAATAGATATTAAGACTTGAAATCTGTAGCCTGTACGACTTTCAGTGCCAATTGTGACCAAACTACTAAATAATTCCGAGATCTGTTTTGATACTCTTGCTACCTTTATTTTTCTACGTAAAATGACTCCAGTCTCAACTTTGTAAGTGCATTAATTAAGAATTAAGTAAATTTGAATAATAAAAATATTATTGTTCAAGAGGGCTGCCATGGTTATAAGTCGGGAATACTGGCATAAGGCCACGGTCCAAGGCATAACACTCTGCCTAACATTTCATCTTCCACTACTGCATCAGAGGCTTTAATGAGTCAGAAATCTGTTACAAGCTCAAACAAGTTCAGCAAGTCGGTTAATTTTTTTGGTCGGTACCAAAAAAGTGTAATTGTGAACATTGTTAAAGACTGGAAGTTTTTGGCCTACCTAATGTGACGATTAAGTGTAAGAGGCCTGGTCACATGAATATTGTGTGTGTGAGTGATAACAAATAAATCGCACTGTGGTTGTCATAAATGTTCAACAATGAATACGGTTTTGACTTTTGATTTTGGAAAACTTAATCTAGGATCCTGGCTTCTTAATTTCAGTGTGATTTAGGTGAGACGGACGCAGCTACGGGGAAGACAATATTGAATAAGCAAAGCAAGGTAGGTCGGGAACACTGCGCACTATCTACTGGGTGAGGAAATGTTTAAATACATCCGGTTGTGACGTGAACTTTAAGTGGCACTAATACAAGAATACAGCCCGGCACGTTACAACTTCCCAACTGCCAGATTTTTGCACATACATTTGGACATCATAGGGCCACTACCATACTTTGCCAGACAAAGTTATTTACTAACAATTATTGATTGTTTCACCAGGTGACCAGAGGTCGTCATGATATGTGGTATATCTCCTATTCGCTGAATTGGTTACATATGTGTTGCTGCATACTTGGTTCTCCAGGTTTGATGTACCATGAGACATAACTACAGATCAAGGAAACAGTTTGAAAGCCAACTTTTCAATGAACTTCTCCAGTTGTGTGGCTGCAACCACTACAAGCTACCATCCAGGGAGCAATGGAATGTAGAATGATTCCAACATACACTCAAAATGGCCCTAATGTGTAGTTTATCGTCATGGTCAGTAACATTGTCACTGGTTCTAATCTGGTTGAGAACAGCAGTGAAGGAGGAGATCCAGAGCCTACCAGCACAAATGGTCTATGGTGAGCATTTGAGGATTCTGGGAGAACTGATCTTGCCAGCACCCACACAACCAGTTGTCCTGAAGCACAGCATCTCAGTCTCAGAATGAGTTCCATTCGGAAAAGCTCTCCCATCAAACATGGAGACCAGTAGGTGTTTGTGCATAAAGACTTAGCAAGAAAAACCCATGTATGGCTCAGAAATCTGTTACAAACTCAAACAAGTTCAGCAAGCCAAACTGTTAATATGTATATGTTACTTTAAAATGCTGCTGAAATAGGAGCAATCATTCTAAGCTGTTTTCTATGTAACTAAATTATGGAAATTGTTTGAAAAGGAAAATTCACTTGAGAGAACAGTATAATTATAAGGAGGAAGGATGAATGGCCAGTACTTGCCTTCAAGGTATGAAATTTCAAGTAGTACCAATATATACATTAAAAAAGTGCTAAAAAACTGTACCATGCTTCTGGACTTTCTTTCTCATGAAGGAAAGAGGGATGTATTAGGAAAAGAAGGGACAAGGTACTCAGACCCCATATTAAGAAGTGTCCACCTATTGGTAGGAGAAGGGAAGACAAATATAAAGGGAGAGGTATCAAGAGGGTACATTGGTAAGCACTGTGCTAGCTTCAGTCCAGAGATGATAGGAGTACAAGCTGAGAAATAATAGTTGTTAACTATTTTATTCATTCCATGTTTTAGTTCTGTTCTTAATCCATCTTTAAACTCACCTTTCATCTTCCTCCCCTCATACCCTCACAACAGGTGGGTCCCTTTCATGCTGGGATCGAGTTACCTGCCTATCATTTCCAAAGTTCTCCAATCTATCCCTCTTTTCACTTTGAAGAAGGAACTTATGCTTCAAAAAGTTACATACAGCTTTTTCTATATTTAAATGTGCCTATGAACAATACTTGGTATTTTGTTCTCTGAAAGTAAACACTCACTACCTATTCTGCCTCCTTGTAATATTAAATGTTTCAACAAAATTTTCATGCAGAATGCACATACTTTGTGTGGAAGTTATAGTGCTCTGTTTTATGTGCTCAGTATCACGTTATTGCCAGTTTTCAAGTTTCATGCTTACCTCGGCTGTGCTAAATATAGAACTACATATTTCTATAATGTTAGTGGAGAGCAGTACAAACACTGAAAAGTTCATTGCCTTTTGTGCTGATGCTGTGCACCTGTAAGGGACAGAAAGAGTATATTATTATCTGCATTACTTTAAGAACTGCACATTACACTAAACTGATTTACAGTTAAAACTTACCTTTACTCTCTATTTCTGCAAACCTTTTCTTAAGTTTTCCATTAGTAATATCTTTTGTTATTACAAATGCATATTTAGAAGCTCCAAAGGAGCAGACAAAAAAGATGATAAGCTTAGAACAGCATAGGCATCATAGAGATTAGAGATTAGATTAGATTAGATTAGTTTTTCGTTCCATAGATCCATGCTGAGGAGATCCTCGTGGATGTGGAACATGTCAACTTTTTTTTTTTTTTTTTTTTTTTTTTTTTTTTGGCTGAAATAACGATACTAATAGTATGAATATATACAATACATCATTTGTTTCTATTAAAAAATTCGTCAATGGAATAGAAGGAGTTGGCCACTAGTAAGTCTTTCAGGCTCCTTTTAAAAAATTGATCTTTATTTGTAACTAAATTTTTTATGTTTGCTGGCAAATTATTGAAGATGAGTGTTCCTGAGTAGTGGACCCCTTTTTGAACTAAAGTAAGTGCTTTTAAGTCTTTGTGCAGATCATTTTTGTTCCTGGTATTGTATGTATGAACTGAGCTGTTTATTGGAAAAAGAGATATATTCTTTAGGACAAATTTCATTAAGGAGTAAATATACTGAGAGGCAGTGGTTAGTATACCCAGTTCTTTGTAGAGGTTTCTACATGATTTCCATGAATTTACTATAATACGTATTACACGCTTTTGGACTCTGAAAACTCTTGTTTGACTTGACGAGTTACCCCAAAATATTATACCATATGACATTATGGAATGAAAGTAGGCAAAGTATGCAAGATTTTTCATTTTTATGTCGCCTATATCTGCTAACACTCGAATTGCAAATACAGATTTGTTAAGGCGTTTCTGCAGTTCTGTGGTGTGCTCTTCCCAACTGAATTTATTATCAAGTTGTAATCCCAGGAATTTAAGACTGTCAACCTCTTCTATCTGCTCTTCTTCGTATTTTATGCATATGCTGGGTGGAAACCTCTTACAGGATCTGAATTGCATATAGTGAGTCTTTTCAAAGTTCAATGTCAATGAGTTGGCTTTAAACCATTTATTAACATCCATGAAAATATCATTAGCAGATCTTTCTAGAACTACACTCGACATACTATTTATTGCAATACTTGTATCATCTGCAAACAAAACGAAGGCTAAAGAGAAATATGTTGCAGGAGCATTCCAACCAGAACCAGCCTGTAGAATATGTTCTAATACCAGAGTTATAAGTAAACAGCTGAATTGCAGTCCAAGATAAAGAATTCAGTAACAGTGAGTCAGCATGTGGTGTGGCAAGAAGGTATAGATGACATTCAAGGGAAACACAACACTAACTGTACACTGCAGAGTAAGCCCTGATGTAGCAATAAGATACAGGTGACATTTAAGGTAAACACAGCACTGACCGCGTACTGCAGAGTAAGCCATTTTATGCACAGACTACAGCCAAAGGCATTGTCCACGAGATCTGATGAGGGCAACACTTGCAACAACGTCTACAGTGTTGCACTGGTAGGAAGAAGGAAAATATGATTTGATGTACAAAGAAGCAATGGATTTGACATTCAGGGAAAAGAGAAACAACAATGGACTAAGACAGCCGACCAAGTGAAGAAGAGCTTGGGATAGAAGAAGACGATAAAGTTGCAGATGATGACAAAGGAAATGCAATACTAACTAGTGAGATTGAAGCATCTATGAAGGGGATGAAAAATGGAAAGGCAATGGGAATTGATAAGATTCCTGCAGAATTGTTAAAGTCATTGGAGAAAGAAGGGAAAAGGGAGTTGATTGAATTGTGTAATCAAATATACATGACAGGAAAATGGCCGAAAAATTTATAGAAAGTATCTTAATACCTATAGAAAAGAAAAAAAAAACAGCAGAAAGTGTGAGGAACATAGAACAGTGAGTCTGATATCACATACAGCCAAAGTCTTGCTGAGGACCCTCAATAGAAGGCTGTATGGAATGCTGAATTGCGTAATAGAAGATGAACAATTTGGTTTCAGGTGGGAGTGGGAACTAGAGATGCTATTGGGCTACTGGGAGTGTTATGGGAGAGGTACATGGAGAAGAAAAGGAGGGTCTATGTTGTGTTCATTGATCTTGAGAAGGCTTTTAACTGTGTCATATGGGACAAACTGATGGAAATCCTAAGGAAACATGGAGTTGACTGGAGGGTTAGATGGCTAATTAGACTGGAGGGGTAGACGGCTAATTAGAAATTTATATTAGAGCAAGAGTAAGAATAGCAGGTGTGATGAGTGAAGCAGTTGAACTGGGAAGAGGTGTAAGACAAGGTTGTTGTTTATCACCAACACTGTTCAATGCCTATCTGGCGGAAGTTATTAATGAAAGTTTTGATGGAAGGAGAGGAGTTTGTGAAGGAGGTTGGAGAGTGGAGTGTATAAGATTTGCAGATGACATGGTTGTGATGGCAGAATGTGCAAGAGAGGTGGAACAAATGTTAAATGATCTAAACAAAAAATTAGAAGAATATGGAATGACGATTAACAAGAAGAAAACAAAAAGCATGGTAATTGGAGGAATGGGGAGAAAATTCCGTATGAAAATAGAGGGAGAGGAAATAGAGCAAGAGAATAACTTCAATTACTTGGGAAGTGTAATAATGGATTATATGTATTGCTCAACACAAATTAGGGAAATAATTGCAATGGCAAAAGAAGGATTCATGAGGAAACAGAAATTACTTTGCCGACCACTGAACAAAGATCTGAGAAAAAGACTTGCCAAATGTTACATCTGGAGGGTTGCACGGTATGGTGCAGAGACCTGGACATTGAGGAAGGAAGATGAAAGAAGATTGGAGGCACTTGATATGTTGATATGGAGAAGAATGAAAAAAGTGGAATGGGAAGAGCGAGTAAGGAATGAAGAACTATTAAGAAGAGTTGGAGAAGAAGGAAACATGCTGAAAGTCATCAGAAAGAGAAAACAGAATTGGATTGGACATTGTTTGAGGGGGGACTGTTTATTGAAGGAAGGAATAGAAGGAATGGTAGAGGGAAAAAGTGGAAGAGGAAAGATATCAAATGATGGACAATATATCCAAGGAGACAAATACTCAGAAATGAAAAGACTAGCTATGACAGACAAAAGTGGAAGAGGCTTAACCCATGACAAGACCTGCCGCAAGGCAGAATACCATTCTACTACTACTACTACTACTGCACTGGTAGTCCCTCAGTGATGCACAAACAGTTGCAAGCCTTATATTGCTGTCTGTCAGGGATATCAAATCTCTTCACACTGTAACTAGAGCTTAGAAATGAATATGGCTACGATGGCATCTGGACCAATTACAAAGAGGAAGAGCTGCTGAGTTCCCCACCACAGTCTCCTGCACTGAAGATGCTGCAGCAGGTAGTTCTGGTAGCTGCTGAACTCCCCTGCAGCAAATGCCAGGGACTATGGTGGAGCTAATGACTGTGTCTCCATTAGAGTCCACATATGCTGCGGTGGGTCATCGCAATACTGTGGCATGGGCAAAGGAGGCGGCAGGGTTGGGCAGTGGTGTCATGAGTGCCCTGTTGGTTGGTATGGTGTTCAAGCCACCTGTGGTCTTGACATTGTGCTGGACCCAGTGCAGAAGCATCATCTGATGGTTGTGGCCTCAGCTGGTTCTGGTGGTACATAAGTGTTGTGCCTTGGCTGCAGCCCACATCCCATCATCAGTGACCGATGATCACTGCCAGAATCCATCAAGACCTGGGCTTTAATATCCATGCCTAAGCTGACATCCCAAATTGGAAAAACGGTTTCTTTGTGTATGTTGCTCGAGACGAGGGATGAAGGAAGTCCAACAAGGAGTAATGGTGGCAGCCATGAAGAATCTTGAATAGGCTGCCTGTTGACTGCTATGAGCATGTAGGTAGCTGAGACACTTGTCCATGCTTCATTCTTTGATATCATCTGTAGTATGTGTTTCAGCTGTGAGTAATGGTCTTGCAATCAACTTAGTCTATGATTTTAATATAGGGTTAAAGGGAACATATTTTTATTGAATGCCATACCTTTGCAAAAAGTTGCAAATTGGGCTGCTGTAAATTGTGGACCATTATTTGGTGCATTCAGCGGTGAAAATAGTAGCCAGAACTTTGATGGTTGCTGTGACTGTGATGGATGCCATATGTAAAATTGGACAAGGCATCCACCATCAGGAGCTGCATGGTGCCCAAGAAGGAGCCTGCAAAATCTATGTGGATGCCCTCCCATAAGTACACTGAGACTGGTCACAATGAGTAATGGTGCTGCAACACTATCTGGTTCTGCCCATAGCTTGCACAGACACAGACTGTGTTTATAGTTTCTGTATCAGTACATAGTTGATATGCAGTATATTGGGATAAGTTCTTCATCCATGGCACACTCTGTAAGTGACTGATCAAGTAGGTGCAACACCTCTGGTCACAGCAAGTAGAAGGTCCACAGAGACACGGGGAAAGAAATCAGCCCAGTACCCACACTAATGGGACCTTGACAGTAGTGTCCATCACTTCTCTTGATGTCAGATGACAATTGTCCAGTGATGGCGATAAAGCTGGGTCTAGATGAAAAAAAATTGCTTCAATACAGTCTAAATTGGCATCTGAATCCACTGGAATGCTTCCTAAAGCATCAGCATTCCGCTGCTGTACCACGGGACCATTATGAATTGATTATTGGAAGTTACTAAAACAATTATTTCACCATTTTTGTAGCAAATATTCTTTTGGGCCAGATATGGTACTGGGAGATGAAATTTAATGTCATGTAATAGGACTATGGGATTCTGGATACGAATCTTAATATATGTAATAAACAGTTCCCAAGTTTCCTATATACACGTACTTTTTACCATAAAGACTGATACACATCAACACTGCATGAAGTACAAAGGCCAAAGGCAGACTGAATTAAACATGGCAGCTCGTCAGAGTGGTTAATATTCCAAAGATTGCAATTTTTGTGTCCAAGGCAGCAGGTGCACGACCGGAAGCTCCATCTCTGTCAGGTCGGCGTGTGGAGGGTGGCCACTGGTCCAACTCGTAATCCGAGAACCAGTGGGGGGAATGATGCATTGGCCAACTCAGGAGAAGCAGTATGGGAGAGGAGGTGGCGTGTGAGCATGCCTTCCCCGAATGCAGACTGATCCATCCGAAGAAATGAAAGCTTGAACACATGATGGGTCGCACTCTTGTGGGAGGGACAAGCTGTGCACTATCTTGACATTGAGTTCCTCAGTGAGGGTCAGGTCTGTGCTGTCGGTGAGCAGTACAAGCACACAATTATCTAACACGATAATCGAAACATCGTTGATGCGGTCAGGTGGTACGTTGCAACACAAACCAAAGGACAGGGTACCCGCATCTCTAGTACCTGAAATGTCTTCAAAACCTCTGAATGGAGATGATGATGACAAGCCTGAGGAACCCACGAACTGCGGTGGTGAATCGTTGGATGGAGAAAACCCAGCCGTAGGTTGAACAGACTCGTTAGCAGGTTCGTCAAAAGAACATGTGCTCAGGCAGTCTGACTGGGATGGCAGAGGGGTGTCGGAGTCTACGAAGGCAGGCTTGAGCCTGTGTAGAGAAACAGTTTGCGGGCGATCTTTTATAATAATGTAAATTGTCATCTTGCCCCTCTGGAGTACTTCGAAGGGGCCGAGGTAAGGGGGTTTGTAAGGGTTGTCTGATAGGGTTATCCCTGAGCATGACGTGTGAGCAAGAACTGACAGTGGTCAGCACATAAATGTCAGGTGGGGAATTGCTGACAGATGGGTGTAGCCGGGTGTCTCTAAAATGTGCATGCATCCTTCCGAAAAAGTCTAGGAAGAAGGGGGAATCCCCGGGATCTTGGGGGAGAATTAGTTCCCCAGGTAAAACCGGGTTTTTGCCGAAAATGAAATCATAAATCGTCCCGTGTAAATCTGGTTTAAATGTAGAACATAGGCCCAGCAACACCCAAGGAAGTGCCTCGGACCAGAGACAGTCGTGACACCTGAGCGCAGTTTTAAGGGTGTGGTGCCATCGTTCCACCAACCTGTTGCTTTGCGGGTGGTAGGCTGTCGTATGGATCTTTTTAATACCGCAAAGATTACAGAGAATTGTAAAAAGTGCAGATTAGAACTGTCAACCCTGGTCAGTTGTGATGGTGGATGGATGGCCAAACCTAGTGATCCAAGAAGAAACGAATCCTTTGGCCACAGTTTCTGCTGTGATGCTGGGTAAGGGGATGGCTTCCACCCAATGAGATGTTCGGTCTATTGTGGACAGGATATACCTGTGGCCCTCCAATGGAGGCAGGGGATCGATAAGGACGATATGTACATGACGGAAACGTCCCTTGCCGAATGGTGGAGAGGCGTGATGTCCTATTTTGTTTTGTTGACAGGAAATGCAGCTGCGTGCCCATGTTTGACAGTCCTGTTTCACATATTTCCACACAAAAAGCTCAGTGACGAGGCTCGGACCCGAGGTGGGCAAGATTATGCAAGGCGTCAAAAACCTGTCAGCACAGCGTGGGTGGGAGCAAAGGCCGCAGGATGCCCATAGGAGAGTCGCACCACACTTCGTCTGAAATGCCAGGGAACTAAGCCTTAGTAAACACGAGCGAAGACTGCGGATCCATGAGCAGAACGTGAGTGTCCTTGTCCGAAGCCTGTAGAGTGGCGAGGTTGCGTAAATCGACGATACTTGAAACGCCATTGATCCGTGAGAGGAAATCAGCGGGGATGTTTTCTGTGCCTTTGATATAACGTATGTCCGTAGTAAATTTAGAGACCAGGTCGAAGTGGTGGAAACGTCGGGTTGGGGGGGGGGGGGGGGGGGGGAATCCTCTGGCAGGTTGCAGAAGGCGTCTGCCAGTGGTTTGTGATCAGAAAAAATGAAGAAAGGAAGGCCCTCGATGTCAGTGCGGAAATGTTTGACGGCCTCATACACTGCCAGAAGCTCTCTATCAAGAGCAGAATATTTCTTCTGTGTTGTAGACAGTTTTTTGGAGAAGAAATGAAGTGGTGAAACTGTGTCACCTTTGCTCTGTTGTAATACTGCCACAACTGCAATGTTGCTGGTATCCGTAGTGATGAACAAATCAGCAAACAGATCAGGGTGGGTGACTATGACTGCATGAGCTAAAGCTGTTTTAAGAGCCCTGGAAGCCTCTAGCATGGGATTTGGAAGGCTGTATTCCATCTGAGGAGGCAGTATAACCCAGAAATGTTGCAAAGACTGATGCAATTGGAATTTTTCTTTGTTGACCTCGACACCGTTGGATGCTAAAGTCTGGAGGACCTGGGATAAATGATCTTTGTGGTCTTCAGTCGATTTGCTGAAAATGAGTATGTCATCCAGGTATGTGAAGCAGAACTCGAATTATTGTAAGATTGAATCAATGAAATATGCCACATTTGTGCCGCTTTCTTTAAACTGAATAGCATGAAGTTGTACTGGAACAAACCGAGCAGTGTGATGATCGCAGTCTATGGAATGTCTTCTGGTGCTAAGTGAATCTGGTGATAAGCACGTTCGCAGTCAATCACACTGAAGATAGTGGCACCCAATAACATATGAGTGAAATTGTTTATGTTTAGCACAGCATAATTGTCCATGACAGTGGAAGCATTTAAACGTCTGTAATCACCACACATTCGAAAAGAACTGTCGTATTTGGTGACGAGGTGAATTGGTGAAGACCAATTGCTGTCTGATGGCTGTAGAATGCCTGCCTCCAGAAGTCTGTTAATTTGCTGCCAGGCCGCATGCAACTTAAAGGGGTTGAGCCATCTAACCTAATAGGAGGGCTGGCAGTGGTAATTATCTTCTGTGCCATTCTGTCAGTGACGGAAGAGACTGAGAACTGCACACGAGGCTGAGCAACGTTCTGACGTGGAGTTTTGGGATGAGTGGGACGCGATGAGGCGTAGCTGTTAGCATGAGTGGGAAAAGGCAGCACGAAAGTCACATGCCTATTACGCAAGTGCGGCGTGTGCTTGTTTGTAGAGGTCAGCTGTGCACACAGCACAGAGCGGAGTGGGGTGCGCAGCGACTGTCTGTTGTTAAGAGAGGCGCTGGCGTCGCACGAGCAACAGCGATGGCCACCAATTTGCTTGGCTGGCATGCAGGAGAGGGGCAATATTTATCAACAAGCGGGGTGGCTGCCTGCATAGTGGGTGTGGCCGTGCTGTGTGAGCGACCTTTATTAGAGATACTGTTTGAAACACGAGGCACTGCGCTTAGTGGGCACTTGGGCGGTGCGGAGGTCACTGAACGTGAATCATCACATACAATGAATGTTTTTGAACTAACCTGATGAGTGTTCGAATAGATGCTTGGCGATTAAGTTCGATCTGGTCAAGGAACTGCGGATTGCAGTTTCAACAGCGAGGTGTGGGCCACAGCAAGCTCATTGTAAGTATGAGCACTGCATTGTTTCAGCTCGTCGTACTCCCGGCAGAGGTGCATCGCTGAGTCGTATTTTGAAAGTAGGTTAGTGACGCAGGTCACAATCTTGCCCGCAAGGGTGGAACACTCGTGAACTAAATCCTATTTTGTACCAGAAACAGACGGGTGGTGTAACGCTGAACACTGGATTATGTTTGGCGAGAACTTGTAATGGGACAAAAAATCCATACCGAGAATTGGTTTATCGATGTCAGCGATGTAGAAGGTCCATGGGAAATGCAGGGAAGGGGATAAGTGCACCATCACTTTCACAGAACCAACAGTTTGTAACGTTGATGCGTTGACAGATCATAGGAGAGACTTCATCGGTGAAAAGTCGGTAGGAGCCAACGATCGAGGAATGATAGACACATCAGTGCCAGTGTCAATTAGGTAGACAAACTGCGATGAAATGTCTGTCGTGCGTAAACGACCGCTCAGCCAAGATGGTGAGTGGACTGAGTGCAGTGTTAAGGGACACCTGTGAAGTTCCTAGGAGGACTCGACATCACTTAGTTCTTGCAGTTGGTGTTTGGGTGTTGGCAAGGTAACCTGCGTTTCTTGGCCTCAGCCCCAAAAATCTTGTGGTACCGACAGTACGGATGAGCCAGATGTGGCGGTGGTGGTGACTGTGATTGTTGGGGAGGCTTGTCCTCATTGATCTGTTCTGGGATGTAAACCGGGACGTATGGAGTGTGGGCGAGTCTTGAGTGCTCGGAAAGAGGAGAGAGCAAATACTGCCTGGCTGCGTAGAAGGCATGGAAGCAGAACGGGCCCTGCTCCTGCCTGCAGACGGCCAGTAAACAGGAGGTGTAGTGTCACACAGCAATGGGGGATGAGCTGGGTGTTTCTGGCGCAGGAGCGCATACAGCTGATCTGTGATGCATAGGCGAGAACGAATAGACTTGAAAGAGTGTGACATTAGGTGTATCTGTAGGTCGGTAGGTAACTTGGCAGACCATACCGCCCAGGGAGTGACGTCTGGCAACATGTGTTCACTCATGAGTAACCTGAGGTGGTGCCAAAGTTGTGAAGGAGTGCAGTCCCCCAGGTGCTCCTCATACAGAATCTCGATTATCAATTCCTGTGGCAAGCAGTCAGGTCGGTCCAATATCATTTCCTTGTTGAACTCGTACTTCGGTGGCAGTGGAGGCTAAAGTAGGAGATCACAAATTAAATCCAAGTGGTCGTGAAGGTGTGTGACCAAACATAGGAACTTGGAGTTGCCATCAGTCACTTGATGCTGCTCGAAGAGGTGCTCCACCATTGCGAACCGTGAAACTGCATTGTCCTCTTACAGGGGAGGTAGCTTGGGTAGGCAGCCTGGAGACGGAAATGAAGGTGGCTTCGGTGTCTTGGAAGGCGTGCGGTCCCGCTGCACAAGAGTTCATTCTGGGATCCAGCATCCCCGGAGTGGAAATGTTACTAACACACATGTCTGGAACAGTGGCTGGTTGTAATGTCTCTGAAGATGCCCGAAAACACGACGCGGCAGGCATGGCCGGTAGCATGGGAGCGAATAGGCGAGTAGCGCATAATGAGGGCCTGTAAACTGGACCGAAGTTGCAAGAATAGCACTGACATTGTCCTACTCGGAAATGATGTGGAAGGTTGGTGCGGCAGATGCAGATGGTACTGCAGAAGGAGTGAGTGGTTGTATTGTTGGAATCGAGGCCATCCGTGGGTGAAGGGTGGGGGGGTAGGGGGGGGGGGGTGGCCTGGAGCTTAAAGTGGCAACAACAAGAGTTTTCCGTGCACACTGGCCATGCACCATTCGTGGTAGGACCATAAAACACTGGTGAAACCTGTTGGTGGTCACACTGTCGTAGTACAACATTGCTGGGTGAAGAGGCTATATTGGGTGCACTCATATCCACGTGGTCGCGAAACTGGGCCGCCAATTTGGTGGTTTGTTCTAGCAAACTGGATGCATAAAAATATCTGTTACTGATTTGTGAGAAAGGTGAGGCTGGCGTAGCTTGGTAATAGTTGACTGCATGTGCATTTTGCACAAATGGCGGCATTGCACATGGCACTACTGCAACCAACGTCGTGGCGCGCAGAGGATCAAAGCACGTGTGCGAATTTCGGTCCCTTTGAACTTCATATGAGGGATCGATCGTCACACTATTTAGTAGATCATCCACTTCACTTTTCACTTGTTGTTGTGCGCAATCCAGCAAAACAAAGCCTGAGTCCATTGTCTGAGGTAACTGCGTAACACTTGGTCATTGTGAAGTTGCTAAAGTAGAAAATGTTACTAACACACACGTTTGGAACAGCGGCTGGTTGTAATGTCTCTGAAGATGCCCGAAAACATGACGCGGCAGGCATGGCCGGTAGCGTGGGAGCGAATAGGCGAGTAGCACATAATGAGGGCCTGTAAACTAAAGTAGAAAATGTTCCTCATCAAAAATCATAGATCATTGTCTGTTACCTGCAAAATAACCAATGGCGGAGGGTTGTGTTGGCCTGTTCGTAAGAGCTGGGCCTCCAAATCTTCGTGAAGAATATTCGGTGATGTAGCCATGGTGTCGGATGTGAAACCTGTTGATTCTATATGACCAGTGCGGAAGTCGCGGAAGACGTAGAACTTTTTGTCCAGGTTCACTAATATGGGATTCTGGATATGGATCAAAATATACGTAATAAACAGTCCCCAAGTTTCCTATATACACATATATTTTACCATAAAGACCAATACACATGAACACTGCATGAAGTACAAAGACAGACTGAATTAAACATGGCATCTCGTCAGGGCAGTTAATATTCCAAAGATTGTAATTTGTGTGGTCGATGTCACCTATCGACACCACAGGACTTTGAATCTTTGAATTTTTGAGCACATTAAATGATGGTTAAAACCTCTTTTTTGTATTTGAGAATAATTAATTCCTGCTGTTGTTAAAGTTTTTGCTATTATATTTTTCTGAGTCATCTTCATTTTTCTGTGAAGGAACTGCTTTGATACTGTGGTGGGATTAATCTGTTACCAAAACCAAATTTTTCTTTAAATTATATGTGGATGGACAAAAGAACACTTGAGAAATACTTTCAGATACTTGTGGGACCATACAAATTTGGCAATCTATTTCTTAGGAGATTAAGAGGATAACAAATCTTGGCGATTTTGGTTGTGAATTTTCCATTCTAATTAACTTGTTCCAAAAGTTATTGTAGCCCCTTTGTAGATTTTTAGGAGCAAGAAGTTTGCAATTGCCTTGGCTTGCTGTTGTCTCGGTCTCATTCCACTTTTGTTTAATATGTATGTGAAAAAAAAAAAAAAGAAAAAAAAAAAAAACTTGAAGTTTCAGTGTTGTTCAATGTATTAAATAAAGTTTCAAAATTTGCTACATTACTTTATTACTTTCCCAGAATCAACCAGTTATAATTATACCACTTACATAGGTAGTTCACATGCTAGGGAATGTTGTGAATTAATTATTCTAAATAGCACCAACACATTGCTGGAGTACTGAACGGTGAAAGGTTATATTGACAGAGGTTCTACTTATATGACAGCATTTGAGCTCTATGGACTTTTGGGGATATCAGTGCCAGCAGTACTGATGATCAGAGAGTTTCCACAATGATGTGGAGTATCAGTGGCCATCATAGGAAGACAGCTGAGTCTAGAACCTGATGTAACGTGGCTGTGTTGTCTTGTGCCCTGTGTTAAGAAGGGCATATTACACTATATTGTGTTGTTTCCATTTATGGTACATCTCCTAATACTGATTAGGAAAACCTACCATACACTAGATTATTTAGCATAGAATTTCTTTGCGACAGATGATGATGTCTTGATGTCAGAAAAGTTCTCTAGACTCCTTCAGAAACATGGCATCCAGTGTGTTTTTCTCCCATCGTAGTCTTCTTTGTAATGTTAAGAATGATCTAACACTCCAAAAGCTGGGTGTATACTGCACTCCATATGAATGTGGCATGTCTTACATGGGGAAGATTATTAGAACAGTTGGGGAGAGTTGCAAGGAAGGCAAAGGTCCTCAGTTCGAGTCTCGGTCTGGCACACAGTTTTAATCTGCCAGGTAGTTTCAGGTGCAAGGAACCTCAGTGACACACCTGATTAAACCAACGAAGCAAATAGCTGTTGCCAAGCTCTGCTTTACATATAATCATGAAATTGTGGTGTAAATCCTAAGTTTCTGGGACAGCATAATTCATAAATGTTCTGAAATAAAAACACTGGAAAATATAATAAATCAGAATGCCAGTTTAAATTTAAACAAGGCTTGGCATCCCGCACTCAAATTACTAAGATTTAACCAGTTGTCTCATCCACTAGAGCTGGAAAATACAGAAGGAATTTGATTTTCATGGACTAACAATGTGAACTCTCAAACACAATGAACATGAAAGGATATAGGAGCACTACGAGTCTAACTTGGTTATGAATAGTGGTTCCACGCCAAAAATTCTTCACAGTCTGGTTGGAGTCCAGCAGTGGGTTTGCATAATATAGCTTGTAGTACCTAAAGAAGATGACTGGATTAGTTGTCAACTAGTTTTAAGGAGGGTATAACAAATATGTTGCACAACTGAAATAAGAACTAGCATTTGGAATGGACCCTATGAGTATCCCTCAGGTCCATAAATACCAACCCTACAGAGACTGTGAAGATAAAATTTGACTAATAATAGTTTACAAAAAGGCAAGCAACCACTCATTTTCCTACACTCATACTAATAGAATAAGAATAAGCCTTAACACGTAGTACACTCAATAATACTTTCTTCTACAGTTGATTTGGATACATTCTTTATTTGTGAAGCTATGATCACATTTGGCAATTTCTTTTGATTGAGAACAACGTACTGAACGTTTTTGATGAAAGACACACTGAGTATAAAAGACCAATAAAAGAAGAAGAATAACTGACATTACGTACATTACCTTTCAGTATACACAGTGGCATCTCATAACTAAAATTAGTGGGGGTGCTGCTCCCAAAAAATTTTAGCCTTTCTTTTAAAATTGTGAAAAAAGAAAAAACAAGTATAAAAAGAAAATTTATTCATAAACGTCATAAAATCCTAAAAGAAAAAAAAAATCAAACATTTTTTACCCACTTTGACCTAAATTTTAACAGTTCAAGCTTGATATATTCATTTAAAAATGAAATCCATTCTTCTTGTTTTAATTTGTGTGAAAGGTCAATAATTTTATTTTTTATCTCTGGGGTAAGGAAATTTTTCCATTGAAAGCACTGTAAGTGAATTTAGTTTTTCTGAATACATAGTGCTTCTTAGGAAAGTTTTTATTCTTTTCACTTGTGTCAAATGGTATTCTGCCTCTAATGTAGTCATGGGGACTGTCAAAATGATTTTTATGTTTCACAGTTTCATCAACAACATCATGCAGACTATTTTCCAAGATAAATTTCAGCAAATCAATTAATATTTATAAATATCAGACGTATAGTACAATACTTTTAGCTCAGTGTCAAAATTCTCTTTGTCAGTCATAGGATATGATTCAGTGGTTAGCACTCTCTCTTCTGTACCAAGAACACACATACAATAGTTTGTAAGGGGGTGGGGAGGGAGAGGCAAGATGTGGGGTGTGCTCCTTATTCAGAAGACTGGTTTCATGCAGCTATCTGTGCTACTCTACCCTGTGCAAGCCTCATCATGTCCAAGTAACTACTGCATCCTACATCCTTCTGAATCTGCTTTCTGTATTCATCTTGTGGTCTCCCTCTATGATTTTTACGCCCCATACTTGCCTCCAATACTAAATTGGTGATCGCTTGATGTCTCAGAATGTATCCTACCAATCAATCCTTTCTTCTAGTCATGTTGTGCCACAAATTTCTTTTCTCCCCAGTTCTATTCAGTACCTCCTTATTATGTGATCTACGCATCTAATCTTCAACATTCTTTTGTAGCGTCACATTTCAAAAGCTTCTATTCTCTTCTTGTCTAAATCATTTATCATCCAAGTTTCACATCCATACATGGCTACACTCCATACAAATACTTTCAGAAAAAAATTCCTGACACTTCAATCTATATTTAATGTTAACAAATTTCTCTTCTTCAGAAACGCTTTCCTTGCCACTGCCAGTCTACATTTTATATCCTTTCTACTTCAACCATCATCAGTTATTTTGCTCCCCAAACAGCAAAACAAATCTACTACTTTAAGTGTCTCATTTCCTAAGCATAACCTGATTTAATCTGACTACATTCCATTACTCTTGTTTTGCGTTTGTTAATGTTCATCTTATATCCCCCTTTCAACATCCTATCCATTCTGTTCAACTGCTCTTCCAAGTCCTTTGCTGACTTTGAGAGAATTACAGTACCATCAACAAACCTCAAAGTTTTTATTTCTTCTCCCTGGACATTAATTCCTGCTCACATTTTTTCTATTGTTTCCTTTACTGCTTCCTCAATGTACAGATTGATTAATGCTAGGGAGAGGCTATAGCTCCGTCTCACTCCCTTCTTAACCACTGCTTCCTTTTCATGCCCCTCACCTCTTATAATTGCCAAAATGCCATCTCTTTCTGTACAAAATGTAAATAGCCTTTCACTCCCTATATTTTCCTCTGCTGCCCTCAGAATTTCAAAGAGAGTATTCTAGTCTACATTGTCAAAAGCTTCCTCTAAGTATACAAATGCCACAAATGTAGGTTTGCCTTTCCTTAATCTACCTTCTGTGAGAGGTATAGGGATCAATACTGCCTTGCATGTTGCTGTATTTCTCTGGAATACAACTAATCTTCCTCAAGGTTGGCTTCTACCAGGTTTTTTGCTTTTCAGTAAAGAATTCATGTTAGTTTTTGCAACGATGACTTATTAAACTAATAGTTCAGTAACATTCACAACTGTCAGCACCTGCTTTCTTTGGGATTGGAATTATTACATTCTTTTTGAAATCTGAGGCTATTTCACTTGTTTCATTCATCTTGCTCATTAAGTGGAAGAATTTTGTCACAGCTGTCTCTCCTGAGCCTATCAGTAGTTCTAACGGAACATCGTCTGCCCCGGGGTCTTGTTTCAAGTTAGGTCTTTCAGTGCTCTGTCAGATTCTTCTCACAGTATCATATCTCCCACCTCATCTTTATCTGCACCCTCTTCCATTTCTATAATACTGACCTTAAGTATATCTCCCTTGTATAGATCCTCTACGTACTCCTTGTATCTTTCAGCTTTCCCTTCTTTGCTTAGGACTGGCTTCCCATCTCAGCTCTTGATATTCATACTGGTGGTTCTCCTTTCTCTAAAGGCCTCTTTAATTTCCTGTAGGCTGTAGCTATCTTTCCCTAGTGATATATTCTTCTAAATCCTTACATTTGGCCTCTAGCCGTTCCTGCTTAGCCATTTTACACTTCCTGTCAATCTCACTTTTTAGATGTGTGTATTTTCTTGTGCCTGCTTTGTTTACTGCATTTTTATGTTTTCTCTTTTCATCAGATAAATTCAATATCTGCTGCCTTTGCTATTTCATCTTTCAAAGCTACCCATTCTTCTTGTCAATCATTCCGTAATGCACCTCTCAAAATCTTTCAATGACCTCTGGTTCTTTCAGTTTATCCAGGTCCAATATCCTTAATTTCCTACCTTTTTGCAATTTCTTCAGTTTTAATCTACAGATAATAAACAATAAATTGTGTCAGAGTTCACATCTGCCTGTGGAAATGTCTTACAATTTAAAATATGGTTCTGAAATCTCTGTCTTACCATTATATAATCAACCTGAAATCTTCCGGCGTCTTCAGGTCTTTTCCATTTATATAGTCTTCTTTCATGATTCTTAAACCAAGTGTTAGCAGTGCTTAAATTATGCTCTGTGCAAAATTCTACCAGGTGGCTTCCTCTTTCATTCCTTTCCCCCAGTTCATATTTAGGAACTATTTTTCCTTCTCCGCTTTTTCGTACTATCAAATTCCAGTCCTACCACTATTCATTATTAAACCTACACCTGCATTACCCTTACCATATTTTATAGACTATAAGGTGCACCTTAATTTTTAAGCAATTTTAATTGTTAAATTGCAAGTCAGAATAAAATAATTCATAGCTTATAAAACTGAACTGATCTTTAAGGTAATTGGATAGATAAAAAAATCTACTCACAAAGCGGCACAAAACACACGCACAAAAGTTTATATAATTAGGCAAGATTTCGGAACCAGTGGCTCCTCCTTGAGGAGAAAGGCTGAAGGAGAAGGAAGAGGGGTGAAGGAAAAGGATAGGAGAGGTCTAGGAAAAGGTGTAGATTTTGGGAATGTCACCCGGAACCGCGTGTCAGGTGAGTCTTACCGGACGGGATGAGAAGGAAAGTCTGATCATTGGAGACTGCACCAGATGAGATTTACCAGATGGTAAGTCTCCCCTGACCTGTGGTCCTGAGTGACATTCCTGAAATCTACCCCTTTTCCTAGACCTCTACAGTCCCTTTCCTTCATGCCTCTTCCTTCCCCTTCAACCCTTCTGCCTGAAGAAGGAGCCACTGGCTCCAAAAGCTTGCCTAATTATAATCTTTTATGTGTGTGTTCTTCCACCACTTTGTGAATAGATTTTTTTTAATCTGTCCAATTATCTTTTTTTTCCCACAATTTGACTGTTTTCAAACTGACATTTAAAGTCTCTGAAAATGGTTATCTGAAATTTCTTCTTCTTCTTTTTCTTCTTCTTCATCTTCATGCATAAGATGTTGTCGTCTTCATAAATAAGATGGTCTTCACTGCCATCAAGGGCATTACTTATGCCACACTTCTTGAAAGATTCAACAATAATGTCTTCTCTCACTCTAGACCATGACTGTTATTATCCACTGACACACTTGTTTGATTGTAGATCCTTTTAACGTTCTCTTTGGCATGAGTTCGTGTTGGGTTTCATCCATCATCCATTTGTTCCATTCCTCTCTCATATACTCTTTAAAGGCTTATTTATCGAGACATCAAGAGGTTGCAACTGTGAAGTAAATTCTCCCAGAATAACAGCTACCTCTCTATTTCCCTGTCTCAATTTCTTTTTCACAAAATTTTTCAAGTGACTACCAAACTGATCTAGCACAAGAAGAGAACTCTTCTTCAAAAAAGCACCTTTCCTTCTCTCCCACATTGTATTAATCCATAATTTCATACCAGCCTCATCCATCCAACCCTTGTCATGTACATGAATGACACCTGGTGGTATTTCAGAAGGTTTTGGCATTGTTTTGTGCTTGAAAATAGTCATTGGATTAAGTTTAGTACCATCAGCATAACATGAAAGTAGAGCAGTGTAGTGCATTTTTTTCATCTCCATTGGTTTTATAGTTAGTTTTAGCACCTTTCATGGCAATGGTTCTGTTACTGAGCACATCAAATGTCAAAGGAGTTTCATTCAAATTCGCTATTTGGCTTAGTTACACATTGGTTTTCTTTTGATGTTGAATAATAAAGCAATGGAAACGTATTTTCTGTTCAAACTCCTGTAGCATCTTCTGAGATATTTTGATTTTGGTTTGTATGGTAAATCAATGATGCTTCAAAAAACTGGAGCATCAAACAATTCCAAACTTAAAGTATGAAGTTCCATTGTAGCAGTAGCTTGCGATCATGTGTTTGTATCATTTTTGTATTACAAGGTGTATACGCTCCGGGACAACCGGGAAAAAACCAGGAATTTTACATCTGGGGGAAAACCCAGGAATTTTTAAGAATTCCGGGAATTTTTCGTTGTTTTAGATTTAGCTTTTTGTAGTTTTGGCTGGTAATAACTGATCTGTAAATCAGAATTTTCCTTTTGCTCATTACTGCAATGTAATACTGCAGCAATAAAACATAAACGAGAAAAAAAAATCTAAGTTGCAAAGGAAATGCGCCATTTACAGCAACAAAACACAGCACAAACACAAGCATCTGCCAACAGCAAAATATGTCAAAGGCTTTAGGGTGAAGACTATGCAATACTTCATAACAATAAACTGCTTCCTATGGGCATGACGTCACAACGCTTAACATTAGGTTCGTTTGAGCAGACAAATATTTGTGCTATTTCAAGTGCACATTGTTATCTTTTGCGATGTATGGCTTTATACCATAGAACTAAACATGAGATAATACAGTACTGGTACTTCAACAAAATTTTCACTCCAAAAACCACACTGAAAAGTTTAATATCAGCATGGGGCCTACTGCTTTGCGAATCTGGATGTACGAATGACGAATGTGCTCTTTAAGTTGAATTATGGATTTTAATATGGTTTACGAAATTCCAATGCTGTTGGAGTATCCTCTGATGCCCTGTCTCATTTATAATGCAATGTAAGATCTCTTAATACCATATACGTATGAACATATGGGCTGCCCACTTCATCGTGGCTCCGCAAGCACAGTAACACCATTTTCTGGCACTCTCTGACTGACAACTGCGGAAATGAGTTCTAACAGGTCACAGGAAAATATTGCAATTGGTAATTTGAAAAGCTTTACTTTCAAAGTGCATTTGATTTTACACAATATGAGTTATGATAAGTGTGTGAGCGAGATTTGAATTTCTTAAATTGCAGTGTGTTTGATTTTCATTTAAAGCTTAACACTTTGAGTTGCAGCCACTTAGATGAATTAAGAGCCCAGAAGACCAGACATTTACGTCATTACTTAAAATTTTACTGGCAAATTTGTGTGATGTATCGAAGTGTAACACAAGCAAAACAGACAAATATTATATGTGAAACTTTAGATCTTCTTGTAGCTACACTATGCACATTAATTTTCCTATTTGTGTGTTCGCGCTACTTAACAGTGATGTTACTATAGGCTGACTACATCTCGTGTCCTATGCTCTGAATCCCTACTTTTACATGCGAAACATCTTTCAAAAGACGAAAACTGAATATCAGAAACCGTTTTTCGCTGGTGTATTTGCATGTGAGGGTCTGAAGCGGATTTGCTAGCCCAGTTAACTAGGTGCCTGGAAAACAGCAAATGTAATTTCTGATTTAGTCAGTACAATCACTATTTCTCTTCAGTTAGACAAAGCCCAAGCACTTTCAATACCAGCTGCGTTTACATGCAGCGAAAATCGATTGCGGAACTGGAAAACCAGCATCCAGAATCGTATTTCCAGAATCGATTTTGAAGTGTTTACGAGACCACTCAGGAGCGGTATTGGGAGATCGGCTTACGGAATCCTGTTTTGGGAGCCCCTCGCAAACGCGATGAATATCTTCTATCATTGGCTCGCGATATCACGTAACATGAGCTATGACTGGCTTACAAAAGTGCATCACGATCTCGATTTCAATGCTTCGGAAACTAATGTTCTGTGTTTGGTGGCCCCACTATATACTTTTGTAATACTAAAATATGCAGCATACATGTTGCTGCAAATCAAAGATCCTTCCAAAAATGCATTTTTTTTCTGGGGTTCGTTTCCTAAAGTGGTGGGAGGCTCTACACCGGTGTACAAAATCTTAACTATTCAAAGGATTGATAAGTTTTACGATCCCAAGTGAAAGTATACTGTCACTTAACAAGGAAAAAGTGTATTTTCACCCGGGAGAAAGAGTATTTTTTTAAACCGGGAAATCCAGGAAAAACGCAGGAATTTTTTTTCCTTGTCCACGTATACAGCCAGCCGGAGTGGCTGAGTGGTGCTAGGGGCTACAGTCTGGAACCGCGCGACCGCTACAACCGCAGGTTTGAATCCTGCCTCGGGCATGGATGTGTGTGATGTCCTTAGGTTAGTTAGGTTTAAGTAGTTCTAAGTTCTAGGGGACTGATGACCTCAGAAGTTAAGTCCCATAGTGCTCAGAGACATTTGAACCACGTATACACCCTGTATTAATTCCAATGCCACTTTGATGGTGTCCTTGAATCCATTTCAATACACCATCTTCTAGTTTTGGCCATTTTACATTCAGTCCTCTATCTGCACATTACCTTTCCTCATTTTTTTCAGTTCTTCTTTACTAGCTCACCAATTGCAAATGGTTTTTTTCTGTTGGTGGAAGGTCAAAATGGCACTCAGCTGCTCTGTTTCCATGTTCTTCTGCATATGCTAGTACTTTCAATTTATAGCCTGCATCATATGAATATCTTTTATTTTTTCCATTATGACCATGCTACTAACAAAAATATTGTACTGTTACCAATAACAAATATCACTTTCAATTCCAGTTCATTGGCACCATAGACTGCAAGGATGCACCATAGGCCAGAGAGTGTTCTGAGTTTGTGATGGTGGAGGGGGAGGGAGACAATGTTAGCAAGCCCATAAGTCCCTGCAACTCATGTTCATTGCACTGCTGCTGCCAGTTGGATCCAATGTTGGCTAATAAAGATAGGTTTCTCATGGGTTAAATATATGCCCATTTTTAACACTAGGGGGAATTTTAAATCAAACACTGGATATTTTTATATTAATTTTGAATATAAGATGCACTTTCCGGTTTTTGTAATCCAAAAAACCGCCTGCGGCTTAGAATCGAGTGCAAAGCAAGTGGAAGTTCTGAAAAATGTTGATAGGTGCCGCCACAACTAACTTCTGCCATCGAATATATGTAGCGCTACACAGGCATGCGTTGTAGGCACAATGATAAATACTGGTGCCAAAAGCTCTGCGTCAGTAAATAAATTAAAAAAAAAAAAAAAAGGTTGAAGACGAGCTTTTTTTTCCGCCCCAAGTTTCAACCACTGCATTTTCATGCATTATCCAACAAAGTAAATACAAATTCTGTATTGTTCATCTTCGAATGTAGCAGAATTTCAATGTACTATGAAAATCCGACTGGCAAAACTGTTTGGGATGTTTGTCAATATGGCCAACTCTACGTTCTGAATTTTTTCCTACCTGTGAGAAGAGATGGTTGCTAATAGGAACCTGATGAAATGTCAATCACATGCAGTATTCTCTTCACCATAAGCATAATACGAATATAAACATTTGCCATGTATTCTTTCATGTTTGCTGCTATCTCATTTAAATCCTGTCTGCCTAATAAACTACGAAACTAGAGTGAGACAACAGCAAACGTGGAAGAATATACGTATCGTGTCATGTTTATATTTGTATTATTCTTGTGCCTAATAGTGATACAGTCAGAAATGAAGCAAGGCAACTGACTAGATTTTTAAATCTAAGATGACTCTAATTTCTGTGCAGAATTTGATGTACTAAAGAAGCGGCCGCAAAGATTTTCAAACGGAGAAAAATTTTCGCCTAACTCTCGTTCAGAACATGTTCTATCATACGCAGTCTATTATTTGGTTCTTGTTGATCATTATCAAAGAAAGCAGCAGTGTAAGTAACAACAAATAGCAGTCTCTTGCCATTGTTTCGCTAATGAGACAATTCCTCTTTTTTTTTTTTTTTTTTTTTTTTTTTTTTGTAAGCGGCGGTAGCGCACACAAAAGCAGGCCATGCCACGAGCGGCACAGGCCGTAAACACGCACTATCAGAGTGCGACAAACAATGCATGACACAGTACAGTAATGCATTTTCAGCTTAGAGTGACGTAAACACCTATAACAAAGAAAAGAGCACTTATCAGATCAAAGCAAAATAAACAATCGATTCAAACCAGACGAAGCACGTGAAAAAGGAAGGGTACCCGTATCAATACGGACGGAGCGCCTGACGCATAGCAATGGCTACCTGGTAAAGCTTAACTGCTAAGTTTACGACTCGAACCAAACTACTGTAGCTGTATCGTCATTCATTCGACCTAAATTGTGTCTCATATTACAATGGACCAACTTTGTTTCAATTTGGAGGTGCAGCCTAAAACTTTTCTCTCCCCTCGAATTTCGAGTCTCAAATTTCAGGTGCGGCTTACATTCGGGATTTTTTTTTTTCCCCTTTATTTCGAGCCTCATTTTTCAGGTGTGGCTTAGATTCGAGTAAATACGGTAACTTTAATCTATGCATTTCCCTTTTTAAATTTTCTAGCCTACCTGCCCGATTAAGGGATCTGACACTCCATGCTCCGACCCGTAGAATGCCAATTTTGTTTCTCCTGATAATGACATTGTCCTGAGTAATCCTCACCCGGAGATCCAAATGGGGGCTATTTTACCTCTGGAATATTTTACCTAAGAGGATAACATCATTATTTAATCACACAGTAGAGCTGCATACCCTCGGGAAAAATTACAGCTGTAGTTTCCCAAGATTATTTTGGTTGTTACAAGGCCAGATCAGTCAATAATCCAGACTGTTGCTCCTGCTGCTGCCCATCTTCAGGAACCACACGTTTGCCTGCCCTCTCAATAGATACCCTTCTATTGTGGTTGCAGTTGTGGTACAGCTTACAGCTACTTGCATCACCGAGGCACACAAACTTCACACCAATGACAAGGTTGATAGTTCATAGAGGGGGGGGGGGGGGGAGGGGATGGAGTATTTTTAATAATTTGGAAGATGAATGATGACCTGTAACTAGCCATAAAAATGTTCTAGTTCCACCCCTGCCAAAAGCCTACATATTACTGGCTTTCAGATCATTTTCTTGAAGTAAAAACACCTGATTACACTATATATTTTTTTCCTTTTGCTGAGAGCTGGGGGCTACCCCCCCAGCCCCTCTTGTTCTTATTGAAGCATTTCTTGTTGAAGAGCTGCTAAGCAGCTACTAAGTGATTAGTGGGAGAATGTCTGTCCATTTTACCTACACATATACAGTCACACATTCCTTAGATTCTGCCATGAGTGTTTTTGAAGGATTCTCACAGTATATTTTGAGTTTCTGAGTCTTGGAATTTGTTATATAGTCATTAACTTTAAACACACCAACTGCTCAAAATCGTGTTTGGATGAAATTTATTTCAGCATGAGGCATAATCTGATGAAAAGTCTCTAACCAATGTGGAAATTATCATCAATCAGGTATTTTAAAATTCTTGTTGCTTATGCAATTGTTTGACCTGCATCTAATATTGACAGGATTTCAGCTAGGCACCTTTTTAAAGGTCGCTCTCTGTTTATGATCCACACAATGAACTGCCACCTAGTAGAGGATGGATGTGCTATGGAAAAACATTCTTGATTTCTGATTAATACATGTTTCATGTCACATGATTAAATTAAGTTGATGTTCACAAAAATGAATGAAATGTACATTATTATAAACTGCTTTTATTTTTGCTTGAATTCTTGCTTTGTTACATTTTATGACATTTGCATAATCAAATGTCTGAGCTATCAGTTTTTGTCAATTTTCTTGAGGGATTATGCCCAACTGTCCTAAAATATGTTTTGATATGCCATCTGTAGTTTGATTTCTGGAATAAAGAGTCTTCAAAAGAGACCCACTATTTCTCCATGCAATATGTACTGTAAAAGAAGGACTGTTTGTGTTTTGAAACAGATGTTGTGTCATCAGCCACAGTGGCTACAAAGGAAGCTTTCCAAATTTCTGCCCTTATTTCCTCATAGTATGTATATTGCAGGCAGTCAAATATTTCATTCCGAATGGTCTTTGGAACACTTTTGAACACTGCACTGATGTCTAAGTCATTCTTCAAATCTGAATCTAATTTAGATGCAGAATTTATGAATCCTCTAACTACTCATAGATAAACTGAATCAACTTTTTCATCATGTTCATGTAAATGAGTTTCAAAGTCTCCACATAAAATGCAGTCTATTATTTTGGATGAAACTTCATGGTTCTTTTTAACCTTTATATTGTGCTCATACTGGGTGTCCAGAAATGACTCCCTCATTTCAAAATTAAATATCTCGAAAACAAAGATCGATAGAAGAATGCAGTAAATGGTATGTTTATTGTGAAAGCTGTAAGAAGTTTATACAGCAGTTTGAAATAATAGTTACAAAAGCTGCTAACAGATGGCACTGTAATCGCCATACGTAATGCCTAGTATAAATAGTGATCCGAAGCCCAGAGCGATCAGTTCCACTATTGAAACTTGAAAGGAGGTTAGCGTACTGAAGGAAGAAATTAAAACCATGTACGCCATTGAACAACGCGTTTTTCTGGTGCTAGAGTACCACAGGTTAGAAGAGAGTCCTACGGCAACAAGGCGAAGTTTTCAAGCATGATTTAATGTTCCAAAAGGACCCGATGCGGAAACCATTCGTACGCTCTTCGCAAAATTTCAACAAACAGGCAGTGAATTACAGGAACATAACTGGGACATAAGGAGTATTTAAAAATGAAACTTATACTTGAACTCCTGAAAAACTGATGCCAGAAAAATCAATATCTGTATCTATACATATCATAAAATGGATGTATGTCTGCATGTTCCACATCTCCTCCTAAACCACTGGACTGATTTCAAACAAATTTGGTATTCACATGGGGATGGCGTTGAAAAAGAAGGACAGTTCACGACATGCAAATATCCTGACTATATTCTTCCAATATTGGAGAATGAGAGCACTTAATGATTTGCAACAAATTTTACACATGATTTCAAATCTTTACAAAAATTTTTATTGCTGACACCGTCCCCCCATCCCCCCACAAAATGATGAAAAGGAAAAAAATTATCACTTACTGCACTTTCACTGTTCATACAATAAAAGTGCTGCATCAGGCATGACATTTTAATTTATTACTTCTTTACTACTAACAGTACTTGCAACACTTTTCACAGACAGTGTTTACATATACCACTGAAAGTACCTACAAAATTATATCATTATACAACACATGTTTTAGGAGATATACTAGGTCATAAATATTGAGCTGCGTGAAAACAAAACTGCAGGGTAAAATTTACCACAGGTACAGGTGAAATACATTAAATATATGAAATGTATATGACATGTGAATGAAGCCAAAGCTATGGGTAGAAAGCTTCTTCTTAGCCCCTGGATCAATTTAAACTGAACTTGGTACATATATTATATACTTTCTGCAAAGAAATATTGTGGCAGTAAGAACCACGTCGCCTGTTAGTATTGGTGGTGGCGGGGGGGGGGGGGGGGGGGGGGGGAGTGATAACATGGTTATGGATGGAGAAATGGAGGGGATGAGGAGGACATGGACAGACAGAGGGTGAAGAAGGAGATGCACACATATTGGTGGGGGGGGGGGGGGGTTGGGTTGGGTTATTTTATGTGTTCAAAGTGACCCCCATTAAGAGAGAAACAATGTTGACACCACTGAACTGTTGACTGTTGACTGAACTATAGCTGTCAGTGTTGCAGGTGCAATAGCCATACAGGATGCCTCAGCGGTTTATTGTAGCTCATTCAGACCAGATGGCTTCTGAACTTCATTTTTCATCGTTCCCCATGGATAGAAATCAGGAGTTGTAAGATCTGGAGACAAAGGTGAGTACTCAACAGCCCCTCTTTGACATACCCACTGTCCAGGTAGATTGTTATACAAGCAGGCTCTGACATCTCTGTGGTAGTGAGATGGAGTGCCCTCTTGTTGTAGGTGTGGCGTCAATATTTAGTATCGACCACGAAACTTAATATCTGTGAACTCTAAGTGCTCTGTCGAGCCTCCATCTTAACTTTATTTTAGTCAGTTCTTTGTTATACTTCGTTCTGTATGGACTCAGTGTCAAATGTAAATATATATGAGCTACAAATATAATAGAGGTGAAACATTCGACATGGGAAAAATATATCTAAAAACAAAGATGATGTGACTTACCAAACGAAAGCACTGGCAGGTTGATAGACACACAAATAAACACAAACACACACACAAAATTCAAGCTTTCGCAACCAACAGTTGCTTCATCAGGAAAGAGGGAAGGAGAGGGAAAGATGGATGGATATATGGATATGTGTGTGTATGCGAGTGTATACCTGTCCTTTTTCCCCCCTAAGGTAAGTCTTTCCGCTCCCGGGATTTGAATGACAAAAACCCACATCCTTTCGTCTTTCCCTCTCCTTCCCTCTTTCGTGATGAAGCAACCGTTGGTTGCGAAAGCTTGAATTTTGTGTGTGTGTTTGTGTGTCTATCAGCCTGCCAGCGCTTTCGTTTGGTAAGTTACATCATCTTTGTTTTTAGATATATATATGAGCTACGACATATATGGGAATTAAGTTTTCTATATCCCAATTACCGATCCCACTCCCATTGTGGTGGACACGAAGTTCGTTCCTGTTTCGCGTCTTCTGCACCAGTGTTTATGCAACAGGTTTTATGCACTACGCAATGACCATGCCAAACAATGCCTTGTTTGAAGATGTGGAAGCACCACTCCTCTCACAGAGTTTTGTCATTTCCTTGCCAATGGTGTATTCATCATTTATGCACAGTGATTCTCGTGCTCAACCAACACCGTGTGCTAACCTCATTAGTTTTCAACTGCCAACAACTACACCGCTAGAGCAAACAAGGGACTCAGGCTTCACATCACCGGATTATGTAATTCTGACAGTGAAATGTGAACTGAACAATATTTCGAATTGTCTCTCTTCAAATCGAGTGTGTCAAGAACAAAGTGTTCTCCATTCGAACACGTGTTTAGCCACTCACTGGCATGCTACATCAGTTACTGTCAAGCCGTGTGCAATTCCATCACTACTACAAACCATGCCAGATCCATTCTGCACACTTGGTGTTCCAGTTGTGACTAATTTACATGCACAATTCAGTGTTTCGCTTAACATGGACCCCTTCCCTCGCCTCAGTGGCCTGCCACATGCACTACAGGCATGTTATGCATCAGATAGTTTCCATGTGGGTGGTATTCCCAACCCTTCCTGCTCCCCCCCCCCCTCCCGCCCCCTCACTTGTGGGGTTCCCCGTTTCTGGTCGCTCAGCTGCCTGCCGCTCCCGCAGCACCACCTGTGTCTGCTGCGCCAGTCTCTCGCCCTGTTCCAGAGGCGGGTCATTTCCATCCAGCACTCGTCACTCACGGTCCAATTTCTGGGCCCCCCTTGTGTGCTGTCCATGCACCTGTTTCCATAGTACTGTCCATGCCTGCCGCACCATGTTTTTGTGACACACAGTCAACTATGCCAGCTGTCACTACTATGGATTCGCTCACCTGGTTAAAATCCGGGCCTACCGTGCCAGCCTCCGACTTAAACTCAGTTCAGCCACTACCCCAGGAGACGCCGAAGCTGCCAACTTCACCCCCTCCTGGCCGCCTGCTGAAGCTACCGTTCTTATATGAGGACAACCTGGCATCATGGTTCACGCTCGTCGAGCATCTGTTACAGTTACATTATGTGTCCGATGACAACTCAAAGTTTCTCTGCCTGCAGCAGATTAATGAACTGTTGGCGGCAGGTGTTCTGCAACCTTCAGACAGCAACTGGTCTTCACCAACCCACCTCTTCCCCAAACACGATGCATCTTTTCAATTGTGTGGCAATCAGTGGTGGTGGTGGTTAGTGTTTAACATCCCATCGACAACGAGGTCATTAGAGATGGAGCGCAAGCTCGGGTGAGGGAAGGATTGGGAAGGAAATCAGCTGTGCCCTTTCAAAGGAACCATCCCGGCATTTGCCTGAAACGATTTAGGGAAATCACGGAAAACCTAAATCAGGATGGCTGGAGACGGGATTGAACCGTCGTCCTCCCGAATGCGAGTCCAGTGTGCTAACCACTGCGTGTGGCAATTACAGATGCTTAAACGTTCGTACCGTCATGGACAATTACCCAGTGCCGAACATTAATGACTTCACTCATATGTTACCTGGTGCCACAATTTTCAGTGTTATTGACTGTAAACGCGCCTACCAACAGATTCCCATGGCGCTGCAAGACATTGCTAAGACGCCTGTTATCACGCCGCTCAGTTTATTCCAATACCACTTCATGCTGTTCGGCTTAAAGAACGCAGTGCAAACATGGCAACGTTTAATTGAATCTATCTTGCGACAGTTCGAGTTTTGCTTTGCTTATCTGAATGACATTCTCATTTACAGCAACTCAGTGGAGGAACATGAAAATCACCTGTGTATGGTCCTCCAGACCTTGAACTCCAATGGTGTTGAGGTCAACAAAGGCAAGTTTCAGTTGCGCCAGGTGTCAGTCTCCTTCCTAGGTTACACCGTCTCCACTAATGGAATACAGCCTCCCAAATCTCATGTGCAGGATATCACATCACTGCCGCCCCTGGATATTTACAAAGAGCTACGCTGTTTCCTCAGCAGCATCAATTACTATCGTCATGATCCGCCTTCCACCATCACTGTTCAGGCACCCCTGATGGACGTGCTATCAGGCAAACAAACTTCCAGTATCAAACCCGTCTCTTGGACTGCTCCGATGCTAGAGGCCTTCAAGGCTCTGTAGAATTTCTTAGCTCACGCTGTGACACTCACCCACCCCGACCCCTCGGCCGAGTTATTCATTATTATGGACGCCAGTGACATCGCGGTGGGGGCAGTGTTGCAATTACGCAAGGGGGACATGGTTTCTCCCCTTCATTTCTTCTCCAAGACACTATCTATGGCTCAGAGAAAATATTATGCATTCGATAGAGAGCTCATTGCTGTTTACGAGGCAATCAAGCATTTCCACCCTGACGTCGAGGGACATTTGTTTTTCGTCCTCACCGATCACAAACCACTGACAGAAGTGTTCTGCAACCCACCTGAGGACCCACTCCCACTATGTTACCGCCACTTTTACCTGGTTTCTCAATTCACAATGGACATCCGTTACATCAAGGGTGCAGGTAACATTGCTGCAGATTGCTTCTCATGGATCAGTGCTGCTTCCTGCATCGTTGATCTTTCCGATCTGGCCTCCTTCCATGCTTCTGATGAAGATTCTCAGGCTCTCCTACAAAACCCACAAACATCACTTGTTTTCACAAAGGCTAAATTTCCTGGCATTTCCGATGAGGTGTGGTGTGAGTCTTTGACTGACACCCTACGCCCTTTGCTCCCAACTGGGCTGCGCAAACAGGTTTTTGACGCCCTGGATAACCTAGCCCACGCGGGCGTTTGAGTCAACACGTCTCGTGTCAGGATGTTTTGTTTGGAAGAATATCAAACAGGACTGTCAAACCTGGGCATGCAGCTGTGTCACTTGCCAGTGCAACAAGATCATCCGCCACACCTCCCTGCCTCTGGGAAAGTTCGACATTCCCACAGGATGATTCTGTCACGTACATATTGATCTGATTGGGCCTCTTTCTCCTTCAGAGGGCCATAGATATATCTTATCAACTATCGACTGGTTGTCTTGCGGGGTCGAGGCTGTCCCTCTCCCTAACATTACTGCTGAGATGGTAGCCAAGGCTTTCATTGGCTCGTGGATTGCTCATTTTGGGTGCTCGACCACTATCACCACCGATCAGGATCAACAGTTCAAATCCTCCCTTTTCACCATCCTCTGCTAGATCTGCGGTGTTAAAAAAATACACACTACTGTCTATCACCCACAAAGCAATGGGTTGGTGGAGAGATGGCACCGCACCCTCAAGACGGCCCTTCAATGCCATTATTGTCTCTGGTCGGAAGTTCTCCCGTGGGTGCTACTTGGTCTACACTCAACCTATAAACCTGACCTACAGGGGACTATATCTGAATTTGTTTTCAGCGAGAATCTGGTCCTACTGGGGGAACTTATTCTTCCCCAGTTTAGCAAGAATCACCCCCCCCCCCCCCTCGCCAGATTTCATTAGCCAGATGCACACGCATTTGCGTTTGCACCCGCCCATCAGTCACTCAGGGCCCGGGACTTATGTTCCCACGGCACTCTGCGACTGCTCCCACATCATGCTGCGCGATGATGTGGTTAGGCAGCCTCTTCAACCTCCTTATTTTGGCCCCTACAAGGGGTATGTCAACATTGCACACAACCTCACACTCTCGCACGAGTATGACCGAGCATCTCTACGTGCTTTCATTTCTATGGACGGCTTGATCCACTTAAGGGCCACACACGCCTCCATCACGCCGTCGACTGCCCCGCCGCCTTACTCCCACGCTGGCCACCGTCTCATCTGGCCATGGTGGCTGACTGACTACAAAGTGGACCTGCCTCTCGCCGCTCCGCCTGCACAACCCATCTCGTTTGAGATGGAAGTACCTGTGGTGCACCTGCCTACACACACAATTTCCACTGACGACGTCGACGCCCGCACGCCCTCAGCCTTGCACATCTGTAGTACTCCATACTGCAAGGAAGGGGGGGGGGGGGGGCTGTGTGGCATCGACAGTTCGTAACGACCAAGAAACTTAATATATGCGAATTGTAAGTGCTCTGTCGAGCCTCCATCTTAACTTTATTTTAGTCAGTTCTTTGTTATACTTAATTCTGTATGGACACAGTGTCAAGTGTAAATATACGTGAGATATGACATATATGGGAATTAAGTTTTCTCTATCCTGATTACTGATCCTGTTCCCATATGGGTAAAGTCTTTCATTTCCAAACACCTTTTGGAAGGCAGGTAACGTTGATGTTCACAGAATATAAAGGTACACCTCACCAGTTATGCTATCTTCAGAGAGAAATGGGCCAGTCAAACTGTGCAGTGACAGATCACACCACACGTTAACACCTGGTAATTAACATGTTTGTCTAGATGAATGTGAGGATTTACAAGAGCCCAGTACTTGTAGTTGTGGCAGTTTACAGTATCTTTCAGTTTGAATTGCACCTCATCAGACCAGATAACCATTCCTGAAAATCATTCATCCTCATGAAGCATACCTTCAAACCACTCACCGTACTTGATCCTTCGATCTGGGTTGTCTTCATTCATAGTGTGCAGTGATCTTGGAATGTACACTTTCCTCTTTGCAGCCTTCAGAATTCATCGTACGCTTGATTGGCTTAACCCACTTTCAAGTGCATCCTGCTTCTTAGGTCTTTGAGGTGACCAAGTAAAATGTTGCAACACAACATCACTGGAAGCTGGACTTGTTGATGTTTTTGGTTGGGCAGACCTTCCCTTATGCACATCTTGAATAGTACCATCAGCTTCAAATTTGTCCTGAATGCAATAAATTGTTGTACTTGTTCGTGGCTGAGTTCCATACACATGATGCAATTGCCACTGTACCTCCATCATGTTTTTGTACTGCCAGGAGCACTTCAATATGGCCTTGCAATGCTCAATGCTCAAATGACAATCTTACTTCATTCATTGCTGTACTGTCATCTGCTTGGACATGCATGCCAAGATCTGCTAGAAAACAATGGACTGTGCTACGACGCAAAATTGCAACGGTATGTCATTTTGTTTCAAAGATATGAACTATCAAAGAATGTTTACATTTTTCTGCACCCCTCTGTATTTGTTATTGGATTTCTTTTAGAGCCAGAGCAAAGATTTGGGTGTTGTTTGAACTGTTCACTGCTTAAAAGAGCTTTGCTGTGTATGTTGTAGAGCACTACCTATCCTCTCTCGGCTTGTTGTCACCATGGGGTTGGATCCAAATGTCTACATCTGGGGTCTGTTGTGTCATCTGTGGGTTTGTGCCCTGACCTGACTTTATTGTAATTTTCAGATTATGGGGTGCCTCGGCATGACTTTCAGTTGAATTATTAAAATTTAATGTTTTGATTAATTGTAATCCTTGCTGAAAAAGCTTTTAAGAATATCTAAATTGTTTGCTTCTTGTGTTTCACATTTAATCCCTTTTGTAAAAGGGTGGAAGCTCAAGTTACCTTTAATGTGTTTTTTAGTTGAGCCTTATATTGTTGGTTAATAAAGTGTTTTAAAGAGCAGTTGGTAATAAATGATGTTCAGTAGTTTTCCCCAGTACTTCCTCTAGGGCCCATTTGTTGGTGTCCTCCTAAGATACAAGCTCTTATTGCCTTTGTCACATAGTACTTACTAACTGGAAAGGAGCACTGTAGGGTGGAAGAACCATTTACCTTCCATAAGAGTGACTAACCAAAGTGGTGCAGTGGTCATCACACTGAAATCATATTCAGGAAGATGGAGGGTTCAAATCCCCATCCATCCAACCAGATTTAAATTTTCCATGATATCCCTAAACCTACACAAATGCCAGTATGGTTCACTTGAAAGCACAGCCACTTTCTTTCCCCATCTTTTCATTATCTGAGCTTGTGGCCGACCTCTAATGACCATGATGTTGAGGATGTTAAACTCTTAATCTTCCTTTCTTCCATAACAGTGATCATGGGCGTGATAGGTGGATGGCATAGAAGCGTAACTCAGGAACATCAGAGTAATTTCAGTCATATTTGGTGTATATATCACATCTTCTTTGTATTATTTGTATAAAAATACTGTGGGGGAAATATATCCTTGCCATCCTTAGTGGTGGAGGAGGGGATGAGAAGCAATGGCATGTAAAACTGTTCCATATCATTTGATTTTAGTTTTTGTTTCTGTGTCCCTGAGCTCAATGGTCACTGTCCCAGTGATGTTTCACCCTTATGATGTGTAATGGGGTGCAAAACAGTGATACATCAGCATATTACTGTAACACCTTAAGTAATATCCACTAATCTTGGCACAGTTGTCACTTGATATCTGAAAAAAATGCTCTGGTTACTAAGATATTCCTAGTACCCCTTTTACTGAGGATGGGAGTGAAAAGGTATGACATAAAAGCATGACTCATCAATACCTGGAGCAAATTCAACCAATTTGGTACATATATGACTCATGATATTTTGCATACTTCTTAGCATTGCAGGATTACAAGTTTCCTCAGGATTCTTATGAAACTGCTGGGAAAAATTTGCTATGCATGCAGATGAAATCCATGTACAAATATGAGTGGAGTATTTTAATTACATGTGAAATGTCTGTGGTGTGTGCATACACTGGTAAAACCAAGGACATGAAGCTAGTATATTATAAAAATATGTATGTATGAATGTACCACATCACATGCTAAACCATGTCAGGCTTAGCCATACTTCATACACATGTCATTTACTAACTGGAAAGAAAATCACTGTGTAATTATAAGTAAGAATCACCAACTTTCGTTGGGGGTGGGGTGAAAATGTGGTGACATAGAAGCATAACTCAGAAATATCTGGAACAGTTTCAACCAAATTTACAAGACTCATTATGTGTATAAAAGTACTGTGAGAGTAAGAGGCCCGTACTGTCGCTAGGGATGAGAAGGGGTTGACATGCAAAATTATGCTAAAATGATTTTCATATTTCTTTTTTATATTTAGTTGACTTGGAATACTTCAATTGTAGGAAGTGCAGTTTGCGTTTTATTTGTGTTGTTTGGTGTGTCAACCAGGTTGCATAAGCACTGGGACAAGCCAATAATTTTGTCTGTGTGTTTAAAGACCGAAGATCATGCTGAATATGATAGATAATTTTAACATCTTACCTCGAGTCCTGTGTACAAAACAGCAGAGATTCAAACATATAAATGCTCAATATTTGTGACATATGCATATTCAGGTGAAGCCCATGGATAGAAATCTGGTATATAAACATTTATGGGCTGAAAAAACTCTGTAAGTGCATTTAGTGAAGGATTTCAATGATAAAACTAGTGAGAAAGATCAGGAGAATGCACAGCAACTATTTTCTTTGACTGATAACTGCGAACAATGACAATAAATCAATACTTACTTGATAACTGTTTGATGATACTGTATGTTTTTTAGTAGTTGCTGGTACATTCGCTGCTTTATTTCTCCCTGTGAATTGGCGTAGTAGGAATTACAAGTATCAGATGGGCTATCTTCAGTCCCTTCAACAGGGATCAGATTTTCATATATTTGTTTACTGTATTTGATTCCTCTTCTGTGAGTGAAAGGCAACATGTTTTCTGTAATTTCATTTGTAGAAACCACTGGAACTTTATTAACAAATGAGTTCTTCTGCAGGGTTGATAATGTGCTATTCAAGATGTGGAGCTCTGCTGTAATCATTAGCATTAGGTTCATAAATATGCAGTCTATACAAATAGATGTTTCTGCAACAAATGCCAGCCATAACACTTGAACAGCATATGTGAACTCATAAGAAGGTGAACTGTGCACTTTGAAAGGCAACCAAATGGGCAGTGGGGCATATTCTTTGGCTGTCAGTTCCTCTCCAGTGGTAGAGATTCCATGATTCAGAAGTGGTAGAAAGACCACGCCCATCCATGCCATCGTAACCATCACCTGCTGAAATTAAACACTTTGTATGCAGTTCCAAAGTACATCAGCAACAAAATCATGAGTATCTCCCGTTGCCAGCTCCACAGATATGAGTGAAAGGAAAAAGATTTTCGGCCTGGCAGCAAGTCTGTTTTTAAGGAAAGAGTGCATTTATTTTTTTATTTATTTAGTTATTTTTAATTGATTTATTTAACTTGGTAAGATTGGGGCCAACAGTCCCTCTCATAAACTAACTAGCCCCACATATTTTATATTATGTTCATTATGACACAAAAGATATAAGAAGTTTTATATTTAATATAGGATACACCACTTAGGAATTAGCAGCATTCATTATAAAGTTGTGCAACAAGTAGTAATATATTGTAAATAGCACTCATTATTTACAGACGTAAAAAAATATTTTCTTTCAAAAATACCTTTGTAATTGAGTAAATATTAAGCTATTAATAGCATATAAATGGCAGCGATACAATAAAACTGAAGATTCAGCAGTTGTTTTCAAAGTACAGCAGCAGCTTTCTCACTAATGAACTTGATTAAATTTAGATGGTATAAACTTGAATCCCCCACGAAAGATGGACCTTACCGAGGTGGTGTTGCTTGCATACTTCAGTGATACAGATATCTCTTCTGAGGTTGCACTCACTGTAGAGGGTTATATGTGGAGGGGTTAGACTTATCAGTGGCTCCTGAAGGGGAGCAGCAACCTTTTCAGTAGTTGCATGGGCAGTAGTCTGAATGATCGACTGATATGGCCATGTAACATTAGTCAACTTGACCTCACTATGGTGGTCCATAAATGGGTGAAAGCAAGAATAAAGGACAGCTGTTATTTTTCTAAGAGCATGCAGTTCTGTTGGTATGCTTAAATGATGCTGGCTTCCTCTTGGTAAAATATTCCGGACATAAAATAGTTTGCCATTCAGATATTCAAGTGGGAACTACTTAGGAGAATGTCATCTCCAGGAAAAACAAAAGTGGCGATCTTTGAGTTGTAGTGTGGAATGTTACAGCCCTTAATCTGGTAGATAGGCTAGAGAATTTAAAGTGGGAAATGGATAGTTTAAAGTCAGATATAATGGGTATTAGTGAAGTGTGGTAGCAGAAAGAACAGGACTTTTGACCAGTTGAGTGCAGGGCTAAAAACACAAAATCAAACAGGAGTAATGAAGGAGTAGGTCAGTTAATGAACAAGAAAATAGGAATGTGGGTAAGCTACCATGAACAGCATAGTGAATGCATTACTGTACCAAAGACAGACACGAAGCCAGCACCCACCAAAGTAGTTCAAGTTTATACACCAACTAGCTCTGAATTTAAATAATGTGTGATGAGGTAAATGATAGTTAAGGGAGATGAAAACTTATTTGTTATAGGGGACTGGAATTTGACAGAAAGCAAAATAAGAGAAGGGAAAATAGCAGGAGAAAATTGGCTAGGGGAAAGGAATGAAATAGGAAGCCACATGGTGGAAATTTGCAGAGAAAGTACGAGGGTGGTTTGAAAAGTTCTGAGAAGAGAATGGCAAAGGAGTACTTACATCACTGAAACTTTTTTTATTTTTCAATGTAGTCTCCTTGTAGATTAATGTCCTTGGTCCAATGATGTTCCAATCCCTTGATCCCATCTCAGAAATGAGCTTCTTCCACGCCTGCAACATAGTTGTCAACTCCGGCTATCAATTCTTTGTTTGAAGTGAATCTTCATCCACCAGGGAAAATTTTCAGTTTTTGGAAGAGATGGAAGTCTGATGGTGCCATATCAGGTGAATAACGTGGGCATGGCAACAATTCATACCTTAGTTTGTGTAATTTGGCCACGGCAACATCACGTGTGCGGGCGCGCATTGTCTTCATGGAAGATGACTTTCTTTGTTGCTAAACCTGGCCTTTTTTCATGTATCTTTAGTTGCAATTTGTCCAGAAGGTTAGCATAATATTCTATAGTAACTGTTTGCCCAGTGGGGAGATAATCTACAAACAGAATCCCCTTCACATCCCAGAACACAGAAGCCATGACCTTTCCTGCTGAAGGAATTGTCTTTGCTTTCTTTGGTGATGGAGAATCAGCATGTTTCCACTGCTTTGACTGTTGTTCAGTCTCTGGGAGATATTAGTACACCCAAGTTTCATCTGTGGTCACAAACTGGCGCCAAAAATCTTACTCATTTCTCCTAAAATGGGCCAAACATTGTTCCCATATGTCCATTCTCATGTGTTTTTGATCCAGCATCAAGAATCAGGGCACCCGTCTGGCAGATAATTTTTTTCATTTCTAATTCTTCAGTTAAAATGTGATATACCATTTCAGATGACATCTGGCAAGCGTGAGCAATTTCAAATACTTTCAATCGGCGATCCTCCGTTACCTTTTTGTGCACTTTTGCAATGATTTCTGGGGGAGTGAGACATCTTGGCCAACAACAGCACAGATCATCATCTAAGCTCTCCTGACAAAATTTAAATTCATTTTTCCACTTGGCAACAGCTGAATATGAAGGAACAGAGTCCCCCAGTGTATTCTGGAAATCGGCATGTTTGTCCTTTGCTTTCATACCTTTCTTTACGAAATACTTAATCACTGCTTGAATCTCAATTTTTTTCCATCTTTGAACATCACTAGGGGGGAACAACAGAGCCATGTCACTGCCACAGCTCTGTTCCAAGAGCACTGCCATAGCATGTGTTTACAGGCAACAGTCCAATGAATATCACGTGAACAACTCATTGCGCTAGTGCTCACCTCTTGTGGTGATTCTGAGAACTTTTCAAACCACCCTTGTAATTTAATTGTCACTGGTAGCTGGTTTAAATATCATGAAAGAAAATTGTATATATGGAAAAGACTACAGACAAGAAGGTTTCAAATAGATTACATTATGGTGAGACAGAGATTTTGAAACCAGATTCTAAACTGCAAAATGTTTCCAGGGGCAGATGTGGATTCTGACTACAGTTTATTGGTTATGAACTGCAGTTAAGGAGATGGGACCTAGATGAGTTGAGAGAACCAGAGGTGGCCAAGAATTTCAAAGGAAGCATAAGAAAACAGAGGTAAGTAACACAGCAGAAGACAGATGGGGAGTCTTGAAAGATAGAATAGTGAAGGCAGTAGAGGATCAAACAGGAAAAGGATAAAGCAAAGCAGAAATCCTTGGATAACACATGTGACATTGAATCTAACAGATGAAAAGAGATTAAAAAAAGCAGGAAATGGAGAAGACACAGAGAATTCTGACATCTAGAAAATGAGATTGCCACGAAGTGCACAATGACAAAGCAGGAACTGCTAGACAAGAAATATAGGGATGCAGAAGCATACATCATTGGGGGAAATATAATGTAATTGGATGCATAAAAAAACTATTCACCAAGTGGCAGCAGGAGAATACACATACGAAAGGTATTACATATGCAAGCTTTCAGAGCCAGTGGCTCCTTCTTCTGGCAGAAGGGTTGAATGGAAAAGAAGAAGGGTTAAGGAAAAGGACTGGTAAGGTTTAGAAAAAAGGTAGAGTTTGGGAAAGTCATCCAGAATCCTGGGTCATGGGAGACTTACCAGACAGGATTAGAAGGAAGACTGATAGTTGGGAACTGCTACAGATGAAATTTGAAAACCTGAGAGCTTAAAGGTGGAAAATAGGGTAATATGCAAGATAGAGATTACTGCTAAAACACTGTGCATGAGTTGTTGTTGTTGTTGTGGTCTTCACTCCTGAGACTGGTTTGGTGCAGCTCTCCATGCTACTCTATCCTGTGCAAGCCTCTTCATCTCCCAGTACCTACCGCAACCTACATCCTTCTGAATCTGCTTAGTGTATTCATCTCTTGGTCTCCCTCTACGATTTTTACCCTCCACGCTGCCCTCCAATACTAAATTGGTGATCCCTTGATGCCTCAGAACATGTCCTACCAACCGATCCCTTCTTCTGGTCAAGTTGTGCCACAAACTTCTCTTCTCCCCAATCCTATTCAATACCTCCACATTAGTTACGTGATCTACCCACCTTATCTTCACCATTCTTCTGTAGCACCACATTTCAAAAGCTTCTATTCTCTTCTTGTCCAAACTATTTATCGTCCATGTTTCACTTCCATACATGGCTACACTCCATACAAATACTTTCAGAAATGACTTTCTGACACTTAAATCTATACTCAATGTTAACAAATTTCTCTTCTTCAGAAACACTTTCCTTGCCATTGCCAGTCTACATTTTATATCCTCTCTACTTCGACCATCATCAGTTATTTTGCTCCCCAAATAGCAAAACTCCTTTACTACGTTAAGTGTCTCATTTCCAAATCTAATTCCCTCAGCATCACCCGACTTAATTCGACTACATTCCATTATCCTCATTTTGCTTTTGTTGATGTTCATCTTATACCCTCCTTTCAAGACACTGTCCATTCCCTTCAGCTGGTCTTCCAAGTCCTTTGCTGTCTCTGACAGAATTACAATGTCATCGGCGAACCTCAAAGTTTTTATTTCTTCTCCATGGATTTTAATACCTACGCCAAATTTTTCTTTTGTTTCCTTCACTGCTTGCTCAATATACAGATTGAATAACATTGGGGATAGGCTACAGCCCTGTCTCACTCCCTTCCCAACCACTGCTTCCCTTTCATGCCCCTCGATTCTTATAACTGCCACCTGGTTTCTGTACAAATTGTAAATAGCCTTTCGCTCCCTGTATTTTACCCCTGCCACCTTCAGAATTTGAAAGAGAGTATTCCAGTCAACATTGTCAAAAGCTTTCTCTAAGTCTACAAATGCTAGAAACGTAGGATTGCCTTTCCTTAATCTAGCTTCTAAGATGAGTCATAGGGTCAGTATTGCCTCACGTGTTCCAACATTTTTATGGAATCCAAACTGATATTCCCCGAGGTTGGCTTCTACCAGTTTTTCCATTCTTCTGTAAAGAATTCGCGTTAGTATTTTGCAGCTGTGACTTATTAAACTGATAGTTCGATAATTTTCACATCTGTCAACACCTGCTTTCTTTGGGATTGGAATTATTATATTCTTCTTGAAGTCTGAGGATATTTCGCCTGTTTCATACATCTTGCTCACCAGATGGTAGAGTTTTGTCAGGACTGGCTCTCCCAAGGCCCTCAGTAGTTCCAATGGAATGTTGTCTACTCCGGGGGCCTTGTTTCGACTTAGGTCTTTCAGTGCTCTGTCAAACTCTTCACGCAGTATCGTGTCTCCCATTTCATCTTCATCTACATCCTCTTCCATTTCCACAATATTGTCCTCAAGTACATCGCCCTTGTATAGACCCTCTATATACTCCTTCCACCTTTCTGCTTTCCCTTCTTTGCTTAGAACTGGGTTTCCAACTGAGCTCTTGATGTTCATGCAAGTGGTTCTCTTATCTCCAAAGGTCTCTTTAATTTTCCTGTAGGCAATATCTATCTTACACCTAGTGAGATAAGCCTCTACATCCTTACATTTGTCCTCTAGCCATCCCTGTTTAGCCATTTTGCACTTCCTGTCGATCTCATTTTTGAGACGTTTGTATTCCTTTTTGCCTGCTTCATTTACTGCATTTTTATATTTTCCCCTTTCATCAATTAAATTCAATATATCTTCTGTTACGCAAGGATTTCTACTAGCCCTTGTCTTTTTACCTACTTGATCCCCTGCTGCCTACACTACTTCATCCCTCAAAGCTATCCATTCTTCTTCTACTGTATTTCTTTCCCCCATTTCTGTCAATTGTTCCCTTATGCTCTCCCTGAAACTCTGTACAAGCTCTGGTTCTTTCAGTTTACCCAGGTCCCATCTCCTTAAATTCCCACCTTTTTGCAGTTTCTTCAGTTTTAATCTACGGGTCATAACCAATAGATTGTGGTCAGAGTCCACATCTGCCCATGGAAATGCCTTTCACTTTAAAACCTGGTTCCTAAATATCTGTCTTACCATTATATAATCTATCTGAAACCTGTCAGTATCTCCAGGCTTCTTCCATGTATACAGCCATCTTTTATGATTCTTGAACCAAGTGTTAGCTATGATTAAGTTGTGCTCTGTGCAAAATTCTACCAGGTGGCTTCCTCTTTCATTTCTTAGCCCCAATCCATATTCACCTACTACGTTTCCTTCTCTCCCTTTTCCTACTACTGAATTCCAGTCACCCATGACTATTAAATTTTCGTCACCCTTCACTATTTGCAGAGCTAGTTGGCATATAAACTTGTACTACTGTAGTAGGCATGGACTTCGTATCTGTCTTGGCCACAATAATGCGTTCGCTATGCTGTTTGTAGTAGCTTACCCGCATTCCTATTTTCCTATTGATTATTAAAGCTACTCCTGCATTATCCCTATTTGATTTTGTGTTTATAACCCTGTAGTCACCTGACCAGAAGTCTTGTTCCTCCTGCCACCAAACTTCACTAATTCCCACTATATCTAACTTTAACCTATCCATTTTCCTTTTTAAATTTTCTAACCTACCTGCCTGATTAAGGGATCTGACATTCCACGCTCTGATCCGTAGAACGCCAGTTTTCTTTCTCCTGATAACGACGTCCTCTTGATTAGTCCCCGCCCGGAGATCCGAATGGGGGACTATTTTACCTCCGGAATATTTTACCCAAGAGGACGCCATCATCATTTAATCATACAGTAAAGCTGCATGGCCTCGGGAAAAATTACGGCTGTAGTTTCCCCTTGCTTTCAGCCATTCGCAGTACCAGCACAGCAAGGCCGTTTTGGTTAATATTACAAGGCAGATCAGTCAATCATCCAGACTGTTGCCCCTGCAACTACTGAACAGGCTGCTGCCCCTCTTCAGGAACCACATGTTTGTCTGGCCTCTCAACAGATACCCCTCTGTTGTGGTTGCACCTACGGTATGGCTATCTGTATCGCTGAGGCAAGCAAGCCTCCCCACCAACGGCAAGGTCCATGGTTCATGGGGGGGGAGGGGGGGGGTCGCGTGAGTTAATAAAAGCAAAAAGCTACATGCATTGTATGTGATAGGGGTGGGAGGGGGATAGCGAAAACATGCTTTTGCGCTATCAAAACTAAGGTCCCACATACTGTTATCCTTTGGAGTTTCTCCCAAAGGCTGAACACTGGAAGTCCCTGTTTCTGGATGTAGTCCTAGTCTACATCAGCCTCTTTCACAGATTCAAATACAGCAATCTCTTTCACTTACCCTATATGCCTCATCTGCCACATTCCAGTCCACCAGACTTCTCTCTTACAAAATCCTGCAATTATCTGCCTCTTATGTTTCCTTGAATGGTGTCATCTGCCAAGCCAACTTCAAACAGCAACAACATGCCAGACTTGACCTCAAAAAAATGATCCCACCATCTCCTAAGCTATCTCAATAGTGGTGTTTCCCTTCCTGTCCCTCTGCAGCTCCCTAAAAATCTACACATCAGCCACCACTCCTTTTCTATACACTGAGCTTGGCCAAACTCCTTAACATCCCCCAGCCATCAGCACTGCCTCCCAGATCAATAATAGCTTATAATCACAAGAAAGAGTCACAACAGCACGGTATTCCCTGCTTCTCATCTAAAGCACTCTCCCTTTCTGAATTATCTGTATTATCCAAGAGTCTCACTTTCAGCTCTAAACCTACATTTAATAATGCTGCTTTGGTGAAGGACCTACTTTCCTTCACACATAATGTCAACTGGAAATATCACTTTGCAACCCAATCCCGGAACCTTTCCCACAGCAAACCTGACATTCATCCCTGTCTTGAACAGTTCCGACCTTGATCCACTACTGCTACCTCAAAACCATCATTTACAAGCCTTCTAAGAATTCTTCACATCCAGCATTGCTTCACAACCATCCCTCAGATCCCTACAACATGACCCAAACCCATCATATGCAGAGCTCCATGCTATTCATTCCCTAAAAGCTGATGGCTCCTTTCAGCAGACAAAGGATCTACCTCTGTGGTACTTGACTGACAGGAATATGTTAGTGGAGGTCTACACCAGCTGTCTGACACCTCTACATACAGCATCTGTCTTCAAGATGCCGTCCCTGTGATTCACACTGACCTGAAATCCCTTCTTAAAATCCCAGGCTCCTCACAAGTACTAATACCTCAATCCATAAAACTTCTTAGCCCACACAAACCATGCACCACCATCTTTTACCTTCTTCCTACGATCTACAAACCCGAACATCCTGGCCATCCCATAGATGCTGGATTCAAAGCACCCACCAAACGTAGTTGATCGACACCTGCAATGCACAGTACACAGACTGTTGACAGAATCATTAATAAATACAGTAGAACGTGAGTATCTGGCTAAACAGATGTTAATATTGAATCATTAATAAACACTTTGAGAGTGTGTCTGGCTAAACAGGTGTTAATAATTCTTTTCATGGTTCCATACATTCTTGGCCACAATCGCAAAAATTATACAAACCAGGTGGCACCAGTGAATGATGTATATTTTTCCTGGTGGGCTTACAAATCATTTTCATGCCCTGCTTTGCCATAAAGTTGATCAGTCCACATGTGCTACATGTGACCATCAGCAGTTGGTGAGAACTGATGCTGAAGGGCTGCTTCTGGTGGCTTGGAGATTTAGCATGTTGCGACACATAAGCCTCGAGCGAATGCAAAACCTGAATTGTGTGTGCTGTACCTGATGACTGACCTGTATGCCAAAATAGATGGTGCACCCAAGCCTCTGGTAGGAGTGCCGTGTGGTACTGCCATTGTCTCCACCATAATGGCAGTTCTTGCAGCTCAGCAGCAGCTGCACCGCTTCTTGCATGGCTGCTCGCTGGTGAACGAAGCATGCCACCTGCTTTGCCAGGGCAGAACAGATGCTGCAGATGACACTGCACTATACTACACTACAGCGAATGCAGATCCATTCCAAATTCTGACTTACCCAAAATACAATAATTAATTCAATTTTATTTTAGCCACATCTTTTTTAACACATTCCATGCTATCATTGATCAGTTAATATCTAAAGTCTGAAAAATCATGAAAGTACACCACATTTTGAAATGTCTAACTCCCTAGTCTGTTCGTATCCAGCAACCAATGTCTCGTGAAATGGTACTTGAACACAGTGTACCACAGGGCTCTGAACTTGGTCCTCTGCTCTTTTTAATATTTTTCAATTACTTTAAACTGTGATGGTCATTCCCTGCTCTTTGCAGATGGTACAATATTAATGACTAATTGTAGAAAACACTAAAGGATGTTGACATTTTGTTTGAAGTAGCCAAAAAGAGGTCCAAAGCAAATGAAATTAAATTAAATGAAGATAAAATCCAGAAAATGTTATGCATCCTTGGTGGCTGTGGACCCATAGCAAATGTTTATACTGGAAAACTTCCAGGAATCACAGTTGACAATCAAACACACTGCACAATATATGTTTCAAACTGTCAAGACTAATTTACCTCCTCGGGGAGCTCAAATGTATGATAACAGATCAGTACTTAATTGCAGTTGCTGTTCCACAGCCACATCACACATGGACCACTGCTGTAGGGACACTCTACTAGAAGTAAAAACATATTGCTCGTACAAATGAGGGCTCTGAGAATAATATCTTCCAGCAATAAGTTTGACCACTGCAGATCCATTTTCAAGCAGTTGGGAATAATGATTTCTTCAACTCTGTAGCCTAGGATCCTCCTACAAGAGACAAGACATTCACAGTTATAACACCATAAATAAAGCTGGCATTGATATTCCAAGCCGTTGCCTATGCAAACACTGGATAGTTTTCCCATAATAGCCCAGAAAGTGGTCAACCACTTATCACCAGATGTTCAAACATTGCCACTTAGGATGTTCAGAGCTAGACTGATACATGTGCCCAAACAGCAGCCACTATATTCTGTACATTAATTTTTCTCTACAATTGGAACTGGAGACTGGTCGACACGATACTGCCACATGTGAAGCCACAAACTGGAAATATGAAGAGCTGTGAAGTGTTGTTTATAACCATTGTTTATAACATCTTGTCTGTTATCTTAGTTTTAGTAGTGGTTTTAATAGATAATCAGTAAGATCTAAAGCAATCTGCCTGGCCATGGCTGGTGAACAACGCTGACTAGGTAATAGTATCACCCTCGCTCCTCATCCTCCTCCCACCGTCCTCCCACTCCACAAGATCATATCTGACAACTCATCTCTCTCTCTCTCTCTCTCTCTCTCTCTCTGTTGTAATACACCATAACCCTGTATACCTGATGGGAGGCACATGTGTCTCATGTTGTATACCACTGACACCATGGCACATTTATTCACGGCCATATTTATGCTTACTACAGCAGGAAATAGTAACCTACTGTACCAAAATTTCTAGGGTCTTTAAAAGAAAGTAAACTTTTCAGGGGTGGGAAAATGTCACTAAAATTGTGCTGAAAAGTATGAGTTTGTGTTACAAAGTTCTAGATGGTTGAAAAGTCCTGTTAGAAAAGGCACACATTGTTAAGGCTGAAAGCATATTCTTGCACAAAATTGTGGGCAAAGACATACATTCAATAATGTGACTAGATGAAATGTAGATTAACACTGGGGGAGCTGTCAGTAAATGCTGGGAGGATGACAACCCAAGCAGTAGTAGTCATAAGCCATGGGAAGAGGAGCTAGAGATTAGTTGTGGTACATGCAGGCTCTTCCAGTGGTTTTATCCCTGACGCACTTTTAGTTTTTAGGTCCAACAAGACAGGTGATTACCATGAAAACATGGGCCATTCATGATTTGTTGAATGGTCCTGTACCTTCTACAACTGTAGTGTACAATGCTCCACAGCGTTCAGTAATACTGAACAAAGCCCTAACTACAAATGACCATAAAGAAGTTCTGGTGCAGTGGTTACAGATGCAAAATATTACTGCTGATGTGCGTATGGCAGAGCTTCTGTTATATTTGCTTGTGAAACAAATAAGCCTACAATGCCTATATATGTACTAGATGGAATCACCAAGGAACAGCATCATACTTTGATAAGGGTACTACCATGTGACTGCTATTTCAACTACAGTGAGTTAGTATGGAGCGATGTGAAGACATACAACAGGAACAACAACAAGTCCTTTAAAATAGTAGAGGTGGAAGGCTGTTTTGTGGAGCTCTGGAAAAAAAGTTGAGCATGCCAAAAAACTTATTCAAGCAGCATGGACAATGGAAGGTATCATCAGTGACCATGAACAACTAATGATTTGGCCTGGTGATAACAATGATAAAGATGTTTTGGCAACAGTGACAACGGGGAACTGGATGGAATTCTACCATTACTGCCATAAATTGGTGAGTGAAAAGCTATAAATATTGGTTATCTATTGCATCACTGACATTATAAAATGTAGACTGAGAACTTACAGCCTTGGTTATTATTTATTTTGTACTCTATGCACCATATTGTTTTCAAGATGTTGATCATCATCAAATGATTATTGTCTGTGTTTCTTTGCTCTGTTATCAAAAGTATGTGCTTTTTTATGCTTAGATCTACATTACTATGTGGTTGTAATAGAGGGAAACATTCCACGTAGGAAAAATATATCTAAAAACAAAGATGATGTGACTTACCAAATGAAAGTGCTGGCAGGTCGACAGACAAACAAACAAACACAAACATACACACAAAATTCAGCTTTCGCAACAAACTGTTGCCTCATCAGGAAAGAGGGAAGGAGAGGGAAAGACGAAAGGATGTGGGTTTTAAGGGAGAGGGTAAGGAGTCATTCCAATCCCGGGAGCGGAAAGACTTACCTTAGGGGGAAAAAAAGGACTGGTAAGTCACATCATCTTTGTTTTTAGATATATTACTATGTGGTTGACAATATTATGAAAAGGATAGATTATTGTTCACCAAATAGTGAAGATACTGAGTGGCAGACAGGCACAACAAAAAGGCTCCTAAATAAGTGAGCTTTTGGGCAAAAGGCCTTCTTCTAAAGTATGAATGCTGTGTTGGTCAGAGTACTCAGCAATTGGTGGTTGAATTGAATTTTATTTGATCCTGTAGGATTACATGATGTACAGTGAAAATCATATAGTACAGGATATGCCAAAAATACATAAACCATCATTATCACATACTTCCTAACCCTAACATTATTGATTGTAATTTACAATATTTACAAGTTTAATGTGAGCAGGAATCATCAACAGTGTAAAATTCCTTTTCCACTAGATAGTCTTTTAGGTTCTTTGGAAACTTAGTGTCACGCAGTTTTTTAGGCAAACTTCTTAATATTTTGATGACTGTGTATTGGGGTCCTTTTTCAAGCATTGCCAGTCAGTGGAGTATGCTTTGTATGTCATTCTTCCTCTGTGTGTTGTGGGTGTTTACACCAGTGTTTGTAGTCCACTCTGGACTATCTTTTGTGACATGTAGTACAGTATTATATATGTAAAAGAAGGAAAAAGTTAAGATGCCAAGTCTTTTGAAGCAGTTTCTGCATGTTTCAGAAGTCTTTCTTCTTAATATTATTCTGACTCCTTTTTTAGTAATGTGAACACACTTTTTATTTCTTGAATGTTTGAGTTTCCCCACACTACCAGTCCATACTGCAGGTATGGTTCAGAGTGTCCATGGTATACTGTGTGCAGAAGCACTGGACCACAAAAGGCAAAGGTCCTGAGTTAAAGTCTTGGTCTGGGTCACAGTTTTAATCTGCCAGGAAGTTTCATAGAAGCTGTTTGTCTGCATACTGTGCTAGCTGCCTCATTATAAATATGATGGAGCTGAGTTTCTTACAGGCAGGATCAATATGTTGTTTCCATTTCAGCTTGTTAATCACAGTAATACCCAAGAATCTAGTCAATTCTACTTCTTCTAGTCTTGTTTCATCCACCTCTAAACCCACGTGCACAGCCTTCTCTCTATTTCTGAACACTGGATACACAGTCTTTTTTAAGTTTATAACAAGTCCATTTTCCAGGAGCTGTTGAGCTGTGGTGTTTGCTGATATGTATGCTCTTTTCTCAAGCTGTGCCACAGTTTGGTCATTGTTCAGTATTGTCATGTCATCTGATACAAAATTTTCTCTTCAACATTTATGTCATTAACAAACAGATTAAGCAGCAATGACCCCATTATCAATCCCTGCGGCACTCCATATTTGATGGTTTTGGTGTCTGATATGCATCCACTACTGGTACATATTGCTTCCTGTTGCATAGGTATGATTATATCTGCTTCCGTGCTTCCCATCAAATATCACAGTTTTCCAATTTTCTTTTTAGTATTTCATGGTCAATAGGGTCAAATGCTTTGGAGAGATCCAAAAACATTGCAGATACAACTTGTTTTTCATCTAAGGACTGCATAATATATTCTGTCAGACTGGCAAATGCTGATTCTGTAGATCTACTCTTTTTGAAACCATGCTGTGTTAGTATGAGAATATTGTATTTGTCCAGGTAATCAATTAATTTATGATACATATGCATTTCCAAGATTTTTGAGAAACCTGATGTCAGTGAAATTGGTCTGTAGTTGTTGAGATTGTCCTTATCTCCTTTTTTGTACACTGGTATCACCCTACTTATCTTCAGTTTTTCTGGAAAAATTCCATCTCTTCGAGAGCTGTTTGCTATGTCCAGCATTGGTGAGATTATTGCGCACCTGTTTTATTACATGATTCAGTATTTCATCATCACCAGCTGATTTCCTGGACTTCAGCTTCTGTATAGTTTTCCTCAGTTCAGATTCTGTGACTGATTTCAAGAACATGGTTCTGCTTGATTTTTGCGATATCTTAGTAACCTTCTTTTGTGGACTATTTCTTTCCAATTTTTAGTTCTCTACCACATTTATACAGTTATCATTGAGTATGTTAGCTATCTCTGTACCATCTGTAATCACTGTGTTGTTTATTTTCATTGACCTGATACCTATTTCTTTGTTTATCCAGCTTTTTTCTGTCTTTCACCACTAATTGCATTCCAAGCTGCCTTGTTTCTTGAGTTCACTACAGTTGTCTGCTCTCAATTTTGCCTCTCATGTTATTTTCCTTTGCTTCTTTTGTAGCATTTTATGATTTTCTGCTTGACCCCTCTGCCTCAGATCCTGCAGCTTCCTTCACAGTTTTGTTGTTTCACTGCTAATCCACTTTGTCTGATCCTGCATCTTTTCTTGTCTCTTTACTTTGGGGAATGCTACATTAAAATGATGTTTAAATGTTGTAATAAGTGAATCATACTTTTCAGTTACATTCTGCATCTGTAGGGCTACATTCCAGGTTTCCCTGCTTAATATAGTTCTAAAGATGTTAACATTTTGTTCACTGATGTTCCTGATTTCTTTGGTTGTTTGATTTGATTCAGATATTATGTCCTTACTCCTGCAGAAGCAGATCAACTGTCCATAATGATCAGGTATTTCTGGATGTACTACATGTGACTCATAGTTAGACCTACTAATATCAGTAATGATGTTGTCAATAACTGACAAGAGAAGTCACTCTTGTTGGTGCAGGTATTGTTGCCGCTATATTGTATTGTATTAACAATTCTTCAAAATCTTGTCTTCCCCCTCAGGAGACACCACCTTAACGAAACACTGTCCGTGTGGGCGAGGGGGTTTGTGTGATCCAATGAAGTGGTGGGCTATGCCAGCGGTGGTGTAACTACCGGCAGGGCCTCCCAAGCCGGACAGGTCTCCATAGAGGATCCAGACAAAGTGTGTCTCACAACGTCCCATCTAGTGTCCTGTCCTATCCTATTCTGTTCTGTCCCATCCCATACATTCCCTTCCTTTCCTTTTCCTACTTGTGATTATGTGGCAGCATACACAGTCCCCTAATGTGGACAGCGGAAGATCCTTGGAAACCAGGACAATGTTGATGCACATAGGCCTTACTGCGAAGGGATGGATAGTGTTCTGTAGTCGTGGTGAAGACAAGCTATCTAAGGGGTAAGGCCCTGAAATAAAACCTTGGCAGGTGTCCAGACCATGAGGTGGCAGCCCCACCAGGATACTCGGGGGCTGTGGGCTGATAAACCGCACCACCAAAAAACACATATCACAGAAACTAAAAAAAACTTGTCTTGGTTTTGATTTTTCCCCTTGTCAATATTGAAGTCAATATTGAACTTTCTTTATATTGATTCTTAATAAGTTGGCCATTTTGTTCAGAAAAATGATAGTCGTGTCACTTGCTGATCTGTACACACACACACACAAAACAATCTAAAGTCATCAGTCACTACACCAGCAATTTCAAAGTCTTTTTCTCTAGCTATAGGCAATCTCACACCTTTACTGTTTGCAGTCTTTAGGGGCTTTCCTGTTTTAATATATATGGAAACTCCATCATCTTTATGTTTAGATCTACAGAAGTAACTGGATGAGATATAGCCCTTTATTGTCAAGTTAGCTATCCGGGTTTCAGTTAGACCCTGTTCACTGATACAGTTGTCTGTAGGCCTCAGCTTATTGGTGGCCATTCATGTGGATAGACACTTGTTGGTTGTTATGTCCACATAAAATGCAGCACTGTGGGTGCAGCTTAGATTGTAGATCACATGACTGCTTCTACAAGTAGTACTGTGTGATGTTTCTGACCAAATTGGACAAGATGGTGATGGGAGGATGCATGTAACAGGTCTTGCATCTAGGTCTATAGCAGGGATATGACCCATGAGGCAAAGGGTTGGGAGCAGGGGTAGAGTAGGGATGGGCAAGAATATTGTGTAGGTTTGGTGGGCAGTGGAATACCACAGTAGGAGGGGTGGGAAGGATAGTTGGTACAATATTCCTCATATCAGGGCACGATGAGAGGTCGTTAAAACCTTAGCAGAGAATGTGATGTAGTTGCTCCAGTCCTGGGTAGTACTGAGTCATAAGGGGCCAGATGGTGAGACTTTGGGAGTTAGTGGGTCATTGGGCACAGGAGATCTGTTCCTGTACAAGGGTGGGAGGGTAATTTCGGTCTGATAAGGCCTCAGTGAGACCCTTGGTATATTTGGAGAGGGGCTGCTTCTCACTACAGATGTGAGAGCCATGGGTGGCTAGATTGTATGGAATGAACTTCTTGGTATGGAATGGGTGGCAGCTGTCAAAGTGGAGGTATTGCTGGTGGTTAATATGTTTTATATGGACGGAGGTAAAGATGTAGCCATCTTTGAGGTGGAGGTCAGCAATGAGGAAGGTGGTTTGTTGGGTTGAGGAGGACCAGGTAAAGAGAATGGGGGAGAAGTTGTTGAGGTTCTCGAGGAATGTGGATAGGGTGTCCTCACCCTCGATCCAAGTCATGAAGGTGTTGTCAATCAATCTGAACCAAGTGAGAGGTTTGGTCTTTGGATGGTTAGAAAGGATTCCTCTAGATGACCCATGAATAGGTTGGCGTAGGGTAGTGCTATGTGGGTGCCCATTGCTGTACCCCGGATTTATTTGTAGGTGGTGATTTGAAAGGTGAAGTAATTGTGGGAGCGGATGTAGTTGGTCATGGTGACCAGGAAGGAAGTTGCAGGTTTCAAGTCTATTGGGCATTGGGAAAGGTAGCGTTCAATAGCAGCAAGAACTGGGGCATTAGGGATGTTAGTACAAAGGGAGAGGGCATCAATAGTGAGGAGCAGGGCACCATGGGTTAAAGAAGCAAGAACTGTGGAGAGCTGGTGGTGGAAATTGTTGATGTCTTTTATATAGGAGGGTAGACTGTGGGTAATAGGCTGAAGGTGTTGGTCTCTGAGTATAGTGATACTCTCAGTGGGGGTACAGTAACCAGACACAATGGGTCATCTTGGTTGGTTGGGTTTATGGACATTAGGAAGCATGTAAAAAGTAGGAGTGCAGGGAATGGTACAGGTAAGGAGAGTGACGGACCCAGGGGAGAGGTTCTAAGATAGGCCTAAGGATTTGTGGAGAGATTGGAGTCCTGTTGGATTTCTGGAATGGGGTCACTGTGGCAGGATTTGTAGATGGAAGAAACTGACAGCTGGTGGAGTCCTTTCACCTGGTAATCCCTGCAGTTCAAAACACAGTAGTGGAGCCTTTATCAGCAGGTAGCATTATAAGCTTGGGATCAGTTTTAAGGTGGTGGATTGTGGCTCTTTCTGAGGATGTGAAGTTGGCTTGCGTGTTGAAGGATTTGGGGAATGGGGGTGAGACAGGCTTTAAGGTTGAGAAATTCTGGAATACTAGCAGGGGTGATTTGGGGTCAGTGCGGTGGATCACAGTTGATGGAGGAGTGCACTGCGTCAGGCAGGATTCAACATTGGTTTTGGGTTGAGTCTGATTGGTAGTGTTGGTGGTGAAAAAGTGTTTCCTCTGTAGAGACCAGAAGAATAGAAGTTGCGGGTGGCACTTCAAAGGCGCTGACACATATGTCGCAATGTTCCATTGTTTCTAAGCCCAGCTCATCAATGAGGAACTTGCAAATGAAGCTTAACTTATTATATTATTCTGAATGCAGGAAGCAAGTCTGCTTAATCCTCTGGGTCCACTGACGGAAACTCGAGCTGTCTGAAGATAAGTAAAAACTGCTGAACTTACGTTGGTTTTCACTACAGAAGTAGTAGTACTTGCTAAGAAGATAAAGTAGAGGTAGCAGTGTCAGTATATTTAGCTTTATAATGTTGTTTCTTGCAGCTAGAACACGAGAACTTGTTTCTCTTACAGCAGTTTTCAGCATTTTAATCTCGGTTTCGACATATAAAATGACCGTTACGTAGCTTTAAGTTGTTGCTACGCTATTGATTGTCAGTCACTATGTTGCACTCTTTGGCCGAATGAGTGTGAGCTTTGCAAAATGGTCATACTTCTCCTGTAGGTTTTAGCGAGTTTTAGCTTGCTTTGAATTTATGTGAAGTGTTGCTGCAGTGGGTGTGAAGTTAGAGGAAGACAAATGTTCTGCACGAACCTTTTGTGCAATAAGAACACCATAATTCCTTCTTCCAAAAAGTTCAGTAATCTCAATATATCTCCTTCCAATACTTCAGTTCCAGCATGAATAACCCATTTGTGACATATTTCAGCAGGAAATGCTCGCAGAATTTTCGAAGTGAGAACTTTATGGTACCTTCTCCTAAAGCATGCAGTTGGCTGATGACTCTGTGGTTTACGAAAAGGTGTCATTGTGGAGTGACTGTAGGAGGATACAAGACGACTTAGAGAAAATTTCTTGTTGGTGTGGTGAATGGCGGCTTGCTCTTATTTAAAAAAAAAAAAAAAAAAAAAAAAAAAAAAAAAAAAAAAGACCATAGGTCATTGCAGATGAATAGGAAAAAAGAAATTCCGCACTGTTCGAATACAGCATTAGAAGCTTGCTGCTTGACACAGCAACGTCGATTAAATATCTAGCTGTAACGTTGCAAAGCAGTATGAAATGGAACGAGTACGTAAAGATGGTAGCAGGGAAGGTGAACTGTTGACTTCGGTTCACTGGGAGAATTTTAGGAAAGTGTACCTCATCTATATAGAAGATCGCTTATAGACCACAAGTGCGACCAATTCTTGAGTACTGCCGAAGTGTTTGAGACACCAGTCAGTCACATTAAAGGAAGATATCAAAGCAGTGCAGAGCCACGCTGCTAAATTTGTTATCGGTAATTTCCATCAACACATCAACATTACAGAGATGGGAATCCTTGGGGGGAATAAGCTTTTCTTTTCGCTAAGCACTATTGAGAAAGCGTATAGAACCGGCATTTGACTCTGACTGCATAAGGTTTCTACTGCCACCAACGTACATTTCGACTAAGAATCACCCGGTAGTGGTGCAAGATACTGTCTGCCATGCAACATATGGTGGCTTGTGGAGTATGTGTATAGGTGTGGATGTCCTACCATACTCAAAAGTTTCCGAAGGACCTGACTTGCTTTTCGCCTGATTTGTATGCAACCCACATAACGTGACTGTCTCGCAGGTCCTCTGCTCTCTTTTCGGTACAGTCGTTTGACTATTCAAAGTGGTTACTATGAGAGGTCACAAGAGATAACTGTTCTGAATGGCTATTAATCCAGATGTAAATTAATATCACGATAATGCAAATATCAGAAAACACATTATTACAGATGACACAACCATTATGTCTGTAAACTAAAGCCGGCCGCGATGGTCTCGCGGTTCTAGGCGCGTAGTCCGGAGCCGTGCGACTGCTACGGTCGCAGGTTCGAATCCTGCCTCGGGCATGGATGTGTGTAATGTCCTTAGGTTAGTTAGGTTTAAGTAGTTCTAAGTTCTAGGGGACTGATGACCACAGCAGTTGAGTCCCATAGTGCTCAGAGCCATTTGAACCATTTTGTAAACTAAAATTTATTACAATAAATGACAGACTGGGACTCGGGACCCCAATCCAGTAACTATTTTTCCTGTTAACTGACTACGAAAGATCTTAAATATGGTTTCAACCACAAGCAACAAAGTGTATGCAGGTTTAAACTTGAAATGACAGGACTTAAAGTTTTGTGTTGGACAGCGATTCGAATTATTTCCTTACAGCATTGTTAACTATGTACAACAAATGTTAGAGATCGTAATTTTTCACCAATAGCGAGCTGATTGAAACTGAAATGGCGAGACGAAAATTTTTGACCTATCTGGATTCGAACCCAGCACCTATCGTCGACTTCTAGTCACGACGTTGACTATCGAATTCTTTTAAACCAATAACTAAAAGTGGCGTGTTGCAACCTAAAATGATATGACGAAAAGTTCTGTGTCTGGTTGGGAGTCGAAACCTGTACCGATCGATATTGTAGAAAACGCACGGAGAGGTGTTAAAAATCGTAGCTTTTTGTTACCTGTAGTTTGGTGTGCTCATGCTACAACCTGAAATGACACAAAGGAAGCTTTTGTGCCAGAGCAGGATTCGAATCGAGACACGTGCTCTTCATCGATGGATAAATCTGAGTACGAATCACAATGTTTTCGACATCTCAAGTTCAGGTACAATAAGAAATAAGTGGTCGTTGATATTTCATGATAATTCTCTCATTTAAAAAACAAAAGCTCCTAAGCTCCTGGACAGATTCTTTGAGTGAAGTCAGCAGTGTGCAGACGGGCGTTCTCTAAAAGTGGCAAAAATGTGGCCATGGTAAGACGCCTCAGTTATTGTAACACATGCCAATTGCGATGAATACACCTCTGGGATGCAGTTCTTAACACAAAACCTCTTCTTCGTGCCACTGGATGCACAACGTTTCGTTTTAAGAGGTCACACTGGCATACGATTCTGTTTTTTTTTTTCCTTTTTTTGTCAGGGCCAACCGTCATTTTCTGTTTATGAAGTTAATTCGCAGTGGTTCAAATCCCCGTCTGATTATCCTGATTTAGATTTTCCGTTATTTCCTTAAATCAACTTTTTTGCCATTTGTTGTTCGTCTGTAGCTGTCAGCTATGAAGAGCTCTATTTTCCAGGAACGAATAGAGATATCGATTTAAAATTTATGTCGAATACTAATGTTTTAGTCCCTCGGCGGTGCAAAAAAAAAAAAAAAAAATTGAGGTTCTAATTCAAGGCAATCAGAAGATACGGCCTTCTCAAAGATCCCTTTATCTCAAAAACGGGTAAGGGTATCAAGCTGAAATTTTTGTCAAATCCAAGGTCTATGGCTCCTTGGCGGTGTAAATAAATTAAGCTTCTTAAGTCATTGCAATCAAAAGATATGGCCAAGTATGTCCCATATTCTGAGACTCGTAAATTCACGCAGCAAATCATATAGATGAAGATCGTATATTAATCTTGCTCCTGGTGGTCTAACGGATTGTAGGTTGGTGGTCTATTGGAATGATTCTAGCTACGTTTGCTTAAGGTCTGAGGTCGATTCACGCATCAAGCAACCAACCATTTTCCGGCACTGTAGTTCAGCGTGTTCGGCCAGAGGGCTGACTGCCCTCTGTAATAATAATAATAATAAAAAAAGGCTGAGTGAAGGGATCAATGATGAAATTGTACGGATGTCGTGTGACCTCTGTCCCGACCTCAAAAAAAAAAAAAAAAAAAAAAAAAAAAAAAAAAAAAAAAAAAACTGGCGTGGATTATGGACGCGCAAGTCATCGAAGTAATGTTGAAAAAGCAAACTTATTTACGTTTTCAAGAAACATTTTTTTATTTTACGAAGAATGCGTCTTATATTTTCAAAGAATGGAACTTTTAATCTGCTTTATCATTACACCTGTAACATTTTACTCATGTAGTAGGCGTTTATTTTTTGTTCTCAGCAAGAAAGACATTGCTCTTTATTTCAAGAAGAGATCATTTAATTACTTCATTCAAGAAACTTCTGGAATGCGCTGATGGCAAGCGTAAGGAAGGGCTAAAGGGGAGCAAGGAGACCCATAAACGGAAACAAAAAAATAATTAATTGAAATATAAAAGAATTATAAAAATGCCAGTGTCCATTAGAAAAATTTCGTCCAGAGTTCTGCGCCACACAAAATTATTATTATTATTATTATCATCTATAGACATATCGTAATTAGGTACGTATGGAATCCTCTGAGCACGAGCCCTATTCGTACTTGTCCAGTTTTTTCTTTTTTTTTTTTTTTTTTTTTTGCTCCGGTGGATTACATACATCAGTACTCTTCACATAATATGCTGCACGAGGAAAGGTCACTACGACCTTACCTACGTAATTTTATGAGACGAAATGCGGATTAAAAATGTAAAGATAAGTGTGTGCTCGATATCTGACCTTTGCGTGTATTCTGCGCCGTATTTATGAGCAGTCCATAAATACATACATCAGAACAGAATTACAAGTAGAAAACAACACTTCTGGCAAAAATTTCCGCATCCTGTCGCGTTGTCAGTTCGCGCAGCTGGCTGCTATGAGACTTTATCTCAGCGATTAAAAAATCTACTCAAAAACACTCACTTGGTACACAGCTAGTGAATATCAATGTGGATGAAAAACGATACAAAAATCCCCATCGTCTGCGTTCACTCTGTCTTAAGACTTTCTCACACTAGTTCGTACAGTGAACGAAGTGAATGTATCGTACAGGTTGTAATCAACCTCCAGAGAAACAGTTCTCTTTCGGCGTCGAGCAGCCTTCTTAACGGTACAATCAGGAACCACTGCTGTATGTAGGTTGGTGGCCTATCAGAATGATTCTAGCTACGCATGCTTATGGTCCGAGTTTCGAGTCACACATCAGGCAAGCATTTTTAACGAGCACAAGCAGACCCTCTTTACCTCAGACAAGTTGTATCATCATATGTTAAGTAAGTTTATGGTAAAAGGAAAGCTAATTCGAGTGCAAATGAAAATAGTTACAACTGTACGGTCGTGTGTAGTATGAGCTCAGAAGGAAGTTATACTTTGCCTGTTTTAGTGGTGCAACATGTTTCAAAAGTGTTTTAAAGTGAAGGCATACTTATTCCGGTATGTTTTTTAGAAAGTACCGATTTTTTAAGTAATTTTGTGTTTGTGAAAAGACAGCAATTAAGCAGATCGGTGACTAAAAACTTGAGGGCATTAGACACCGATGAACGGCGATCATTTTCATTTAAGAACAATCCGTGCTTAGTAGCTGTTCAGAATTCGGGAAATACGTTACCATAAACTTGATAACGTGAATGAAAGGGTTTATACACGTCTGTGTTAAGAATAGCACGGGATTGGCAGTGAACGTGTACGTTTTCAAGTTGCAGAATATACCGACGTTTTGCCAGTGTTTCTACCTTTCGTTCAAAATTAAGACCTTTTCCCGATTCTTACAATTGTTACATTGTATGCAGCCTGGTGTGAGTTGCAGTGCGATAGGTCTCTGCTCGACTTTCCTACTGGCGATCTGGCGCAACGAGTTCACAGGTAGGTGCAGGTAATTGACGAACGTAACCGCGCCACCACAACGTGTTCGACAATAATGATTGGTACTGGTTTCGACTACCAGTCAGAGAAAGAACTTTCCATCATATCATTTCAGATTGAAACATGCCATCCGTAGTTACTGGTGAAAAATAATTCTAAAGTCAACATCTCTTCGTGTGTAGTCAACGGCGATAATACGTGCAGGGTTCGATTCCCAGCCAGCACAGAACTTTACGTCATGTTATGAAGTTCACAAACGTGCACATCTCGTCACTGGTGAAATAAACCGACTTTCAACGCCTATTCTTGACTAGAAGTTAACGACGATAGGTACCAGATACGAATCCAGGTAGGCCAAAACTTTTTCATCTCGTCATTCCAATTTCAATCAGATCGCTATTGGTGAAAAAATTACGATTCTAACATTTGATTGTGCATAGTTAACAATCATATTACGTGTTGGATTCGAATCTGCTCCAAAACTAATTTTTACGTAATGCCGCACTTTATTACTTGTGATCGAAACCATATTTAATATCTTTCGTGGTTAATTAACAGGAACAATAATTGCTGGATTGGAGTGCCCAGTTCAGTGAAAATGTATTTTCAAGTTGAAACTTGCTTTATGAAATGTCATTAACTGTAATAAATTTATGTTTACAAGCTTAATGTTATGTAATTTCTAAAATGATGAGTTTTGTGATTTTTGCATTATCGTGAGATTAATTTGCGTCTGTACTGATAGCCAAGCAAAGCAGTTATCTCTTGTGGTCTCTTGGAGTAATAATTTTGTACCAGAAAGAGAGAAGAGAACCTGCAAGACAGTTAAGTTATGTGAACTGCAGACAAATCGGCCGAAACGGAATTCAGATCGATCAGATATCTTTGAGCATGATAGTAGCCTGTCACCGGGGTACCTTTTGATATGGTGTCTATTAATCATTATGGGTCATATCTGGTTCAAATTGCTTGTGACGAAGCTGATCATCAGATGGGGAACACAAATAAAGAGATATGTAAACAGGCAGAACACGGCGCTGCGGTCGGCAATGCCTACATAAGACAACAAGCGTCTGCTGCAGTTGTTAGATCTGTTACTGCTGCTACAATGGCAGGTTATCAAGGTTTAAGTGAGTTTGAACATCGTGTTATAAGAGGCGCACGAGCACCGGGACACAGCACCTCTGACGTAGTGATGAAGTGGGGATTTTCCCGTACGACCATTTCACGAGTGTGTCGTGAATATCAGGAATCCGGTAAAACATCAAATCTCCGACATCGCTGCGGCAGAAAAAAAAACCTTGCAAGAACGGGACTAACGACGACTGGCGAGAATCGTTCAGCGCGACAGAAGGCCACCCTTCCGCGAATTGCTGCAGATTTCAGTGCTGGGCCATCAACAAGTGTCAGCGTGTGAACTATTCAACGAAACATCATTGATACGGGCTTTCGGAGCCCCTTGATGACGACACGACACAAAACCTTATGCTCGGTTTACACCAGCAAGTTATTGAAGCAATTTACTTGCGCGGAGGAACTTGCCGCGCGATTTGCGGGTGTAAACATATCGCCAAGTCGGCTTGCGACCGTAGCAATTTATTGTGGAAGTGACTTGCTGCACGTTTTCCGCTTCCAGTGTGAACACCACGCAAGAAGTATCTGCAAGTAACTTGCAGCTTTTAGGATTTATTTCTATTTCCTGCAAGTAGGAAGCGCAAGTTATAGTAAGTATGTCGTCTGCATAACATTCATATTTAACATTTTACTTAATGTGGTGACTTAATTTTATGCAACCATCTTACGTATTATATGCAAACAAATTTCAGAAATGGAGGAGAAACGGGAAGCAGGATACAGAACATTTTATTGAAGCCGTGGAGAGCTACCCCGAAATACGGAACGTGCATAACCGAGACTTTAAGGATAGAGTGAAGAAGGTGAGCGCTTTAAATGAAATCTCGTCGATATTCGACACATCTATAAAAGAATACATAGAAAGTAGCATAACTTGGAGACACAACCCCTTTGCCACCTGCATCCACTCGCTTGTTGTTTTAGGAGTCTAGGAAAAGACGATGTGTAATTATTACATGTTCTATTTACTTAGCTATTCACTTTCTATTTTATGAGCATTAGAAAAAAAAACATTTTTACAAGCATATCATTCTGTAAAATGCAGTTTATTTTAATAAAAATTTAATTTCATTGTTGTGTTTTCACATACCTTCAAATAATTTTCCCTTTTCAAGATTTTAAAAAAAGGCTCTACATACATCGGGTACGATCAGAGAAATCGTGCAGACGGGAATATGAAACAAGTACATTACGGACTTGTATGAGTCTCCTACAAAGAAAAGATATCAAAATTCAAACTTTTTTTGGTTGTATGTTTCACATAAATAAATGAAATGCCTATTTCATTCGTAGCTCAACTGTAGCTATAAATCATAGAGTGACTAGCAAACGTTCCTTTGCTAAAATAGCAGTACCGAAGTTTGTGTCTCGTTTTGATATGACGGGCGCTATTAACATCAACAAATACTCATGATCACTTGAGGACATTCTGCAAAAGTATCCATGCTCTCGATACTAAGTTCTTGCAAAAGGTTATTACAGGCACCATTTTGCGATCTTCTCATTATCTACTCTCTAACCAAAATAATTCTCTTTTTTGTTTTTCACGTTTTGCATTACAATTACAAGAGCTGCAGCATATCTCACTCGCCTACTTGTCATTTTACACTTCGGCTGACACTCGTAGTGGTACTGAAAGCCTATGTAAACAGTATCAGCAAGTTGTTGACGCAAGTTTCTTGCCAAAGAACTTGCGGAAGAATCTTGCTTAATTCTTCCGCTGCTGTGTAAACACAGCTGCAAGCGGCTAGCAATAACTTGCAGCAATAACTTCTGCAAGCGACTTGCTAGTGTAAGCCCAGCTTTACGCTCGCCTGGACCCGTCAACACCGACATTGGTTGTGGATGATTGGAAACATGTTGTCTTGTCAGAAGAGTCTCGTTTCAAATTTTATCGTGCGGAGGGAAGTTTGCGGATATGGAGACAACTTTATGAGTCGATGGACCCTGCATGTCAGCAGGGGACTGTTCAAGCTGGTGGAAGCTCTGTAATGGTGTGGGGCGCATGCAGTTGGGGTGATATGGGACCCCTGTAAGGTTTAGCTACGACTGTGACAGGTGACACGTACGTAAGCATCCTTTCTGATCACCAGTATGAATTCATGTCCATTGTGCATTCCGACGAACTTGCGCAATTCCAGCAGACCAATGCGACACCCACACGTCCAGAGTAACTGCTACAGAGTGGCCGCAGGAACACACTTCTTAGTTTAACCATTTCTGCTGGGCACCAAACTCCCCTGGCATGAACATTATTGAGGTTATCTGGGATGCCTTGCAACATGCTGTTCAGAAGAGATTACCACCCCTTCGTACTCTTGCGGATTTATGGACAGACCTGAAGGATTCATCGTGTCAGTTCCCTTCAGCTCTACTTCGGACATTAGTCGACTCCAGGCCATGTCGTGCTTGTGGGGGGGGGGGGGGGGGGGGGGGGGGGAGACCCTACACGATGTTAGGCAGGTGTACCAGTTTCTTTGGCTGTTCAGTGTAAATAAATATGAAAAGGTTAATTATCGCAGCATGGTGTACGTTATTTGACATAAATGGTCGTTAAATCCTTTAACACTTGTAACTCAACCAAAATCGAGCAATTATGAGATATATGACAGACCTGAAGGATTCATCGTGTCACTTCCCTTCAGCTCTACTTCGGACATTAGTCGACTCCAGGCCATGTCGTGCTTGTGGGGGGGGGGGACCCTACACGATGTTAGGCAGGTGTACCAGTTTCTTTGGCTGTTCAGTGTAAATAAACATGAAAAGGTTAATTATCGCAGCATGGTGTACGTTATTTGACATAAATGGTCGTTAAATCCTTTAACACTTGTAACTCAACCAAAATCGAGCAATTATGAGATATAATATCGGGTGAGAAATCTTACATGATATTTGCTTTGTGGCGCATGTAACCACGTGCGACTTTTCCCATTAGCCTAACCGTGTTCTTTGTTGTGTGCTTTAAGAAATGTGTATACTGGCACTTTCGAAGAGTGGCACTTTCATTTTGCACATACTGTGTAAACAAGACGGTGCCTTCACCTTGACGAAGACGAGGCTGCTGGCGAACAGAATGAAGACGGTCCAGGTGAGATCCAGCAGGTCATGCGAGCGCTCCGTGGTGAGCTTGAGAGCCATGAGCAGAGGGCAGAGGGCCAGCAGCAGCAGGCAGGCGCCGTCAGAGGCGCGCACTCCACTGGCCGCCGGCGGGGCGCGCCACATCCGCAGCAGGCCCAAGATGGCCGCGCTGGGGCCTAGCAGGGACTCGCCCACCTGCGTGCGACCGCCAGAAAACACTGTCCTGCAAGGCACTTCACACCTTACTCGTACACCAGATGTTCACTGTACACTACCGGATCAAAAGTGTCCGGACACACTTAATGGACATAATTTATGACGACTTTGCTGGGGACACTTCCAGTGAGGTGTCTGAACATCTGTGGAGTGGCAGCACATCATTCCTGAAGACCCTAAACCAGAGATCGCTGGGATCCAATCTGACGTTCTACACTACTGGCTTTTAAAATTGCTACACCAAGAATAAATGCAGATGATAAACGGGTATTCATAGGACAAGTATATTATACTAGAAGTAACATGCGATTACAATTTCACGCAATTTGGGTGCATAGATCCTGAGAAATCGGTGCCCAGAACAACCACCTCTGGCCGTAATAACGGCCTTGATACGCCTGGGCATTGAGTCAAACAGAGCTTGGATGGCGTGTACAGGTACAGCTACCCAAGCAGCTTCAACACGATACCACAGTTCATCAAGAGTAGTGACTGGCGTATTGTGACGAGCCAGTTGCTCGGCCACCATTGACCAGACGTTTTCAATTGGTGAGAGATCTGGAGAATGTGCTGGCCAGGGCAGCAGTCGAACATTTTCTGTATCCAGAAAGGCCCGTACAGGACCTGCAATATGCAGTCGTGCATTATCCTGCTGAAATGTAGGGTTTCGCAGGGATCGAATGAAGGGTAGAGCCACGGGTCGTAACACATCTGAAATGTAACGTCCACTGTTCAAAGTGCCGTCAACGGGAACAAGAGGTGACCGAGACGTGTAACCAATGGCACCCCATACCATCACACCGGGTGATACGTCAGTATGGCAATGACGAATACACGCTTCCAATGTGCGTTCACAGCGATGTCGCCCAACAAGGATGCGACCATCATGATGCTGTAAACAGAACCTGGATTCATCCGAAAAAATAACGTTTTGCCATTCGTGCACCCAGATTCGTCGTTGACTACACCATCGCAGCTGCTCCTATCTGTGAAACAGCGTCAATGGTAACCGCAGCCTTGGTCTCCGAGCTGATAGTCCGTGCTGCTGCAAACGTCGTCAAACTGTTCGTGCAGATGGTTGTTGTCTAGCAAACGTCCCCATCTGTTGACGCAGGGATCGAGACGTGCCTGTACGATCCGTTACAGCCATGCGAGTAAGATGCCTGTCATCTCGACTGCTAATGATACGAGGCGGCTGGGATACAACACGGCATTTCGTATTACCCTCCTGAACCCACCGATTCCATATTCAACGGATCTCGACCAATGTCGTGGTACCATAAACAGCAATCACGTTAGGCTACAACGTTGTAGGTGTCGCCACCGGCGGCAGCTGTGTGTGAATGCTCTGAAAAGCTAATCATTTGCAAATCACAGCATCTTCTTCCTGTCGGTTAAATTTCGCGTCTGTACAACGTCATTTTCGTGGTGTAGCAATTTTAATGGCCAGTAGTGTAACTCACTCCAGAGGCGCTTTGGGTTAAGATCAGGACTCTCCGCAGGCCAGTCCATTTCGGGAATGTTACAGTGCACAAATTATTGCCTCACTTTTGCTACTTTATGCCAAGGTGTATCACCATGCCGAACTGTTCCTCTACCGTACACAGTATTCAACATTGTTAAATGTGTTCGTATCCTTCAGCGTTTAGTGTTTTCATAAGCATAATAAGGGGTCCACATGCAACCACGAGAAATATGCCTATACCATGTCAACCCTCCAAGCTACACTTCTGGCACTACACATGATGGCAGCTAACATTCTCCAGGCGTTCGCCAAACCGAAACCCTTCCATCGGATTGCCACAGGGTGTAGCGTGATTCGTCACTCCAAATTACTCGTTTCCCGTCATCCACTGTGCAGTGGCGTCTCTCTTTGCACCACCTCAAGTGTCGCTTAGCACTGACTAGAGAAATGTGTGGTTCATTAGCAGCTGCTCTACCACTGCATCCCATTCTTTTTCACTCCCTAAATACAGTCATTGGGCTGGTAGCACTTTGGATCTAACGAGTGAGTCCTCCTCCAGATTACATCCGATTTTGTACAGACTCTACGTGCAGTGCTTGATGGTCCCTGTGCACAAAGTGCATGGGGTCTGCCTGGTGCTCGCTCAGCTGTGGTCGCTCCTTCGCATTTCCACGTCACAATGACGTCACCAACAGTCGACTAGAGCAGCTTTAGAAATTTGAGATGGCGCTGCAGGATTTGTTACTCAGTTAACATCCAACGACTGGCCCACATTCGCTGACGGATTTGTTACTCAGTTAACATCCAACGACTGGCCCACATTCGAAGTCACTGTAGTCTCCCCACTCACCCATTATGTTTGTACTGCTTCTCTACTGACAGAACAATACTTCCCGCCTCCTTTTATTCTGGCAGACGCACCTCTTGTGACATGTGGTGGTCAATTCTGCATTACTCAGATGTGTCTGGATACTTTTGATCAGATAGTCTACTTAAACCTACAAACTGCCACACAGTTTCATAAACTTATCCATTTTAGTGAAAATGAATGAAGAGTGTAGCACTAGCTAATTACATTATTAAACACCTCCTTTTGAGTATGCATAAACAAAACAGTATTGTAAATTAGGGGTAAGCAGCATAAGGTTGTCCTGTTTTAGGTAAACTGGTCTTGTATTCGATAGGATTGAGGTTCTAATCTCCTTCTGGCCCTGATTTGGGTTTTCCGTGATTTTCCTACACTACTACACGCAAATACCTGGGTGTTTCATATTACAAGACCGTGACTGACTACCTTCCCGTGCTTGACATACTAGACCTCTAAGTACGTAATTTCATGTATGTATGAAATTTTTGTTGTCGTTTTTTAACTGTAATACTATGAAATGTCCAGTACCCTTGTCAAAGTGATTTAACGCCTCACCAACCACCAACCCCACCACGACTACGATTGTTACTTCTAATAATACTCCTGCTACCACTACCAGAATCTGACCTCGAGGAAGATCGGTTGGAATTCTGTAGAAATGTAGCAAGACAGATGGTGATACTGAATTACAACTTATCTTAAACTGAAAAAAGGCAGCCTACATATGTAGCATTTGTAGAGTTAATGAAAATTTTTGACAATGTTTACTGGAATACGTACTTGCTGTGGTAAAATATGTGGAGCGAAAGGCTAACAACAACTTGTTCAGGAACCAGACTGAAATTATAATAGTCAAACAACATGAAACAAAGGCAGTAATTGAGAACGGAGTGAATCAAGGTTGTAGCTTACCTCCTAAATGGTTCAAATGGCTCTGACCACTATGGGACTCAACTGCTGTGGTCATAAGTCCCCTACAACTTAGAACTACTTAAACCTAACTAACCTAAGGACATCACACACATCCATGCCCGAGGCAGAATTCGAACCTGCGACCGTAGCGGTCGTGCGGTTCCAGACTGTAGCGCCTTTAACCGCTCGGCCACTCCGGCCGGCTTACCTCCTATGCTATTGAATTTCTACATTTGGAAGCGGTAAAAGGAAGCAAGGAGAAATTTGGAAAGAGAATTAATGTTCAAGACCAAAAGAAAAATCCTGTTTCCCGTGTAAGTAGGCTGTTTATGTTTTCTTATTGGCAACGTTACGTAGCGCTCTGTATGAAAATCACTGGCTGTGCTGTGTGCAGTCTGTGGCTAGTTTGCATTGTTGTCTGCCATTGTAGTGTTGGGCAGCGGCAGCTGGATGTTAACAGCGCGTAGCGTTGCGCAGTTGGAGGTGAGCCGCCAGCAGTGGTGGATGTGGGGAGAGAGATGGCGGAGTTTTGAAATTTGTAAGACTGGATGTCAATTATGACTATTAAGGTAAATACATTGTTTGTTCTCTATCAAAATCTTTCATTTGCTAACTACGCCTATCAGTAGTTAGTGCCTTCAGTAGTTTGAATCTTTTATTTAGCTGGCAGTAGTGGCGCTCGCTGTATTCCAGTAGTTCGAGTAACGAAGATTTTTGCGAGGTAAGTGATTTGTGAAAGGTATAGGTTAATGTTATAGTCAGAGCCATTCTTTTGTAGGGATTTTTGAAAGTCAGATTGCGTTGCGTTAAAAATATTGTGTGTCAGGTTAAGCACAGTCGTATATAATTTTTCAAAAGGGGACGTTTCATATGTCGAACTTTAGCCGAGGATACCTCACTGGAATCTTCTGATTTTTTCTTGTAGTTTGTGTAATTAGTGTAGATTTTGTTTATTGCTAGCGCGTAATTGTAGAGAGAATCTCCTTTGTAGTTGCAGTCTTTCATTGTTGTACAGTAAAACAGGTGTGGCACGCATGTAAATTTGCACCAAGTATTTCGCAGCTTGCAATTAACTAGATATTATTTTCAGCGCTATGTTAATGTGTTCTCTTATTTTCTGTGTTATCGTGTGAAATATTGTGACACTAATGGCGTGTGAAAAACGTAACACTAGGCTCCAAAGTAAACTGAGAAATAATAGTGACGACGAGCGTAGCTTATCAGCACCACTGTGTAATGAATTAACAGACATTCAAAGTAGTAATTTGGTAACTGTGCATAGGGAAATGGAGCGGGCGTCAAATAATGGTATAGACAGTGAAACAGGTAGTGAACAGGGAAGCATTATCGATCGATCGGTTGGCAACAGCTCGCCTCAGGAATCGGGAATGACAGAACACAATATTGCAAATACTGTAGACTCAGGTTTTGGGTTCTCACCGTTTTCTCAAATGAGTCAAGACACATTTTCCGTTTGTCAAAATGTGAATGTTGCCGGTGCAAATTCAATGCCGAAAAGCACTGAGGAACATGTTTCAGACACCAGTGCATTGTTATTACAATTAATGCAACAAATGGGACAAAAGCTTCAAAAGTTAGACACAATGGAACAAAATCTTCAAAAGTTAGACACAATGGAACAACACCAGAGACAAACACAGCAACAGTTAGACACAATGGAACAAAATATTAAAAAGTTAGACACAATGGAACAAAATCTTCAAAAGTTAGACACCACGTGAAGATTTAACTACTGAGTTACATAACATCGAATCGAAATGTCAAAAAGTCTGTAATGACGTAAAAACACAAATTTGTGAGCATTTCCAACCTATTTTTTGCGTCATGAAAACGCATTACAGAATCACGAAGCAGCCATAAAAGAACTGCAAACTATTGTTCATAAAAATCACGACACCTTGCAAGCTAAAATTGACTCAGTTGCATCTACCGATTCGGTTACGCAACTTGCAAAAACTCAGGGAAACTTAAAGAACACAGTAGATACTCTGAAAATTGGTTCAGAAAGACACATGGAGGAAATTAGTTCATTATCAGAGAAAGTAGTTGAACTTTCGGATCAGCTAAATAATTTATCTACGAAGGTAGATGTTAATCTGAATGACACAAAACCGGTAGTCTTTAATGACACAGAAGAGTGCAAACAAATTAGGAAATTCAAACAAAATCAGAATCAAATTAATACGCAATACAAAAGAGATATCCGGGAAGTACAAGATCAGTTGGCACAAGTAATACAAAAATTTCATATTTCAGAGGACACTCGCGCCCCAATACGGGAAGAGGGACATAGAAATACGGAACAGCCACAAAATAATAACACAGCGCATTTCGGAAATTATGAAAGAAATTGGCAAGGTGCACCGAATTTTGAAATGGAACCGTCGAAACGACGTAACAATGACCGATATGCGACTCACCGACATCATGATTTTGACTATAAGCTGTTCATTACTGCACGTAAATTCAAAACATTTAAGAATTCCGGCAACGACATTCATCCACAAGTGTGGCTCCATCAATTCTCTCATTGTTTTCCTCCCAACTGGTCATTAGAGCACAGATTAGAATTTATGTGTGGCTATTTAGAGAATGAACCAGCTGTAAGAATGCGATCGGTCATTCACGATTGTCACAGTGAAGGAGAATTTTACCGTGCCTTCCTCTCAGCATATTGGTCTCAAACTACACAAGACCGAGTAAAACACAGCATCATAATGATGAAACAGTTCGAACAATCTGAATTTTCCAGTCTTGTGAAATATTTTGAAGACATGTTGCACAAGAATCAGTACCTGTCAAACCCATACAGCCCCTCAGAACTCATCCGCATTTGCTTAATCAAATTGCCTGAACATTTACGACATATTATTTTGGCAGGACGTTGCAAAGACGACATTGAAGCATTTCAGGGACTCTTACAAGAATTAGAAATTGACACAGACAGTCGCGGGATGCAAAAACAGGAAAACAATCAGTACAGGTCACATCCATCACAATTCCGTGACGACAGATATAATAACTGGACACGACAAGGCTATTCTTACAACGCAAATCGTGAACAAAACAGACACCACCCATATGACAACCACTGGCATAGTAACAATAGTTACAGAGAAAGATTGCATTTCCGTAGTAATGAATATGACAGAGATTACCTTAGAAACAGACAATATGGGAACCAAAACAATTATTATCAAGGGAGACAGAATAACTTCAGACGCAACAGTTCAGCGCGTAGTTACGATTTAGGAAGAAATTCTCCACCACATGACCGACAAGTAAGAAATTATGGAATCTACCGACATGACGACACACGATATGATCGTAACGACAGACCTGAATTGCATCAGAACTGGCGGGATTCAAACAGAGCAGGGCCCTCTCGACAACGTGAATTGTAGAAGCTAGGTCTCCTAATCCCAATAACGACGCGCGCCAATAAAGGAACAGACAATGACTCGCACCACAGGCAGCCACCTGCGCCGGCTGGCTCAGAGAAAAATAACACAGACGCTAACCTTGAGAAAAGATTTAGCATTCCTTACCGACGTATAAAACATGACAATTGCTTTTCAGTTGAAAGTCTGCGTACTAGGAAGAGTAAAGGTTTACACCACATTTCACATGTAAAACCGTTTATTGAATGATAATCTGCTGTTTAACTTAGTCTTTGCCATAAAACTTTTCACTTCACATTTCTAGTATGCTTTGTCAGACTTAGAAACTGTTAACATGCAACATTTTGGTTTACTTGAAAATACATTCTGGATTTAAAGTACTTTCTGTGAGATACCAGTCGACACAGTGGTTAGTTTATGTGACAACTACACAGTTTTATCACGACACTACTAATGAGTGACAATTTGCAATGTTGCTTTTGCAGTGTTTCTGTTTTATTTCTGCACAGTTTTTCTGTATTATTCTGGAAAGTAAAACATGTTTCAGTAGTAACTTTTGTGGTATAGCTACAATGAGACAGCCTTTTCCGTAGCACAACAATACGTTACAGCACAGTACTTTCTTCATCATGGCAATAAGCGTAATAACTAAGATATCTATACGCAAAGCATTTCACTTTTGTTTATCATGAGATAAGTACATTGACTTCTGCAGAACTTAGCTTTCGGAGGACGATAACTACAACACTTCCACAGAGATTATGTTGCAACAAGACGCACATTTAGCGCTACAGGACACGTATTTGAGTGATTAATTTTGCACTTAAATCATTTATTTTTAAAGATATTTCAAGTACAATGATACAAAGGTTTTCAGTGATACATTTCATTCCACTGCCGTAATCTGTAACACCTGAGGGTATAATTACATTAATCCTCAGGGGGGTACACGCTTACTTTGTGTACCATGTGTTTGGCAAGCACAAGGAGCCCTAGCTAATATGGTATTTGCTTATACAACTTTACACATCGGTACCATATTTCTCTAACACACAAATTACACAGCTATCTGGTCATTTAACTCAGAGATAAACTTTTTTTACTACATCAGTGACACATGTTTACGCAATTACACAGTTCGGTAACTTCACACTTACGAAATTGTATTTTGTCTGTACTTTGTGAACTGATCATATTTTTTCGGACCCATTGTGATATTATGAGAGCTTTGAATGATATATTTGGTATGGGATCACGATTTTTAAAGTACGTTTGAGGCAGATGACACTTTTGACATGAGCAGAGAATTTTTTTAGGTTTTGAAATTATTGGAGGAAGCTACGACGAATTTGAGAGTTGACTGAGGTGTTATGATGTTATTATTACGATGACTATGTGTATTATGCTGTTGCGGTATGTTTATGATCAATAAGCTGATGCTATATGAGTTATTTGAGTATGCTACGTATCTGTTATGATGAAATATTGAAGAAGTGTCGACAAATAAGGTAAGGAATAATGAGTAGTGGTTAGGGACTCTGGTTTGTGAAACAGGTTGTTGGAAACCAAGAATCGTACTTTAAGAGTTATGAAATGTATGTAAATGTGTGAATGTATTACAATGCCGACAAAAATTTTTTGGACTCTGTTATATCAATAGGATTTTGTTTCTACACACTTGTAACGCAAATTCTTGACCTGTGAAATATTTTTATATGAGACTGTCACTGTAGCGGAAACTGCTGTCGTAAATATTTCCGTAAGAAAGTTAAGTGACCACCTGCACGTAATGCGTCGTGGGCACCCAGATGGGCGCCAGTCGCCTGGAAAGAAGTCATTAGTGAGTGCCTTTCAGAGGCACAGGTGAAAAAAAAAGAGGCCATTATCCTCGCTATTGACATTCCTTTGTAGAAAGCATCGCAAAAAACGACACGGTCGAACTTGAAAACATATGATTATACTGTGGGGCTCTTAATTTATGATATTTACTAAAATTCCTAATGAAACGATGAGAAACATTTCACGGCTATTGTCTTGCTAATTGAGAGAAATGCCATATGGCTTGCTTTATGTATTTATTTACTCATTTTGTTTAATATCTAGTTTCTAGCTGCACTGCAGCATTGGTTAAAATAAAATTTTATAGATGTACTAATATAAATATTTTCTGTCTACAGATCAAGTAAATAATAATTTTTTTTAAAAAATGAGGGAGCACAAAAAGACATTTACCTTCACAGGAACTGCATTCATAATTTTCTTTTCAAGTACTTGGTAGTTTATTTTGTAGAATAAGTTGTGGTGCACCACTTTAATGACATAGATTAAGATGTGAATAGACATTTCCCTTATCTGCATTATTGTCTTTACTGTAATATTTTTCTGCTTGAGCTCTGTCATGTTTAGTTATAATTTATTGCATTTGCTTCTGCTGTTTGCCAGGCATAGTGCTACTAAATTTCACTTTGTATTACTCTGTTAAGCTAATTTTACTACTGATTTATTTTTCTTGTTGCTGCACATTGGCTCATATTAGTTGTAATGTTGCATTTGCTTGGTAATTTAGTTTTACTGTAGCTTGCTTTGCCAATTTCCATTTTTTTGTCATTGCTGTTTGTGTTAATTGTTTTGTGCTGCTGCATTGCCTCATCCCTTAGTTTAGCATCTGAGCTCAGTAGATTTAAGTTAGCTTAAGATGGGGTAGGCTATATGTGAGAACGAGTTGTGATGAACTGGAAGAAATTCATTGGGAAGCTATAAGAAAATGGTTTGGCCAAAAAAGAATTTTGAAAGAGGATGTGAACAGAATACAGAAAGCATGCTTGGATAGGATTTTTTTTGGTGGAAACAAATGTTGAAATAAGGGGAAAGATATACAGTACGAAGTTTTGGGTTGGACTGCAGTACCAAATGTCACACTGAAAACAAACCCTATCCTGTATTTTTGTGTTGTTACAATATGTGAATTTGTGTTTTTCCTGTCTGTATGTGTTTAGCTAATAAGATTTATGTTGCAGAATTTTTCTCATAATATGTTATTTACCTTGTAAAGATGCTTGGACATTATTTATTCCGTTTTGTTTTAATGCTCATGTGTGAAGTTGATGTTTCAAAAGTTATTCTGATCTTTTATGTATTTACTCATGTCATAATTCCTGTAACACTGATGTATATGTATATTTCTATTCTTTTGTAAAGCCTGTATTACCACAAATGTTATCTGTATTGTTATGTTCTTTAATGATGTATTTTGTACCTTTGTTATTGTATTCTTATGTTATAAAATTGTAATTGATACCTGTTCATCAAATTAAGTAACTTGTAAGTTACATTTCACTGCACATGTTTCTGTTGGTCATAGTATATGGACAATATGTGAGAAATAGGAACTGTTAGTGCTTGCACATGTGTTAATAATTCAGCAAGGGTCTGGATAACAGCATTGCTGGTTCTAAGGACAATTCCAAAAACTTTGTGAGTGCACAAGTGGTGGTTATGGACTTGCTATATTGTCCGCAAGACTCTTTGATGGTGATTGTGCACCTGCACAGTCGCAACAGATGGTTGCTGGCCGTCTCTACAAGGACTACAGTGGGTCTACACCTTTGATGACTCACCAACACCATTATTTCTACAAGGACTGCAGTGGATCTGCACCTCTGGTGGCCCACCAATACCATAATCGCTACCAGGACTACAGTGGGTCTGCTCTGTGATGACCTACCTACCTATATTCTTCCAAACTTCGACTGACTCTGCTGTGGGTTTGCTCTGTTGTGGCGCATTACCTGTCTGCATGTCAAGAGTCAGCACTGTCTTTCCATTGGAAGGACAACACTGCTTGAAGACTGCATGGAAATCCACTACTTCCGTGTGCATTCTCTTTTACTGCTCAGACTCTGAGTAAAAAAAAAAAAACTACTATTTTACTGTGATGAATGATCAGGACTGTCTTTATGGACTGTGAGAAAATTTTAGCTTTCGACCAACATTGTATCAATAAGTGTGTGCATTTGATTTCTTTATTATTGCAATTATGATTATGAAAAATTTTTTCAAATCTGTATTGGCCAGTGCCCAAAACAATTTGTAAAATTTTTTTGTGGGGAGCATGGGGGCTATGTAAGTAGGCTGTTTATGTTTTCTTATTGGCAACGTTACGTAGCGCTCTGTATGAAAATCACTGGCTGTGCTGTGTGCAGTCTGTGGCTAGTTTGCATTGTTGTCTGCCATTGTAGTGTTGGGCAGCGGCAGCTGGATGTTAACAGCGCGTAGCGTTGCGCAGTTGGAGGTGAGCCGCCAGCAGTGGTGGATGTGGGGAGAGAGATGGCGGAGTTTTGAAATTTGTAAGACTGGATGTCAATTATGACTATTAAGGTAAATACATTGTTTGTTCTCTATCAAAATCTTTCATTTGCTAACTACGCCTATCAGTAGTTAGTGCCTTCAGTAGTTTGAATCTTTTATTTAGCTGGCAGTAGTGGCGCTCGCTGTATTCCAGTAGTTCGAGTAACGAAGATTTTTGCGAGGTAAGTGATTTGTGAAAGGTATAGGTTAATGTTATAGTCAGAGCCATTCTTTTGTAGGGATTTTTGAAAGTCAGATTGCGTTGCGCTAAAAATATTGTGTGTCAGGTTAAGCACAGTCGTATATAATTTTTCAAAAGGGGACGTTTCACCCGATGACATTGCAATTCTGTCACAGACATCAAAGTGCATGGAAGATCAGTTGAATGGAGCGGCTAATGGCTTGAAAACCGGCTATAAGGCGAGAGTAATGGAGTGTAGCCAAGTTAAGCCAGAGGATGCTGAGGCAGTTAAATTAGGAAATGAGTCACTGGAAGAAGTAGACTGGTTTTGTTGTATGCAGAACAAAATAACTAACGATGGTCGAAGTAATGAAGATATAAAACGCGGCTTTGCAATAATAAGATAATACAGAGCTACTACAAACGATTTACTCGTTTTCGAAGCTCTGTATTTTCGAAGTATTACATGTACAAATATGACTGATTCATGAATGGGACCATAAACTCACCAAATTTGCATTTTATGCTCTACAAATGTACTACGAGTGCCCCTCTGGTCACACGACACGCACCCAAGCTGTAGTCAAGTTCGTTCCATACATCATGCAGCAGCATCCTGCTAATGGTCACCACAACAGCACTGATGCATTTTATGAGCTGTTGCAGTGTTCTTTGCAGCGAGGTGTGTAGACATGATCCTTAATGTATCCCCAACGGAAATAGTAACAAGGTCTTAGGTCAGGCAACCTGGGGGGCCAAAGAAACAGAGCCAAATAATCTTCAAAACTACGCCCAATCCAGCAGTGCGGAAGTTTGAGTTTGTTGTCACGGTCCTGTCTTGTTGGAAGATGGAGTTCTCATAAAAAAAAAAAAATGGTCCGTACTGCTTCGTGTTGGTATTGCACAGAAGACGTTACCTTTTGGCAAATCTCGTTCATGCGCCATAATTTCATGAGGATTTTAAGTGCCACACACATTCACATTATGATAATTAACCTTTTCATATAAATGGAAGTTTACTTGTTCACTGAATATCAGCATGGAGGCGAAATGGTCATCCTCAAGTGTCTCCTGCATTGTGACCTGCAGCCGGACTCAATCTTCAGGTTTTAATTTTTGCCTGTGTTGAGTGGTAAATTCGAGGGCGAATTTCTCCGATGGGTGGAGGAATGTTGAGTGGTACTTAAGTAAATAAATTAGTGAAATCAAAGTGAACTAGAAATTATAATATAAATGAAAGACTTGGTTTAGTTTAGAGAGTTACATACTGGCATTCAGCGGGCAGAACAGCAGAACAGAAGAGACAATGACTGTGAAGTCAGCAAGTTCCACATAAGCGGGCGCTGTCGATTCAGCCGTCAGGGCATCGCCCGACCGGCTCACGTGTTTCTCAGTTGTCGGATGTGAGCGAAGGCCCTCGCCTACATCCCAAGAGCCAGTGACCGACGTTAAGAAGATTCTTCGAGGAGCTTCTCAACGTGACGGAAGAGGCAATGACTGTAAAGTCGTTCACCTCCAGTAAATTGAAGTGAATAAATATGCGAGGCGCAGTTGGCCAGACAGATGAAGATGAAGACGGAGACGAAGACGGAGACGGAGATGAAGACGGAGACGGAGACGGAGACGAGAGACGAAGAAGTGAAGAAGCGTAGCAGTAGTTTTCAGTCAGTTTCGGTGCTGAAGACCGTCATGCAAGAAGAGTCTGCATCATGCACAGACGAACCAAGTCCGCCGCTGTAATGGAATAGCAAGCAGCAGCCGCGGCGCCAGAAGACAGAAGTTAAAAGGTATTTGAAGTCTGATCTTTACGTACCCGGGTGGCTCATGAGGACGGGAAGGAGACGGCCTCACATCAGTAGTCACCTGTGAGCTGGGATGAAGACCTGACAGCCGAAGACTGGCAAGCGGGAGTCCGTGGTTCGAGTCCGCCACACTGGCCTTCCCCCCGCCGCGCCGCTCCGCTGGCCGACACAGAACACACGCGGCCGCTTAGAGAAGAGAAACACTGGGACGCCACATCCAAGGTATCACCGTCCGATGCACGACTTCGCTCGCAATAATTAAACGGGCCACCTCGCGCTGCGCGTCTCCAGTCAACTGGGCGAGACGGCGACACGAGATACTCACCGCTACGCGTAATCAGACGCCGCCGCTGCCGCCGCCGCCGCCGCCGCTGCCGCAGCAGAAGACTTCACAAATGACACAGCTGCCGCTTTCCGAACCAGAACATCCCGTAAGATACAGTTGTACAAATCTTCAATAAAAGTTATCTTATGTAAAAATGATGTTTCATTCGACCTCATACCCGAGCCAAGGAAGAACCCACCCTGCCCACATGTTGTTAAGAGAGAAAAGTTAATTTATTTAATATTTTCACCCTGACAGAATGCTTTAGAATGCTCATCCTGACAATTGACAGCATCAAAAGAGAAAACCCAGATACATTTAGTGACAGAAGTGTCACATTTAGTATCACAACTGTTACACCTGAGCTGTAGACGATACTGTTTGAAATGTAGCGGCCGTCGTAAAAGCGTCCAACAGTTGTCTGTGGTACTCCAAGTTTGTGGCTTGTGCGAAGCTTTCCCTACCCTACTCCACTGCCGCATTTGGCACATTTGGTAGATCGGTAGTTTCTTCTCTGTTTACAGACACAATCAATGTTCCCAAATTGCCGATACCAATGCGCATTCCTCTGCTTACATGACTGTTCTTTCCCACAATTTCTTCTGAATGCACGCTGCGCTGTTTTAATAGATAAACACATGACATATTTCAAACCGAGTGAGGTGGCGCATTGATTAGCACACAGGAATTCGGGAGAACGATGGTTCAACCCCGCGTACGACCATACTGTTTAGGTTTTCCGTGATTTCCCTAAATCGCTTCAGGCAAATGCCAGGGTGGTTGCCTTGAGAGAGCACAGCCGACTTGCTACAAAAAAATGGTTCAAATGGCTCTGAGCACTATGGGACTTAACATCTTAGGTCATCAGTCCCCTAGAACTTAGAACTACTTAAACCTAACTAACCTAAGGACATCACACACATCCATGCCCGAGGCAGGATTCGAACCTGTTACCGTAGCAGTCCCGCGGTTCCGGCCTGCAGCGTCTAGAACCGCACGGCCACCGCGGCCGGCGACTTGCTACCCCCTCCTTCCCTAAACCGAGGAGACCGATGACCTCGCTGTTTGGTCTCCTCCCCGAAATCAACCCAATCCAACATATTTCAACACACAGAAACTCTCGAGTTGCTTTGCCGCCAGTCTGTGAAGCCACTGAGCTCTTAACGCCATCTGGTAAGCACAATGTAAATTAAGTGAGTTCGCGGTTCTATTCATGCATCAGTGGTATTGCCCCACGTAATACTTTCTAAAATATAGAAATCTGTAAACAATTGAACCAGTTATAGTAGCTCTAAACATCTATTTTAACGTCTAATACAAATTTACATGTTACAAAGTCTTTTCCAGAAATATCTGTGTGGAATGTGCCTATTGCGGAAGTGGCAAGTGTACGATAAACAGCATAGTCAGAAAGAGAACAGAAGCTTTCGAAATGGGGTCCTAAAGAAGAATGTTGACGATTAGATGGGTAGAATGTGTAACTAATGAAGAGCTATGTAATCGAATCAGGGAGAAAAGAAATTTATGGCACAAAATTACTAAAAGAAGGGATCATTTCATAGGACTCATCCTGGGGCAACAACAAATAGTGTGCAATTGTTGTGCAAAAGATTTAGAGCAGAGGTTCTCAACTTGGGGGTAATTACGCACTGAGAGTAAAATGAAAATTTCTGAAGGGTGAAAGCAAAGGGCGTCAAACATGTTTCAGCAGCAAAACTAAACTATTTTTAAAAGATCTTTACTACTACAACTACTTTGTAAGACAGTAATTTTGATTACATAAATTACCAATAATCACATATTTTTTAAAGTACTAATATGAGCACGTGACACAATGTGGTGAAAGTTACAGCTTGTGCAACGAACGTATGAACTTCATCCTCAGTTAGTCCACCCACTTAGCCACCCACTACACACATACTTTATATTTTGTAGAATGCATCTGTGACAAATTCAGACATACGAGGGGTACCCAAAAGAAGGCGAACTCACTTTTTGCTGGGTAGAGCTTTTGTAGAACGGCGTTTTCCTGCTAGGAGTACATAGAGTGAACATTTCAGAATCAGTAGGGCGAGTGCCTTCAGTAAAGGAGGTCGGGACTGGATTCGGCAGAGTCTATAGCGACAACTGTTTTGTGTGATTGTCGTTCGTGCAATGGCTGATTTCCATGAACAGCATGCGGTGGTGGTATTCTGCTCGGAAAAGTGGAACAGAAACTCTTGCTTTTTTAGAAACGGCGTTCAAGGGGGATGTTATGGGGGAAACTCAAGTGCTTGAGTGTTTTCCCGTTTCAAAAATGATGAAATGTAAATTTGACGACAAAACTCGTTCTGGTCGTTTTTCCACAGCCCCAACAAAGTGTTGAAAACATTCATGCAATCATCAACGAAGATCGACGATGGACTACTGAAGAAATTGTGGAGCTGTCGGGAGTGACTTGGAGTTCAGTGCAGTGAATTGTGACAGAAGATCTGGGAACGAAAAGGTTGGCTGGCGGATTCGTGTCACCGCTGCTGACTGCTGAACAAAAACGATATCACGTATATATATATATTTTATTCGGAAACGTATTTTATTCGGAAAATTGCATATTTTATAATGAGATTCATTTCCCATGTGAGTTTATATATATATATATATATATATATATATATATATATATATATATATATATATATATATATATATATAAAGCGTGCAGAGGTAGCATATTTTGTAACAAATGTCTGTAAAGCTTGTTAGAAACAAGCAGTACCAATTTTCTCCACCTGCAAAAACCTGAATGGAATTTATCTTTCGTCGTTTTAAAAATAAAAGTGTTCGAAAATAATTATTTTTCGTTTTAAGTCTTCGATAGTTCCTAATATTGACGACAGCGGTTGGAAGGGGGTGGGGAGGGTCACTGGCTAATATCTTATGGCGCCTGTTTTTATTCTCTGTGGGTGTTCTTTGTATTTGGAAAAAGGGACCGATGACCGTAGCAGTCTGATCCCTTTAATCCCCCAAGCCAACCAAATCTTATGGCGCCCAGGGGTAATAGTCTCAGAAACGTTGGGAACCACTGATTTAGAGGCTTGCACAGGATCGACTAGCGTGGAAGCCTTCAGCAGTCTGTCTTCAGACTTAAGATCATGAAAAAAAACTGCTTGTAAAATGAAGTGATGATGATCGTGGTAACCTAATTATAAGCAGCGATCATGTACCTCTGTATCTGTGATTTAATTTATTTACTACACACGTTTCAGAAGGCTTCGTTCTATCAGGTGCGATAAGGCGAAGAATTAAGTTTTTCCCAAGGAGTAAACTATTTCCACAAATGTATAACCACGGCAGGATCGCTAGTGACAATTTTTAGAATCTCACAGTGACACACAAGGAGAAAACACGTGAGTTCGCTTCTCCTCGCAAAATCAGATTAAGCTTGTCAGTGCTTCAGCACCAATGATTAATGCCCCGTAGCAATCTAACGATATTCAGAGACACTCCTAAGTGTGAAGACTGGTCAGGAAAACACCACCGTTATCGATCGATAACCGCCTGTTCCTGGGTCCCAGCAAATTCTGCCTCTAATAGCTACGACGGAAAAATGCAAGAGTCAAAGCCAATAACAAAAAGTCAACACATGTAATCTACTGGCTTCACTTCGACCTCAACAAATCCATCACTTACAGCAAACTCCACCTCCACTTGGCCTGTGGCTCCACGGTCTGGTATAAACACGTGCACAGTGATTAAATTGCAACACTCGCCGAATTACTATTCACCTCCAGCGCAGCGGAGAGCACTAGCGAATTCTTGTAGGATTTCAGTGTTGGAAACTTTGTTGACTGCTAAAAATCTAAAATATCAACTTCAAAGTTTGAAACACCACTTCCTGTCCAGAGCAGCTACGACGTGCCTCCTACACCCAGAAGGATTGCTGGCTCACTTTTCGATTACCTACAAGTCTCGAAGATATGTGCACATGTCGTCCTTTCACCCAATTACTAGAATACAAAAATTCTCATTGGTCATTTGCTTCTCACGACAATAATTTCCTTGGGATGGAATTCAGCACGGATTCAGGAAGCAATGCTCGTGCGATACGCAGTTTGCCCTTTCCTCCCATGATATCCTGTGAACCACGGATACAGGCCGATAAGCAGATTTCATATTCCTAGATTTCCAGAAAACCTTTGACACGGTGCCCCACTGTAGACTGTTAACGAGGGTTCGAGCATACGGGAGAGGTTCCCAATTATGTGAGCCGCTCGAAGATTTCCTGAGTTATAGAACCTATTACGTTGTCCTCGACGGCGAGTGTTCATCAGAGACAAGCGTATCGTCAGGAGTGTACGAGAGAAGAGTGATGGGACCGCTCTTGCTCTACATATACGTAAATGATGTCAGTCAGAGTGAGCAGTAATCTATTTGCTGATGGCGCTGTAGTGTACGGGAAAGTACTGTCATTGAGTGAGTGTACAAGGATGCAGGGTGACTCAGAATTTCTAGTTTGTGAGGTGAATGGCAGCTTTCTCTAAATGTAGAAAAATGTACGTTAATACAGGCGAGGAGGCAAAACAGTTCTGTAATGTTCGAAGTATTTTTATTAAAAATGAAACTCTTCCAGCTGTACTTAAGATTTTACATTTATTTGGCTACTAGTTTCGACGTTGCGTCAACGCCATCTTCAGGCCCGTACACTTTGATGAAATCAATTATGTGTGGCTCAGTACTAGAAGTCCGCGGTGAGACCAACACGTGCTCCACATGGATGGCGGGCAGTAATTAGTGTGACACTAGTAATTAGTGTGACACTAGTTACTGCCCGCCATCCATGTGGAGCACGTGTTGGTCTCACCGCGGACTTCTAGTACTGAGCCACACACAATTGATTTCATCAAAGTGTACGGGCCTGAAGATGGCGTTGACGCAACGTCGAAACTAGTAGTCAAATAAATATAAAATCTTAAGTACAATTATACCAACTGTGTCCCACATTCATCCAATTTAGATATGGATGTACGAAGATTGACTACAGTATTAGTGGTATGTTGCATGACACAGTCACATCGACTGAATATGTAGGTATAACGTTGCAAACACTGTGAAACGGAATGGACCCGTAAGGCCATTAGTATGGAACGTGGATGGTTGTCTGTGGTTTATCAGGAGAATTTTAGGAGCATACAGCTCATCTATAAAGGAGGCTGTGTACACAACTCTAGTGCGACCTCTTCTTTAATACTATTCGAGTGTTAGGGACTCCCACCAGACCGGATTAAAGGAAGACATCGAAGCAATTCAGAGGCGTGCTGCTAGATCGTTACCACTAGGTTCAATCAGCACGCGAGTATTACAGAGCTGCTGCTTGCACTCAAATGAGAGTTCCTAGAGGAAAGCCGATGACTTTTTCACGAAATGCTACTGAGAAAATTTAGAGAAGCAACATTTGCAGCTGACTGTAGAACGATTCATTTTCTGCCAGGAAAGGGAGTCACTAGCAGTTGTACAAGGTACCCTCCGCCATGCACCGAATAAAATGCTGCTTTCTCCCCAATTCTTCCGCAAGTCTATTTCTGATGGGCGGTGAAGAACACTTGTCGTCATTGGAGAATCTCTAGCCCTTAGACAGCGTAATAGGCTCCATCAACGACCATTTGAGTTGGATTAAGTAAAGACCACACCATCAGCTCCATGCTGGACAAAGCTCACATGTACTAGTTGCTGGCTCTTGCATCCCCAAAAGCCAAACATAAACCTTAGGAATGATATCTTAAAAATTATTCATGTCACCACACCTAATGATGGAAGCATGCATTGTGATAAACTTATGCCGTAGACGTATATGGACCGAACACGCACTGTGCCATGTTAGTGATTCAAAGCAGCATCTAAGCCGTGTGACAGAGGAAAAAGTCGAGTTCCTGTGATTACGCACTGTCCAAGTGAAGCTGACGGTTTTACTCATTTAAAGTTGAAAACAATCGCTGATTTTAGCAGTAGGACGATCTGTTGTACTATTTTTACACAGGTCAATCTAAATTGTCCGAAAACCAATTTTAACGTAATGGTTATGGTTTTTACCTTCGGTCAGGTGAAAGGATAACAAAAAGTTTCAAATATCGTATTGACAGTTTTTCTCCTTTTTACAAGTGATAGAAACACAGATATGCAGTGAGTTCCCGTCTTAATTGCACTGTGAACCCTTTCACTGCTTCCACAGGCGTAGAAGAGAAAATATCAAGTTTCTGACGATTCCTCAACAATAGGAGTGACTGTTTTATTATGCTTTTGTAAGAAATGACATCCGTTTCTATCCACTATGTCTGGTTTTTACACAAGCAAGCGTTTATGGTTCAAATGGTTCAAATGGCTCTGAGCACTATGGGACTTAACATCTGTGGTCATCAGTCCCCTAGAACTTAGAACTACTTAAACCTAACTAACCTAAGGACACCACACACATACATGCCCGAGGCAGGATTCGAACCTGCGACCGTAGCAGTCGCGCGGTTCCGGACTGAGCGCCTAGAACTGCTAGACCACCGCGGCCGGCAAGCGTTTATGTTTTATCAGTTTTCCTTGATACAGAGGGACACAAACCCACATCCCAGCGTTCCATAACATTGCGCCCCTACCTTCTACGCTACGCTGAAGCTATGAAAAGAACGAGCTTGTATTTCATGTTGATGAATTCTGACGGCTTTAATCGCCGATATGTTGTTAAATGACATTTAATTACAATAAATCTTGCCAAGAACGACACGTTTTTGATAAATCTTCAATGTGCCGTTTCCTTAAAACGGCGTACCTCCACAACACGCGAGTTATAACACGAAAATAACTAAATAAGGAAATTCTTCAACCACCGATTAGACTTTTCCTGTCGTTTTATGAGAACAAGTACCAACAAAGACGCGTTTTCGAGAGATCGTCAATATGCTGGCGTGTAGAAATGATATATAATCATGAATTGTAAGTTGTAACTTAAAACACACCAAGTATTTGCTTCAGCTGGACACAACAAATAAAATACGGCCTCTCCTAAGTTCTGCTTGCGCCTTATTGATTCTACATTACGTGGCACATTGCGAAGTATCGCAGAACTTTTTGTGTTTCAAGCGACGAACGGCTTCTCATCGGGAAACAGTAGGAAGTGACGTCACAAAACTCGTAAAGCGCCACGTCAACGTTACTGACTCGTCCCGTGTGACAACTAGTGAAGGGTTCCCCGAAAAGTTGTGGTCGTTTATTGTGTTGAGCAATATTTCAAATACTGTTATTGGCAGAAGCGGCACTTCTGTATTCGCAGACTCAGGAGCTAGATAACGGGCCAAAAGGCAGAGTTTCTTTTCTCTTCTGCGTTTTCGCATATTTTTACATGCCAGAAAGGAAGATCACGCTGGAAACCGAAATGAACTGTGTTTTATTCTCAGTCTTACTACATCTGATATTCAGCCCCCTTTGTACCTACAACCACCTATCCTCAAAAGGATGATCGCTGGTCTGAATGAATGTTGGTGTAATTACAAAGCATGAGACTGGGTAAATTCAGGGAGACACTCTTGGTTTAACTTTGCAGTAGAAGCTTGAAAGAGGCAGTTGGGTGTTGTCTGGAATGCCGACCCATGGCGCTGATCAGTCGTGAGACTCGGCTGCGCAAGCGCTTTAAACTTGTGGCAACGTGATTGGATCCTCTGGATCTACGGGCTAGAGACACCTTGTTCCAATTTCGAACTTTGATCCGAGTGGAAAATTTTGATGCAAAGGAATCAGGCGTTGTTTCTCTTGTCTTCTTATTTGAGGAGATGCCTGCTACCACGGGCAATTTTCATCTTGGTGTTTGGTCAGTTTCACACCGCACCCCCAAGTCTCTTCGATCTCTGTACGCAGAGGTGGGGCAGGTTGGATTTTATATACGGTTAGGCAGCCACTGTTCCGTGGTCGCGCAAACTGGCGTGCTAGTTATTTGCGCATTTGAGGCGATTTTTTATGGGAGTTCTGTTTCAAGTTAGGATTCTCTATAACGATTACCCTCTGTCATTAGGAGCAGTGCCCGACACACACGAGTGATCCCTAGAAACCTGAACTACTTCAACAGGACATAATTTCCCTCCGGAACCTCGTAGAAACGGGATAGTTGTTTTAATGATCTCAGTAGCTCTGGGAGAATCAGAAATACCGCCCGTTGCTGGCAAGTTGATTGTTGTGCTGTGCACGTGGTCCTTTGTGTGGTACAATGCAGCGCTTGCTGGGCGTGTTAGTTCGTTCGTAGCCCCTCTGTCGCAGTTTGTGAAGTCTGTATGTGCATAGCTCGGGCCATGTGACAGTAAGGAGCAAATTAGTGATTTGTTTGCAGTCTTTAGCTGGCAGAGACATGCAATGCAAACTTCGAGGGAGGGTTTTTATTGTGAAAATATATTGGAAGATAGACTCATTGGTTACACCACAAAGGGCATTACGGAGAGAATTCAGTGTGCGATATTCCGACAAGTGCAACAATTTTATCGACTGTAAAGAAGCTGGATGGGCACCTGTGGTTTAGGGATAGCGTCTTTGATCAGTAATCAAAATATCCTTAGTCCCGGGTTCAAACCCCACCCCTGCTTAAACTTTGAATAAAAGAAATCAGTAATGGCGTCCGAAGACGTCGGCGTAAGAAGTCACCCTCATTCTGGCAACGGCCTTGTCAAAGAGGGCAGGGGAGCACACAAAGTTCAGGGCACACCGTCTTGCCCTTGGGGGAAGGGGCGGGGGGGGGGGGGAAACAGCTCCTAAAAGGCGGAAGAATCATCAGTGATCAGCGACATGAGGAATATGAAGTGAAAGGAAGTCACTATATTAAAGACACATAACGTGAATACACAGGACACGTGACCTGTAATTGAAAGAGTGTCATGATGATCTCTCCATTGGCAAAATATTCCATACTAGTCCCACATACGGATATCTGCGAGGAGACTGACTCCCAAGGGGGAGGTGACCGTGAGAAAAATATTCAATAAACAACGAAAGGATAACGTTCTATGAGAGAGATTTAGAATGTCAGAAATATGAACGCGGTAGGGAAGGTAGAAAATCTGGAAACGGAAACGCCAAGGATCAATTTAGATAGAGTGAGCGTCAGTGAAGTAAAAAGTAAAGAAGACGAGGATTTCTGGTCAGAGGGACACGGTAATATCAACAGCAGCAGAAAATGACGTAACGGGAGTGGGATTCGTTATGAATAGGGAGGTAAGAAAAAAAGTGAGTTACTGTGAACAGTTCTCTGATAAGGTTGTTCTCATCAGAATCGACAGTATATCTTCACCGAGAGCAATAGTTCAGGTACACATGCCGATATCGAAGCAGAAGATGATGAGATAGAGAAAGTATATGAGGATAACGGTTAATTCAGTATGTAAAGGGATATAAAATTCTAATAGTCTTGGGGTATTGGAATGCGGATGTAGGGGAAAAAGTGGAAGGGAGGGTTACAGAAGAATATGGGCTTGGTAGTAGGAGTGAGAGAAGAGAAAGACTAACTGAATTCTGCAATAAATTTCAGATGGTAATAGTGAATACTCTGTTCGGGAACCACAAGAGGAGAAGGTATACTTGGAAAATTCTGGGAGAAACAGGAAGATTTCAGTTAGATTACATCACGGGCAAGCAGAGATTTCGAAATCAGACATTGTATTGCGAGGCGTAGCCAGTGGCGGGTACAGACTCAGATCATAATTTGGAGATGATGAACAGTAGGCTGGTAGGCTGGTCAGGAAGAAACAATGCGCAGAGAAGTGGGACGCGGAAGTAAATGTCCAGGGAAATTCAGGGATACAAAAATACAAGTTACTTAGAAATGAAATATTTAGCAAGTGCAGAGCAGGTAAGGCGAAATGGCTGCATGAAAAGTGTGATGAAATTGAGAAAGAAATGATTGTCAGAAAGATTCACTCAGCACATAGAAAATTCAAGACATCCTTCAGTTAAATTAACGGCACATTAAGAGTGCAATGCGTATTCTACCGTTAAATGCAAAGGAGAGAGCGGACGGTTGAGAAAAGTACATTGAGGCCGTTTATGAGGACGTATCTGACGATGCGTTAGAAGAAGAAACAGGAGTCGATAGGGAAGAGACAGGGAATCGAGTACTACAATCAGAATGTAGAAGAGCTTTGGAAGACTTAAAATCAAACAAGGCAGTAGGGATGGATAATATTCCATCAGAATTTCTAAAATCATTGGTGGCGATATACCATCTGACTTTCGGGAAAACATCATTCACACAGATCCGAAAACTGCAAGAGCCGACAAGTGCGAGAATAATAAAAATTATATTACAGCTTGTGCATCTAAGTTACTGACAAGAATAATATACAAAGGAATGGAAAAGAAAATTGACGATCAGTTATGTCTAAATCAGTTTGGTGTTAGGGAAGGTAAAGGCACCAGGAGGCAGTTCTGACGTTGCGGTTGATAAAGGAAGCAAGTCTGAAGAAAAATCAAAATACGTTTACAGGATTTGACGAACTGAAAAAAAACGTTAAACAACGTAAAATGGTTTAAGATGTTCGAAATCCTGAGAAAAATAGGGGTAAGCTGGAGGGAAAAATGGATAATATACAGTACGTACAAGAACCAAGAGGAAACAATAAGAGTGGAGGACCAATAACGAAGCGCACGGATTAAAATGGATGTAAGACAGAGATGTCGTTTTCTGTCCCTTCTGTTCAATCTATACGTCGAAGAAGGAATGACGGAAATTCAAGAAACGTAATACGAGTAATTCACTAAATTATAGGCCCATATCATTAACGTCCATATGCAACAGAATTTTGGAACATACGTTGTGTTCGAACGTTATGAATTATTTCTAAGAGAACCGTCTACCGACACATGGTCAAGATGGATTTAGAGAACATATTCTTGTGAAACACAATTAGCTCTTTACTCGCACGAAGTGTTGAGTGCTATCGACAAAGGATTTCAAATTGATTCCATATTGCTAGATTTCCAGAAGGCTTTTGGCACCATACCTCACAAGCGGCTTGTAATCGTATTGCTTTCTTACGGAATATCGTGAAAGTTATGCGACTGAGTCGTGATTTCGTCAGAGAACTCACAGTTCGTAGTTACTGGCGGAAAGTCATCGACTAAACCACAGGTGATTTTTGGCGATCCCCGAGGTAGTGTTGTAGATCCTATGTTATTCTGTATCTATATAAATGATTTAGAAGACAATCTGAACACCTGTCTTAGGTTGTTTGCAGATGATGCTATCGCTTATCGTCTAGTAAAGTCATCAGAAGATCTAAAGCAATTGGAAACGATTTAGATAATATACCAGTATGGTGCGAAAATTGGCATTTGGTCCTAAATAATGAAAAGAATGAGGCCATCCACATGATGCTAAAAGAAATCCATTAAACGTCGGTTACAAAATAAATCAATCAAATCTAAAGGCCGTAAATTCAGCTTAATACCTAGGAATTACGATTACGAACAACTTACATTGGAAAGAAAACATAGAAAATGTTGTGGGGAAGCAGAATCAAAGACTGCAGTTTATTGGCAGAATGCTTAGAAGATGCAACAGAGAGATTGTCTGCACTACAGCTGTGCGTCGTCTTTTGGAGTAGGAGAACATGGGGTACAGTGAAACATGGGGCACAGAGAAGCAAAACAGTTTTTCCGTAAAATATTTGTATCTGACCAGTGGCACTCCTAGTGAGTAAACTGTGAGTTAACTATCTACTGTTGATTTAGTCTGAAAATGACTGCCGTTGAATAGAGCCACATTAGGTCAGAGTATTTGTTTTTTCCTGATAGAAAGTAAATTTTTGACACCTCCTGATAATCTGTATTGTGTAATTTTACTGGTGTTTACAGAGTATTATGTTATATATTTGAAAACGACATTGTCTGCAGTACAGATACAGGAAAATAACATTAATGTTCATCAATTAGTTTTTATGTCAAAATGTGGTTTTGGTGAACAAGGTACGAATATGTAGGGCACATTGAAATTTGAGTCATTAGGGCACAGTGAAACGTTTCTGTTTGCCCCATATGAATTAAAAATATATTATTATTTAAAAGGAATTTAAAAGTACGTTTATGCCCTTACTATGACATTTGATGCTAAAAATGTCTTTTGTATTTTTTTAGGTGTCAAGAACGGTTCGTAATTATGAAAGAATAACAAACATTGCTTCATTTTCTGAAGATTCGATGGAAGAAGTTGTCAGACTTGCTCAGAACGGAGCGAGTGCTGAAATGAAAGGTCAGAAGCGTCTAACTATTTTCAGATATATGCTTAAGTCAAAAATGCATGATGATGAACAGGGAGAACTGAAGTTTAGACACAATTATGAATGCAGAAAAGTGTTTTCTGTTGAACAGGATAAGATTAAATTTTACCACGTTCAAAAATTTGGTATGGTCTTTCAACTGAACAATGTGGGACGCTAGCCTATGAAATGGTCGTTGTTAATGAAATTCACCACCATTTTAAATTGGGATGAGTTGAAGACATGGGGTGTTGACTGGTTTAGAGGATTTTTGGCAAGAAACCCAAGATTAAGTATTCCCACGCAAGAGGGATGTAGTCTGTCTAGGGAGGCTTCATTCAACAAATCAAATTTTGGGACGTTTTTCAATAAGCTACAGTCACTTTATAAAAGTTACCCAGAGTTTATAACTGGATTGAGGATATTTAATTTAGATGAAACTTGCACTAGTATTGTACAAAACCCTCCAAAAGTAGTTGCAGAAAAAGGTGTAAAACAAGTTAGCAAGTGCATGAGTGCAGAAAAAGGAAAATCTGTGAGACCATATTGTATTGCTTCTCCTAATGGCAACACAGTTCCACATGTGAAGATTTTCCCTAGGGTTTACTTCAAACCCCATATGGCTGATCACGCTCCTCCCACAACTCTAGGGCTAGCTGAGAGCTCAGGTTGGATGGCAGCCGAGCTCTTTGTACAGGTAATGGAACACTTTATTAAATATTCTAAAAGTTCAAAAGAGGAACCAACTTCTCTGTGGTAACCACGAAAGTAATTTATCAATAGACTTGTTAGAAATAGCGAAGAACAATGGTATTACAGTTCAAACGTTTCCACCACATTCCACCAACAAGTTCCAGCCTCTAGGTGCTGGTATTTTTAAGCCATTTAAGACATTTTATAATGCTGCTGTTGACGGTTGGCTTATGGAACACGATGGTCAAACATTCTTCAACTTTTGATATTGCGAGCTGCGTAAATGTAGCTCACCACAAAGCAAAGACACCAACCACCATTATAGCAGCATTTCGCAAAACAGGAAATGTTTCTTTCGATATAGATGTATTCGCAGAAGCAGACATTCTGGGTAGTTATGTGACTGGCTATCCTTGTGCAGCTCTGCTGGAACAGGAGTTATTGTTCATGGGAAACAGGAGGCTTCATGTGCGAATGACCCCACCTCATCTATGGAAAATTCGCAAGTGTTAAAATATTCTCCTGAAGACGTCCATGCTTATACCAAAGCTAGTAAAAGAAAGAACAAAAGACGTGGTTGCAGGAAGGGCAAAAGTATCATTGCAACCAGCACACCAAAAATGAAAGCACAACAAGAAAATTTAATGGAAAAAAAGGAAATATTGCAAGTGAGAAAACGGCATGATTCAGATTCTAGCAATGACAACACCGATGCTATTATCCTGGACAATTTTGACAATTATGAAGAAATGCATGAAGAACTAATGTCACCACTGAAGCCAGATGAGTTTGAAGACATGGAGAGGGATCCAAAATCAGATGATTATGTTTTGGTGCAATCTGAAACCTCTGGCAGGAAAAAAAATTACATTTGTGTTGTAACCAAGGAAAAGGACTCTGAAGAAGACTGTGAAGTAAGCTTTTTTAGGACGACCACAAGAAAGCAGAATTCCTTTCTAAAACCACAACTTGAAGACATAGCATCAGTACACCATTGCCAAATAAAAATGATCCTCCCAAAATCTATTCATTGTGAACAAACAAAAGAATTCAAGAACTACTTATCATTTGGTTCAAAATGGTTCAAATGGCTCTGAGCACTATGGGACTTAACTGCTGAGGTCATCAGTCCCCTATAACTTAGAACTACTTACACCTAACTAACCTAAGGACATCACACACATCCATGCCCGAGGCAGGATTCGAACCTGCGACCGTAGCGGTCGCGCGGTTCCAGACTGAAGCACCTATATCCGCTTGTCCACTCCGGCCGGCTTATCATTTGGAACTGACTTTTCTTCCATAAATATGGAATAAATCTCAATGAATATTTCCTCAGAGTTATTGACGTGTTTTATTTATCTGGTAGCTGTGGGCATTCTTATTCTAGTATTGCGAAACATTCAAGTATTTGCACGTAAAGAATAAGTATTCTACATCATTTCAAGGTTAAGAGTGTGGTTTTTTTAAGTGAGCATGTCCAATAATTATTATGGTAATGCGTTTTTGGTTAAATACCAGAGAGATGATAAATCTTTAATCGTTACAAATGTTTGTATCACTGTGCCCTACCACTTGTTTCAGTGTACCACACACATGAGGCACAGTGAAACAGATGTAAGATTGATTTCAAATTATAATTACAGACACTAAAAAATATTTCTCAACTGTGAAAGTTGTGTTCTACAATGTGCAAACAAGTATCTATTTACCCTATGTATTACAATGTCACTGGAATAAATATATGTGGATTTACAACTAAGTTTGGATTACTTGTTTCACTCTGCCCCATGTTACTCTACTGCTCCGCAGTGTGGGATCCTTACCAGATAGGATTAATGGAGTACATTGAGAAAGTTCAAAGAAGGTCATCACGTTTTGTATTATCGCTAAATATGGGAGAGAGTTCACGGACATGATAAAGGATCTGGGGTAGACATAATTAAAACAAAGGCGTTTCTCGTTGCGGTGGTATCTTCTCACGAGATTTAAATCACTAACTTTCTCCTCCAAATGTGAAAGCATTTTGCTGACGCCGATCTGAACAGGGAGAAACCATCATCCTAATAAAATAAGAGCAATAAGAGCTTGCACGGAAAGGCAAAGGATTTCGTTTTGGTCATACATTGTTCGAGAGTGGAATAACAGTATTATTGTGAAGGTGGTTCGATGAACCCTCTGCCAAGCACTTAAATGTGATTTTCAGAAGTGCCATGTAGATCTGGATAAAATAAAAAAAAGGTTCAAGCTTGGGATTGAAATTCAAGGTGAAAGGATATCAGTGTTAGGATTAGCTGATGACTTTGCTATTCTTTGTGAAAATGAAGAAGAATTACATGGTCTGTTGAATGGAATGACCAGTCTAATGAGTAAAGAATATGGATTGCGTGTAAATCGAAAAAAGACGAAGGTAATGAGAAGTAGCAGAAATGAGAACAGCGAGAAACTTAACATCATACCTGGTGATCACGAAGTAGATGCATTTAATGAATTCTACTACCTAGGCAGGATAATAAGCAATGGCAGATTGAGTAAGAAGGACATAAAAAGCAGACCAGTACTGGCAAAAACGGCATACTTGACCAAGAGATGTCTACCAGTATCAAATGCAGGCTTTAATTTGAGGTAGAAACTTCTGAGAACGTAGCTTTGGAGTTCAGCATTGCGTGGTAGTGAGACAATGATTGTGGGAAAACTAGAAGACGAGAGAATAGAAGCATTTGAGATGTGATGCTACAGAAGAATGTTGAATATTAGGTGGACTGATAAGGTGAGCAATGTGGTGGTTCTGCACACAATCGGCAAGGAAAGGAATATGTAGAGAATACTGACGAGAAGAAGGGACAGGATGATAGGACATCTGTTAAGACACCAGGGACTAATTTCCATGGTACCAGAGGGAGCTGTAGAGGGTAAAAATTGTAGAGAAATATAGAGACTGGAATATATCCACAAAGTAATTGAGGACATAGACTGCAAATGATACTCTGAGAAGGAGAGGTTGCCACAAGAGAGGAATTCTTGACGGATGGCATCAGACCAGTCGGAAGACTGATGACAGAAAAAAAGAAAAGGAAACTGGAAACAATTGGTGTACTAAACAAATGTAGATCGTTACCGTGGGTAGAGGTTATTGTTAATGTTCAAAGACGCTTGGAGGACTCTGCAAGAAAATCGTTACCGGTACGACGATTGAGCCAGGAGACAGGCATTTCATACGGCACATGTCAGAGAGATGCGAAGAAATAGGCATTGCGACCAAGAAACAGATCATGGGTAAAGAGTGCATTATTGTCGATGGTTTGAGGGGTCTCCTATTCAACGTCCAGACATTTCTCCATAACCTGGCCACTCACAGACGGCAGATAGCAGTACAAGTAGTGGAGGGTATATAGAGTCTGTCGGGGGGACGTGAAAAACAGTGCAGTCGAGATCGTAACGAACGATTTACCTGACGTCCAAAAGAGTATGGTCTTAAATACATTCGTGGAGCAACTGGATGATATCAGACTTACAGAAGGTTATTTCCAACAAGCTGGAGCAATCCGTCACCCATCTAACGGTTCCTTATAACCAGTTTCTTTGGTGACCGAAGAATCTCAAAAAAACTGTGGCTCCCTGATCACCTGACGTAATGTACACTGAATGTTTTTCTTGGGAGGAGTGTCTTAAAATCAGAGTGTACAGAAATAGACAATGGACAACTGCAGAGCTCCGTCACGCCGCTACATACGAAACAAGCAAGATTTCTGAGGATACAGTTCACGGAACATCGTGGAATATGGTGAACCGAGTACAGTTGTGCATTGATGCTGGTGGGCGGCGCTTCCAGCATTTGCTGTGAGTACTTTGTACGAATGTATATAAACTTCCAATTGCGTTTTATCATCTTCCAAAACTTCAAATGTATCCCATTATTGGTTAAAATGTTATGACTCATTAAAGTAATTTCGGTTTATATGGATCGTACTGTATTTCCGCTACCATTTTACTTACATTCATACACATGGCCCAATCACATTAATGTGCCCGCCGTCAACGTCCAGTAATCGCTCACAGACGGCAAGTGGCAACACTAAAAGCCTGTTAGGGGCTCGCGGAAAACAGAAGAACGAAGTCGTAATGCGCAAACAGTGCTGTTTATCTGATTCTCGGCATATGGCTTGAAGAAAATCTTAAGTGGGAGACTCACACAAATTATATCTCAAAAAAGCTATCAACTGTGTGTTACATTTTAAGGATACTCAAAAAATCAGTCACAAAATCTGTTGTCATACATGTAATTATGCTTACTTCCATTCTACATTACAGTATGGAATCATATTTTGGGGGAACTCACCTGGAGGTAGATATATTTTCAAAATGCAAAAAAGGCAATACGCATAATATGTAACCTAACAAGGGAACCTCCCCATCGCACCCCCCGCAGATTTAGTTATAATTTGGCACAGTGGATAGGCCTTGAAAAACTGAACACAGATCAATCGAGAAAACAGGAAGAAGTTGTGTGGAACTATGAAAAAATAAGCAAAATATACAAACTGAGTAGTTCATGGGCAACATAGGCGACATCAAGGATGATGTGAGCTCAGGAGCGCCGTGGTCCCGTAGCTAGCCTGAGGAGCTGCGGAGCGAGAGGTCCTTGGTTCAAGTCTTCCCTCGAGCGAAATGTTTACTTACTTTATTTTTGCAAAGTTATGATCTGTCCGTTCGTTCATTGACTTCTCTGTTCACTATAATAAGTTTAGTGTCTGTGTTTTGCGACCGCACCGCAAAACCGTGCGATTAGTAGACGAAAGGACGTGCCTCTCCAATGGGAACCGAAAACATTTGATCCAGGAAAACACGTCTGATATATTCTATACGACACTGGTGACGGCATGTGCGTCACATGACAGGAATATGTTGTCGACCCAGCTAACTTCCACACTTTGCGAATAGGTAAAAAAAGATTCTTCTACCTTGCCCGATTTACGTTTTCTTGTGGATGTGATAATCACTCCCAAAAAAGTGATGAAAACATAAGAGTGTGTCCCATAAACTGCAACAAATGAATGCAACAGTTTCATAGTCGCACAGTTTTCTCTGTGCTCTGTCAAAACATATGTTTTTAACGTTTTCAAATTTTTCCGTGTGTAGACCGTCAAATCATGCATATGTCCAAGCAAATCTGAACATGTCCTGGAATTTTGGAGAGCGGAGTTGATTATGTGTGAGTACCTGAACTCTGATAATTGTCTGAAAATAAAAATTTAAACTTTTCACTCGAGGGAATACTTGAACCAAGGACCTCTCATTCCGCAGCTGCTCACGGTACCCACGGGACCACGGAGCTCTTGAGTTCCCATCATCCTTGCTGTGGATTATGTTGCCCATGGACTACTCAGTTTGTATATTTTGCTTATTTTTTCATAGTTCCACACAACTTCTTCCTGTTTTCTCGATTGATCTGTGTTCAGTTTTTCAAGGCCTATCCACTGTGCTAACTTATAACTAAATCTGAGGGGGGTGCGATGGGGAGGTTCCCTTGTAAGACATAACGAATCATGTAGACAACATTTCAAAACAAATGGCATTATGACACTGCCCTCTGCATACATTTATAATATCGTCTCATTTGTCAAGTCATACCTGTTAAACAATGACTGCACACTAAAATTCAATGGAGATATTCACCTGACCTACATATGATTCAGTCCAGAACTACCTGCTACTAAAAAAGTGTTTTAAATGTTGGGATACAAATGTACAGTATAATAATTTATCAAATGAAATCAAAGCAACAAAGAACGCAAGAGCCTTCACACATAAGTTAAAAAAAATATCTCTTGGACCATTGCTTTTATGCAGTTGATCATTGTTTTGAAAGGGGTTAAAATTGTAAAAAATTTTATGATAAGTGTTCAATTAGGTCTGAAAATTATATACTGTGCATGTCTATGAAATATACTGGATTATTATATACTGTGCATGTCTATGAAATACACTGGACTACTTTACTATTACATTTGTATTGGCTGTTTGTATTTTACCATACAACATTTGTATTTACTGTTTTGTTAAAGATAGCTAACTTCCTCATTACAATATAATGTAAAATCAACTTATTATAATTACTTGCAAATATGTTCTCTTGACCTGTCCAGTACTGTATGTACAATCTTACAATTCTATGATTTGTATTAACTGTTTTGTTTAAGATATATAATTTCCTTGCTACAAAATAATGTAAAAATCAATTTGTAAAAATTACTTGTAAATAGCTCTCTTGACCTGTCCAATATCATATGTACAGCTGTACAATACTATGATTGCCTGGATCAATACAAATACAAATACAAATACATGTCCAAAATGGCATTATTATTGACTTTCGGGCCAAGGGTGGAAGCATTTCCGAAACAGGTAAGTCTGTACACTGCGCATGCCACCATGGTTAAAGTATACCGTGCATGGCAAAATGGCGCTCTCGAAAACTGGTGCCAACGCAACTGTTATGGACCACGGGGTATAGACGTAGGGGTAAACGACAGCTGCACAGATCTGTTCAGGCGAACAGACGTGTAACTGTTGAGCAACTGACAGCCCAGGTGATCCAAGGACTACCAACAGTGTCTCCTGTACGACCATTCAGCGACGTTCCTGTGTCTGGGGTTCCGTGGCACACACCTGGTTCACGCACCCCCGCTGACTGATATTCACTGGCGATGAAGACTATAATTTGTAATCCAGTACGGCAAGTGGACGTCCAGTGCAAGGCGACAATTGGCCTTTTCAGATGAATCACATTTTATGCTGCATCAGACAAAGGGCAGTTGACTTGTACAGCGTGAGTTTGAAAGCCAACAAGATGTAACAGTCGCCGGAAGGGTCCAAGTTGGAGGAAAGAGTGTTATGGTATGGGAAATGTTGTCATGGCATTCCCTGGATAATCTCATCATTCTGGAAGGCACAATGTATCAACACAAATATGCATCTCTCATTGCAGACCGTGTCCACTCCTACATGCAGTTTGTTTTTCCTCGACTTGATGGCATCTACCAGCAGGACAATGCAACGAGTCTCGCAGCGCACAATGTAATGCATGGTTCAAAGAGCACCAATATGAGTTTACCATAATCTTCTGGTTATCGAACTCCCGGATTAAAACCCAATCTAGAATCTATGGGACCACCTGAATCCGACTGTTTGCACCATGGATCCTCAACCAAGAAACCTAACGCAGCTGTCCAAGGCACTGGAGTTGGCAGGGATCCAAATCCATGTTGGTTCCTTGCAGAAGCTGATTGACTCTTATCCTGCTTGTCTCACAACAGGCTGCACTCAAAAAGGTGGTTGTTCAGGCTTCTGATAGACGGTCATATTATTATGACTGGATAGTGTAGAACCGAACTTATTCTTTAATAGGCGATGATTCACTTCATGCATCGTGTGCACAGTGAACTTTTGTGATTCTTTTCAGATTATTTGACAGTTCAATCATTACTGTAAAATGGTGAAATTTGATTTCGATAATTCTGTTACTTTACGTCTTGGTACGTGAGCCACTGAGAGTGGATGTTACACTACTGGCCATTAAAATTGCTACACCACGAAGACGACGTGCTACATACGTAAAATTTAACCGACAGGAAGAAGACGCTGTGATATGCAAATGATTAGCTTTACAGGGCATTCACAAGGTTGGCTGACATGAGGTGCTGACATGAGGAAAGTTTCCAACCGATTTTTCATACACAAACAGCAGTTGACCGGCATTGCCTGGTGAAACGTTGTTGTGATGCCTCGTGTAAGGAGGAGAAATGCGTACCATCACGTTTCTGACTTTAATAAAGGTTGGATTGTAGTCTATCGCGGCTGCGGTTTATCGTATCGCGACATTGCTGCTCGCGTTGGTCGAGATCCAATGACTGTTGGCAGAATATGGAATCGGTGGGTTGAGGAGGGTAATACGGAACGCCGTGCTGCATCCCAACGGCCTCGTATCACTAACAGTCGAGATGACAGGCATCTTATCCTGATGGCTGTATCGGATCGTGCAGCCACGTCTCGATGCCTGAGTCAACAGATGGGGACGTTTGCAAGACAACAACCATCTGCACGAACAGTTCGACGACGTTTGGAGCAGCATGGACTATCAGCTCGGAGAGCATGGCTGCGGTTACCCTTGACGCTGCATCACAGACAGGAGCATGTGGGAGAGTTATTCGTCTGGCTAGGCCTGGTACGGAGGAGAGATGAATTTGTCGCCAGTGGGCTCAGGGCATAGAGGGCACCACGGTCATGCTGGCTAGTGGACCGGTTCTGGCCAGCCGGGAGCGCAGACGAGCAGCATCACCGGAAACAGGTGAATCCCAACCCTGGGAATTTGGACGGCTCTCACTCGCATGGCCTTTGAACAGGAAACAATTCTCCAAGAAATGGCGGAGTGTCGAAGAAGCTGAACGATGACTTCTTACAGCTCTTTGAGAGTTTATAACAATGTACAATCAAATACTAATGCAAATCTGAATACATCAACGATCCCAGAAAAATGAGGCGCATTCTGTGACACAACAATCATTTCAATTCCTTTATAACTACAAAAGTTAATATTTCACAGTGAATAAACATTTTCACAATTAACCTCTGAAATAACAACTTTTAATAGCTTCATGCGATTTCAGCATGCAATATACACTCCTGGAAATTGAAATAAGAACACCGTGAATTCATTGTCCCAGGAAGGGGAAACTTTATTGACACATTCCTGGGGTCAGATACATCACATGATCACACTGACAGAACCACAGGCACATAGACACAGGCAACAGAGCATGCACAATGTCGGCACTAGTACAGTGTATATCCACCTTTCGCAGCAATGCAGGCTGCTATTCTCCCATGGAGACGATCGTAGAGATGCTGGATGTAGTCCTGTGGAACGGCTTGCCATGCCATTTCCACCTGGCGCCTCAGTTGGACCAGCGTTCGTGCTGGACGTGCAGACCGCGTGAGACGACGCTTCATCCAGTCCCAAACATGCTCAATGGGGGACAGATCCGGAGATCTTGCTGGCCAGGGTAGTTGACTTACACCTTCTAGAGCACGTTGGGTGGCACGGGATACATGCGGACGTGCATTGTCCTGTTGGAACAGCAAGTTCCCTTGCCGGTCTAGGAATGGTAGAACGATGGGTTCGATGACGGTTTGGATGTACCGTGCACTATTCAGTGTCCCCTCGACGATCACCAGTGGTGTACGGCCAGTGTAGGAGATCGCTCCCCACACCATGATGCTGGGTGTTGGCCCTGTGTGCCTCGGTCGTATGCAGTCCTGATTGTGGCGCTCACCTGCACGGCGCCAAACACGCATACGACCATCATTGGCACCAAGGCAGAAGCGACTCTCATCGCTGAAGACGACACGTCTCCATTCGTCCCTCCATTCACGCCTGTCGCGACACCACTGGAGGCGGGCTGCACGATTGGGGCGTGAGCCGAAAACGGCCTAACGGTGTGCGGGACCGTAGCCCAGCTTCATGGAGACGGTTGCGAATGGTCCTCGCCGATACCCCAGGAGCAACAGTGTCCCTAATTTGCTGGGAAGTGGCGGTGCGGTCCCCTACGGCACTGCGTAGGATCCTACGGTCTTGGCGTGCATCCGTGCGTCGCTGCGGTCCGGTCCCAGGTCGACGGGCACGTGCACCTTCCGCCGACCACTGGCGACAACATCGATGTACTGTGGAGACCTCACGCCCCACGTGTTGAGCAATTCGGCGGTACATCCACCCGGCCTCCCGCATGCCCACTGTACGCCCTCGCTCAAAGTCCGTCAACTGCACATACGGTTCACGTCCACGCTGTCGCGGCATGCTACCAGTGTTAAAGACTGCGATGGAGCTCCGTATGCCACGGCAAACTGGCTGACACTGACGGCGGCGGTGCACAAATGCTGCGCAGCTAGCGCCATTCGACGGCCAACACCGCGGTTCCTGGTGTGTCCGCTGTGCCGTGCGTGTAATCATTGCTTTTACAGCCCTCTCGCAGTGTCCGGAGCAAGTATGGTGGGTCTGACACACCGGTGTCAATGTGTTCTTTTTTCCATTTCCAGGAGTGTAGCAGATTATAGCACTGTACTATAGCAATCATCGCTGAAAGCTACGTGTCTGTATCAATTGTATTTCATAATTTATTATGTTTTGTATATTTTTTCTTTATGAAAATTTATGTCAGAACAGTGCATCCTTCACAATTGCACAGCAAATGAATGCTGTATGAATACCTCACATTTTATCATAGTTGTGTTGTTACTTAATGAACAGTTTACTACACAAATCATAAAAAGTTTTGCATAACCCTGGTTCCCAGAACTCCTGAAGGTAGACGTTGACTGTGCATATTGTATCACAGACACAGTCCCTTTGACTACTCAGAGATGTCACTAAAACAGCCCAAATATGTAAACAACCATGCTTGTGCAACGCCTGTTAGACGGAGAGGGTCTGACAGCCCTTCAGTTCCAGTCATTCCACCAGGAAGGAGGTACACAGCTCGTGTTGTCTATAGTTCAACCATGCCTTGACGGTCAATACCGCGGTTCGATCGCGTCCGTATTGTTACATTGTGCCAGGAAGGGCTCTTGACAAGGGAAGTGTCCAGGCGTCTCGGAGTGAACCAAAGCGATGTTGTTCGGACATGGAGGACATACAGAGACACAGGAATTATCGATGACAAGCCTTGCTCAGGTCGCCCAAGGGCTACTACTGCAGTGGATGACCGCTATCTACGTACTGTGGCTCGGAAGAGTCCTGACAGCAACGCCACCGTGTTGAATAATGCTTTTCGTGCAGCCACAGGACGTTCTGTTACGACTCAAACTGTGCACAATAGGCTGCATGATGCGCAACTTCACTCCCGACGTCCATGGTGAGGCCCATCTTTGCAGCGACGACACCATGCAGCGCGGTACAGATGGGCCCAACAACATGCCGAATGGACCGCTCGGAATTGGCATCACGTTCTCTTCACCGATGAGTGTCATATATGCCTTTAACCAGACAATCGCCGGAGACGCGTTTGGAGGCAACCTGATCAGGCTGAACGCCTTAGACACACTGTCCAGCGAGTGCAGCAAGGTGGAGGTTCCCTACTTTTTTGGGATGGCTTTATGTGGGGCCGACGTTCGACGCTGGTGGTCACGGAAGGCGCTGTAACGGCTGTACAATACCTGAATGCCATCCTACGACCCATAGTGCAATCATATCGGCAGCATATTGGCGAGGCATCCGTCTTCATAGACGAAATTTCTCGCCCTCATCGTGCACATCTTGTGAATGACCTCCTTCAAGATAATGATATCGCTCGACTATAGTGGCCAGCATGTTTTCCAGACAAGAGCCCTATCGAATATGCCTGTGATAGATTGAAAAGGGCTGTTTATAGACGACGTGACCCATCAACCACTCTGAGAGATCTATGCCGAATCACCATTGAGGAGTGAGACAATCTGGACCAACAGTGCCTTGATGAACATGTGGATAGTATGCCACGGCGAATACAGGCATGCATCGATACAAGAGGACGTGCTATTGGGTACTAGAGATACCGGTGTGTACAGCAATCTGGACCACCATCACTGAAGGGCCGGCTGAAGTGGCCATGCGGTTCTAGGCGCTACAGTCTGGAGCCGAGGGACCGCTACAGTCGCAGGTTCGAATCCTGCCTCGGGCATGGATGTATGTGATGTCCTTAGGTTATTTAGGTTTAATTAGTTCTGAGTTCTAGGCGACTGATAACCTCAGAAGTTAAGTCGCATAGTGCTCAGAGCCATTTGAACCACTGAAGGTATCGTTGTATGGTGGTACAACATGCAATGTGTGGTTTTCGTGCGCAATAAAAAGGGCGGAAATGATGTTTATGTTGATCAACATTCCAGTTTTCTATACACGTTCCGGAACTCTCGGAACTGAGGTGATGCAAAACTTTTTTTGATGTGTGCATTTTTCCAGCAACTTTATTTAAATGTTGATTTCAAGTGCTATTAAAAACCTTGCTAATTTAAGAGTGGTCAGTTGCATGACTTAGCGGATACCACAAATGAAATGGGAACCGAAACACGCTTCTGTCAAGAAGGCATAAATAATTGTTTACACAAGATATAACAATAATCTGTAGTCATTTAATGTGAACGCACTTGTGGAAGAATGCTGGCTTATTTATTTATAAACCAACTATTACATATATTTATTCTAAATGATGTGAATCCTACTGAATGTTTATAACATTTCTTTTATTTAAATATTGTTGTAATATATTAGGTTAGTGAGGGAAAGTGGTCAAGATGAGTCAAATCACGTCTGTAGCACATAAGAACGATGCATTTTTGGTGAGGATGACCTTCAGCCAATGGAAAGGCATACAATAGCCGAACACTACTGAAGTCGAATGGAGACTCGGACTTTTCGAGTGTAGAGCTCAAGGGAGTGATTCTGGACACTTTATGTCAAGGGCTGGAAGAAGGCAGACCTGCCTGTGGTAATGTCCATAATTTAGTGGTATAAGTGATTGGTTCTGGGTGGTGAATGGCTGCTATGATACTCTGACTTCTGAAGGAATTTTATAATTTTGAGAGGTCTGAATGTGCTCTAGAGTAGGAGTCAGACTTTTTCTGCTTGTATTATGGAACTGAGGATAGATGGAGTATGAGTTACTATTCTTTGCATTGCGTGTCTTATTTTGTGAATCTTCATGGGGAACCGTGAACTGTTTTGAACTGGTGAATTTTTATATACGGCGATTACGAAATGGACTTAGTTCCCATGTATCTTTGACAACTATTTGGTTTGAAGATCTTGTTACCATACTCGTAATGCTCTCAACGTAATTTTATTGCATTTGATAAGGGTATTTTTGTCTGCATTTTTAACTGAATATCGTAGGACCACTTCCCGTTTATTTGAGATTTACTTTCTTGAATAAACGTTATTCTCTGTCATCTACATCAATTAGAGACATTAGAATAGCACCCTTTTTATTAAATTATTCTTTTATCTTTTATTTTATATTTCTGTGTATTTTATTAACACGCAACTCTACTCAATATGTAGACTATTTGACTGTAGGACCACAGCGGCAGATTATTATTTACAGCGAATTAGCTGTGAGTCATGAAAGCAGACGTGCGCGGCTTCACCCTATGACTACATCGAGCTACTCCTTTTAAACAGAGCTGTGTATAGCCCAAGTACCTAACATACACTACTGGCCATTAAAATTGCTACACCAAGAGATAAATGCAGATGATAAAAGGGTATTGATTGCACAAATATATTATACTAGAACTGACATGTGATTACATTTTCACACAACTTGGGTGCACAGATCCTGAGAAATCAGTACCCACCACCTCTGGCCGTAATAACGGCCTTGATACGCCTGGACATCGAGTCAAACAGAGCTTGGATGGCGTGTACAGGTACAGCTGCCCATGCAGTTTCAACACGATACCACAGTTCATCAAGAGTAGTGACTGGCGTATTGTGGCGAGCCAGATGCTCGTCCACCATTGACCAGACGTTTTCAATTGGTGAGAGATCTGGAGAATGTGCTGGCCAGGGCAGCAATCGAACATTTTCTGTATCCAGAAAGGCCCGTGCAGGACCTGCAAATGCGGTCGTGCATTATCCTGCTGAAATGTAGGGTTTCGCAGGGATCGAATGAAGGGTAGAGCGACGGGTTGTAACACATATGAAATGTAACGTCCACTGTTCAAAGTGCCGTCAATGCGAACAAGAGGTGACCGAGTCGTGTAACCAATGGCACCCCCATACCATCACACCGGGTGACACGACAGTATGGCGATGACGAATAAACGCTTCCAATGTGCGTTCACCGCGATGACGCCAAACACGGATGCGACCGTCATGATGCTGTTAACAGAACCTGGATTCATCCGAAAAAATGACGTTTTGCCATTCGTGCACCCAGGTTCGTCGTTGAGTACACCATCGCAGGCGCTCCTGTATGTGATGCAGCATCAAGGGTAAGTGCAGCCATGGTCTCCGAGCTGATAGTCCATGCTGCTCCAAACGTCGTCGAACTGTTCATGCAGATGGTTGTTGTATTGCAAACGTCCCCATCTGTTGACGCAGGCATCGAGACGTGGCTGCACGATTCGTTACAGTCATGGGGATAAGGTGCCTGTCATCTCGACTGCTAGTGATACGAGGCCGTTGGGATCCCGCACGGCGTTCCGTATTACTCGCCTGAACCCACCGATTCCATATTCTGCCAACAGTTATTGGATCTCGACCAACGCGAGCAGCAATGTCGCCATACGGTAAACCGCAATCGCGATAGGCTACAATCCGACCTTTATCAAAGTCGGAAACGTGATGGTACGCATTTCTCCTCCTTACACGAGGCATCACAACAACGTTTCACCAGGCAACGCCGGTCAACTGCTGTTTGTGTATGAGAAATCGGTTGGAAGCTTTCCTCGTGTCAGCACGTTGTAGGAGTCGCCACCGTCGCCAACCTTGTGTGAATGCCCTGAAAAGCTAATCATTTGCATATCACAGCATATTGTTCCTGTAGGTTAAATTTCGCGTCTGTAGCACGTCATCTTCGTGGTGTAGCAATTTTAATGGCCAGTAGTGTACAAACAATATCGTTCGTGTGTGACGCTGTTAGGAAGAGCAACCACGTAGCAGTAACCATTAGGTATAGTCGCATTTGGAGTGTCAGAATTTGCTTCCACCCCCGTATCATGACGTGGTACTTGGTGGCCTCTTACTGCTTCTTTAGATAAGATAAGCTTTGCATGGCAAGCATTTCGAGAATGATGACGTGGTGATTTCCAGGGTGGAGAGTTTGCTGAACAGGTAAAATGTAGACCCCTACAGCCAAGGTCTCCACGAGGTCAGCTGTCAGATGTAATTTTTTTTTTCCACTGCAGGACGAGTATGTGAAGAAAGACGACCATCATCAAAGCAGCGGAAAATGCTCCTATCAGAGCACAAAAAAGGCAAATACGCTCCAAAAGACTTTGAGTGAATAGTGGGGTACCAGTTGCCTCACTCGACCTCCTTGTGCACCTTTAAAAATTTTCCTCAAAATTTTTGCTTGCGAACATAATCGTGCTCTTTTTAACATGCAACTTACCCCTCTCTTTCACAGACTCCCCTAACTGTAACTCGCTCAGACCCACTAGACCATCGCTCATACCTACCCACTCCCACTTGCCCATTGTCACTCACTCATTCATACCAACTCTGTCATTACTTCTTTGTGTCTCTCTGTAATTGTCTCCTGTCACACAGCCACAGTCTCCTTCGTTCTGTCCTACTACTGCTGTCTCCTCTCACTCTCACCGTCTCCTTCCTACTCTACTACTGTTACTATTTTATTCACTCCTTCCCACTGTTTCTGTCCCTTATCACTGTCAGTATCACTCCCTTCCTCATTATCACTGTCATAGACTCTGTCTCTCATTATCACTGGCTCTCTCTCACTTCCAGTGTCTCCTCTTTATTCTTCTCCCACTGGTACTGTGTCTTTCACTCTTTTCCTAGCACTGTTCTGCCTCTGTCAACCATGTTCCACCGCCATTGTGTCCCTCTCTTTCTCTCACAATGCCATTGCCTCCTTCATTCTTTCTATACCACAACCACTGTCTACTATCTTCCAGTATTTTTTATTTTTACATCTCTTTCTCAGTGTCACTGTCGCCTTGTCTCTCAGCATAAAAAGCACCAGTACGTCCGCATCCCAAAATAATTTTTTTTAACAGTTGCTGACGTATATAGAACGAGGCAGCTGGTACTCCACTTTTAAATCAGAATATTCTCTCTTTTTGTGCTCCGATAGGCGCAATTTCCCTGGTTTACTTCTTACTCATATGTAAAGAACTTTACGGGTCAGCAAAATTTTGATAGATTACTTACCTGAAGTTTAAATAACACACAAGCAATGGTACAACTCAGACCGGATTTTTCGTGCACAAAAATTTTGCATCTGTTTCAGTACGACAACATGGTGTTCTCAGAACCGTTCTGATGATAACAGAGACACTTAACATTATATTTCTCCGTGCTACGTTTTCGCCTCACATCGGATTTTACGTGCATGTTTTGCGTGTTCAATTAGGGTAACTTTGAACGTATGTATCTCGGAAAACGGATAAAGATATCAAGAAAATTTACAAGATCGGAATTTTAGTAATATATCGTAAAAAAATTCAGCCTTTTTGCTGTACATAGCCGTCCTGGAATCCACGAGTCGGTTTTGGTACCCAAAAACCATTTTTTGGGGTTGTTTCTCGATAAGAGAGAAAAATTTTTTAAAACGGGAAAATGATCCTTCCGAATAGATGCCTAGTGAAAATACAGTTAACATTTGAGCAATTTGCTGCGATTAGTTATTTAGATATTCGCTGCTGACTGTGAAAAAATTATGAAAAACCCTTTTTTTTCTCAGGAACCACCCATGAACTAAACGCTGTCTCCATAAGCACCTTAAGGCGTACCGTAGATCACGTTTAATACAGAAAGAACCAACCGGTTTCTCCATTTGCCGTCTTCAAACTTTGACGCTGTACTTCAGGACAGTTATAGTAAGACGATCCTTCTGTTTGGTACACAAATGGTACCTTGCCCGAGTGTTATCCAAAACACTTGACCCTACCTTTCTATCACCAATAGAGCCCGAGGTATAAGCCCCGGAAAAATCCCATTTTTATACGCGGCGTTTTGGAACATGCTAGGTAGCGCATGCTGCCACATACGTACCGATTTCAGGGTCGCAGTTTCACTATTTCGAAGTAATAACTAAAAGTGTATAATTACACCTCGTAAGATTAGCAAATCGACTTCTCCCACTCTTAATCCTGTGGAAGGCGAAAATAATGTAACAAATTCTGATAAAAATATGGGTATGTAGGAAGAAAAAAGCATCAGTGAGGCAGGATTTACATGTTTTCCACAGCCACAGGCTTTGTCTCTGCAACTAACCATCTTTTGCTTCAGTCCCGTCCTGTCCGCCGAACCTTCGTCTACACCGATGCTCCGTACACTTGTGTTCGCAGACACAGATTTCTTGTACACCTGTCTTCCAGCACACGGCGGTATAGAGTTGCGTGTGCCTCAATAAAAGGCAAAAGAGATTAATAACTTCCGAGCGTGCTAGTTTCCGTCTCTTTCAATGCGCTCGCACGAAACGCCAAAGACGCATACATTATGAACGATAATACAACAGAAGTCAGTCGCGTTCTTGAGAACACTTGTTTCAAATATTTATCAGACAACGTATGCAGCGTTCAAGTTGCACGGCTGGAGAAAAACGTTGTCGATGATTGATATGTCTGTACCAAAATTACAGAAAAATTAGACGCGATTAACAAAAACGCAAGGGTAGAGCCTTCAGCATGCAATAACAATCGGCTGCCCTCTTTCTTTCTCAAACAAGAGGGCTGTATCTTCACAAACGGAATTCCACCAATAAATGACTGAGGTATATTTTTCGAAGAAGATGGAAAATCATAAAGCAACCACTTCAGCTGAAAAGAAATAAAAATTGTAGCTTTGTACTCGTTTACTTGCTCTGGTAGGCATTGCTGATGAGAGTAAAGCTTCTATTGTAGCAGTAGTATCCAATTTCACATCTTTCCTAAGGGTTAAGGGGAGAAGGTAGCCTGAAAGTGATGCAAATATGAATTTTTGTTGGTGAATATGCCAGATGGAAATATACTTGTGCGAATATAAAAGCATTGTAGGCAAAAGTCTCTATTTAAAGGTCATAAACGTCAGGTCAAATGGAAACTTGCTGAATGAGACACGCCCACTAGTTGCTCTGTGACTTCTCATCTTTGAATTCATAAGCCTAGGGACTTTCTTACAGTGCTTTTGAGCTATTGGCTGCATTGTTTTTTACTTTGTATTCTGTTTTAACCATAGTAATAAAGTAACGTGTGTTTTTTTTTTGTTTCTGAGCAAAGAAAGGGGCCTCCCATAAATTACGTCACACGAATTTCATGATTCGGGGGGGGGGGGGGGGGCACCCCCTTTCTTTTTCACAGGTGGTCACTATTGTGTGACCTCTTTCCCTGGTGTGAAGTAACATATATTGAAGATTTAAATTCAGAAATTATTTAATTAAAACATCAATTCCATAATAATTTATATATTTCTATATACAATCTTTTTTTTTCTTAAAATCAAGAAAAAAATCAAACGTTTTAGAAAACAACAAATCAGATGAACGATACAAAATTCAATCATCTTGTGTCCAAGGACTTTGAACCCATTCCTTTATACTTTTTATGACTGGAACTGTGGTCACGTTATTCTCGATTTGGATTATGTTAACAACATTCGATGTGCCCACACCACCCTCAACCAATCATACGGCATCGTCATCGTTTATCAAACAAAGCGCTTCCCTGGCACATGTATCTGCAGTTCTTTGAGGGTGGATCGTCGTAATGGGCAAAAACCTCTTGTTGCCTTTTATGCGATTGTTTGTATTGGTCAGTGGCTCAGTATGGTTTAAATAAGTATTCGTGAACACTGAGGGAATGCCATCCTACGGAACTTGCTTCAAATGTGATGACGCTCGGAAATCTAAAGATAGCTGTAGTAACAGCGGAGCAAATTAATCTTCGTACTCATCACTGCCTACGGATACATACACGTCTGAAGTCTATCTAATCAATATGGGTGACAATAAAAACCCCTCTCGCAATAATCCCCGCAGGCTAGATCGTCGCACACTGCAACACGCGGAACCTCGCATCTTACAATTTGTAAAAAATATTGTAATTCACGTAAGTGATTCGCGTACCAAGTAGAATAATTTTTCAGTACTCTAGCCTGTACGATATCCAATTTGGCGTACCAAGTAGAATCATTTTTCAATAGTCTACCCTGTACGATATCCAATTTGATATCTGTTGGCGCAGGATATTCGGCAACTACAGGAAAATCGTCTATGACCAGTTGGCTCCAAGCAATAGCCAGCACGATGCCTGCACTCTCCGACTCACATTTTTCTATTTCCAAGTCAATAATTCGATTTCTGAAATCAAGATGTGAACCGAAACTGTTACATTTTAACATAACATCTGTAAATTCGCGACTAATAGGAGCCATTCGTCTCTCCCCTCTGTTAAATGAATTTCTTCCTGGAGCATTTGAGGCATTGTAAATAGCTTCCAAGTGAAAATCTTTAAAATGTTGTACGGCTGAAACTACAAGTCGCTCGTATCATGGATTTTCATCGGGACCACCATCGCAAGTGAAAATAAACACGATTTTTGCAAAATCTTCTTGAAGTCTCATTAACTTTTCGAAAGCTGGCAATTCATGAAGTCTACGCACGTCTGTGGCATGAGTCTCTGCGTTAGAGGAAAAATGTTTTCCACTACGAATCACTACGAAGGTAGGCCCAGAGTGTTTTAGAGCTTGAGGTCCCCCTTCACCGTCTTTCTTTACTACAGTACCTGCATAAACAGAGCGAATAAGATTATGTTTTTCAGCTATCACGAAATCATTGTCCGGTAATTTGACACGGTAGACAAGGTCCATTAATATTGGTGCCTGAGTATTTGCTGCTGTTAATACATAACAGCACACGTGCTTTGTCATCCATAGACAAAAAGTATTCCTGAACAAGGTCCAAAATTGAAGCTAAAGATTCAATATTTCTTATAGTAGCTGTACAGAATTTCCCATCTTGATGTTATACATCAAGCGTAGAATCTGGTTTCCACAATTTAACGGAAACAGTTACCACATTTTTTTTCCTTCCTTTGTCTTGACTCGTCTGAGAAGGAGTCACAAATATAACTCTGATCGACTAATAAGATAGCCTTATTTACATAGTTCGGCTTGTAAGTCGTCCAATGTTTTGCAGTACCTTGTAATTTCAGTGCGACGTCGATCATGAGCTGCAGCACAAAAACTGCTGTCTCCTTTATGACTTCAAATAAACCGCACTGATTTTCTTGCACTCTAGGCCAACCAACAGTTTTTTTCGAATTTTAAGAGCTGCTGCTAAGTCGGAATTACTTTCACAAATTTCTAGAATTTTTTGAGTTTTTAGATTCACGACTTTTTCCGTCATTCGGCTGCACTGATTTTTCTCTTCAGTACGTTCCTTTCCTGTTGAATGTATTTCCTTAATGCTGTTTCATCTGTCGCCATTCTAGGCGCGCGTGCCAACAGCAAGCTATTGAGCTCGGATTCTAGTACTACAATTTTATTCCTAGAAGTATTCTGACAAGGTGTTGATTAGTTGATTAGGTACTGAGGTAACTGGTTTCAACTTGGTTGCATACTAATATCTTTAGTGTCTTCTGCTATGTCTTGTTCAGTTTCTTCCTGCAAGTAAGCGGGTAAAATAGTCCCCCATTAGGATCTCTGGGCGGGGACTACTCAGGAGGACGTCGTAATCAGAAGAAACAAAACTGGCGTTCTACGAAACGGAGTGTGGAATATTAAATCTCTTAATCGGGAGGGTAGGTTAGGAAATTTAAAAAGGGAAATGGATAGGTTAAAGTTAGATATAGTTGGAATTAGTGAAGTTCAGTGGCAGGAGGAACAAGACTTTTGGTCAGGTGAATACAGGGTTATAAATACAAAATCAAATAGGGGTAATGCAGGAGTAGGTTTAATAATGACTTAAAAATAGGAGTGCGGGTAAGCTACTACAAACAGCATAGTGAACGCATTATTGTAGCCAAGATAGACACGAAGCCCACACCTACAACAGTAGTACAAGTTTATATGCCAACTAGCTCTGCAGATGATGAAGAAATTGATGAAATGTATGATGAGATAAAAGAAATTATTCAGGTAGTGAAGGGAGGCGAAAATATAATAGTCATGGGTGACTGGAATTCGAGAGTAGGAAAAGGGAGAGAAGGAAACATAGTGGGTGAATATGGATTGGGGTTAAGAAATGAAAGAGGAAGCCGTCTGGTTGAATTTTGCGCAGAGCATAACTTAATCATAGCTAACACTTGGTTCAAGAATCGTAAAAGAAGGTTGTACACATGGAAGAATCCTGGAAATACTAGAAGGTATCAGATAGATTATATAATGGTAAGACAGAGATGTAGGAACCAGGTATTAAATTGTAAGACATTTCCAGGGGCAGATGTGGACTCTGACCACAATCTATTGGTTATGAACTGTAGATTAAAACTGAAGAAACAGCAAAAAGGTGGGAATTTAAGGAGATGGGATCTGGATAAACTGGCAGAACCAGAGGTTGTAGAGAGTTTCAGGGGGAGCATTAGGGAACTATTGACAGGAATGGGGGAAAGAAATACAGTAGAAGAAGAATGGGTAGCTTTGAGGGATAAAATAATGAAGGCAGCAGAGGATCAAGTAGGTAAAAAGACAAGGGCTAGTAGAAATCCTTGGGTAACAGAAGGTATATTGAATTTAAGTGATGAAAGGAGAAAATATAAAAATGCAGTAAATGAAGCAGGCAAAAAGAAATACAAACGTCTCAAAAATAAGATCAACAGGAAGTGCAAAATGGCTAAGCAGGTATGTCTTGAGGACAAATGTAAGGATGTACAGGCATATCTCACTAGGGGTAAGATAGATACTGCCTACAGGAAAATTAAAGAGACCTTTGGAGAAAGGAGAACCACTTGTACGAATATCAAGAGCTCAGATGGAAACCCAGTTCTAAGCAAAGAAGGGAAAGCAGAAAGGTGGAAGGAGTATATAGAGGGTCTATACAAGGGCGATGTACTTGAGGACAATATTATGGAAAGGGAAGAGGATGTAGATGAAGATGAAATGGGAGATGCGATACTGCGTGAAGAGTTTGACAGAGCAATGAAAGACCTGAGTCGAAACAAGGCCCCGGGAGTAGACAACATTCCATTGGAACTACAGACGGCCTTGGGAGAGCCAGTCCTGACAAAACTCTACCATCTGGTGAGCAAGATGTATGAGACAGGCGAAATACCCTCAGACTTCAAGAAGAATATAATAATTCCAATCCCAAAGAAAGCAGGTGTTGACAGATGTGAAAATTACCGAACTATCAGTTTAATAAGCCACAGCTGCAAAATACTAACACGAATTCTGTACAGATGAATGGAAAAACTGGTAGAAGCCATCCTTGGAGAAGATCAGTTTGGATCCGAGCGTTGTGAAGAAGATTATTAGCTGGGACTGAATAGCAAGACCATCTCTGCAAGATAAATTTATAGGCGATTGTAGAATCCAGAAGATGTCAGCAAACAGATCATATCTACATAAAACATGAGATATTCCGGGAAGACATATGTGCCTGGTAGGTTTGACATCTACCTGCAAGCATTAGGCACACGACAATGTACAGTGTCGAGGTGAGCAGTGGGCTGATGGAAGTCACTAGCCTGTTGATGATGATGAGGAAGACTGTAACACTCAGTGCAGAGCCCCAAGAGATGCTGTCTCCTGGACCCAAGGAGAGCTGACTGATGTACCAGTACTGCCCTGAAAAACTGATGTGTAAAAACTGATGAATAAAAATTGATAGGAGCCTCCAAAGCACCATTCATGAAGGGTACATAAAATGAGATGGAGCACAGTGGTGACATATTTTTTATATAGGTGTAGGAAGACTCGAATGAAGAGTTGGTATTTTGAAAAGCCTGTCAATTACTGTTTCCGGCGTAACTAGATGGTTGGTTGTGGATTGTCACTTCTAGAAAACATGTTGATAGAGGGAAAGAAGGCCCTGTAATTTGAGAACACAGCATAATAACCCTTTCAAGCAGTTTGCAGAGCACGTTGGTGAGGCTAATCGGTCAGTAGCTGTAGATGGATGCTGGGATTTTGCCTAGTTTGAGGATTGGAACGATGATACTATCTTGCCATTGCAAAGGGAAGACCTACCAAAATAGTCAAAAACCATGAGCAGGTGTAGTCTTTGAGTAACATTCAGATGTTGGATCATCTGATTATGAACTGAATCAGGGTCTGGGGCCATAGTGTAAGATGAGTCTAGAGCCTGAAGCAGTTTCCTGTCAGTGAAAGGTTCGTTATATAATTTGACATAATGGGAGTTAAAGGGGATGTCTTCAACTTGTTTTTATGCCTCCAAGTGGCAGGTAGGTAAGAAGAGCATGCAGGTGCTGTCACAAAAGTGGGCCATGAGGTGTTCAGCAAGAACCAATGTGTTGGTAGAAATAACACCATTAGGGAGGAAACCCTGGACAGTAGACTATTCAGCTTGAGCTACAGCCGGATTGCAGAGGCACACATTCCGAAGGGGACTTAGTGATCCCAACATTCTTTCTTACTGTGTTTAATCCTTTAAGTGACACTGATATGTATATATACCACTGGTAAACAACTGGAATTATTATGTATAATTTTGTCTCCTGATTCATTGGTACGAATAGTTACTACGATGTACCTCATCGTATTCCTAAACATATGTACAAAATTGAGTCGGTTTATTCATTGCTGCTACCAAAGAATTCTCACTGATAAGTATTTCATTGTTAGACTGGGATAAACCTCTTGTCACTTGAAGGCTTGTATATGCATCGAGCCTTAGCATGGAGCCACATAAAAGTGATGGAGGTTGTCTGTGAAGGATGTTACTTGAGATACTGTATGCTCCTTTCATGAGCCTGAATAGTCCTTGCAATGTCTTTAATACCCCATGGCGCCAGCCAACAGTGGGGTTGGCTCATAGAAAGGGGGAAAACAGATCTTGCAGTGTGGGTGATCACATTGGAGACGTATCCTGTGACCTCGTCAGTGTAATTTGACAGAGAGGCGGTGAAAGTACAGCAGAGGTATGTAACTGCGAGTTGGCCCGCTTTGGTAATTGGCCCATTGGGTGGTAACAAGGAAGTGACAATACCACCAGAAAGGTGTCACCGTCTCAAAGATCTTCATGCAGTGACCACTGAAGTGAAGCTGCAAGATTGCGAGGGAAGACTGCATGGTTGATAGCCAACAAGGTGCCCAGGATGGTATTAAAAGTGGGTAAGAGTACCATCAATGAGGAGACACGGATAAAGTTCTTCACTTTTTGCTATTAGCACATGCTAACCATAGACTGGAAATATCGAACTTTATTTAATTTATTTTCACAGTATCATTAAGAATATGGGTGTCACAACTGAGAACAGTGGTAATTGGTTACTGACAGCAAGAACACTTGTTAATAACATTAGTTCTTGTCTTCTTCAGGTTAACAATGGAGATGTATAAATGTCTCCACATTCATTTGTAAATTCTCAATAGTGTTGTTACACTATGTGATCACAAGTATTCGGACACCACCAAAAACTTACGTTTTTCATATTAGGTGCACTGTGCTGCCACCTACAGGCAGGTACTTTATATCAGCGACCTCAGTTATCATTAGACATCATGAGAGAAGCAGAATGTGGCACTCCACGGAACTTACGGACTTTGAACATGGTCAGGAGATTGGGTGTCACTTGTGTCATACATTTGTACACAAGATATCCACACTCTTAAACATCCCAAAGCCCACTGTTTCTGATGTGATAGTGAAGTGGAAACATGAAGGTACATGTACAGCACAAAGGCGTACAGGCCGACCTCATCTGTTGACTGCCAAAGACCGCCAACGGTTGAGGAGGGTTGTAATGTGTAATAGACAGACATCTATGCAGACCATCACACAGGAATTCCAAACTGCATCAGGACCCACTGCAAGTACTATGGCAGTTATGTGGGAGGTGAGAAAACTTGGATTTCATGGTCGAGCAGCTGCTCATAAGCCAGACATCTCGCCAGTAAATACTAAACAATGCCTCACTTGGTGTAAGGAGCATAAACGTTTGCGGAGTGATGAATCATGGTACACAATGTGGCGATCCGATAGCAGGGTGTGAACATCATCTGTCAGTGTGTGTAGTACCAACAGTAAAATTCGGAGGTGGTGGTGTTATGGTGTGGTCATGCTTTTCATGGGGGGGGGGGGGGGGACTTGTACCCCTTGTTGTTTTGCTTGGTACTATCACAGCACAGACATACATTGATACGAGGGTCACTCCAAAAGAATTGCACACTATTTTTTTTAAGTCCATCTTTTATTCTACATGTTTGAAAGTTTTACAGTGTGTAGATACATCCTTTAAGAACAATATTTTCATTTCTCCACATAATGTTCATCCCTCTCAACTGCCTTATGCAATCTTGGAACCAGCACCTGTATACCCGCACGGTAAAATTCTGGACCAACCTGTTGGAGCCAGTGTTTGGCAGCGTGCACACGGGACTCATCATCTTCAAACCTTGTTCCACGAAGAGAGTCTTTCAGTTTCCCTAAGAGATGATAGTCACATGGAGCCAGGTCAGGACTGTAAGGTAGGTCAGGACTGTAAGGTGGGTGTTTCAGTGTTGCCATCTGAGTTTTGTGATTGCTTCCATGGTTTTTTGACTGACATGTGGCCGTGCATTGTCGTGCAACGGCAACACATCCTGCTTTTGCCGATGTGGTCGAACACGATTCAGTCGAGCTTGAAGTTTCTTCAGTGTCGTCACATATGCATCAGAATTTATGCTGGTTTCACAAGCAAGAGTCCTTCGGAATCGAAAAACACCGTAGCCATAACGTTTCCAGCAAAAGGTGTGGTTTTGAATTTTTTTCTTGGGTAAATTGGCATGATGCCACTCCATTGATTGCCTCTTCGTCTCTGGTGAAAAATGATGGAGCCATGTTTCATCACCTGTCACAATTCTTCCAAGAAATTCATCTCCACCATTCTCGTACTGTTCCAAAAGTTCGCTGCATACCGTTTTTCTTGTTTCTTTGTGAGCCACTGTCAACATCTGGTAAGCCACCTGGCACAAACCCTTTTTAACGCCAACACTTTCACTATTCTGCAAACACTTCCTTCCCTTATCCCAAAGTAGCGTGGCAATTCGTTCACTGTGATGCCTCTGTCAGCAGTCACCAATTCGTTAACTCCCTGTACATTGTCTGGATTGTGTGCAGTACGAGGCCTGTTGCTGCGAGGACAATCCTCAATATTGCTGTGCCCGCTTTCATCACGTAACCTGCTTGCCCACCAACTAACTATACTTCGATCGACAGCAGCATCTCCGTACACCTTTTTCAACCTCTTGTGGATGTTTCCCACTGTCTCGTTCCACAGCACAGGAATTCTATGACAGCACATTGCTTCTGACGAACGTCAAGTCTAGCAGCCATCTTGAAGACATGCTGTGACGGCGCCATTCACGGGAACGCGTAGAACTAACTTTGAAAACAAGCAGGAAGGATGTATCTACACACTGTAAAACTTTCACACATGCAGAATGAAAACTGTATTTTTACAAAAATAGTGTGCATTTCTTTTGGAATGACTCTCGTATTTTAAGCACTTTCTTGCTTCCCACTGTTGAAGAGCAATTCGGGGATGGCGATTGCATCTTTCAACATGATCGAGCACCTGTTCATAATGCACGGCCTGTGGCGGAGTGATTACACGACAGTAACATCCCTGTAATGGACTGGCCTGCACAGATTCCTGACCTGAATCCTATAGAACACCTTTGGGACGCTTTGGAACGCCAACTTCGTGGCAGGCCTCACCGCCCGACATCATACCTCTCATCAGTGCAGCACTCCGTGAAGAATGGCGTGCCATTTCCCAAGAAACCTTCCGGCACCTGAGTGAACGCATGCCTGCGAGAGTGGAAGCTGTCATCAAGGCCAAGTATGGGCCAACACCACACTGAATTCCAGCATTACCGATGGTGGGCGCCACGAACTTGTAAGTCATTTTCAGCCAGATGTCCAGATACTTTTGATCACATATTGTATCTGTGGTTATAAACTACCTACTCTGTAACTATCATGACAAATTTTCGAAAAGTAACAATAAATTCAGTGACACAACATGTTCTGACAAGGTCGGTGGTTTTTTCCCCTCTGCCCATACAGGGGAACAGTCACCATCCATATCATGTGACTGAAGGTCTGCCTACCGGGGATTGCTGTATTGTCCTCCTTGGGACAGCACACGCCTCAATACTGACATACGAGGCGACCAGCAGTGGTGTTCCATTGATGAAGCTGTACTACGGTAACTAGCTTGCACTCAGCGTTTAGAGGTGATATAAGAGGTGTGTTTTGCAAATCGTAAGTGCAGCTCTTTTTAGGAATCAACACTATGAGCCCTTCTCAAAACTCACAAGGGATAGTAGGTGATGTACGTATTTCGCCGGCACAGCGGTCAATATACTGCCAATTAGATTCCAGTACTTTAAGTAAAACTCTACAGGCAACTCATCGGGCACAGGGATTTTTTCCGTTGGCTTCCTTTCAAAGTTTTGTACTGATCCTCTTCAGTAATCTGAATATCAAGTTCTGCATTTTCTGCTCCCATCACAGTCGACTCAATGCAGTTCACAAAAGCCTCACAACTGTCATTGTCGTCAGTGCTCCCTGCAGCATGCTGTCTCGCGAAATAATCATGGGCAACCTTTTTCATGTCCTGTTAGTGAATAAGTTATCATCCATCATAATTTCTGAGAGAACTTTTCAGCAGTCGGATTCCTCTTTTGATTTCAACCAGAAGGCGAAAAAGCACAGTTTCTTTCATCCCCGACGCCGCTGCTGTCTTGACATATAATTTTAACTCCCTCTGTTTAATGGTGTTTCAGAGCGGTTATTTTGGCCTTGATCCATGTTATTTTTATGATGTGATGTGACATATTTATGGCATCTGCGTGTAGCTCTCTTAGACACTGGAAGTGGAATTCCATTGTGTGTCTCTCCCACCGTTTCTTTTCAAAAGCGTAACTCTTTAGTAAAATTCGTATTTTAATTTTTGTGTGTGTTACCCATCACTCCAGCTTAGTTCTGTAGTGCCGTGTGTTCCTTTCCCAATATCGCTTTAACTCGTGCTCGAGCACAGTGTCCATCATGTATGAAATACTGAATTTCCACCCACCCCTACCCCTAAGTATCATTTGCCGTGGCAAATTAACGGTAGACGCAACTGCCAAATGGCCAGAAAAACTGATGGACAAGTTTCGGCCCTGAGTACACTGTTTTTCAGCCTACTACAGACGTAGATTTGGTCTGTTCCACTCGTGGAATGGCTAGTAATATAGGTGAATCGTGGATTCCATCTTGGCTGACTGTGCCAGGTGTTGATGAGGTGCAATCCTTTCACTAAGTCTCCCAATTCCAGGCGTCTGTTAGGATTGGACGTTTAGTCGGCGGCGGAAAGAACACATTTGAAATCACCATCATCGATGGTGTTCTCTTTTTGGGATTGATTAACTCAACTACGAGAGTTGAAACTTTAATAGTGGCAACTATTTATTTACAGCTCGTAGAAAATAGATATGTGTTTCAAAGTTTTACTGACCTTCAAAGTAGTCACCAGTATTGTGCATAATCCGTTACCAGCGATGTGGAAGTCGTAGCATACTCTTAGCAGTGCCAGTTGTGTTGACAGTTCGAGCGGTGCAGTCTATTGCCCGACGAATTTGTAGCAGTTCTGAAGCGAATACTGTGAAGTGTTTCCTTCAGTTTAAAAATCGAGTTGAACTTACGAGGGCTTAAGCCATGGGAGTGCAGTAAGTGGTATAGCACTTAGGAGCCCCATCAGTTAAACAAATCAATAACAGTTTTCACTGTACGTGCTTGAGAATTGTCCTGCCAAATGATGGTCAGGTCGTGCAGAAAGTGTCGTCACTTCCGTCTCTAAGATGGTCGTAGGTTGTGTTCCAAAAATGAACAGCATAGAGACAGAAGTGATGACACTTTCTGCAGGACCTGACCATCATTTTGCAGGACAATGCTCAAGCACGTACAGTGCAAGCTGTTACTGATTTGTTTGACTGCTGGGGCTGCTAAGTGCTATACCACCTACTGCACTCCCCTGACTTAAGCCCTCGTAAGTTCAACTCGATTTCTTAACTGAGGGAAACACTTCACGGCATTCGCTTCAGAACTGCTACAAATTTGTCGGGCAATAGACCGCGGCACTCGAACTGTCAACACAACTGGCACTGCTAAGAGTATCCTACGACTTGCACAACGCTGGCAACGGGTTGTACACAATGCTGGTGACTACTTTGAAGATCAGTAAAACTTTGAAAAACGAATCTATTTTGTACGAGCTGTAAATAAATAGTTGCTACTATTAAAGTTCCAACCATCGTATGTTTTCTCGAAAGAAGATAGTTCTATCGAGTCTGGCTTGCGAACTGGATGGAGCGTAGAGCTGAGCTGTGTCTGTTTTGACAGAAATTCCTCGTCCAGTTGGTAACTTTTTAACACTTATCGGTATCATTCCATCCTTGAACAATGTAGGGGTTCCGATTTTAGGTACTCATTTGAGGACTGCATTGTATCCCATGATATGTTGCACCCTGTCTGTACACACTTCTTGCAGGATGACTACATCTATAACGAAGGCATATATAAAACCTCGCAGGTATTCTATTTCAGTCAAACTAGTGATTCTGCTAATGTTGACAATAACTGTACTACATGACTGTAAATCAGTGTCAGTGGCAGTTCTCATTTTGGTCAGTATTCAGTTCACAGCTATGTGTTAAGAGAAGCTGTCATCCATGTCTGCACACATGCCAGCGAGCGTCCCTGTATCGCGCCAGCCGGCGGATTTCCAATTCTTCAAGCCAAACTGAGATGTCGTGTAGCGTTGCAGACACCTACATGCTGTTCGGAGTGCGCTTGTCAGTATGGCTACCACTGTGTTCCACTCCGACAATCGGAGATTCTTTGCTTTGGGGTTTGTCACGAACCCTTTCTTCAGAGACGGCAGATTCAGTGTCAGCTTCTTGTGATGCAGGGTCTCGTGTTTCTCTGATTCTTTGTGCCTCGTCTTCTGGAGTTGCAGCCATTGCTTGATTTTGAAAACCTTCTTCTGTATCATCCTCCCATGCCTGTGGGTTGTTGGCTTTCCTTGTTCCTGTTAAGTCCCATAGTGCTCAGAGCCATTTGAGCCTTTCCTTGTTCCTTTTTTCCCCTTCGGTGCGCCCTTAGGTTGGTTTCTCATGTTTGCTGCACCTTTTTGAATCATTATGGTGTTTGTGGATTCCTCTAATTTTCCTATCCTATGATCTGAGAGTTCTGCCGCCCACGATTACTTCGACATTTGTTGACGGTCTTCCTGGCTTTCTGGTAGTTGCTGTCGTACCTGCTTCGCTTTTTCTATCAGGGTGGGCGCTTTTTTTTTCAGCTCCTTGATGCACACTCCTCTGTTGTTGTTGTTTTTTTTTTTTGTTTTCTTTGGTGGACCTTTCTGTAAGTTAGCCGTTTGTCTACTGCGATTCAATCTGATATGTGGACTTCTGTTGATTATTTGGAGCTGCGGTCACGTCAGCGTTGTTTGCGCTATTGTGTGCAATATCTGCACCGCTGACTCGTTCACTGTCACGGGATGAGATGAGACTGCATTTTCTAGAGTTTCTTCTGCATCGGTCTTTTCCATTCGTGCGTTCTCTTTGACGTGGCCCACCGTGTCATCAGTAACTCCCTCTGATGTATAAGCTAGGGTTCCACAAACTACTGCGACGTACGTTACCGGTAGTCGGCAACACCGACTCAAAGGAAGGCCTCGGCGCTTGTTGGTGACGTCACGTCAGCTAGGCACGGCGAACGCCAGGTCTGTTGCAGGTAGAAACGCCTGGGCGCGCTTATCACTATAAATCTCTTATTTTCGGACAAAATGTTTGGTATTGTTTTGGATTCTGCAGTTTTATTTAGATGAAAGATTTTCTTACTATCTTAAAGCTACAAATAAAGATCATAGTTCTGTATTACTGAATCCTGTCGAAACAAACGTAGATCAATACGAGAAGACGCTTTGCCCATTGCAAGCTTCGAAAACTTTACATTCAAGTAACTATATTTACTTGATCCATTTTGTTATCGAAACTTACCCCAACCCCCTTACAATGAACTCGTTTCTTTTATTTATTTATTTATTTCCGTTTGACATCGTCACTGGAAATGTGAACTAATTTACATGTGCAAATGTCCAACTGTTGCCACTCATTAGATTACAGTCGTTTTCAACGAAAGGAATTCTAAACAGGAAACAAAATAGCTTCATACGTCGAAAATACTGCTGAGCTTAAACTTTTTTAAACATGCACATTAGAAAAGATAAATATTCCCCTCTTGCAACTGAGAGGAGAAACTGTCCACCACCCCCTCCCTCGACGTGTACAATCGCAAGATATTTCATTAACATTCAGTGCTCCTCACCCCATAGTCAACCAAGATCCCTAAAGAAGAGCAGCAATATGTTCACAGTTTCTTGTAAAAGCAACTCAGTACAAACGTAACTTCCTCACATTTACAAATAAGGTAAAGAAGCACGAATTCTGTTGCGGCTGGACCGTGAAGTTGTTTTTGTACGTCAATCCTTAAAACACGTGGAAATTTAAGTTCAGGAATACACTATTTGTTAAGAAGTGTAATGAATTGCACAATTAATTGATTGCAGATATCTCTCAGAACAATGTGTGTTGGTCAACTACCGCCAATAGTCTCACATTTTCCTGTGTCAGAGAGGGAGACACCACCATTATGAGTATGCCTGCAACAGACCCGGCGTTCGCCCTGCCTAGCTGACGTGACGTCACGAACAAGCGCCGAGGCCTTCCTTTGAGTCGGTGTTGTAGTCGGTAGCTGTGACTGATTGCGACAGCTGCCTCACACGCCGGAAGTTGTGTCACTCGGCGCTGCAGGCTCTGGGCGCGTGGAACCTCATCCCGCACACATTCTAGGCTGCCCCTCATTAACAGCAATAGCCATATATCCAAAGATGACGCTGTATGAGGGTATGTGCTTTATCATGTCAGTTTTTACCTGCCTCATACCATTTAAGATCGAGAATTTATGTGCAGCGGACCACTTCTCAGCAAGGCTACTTATTGTAATGGAGCCTTAAGACTTCAGCACTGCATTAATTTGCACTGAGGCTGTTTCAAACGGTAGTTCGAAAACTCTAACACTTGCCTGAGTAACAGTAACATCACCGACATTGCCTGAAACGTCCCCTTTGAAAAATTATACAGGACTGTGCTTAACCTGACACACAATATTTTTAGCGCAACGCAATCTGACATTCAAAAATCCCTACAAAAGAATGGCCCTGACTAACATTAACCTATACCTTTCACAAATCACTTACCTCACAAAAATCTTCGTTACTGGAACTACTGCAATACAGCGAGCGCCACTACTGCCAGCTAAATAAAAGATTCAAACTACTGAAGGCACTAACTACTGATAGGCATAGTTAGCAAATGAAAGATTTTAATAGAGAACAAACAATGTATTTACCTTAATAATGTTGAAAACTCACAATATACATATCCGTTCATGACATCCAGTTTTAAAAATTTCAAAACTCCGCCATCTCTCTCCCCACATCCACCACTGCTGGCGGCTCACCTCCAACTGCGCAACGCTACGCGCTGTTCACATCCAGCTGCCGCCACCCAACACTACAATGGCAGACAACAATGCAAACTAGCCACAGACTGCACACAGCACAGCCAGTGATTTTCATACAGTGCGCTACGTAACGTTGCCAATAAGAAAACATAAACAGCCTACTTACATAGCCCCCATGCTCCCCACAAAAAAATTTACAAATTGTTTTGGGCACTGGCCAATACAGATTTGAAAAAATTTTTCATAATTACAGTAAGAAAGATATCAAATGCACACACTTATTAATACTATGTTGGTCAAAAGCTAAAATTTTCTCACAGTCCATAAAGACAGTCCTGATCACTCATCACAGTAACATTGCAGTGTTTTTCTCAAAGTCTGAGCAGTAAAAGAAAATGTACACGGAAGTAGTGGATTTACATGCTATCTTGAAGAAGTAGTGTTGTCCTTCCAACGGAAAGACAGTGCTGACTCTTGACATGCAGACAGGTATTGGTCCACAACAGAGCAAACCCACGGGAGAGCCAGTCGAAGTTTTGAAGAATATTGGTAGGTAGGTCGTCACAGAGCATACCCATTGTAGTCCTGGTAGAGATTACGGTATTGGTTGGCCACCAGAGGTGCAGACCCACTGTAGTCCTTGTAGAAATAATGGTATTGGTGGGCCATCAAAGATGCAGCCCCAATGTAGTCCTTGTAGAGACGGCTAGCAGCCATCCGTTGCGACTGTGCAGGTGCACAATCACCATCGAAGAGTCTTGCAGACAATATAGCAAGTCCATAACCACCACTTGTGCACTCACGAAGTTTTTGGAATTGTCCTTAGAACCAGCAATGCTGTTATAGAGTCCCTTGCTGAATTTTTAACACACGCGCAAACACTAACAGTCCCTACGTCTCACATATTGTACATATACTATGACCAACAGAAACGTGTGCAGTGAAATGAAACTTACAAGTTACTTAATTTGATGAACTGGTGTCAATTACAATTTTATAACATAAGAATACAATAACAAAGGTACAAAATACATCATTAAAGAACATAATAATACAGATGACATTTGCAGTAATACAGGCTTTACAAAAGAATAAAAATATACATATACATCAGTGTTACAGGAATTATGACGTAAGTCCATACATAAAAGATCAGAATAACTTTTGAAACATCAACTTCACACATGAGCATTAAAACAGAACAGAATAAATAATGTCTATACATCTTTACAAAGTAAATAACATATTATTAATGTCAATTATATTTGAGGATAACAGTATTCCTCATCATAGTGAATGTAGCTTAGTATTAGAAGAGAAAAAAAATTCTATGAAACAGCACACAGAGACAGGAAGAAAACAAATACACAAGGGTATACAAACACATAGGGGGATAACACAATGGAAAGGACAGGGTTCGTTTTCAGTGTAACATTTGCTACTGCAGTCCACCCCAAAACTTCATTCCATAGGTCTTTCGTCTTATTTCAACATTTGTTTCCACCAAAAAAATCCTATCAAAGCATGCTTTCTGTATTTATATGTTCACATATTTCTTACCTCATTATTTATTTTCCATTATCTTACTTCGCAAACTAGCCACAGACTGCACACAGCACAGCCAGTGATTTTCATACAGTGCGCTACGTAACGTTGCCAATAAGAAAACATAAAAAGCCTACTTACATGCCGTCAGAATGTTTGAACTTTAAGTTGTTTCCATACAATTCCACAATTTGGTCACATTTTTCGAGATTCTTTAACTTAAGACAGATGGTACTATTACTGATGGGCAAATGAATTCCAATTATATCCTCAGCTCTTAACTTAACTACTTGTTCCATAGAGTCCTCCACCTCAACCGGTTTAGTTCTACATAGTTATTGCCAAACATAATCTTCGAAGTGTCTTTCCTTACGGGTTTCTGCCATTAGAAATTCTATCTTACCTGTGGTAATATGTTACAAACGCTCGATGGCGTTAAACTCACCGACAACAGCGCACTGCCACTGGCAACGGAGTGTAAACACAACCCACCAGTGAGCTACTCAAGCAAGACTCAAGGCACGTTACTCCCTCCAGTGCTTCATCTCCTACTTTCCAAACTTCACAGGAGCTTTCCTACGAGACGTGCAGGACTAGCACTCCTGTAAGAAAGAATAATGGGTGCGGAGACATGGCTTGGCGCCTTGGCCACTGCCTTGGGCAAAGGATGTCTCCGCCATGTTCTTTCTTCCAGAAGTGTTAGTCTTGCATGTTTCACAGCAAGAGGTTCTGTGAAGATTGGGAAGTATCATATGAGTTACTGGCAGTTCAGCTGTGAGGAGTGCTCGTGAATCGTGCTCGGGTAGCTCTGGTCGTAGAGCTCTTGTCAGTCAAACACAAGGGTTCCGAGTTCGATTCTCGACCCGGAAAACAGTTTTAAACTGCCAAGAAGTTTCAATAAATTACTTTGATTACTTTAACGTAGCGAAAACTTTGTCTTGACTGATCCATTTTACTACTTTTTCCATTTTCCCTCCTATTTTAATGTTTTATTATTTCTTTTCTTTCCTTCCCTTCCTTCGGGCGCCAGGCAGGACCCCCCTCGGTGACGTTACCCCAGACGTCACAGCACATTTACGCCCCTGTCATTATCGCTTGTCAGCTTCTTTAATTTTACGGTGGTAATTGTTCGCATACCCTCTCAGAGTAAACAACACAAATCGCGACGTGACGCAGTTTTCAACAATAAAGGGGTCTCTTCAACGCTCGTGCCGCATCTTAGCAACAGTGAGGCGAGTCGAATGGCGAACGACACCAATGTTCCTGTCCGCATTCAGCAAAACATTTAAAAAATCGTGCAATGCAACAAGGGCAGGGGCAACAACAGCGGTCTCCGGTAACTCATGAGCGAGCATCTTTTTTCTGCTAATCCTTTGCAGCCAACACAGAGACGTCGAATCGATTGTACCTTTCTGCGGACGCATAACATAAATTCTCACATCGTTTATGTTTAATGAATACGATCTTCGACACAGCAGTTATAGGTAGGGTAATTTGATTCTGTGATCAGTTGTCCTGCCTGTTTATCACGGTTCGTCTAAAGCAGTTTGTGTTGGAGAAACATTAACTTTATACATCTTGTAATTAGAGTAAGATCGGAATACCACAAATTATAAATGCTCCTATGGAGCTGCCCATGCCAATTGCTTGGTGTATTCGCTCGTTTATACAACGTTCGACAAGTTTAGCACATTGCCAACCTGTCTTGAAACAAGCGTTTTCTATTGTCATATCGTCAGAATTAATATATTTTTGAAAGAATTTGTAGATGAATTTCAGGTACTCGTATTAAATTCTATTGCATGTTAATTCTAGTATGTGATTCCACCTGTCAGCTTCGACCGAAGACATCCTGTGTGACGCCATGAGTTTACGATGCAAAGGATGTATGTAGCTTGTTATAAAATGTTATCTGTGATCATCTTAGTAACTGATGTAAAGTCTTCTGTTTATTACAAGTACAGCACTATTACTGAGAGTGTGATTAGGCAGGAACCTAAGTGCCCAGCTTAAATTGCTGCGAATGAAACGATCTGCGATAATATTTATAATTTTATGTATTTTGCAAACATTTGGCTTTTTTTTTGTTCGTTTTTTTTCGAATGTGACACGACTGCCGAGGGTAACGTTACGTAGCGACCTAAGAGGACAGGTATATGGGTCTATTCCAATTCACCGTTCCACGTTTCGTTATTTTTCTTGATTTTTCATTAAGTTTTTATTATTATTTCTTTTAGGAATTTTTTTTTTTGGGTCTCTATATAGGTCAAGTCTAGTTGTCGATTCCAACGTTCGTTATTTTTCGCGTTTTACCAGCAGCATAACGAGTGGTACGAAAAAATTAAATCCTTAACGAAATAATTAACAGCCAGTAAAAATCACTGAAAATAACGAAAAGTGGAATCAACAATCAGAGTGATACCATGGATGAAAATTCTCAAAGAATGCTTAGTACACACCTACCGCAACAACAGCAGCACAGAAAGTAACACAAAAAACAGAAATCATATGACGAACCACCGCAAACATTCATTGTGCATTCTTTTAGAATTTTCATATGTGGTAACGTTCTAATTGCCGGTTCCACATTCCTTTATTACGTCTTTTCATTAGGTGTGCTCGCTAATTTTTTCAGGATTTATCTTATGGTATTGCTTCCTTTCCAATGATAACAACGCGATAAATGGCAAACCATGGAACCGATGACTAGAAGGCCAATTCTAGTTACCGATTCCAAGATTTTTTTATTTATCACGGTAGTACGGAAAGCAAGACCAAAAACAGAAATCCTATAACAAAGACCTGCACAAACCTACTACGAAAATGCTGAAAATAATGAATCTTGGAAGCGATAACTAGAATTGACCTATGTAGCTCAATTCTAGTTATCAATTCCAAGATTTGTTATTTTTCGTGTATTTTCGGTACTCGTGCATTTTCTGTTGGGAATTCAGTGTTCCTTTCTGGTTATTTCCTGCTTATGTCTTTGATACCTTTCTGTATGTTACTATTTATTTCATTTTGCGGTTGTTGTGTTAGATTTTAGTTTGTCCCCATCCAAAACCTCCACTTTCCCGCAGTAATCCTTTTAGATTCAATACCTATTATTGAGAACTACAGCTATTCCATAACATTATGAGTTTACTATGAGTGATCTTGTAGTGAATTTTAAAGGTCGTCAGTCGTTCTTTCACTTACGTAAACTCTGACAATAACCGAGGCACTGAGAACCATAAGGGGCCAGGGCACATAACGGTATACAAAGTTTAGATATTTGTGAAAATCAAATTTGTAGGGAAACTACCCATGTCATAGTGTTGATTTTTTTTAACCAAGTCTCAACATCCAATATTTTGTATAAACTGTGATGTACGCATTTCACGTTATGAATTTTTAATTAGTATTTATTACTAATGTTGTTAGTATTATTACTATTGTGAACTACAAAATTTTCATATATAGGATAGTGGCAACAGTGCCTGTTGTGCAGTTAGAAATTAATATAAAACTAGAATCAGAACATAAGGAACAGATACTAACTGCCCCACACACACAATGATGACCTTTCCCAGTACTTCATGTTCCTTCTTATCATTTTCATTAAGCACATTCTCTGGCTTGAGGTTCAGATAAAACTGTCTGTCCATTTTAGGCATTAAATCTAGAAGTTTTGTTAAGTCTATGTGTTTCAAGTTTGATATAGTATTTTGTTAAGTGTTTGTGTTTCAAGGTTGATATTTACCTTCCACCTACATTTTGGGGCACTAGCTTTTGCAAGGCTTCTACAAACTATTGAGATACAGCAAATTGTGGTCTCCCTCGATGTGACTTGAAGAACATGATGGCCTCCCACGACTCCAATGAAGAATATGTTACTTTAAACAATAGTTCATGCAAAACTGTTGAAAACTTCATCATTATAAAATTTCTGATGTGTTCATTGTTACCACAAACTTCAATTTTTGGCTTGGTAATGAGGCTGGTAACACTCTTAAAGGTTCTAAAATCCTCATCGTCCATTTTACAAACTGGAATGCTGGAACCATGTTATGTGAGGTTGTGGTGGGGCGTCTCTTCAAGAACTTCCAGATTTAGTGAAGAAATGGGCATCAGTGTAGTCGGTGAGCATTACTGTAGCATTGAAAATTTCTGCTTTGGGCTCCTATGGAAATAAATATCAGAGAAATCGGTGAAGCAGCTTTTTGCAAATATTCATATTTTATATTTTAGGGGTACGGCACTGATAAAACTGGTTCACCGTAATATTAATAGCTGTCAGGAGCATGCATACACGCTACAATCTCATAGTCGATGGCAGTGTGCTTTAGGTCATTATGGTTCTCTGCAAGGGCGAACCCAGGATTTGAACTAGGGGGGGGGAGCGGGGGGGGGGGGGGGCAGGTCATACTAGTCTCAGGAAACAAGGACTCGAGACAACATACAGCACTTCTTATTAAATAAAACAGTAAACAAGTGAAAAACTGCGAAATCTTCTGGGGGGGGGGGGGGCAGCTGCCCCCCCCCCCCTGCACCTCGGTGGGTATGCCCATGGTTCTCTGTGCCTCAATTTATTTCATACATGTACGTTTCCTCTTTTTCCTTATGATATGTATGTGTATTATTCTTTTTTCTGTTATACATTCGTTTGTTTACGAATAAGCCCCGTTGTCTTCAGATATCACCTCTCACTAACGGGGAAACGGTAACAAGCATTTATCCTCCGTTTGTGACAGAACACTAGTTTGCCTTTTAAATCATAACTGTCTAATCCATGGAATGAAATGCCTTTCAAAGTTGTTTTTCCTGTTTACGTATCGTTAGAAAAGGTTGGTCTGCTTTATAGTCCATGTTCCAGTGCAATTCGTATCCATAATAACAGCACAGTGCTGCCACATTTCCTTGGCTTCTCATCTACTTTGTACTGAATTGGTAGAGATCACTCGAATCTGAGCTGCTAATATGTTGACTCATTTCGAATTCAGGCCATACTGTGCGCCGTAGACCAGATGTTATAGCTGTCATTGCTTAATGCTGTGTTTCATTTCGGTTATACGTAATTTATAGCAGTGAGCAGCACTTATACGTGGTCCCTTACACACTTGTGTATCCCATGGTCTGACTCAGTAAGATGATTCGTCGATGACGAGTTCGTTAAGCGGCCACGCACGAGCGATGTATTATCATTAGCAGTGTCGCGAACAGTTATTACCTGCAATCGACGAGTATTTCTAAGGCCACGTTATGAAATCATGTTATCTAAATTCATCTGCTGTGAGTAGCAAAACTTCGTATGTCGACTGATACTCGTAAAAAACAAGAGTGGAAATGTATTAAACTTGTTTCATAATGTTTCCGGTCGGAACCGTAACATATCAACTAAGAAGGTGTTCAGATTTAAATTTTCTGCTATTCTTCTTCTTTTACCTGGCTTGTATCCCGTATCTTCAGGGGCCAAGTGGTGTAGGTTGGCACGATGCCCTATCCTGTTGCCAACCTTTCCCCCTCCTCCTACTTTTATTGGGGTGCGTACGGGGAAAAGCTTTGGCAGTTCTGCCAAGGGCGAAGATTACCTCGGTACTGCTTGTATCAACTTTTATGCTGTACTACAGTGTTCTTAGTTGATTTTTCCCAATATTGCCCTGAGAACGAAGTACTCGAATCGAATTAAATCTATTTGTGCAAAATCGTGTTTCCGCTAACTTATAACGCATTTTAAGGCGTAATATCTTGAAACATATAAGGAATAAAAAAGTTTTTATGCAACTTTGTTGTATATTTTTTGTCATTTACAAGATTTATTCAGCATACTTTAGCCGAAATTTCGATTGGAAGGGAGATATATGGGGGAAATCGATTTTGCCCTGATTTGGCTGGTTTGCTCGGAGATGGCCAAGTACCCACATGCGCTCCAGTGACGAGGACTTGGATTTTACAACAGGAGGCCAGTGCATGTAACACACTAAAAAACCGGAACTAGAGGAATAGTGACGGTCGCTGATCACTTATTTTACTGGGCTCTAACTCTGCGTCTCAGGTATATTCTAGCGCAAAGATCTAACACAAAAAAAATCTGACGGAGTCAACTCACACTATAGAATGTAGTGCACGGTATTACTGCACCAAGTGGATGCCACCAACGCGATTCCAAAGCAGTCATTTCGTTCACCATAGCGTTTCCGAATCCTGATCGTTAACGTGTCATACAGTGTATGATGAACATAAAACTGTCGTCAGCGTCAAAGTAGATGTCATCTGATTCGTGCCATGTACTTCCTGATTCTCACGTCGGAAGAACGGAAGCGACAAAAGATATTCGAAATGGCTGGAAAGGAAAACTGTTACATCATTAATGAAAACACATACAAATGGCGTTCAAAAAGTTTTGCACAGTCGTCTCTATTTTTTTGCAGGAGGAGAACGAATTTTTTTGTGGACATACTTGGAACATTTAGCTTTACCTTGAGCCTACTCAACGTAGCCTCCATCAGCTGAAAGGCATCTGGCCCAACGTTCTTTCCATGATGTAAATGCACTTTGGTAAAATTCTGGGGATTCACTTTTACACCATCCCTTGACACAGGAAATAACGTTTTTCTCACTATCAAATGTTTTCCCAGGGAGATGGGCCTTCAGACGACCAAAGAGGTAAAAATCAGACGGAGCCAGGTTCTGACTGTAGGGAGGATGAGGAATAATTTTACAATCCATTTTCCTGATTTTCTCGTGTGTCATAAGGGCTGTGTGGGGTTTGGAATCGTAATGGTGTAGTCTAATGAACTGACCCTGAAGCTGTGGTCTGTGGGTCTCGATGGCACGTCGCAGTTTGTCCAATGACAAACAGTAGTGGTCCCGGTTAACTGCGGAGTCTGGTTCCAAAAAGTCAATGAAAATGACAAAGTCTTGGTTTCTTCTCCCGAGGGGAACCCGGATGACGCCACTCCATGGATTGGGTTTTGCTCTCAGGTTCTGACGAAAGGAACCATGTTTCATCCTGGGTAATGACGCCATAAAAACACTGTTTCCACTCTTCAGTAAAGATCTTCATGAGACCCTCGCACACATGCTTCCTCATCGTTTTCATTTCTCTTGTTAATAATCTAGGCACCCAATGTGCTTACATATTTTTGTACCCTAGTGACTGTACCAGTGATACCACACTACCAAATGACATACAATGACATACGAGTCGTTTCAGCAAGCTGTCGTGTCGTCACACATCTGTCATTTTGGATGATTTGATCAATGGTCTCCTTATTCACATTACCGCATCGTGGATTGCCCAGTAGACAGAAATCACCTTCTTTAAATCTCTGCAACCACCGCTGGATACTGCTGCGATCCACTGTGTTCTCCCCATAAACAGGGAGCAACTTCCTGTGAATTTGTGTGTCAGAGTCATCGCCGGTCTTGAAGAAGAACTCCATCACCGACCGTTGTCGCAACCTGACATCTACTTCACGGTCCATTATGGCTCATCTGTAAATAGAAGGAAATACTTTTATACACCAACTTATAGTTGAATGTTCGAAATATGTTCACAAAAAATTCCATTATCCTCCTGCAAAAAATAAAGAAATTAGAGACGACTGTGCAAAACTTTTTGAACGCCCGTTGTATTACTTTTTACATACTTTTACAAACAATAGAAACGTAATTTCAGTTACTATGTCGTTGCTGCCTCTGGGTGAATATGATGGATAACGATAGTCGTGGAAGAGAGAGAATCCTAGAAACTGTCTGCATATGTGTATCTCATACATGTTGCCACAGACTACATGCGAGCATTTCATCACACTTCGTAGGTCATCTGGAAGAAATAACAGACATCACAAATGTTCGCAACCGTTACTGGGCACAATCACAGCTGTCTACGTTCTTCTACTGGTGAAACATTTTAACCTTTACGCCAAGAAAACGTCCTCGTCCACACTGAAATACGAAATTTAAATCTCGTGTTACTGCTCTCTTTAAAACAAAACTAGTAATTTCGAATACACGTTTTTTGCTGCTGTCAATGACAGAGGGGTCAAGACAAATGCAGTAAGGAGTAGTTAAGAGTTACGATGTCCAACAAGATAGCTACAGCACTGCTGCTCGTTTTTGTTATGCACTGCTCCAAGCAGACGGAAAGCTACGCTTTCGAATACGATACCGGATGAGTGCAAATACTATCGTTTATATTAGTCTGTAACACAGTTCTTACAAAAGAGAGCATATGTAGTGCAGTAAAAATCTGCATTAACTAACAATTACACCATATTTGTTTTTCTTTATTTGTGCGTTCAATTAATGATTCAACAATCATAAATTTCAGGGAAAATCTTCAGCAGTTAGATGCTAATTTAAAATATAACTTATTGCATGATACATTTGTAAGAGAATTTGAAAACTGTTTCTCCAAGAAAGTAGTTAAATCTAATTATAAAAAACCATGCAAAAATCCGTGGTTTACTAAAGGAATAAAAATATCTTGTAACCACAAAAGGGAACTGTATCTAACAAGAAAGAGTAATGACCAGAAACTGCTACATTAAGAAAGGTTATTAAAAAGTCCAGAAGCATGTGCATCATGTCTGAGATTAATACATCTGATAACAAAATCAAAACTATTTGGAATATTATTACAAGGGAGACAGGGCAACCGCAAGTACAGGATAACGGCATTACCATCAAAGCGAATGGAAACTTGACAAACAACAAGCCGATAGTCGGAAACATTTTGAATAATCATTTTTTAAATGTTGTAGAGAAAATAGGATCTAAATGTTCATTAGAAGAAGCGAGGCAGTTAATGGAAGAGGCCTTACCACACCATTTGATACAATTGAAATTCCACCCACCTCTCATTCTGAAATTAGGAAGATGATAAACTCTCTCAAGAATAAAATCTCACATGGAATTGATGGCATTTCCAGCAGGATAATAAAAGCTTGTTCCCAAGAGATAAGTGGGATTCATACGTAATAGCTATCTGAAGCAGGGTATTTTCCCAGATAGACTGAAGTATGCCATTGCTAAACCACTGCATAAAAAATGGGATACGTCTGATGTCAACAACTACCGCCCAATCTGTCTTCTGACTGCCTTATCCAAAAGTCTTGAAAAAGTAATGTATTGTAGAGTAGCTTCACACCTTTGTAAAAATAAAATTTTAACAAAATGTCAGTTTGGTTTCCAGAAGGTTTTTTCAACGGACAATGCTATATATACTTTCACTAATGAAATATTAAATGCTCTGAGTAACCGGAAGTCACCCGTTGGGGTTTTTTGTGATCTCCCGAAGGCTTTTGATTGTGTAAATCATGGAATACTTCTAGATAAGCTCAAGTACTGTGGTATGAATGGGACAGCGCTCAAATGGTTTAAATCATACCTAAATGGCAGAGTACAGAAAGTTGAAATAAGCAGTTCACATAATATGCAAAAAACTGGTGACATCTCAAACTGGGAAACAATCAAGAATGGGGTGCCGCAATGTTCGGTCTTGGGTCCTCTGCTGTTCTTAATATACAGAGTGATTCAAAAAGAATACCACAACTTTAAAAATGTGTATTTAATGAAAGAAACATAATATAACCTTCTGTTATACATCATTACAAAGAGTATTTAAAAAGGTTTTTTTCACTCAAAAACAAGTTCAGAGATGTTCAATATGGCCCCCTCCAGACACACGAGCAATATCAACCCGATACTCCAACTCGTTCCACACTCTCTGTAGCATATCAGGCGTAACAGTTTGGATAGCTGCTGTTATTTCTCGTTTCAAATCATCAATGGTGGCTGGGAGAGGTGGCCGAAACACCATATCCTTAACATACCCCCATAAGAAAAAATCGCAGGGGGTAAGATCAGGGCTTCTTGGAGGCCAGTGATGAAGTGCTCTGTCACAGGCTGCCTGGCGGCCGATCAATCGCCTCGGGTAGTTGACGTTCAGGTTTCATAACTAACCTTTTTCGTAGGACTCTCCATACAGTTGATTGTGGAATTTGCAGCTCTCTGCTAGCTCTGCGAGTCGATTTTCCTGGGCTGCGAACAAATGCTTGCTGGATGCGTGCTACATTTTCATCACTCGTTCTCGGCCGTCCAGAACTTTTCCCTTTGCACAAACAACCATTCTCTGTAAACTGTTTATACCAACGTTTAATACACCATCTATCAGGAGGTTTAACACCATACTTCGTTCGAAATGCACGCTGAACAACTGTCGTCGATTCACTTTTGCCCCACTCAATAACACAAAAAGCTTTCTGTTGAGCGGTCGCCATCTTAGCATCAACTGACGCTGACGCCTAGTCAACAGCGCCTCAAGCGAACAAATGTACAATTAAATGAAACTTTATAGCTCCCTTAATTCGCCGACAGATAGTGCTTAGCTCTGCCTTTTGTCGTTGCAGAGTTTTAAATTCCTGAAGTTGTGGTATTCTTTTTGAATCACCCTGTATATTAATGACTTGCCATTCTATATTCACGAAGATGCAAAGCTGGAACTTTTTGACGATGATACAAGTATAGCTATCACACCCAACAGACAATAATTAACTGGTGAAATTGTAAATGATGTTTTTCAGAAAATCATTAAGTGGTTCGCCGGCGGGAGTGGCCGAGCGGTTTTAGGTGCTACAGTCTGGAACCGCGCGACCGCTACGATCGCAGGTTCGAATCCTGCCTCGGGCATGGATGTGTGTGATGTACTTAGGTTAGTTAGGTTTAAGTAGTTCTAAGTTCTAGGGGACTGATGACCTCAGAAGTTAAGTCCCATAGTGCTCAGAGCCATTTGAACCATTAAGTGGTTCTCTGCAAACTGGATCTCATTAAACTTTGACAAAACACAGTAAATGGGATGACACCATTAATAAATATAGACTTCGATCAGAAATCGGTAGCTAAGGCAGAATATTCAAAATTTCTAGGTGTGTGCATTAATGGGAGGTTGAACTGAAAAAAAACACACTGAAGATCTGCTGAAACGTTTGAGTTCAGCTATTTATGCTATTAAGGCCATTGCAAATTTTGACAGTATACATCTCAGTAAATTAGCTTACCACGCCTATTTCCATTCTCTGCTTTCGTATGGCATCATATTCTGGGGTAACTCATCATTGAGTAAAAGAGTGTTCATTGCACGAAAGTGTGTAAACAGAATAATTGCTGGTGCTCATCCAAGATCATCCTGCAGACACTTATTTAAAGAGCTAGAGATCTTCACTGTAGCCTCACATAATCACATATGAAATTTGTTATTAACAATCCGAACGATTTCAAAAGTAACAGCAGTGTACATGGCTACAACACTAGGAGAAAGGATGATCTTCACCACTCAGGGGTAAATCTAACTTTGACTCAGAAGGGGGTAAATTATGCTGCCACAAAAGTCTTTGGTCACTAACCTAATAGCATCAAAAGTCTGACAGATAACCATATAGCATTTAAAAGGAAATTAAAAGAATTTCATAATGGCAACTCCTTCTATTCATTAGACGAATAGTAAGTGGGTAATTTGCCCAACAGCCCACAAAAAAATATTGAGTGTCATGTAATATTTTGTGTAATGTAATATCTTGTATAGACACCTTTTATTAACCTGAAACGTTCCACATCATTACGAAGTGTCGTATTCATGATCTATGGAACAAGTACTAATCTAATCTAACCTGTGGATGCTGGGAGAGTGACCTGTGGATGCTGGGAGGTATGAACTGATAAATCACAGAACAGTTTATTTACGATTGTCTTGTGACACACATCATCACCTCGTGGTATTGTGATGTTCCCAAAGGACACGTATCGCATCCTTGAAGTGAGAAAAAAATCCATCACAAAAACTTCGACGCTCCGCCGTAGACCTGCTGCCATGTCACGCTCTATACACATGTCTAGCTCAGAGTCCCCATTTCCATACGTCAGTTGCATTGGTGAGGACAACTTACGCCTATCTACGGCAGTATTATACAGAAGACTCTTCGTATCACCTCCCACACATACGACACATCCTAGAACAGATTGGGTGCGAGTGTGGATTAGTATACATTATTCTTTTCTCCCCGCCGACGTCAGTCGTGGTAGTGCGACGTTGTCAACGACAAAGTGGTGACGCGAGAGAAACTGTTTCGAACTGGAGTGGCACCGGACCCGTATTGCACCAAGTGTGCTCTGTAAAACATCCTGAAACGCGGTTCTGTGCGCATCGATCAAAAGAAAACGTGGACGTGGTTTCGCAAAACGTTGGGCCTTATTACCCTCACGGTACCTTCAGCAGAGCTGTTAGAATATATATTACAAAACCAGACAGGCACTTCGATCTGGCTACAAAGCTATTAAGAAAAGAAGTTAAAACAGAAATATAAAGAATTTATGTGCAATTTTTTGCATATCTCTCTCAGTAAAGTAGACTGAAGTTCTTATAAAAGGTTTCGTTTCTTAGTCTTCGACGAAAGCCGTACTGTTTTCCCTCAAGAAAAATTTCCACCGTCTCTCATAAAGAGCCTTTGCGCTGTGTTTTCTTCTCAACATGTTTCAGTTGCTTCTCCAAGGAGAGTGGCCATTGGTTCTTTTTAGAGGAGTTTTCTTTCCATTTCTCCCCTAGGCTAATTTGACAGAACATCTTCCAATAATGAAGTTTCTTAATTTTCTAAGAGCAGATTTATTAGTTTTTCTTTCTATGAAACATTATTTTATTCATTTACTTAAACAAGTTATTTCCAAGTTGGTGAAGAATCTCTTCTACCACGATGAGTAACTTAAAGAGTCTGGAAGACACCTCAGGACAATTTCTCCGCTCGATACTGTGTGTGTGTGTGTGAGTGAGTGAGTGTCTTGTCCTCATCATCATTTATCATTTCATCATCAACGAGCAAATCGCCAAAGTGGCGTCAATTAAAAAGATTTGCACCTGGCGGCACTAAGCCCTGTCCAGTATTTCCGTCCCACCCCCCCTTTTTTTTTGTAGTGTATAGGTACTTACTGAAGAATGTCGCTTTACTTTCGGAGCAAAAAGTGACAAACAAACAGCAGAGGACCTGACACTTTGCAGGACCTCGTGTAACTACGCTAAGACGTGAAGTTTTGATCGTTACACTTAGCCAAATAAGGGAATGCAGAACATATTAAAATTGTACGGAATGCAATATCCACCATATTTAACATACCAAACAAGCAATCACAACTTAAGCTGAAGGGTAAACCACATAGACGTGATAATAAAACTCAAAAGCAATTAAACGTTTTCCCACCACAGAAGAAACCAATGTTGCAAATTTTTGCTACCTCTGAGCCACAAACAGCACTAATCTTCAGTAAAGTCTCTTTTGAAGAAAAAGTAATTAGACTACATTTACGAAATATTCGTGTATTAGAAAGTCGAGTGAAGTATAAGAAAGTGCTAATCATTAGACTCTATAGAACATTGTTAGATGTCAAGAAAAGCGGAAATCATAACAAGATCAGGCAGCAACATAAATATACTCTTCTCGTGCATGAAATGCCGTTTTTATTACATAGCTTTCAGCGGAGTAAGCTACAATTATTCTGTATTCAAAGTCTTTCAGCAAATGACACGCGGGCTGTTCACCACGCTTTACTTTTTATCCGCCCAAGCAACAAGGCGAAGGCCATTTAGTTTTTAGTTTCGGACCTCCGTTTCTGTATGGTGTCATTTTTAGGCCTTTTTCCACGTGCCTGTTTTTAGCTGTCTTCTATTATGTCAGTTGGGAATGACGTATAGTCGTTTTTTAACTCCTCTCTGTCTTCGAGTTCTGTAGTTTTGACTTGGGCGCGTATGACCCCAGATGTTTTTGAGCCCTAAAACAAAACAAAACAAACAAACTGAATCAGTGAGATTTGGCTCTTTTTACATTTATTTCACTAACATTCCTGTCTCTTGATAATTTACTTATGCTTAGAACCCAAAAATATTTAAGTATTTCTTTAATTAAGTACAAACAAAATTAAAAACTAACATTAGCTTCACTGCTGGCTTTCTCGACGTTAGGGGCTGTTAATGTTGATTAGATTGTGGGGTTACTGTGTTGCATGAAAACAGTCAGAGAACAACAAATAACTCTTTTCGGGAAAAATAATCTCGTAGCTAACGCCTTTACATGTTGCTGTCAATCTTATGCATCGATTACATCTTCTTAAAAATTCGTATGTTCAAATCATGATCAGAATTAAGACAGACAAAATTAAGTGAATTGTCGATTTGAAAACAATTACATCTTTATCCAGTATATTTACAAAAGTGCCCTTCCACATTTGTCCAGGTGCTGTTGCTTCGCCCCTTATGAAGGAAAAACATTCGATAATCGAACCTGTATTTTGGACATAGCTTCATTCTCACTATCACAAAGTTTGGTGTATGTATGTTACAATGTTTTGTTAGTTTGATAAGGATGCCGTTAACCAGATTTACAATAAGTTCCTCACACTTACCGGTCTTTCACACTGCACCCAACACGAAACATTTCTCTCGGAGAGATACCGCGTACTTGATGTTGTGTTGTACTTTTGTTCCAAGCCGTGTGCGTCTCTACATATTCGGAAAAGACACAACTGAGACAAAGTACCTGATGTTTCCGAATAACGTATTTTTTATGCATAAAAAGCGACGCGGATGGAGTGGCGTTACGAATGGAACTCTATACAAAATGACAGTAATGAAGCAACATTTCGACGGTGCTTGCTTATACGAGGTAGGTTCCAAAAGCCTCCAGCCTGATTACATATTTAAAGTTGTAAAAATAAAACAATGATGCTATTTTTCAACGTAAACGTCCTTTATTTCAATACACTTCTCACATTATATGCCTTTTAAAAACAATCTAATCGGCAAAATGTCCCATTACAGCAGCTTTCACTTCATCATCATCATCAGCATCATCAAATTTCCATCCTCCACCATCTTTCTTCAGTTTGGAAGAGAGGCATAGTCACTTGGGCTAGGTCTGGACTGTAGGTTGGGTGATCAATTTCCTGGAAGCCACATTCTTTTACTGCAGCCATCGCATTTGCCGCCATGTGCAATGGCGCATTGTCGTACAGAAGAGGAACACCATGTGACAAGCTTCCTCGCCTCTTTAGTTCTATGGAGTTGCGTAATTTGTGCAGAAGTGAAGCGTAGTATTGCGCCCTCACAGTGGTATTCCTTTCCTTGAAATCAGCTAAGAGAATTCCTCTGGAATCCCAGAAGATTTTTGCCATGACCTTCTTTGTGGACTATGTAATCTTCGCGTTTCTTGGTGGAGCTACACCTGAATTACGCCATTCATGAGATTCGCTTCTGGACAAAGGATCACAATGAAGAATCGCAGTTACAACCCCTGTATTATTGGTTTCTAGTACTTTTTTCTGGTTGCCACGCCGCAACTCGAAAAATTTGGTGCAGCATGTCCCGCACTGCTCCTTTGCAAGGAGAAGTCTGGGCTTTTGCATCTTACACTGAATTTTTTCATATGCAAATGATCATGCGCGATCCGGAAATCGTTTGCCTTAGATAACTTTAATCTTGCTGCAATTTCCTCGATTTCAGTGCTTGCCACTCAGAACTTCACTTTCAATAACAGCGATGGTTTTCTCAGTCGGCCAGTGTAACATTATGTGATTGCCTTATCATTTTAAATCATTAATTAATCGAGCAGTCGCTCGGCAACAGCTACAGTTAGCAAATAATGTTGCGAAAATGTAAAAGGTGAACGACCTGTGACGTAACTTGTTTACTGTCGAAGCGCCGTCAGAGATACTGTGAGTTATTGACTTTGAAAACCGCGGCGCGAAAAACGGACAGAAGAAGAACATTTTTACACATTTTGTTTAGATGTACGAGATATTCTCGATGAACAGTTACTCATTCTTCTGTTGTCTCCTGTAACTTGTGTCGGACGCGCATGTCTTGCCGCCGTATTATCATTGTCAAAATTAATATTGTTCTAGTGTAAAGTAAATGTGTAATACTAAAAGTGCCTAGCAGTAGATTTATTGTGCGACGTGTATGTGAAAACGTCAAAGGAATTGTTTTCATTAAGAGAAGTGCCAGTCAAAACGGCATCCATGTTAAATCCGTCATTGCAGTGTAAGTTTGTCTATTAATTGCCATAAATTCAGAGTTAAATGGAACTGGTGTATGGACTATTTATTTAATATAGAATCTATGTCTCACTTCTTCATGAAATTATTTAATTTTCTATATGTTTCTGCCAAATAGAGAGTTCACAGTCACGAATTCTTTCGTCGAGTTCGGACGGAGGTTGCATGCGGCGAAATATTTTCTCCGCGCCATATTCTACTGGTAAATGCATGATAAACTACGGTCCCTTAGGAAATTCATGTTGAGCTATCCAAAATAATTATATTTTGAAAAGGCATTTACTCTCCTCTGCAATGCAACTTCCGACTGATCAGACGATCCAACAAGAAACAGCCGCAGACGGTCGGCGTTCGCAAATATGTTTCCACCGCTGATTATAGCTATATGTTACAGCACAAAAGTAACATATTGTTATAATTAGAGACTACGAACGGGAACATTTATAACTGTATGTTTATGTATACACATTACGTAAACATATCGTTATAATTGGCGCCCGAACAGGGACCCGAATTAAAAAAAAAAAAAAAACTTAAAGGAATAAAAATTTATGTAAGATAGGCATTGTGGAAATATTCATAAATAATGGTAGCTAATCTTGTGCTTTTTATTTGTTACATGACATCAAACGCCATCCAATAAAATTTCCATTGAGCGAAAGAAACGAGATATTCAGAGAAAATTACGGAAGAGAGATGTTTTTTGGAACAGAATTTGGGCGAAAATCTAGTTGCAACGCCGAAGGCAGTCATCAGTAACGTAAGTTAAAATTTCGTTAGCCGTAGCCAAGCTTCCTTAAATTTCAGCCGACATTAATCAATTTGTGACGATCTTTATTAGTTGCAGTAAAATTTGCTTTGAATTCAGTAGATTGCATTTAGTAGATTAGTAATTTCTTCAAGTATTGTTTAAATTCCATTGTTGTGTATTGCATATCATTTGTTTTTAAATGTCCGCTGCCTGTTCACGGAGCTGACCGGCTTTAGTTTTCATTTATTTTGAACAGTGTGCAGCCATACTTTCTTTACGGTCCAGAATAGTCTCTTGTTCTCGTGACGTGCATCTCCCGACATTCCGATCTTGTGACGTAGCAGTGACAACCGACTCGCAACCGATAAATTACATCTCTGTCGACAGCTGACACCCGTAGCTCAAACGAACTTCATTGACTTACTGTTTGTAAATAAGTGAGCTATGGCAGACGATAAAATGTCATCACTGGATTCAGATGAACAGAATGAAACGAGTGAAGTGTCGCGTCGCTTACGGTCCCGCACGATAATTAGTAGGGCTGAGACACCAATTGGATCAATTGTAGAAAGTGAAGTGGGAAATCTTACGGACTTTGGTGCCTCACACCATAATGTTACCGGTACTGAACTAGACAATGCCAGCATAGTTTCTGCCACTAGTAGCCGTAGCCATATACCGGTTACAAGGGAGGCAGGTGAAAGCAATTCAGGGGTAGTGACAGACGATGTATTCAAACAGCTACTGAGTCAAATAAGTCAAATGATGCAGGACGGAAATAGCCAATTGAAAGAGGAAAATCGCCAAATGGTGAATTCCATTAAAAATGATTTGAAAGAGGAAAATCGCCAAATGGTGAATTCCATTAAAAATGATTTGAAAGACGAAAATAGACAAATGTTAGCCTCACTTGAAGATGATTTGAAATACGAAAATAGACAAATGTTAGCCTCACTTGAAGATAAACTTTCTACAGTAAGCGAAGAAATAAAAACTGTTAGAGAAAACGTAGCCAAAGAAGTAGCAAAGCAAGTTAAGGATGCTGTTTCTCAAATGCGAAGTGGAATAATTATCGAACTGAATGACACTTTAGCTACCATTGAAAGGTGGCTACACTGAGCCACAGCGCCAGAGATCGCTAGAGAGCATTGTTCGCCCGCCTCCACTGGCAGAGTCATTATTGAGATGTGCTAGAGGTCACTGCTTGGGGAGAGCTCGTAGTAGTCAGTTGGTGTTCAGATGTGCTAGTAGGGAGTGCTTGCTGAGATGTGACACTGAAAGGTTCTTGTTCAGATGTGGTAATAGCGAGGCGGTGTGGAGATATATTGTAATTATGAGAGTGATTTTGGTCAATATATGAAGGTAACGAAACTTGATTTATTTTTCATTATTTCCATGTTTTAAATAATGTGTCATTACAGGTTCAGTCAACAAAGCATCTGGCTTGTGTTCTTGGATTAGAGTGTAATTGTGGTTCTCTTGAGTAATTATGGTATTTGTATTTTCTTTAATTAATTCAGTATAATGTTATTTAAAAATTGTTGTGTTGTTGAAGAAGAACCGTGCCAGATGCGTACGTTGAGTCACACTCCCACACACAGAACAGTTACTCTTGTGCTTGTTGTTGCGTTGGTTTTATAGTTGCTGGGGGCTTAATTAATTAACTGTGTTAATGAAAATTTCCATTTCATTCTTTGTTATTGTTCTAAGCAGTCAGATTGCGTAACAATAACAGTCAGGGCCAACCGTTACGAGACTTCGTAATCGGACAGACAGCTACTAAAGCAAAAAAAAAATTAAAATTATTTGCATTAATATTTTTATTAAGCCCCCATGCACGTCGCCACGTGCATGGGGGCTTAATAAAAATATTAATGCAAATAATTTTAATTTTTTTTTTGCTTTAGTAGCTGTCTGTCCGATTACGAAGTCTCGTAACGGTTGGCCCTGACTGTTATTGTTACGCAATCTGACTGCTTAGAACAATAACAAAGAATGAAATGGAAATTTTCATTAACACAGTTAATTAATTAAGCCCCCAGCAACTATAAAACCAACGCAACAACAAGCACAAGAGTAACTGTTCTGTGTGTGGGAGTGTGACTCAACGTACGCATCTGGCACGGTTCTTCTTCAACAACACAACAATTTTTAAATAACATTATACTGAATTAATTAAAGAAAATACAAATACCATAATTACTCAAGAGAACCACAATTACACTCTAATCCAAGAACACAAGCCAGATGCTTTGTTGACTGAACCTGTAATGACACATTATTTAAAACATGGAAATAATGAAAAATAAATCAAGTTTCGTTACCTTCATATATTGACCAAAATCACTCTCATAATTACAATATATCTCCACACCGCCTCGCTATTACCACATCTGAACAAGAACCTTTCAGTATCACATCTCAGCAAGCACTCCCTACTAGCACATCTGAACACCAACTGACTACTACGAGCTCTCCCCAAGCAGTGACCTCTAGCACATCTCAATAATGACTCTGCCAGTGGAGGCGGGCGAACAATGCTCTCTAGCGATCTCTGGCGCTGTGGCTCAGTGTAGCCACCTTTCATATGCCCTTCCTCCACGGCTAGAATTTGATGGTATTTTTGCCAGCATTGGTGGTGAAAATACCACCAAATTCGTCAAAAAAATACAGTCAAAAATAAAAGATAATATTAATACGTAAATACCATATAACTAGATAAAATTTTGGCTTTGCACTGACCTTTCAATAACCTATTATATAGAATACAGTAAGCAATACAAATTCTTTCATACATGTGACTTTACATAACAGTTTATACAAGTATTATGTGGTTAAACAGTTCAATCAATAGCGTCAGCAATGACGAATATGTGCAGGTAAGAGCCTCATAACTTTCCACAAACAGTAATACACAATAAATCAGTTTATACAAATATTCACATAAACGCTTTCCATAGCCCAAGAATAAGCAGTTGACAGTTCCAGCAGTAGCACCCAGCAATGGTCAACAGGTGCAAATACCACAAGTAACATTTTTTCAATAGAAACAGTCCATCAGTGGCACCCGCAATGTTGAGCAGGTGCACACAGCAACAGGTGACTTCATTTCAGTAGAAGCAATCCATCAGTGGCACCCAGCAATGTTGAGTAGGTGCAGACACCAACAAGTAACACCATTTCAGTAGAAGCAGTCCATTAGTGGCACCAGCAATGTTGATCAGGTGCACACAGCAACAGGTGACTTCATTTCAGTAGAAGCAATCCATCAGTGGCACCAGCAATGTTGATCAGGTGCAGACAGCAAGAAGCAACATCATTTCAGTAGAAGCAGTCCATCAGTGGTACCCAGCAATGTTGAGCAGGTACACACAGCAACAAGTCACATTTCTCAGCAGAAGCAGTTCCATAAAATCTAGTATCACTGATCACACTGTTCATCAGAGTTTATAAGCAGAAATTAAACATGTCCTAGTGGCACCAATCATGTAGAGAAGGTACAAGTAACAGTCCATAATTTTTTTACAATCACTGATCACACAGTTCATCAGCAGAAATTAAACATATCCTTGTAGCACCAATCATGTAGAAAAAGTGCAAGTAACAGTCCATACTATTCACCATAACTACTGAGACAGTTCAGTCATGAATAATAGTTTGAATGCACATACAATTTCTTTAACAAATTATTATCAATGCTCTTACACTAAACATACAAATCATAATAAACACACAAATGATATCAGGTAATTGTCACATTAACTATTACAGTACACAATAACAGTTAACCTATAATATTTATGGGTGTCAGTGCAAGCCACAACAAACAAGTGAAATAATATTTAGGAGATAGGTTGGGATCACTTCTCTGGGATTATAAACGGAAAACACACAAAACACACTCACTCATCTTTCATCCACATTAGTGCTACTGTGTAATTGAATAGTGTTAACTGTGTAAATGCAATTCTGTCGAAATTTTATGTTCATTATGTGTATCAAGTAGTAGTGGCAGCAATGTATAACAGTCAATAATAGTTAGTCAACGTCATAGTCATCATGTCTAGACCAATGTTTGCCAAGCCAGATCAAATTGTACTGTTGCTGAACAACTGTCAGTGAGCCAAGATATGCAAATACTTCCTCTCTTCAAAAAAAAGTGTATACTGCTTAGTGATTTGACAAAGTGTGTGTGTAGACAATCTTCCTTCTACTTGAGTGTTCTAGTCTGCCATCTTTATCCTCCTTGCTCCATATGGACCAACAAAAAAAAATATGCTCCTCATTTACTTTACCTCTTATCCACCAAAACTCCAATAATCATCAACTTCACCTAATCTCAATACCTCAATAATACGTCGATACATATAAACCTCAGCACCAATATCATTTCACTTCCATAACAACTCTTTCCTCTAGTCAGTTTCCTCGAACAAGTACAGACAAAATCCTAGTGCAACTTCAATTCATCATCCCATACAATCCGAAGACACAGTGTCCACACACAACCTCTGTGTATTCCATCTGACCCAAATTTTCTACTCATTATAAATTATAAGATACATTTTGGTTCCTTGTCCATCATTAAATAAAAGAAATGCATACATGACCTCTAACAGACTTAGTTCGAATAACTCTCAGTAATTAAGTACGATTACGGAGTGTGAATAATCATAATATTTCACAGTGTGTACACCACTTCAAGAATCATGGCAGAAGCAATCATGTGGAGTATTCCTTGTGTCAAGTGTCACTTCCTATTTCAATTGCTCACAAAAAATGCAGTGTAATACTGTCAATGGTCTAAACCTAGTTTTGGTCTGTCATGTCGTTAGCTTCCTTCCTATTAGCATAAATTTATACAGCTTCCATAAAACCTCAGCTCATGTGACTTCTATGACTTTCTTTTACTAATGTCGTTCGTCGAATTATAGCAGTTCATTTTCTTATCTTAAAAATATAAGGCACTGAGCGTAAGCAAAACATGCAATAGCGAGTAAATATACCAGTAGAGAACAGAATGTCAACAAGTGGATGCAGCACAATCCCTACAACGAGGCTCTGCCAAGTGAACAATCTATAATTAATACCACAGTGTAACCTAAACTCTATATTTGTACACAGTATATCAGCATTTCTATATACTAGATTGAAGAGTAGTTATGACAACAAAACAGAAATGTGTAAATATGCAATCCATACGCACAGCAGCAAACATGCCTTACACAATAAACAGGTCATTAGAATCACATCGCCATAAGCAAATAAATCTTCATATGTAATCTTAATAAGTAAACATGAAGGCGCAAGCAGATAAATCACAAAGTATAACTTACATATCTAACCACATCAGCACAATTAATCAGGTGACAATTATAATTTAAATAAATAAGCACAGCAGGCACATAATAGAAAAATATGACATCAGTGAAAAAGCACAGCAGCCAAGCGATGCATAATATATACAAATAACAACCCTGTTCATTAATTAATCATTGTCAAAATCAGTAAATGTACACAAGCACGTCGCTTCACAAGTAATTTCATAGAACATAAAATTTAGCACAAAGTATGAGTCACGTAATCGCGAGCAGCAAATTACGTCTAAAGTACGTACCTAAGTGAAATTATGTTACCTGAAAAATAAACTCAATTAATAGTTACCCTTTTTAGTTTATTAGTTTCATCTTCGAAATGACCTTCTTCCTGAAAATTTTCTCCAAAGCAAGTCGTCTTAACGTCGGACACGCACAGAATTTACCTGAAGGTCTTAAATACTTTATACAACCGTATCCTGAAAAATACTGAACGTTAATAACATAATTTATGAAGTCCTTATAGCTTTATACAGAATTTAGTCGGAGAAATTAGACTGTGTATTTGTTTACGTCTGTCAGTGCATTCGCACTGAGCGCTCGATCAGCTGTAGGCGCGTGACGTAGGAAGGTAATTGTTTGCGGTCAACGACTGCCTTGTGCGGCGCGCAGACTGACTGTTGCTTTGAGTATGTGCCGCCGCCAAACACAGCGCGGTATCCTTGTACTCTCTCCATGTTTACGTAAACTGTTGGTTTCTCACAAGTATGTCATTCCACAAAAATTTTTACGTTAGATATGTGATGTATTCCCTTAGAGCGTCGAGATTTAAGAGTTTCTACTTCAACAGTGTTATCATGTATAATTTTGCGAACTCTATATGGACCGTTATAAAGCAGAAAAAATTTGCGACACAAGCCTTTTCCTTTATGAGACAAACGGTGGGACTTAATTAACACCTTCTGGCCAACTGACAAGATTTTTAAACGACCAGGACGTTTCGCTGATTTCTCTCTTCTAGCAGCCGCCGATGCAATATTTTGTAGAGCCAGGTTGACAACTTCAGAATGCCGCAGTTTCCGTGAAGGCGGAAAAGGAACGATTTCAGAAATGCGATTTGTCGGTGCTTTATTCTTTAATATCAGTGTAGGCGGTAAAGAAGTTGAATCATTAGGAAGTTCATTCAGAATGTTTTGAAAAAGATGAAGATACTGATCCCACGTTCTGTGATTCTGATGACAATAAAGACGACACAATTTATTGATTTCCTTCATCCATCTCTCTGAAGCATTAGATTGAGGGTGAAAAAGTGAAATGAAAATTGGTTTAATTTTACGACGCCGTAGAGTACGAAGCCAAATTTTAGAGCGAAACTGTGATCCATTACCTGATATAACCTTATCAACATGACCAACTTCCTTAAGAAAATGTTTGATGAAAGCATTAGATACTGAACGAGCTGTTGCTTTGCGTAAAGGTGTAAAACACACATATTTTGATGTTAATTCCACTGCTACGAAAATATACGCAAAACCATTAGTAGAACGAACCACTGGACCGAACAAATCGACTGCAGCCATCTCCTTTAATTTCGCTGGAATGATAGGAAACAACGGTGCTCTGTGAGAAACTGTTGGCGGCTTAGCCTTTTGACATAATTTGCATTTGGCAAGAACAGATCGAATACGTTTTTCCATATTACTGAAGTAGCAATTTTCTCGTAATTTATGAAAGCATTTTCTGGGACCAAAGTGCGCATAACTGAAATGTGTGTACCAAATCAATTTATTGACCTACTCATCAGGAATACAAACTAACCAAACAGAGTTGTCGACCGATTTCCGTTTAAAAAGAATGTCATTGCGAACTAAATAATGCTGTCTAATCGCTACGCTTTCCTTTCTCCTCCACTTCTCCTTAATGTCCTTCCAGATTGGATCCTTATTTTGCTCCTTAGCGATGTCCTGGAGCGAAGACGAAATAAAGTTCTCAAACGCAACACCTTGAATGTACATCAAACAATAATGGTTTTCTTTGCAGTCCTCTTCAGCACTTTGTTTCAAGCCCATAGGTGCACGTGATAAAGCATCAGCAACAATATTTGAAGATCCCTGTATGTAAACAATACTAAAATCAAATTCCTGTAGGTACAACGCCCATCGTGACAATCTGCCATGAGTTAATTTTGTTGACATAAGAAATTCCAGAGCTCGATGATCAGTGTAAACCTTAGTATGTCTACCGAACAAAAATGTGCGAAATTTTGTGAAAGCCCAAACAACAGCCAAAGCTTCAAGTTCCGTAATCGAATAATTCTTCTCTGATTTAGAGAGAACACGGCTTCCAAAGGCAATAGTTTTCTGTACTACAACGCCGTCTTCTTCTATCTCTTGAAATAAGTGTGCACCTAGGCCTTTGTATGATGAGTCCGTCGCCAAACAAAAATCTTTAGATAAATCCGGATGTGAAAGAAGTGGGGCAGCAACTAAAGCATCACGAAGTTGTTCAAATTCTGATTGAGCTTCCTCATCCCAACACCAATTAGAATTTTTTCCAGATAGTTCACATAAACGAGGTGTGGCCATATTGTCCAATCTAACAAAACGTCTAAGAAAATTACAAACACCAAGGAAACTACGAACATCACGTTTTGTGGTAGGAACAGCATAATTACGGATAGCATCTAGTTTCTCTGGATCGGGAAGAATACCTTCTGTAGAAATAATGTGACCGAGAAATTTCACCTGAGAACGACCAAATTCTGATTTTTCCAAGTTCACTGTCATGCCAACTCGTGCAAATATACGTAATAATGAATCCAAAATTTTGTTATGCTCACTCCAAGAACGTTTAGCAATAAGAATATCGTCAACATATGAAGTAATATTGTCACGAAGATAAACAGGTAAAATTTCATTTAAACTGCGAATAAATGCTGCAGAAGATACAGTAAGTCCAAACGGTAATTTCCGAAACTGGTAACAGTTACCAAAGGCTAAAAAAGCAGTATATTTTCTACAATCAGGGTGGAGTTCTATTTGCCAAAAACTTGCGCGCATATCAATCGTGGATAAAACTTTAATTCCATGGAAATGTTGAAGAAGTTCATCTAAATTTTGTGGACGGTCAGTTTCAGGAATAATAATATTATTTATCTGTCTGGAATCCAGAACCAAACGAATTGACCCATCCTTTTTAAGAACAACGTGTAATGGGCTGGTATAAGGACTGACTGCTGGCTCAACAATGCCCTGATCTAACATGTATTGAAGTTCATTCTTAACCTTGTCTCTGTAAGCCAAAGGAATAGCGTACGTTTTTCCGCGAAATGGTGTGTGTTCTTTTACTTTAAATAAATATTGTAAGCCTTGTATAGTTCCTGTGTGATGACTAAACACTGTAGCATGTGAAGTCAAAATATGGTGCAGCTCTTCTCTTGCAACGTCATCTGGCACTTCAGCTTTCTTAACCTTTTCATTAATTAATTCTTCGCTATTAATTACATCATCCATCGCGTCCCTGTATCTATTGTCATTGTCATGAATAAACACACTGTCGTCATAATGCTCAACGAAAGCATCAGAAGTAAGAAACCTTAAACATTTTGTATCTGATTCAGATCTTGCTAAACACTCGAAAAATTTCAAACATTTCAGCATTCCGGCAACAGTCAAATTCACACTTCCTTCTTTAAAGTTCAAAATTGCCTTATGTGCGTTAAGAAACTCCATACCTAAAATAATCTGTGTACTGAGTAATGGAACAATAATAAAATTAGCAGAAAATTCGTATCCTTGACAAATGAAATTTAGGTTGGTCTGTTGTTTAACTTCCACACCTTTTCCAGAAATCGCTCCTCGAATTGTAGTTTTAGAAATAGGTAACACGGGACAGGCAATAGTTCTTTCACATATACGAAAAACTGATTCACTAATGACGTTCAATGGGCTCCCAGAATCTAAAACTGCAGTGAACTTATTCTTACCCACACATACTTCAATAACAGGATGTAAAAATGCGTCTACATTAGTTTCCTTTTCGTCTAACAAAATGTCTCTCATGTCTTCCAGTCGTACGTAGTGTAAAGTCGAAGTGTCATTACTTTCTGAACCGTCTATATTGCTGCCAGAAGCCGAAGCTGCTAGTCATTGTCGATTGTTTGCGTCACGTCTTTGATTATTCGCGTCATTTCGCGGATCAATTTCTACTAATTGCACTTGTCTCTCTGAAGTTCTGTCACGTGGAGGATGCCAATTAGGTCCTTCCTGTCTGTTAGATGCAAATTCTTGGTTGTGTCTGTTATTAAAATTTCTGTTTTCCTGTCTGTCTGCATAACTACTTCTTGTGTAATTTCGACTGTCACTTCTGAAATTATTGTTGTATCTACTACCCTGGTTATTTCTGTAGTAAGAATTTCTGTTACTGTATGAATAATTTCTATCTTGATGATACCGATTACTGTTTCCATATGGTTGATCATTCCGGTAGGAATTACCGTTATTATAATTGTCTGTGTAATTTCTGTTAGAACGTCTGTTATTGTCATAAGGCTGGTATCTATTGTCCTGTCTGTTACGTCTGTCATTCTCAAAGTTACCCAAATAACGTCCGTTCCGATCACTATCCCTTTTCTCTGAAAATGTATTGTAATTACTGCTACTGAAAAAATTACAAGAAGTCCCGTCGTCGTTGTCATACTCAAGTTCTTGTAGCAAAGTCTTAAAAGTCTCAATGTCGTCTTTACATCTTCCGGCTAAAGCAATTTGTCTTATGGATTGTGGCAGCTTAGTTAAACAAATGCGAATTAATTCAGTCGGACTGTAAGGGTTGGAAAGGAACTGATTCTTTCGAATCATGTCTTCAAAATATTCTGCTGGCGTGCGGAATTCAGACTGTTTGAAATTACGCTGCATAATAAGACTGTGTTTGACTCTGTCTTGCGTGTTTTCGGACCAATATGCCGATAGAAATGCATGATAAAAATCATTCAGATTATTACAATCTCTAATGAGTGCACGCATCCGCGTCGCCGGTTCGTTTTCTAAATATCCACACATAAATTCCAGTTTGTGACTTATTGGCCAATTTGGTGGGAGTGCATACATAAATTGATCTAACCATGCACATGGATGTATGTCATTTTTAGAATTGCGGAAGATCTTAAATTTCCGAACAGTCAAAAAGTGTTTATAGTCAAAGTTTTCGCCTCGTGGCGACAAAGACCTACCGCGTCTGTCCCAGTTTGAATGTCGATTATTGTCAAGTTCGCGCGCCTGGCGCTCTCTTGTTGTGTCCCGTAAATGAAATAAATTACTTTCTTCAAACCCCTCTGCTATCTGTGATTCTAAATTTCTTCTGCTGTCTTTTCCTACGATTTCGCCTTCAATTTGTTTGACTTGCTTTCGTAATGCCTCAACTTCCCTTTTAACGCGTTCATTAAATTTTCCCTGATTTTCAACATGCTTATTTATGTTCTGGTACTCTTCGGTTTCTGCAAATGGTAATGGAGCTGTATCATCTGAATCTCTATCCCCATTTAAACTAAGACTTGTCAATTTATCTGAAATCTCCTCAACTCTTTCCGATAAATCACCTATTTGTTCTTTCTGTCTATTTACGTCTTCCGTAAGTGTCGCGACTCGGGTTTCAGTATTAACACATTTGGTAGTTAACTGTTCATATTGTTGTGTTAGTTTATTTATTCTGTCATTTGGTACGGATTCCTCGATTCTCTCAAATATTTCTTCCTTATCGTGTGCACGTTGTAAATTTAACTCTGAAAATTTCTGTACTATCACGCGATCTCTCTCCTCCTGTTCTCTATCCTGTTCCCTTTGTCTAATCTCTACTGCAATTAATCTATTATTGTGAGCATTCAAAATCGGTTGTACTTCTTCTCTGATTTCTTTCTTTAATTCATCTTTCATATTTTTGAAACATGTCCCTATTCGTGAATCTAACCGTGTTTCCATTGTTTCCATCTCTGTTTTAATTGTGCCTATTTGTGATCCCAACTGTGATCCCAGTGAGTCTAACCGTGTTTCCATTGTTCCCATCTGTGTTTTAATTGTTCCTATTTGTGATCCCAAATTTAATATTGCACCCATCAACTGCTCCATATTAAATGGTTCAAAATTCTTTTCGCCCCTAACATTTCCCGCAAAACCAGTTTCCTTCGTCATGGCTGTAAAGCTATTTGTGTTCGATACTATTTCAGAATCTTCTGTCGTTAATCTCGTATTCTGTGAATTTTCTGATTGAGAAAAATTTTGAAATGGTTCCGGACTACTTTCCCGACTTATTAAATTGATTTCCACTTCATTATTCAACATACTGTTCTCCTGTGTTGGCGAGTTCGCCATGTCAACAATTTCGTCATTCTCACTATTCATCATTTTTGCCTTTTTCATTGATCGCGTAATCATTTACAAAATATACAAAACTCGTCACTATATGAAAATTACACACAATGACTCTTTATCTCCAACAATACCCTTCACACGAAATGCTTCCCTCAAACACGATTAACGAACAATTGAAATAATTGCATTAAATTGTCAAACGCGTATACAAGGCAATAAAAATTGAATTTTGAAAAATACCATTAGAAGAATGCTAATTACCAAATCTACACATGCAATATAGACTACAATTACTAACTACAAATTACTACAACAATCCTACTGTCTACTATTTCTACAATCAGAAGAATTCCAAGGGACGATCCGAAGCAGTGGTCGCCACGTGCATGGGGGCTTAATAAAAATATTAATGCAAATAATTTTAATTTTTTTTTTTGCTTTAGTAGCTGTCTGTCCGATTACGAAGTCTCGTAACGGTTGGCCCTGACTGTTATTGTTACGCAATCTGACTGCTTAGAACAATAACAAAGAATGAAATGGAAATTTTCATTAACACAGTTAATTAATTAAGCCCCCAGCAACTATAAAACCAACGCAACAACAAGCACAAGAGTAACTGTTCTGTGTGTGGGAGTGTGACTCAACGTACGCATCTGGCACGGTTCTTCTTCAACAACACAACAATTTTTAAATAACATTATACTGAATTAATTAAAGAAAATACAAATACCATAATTACTCAAGAGAACCACAATTACACTCTAATCCAAGAACACAAGCCAGATGCTTTGTTGACTGAACCTGTAATGACACATTATTTAAAACATGGAAATAATGAAAAATAAATCAAGTTTCGTTACCTTCATATATTGACCAAAATCACTCTCATAATTACAATATATCTCCACACCGCCTCGCTATTACCACATCTGAACAAGAACCTTTCAGTGTCACATCTCAGCAAGCACTCCCTACTAGCACATCTGAACACCAACTGACTACTACGAGCTCTCCCCAAGCAGTGACCTCTAGCACATCTCAATAATGACTCTGCCAGTGGAGGCGGGCGAACAATGCTCTCTAGCGATCTCTGGCGCTGTGGCTCAGTGTAGCCACCTTTCACCATGCAAAGCGAGACAGCTGACATCCGAAACGCAACCAAGAATCTTGATTCCACCGTAACCACGGTTAATCACAGATTAGACAGAGTAACTACGCAGGTAGAAAAATTAACCGAGGGAATGTCAAACTTGACTCTGGAAACGGAAACGAAAGTAAAGGAGAGGCTAGATAGTCATGAGAGAGAATTTAGAGAAATGTATGAGAACTGGATTGCTGGAAAGGACAAATTTGTCGAAGATAAAATTAACAAAGACCTAGTAGAGACTGTGAAAGCAACCACTCTTGGTATCTTGTCAGCTCCTGGAAGCTCCGGAGATACCGTAATGTCTGAACTCGGTAGCATTAGGCGTACCCTTCAGCAAGAATTACCAAATTGGAAGCAAGAGGTAACGGAACAGCTAAATATCCTGAAGGCACAAGTGAGTAGTAGTTCCCGAATACAGAGACCGAATTATCCTAACTCTTTAGCCTCAGAGGAAGAAGATGAATTATTTCGGCAATTCCGAATACCTGTTGTATCTAATGAACACACTTCACCACCACATATTCCAGTTAGTCAACGAAACCAAGAATCTGACTCATTAGTAAAAATGATGAAGGAAGAAAGCATGATAAAGCATCGAGTTTTTCAAACCTTTAACCCGGAAAAACGAAATATCCACCCAATTGTTTTTCTTCGTGGATTCTCCGGCATTTTTCCAAATTCGTGGACTGATAGACAGCGTATCCAATTTGTTACCGGATATATAGGTGGCGAATCGGCAATATGGGGAACAGAAATGGTTGATAAGTGTCGAACATATGAGGAGTTTGAGCACTGTTTCCTCAGCAAATTTTGGAGCGAAGGTGTTCAGAAGCGCCTTCGTAAAGAAGTCTATAATGCAGAACAATTTGACCCCAGGAATAGTAGCCTGAGAAACTACTTCGAAAAATATCTTGGCAAAATTAGGTATTGGGATAACCCTATCAATAGTAAAGATGTAATTATGATTCTCAAGTCTAAATTACCCATTTCGATTCGTGAAAAGCTGATAGCCATACCAGATGATGATCCAGATACCTTTCTGTCGATATTAGATTCCCTAGACCTGATCTATGAGGACATGAGAGCTAACAAACCGCGGAATACTCCGCACAATTCTTGGCCACAACATTACGACAGTAACGGCTATGAAAAGCCAGGGAACGATTCAAAAAATAGTAACGATTGGCAAAACGGAAATAAAGGCAATGGGTATCCGCACAAAAGGAATAGACATAATCAACACAACCGATTCAATCCCGTGTATAACACGACTGGTAACCAGTACGGCAATCAATCGTACAAGCAGAAGTTTGGAAACGGTTTCAGTCAAAAAGGTTGGCAACAGCAGAGCGGATCGCAATGGAATGCACCGTACTCGCGCAGCCAACACTCAGATTACGGGCAGCAACAAACAGCTGATAACGCCCACTCATACCAATACAACTCCGCGCCTAATAAAAATCAAGCGCAGGGAAGGTACAGAAACACACAGTTTAACGGAAAACCACAGTGTGAAGGTGGATTTCACAGTAACAATTCCGGAAATCATAATAGTAATAAAAATCATCAGACCCCGCGAAGGCATTACAATCCCCCTGTATTTTTCGCAAACGCGGAAGACAGTAACACGTATTGGACACCAGAACAGACGCAGCAACATTTTGACACGAGGTTTGTGCATAACAGTAATTTTGTTCCTCAGTGTTCTCACAATGTCAGATTGGTCGAACTTTCTAATGATGAAGGCCAATCAAAACCACACAAACAGGAAAACTAAGTTCAGCATCTGAAAGCTCCCTAAGTGATGCTGTGAGACAGAATGGGGGCTACCACTTCGACGGAGAGACTAACCATGACGCACTTGTACTGAGATACAATGACGGGATTGACATGAGACAAGAATTATTACAAGAGAAAGAGACGACTGACGGTGATGAACCGATAGATGACCAAGTGCAAGCTATGACAAAACTTCCTATAGCCGGAATTTTGACGACTGTAATCCTAGATACAGGTGCAAATATTAATGCTATGTCCTTATGTTTCTATAAGCAAATTAGTACATTGATTGAAATTCCAACATTACCCGTCCAAGGATGTTCAAGGTCAATTCAATTCCTAAGTGTAACAACACAAGTGCTAGTTTAGACGCCAGAATAAGACAAGCTCTAACAACGTTGACCACCCAAGCCAATTTACGCAAGAAGGCGTATGACAAACATATTAATAAGGTGTTAACTTATAAAGTAGGCGAAAAAGTCTTGCTAAAAACACACTTTAAACCATCGTTGCTCTTACGCAAAAATCGAAAATGGCAAAGTCTTTTTGAGGGACCTTACGAGATCCTTCGTATACCGCATACAGGTTATCTGATTTCTGATCCAGCAAATGGAAAAATAAAAGGGTTATACCATCACTCTGATCTTAAAAAGTATCATGCTACAGAATAAGTCAAAAGGAAAGCTTTATAATGGCAAGAGAAGGTTAGCCGCTAGTGACTAAGTGACAACTGATCTGACTTCGTAAAAAAAAAAATGCTTAGAATAAATTACACGACAGTGAGTCTATCTTGCTATACAGCAGAGAATTTAAAATATGTTATCTTGAGCCATAATTTAAGTACAGACAAGCTGATAAATAATAAAAAAACAAATTCTTGTTTAACAAAGAAAGTGATCAACTCCAAGAACTCTAGTTTTAAGATTTAGTTTTAAGGAGATAATATTTAAGAGAGAAAAATGAAATATAGAGCGAAGGATGTGCCTAACAAGCCGGCTTCTGCGATATGAAATGCTAAAGAAGTGAAAATAAAACATAGTATATAAGAATTTTTTTTTTAAGTTCAAGGAGCAATGATCCAGAAACGAAATTTATTTCCGTCAAGGACAAGGGTCGCTTGACAATTATTGGTTCCTGATCCCACTAAAAAGGAAAACAAGTAACTAATTTCTAAGTCAGCTATGTCTAGATTAAGTTCCAATGTACATAGAAATCTGGAACAGGTTCATCTCTGCAATAAAATAACGTAATGTTCACGAAGCATCTGAGTTACTTGTAAGTACCACCATCACCACGAAAGCGCTATCCTTCGGCTAGATAAACAAAGTAGCATTAATTGTAATTGCAATACGCAGGACAGATACATTCAAAGCCATAAGTGAAATAAATACCAAGTATAAGAGCGTAAGTGGCAAGGGCAAAGCAATTATGACTTAAGGTCATATATAGAGGCCAATGCAGAGTAGCGCAAGCAGGCGTCAAGGCGAGAATAAAATGACGATGAAACCGCCGGCAAAACAAAGTAGCTAGTTTGTAATTGGAGCGAGTACGCAGACGTACGGTGCAAAGGAAAATTAATTTCTAAGTCATAAGGAACAAGGAGTTGTTTGCTAGATTTCTTCTTCTATGTACTATTATATCTATGTCTTTCTTCTGAATTTGTGTAAATATCCTAACCCGCCTAAACCCGTCCCGTAGACTTGACGTCACAGATTGAGAAATGCGGTTGACGTGGAAGGCTGGTTTGGCATACGATTTTCAAAAGGAAACGCGTGAACGAAATCGGGAAAAGCTAGTTTTGAAATGTCTTTATTTTCCTTTTAAAGTCAATCCGAGACGGAAACCGAGATCGCGATAAGGAATTTGAATATTTTCTTGAATGGTGTTCTGTTCTCATGTGAGAGGGCGATCAAATGTGACTGATTGATCCTCACATCTAGTAAAAAGAGAATTTTTGTTGAAATGACAGTGATAACTTTAATGAATCTAATAAATAGAAAGAACGATTGAAATGAATTAAAATAATAATAATTGCTAACAGATCGGAGAAACTAATGTATTGTGACTGTGAACTAAAAGCATAATTAGTCTTAGAGAAAGATGAGGAACAATGTAAAGCGAAATGTTAAAGATAGTTACCAACAAAGTAACAGAAATTGAAATGGACATGATAATCGAAGCTCTCAATTAGCAAGCTTCAAAGTGAGACAAACTATTTGATTATAAACTGTAAAAAAAATTGTGTACATAGTAGTATATAAGTGAAGGTTTAAAATGGTGTGGAAGTCTGCCACAGACACGAAGCAATGCATCGTTGTTGAAAGTAAGTGATAATTTCATTCACGATGAAGATTAAAAGTGTTAAACGTGCAGATAGGCCGACGGACAATGATAGTCCGGTTGTGTAACCGAAGGCGGTGATGTGATTACGTGCAGTGCATCGGAAATCAAGTGTGTTAGCTGCTTTGCAAAGTGCGAGCGCTAGCCTACCTTAAAATCTTCAAAATCGGCTGGAAAATGTGGAGACAGGGATGGTTTCAATGGAGTCTCTGTCCCTGGTAATCTTCGTCCCTCCACACCAGCTCAGCAAACCACAAAAAACCACAACACCATCGACGCAACGTGTTCACTGAACCGTGCGCGGAAAAGCTGAAATACCGCGTGGAGGCTGGTGAGCGCCTCGAGTTGTGATTCAGCTCTAACAATCAGCCTGTGTCAACGTCCATCGACGCAACAAACGCGTTAAATTTAAAGTGATGTACTTGCACAGCACTCCCGCTGCAGTTCGACGAAACGGACTTTCCATGAAAGCCGCTCCCAAAATAAAAGACTCTTATATGAGTTCACAACATATCACATACTATGCTAATGTTATATCCCGTGGATGAAATGCGAACAGCCAAACCACACGCGAATAGTGACAAAGTCAAATTCCTATGAATCCCAAGTCCTAAAATTAGATTTAAGCTTAGTTCTTAGACTAATGGGTATTTATATTTTTTTTGTTACATGTAACGTGTGTACGTAACGTGCGAGTGAGACTCGCCCGCCAGAGCTGATGAAAAGTTTTCTACTCGGAGACCGCAAAGTAGCGATCCAACGTCTCAAGGCATAAGCTTCACCTGGAGAAGAATCAAATTTTATCTATCCTGTCAACACACAAACGATGAAAGCGTAAAAATTATAACAACTAGTGAGCAATGGAAAATGGACACGTGTGAGAAATTCCATGTGTGAGAAGTATATGTGTATAAAAATGGACACGTGTGAGAAATTCCATGTGTGAGAACTATGTGTGTATAAAAAGATGAATCCTATGTGTTTTCTTTCAGGAGCAAAGAGCCTATGAGCTCTGGACAATAACTTGAGGCCACAAAGATGGTCGGTATGAACTCTGTAAAAAAGGACTGTAATGGGTATAATGTATAATGTCCATTGTAAACTTCGTAGATTTACTGTCTTAGATTTTAAATTTTTTTGTGTATCTTTACCTTAAGAACTGACTTTGTCTATGAATGAGAGATCACCATATTTGTGTAATCCTAATAATCAAATGACAGGAATACTGTGTTTGATCAATGTAAATCTGTAAAGTACTCAATCCCATAATGTTAACGGCGACATGTGAATCTTGGTAATCTCCTTGATTTCCAAGATTCCCATGGAAGGCAATGTAACATTATGTGATTGCCTTATCATTTTAAATCATTAATTAATCGAGCAGTCGCTCGGCAACAGCTACAGTTAGCAAATAATGTTGCGAAAATGTAAAAGGTGAACGACCTGTGACGTAACTTGTTTATTGTCGAAGCGCCGTCAGAGATACTGTGAGTTATTGACTTTGAAAACCGCGGCGCGAAAAACGGACAGAAGAAGAACATTTTTACACATTTTGTTTAGATGTACGAGATATTCTCGATGAACAGTTACTCATTCTTCTGTTGTCTCCTGTAACTTGTGTCGGACGCGCATGTCTTGCCGCCGTATTATCATTGTCAAAATTAATATTGTTCTAGTGTAAAGTAAATGTGTAATACTAAAAGTGCCTAGCAGTAGATTTATTGTGCGACGTGTATGTGAAAACGTCAAAGGAATTGTTTTCATTAAGAGAAGTGCCAGTCAAAACGGCATCCATGTTAAATCCGTCATTGCAGTGTAAGTTTGTCTATTAATTGCCATAAATTCAGAGTTAAATGGAACTGGTGTATGGACTATTTATTTAATATAGAATCTATGTCTCACTTCTTCATGAAATTATTTAATTTTCTATATGTTTCTGCCAAATAGAGAGTTCACAGTCACGAATTCTTTCGTCGAGTTCGGACGGAGGTTGCATGCGGCGAAATATTTTCTCCGCGCCATATTCTACTGGTAAATGCATGATAAACTACGGTCCCTTAGGAAATTCATGTTGAGCTATCCAAAATAATTATATTTTGAAAAGGCATTTACTCTCCTCTGCAATGCAACTTCCGACTGATCAGACGATCCAACAAGAAACAGCCGCAGACGGTCGGCGTTCGCAAATATGTTTCCACCGCTGATTATAGCTATATGTTACAGCACAAAAGTAACATATTGTTATAATTAGAGACTACGAACGGGAACATTTATAACTGTATGTTTATGTATACACTTTACGTAAACATATCGTTATACCAGCCGCTGTGGCCGAGCGGTCCTAGACGCTTCAGTCTGGAACCGCGCGATCGCTACGGTCGCAGGTTCGAATCCTACCTCGGGCATGGAATTGTGTGATGTCCTTAGGTTAGTTAGGTTTAAGTACTTCTAAGTTCTAGAGGACTGATGACCTCAGATGTTAAGTCCCATAGTGCTCAGAGCCATTTGAACCTTTTTTTTTTTTTTTCTCAGTCACCATGTCAGCAGGCAACCAACACGTGGTAATCGGCATCGCTCTCTCTGCCTAGACGGAACTGTTTAGGCCATTCCTTCACTGTGGAGTATGAACGAGAAGCATCACCATAAACAATTGGTGGTAAGCCCTCTTTTGTCTGGAACTTTATCACTGCAGGATACTCGATTTTATCCATTGCAGCACGCAATGCCTTACTCAAACGAGTGACACCATTCGACCGTGGCTAGCAGCGGGCTGCAATTTGTGTGAGCATCTACTGAAAGACCTCGCTAGGTGCCCTCCGTGGCATCTTAACCTTCGCGCTCGTATTCAAGCAGAGTCCGGAAACTTATGGAACCTAATTCGTAGGTGGACTTCGGTACTTGTAGTATCCATAACGGCTAATGGATTACACTGTTAAATACATGTCACACGGTTCTTCTTTAAAGTACTTTGAGCAGCACATGAGTACATAGTAACCTTGAAAATTAATGGTAAACGTGCAAGGTAAATAGTTTTCTTTTTTTAAAGAGATAATTGGTTATAATTGGTGCTAAGGTTAGCAGATCTTACTCAATCCTGCCCTACGCTAAACTGTACCCATGAATAGTCTAATTTAGATGCGGACTTCAGTTCTCCAGTTCCGAAGCTCATCGAGACTGGGGTGACAGGGGCTCTGTTGCAGTGACCCGGATGGAAAGGGAAATGGTGGGGGATGAGCGGTTGATCATGACCATTCAAAGCAGAAGGAGATAAAACTAAAAGAAAATAAACAGAAATGAATACTAAAACACTATCTAATTCAGTATGCATAAATTTTTCGGTGATTACCAGCTGAGTGTTGGATATTTAAGAGGTGTTAAATTATCCTTGCCCACACTAATAGTGCCGATAGCCCACAGAAATTTACAGGTGTAAGGCTGGCATGACGCTCAGGCAAAACAAGCGCTTTCCTTCTATTAGGGCAGATGTTAATCACAAATAGTGCCGCTCTATTTGGGGTAAAACTCTACATTTTGATTTGAAATTTAAAACTGGATAATGTAATAAATACTTAAACGGATTGTTGGCTGTCCAGTATTTGCTGCCGACAACTGTGAAAACTTTCTGAGCCAAATTATCTCATTCAGTTTGCTTTATCAGGGTTAGTGTATCTTACAAAATCGCTGTCTGATCCTCACCGTCTGTCCCCATCTACGTCACAGGCAAGTACGTAATAAGGATCCGTGCTAGATAGCGCGGAGAGATCATATTAGTATCGAGAAACAAGGAGCAGGGACAACGGGCGTCGTTTCTTAATAAATAAAACAGAAAACTAGTGAGAAAATGCTTTTAATAAACATTTTCGACTTAAGGATGCACTTTCATAACAATACAACTTTTTTATTTAGTGATAATCTTCTCGGATTTTACGCGAAATTTTCAGTTATTTTCTTTTCTAACAAATCACTTATCAGGAACAACATGGTGAGCCTTTCTTCTCCCTTAGTTCTTCCAAGGATCGTTGCACAGTCGCCGTTGCTCAAAACTCCTAGTGTTTTTGCTCATGGTAGGCGTGGTAGGGGGGTTACTGAGAACGTCAAGGATTCCTGTGATGTTTCCCCTCATTTCGATCATACCTATAGACTTACTTTGTTGGATATGGACTACTGGTTCCAAAACTGGTAAGTACTTGGATACTGTTTGTAAAGCTAAGATCAACACCAGTTTTGTAATGGTTGAATACGACTCAAAAATGTGTGTGAAATCTTATGGGACTTAACTACTAAAGTCATCAGTCCCTAAGCTTACACGCTACTTAACCTAAATTATCCTAAGGACAAACACACACACACCCATGCTCGAGGGAGGACTCGAACCTCCGCCGGGACCAGCCGCACAGTCCATGACTGCAGCGCCCAAGACCGCTCGGCTAATCCTGCGCGGCTGAATACAACTGATACACAGATATTCTCGTTGGGTAATTTCCGTCAGTAGACAATTTTTTAGAGCTGTCACAGTCTCTGAAAACTGTTGAGAAAATAGTCTGGTGGTTTTGTATTTCTCAGACCATCTCGTCTCACATTCGTTATAAAATGGAAAGCATATTTCCAGCGTGTAGTCGATTCTGTAAAAAGGTTTTAGTGTCTTTTACAGTGATAAAGTGTTCCTAACTTCCGGCACTGTATTTGTACTGTTACCCGTGAGGTTGAGTTTGTGGTTTAGCGAAGAAAGTGTGAAGATAGATCATATTTCTTTCTTAAAATGCCTTGTACACCGCTCTCTCTGCCTGCCATTGTTGAACAGCCGTCGAAGCCAAATCCTACAAAATCTCCAGCGTTGCGCAGTTAACGTACCCAGTGAAAGAGCCTCCAGTTTCTTGAAATGAGGCCTCCAGATCTACGGGAGCCTTGCTTCGAATCACGACCAGTAGGGAACTTGATGCACCTTTCCACTACGGCACATTTTTCATTCTCCGATGGACGTCTACCGGTGTTCGTCCTTCAGCAGCCAAGGAAGGATTACCAACGTGTTGGTGCTTGGTAATAACGTCATCATAGTTCACGTTTCCGCATTTACTACACTCTTGACGGAAAGACACGAATATCTCACTAATCGCTTGCCTACACGTCGATGTTTATATACTTTTTTTCATTACATTTATAGTTTTCCATTGATCCCTTGGAGCGGAGTCTCTAGGATGTGGAAAGAGTCAAAGTTTTTTTTTTTTTTTTTCAATATACTCGCATCGGAATCGCGCGACGTTGCATCTAACTATAGCATCGTCTTCAAACGAAAACTATTTGATCGGCCCATATATAATAATTTTCCATACAAGTGGGATATTTCTCATTTTTGCTAATGTCGGCTAACTAGAATAGAGCACATACTCTGAGCATTATAGGGCCTAGACAAGAAACAAATGTGAGTTCGTAGTAGACCGTTCAATATGTTATCATTAAAACTGGGTAAACAAATGTCAGTTATTAATAATGTAGACTGCTGAGTTTTCTATTTTGTATTTGACACATTTCCCAATTCCTGTTAACACCTCTTGTCGTGAGACTACTTTCAAAAACCAAATACGCAATGGGAGGATATCGTTAATGGTCCAGAACCACATGAATCATGTCTAAATGTTGCTTTTCATGTGAATAAACAACGGTTTGCAGAAGTTTATTTATTACGCAGGTCTGTAACAAACAAAGAAAAAGTAAAATAGATGGTTCTTTTGCGTGCATGTTTAGCTACCGGTATGACAAAATGTCAGCTAGAAATTTAAAGCTGCAGCACCGAGCCAAGCAAGTTTGAATGTCGTTTCTTTGGTGTTTATAATTGCGTGATACCAATGGCTGGAAGAACTTGGACATTAGTTTTTTAAACATATAGGTTGCTGTTTACAAAATAACACATTACTTGAATTTACATATTATATTTTGGGCTCATGTCAAAAATCTATAGGACTGATACGCAACTCTTAGTTATTTTCACTACAAGATTGGTTTTCCCGCCACGTATTATTTACTCTCTGATTGTTTTCCCGCCACGTATTAATAAATGTCTGAGTGTTTTCCCGCGACGAATAATTGCTCTTTGAATGGCGTATGTATACGAGCAGCCGTCACTTTTCGACACTCGTCTTGTTTGCTCCGTCTTCGACTGTTACATACGAGGCGAATTCGAAGCTCCTAGTATTCTACAAAAGTGTTCTGTAACAGACGATTTTATTTTCGGTTTCCAGCGTCCAGCATGAAGCTTTCTCGGCGTAAAGGTAAGATATACTCAACTTTTGTAGAGCAGGATAAGACTGTGCTCAGAGATAGTTGCGAAAATTTGTGATGTTTGTGTTCTTCGACGATGTTAAGGTTGTTGCGTTTGTATTAGGCTATGTCAACATATAGGAAAAACGGAAATACAGAAGCGTCCGATCTTACCCGTCGGCTTTGACCCATGACGTCACAAATACCGCGGAAACGACCATAAACAAAAATTCCAATATGGCGGATATAAAAACATCGAATACGTATTGTAAACACTGAAATACACAAGTTTCACAAAAAGCCTAATGACTGTAACGGGACAAGCGTGGGAAATTGGGGGTTTTTGGGTGGGGAGAAACTAAATATGTCGTTATGCGGTGGGGGGAGTCTGCAGTGCCCCCCCATCCCCCCACAGGCTACATTAGTGTCAAATCAATATTTTCGAATCATAGGCGGCCGCTGCCGCGGCCGCATTCCAAAAAAAAAACTCCCAACCTAACCTCAAGTGGGCTACGCTACAGATCAATATGTTCATCAAATTGCTTCATATTACGTATACATGTTCTTTAAACAAGAGTACATCAAACCATGTATTAGGTTTTCCGCGCCGTAATGACGTCACACACCACAACACGCTTACGTCACGGGTCAAAGCCGACGAGTAAGATCGGACCTTTCTGTTGACCCGGAAAAACATAACTGGACGAACTGCACACAGTTTTTCGTGTTCTGCCGCTTCTGCGACAGTCACTACTTTCACGATCATCCAGGATTCCCTACGGTAACTGAAATTATTTTTCTTTTGGCTGTCAGTGGCTTGGAACAAACATACTACCTGTGCGTGTCTTTAATGTTGCTGCGCCATAGTTAAGTTTCTGGTCAGTTTTACTTTCATAATTTACTGTGTGATAAGCTAATGGTCCTAACTTGCAAACATTCTGTTGATGGACCTGACTGCCTTGTACGTTTAGGAAGACTCTGCTGGTGCAATAGTTCCTTGAACCGTTTTCTGTGGAATGCATGTAGTCAATCCTGGCACTATGTGCAATAAATCTAATTTATTTGTTAGTAGGTTGCGTAAAAGTTTCGTGCTTGCATTTTTGAGCGTATGCGAGCGTGCGCCCTCGCGCATGCGCACACGTACGCGCGAGCTCGCCATGTGCATGTGGATTAGATTAGATTAGATTAGATTAATAGTTCCATGGATCATGAATACGATATTTCGTAATGATGTGGAACGAGTCCAATTTTCCAACACATGACATAATTAAGTTCATTTAACAACATAATTAAGTTAATATAACAACTTTTTTATTTTTTTGTTTTTTTATATAATTTTTTGTTTGTTTTTTTTTCTTTTTGTTCTTAATTTATATCTAAAAATTCCTCTATGGAGTAGAAGGAGTTGTCATTCAGAAATTCTTTTAATTTCTTCTTAAATACTTGTTGGTTATCTGCCACACTTTTGATACTATTTGGTAAGTGACCAAAGACTTTAGTGGCAGTATAATTCATCCCTTTCTGTGTCAAAGTTAGATTTAATCTTGAATAGTGAAGATCATCCTTTCTCCTAGTATTGTAGTTATGCACACTGCTATTACTTTTGAATTGGGTTTGGTTGTTAATAACAAATTTCATAAGAGAGTATATATACTGAGAAGCTACTGTGAATATCCCTAGATCCTTAAATAAATGTCTGCAGGATGATCTTGGGTGGACTCCAGCTGTTATTCTGATTACACGCTTATGTGCAATAAATACTTTATTCCTCAGTGATGAATTACCCCAAAATATGATGCCATATGCAAGCAATGAGTGAAAACAGGCGTTAGTAAGCTAACTTACTAAGATGTTTATCACCAAAATTTGCAATGACCCTTATTGCATAAGTAGCTGAACTCAAACGTTTCAGCAGATCATCAATGTGTTGTTTCCAATTTAATCTCTCATCAGTGGACACACCTAAAAATTTTGAATATTCTACCTTAGCTATATGCTTCTGATTAAGGTCTATATTTATTAATGGCGTCATACCATTTACTGTACGGAACTGTATGTACTGTGTCTTATCAAAATTCAGTGAGAGTCTGTCTACAAGGAACCACTTAGTAATTTTCTGAAAGACATTATTGACAATTTCATCAGTTAATTCTTGTTTGTCAAGTGTGATTACTATACCTGTATCATCAGCAAAGAGCACTAACTTTGCCTCCTCATGAATATAGAATGGCAAGTCATTAATATATATTAAGAACAACAAAGGACCCAAGACCGACCCTTGTGGAACCCCATTCTTGATAGTTCCCCAGTTTGAGGAATGTGCTGATCTTGGCATATTCGCATGGTTCAAAATGGTTCAAATGGCTCTGACCACTATGGGACTTAACATGTGAGGTCATCAGTCCCCTACAACTTAGAACTACTTAAACCTAAAGACATCACACACAACCATGCCCAAGGCAGGATTCGAACCTGTGACCATAGCGGTCACGCGGTTCCAGATTGAAGCGCCTAGAACCGCTCGGTCACACTGGCCGGCATGTGCATGTGTGTGTGTGTGTGTGTGTGTGTGTGTGTGTGTGTGTGTGTGTGTGTGAGTCCCTCAGGTTCGAAATACGTTGATTTTGCGTTCTACACTCCTGGAAATTGAAATAAGAACACCGTGAATTCATTGTCCCAGGAAGGGGAAACTTTATTGACACATTCCTGGGGTCAGATACATCACATGATCACACTGACAGAACCACAGGCACATAGACACAGGCAACAGAGCATGCACAATGTCGGCACTAGTACAGTGTATATCCACCTTTCGCAGCAATGCAGGCTGCTATTCTCCCATGGAGACGATCGTAGAGATGCTGGATGTAGTCCTGTGGAACGGCTTGCCATGCCATTTCCACCTGGCGCCTCAGTTGGACCAGCGTTCGTGCTGGACGTGCAGACCGCGTGAGACGACGGTTCATCCAGTCCCAAACATGCTCAATGGGGGACAGATCCGGAGATCTTGCTGGCCAGGGTAGTTGACTTACACCTTCTAGAGCACGTTGGGTGGCACGGGATACGTGCGGACGTGCATTGTCCTGTTGGAACAGCAAGTTCCCTTGCCGGTCTAGGAATGGTAGAACGATGGGTTCGATGACGGTTTGGATGTACCGTGCACTATTCAGTGTCCCCTCGACGATCACAAGTGGTGTACGGCCAGTGTAGGAGATCGCTCCCCACACCATGATGCCGGGTGTTGGCCCTGTGTGCCTCGGTCGTATGCAGTCCTGATTGTGGCGCTCACCTGCACGGCGCCAAACACGCATACGACCATCATTGGCACCAAGGCAGAAGCGACTCTCATCGCTGAAGACGACACGTCTCCATTCGTCCCTCCATTCACGCCTGTCGCGACACCACTGGAGGCGGGCTGCACGATGTTGGGGCGTGAGCGGAAGACGGCCTAACGGTGTGTGGGACCGTAGCCCAGCTTCATGGAGACGGTTGCGAATGGTCCTCGCCGATACCCCAGGAGCAACAGTGTCCATAATTTGCTGGGAAGTGGCGGTGCGGTCCCCTACGTCACTGCGTAGGATCCTACGGTCTTGGCGTGCATCCGTGCGTCGCTGCGGTCCGGCCCCAGGTCGACGGGCACGTGCACCTTCCGCCGACCACTGGCGACAACATCGATGTACTGTGGAGACCTCAAGCCCCACGTGTTGAGCAATTCGGCGGTACGTCCACCCGGCCTCCCGCATGCCCACTATACGCCCTCGCTCAAAGTCCGTCAACTGCACATACGGTTCACGTCCACGCTGTCGCGGCATGCTACCAGTGTTAAAGACTGCGATGGAGCTCCGTATGCCACGGCAAACTGGCTGACACTGACGGCGGCGGTGCACAAATGCTGCGCAGCTAGCGCCATTCGACGGCCAACACCGCGGTTCTTGTTGTGTCCGCTGTGCCGTGCGTGTGATCATTGCTTGTACAGCCCTCTCGCAGTGTCCGGAGCAAGTATGGTGGGTCTGACACACTGGTGTCAATGTGTTCTTTTTTCCATTTCCAGGAGTGTATTCCCCCAGACTTCAAGAAGAATATAATAATTCCAATCCCAAAGAAAGCAGGTGTTGACAGATGTGTGGAAATTACGGAACTATCAGTTTAATAAGTCACAGCTGCAAAATACTAACGCGAATTCTTTACAGACGAATGGAAAAACTGGTAGAAGCCGACCTCGGGGAATATCAGTTTGGATTCCGTAGAAATGTTGGAACACGTGAGGCAATACTGACCTTACGACTTATCTTAGAAGAAAGATTAAGGAAAGGCAAACCTACGTTTCTAGCATTTGTAGACTTAGAGAAAGCTTTTGACAATGTTAACTGGAATACTCTCTTTCAAATTCTGAAGGTGGCAGGAGTGAAATACATGGAGCGAAAGGCTATTTACAATTTGTACAGGAACCAGATGGCAGTTATAAGAGTCGAGGGGCATGAAAGGGAAGCAGTGGTTGGGAAGGGAGTGAGACAGGGTTGTAGCCTCTCCCCGATGTTATTCAATCTGTATATTGAGCAAGCAGTAAAGGAAACAAAAGAAAAGTTCGGAGTAGATATTAAAATCCATGGAGAAGAAATAAAAACTTTGAGGTTCGCCAATGACATTGTAATTCTGCCAGAGACAGCAAAGGACTTGGAAGAGCAGTTGAACGGAATGGACAGTGTCTTGAAAGGAGGATATAAGATGAACATCAACAAAAGCAAAACAAGGATAATGGAATGTAGTCGAATTAAGTCGGGTGATGATGAGGGAATTACATTAGGAAATGAGACACTTAAAGTAGTAAAGGAGTTTTGCTATTTGGGGAGCAAAGTATCTGATGATTGTCGAAGTAGAGAGGATATAAAATGTAGACTGGCAATGGCAAGAAAAGCGTTTCTGAAGAAGAGAAATTTGTTAACATCGAGTATAGATTTAAGTGTCAGGAAGTTGTTTCTGAAAGTATTTGTATGGAGTGTAGCCATGTATGGAAGTAAAACATGGACGATAAATAGTTTAGACAAGAAGAGAATAGAAGCTTTCGAAATGTGGTGCTACAGAAGAATGCTGAAGATTAAATGGGTAGATCACATAACTAATGAGGAGGTATTGAATAGAATTGGGGAGAAGAGAAGTTTGTGGCACAACTTGACCAGAAGAAGGGATCGTTTGGTAGGACATGTTCTGAGGCATCAAGGGATCACCAATTTAGTACTAGAGGGCAGCGTGGAGGGTAAAAATCGTAGAGGTAGACCAAGAAATGAATACACTAAGCAGATTCAGAAGGATGTAGGCTGCAGTAGGTACTGGGAGATGAAGAAGCTTGCACAGGATAGTGTAGCATGGAGAGCTGCATCAAACCAGTCTCAGGACTGAAGACCACAACAACAAACCCCTTTTTCATGGTGTAAGATTAGTTTCGACTTCAACGGAATTCAAATAAAAAATTCGGATTCCTCTGTTACAAGTTTCATGTCTCAAATATAACGCACGTTATTATCAGTTACGTAATTTCTTGTCATAATATAATGAGAAATAGATGGTGTATATTTAGTGATCATCTTTGAGGCTGTATATGTTAGTGTGGTTACAATTCAATTTTTTGCGTCGAGTTGTAGATTGCATCGTGAGAATTATTGGCCCACAAATTCTGCTTAATCTCCGTCGAAACTGCCTATTCTGTTTATTCATTCTGATTTAGTGACCGTTTTTTCTTAGCAGTTGACCACTGATCCGTACAACCATTCTGAACAGATATTCATATACACCCAATCTGTGTTGAAAGGCAAATGGAATCTTTCAAATACAGATACAGCAGAGTTCATATGTCGACTTCTCGGTCGGCCGGAGTGGCCGTCGGTTCTAGGCACTACAGTCTGGAACCGCGTGACCGCTACGGTCGCAGGTTCGAATCCTGCCTCGGGCATGGGTGTGTGTGATGTCCTTAGGTTAGTTAGGTTTAAGTAGTTCTAAGTTCTAGGGGACTGATGACCTCGGATGTTAAGTCCCATAGTGCTCAGAGCCATTTGAATCACTTGAACCATTTCGGCTTCTCGTAATAGTTCTTAACACGAGGGTTGGGACTTAAATAGTGGCAACTATTTATTCACAACCGATACAAAAGAGTTACATGTTCGCACCTGTAACTGTCCTTCAAAGTAGTCACCAGCGTTGTGTAGAAACCGTTGCCAGCGATGTGGAAGGCGTAGTATACCGTTAGCAGAGCCTATTCTGTTGATGGTGCGAATGGAGCGGTCTACAATCAATCGAATCTCTGGAACAGTTCTGAAGCGAATGCCACGAAGTGGTTCCTTCATATTCGGGATCAAATCAAAGTCACAAGGACTTAAGTACGGGGAGTATGATGGATGGTACAGTACTTCCCAGTCCCATCAACTGAACAGAGCAGACACAGCTTGCACTGTATGCGCCCACGCATTGTCGTGCAAAATGATGAGTGGGTTGCGCAGAAAGTGTCACCACTTCTTTCGCAAAGCTGGTCGCAGGTGATGCTCCAAAAACGAACAGTAATAAGGTGCATTGTTGGTTTTCCATGGAGGAACATAATGCATTAGGATAACACCATCACAGTTGTACATGAGAATCACCATAACTTTCACCATACTAGGGCTCTGACGCACTTTCGACTTTCACGGTGACCCACGACGACGACATTCGTTGGATTGGCGTTTCAGTTTTGGCTTCGTGGCATTCGCTTCGGAACTGCTCCAGAGATTCGACAGGCAGTAGGCCGCTCCATTCGCACCATCAACAGAACAGGCTCTGCTAACGGTATACTACGCCTTCCATATTGCTGGCAATGGGTTATACACAAAGCTGGTGACTACTTTGAAGGACAGTAACAGGTTCAAACATGTAATTATTTTGTATCGGTCGTGAATAAATAGTTGCCACTATTTAAGTTCCAACTCTCGTATGTGCAGAACACGCCTATACGCTTACTGTTTCAACATAATGCAAAGTATTCCTTCGCAGTAATTGCTGATCGAATCGTAGCAAAACCTTCTTTTATGTGATCCAGTTTACGAAGAAGAGCTTCTTCATAATAATTGTATTCCTCAGGTAGCAGAAACCTTAGGAGCTCTAATGTTTACAACAAATGCAGCAGTGAAAACCAGGCAAGAAAATCAAGATCGCAGAATGATGCGGGGTAAGAAGTAGCGATATTTCAGGAATGAATACGTCGTCTCGGAAATGCAGTCAAAGAACATTCACTTTCTGCAATTACAAAATCTAATTTACTGTGCAAGGGATAATAGTTTGAAACAAGGTTGTGGCATCTGTCCCAGAGAATGAGGACCTGATGCTCGATGGCCATCCAACAAGTTTTGACGAGATGGGTGCGCGATGCCTTCGGTGAGTGAATATCGTTAGATAATAGAACATCTGCGCACTGCATGTCATTATGCTCTATTGTGTCTTTGTGCTACAACAGCTGCCATGGGGCGAAAAGTCTCTACATGATAGATGTGTGTGCATTCCAAGTCACAAAATTCCGGACTTCATTCATAAACATCATATACTTGTTTCATCCTCGACTGAGGCAACCCAGAAGACTGAGTATCAGAACCCATAACACAGGGTGCACACAGATTTTGGGCAGTCTGTCAGGATCATTTATTACAAGTAGCATCATGATCGCTAAAAGCAATCATAGTTCTATTGAGGAAGATCAAATTTATGACATGGATATGTCTTTATCAAATTCATCCGTTAATGTAATTCAGTAATAGTATCGCAACGGGATTTCTTTGGTGACCAAACCTGCATCAGCAAGCACATCAACCATAATTTTCTTTTCAGTGCAGCTACTCCACTTTACTTAATGTGTGCATAGTCAATGAATGCATGATCGAAAGTAAAGAATTACCATATCACAAACTTCATCATACTAAACACACTGACGGAAAAAAAATCGCAACGCCAAGGAGTTGTGCGACATGAATGAAAGTTGGTATGAGTGTTTCTGCATCTCAAAAATAATGTATATTCCAATTTCGTGCAATTAGCATAAGCCTTGAAGGCGACAAACATACCATTATCAACACCTCACTGAGTTCGAATGAGGTCGTTTAATAGTGCTATGGAGAGGTGGATGCTCCTTCTGAGATATTACAGAAAGAGTTGGCAGGCTTGTAGTCACTCTTCATGAGTGTTGGCAAGGCTGGTCACGAGAACATATTGTGGCAAGAAGACCGGGCGCCAGATGGCCATGTAATATTACCAAGAGGGAACACCACTGTGTTCAGCGTATGTCATCCTGCATCTGCAACAGCAATTTGAGCAGCAATTGGTACTACAGTGACACAATTTATACTATGAACCCTAACATCATATCTGTATTTCAATCTGGTGATTCGACCTTTGTCCTGCCATTCATGACCAGCATTCCAGAGGGTGTTTTCCAAGAAGATAAGGCTTACCCACATACCGCTGTCGAACCCCAACATGCTCTACAGAGTGTTGACACGTTGACGTGACCTGCTATATCACCAGATCTGTCTCTACTGGAGCACATATGGGACACCATCAGATGACAACTCCACTGTCACCCACAAACTGCATTTACCATACATGGAACTCCATCCCACAAACTGACATGCAGCACCTGTACAATACAGTGCATGCACATTTGCATGTTGTGTGCAGCATTCTGAGAGTTACACCAGTTACTAATGTACCAGCATTTCAGATTCGCAGTGGCTTATCTGGCACTTTCATTAGTATGTGATCTTGCAATGTTAATCACTTAAATACGTTATCTAGATGAATGCCTTTCCGAAATTTCATTACTCTACATTAATAAGCTCCAAAACAAAATATAAGTCAGTTGTAATAAAAGCTGGACTGGCAGACCATCATGCACAGGCTATAAGCTTTTGTGTAAACACTAATCCATCCTATAATTATATGAGGAAGACTACACACATGGGAAGAACTTTCAGTAATACTGCAGTACAAACATTCCAGAATTATCTCCAACAAGAATCATAGGAGATAGTGTATAGTACAGAAAATATTTCTGATAAGTTTCAGACATTCATGAATATTTTTAAATATTATTTTGATCTTGCTTTTCCATTGAAAGCCAAAACAACGCAAACCACTAAAAGCAACAAGTGGATTACTAGTGGTATAAGGAAATCTTGTGCTAGAAAACGGTAGCTTCACAATATTGCAAGAAGCTACAACACAACTCAGGAGTTTGATAGTTACTTTAAAAAATATAAATCTGTCTTAAATAATAAAGGAGGCAAAGAAACGAGACAATGACAAGTACATAGAAGATGCTTCAAACGGAACCAAAGCAATCTGGCAAGTTGTAAAAAAAGAAACCAAATCTTACAAAAGTAGAGTTAATAATATAGTATTAAAGGCTGGCTTGGAAAACATTAATAAGCCACAGGAAGTAGCTAATATGTTTAATAACTATTTTATAAATGTAACAGAGAAACTATTACAAAAGACTTCTAATAGAAAACAGCATACAGAAACAGGGAAAAAAGTCTCAAGCAGATCAATGTTTCTGTACCCAACAAATGTAGAAGAAGTGAAGGTTACAATAAAAAGTCTCAAAATGAAACACTCTGCAGGTATAGATGAAATACCTGATTTCATTATAAAGAAGTGTGGAGACTTGATTACCGAGCCCTTAACCCACCTATGTAACCTATCTTTTGCTACAGGAACTTTTCCTTCATGTTTGAAAGTAGCAAAAGTAAAGCCTTTATACAAGAAAGGAAACAAAGATGATGTTTCCAACTACAAATGCCTGGCACTTCTTTCTGTTTTCTCAAAAATATTAGAAAGACTTTTCAATAAGAGGCTAACAGACTTCTTAGAGGTAAATAGCATTCTGTCAGAATCTCAACATGGATTTAGAGCAAACCGCTCAACCGAATCTGCAGTTCACTCCTTTCTATTAGACGCACTGATAGCTTTAGACAACAAAAAACTTACCATGGGCATATTTTTAGATTTGTCAAAGGCATTTGACACCATAAATCATGACAAATTGCTACACAAGCTAGACCTTGCATGTTACTATAGCAGAATCTCAATGAATGGTGGAGGTTCATGTATCTATGTAAAAAAAGGTATGTCATTTAAAGTTAGATATGATCTTTTAGATCTAGGTGAGGACAAACATTTCGAACTTTCCGCTGTTGAATTAATAGGACCTGGCATAGCAAAAAAATTAGTCATATTTTGTGTGTACTGCTCTCCCAGTGGAGACATTGATATATTCTTCTCAAAACTGAATCAAAGCTTAGACAAGGTTTCTGGACCAAAAGCAAATGTAATTATCTGTGGTGACTTAAACATTAATATGATGAAGCCTGATAAGGCTAGCAACATATATGTGAATATTCTAAGCTGTTATGGAATATCCTCCCTTGTTAATTGTCCAACTAGAATAATGAAAGAATCCTCCTCATCTATAGATCATGTAGCTACAGATATTGATAGTAAAAAATGTCATATTGTTGTCCAAAACCTGGGCCTATCAGACCACCTCTGCCAGATCTTAAAAACTAACATTCATGTAGAAACTCCTCCTAAACTTTGTACATACAAAAGAATGTTTTCCAGATCAGCCCTGTATCATTTTAAACCCCAGCTAGAATATGAAGATTGGAGGGAAGTCTATGCAGAAACCAATGCAAATCAGAAATTTATCAAGTTCATGGCAATTTTTAAACTCAGATTTGAAGAGATGTTTCCCAAAACTCTTTATCAAATTAAAACTACAAAGAGAAATCAATGGGTGACTACAGGTAACAAAAAATCCTCAGAAACTCTTAGATATCTCAACTCCATAAAAAATAATCAATCTAACCCAGAAGTTCTGCAATTCTACAAAAAGTACAGGAAAATATACAGAAAGGTGTTGCTAGCCGCAAAAAAACTTTCAAACAACAAAATATTACTTGAAGCTGAAAACAAGAGCAAAGTAGCCTGGACCATCATCAAACAGGAAACATCTAACTCTGCTAAAAAGGACCTCAATTCACATATTAAAAACAAAGATGTACCAGTAGGTAACCCTAAAAAATTAGCTGATTTTGTAAATTCATATTTCAGTAGTATTGCAAAAAAATTACGGCAGAAATTTCCAGATACGTATAATTTACCTACTCAGAACCAGCCAACAAACTCAATGGTGCTCTTGCCAACTACAGAAAGCGAAGTGGCACTAGTAGTACACCAACTAAAAAATAAAACTTCAGTAGGACTTGATGAAATCCCAGTCTGCGTAATTAAAGATTGTATAGACTCCATAAAGGGCCCATTAACAGACATAATTAATGAATCTTTCGAATCTGGATACTTTCCGGAGTACCTAAAACAAGCAAAAGTTATACCTATCCTTAAAAACGGAGATGTGGAAAATGTAGAGAACTACAGGCCGATCTCTATACTGTCTATCATTTCTAAAATAATAGAAATACTAGTCAAAAGGAGACTGCTAAATTACCTGAAAAAATATAATCTTCTTTCCAATGACCAATTTGGTTTTAGGCCCGGAAAAGGCACACAATCTGCTATAGCACAGTTCACTAAAGTAATTTTAGAAGCACTGGACAAAGGTGAAAATGTAAGTGGTATCTTTTTAGACTTGTCCAAGGCCTTTGATACAGTTGACCACAAAATCTTACTTCATAAATTAGGGCAAATAGGAATAAGAGGTGTGACAAAGAAGTGGTTCAAATCATACTTGGAAAACAGAGTTCAACGAGTTGAGATATCACAAGTTTCAAACAATCCCCTTATAAAACACCTGCCTGACCCAGAAAATGTGAATATAGGCGTCCCACAGGGAAGTGTATTAGGCCCAACATTGTTTCTTATATACATTAACGACTTCCCACAAAGTATCAGACATGGAGAAAAAATACTTTTTGCTGATGACAGCAACATAGTAATAACAGGTGAAAATCCAACACAACTGTCAGAAAGAGCAAACGAGGCTCTCAATGATGTCCACAACTGGTCATTAAAAAATAAAGTAACCCTAAATGTAAAGAAAACTAACTATATTAACTTCCAATTGAACAAAAAACACAATGCCACTAGAATAAAAGTTAATAATAATGAATTAGAATGTGTAACAAGTACCAAATTCTTAGGGATGAATGTAGACAGCCAACTGAAATGGACAAACCATGTCAACATTTTGGCAAAGAAATTATCCACAGCATGCTATGCTCTTAGAATCCTTGCACCGGTATGCAATAATACCTGTCTTAAAATAACATATTACGGATATCTACACTCAGTCCTCAGCTATGGGCTCATGTTTTGGGGAACAAGTGCCAGTAACATACAAACTGTGTTCAAAGTACAAAAAAGAGCCATAAGGATAGTAACAAACAGCAACAACAGGGCCCACTGTCTAGAATTATTTAGAAAGCTAGGCATTCTAACTGTTTCATGTGAGTATATCTTTCAGAACATAATGTTCATTAAGAAAAATCTCAACATGTACAACACAAACAGCCTAATACATGACCATGAAACAAGAGCTTGTCACCACCTCCATCTAGACAGAAAGAACAAGGCAAAGACGCAAAAAAGTATATTTTATAATGGGATAAAACAGTATAACAAATTACCACAAGAAATTAAAGAAATAAATGAGCCCCTCACTTTCAGACAAAAGCTTAAAACCTTTTTAGTAAGTAAAAGTTGTTAAACTGTAAAAGAATATTTAACATAGATGTAGATTATTAGCAACATATGACATTATCACCTAAATATTATGTAATTATAAACGTGTGTATGACTAGTTATAAAAACTACACAAAATATGAGAAACCTGTTTCATTGTAAATGTAAATGTGTGCTCATGTGTTGTAAACTGATGACATCCATACAATATTTATTGTTCCACAGATGAATAAATAAATAAATAAATAAAAAATCTTGGCATTAGGGGAACAGCTAACAACTGGCTCAGCTCTTATCTTAAAAACAGGGAACAATATGTGGAAATAGATCAAGAAAGGGACAATGTCATTAGGAAATATAATTCCAAGCTACTGACTGTTAAATATGGAGTGCCACAAGGATCAGTAATAGGTCCTGTTCTGTTCTTACTCTCTGTAAATGACCTAAACATAAGCAATGACAGCAGTAAAATATTTCAATTTGCTGATGATACGAGTGTTCTAATTACAGGGAACTCAGAAGAATCTCTTGTAAAAAACATAAAAGAAACCACTGACAGGCTAACATGTTACTTTGATGACAATGACTTAATAATAAACACTGAAAATACTGTAGCTATGGATATACACACAGCACAAACAAAAAATCTGATATCACCCAATCTAGAGCTATACGGACAGACAATTGCCAAAACAGCCTGTACCAAATTTCTTGGACTTCATCTACAAGACAACTTGAAATGGAAAGCACATATTGAGCAAATGAACAAAAAATTAAGTACTTCATGTCTTGTGCTGCGTACATTAAAAAATTGTACCAGCTACAACACCCTTCAGTATGTATGTTATGCAGTTGTACACTCTCACCTCTGGTATGGGATTATGTTCTGGGGAAATTCTGGAGATGCCATCAAAACATTCAAAATTAAAAAAAAAAAAAAAAAAAAAAAAAAATCATAAGAATAATGGAAGGGGTAGATAATTGCAAATCATGTAGACCATTGTTTCATAAAAGAATGATCCTGCCACTTCCTTGCATATATATACTTGAAAATATAATGTATTTAAAGCAAAACTTACATACAAAAAGATCACTCATCACTCAAAATCACACAATTCACAGCTATGATACGAGACAAAAATTGGATGTACATTTTCAAAGTGCCAACACAAAGTTATTTCAAAACAGCCTTATCCATCCTAGTATCAAACTATACAGTGCCTTACCAGATAGCATTAAATACATACAAAACATTGGTCACTTCAAATCTAAACTGAAGTCGTACTTGGTTGATCACTGCTTTTACACAGTAAATGAATACCTACAAAAATAAATTTTTGTGTGTTTACCCAATGTAGTCTCATTCAGAAGAACATTTGTATTTTATCTCTCTGTATATAGCGTAACAACATTTATTTAAGTATTCATCATTCATTGATATATTAATGTGTGGTATTATGTACAAAGGTATATTATATGTAAAATTGTTAATATTAACAAAAAAATCCAAATATCTCTTGCACATTGTGCAGCTGTAGATGAAATGGATCAATAAATCAATTATTTATTGGTGTTCCAGTTTCTTTTCCGTCGTATAATTTCAGTAACCTGATGTACCTAAGCACTACACTGCAGCATTGTTCGGCACAAATTTCGAATTACATATCATGTTATAGGAGCAATAGTTCAGTGAAACACAAATATGAATAAAATGGTGTAGAACAATTATAATATTAGGAACTTTGCATATTAGTGTCACAAAGCTTTTAATGAACGTCATCACTCTCTTTATGCTGCTAAAAGCGCTTTCCAAAAGTTGAAAATATCGTCATCAAACATCACTGTGCAGATATTTGCGACTATTAAAAATATTAGTAGCAAGGGCCATATTGCAACATTACATAATGAATGCAAACATCATTTATAGTGAACAATGTTTATACTATAATGAAGTAACTAGATAAGTACAACCAGAAACATTGAACTTGCTTGTACACTATCTACATTGTATTAAGGCATAGTATAATATAGAGATACACCTGTATGCAGTAGCTTATCTGAAGTACCTGGAAACCCCAACCCCACTGTAATGCTGAATTAACCACTAGATGTTATGAGATGTGGAGCAGCCACTATAAAAGAAAGCAGAGAGAGTGGTCATCTGTAGAGAAACAGTAACTGCAGAATGGCTCAGTCAGGAGAATTCCATGACTTTCACTGTCGGCTAATCGCTTGATATCACATGAGTAACTGATTCGTCAGTGATATTTGAAGCCTTTTCAAGCGCCCCAAGTCAACTGGGTGTGATTGTGAAGTGGAAACAAAGGAACAATCACAGTTAAACCGAGACCAAGCAGACCTCACATATTGACGGACAGGAACCATTGGGCATTGCAGGGGATAGTTGCAGAAAATCACATGAAACTGGCAGAAGGAATCACTCGTGAGTTCCAAAGCGCTACCAGCAGTCTAGCATAATGGCTGTGTATTGTTGTTGATGTGGTCTTCATAGAGAGTTAAAAATAATGGGATATAATTCTCGAGGAGCTACTTATAAACCACACTCTTTCTGTAGTCAGTTCTAAGAGACCATTGTGATGGTGTAAACAGTGACGCCACTGGACTGTGAATGATGGAAATAAGTGAATTGCAGTGACGGAGAACACCACAGACTGTGACAATCCATTGGAAGGCTTTTGGTTTCACAAACACCTGGAAAGCATTATATTGCATTATGTGTAGCGCTGTCTCTGAAGTACGGAGAAGGATGTGTTACAGTCATGGGTGTTCATTGTGGTTAGGGTTTCAACCTCTGATTCCACTTAAGGAAATGGTGGATGCGTAAGGTTATGAGCAAGGTTGCTGTACTGGTATCAGCCCACCCTGCATTTTTGCCAAACCATCCGAAAGGGTCATTGTCCTCGGTTATTGTCCTCCTCGGTCAATGTCCTGAAACAGTTGTCTTCCTGCAAGGGCATAGATCAATGTCCTCCTCCGTCAAAGCCCTGAGGCATTTGTCCTCATCCTCAATGTCACGGAGAGTATCCTACGAGACTGGAATAGAAGGGACAACTGATAGAGTTACTCAAAGTACCCTCCGCCACACACCGTCAGGTGGCTAGCGGAGTATGGATGTAGATGTAGGTTTACAGGGTCCAGTGTTCTCTACAAGTAAGTTGTAATTGTTTATTAACTGTCACTCCTATCACCATACTTATTGGTTAATTAATGATTGGTAATAACTTATAACCAAACTATTATGATTTAGTATTCCAAAAAAACAATTTTTCCTCACCGCTCCAGCCATAGACTGACGCAGTGGTTGCTATACTTCCAAATACCTAGTTTCAACTACCTTTAAAGGTCACCCTGCCAGCCACTTTCAGTTACTCTTTTCAGTGTCAGCCAACTATTTATCAACTTTCTCATCCAAAGTTACATGTAGATAATTGCAATTAAGCGACTGTTAATGCTTCAGCCATAGCTGTTGTGTGTTTATTATTAGCACTAAAGAACATAGTGCAGTTTATTTATCAGCAAGTTGAAGTGGATATCTGTTGTTCTCCTACTGACAGTGTTTTTCATGCAAATGGGACATCACCTGCACCGTAGTCAACTATGAGAGATGCAGAATTGAATACATGTAATTTCTTTTAGTATGAACTTTCTTTTGTTTTATGTTTAAAAAAATTAAGTTCAGCAGGTTCTCGTAAAAATGACCTATTTGATATACCATATGTAGTAACATGTTCGTCCTTCCGAGCACATCGATTTGGTTGCACGGTTGCAACATTTATGCTCCCAACGACAGTCTTTTTTCTGCTACTGAGACATCTCTTGCACCTTAGTTAACTATAAGAGGTGTGGAACTTAATACAATTTCCTTCTTTTGATAAATACTTTTTTCTGTTTCATATTTTTAAAAATTAGATACTGTTAGTTTACATAAAAATGAGCAATTTAATACACCAAATGTAGTAAGAGGCTTGTCCTTCACAGCAGATTGATTAGAGTGTGCTTTGCAATATTTATGCTACCAACGGCTGCACTTTTGCTGCAAGTGAGACAAAACGTGCACCAATAGTTTACTATGAGAGGAGCAAAACATAATACACTTTCTTTTTTTGGTAAGAACTTCCTTGCTTTTTATACTTTTAAAAATTTTCGCCAGTTATACCATAGCTAACTATGAGGGGTGTGCAACTTAATACATCTTCTTTCTTTTGGTAAACACTTCCTAATGTTTTTTACTTTTAAAAATTATATTCTTCAAGTTGACGTAAAAATGACCTATTTGATCTACCAAATGTAGTAACAGTCTTGTGCTCTCCAGCAGGTTGATTTTGGTGTGTGGCTGCAACATTTATGCTCCCATCAACTGCATTTTTGCTGCAAATAAGACACCAGTTGCACCATAGTTAAATATGGGAGGTGCGGAACTTAATACGTCTTTCTTTTGTTAAGCGCTTCTTCCTGCTTTTTCAGAAATATTTGAAAAGGTCATTTTCAAGTGTCTTCTTAAGCATATGACTGCAAATAACATATTGTCTAAGTCACAGTTTCAGTTCCTTAATTGTTCCAATATTGAGAAAGCTTTTTACACATATAGTGAAATGTGGTTAATACATTAGGTATCAAATTAGGGACTGCTGGTATTTTCTGTGGCCTGTCAAAAGCCTTTGTGTGGATCATAGCATTCTCTTAAGCAAGTTTGAATATTATGGTGTCACGAACAGGGCTTTGAAATGTCAAAAGACCAACTGTATGCAGTTCAGAAGCTGTAAGAGATTTCCTTCCAGCGTGTGTATAACATATGAAGACATACAGACCAAAGAGGTTTCCAGTGTCAGATTCCTGGTATTAAAACTCGATAATAAATTCAGTTGGGAAGGGCATACTAAAGAATTACTGGAAGTACCTAAACACATCTGTATTTGCAGTGTGAATGATGTCAGATATAGGAGGTATAATTATAGAAAAAAATTGAGAATGGAAAATCCAGGATCAAATGTAACAATATTATGAAAAGGATAGTTGCTATTTACTATATAGTGGAGATACTGAGTCGCAGATAGGCACAACAAAAAGACAGTCAGAAAATAAGCTTTTGGCCAATGAGGCCTTTGTCAGAGATATAACATACACAAACACATTCACGCAAACACAACTAACGCACACATGACCGCAGTCTCTGATTCCTGAGGGCACAGTGCCAGCAGCTGCACATGATGGGAGAAGCAACTGGGTGGTGGTTAAGGGGGAGGCTGGGGCGGGGGGTGAGAGATAGCAGGTCTTCAGTATAAACAAACCCAAGACTGTGCTGCACAGAGAGTACAAGCAAAGTGACTAGTGTTGATGCTGCTATTGATGTTGCTAATGTTGAAGCTGCTTGTGGCAGCATACAGAGACGAGTGCTTTCCTGTCACCCACCCCTACCATGCGCATACTGGGACGAGCACTTTAATGTCCCCTATCCATTCCCACCCCATACTCCTCCTTACCCCCACCACCCAGCTGCACCTTCCATCATGCGCAGCTGCTCACAGTGTGGTCTCAGCAGCCTGAGACCGCAGTCATGTGTGTGTGTTCTGTTTGCATGAATGTTTTATCTTTGACAAAGGCCTCATTGGCCAAGCTCTCATTTTTTGACTATTTTTGTTGTGCCTATCTGTCACTCAGCGTCTCCACTGTATAGTGTGTAGCAGCCATCTTTTTCATAATATTGTTATTAAAAAAACCTTGCAACTTTGCTTACTTTCATTCTATTATGGCATATGGGATCACATTCTGGGCTAACTCATCAAACCAAGCTAAAATTTTTAGAGTGTAAAAGCATGTAATAAGACCCATTTGTGGTGTAAATTCGAGAACATTATGTAGAAACCTGTTCACGGAATTGGGTATTCTAACTTCTGCTTCTCAATATATTTATTCATTAATGATATTTGTTGCAAGTAATATGTCTTTATTTCAAACCAACAATGTCTAGTTAGCCTGCGTACATGACTCGCTAGACAAACAATTAAGTCATATTTATGAGTTTTATTACAAAAAGAAAATTACAAAACTTAACTTTGAAAGTGTCACAGATGTGGTACAAGTAAAAGATGACACACAAAACAATCAATCTTCTGCAGTACAAACAAGCCCAAGTCTGTGCTTCACAGAGAGTACAAGCAAAGTGACTAGTGTTGATGCTGCTATTGATGTTGCTAATTTTGTAGCTGCTTTTGAGCTGGGTATTGCTGACACTGCTATAGAACTGGGGCCATCACCAGTTGGTTGCAGCACTTATGTTCTCCTCGCATAGGGGCCGCTGTTGTTGCGTCATCATCGTGTAAGGAGGTCTGGTCAGCGTGTGATTGGCTGACTTCTTCTCACAGCCTTCTCTTCCCTGTCATTCCTGACTTGTGTACCAATGCTTCACTTTATGCCATAACACATACACTGCCCAACAAAAGTTTGGAATATACCATTATTTTCCAGGAACACTGAAGTATGCAGTAGTTAAGCCACTATTCAAAAAAGGCACAAAAGAACACATGGGAAACTATCGTCCAGTCTCTCTTCTTCCATCACTGTCAAAAATATTTGAGAAGGTAGTCACCATACAATTGAAAATTGCATAGAAAAATTTAAAATAATCTCAAAAAATTAGTATGGATTTCAAAAAGGCAAAACCACAATATCTGCTATAAATAATTTTGTTTATAAAAGTAGCTTGTCTCTAGACAACTCACTGTATGCCACACGAATTTTTTGTGACCTATCAAAGCCCTTTGATAGTGTGAATCACTCCTTCCTACTCTGTAAACTAGAAAACTATGGAATTAGGGGCACGGTATTAGAATGGTTTAAATCCTGTCTAATCAACTGAAGACAAAGAGTGGTTATAACATCAGAGTGAGGAACTTATACTTCAAAATGGAAAACCATTTTGCATGGAGTACCCCAAGCTTCTGTCTTAGGTCCCAATCTGTTTATGTTTTACATAGATTATCTGCCACTTAATACTGAGTGTCAGTTTTATTTGCAGATGGTTCATCTTTAATCATTGAAAGTAACATTACAGATCAAATTCCACAAACTGTATTAAATACTTTAGAAAACTTAAGATACCTGGTTTGATTTGAATGGGTTAAAATTAAACATGGAAATGACTCAGTTTGTGCAATTTAAAACAAAACAAGCAAAATTAAATGATATTCAGGTCAGTCACAGAAACCCGGATTTACAGGAAGCTAGCTGTGTGAAATCTATCATTGGGGTCACACATACAGTACCTTGCAAATAAATTAAATAGGCTAGCATATGCAATGAGACTATTGTACAATGCTACCAGTATGGGCATAAGAAAATTAGTATATCACAGCTACTCTGAGTCAGTAATAAGGTATGAAATTGTACGGTATTTTGTGGTAACTCAAACCATATATGTCAAATACTAAAATTTCAGAAAACCATCATTAGATATATGCACAATGTAGGGCGAAGAAAATCATGTCACCCACTCCTAAAAAATCTCAGTATACTAAGTGTTCCCTCACTATATATATATTTGAGCTGATTATCTTTGTACACAGTAACCATGATTTATTTGTAGCAAATCATTTTCAACATGATTATAACACCAGAAATAAAAATAATTTTATGTTGCCCACCCACCGTTTAAAACTTTATGTTCAAACTCCACATTATATGGGTATGAAAATTTATAAGAAAGTGAAAGGAAGAGAATTGCTCATTTAGAAAAACTGAAAAAATCCTTATATGAGAAACTAGTGCAGAAATGTTACTATTCAGTAGATGAATTCATGAATGACAACCTGAAAATTTGAGCAGGAGAGAGCAAGTACTTAGGACTGTTAATCTTGAAAGTTTATTACTTTTGAAGAAAAATTATTAATTGCTTAATTAAGTAATTATTCAGTACTGTATATTATATTACTGGTATTATAAGGAAAATTGTAAAACAGTTTTTGTGTTTCGACGAGTCTCCTGTACTTTAAGTCAATGGTTTGAAATTGTATATTATGAGACAATGAACTTCTATTTCTATTTCTATTGTAAAATGTAGTCTATGATACTAGAGGCATCATTGTCCTAGGCACGTCATGCGTTGTCCAATTAGAGCTGATATCCTGGATGGTGTTTACCACTGGCATGCTTAGTGACCATTTTGCAGTCATGTAAATGAACTGCTGCCACAGTGGTACATTGAAAGCAGTCCAGTGTCAACAACAGTTTGTGTGTATCACTGCAGTAACATGCCATATAGAGGCATACAACACTTTCATAGAGTCCAGATAGTGGATTTACTTTCAGCAGGTCACACACAAGATGTTGCTGATCAGTTACATGTATCTAAGGTGCGGAGGAAATACAGAGAGACAGGAAAGGTGAACAATAGACCTCACAGTGGTCAACCTCAAATGACAATTCCAATGCAGGATCATTTCCTCCAACTGTTGGCTTGCAGGTGCCCAAAATTAACTGCCAGAAATATTGGAAATGACTTCTCCCGGGCAGCAGGGATTTGTATCTTAGACCAAACATTGCGTAGAAGATTTATTTATTTATTTATTTATTTATTCTTTGCCCATGGACTCCAGCTGAAAATCCAGCTGAGAGTATTGGGTGTGTCATACAATAGGCTATTAACATCAAGCTTGATTTCATTACATATAAATGAAACAAATAATTGAACAGAAAAAGTCTATGAGCATACAAGGGTATTACATCTTTCACATTATATATACACACAAATACAAACATCATGCAGACATGATAATTTTTAAAGGTACATTTCAGTAATGATATAACATATTTAAACACCATCTTAGTATTCACTCAAACTGTATATACATTTCTCTGTGAGATATAGTATCAAATGATTTTTAAAACATTTTAGGTCTGTTTTGTTTTTAATGATTTTGGGGAGTTTATTAAAAAACCTTTTGCCTGCTTCTTCAGGGGCAGTCAGAGACAGTTTTAGATTTCTGTTTATCTTGTAGTAATTTTCATTTCCTCTTGTACCGTGTTTGTGTACATCTTTATTTAGGAGGTGTTTATTGCTTGACCTTACCGCCATTATGCTTTGGTATATGTACACTGAATATACTGTCATAATATTATGGTGTACAAAAGCTTGCCTACAGGTCTGTCTTGGTGGTATTTTTGCTGTGCATCTCACTGCCCTTTTCTGAATTGTGAATATTGTTTTTGAGTAGCCAGATTGTGTGCTTCCCCATATATGAACTGAATAAGACAAATCTGGGAAGACAAGTCTATAATACATTGATCTGAGGACTTTATCATCCACAGCCTTAGCTGTTTTATGCATGATGAAGATCTGTTCATTTATCTTTTTACACAGTGCATCTATGTGCTCCCCACATGCCAGATGTTTGTCTACTATAGTTCCTAGAAAGTTTGTGCTGGTTACTTCTTTAATAGTCTTTCCATTTATTTTAACATTTATATTATAATTTTCACTATGCTTGATCTGGAATACTACATTCATTGTTTTAGACTGATTCATAAACAGGTTGTTTTGTGTTAAATATTTATTTGCATTTTCAATATTCAGGAGTGCTTCCTTCTCAAGCTCCTCCTTTGTGTCAGCTGTGCAAATGATTGTTGTGTCATCAGCATACATTATACATTTCTGATTTGTATAGCTAGGGAGGTCATTTACATAGAGTATAAATAGTATTGGCCCTGGCCCAAGCACCGACCCTTGTGGCACAACGTGTTTAACTGTTTGCAATTCTGATCTGTAGTTTGTTACATTTCTCCCACTAGTATGTCTGATTTCCGTGCATTGTTTCCTATTTGTAATGTATGATTGAAGTATGTCATAGCATTTTCCTCTTATTCCATACTGCTATAATTTCATCATTAATGTTGAGTGGCTCACACAATCAAATGCCTTAGACAGGTCCATAAAAATCCCACAGCAGGCAGACTCATGTGTGTGGTCATTGTCTATTGTGCTATTGACTTCATTCTTCCGGCCCATGACATATCAGTTGCACCACAATTAAGTATGAAAGCAGGAAAACCTGATATATTTTCTTTCGTTTGGTAAGCATGACTACCTCTTTATCACCTTTAAACATAAGAGTCCTCATGTTAACATACAAATGAATTTTTTGATGTAGCAAATGTAGTAACGGGCTATTCCTCCACAGCAGCAGCACACATGTGATTGGTAATTGTCTCTGGTGCTATCAACTTCAATCTTCTGGCCAACGACTTATCAATTGCACCACAATTAAGTATGAAAGCAGGAAAACCTCATACAACTTCTTTCTATTGGTAAGCATGGCTTCCCCTTTGTCACCTTTACACATAAGATTCCTTAAGTTGACATACAAATGAAGTGTTTGTATGGCAAATGTAGTAATGGGATTTTACTCCAGAGCAGGTAGACTAATAAGTGCGGTCATTGTCTATGGTGCTATTGACTTCAATCTTCCGGCCAAGGACATGTCAGTTGCACCACAATTTATTTTTATTTATTTACACGTCATGTTCCGTAGGACCAAATTGAGGAGCAAATCTCCAAGGTCATGGAACGTGTCAGTACATGAACTTACAACATAAAAGTAATAACAGATGAAAATAAATGTTCATGAACCTGCAAGAAAATCAGTCCATAAGTTTAAGCAAACGCTATCTGCTATACAATGAGAATCAGCTTAATTTTTCAAGGAACTCCTCGACAGAATAGAAGGAGTGACCCATGAGGAAACTCTTCAGTTTCAATTTGAAAGCATGTGGATTACTGCTAAGATGTTTGAATTCGAGTGGCAGCTTATTGAAAATGGATGCAGCAGTATACTGCACACCTTTTTGCACAAGAGTGAAGGAAGTGCGATCCAAATGGAGGTTTGATTTCTGCCGAGTATTAACCGAGTGAAAGCTAATTGGTAAGAAGAAACGACAATAGGGAATATACATATTGAGAGGCCAATGTCAAAATACCCAGACTCATGAACAGAGGTCAACAGGAGGTTCGTGAACTCACACCACTTATTGCCAGAACTGCCCGTTTCTGAGTCAAAAATATCCTTCTAGAATGGGAAGAGTTACCCCAAAACATAATACCATACGACATAAGTGAATGAAAATAAGCAAAGTAGACTAATTCACGTGTCGAAGTATCACTCACTTTCGATACCGTTCGAATAGTGAAAATGGCAGTATTAAGTCTTTGAGCAAGATCCTGAATGTGGGCTTTCCATGACAGCTTACTATCTATCTGAACACCTAGGAATTTGAACTGTTCAGTTTCACTAATCATATGCCCGTTCTGTGAGATTAAAATGTCAGGTTTTGATGAATTGTGTGTTAGAAACTGTAAAAATTGAGTCTTACTGTGATTTAACGTTAGTTTATTTTCTACAAGCCATGAACTGAGGTCATGTACTGCACTACTTGAAACCGAGTCAATGTTGCACACAACATCCTTTACTACCAAGCTAGTGTCATCAGCAAACAGAAATATTTTAGAGTTACCCATAATACTAGAGGGAGTATCATTTATATAAATAAGGAACAGGAGCGGTCCCAACACTGATCCCTGCGGCACCCCCCACTTGACAGTACCCCACTCAGATCCCACATCACAGCCGTTATCAACATTGTGAATAATGACCTTTTGCTGCCTGTTGCTAAAGTTAGAGGTGAACCAATTGTGAGTTACTCCCCTTATTCCGTAATGGTCCAACTTCTGGAGCAATATTGTGAGATCAACACAGTCAAATGCCTTTGTTAAATCAAAAAATACGACAAGCTTTCGAAACTTTTTGTTTAGCCCATCCAGTACCTCACAGAGAAAAGAGAATATAGCATTTTCAGTTGTCAAACGACTTCTAAAGCCGAACTGTACATTTGATAGCAAATCGTGTGATATAAAATGATCAATTAACATTACATACACAGCCTTTTCGATAACTTTTGCAAACACTGATGGCATAGAAATAGGTATAAAATTATCTACATTATCCCTTTCTCCCTTTTTATAAAGCGGCTTTACTACTGAGTACTTTAATTGTTCAGGAAACTGATCAATCCTAAAGAAAAAATTACAAATATGGGTAAATACAGGGCTAACATGTGCAGCACAGTACTTTAATATTCTACTAGACACTCCATCATAACCATGAGAGTCCTTAGTCTTCAGTGATTTAATTATTGCCTCAATCTCCCTCTTGTCTGTATCACAGAGGAGTATTTCAGACGTCAATCTCGGAAAGGCATTTGCTAAGAAATTTATATGATTTCCTGTATAAACTAAATTTTTATTTAATTCACCGGCAATGCTCAGAAAATGGTTGTTAAATACTGTAAATGTATCTGATTTATCAGTAACAGAAATATTACTGCGAACTGACTTTACATAATCAACCTTGTGCTGCTGACCAGACACTTCCTTCAAAACTGACCCTGAAGGATGAAAGTAGGAAACCCTGATACATCTTCTTTCTTTCAGTAAGCATGGCTACCCGTTTGTCACATTTAAACATTAGATTCCATAAGTTGAGATACAAATGAAGTATTTGATGTAGCATATGTAGTATGTAGACCAAGAGATGAATACACTTGAGGGGATATGGTATAGTTGTAGGTAAACAACTAGAATTCTCTCAGATACAGATTTACTCAAACTTAGCTTCTACACAGATACAAGTCCGGAGGCTAACTGCCGCTAGTGTCCAACATCCTGCCCCAAAGCCCTCTCCTCAAAGATAGCCCACTTGCGCACAGAACAAATATCGATATTTATGGCGCTCTACGCCACAGAGCCCCCCCCCCCCCCCGCACAGTATGGAGTACGTTCCTGTGAATGGGGGGGGGGGGTGAGAAGTTCGGAAGGCAACGCACAGTTCTTCTGCGTCAGGCGGAAACGGTCGACTGGTAGGAGACCGGGGGGTGAACCCCAGTACGTCGACGGTGAAGTCAGCAAGCGACGCCGGCGGCTGAAGACGAAGTCCCATCCTGGAGTGGAGGTGTAGCACTTCGTCAGCCGGCAGATGGAGAATCACCTTGACAGAAGGCCTAACAAAGGCACGCAAATTGCCACCCGCAGCACTTCTGCTCAATTTAAAGTGGCGCACCACACGAGATTCTGCACTTCCTCCCTCAGTATTGTCACACGCGAGTACCACACACAATGTATCGCCATCTACGACAACAGATAATTTATGTATATCATCAGGGTGCACATGTGTTGTGAATTCTTGGATGGCACCTGTACGAGGAATGGTAGGGAGGCAGGGAGGTGTGGGAAAGCTGTGGCAGGGGGAAGCATCTGCTAGGAGGGGGTGGCAGGTGCACTGGACTGCGCCGGAGACAACCTCGGGCGATCAGCTGACAGACGAGGGAGCGTGACCGAAGGCAACGGGGAGCCAGCGTGGATTGAATGGCGTGACAGAGAGCTGTCACACGAAGATGGTAACACAATGGTAGAATCCGAGTGGTTGGCAGTTCGACTGTGAGGGCTGTGAGGAGTGAAGCCCCGAAAAGATTGGCCACTCGAATTAGATGAACGCGGAGAAGGAGCAGTGCTCGGCAGAGAAGCACGCTGTGGAGAATCAATACCCAAATGCACGGTGTGGGAAGATGGATGGCCGCTCGAAGTAGGAGTGGGAGAAATAGGGGCAGAATCAGGGAGGTTCACCTAAGGCTCAATGAAAGCTGGTTTCACTTGGTTGAGTGAGACCGTGGTTACAGAGTCTTTTCAATGTCCTCTGGAGCCATAGGAATCTGATGAAATGCGTGCTTACAGTCCAAAACAGAGAAGTACTTTGCACCTGCGAGCGCATGATTGAAGTCTGCGATGTGTGGGACCGGATATTTATCAATGATGGTGCGGGTATTTAAACACCTATAGTCTCCGACCATACGCCAAGTACCGTCTTTCTTTTGGTCAAACAGGATAGGACTAGCCCAGCAACCGGATGAAGGTTCAATTATTCCCTTTTGTAACAGATCGTCCAATTGTTCTTTTGCAATTTTCATAAATTCCGGCTTGAGGCGGCATGGGCGTTGCGATATGGGGGGCCCATCGGTTAGACGTAACCAATGAACTGTGCCATTAGTTACTACTACAATACGTGGCGCGGCACGACAGTCAGATGTCCGTGAAGCGGAGCAGGCAGTGGCGGACGGGCCAGGCTGTGGCGCTGAGGGCACGGAAGTACAGGTGTGCCACCCGCTCGTAGGCTGCGTAAAGGCCGCACACGTGTTAACATGGGCGAGGTTGGTACACTGGTTCTTGGTAGCGGGCCGTGCCGCTAAGAGCGCTGTAGGCATGAGTGGGCGTGGCCGAACAGCAGATGGCCGTAGTTCATTGCCACGAGCTTGGCAAGTTAATTGTCTATTCAGAACGCAAGGAGCATGAGCACTCGGGCATACCCTATCATTACAAAAGGGGATGCTGACACAGTTTACAGAGTTCGCAACATTGTCGTTAACGTGTGCGGGCACGGGAACACCAGATTGGCACGGACTGAACTTGCTTGTAGCCGACGAGTCGTCTGCTTGTAGTGCCGCGAGGCGTTGTTGTGTGGAGGCCAACTCGTGGTGTTTGTCGCGGAGATGCAGCAGCATTTCCATACGTTCCATCTGCAACTTAGAAGACTTGGCGCACTCCACTAGCCACTTGTTTGTCCAAGATTGCAGCTCCAAGGATAGGTTTACACACTTCTTAGCACAGCACACATGTTTGGTGTTAGCCGAACTGTCACTCGGCGAAGCGAAAGGAATATGCTTGTTAAGGGAGGGGTAAAACACAGTATTTTGTACAAAATCTAGTGACAACTGATAGTGCTTGAGGAAATCAATTCCGAGAACAGGTTCTTCAATTGTTGACACTAGAAACGTCCACTCCAGCTTGCACTCGGGCGAAAGTTTCACTGTATACAAAGTGGAACCCGAACACTGTAGGGTAGACAAGTTCACTGCACGAAGTACTGTTTTGTGTGGTTGCACTTTATTGGTTGCTAGGCGAACCGGCAGCAAAGAGACGTCTGCGCCAGTGTCTACCAGAAAACATACACCTGATCGTAAATCGCGAACATAGACTCGACCACACTTACTGTTATTGTCCGAAACGGAGTGCAACGTGGGATAGTGCCCGTTGTTTACATCACAGGAGGTGGCACCGTAGCCTACCTGCGGTTGGAGTTTGGGTAAGAACACGGTGACTGGCATTTGCGAGCTTGCTCCCCGAATCTCGCGTGGAAGAAACAGTAAGGTTGAGCGGGCCTGTGCTCCTGTGGGTAGTTGCTAGGTGACGGAGTATGTGCCCCAGAGTCTTCCACAGAGGCCGATGCACTGTCGTTGCGAGGAGTTGAAGGTGCAGGCAGGGCGGCTAGTTTAAAAAACTTGTTATCAGCAGCACCAGACAAGGGCGTGGTGTCAGAAAGCGTCTTAGTGCGGTCACGTCCAGAATGCAGTGCACAGAGATCACGTTGCCTGGCAGAGTATGCTCTGTCGGCGGCGCGTAAACGTTCATTTACTGGCCTATCTTCATACGCAGAGATTGCAGTCTGGACAGGCAAAGGCAGCTTTTCAGTCCAGATTTCTGCGAGCGTGTCATCAGGCATAACTTGCTCATCGACGAGAAGACGGATGCACTGCCACAGCTGGGACGGAGACCTGTCCCCGAGACGCTCTTCGTAGATGAGCTGTCGCACATTTTCTCTCCTGGTTTTAGAGACGCGCTCCAGTATCGTTTGTTTCGCCACAGCATACTTCCCTGCTGGGGGGGGGGGGGGGGTGCTTTGACCAGATCATAAATTAAATCGACGCGGTCGTGAAGATGGTTCATGAGGCAGGTGAAGCGTGCATCGTCGTCCAAAGCACAGACATTGAATGTTTGCTCAACCAGGTCAAACCAGAACTCCGGGTGAGCGGGTTTGAAGTCTGGTAATTTCGACAGATTCAGCACTGCAGTCACTGCGGAGGTGCACCTATTACTTCGTATGGAAGTAGAGCATGCAGAAGATTGCGAGTCTGGATTATTGGCGTCCCGTAATGCGGGAATCGCGAAATTCACTTGACGCGGGGGGGGGGGGGGGGGGGGGGCGGCTAAGAAGCGACGGACGCTCGAACGGTGTGAGGATTGTAGTCGAAATGTGCATTCTCATTGATGTGGTAGCTCGGAGAGGAGCCACAAGTGCTTAAGTACGCCGGTGAATGTCCGTTATGCACACAGTATTCACTCGACCGTGAGTGGTAGGGCTGGTTGTAGATGTCGGAGTAATTACTGTCCAGCACAGAATTGTTGACCTGATTAGAAGCAACACAAGGATCCCACACACGTCCACTAGCATGCACACTCGGTGTGATATTAGCTGCTTGGCGAGCACTGAACACCTGTTGACTAGCCGGCGCGGAAGGATACACACGTGGCGGGAACTGATTCGAGTTTGAATTTACTACTGGATTTTCCAAAGTAGCAAAAAATCGCTCGATGCCACGAACTGTATTGAATTGTGTGTTTGACACAGGAGTAGAAATGTTCCAACCAACACTCTGTGGAGAACACGTGGGAAGGTCCAGGCTAACAAAGCCAGAGTCCGCGACCGTTGGCGGTTGGAAGAAACTGGCGGCACTTGATGAATTCCACTGCATGTTCTGGCTGAAGGATTCTGAAGATTCTTGCGGCATGTCCACTACGATGGCAGGAGTACTGGAGAGATGTTGCTGGAATCCGGGCGGCGGTGAATGCTGAAAGGCCATTGTCTGGAGCTGAACAAAGGCCCTCGCGATCGCGGAGAAACCCGACGTGGTAGGCGCGTAAATAACCTTCAGGCGGTAACTCGGACGCGTATTACACAAAAACGGGCTCACCAGTGAGGGATATGGTATAGTTGTAGGTAAACAACTAGAATTCTCTCAGATACAGATTTACTCAAACTTAGCTTCTACACAGATACAAGTCCGGAGCCTAACTGCCGTTAGCGTCCAACATCCTGCCCCAAAGCACTCTCCTAAAAGATAGCCCACTTGCGCACAGAACAAATATCGATATTTATGGCGCTCTACGCCACACACTAAACAGATTCAGAAGGATGTAGGATGCAGTAAGTACTGGGAGATGAAGAAGCTTGCACAGGATAGAGTAGCATGGAGAGCTGCATCAAACCAGTCTCAGGACTGAAGACAACAACAACAACAACAACATGTAGTAACGAGCTTTCATTCCACAGCAGGCAGACTCGTGTGTCTGGTCATTGTCTATGGTGCTATTGACTTCATTCTTCCGGCCAATGACATATCAGTTTCACCACAATTAAGTATGAAAGCAGGAAAACCTGAAATATATTCTTTCTTTTGGTAAGCATGGCTACCCCTTTTTCACCTTTAAACTTTAGATTCCATAAGTTGAGATACAAATGAAGTCTTTGATTTAGCAAATATAGTAACGGGCTTTTATTCGACAGCAGGCAGACTCATGTGTGTGGTCATTGTCTATGGTGCTATTGACTTCATTCTTCCGGCCAATGACATATCAGTTGCACCACAATTAATTATGAAAGCAGGAAACCTGATACATCTTCTTTCTATTGGTAAGCATGGCTACCCCCTTGTCACCTTTAAACATTAGATTCCATAATTTGAGATACAAATGAAGTCTTTGATGTAGCAAATTAGTAGTGAGCCTTTATTTCAGAGCAGGAAGACTCATGTGTGTGGTCATTGTCTACGGTGCTATTGACTTCATTGATCCGGCCAATGATATATCAGTTGCACCACAATTAAGTATGATTAGATTAGATTAGATTAATTGTTCCATAGATCATGAATAGGACACTTCATAATTATGTGGAACGTGTCAGGTTAATAAAAGATGTCTGTACAAGATATTACATTACACAAAATATTGCGTGACACTAATGTTTAAGTTGGTTTTTTTTCCCCTCCCCTAATTTATATCTAAAAATTCAGCCAATGAGTAGAAGGAGTTGTCATCTAGAAATTCTTTTAATTTATTTTTAAATGTTGGTTGGCTATCTGTCAGGCTTTTGATGCTGTTTGGTAGGTGACCAAGGACTTTTGTGGCAGCATAATTTACCCCTTTCTGTGCCAAAGTCAAATTTAACCCTGCATAGTGATGATCATCCTTTCTCCTGGTGTTATATTTATTTATTTTTTTATTTTTATTTATTTATTTACGTCCTGAATCTTTGTGGTACATATACCATACCTTAGATGTTGGACAAAATGATATTACATTAGTATACTGTTACATTGGTGTACACATTACATTTATAAATTGTTACATTTTTATATTGCTATATTGTTACATTACATTTTTATATTGTTACAACCAACTTATTTTTCAAGATACTGTGCTACTGAGTAAAAACAGTTTTCCAGGAGATATGATGTTACAGATTTTTTAAAGCTATGGATTTTGTTTATGGCCTTTAGGTTACTTGGCAGCTTATTAAACAAATGTGAACCTGAGTGATATACACCTTTCTTGCATAGTGTGGTATAACAATGATGTCTGTGTATGTCACTATTTGCCCTTGTATGGTGTTCATGTACAGATTTATTTTGAATAAATACATTTCCATTTTTTAGCATGCTTTTTTTAAGGAACATTACAACTTCTAGTATATAGATACATGGTAGGGGTAGAATCCCCAGTTCTTTAAAGAATGGTTTGCATGATTTTCGGCTGTTGGCATTTTTCATTACCCTCACAATCTTTTTTTGTTTCCGGAATGTGGTTATGCAATGAGGAGAATTTCCCCAGAATATGATGCCGTATCTTAATAGGGAGTGTATGCAAGCGTAATACACTGCTCTAACTGTTTCAGGACTTGTGTTGTTCCATATAATCCTCATTGCATAAGTCATTTTGGATAGTTTAGAATTTAATGAAGTGATGTGGGAATTCCATTTAAGATTGTCTTGTAAGTAGATGCCAAGGAATTTTGCTTCAGTGACACTGTAGCTATGCACACTGCTATTACTTTTGAACTGGGTTGGATTATTAACAACAAATTTCATAAGTGAATATATATACTGTGAGGTTAGTGTGAGGATCCTTAGATCCTTAAATAGATGCCTGCAGGATGACCGTGGGTGGGCACCAGCAATTATTCTGATTACACGTTTTTGAGCAATGAATACTTTTCTACTCAACAATGAATTACCCCAGAATATGATGCCATACGAAAGCAGTTAATGAAAGTAGGCATAGTAAGCTAATTTACTGAGATTCTTATCACTAAAACTTGCAATAACCCTAATAGCATACATAGATGAACTCAGACGTTTCAGCAGACCATCAATGTGTTACTTCCAGTTTAACCTCTCATCAACGAACACACCTAAAAAATTTGAAAATTCTACCTTAGCTACAGACTTCTGTTCAAAATCTATATTTATTACTGGAGTTGTGACATTTACTGTACGGAAGTGTATATACTGTGTTTTATCAAAATTTAAAGAGAGTCCATTTACTGAGAACCACTTAATAATTTTGTGAAAAACAGCATTTACAATTACATCACTTAGTTCTTGGTTTTTGGATGTTATTACTATACTTGTATCATCAGCAAAAATAACTAACTTTGCATTTTTATCAATGTGGAATGGTAAGTCATTAATGTATATCAAGAACAGTAAAGGACCTAAGACTGAACCCTGTGGGACCCCGTACCCGATAGCCCCCCAGTTTGAGGAATCAGCTGTTGTTTTAACATTACATGAACCACTTATTTCAATATTCTGCGTTCTTCCAGCTAAGTATGAATTAAACCATTTGTGCACTGCCCCCCTCAAACCATAATGATTTAGCTTATCTAAAAGAATTCCATGATTTACACAATCAAAGGCCTTTGAGAGATCACAAAAAATACCAATGGGTGATGTCCAGTTATTCAGAGCATTTAATATTTGATCAGTGAAAGCTTATATAGCTTTTCTTTTGAAAAGGCTTTCTGAAAACCAAACTGACATTTTGTTAGTACTTTATTTTTACAATTATGGGCGGCTACTCTTTAATACATTACTTTCTCAAAAATGTTTGATAGACCTGTCAGAAGAGAGATTGGGCAGTAGTTGTTGACATCTGACATATCCCCCTTTTTATGCAATGGTTTTACAATGGCATATTTCAGTCTATCGGGGAAAACATCCTGCTCCAAAGAGCTATTACATATGTGGCTGAGAATCCTACTTATCTGTGGGGAACAAACTTTAAGTACCTTGCTGGAAATGCCATCAATTCCATAAGAGCTTTTACTTTTCAGTGAGTTTATTATTTAACTTATTTCAGAGAGAGAGGTTGGTGGAAATACAGTTGCTTCAAACTGCACAGGTATGGCCTCTTCTATTAGTAGCCTTGCCTCTTCTAGTCAAGATCTAGATCCTATTTTCTCCACAACATTTAAAAAATGATTATTGAAAATATTTTCAATTTCTGATTGTTTGTTAGTACACTTGTCATTCAGTTTTATGGCACTAAAGTCTTCCTGTGCTCTTGGTTGCCCTGTTTCCCTTTCAATAATATTCCAAATTGCTTTAATTTTATTATCAGAGTTACTGATCTCAGTCATGATACACATGCTTCTGGAAGGAAAGCAGGAAAACCTGATACATCTTCTTTCTTTTGGTAAGCACGTTTACCCCTGTGTCACCTTTAAACATTAAATTCTATTAGTTGAGATACAAATGAAGTCTTTTATGTAGGAAATGTAGTAACGGGCCTTTATTTCACAGCAGGCAGACTCATGTGCGTGGTCATTGTCTATGGAGCTATTGACTTCATTCTTCCGGCCAATGACATAATCAGTTGCACCACAATTAAGTATGAAACCAGGAAACCTGATACATCTTCTTCCTTTTGGTAAGCATGGCTACCCCTTTGTCACCTCTAAACATTAGATTCAATAAGTTGAGATACAAATGAAGGCTATGATTAAGCAAATGTAGTAATGGGCCTTTATTTCAGATCATGGTGCACGGCTAGTTACAGTACATGACATAGCTCCATGCAGTATATCAAATCAGACTTTCAAAGCAGTGCGTTCAATTAACGATATAAATATTGCAAACTTTAGGGAAAACCTACAGCAACTAGACTGGGATGAAGTGTATCAGGAACCTGATGCAAACTAGAAATATAACTTATTTCATGATACATGTATAAGGGTATTTGAAAATTGTTTTCCCAAGAAAGTAGTTAAACATAATTCCAAGAAAACATATAAAAAAACCATGGCTAACTAAAGGACTAAGAATATCTTCCAACCGTAAAAGAGAACTGTGTTTGATGTTGCAAATGTAGTAACGGGCTTCTTTTTGAAAGCAGGGAGAGTCATGTGTGTGGTCATTGTCTTTGGTGCTATTGACTTCATTCTTCCGGCCAATGACGTTGCACCACAATGAAGTATGAAAGCAGGAAACCTGATACATCTTCTTTCTTTTGCTAAGCATGGCTACCCCTTTGTCACCTTTAAACAATAGATTCCATAAGTTGAGATAGAAATGAAGTCTTTGATGTAGCAAATGTAGTAATAGGCCTTTATTTCACAGCAGGCAGACTCATGTGTGTCGTCATTGTCTACGGTGCTATTGAGTTCATTGTTCCAGTCAATGACATATCACTTGCACCACAATTAATTATGAAAGCAGGAAACCTGATACATCTTCTTCTTTTGGTAAGCATGGTAACCCCTTGGTCACCTTTAAACATTAGAATCCATAAGTTGAGATACAAATGAAATCTTTGATGTAGCAAATGTAGTAACGGGCTTTTATTCGACAGTAGGCACACTCACGTGTGTTGTCATTGCCTATTGTGCTATTGACTTCATTCTTCCGGCCAATGACATATCAGTTGCACCACAATTAAGTATGAAAGCACGAAAACCTGATACACCTTCTGTCTTTTGGTAAGCATGGCTACCTCTTTGTCACCTTTAAACAATAGATTCCATAAGTTGAGATACAAATGAAGTCTTTGAGAATATAGAGGGTTTATACAAGGGCGATGTACTTGAGGACAATATTATGGAAATGGAAGAGGATGTAGATGAAGATGAAATGGGAGATACAATACTGCGTGAAGAGTTTGACAGAGCACTGAAAGACCTGAGTCGAAACAAGGCCCCGGGAGTAGACAACATTCCATTAGAACTACTGATGGCCTTGGGAGAGCCAGTCCTGACAAAACTCTACCATCTGGTGAGCAAGATGTATGAGACAGGTGAAATACCCTTTGACTTCAAGAAGAATATAATAATTCCAATCCCAAAGAAAGCAGGTGTTGACAGATGTGAAAATTACCGAACTATCAGTTTAATAAGTCACAGCTGCAAAATACTAACGCGAATTCTTTACAGACGAATGGGAAACTGGTAGAAGCGGACCTCGGGGAAGATCAGTTTGGATTCCGTAGAAATGTTGCAACACGTCAGGCAATACTAACCTTAAGACTTATATTAGAAGAAAGATTAAGAAAAGGCAAACCTACGTTTCTAGCATTTGTAGACTTAGAGAAAGCTTTTGACAATGTTGACTGGAATACTCTCTTTCACATTCTAAAGGTGGCAGGGGTAAAATACAGGGAGAAAAAGGCTATTTACAATTTGTACAGAAACCAGATGGCAGTTATAAGAGTCGAGGGGCATGAAAGAGAAGCAGTGGTTGGAAAAGGAGTGAGACAGGGTTGTAGCCTCTCCCTGATGTTATTCAATCTGTATATTGAGCAAGCAGTAAAGGAAACAAAAGAAAAATTCGGAGTAGGTATTAAAATTCATGGAGAAGAAGTAAAAACTTTGAGGTTCGCCGATGACATTGTAATTCTGTCAGAGATAGCAAAGGACTTGGAAGAGCAGTTGAACGGAATGGACAGTGTCTTGAAAGGAGGATATAAGATGAACATCAACAAAAGCAAAACGAGGATAATGGAATGTAGTCAAATTAAATCGGGTGATGCTGAGTGAATTAGATTAGGAAATGAGACACTTAAAGTAGTAAAGGAGTTTTGCTATTTAGGGAGTAAAATAACTGATGATGTTCGAAGTAGAGAGGATATAAAATGTACACTGGCAATGGCAAGGAAATCGTTTCTGAAGGAGAGAAATTTGTTAACATCGAGTATAGATTTAAGTGTCAGGAAGTCATTTCTGAAAGTATTTGTATGGAGTGTAGCCATGTATGAGAGTGAAACATGGACGATAACTACACTCCTGGAAATGGAAAAAAGAACTCATTGACACCGGTGTGTCAGACCCACCATACTTGCTCCGGACACTGGGAGAGGGCTGTACAAGCAATGATCACACGCATGGCACAGCGGACACACCAGGAACCGCGGTGTTGGCCGTCGAATGGCGCTAGCTGCGCAGCATTTGTGCACCGCCGCCATCAGTGTCAGCCAGTTTGCCGTGGCATACGGAGATCCATCGCAGTCTTTAACACTGGTAGCATGCCGCGACAGCGTGGACGTGAACCGTATGTGCAGTTGACGGACTTTGAGCGAGGGCGTATAGTGGGCATGCAGGAGGCCGGGTGGACGTACCGCCGAATTGCTCAACACGTGGGGCGTGAGGTCTCCACAGTACATCGATGTTGTCGCCAGTGGTCGGCGGAAGGTGCATGTGCCCGTCGACCTGGGACCGGACCGCAGCGACGCACGGATGCACGCCAAGGCCGTAGGATCCTACGCAGTGCCGAGGGGACCGCACCGCCACGTCCCAGCAAATTAGGGACACTGTTGCTCCTGGGGTATCGGCGAGGACCATTCGCAACCGTCTCCATGAAGCTGGGCTACGGTCCCGCACACCGTTAGGCCGTCTTCCGCTCACGCCCCAACATCGTGCAGCCCGCCTCCAGTGGTGTCGCGACAGGCGTGAATGGAGGGACAAATGGAGACGTGTCGTCTTCAGCGATGAGAGCCGCTTCTGCCTTGGTGCCAATGATGGTCGTATGCGTGTTTGGCGCCGTGCAGGTGAGCGCCACAATCAGGACTGCATACGACCGAGGCACACAGGTCCAACACCCGGCATCATGGTGTGGGGAGCGATCTCCTACACTGGCCGTACACCACTGGTGATCGTCGAGGGGACACTGAATAGTGCACGGTACATCCAAACTGTCATCGAACCCATCGTTCTACCATTCCTAGACCGGCAAGGGAACTTGCTGTTCCAACAGGACAATGCACGTCCGCATTTTCCCGTGCCACCCAACGTGCTCTAAAAGGTGTAAGTCAGCTACCCTGGCCAGCAAGATCTCCGGATCTGTCTCCATTGAGCATGTTTGGGACTGGATGAAGCGTCGTCTCACGCGGTCTGCACGTCCAGCACGAACGCTGGTCCAACTGAGGCGCCAGGTGGAAATGGCATGGCAAGCCGTTCCACAGGACTACATCCAGCATCTCTACGATCGTCTCCATGGGAGAATAGCAGCCTGCATTGCTGCGAAAGGTGGATATACACTGTACTAGTGCCGACATTGTGCATGCTCTGTTGCCTGTGTCTATGTGCCTGTGGTTCTGTCAGTGTGATCATGTGATGTATCTGACCCCAGGAATGTGTCAATAAAGTTTCCCCTTCCTGGGACAATGAATTCACGGTGTTCTTATTTCAATTTCCAGGAGGGTATTATGGACAAAAAGAGAATAGAAGCTTTCGAAATGTGGTGCTACAGAAGAATGCTGAAGATTAGATGGGTAGATCACGTAACTAATGAGGAGGTATTGAATAGGATTGGGGAGAAGAGAAGTTTGTGGCACAACTTGACTAGAAGAAGGGATTGGTTGGTAGGACATGTTTTGAGGCATCAAGGGATCACAAATTTAGCATTTGAGGGCAGCGTGGAGGGTAAAAATCGTAGAGGGAGACCAAGAGATGAATACACTAAGCAGATTCAGAAGGATGTAGGTTGCAGTAGGTACTGGGAGATGAAGAAGCTTGCACAGGATAGAGTAGCATGGAGAGCTGCATCAAACCAGTCTCAGGACTGAAGAGAACAACAACAACAACAAGTTGAGATACAAATGAAGTCTTTGATGCAGCAAATGTAGTAATTGGCCTTTATTTTGCAGCAGGCAGGCACATGCAATTGGTCATTGTCTATAGTGCTATTGACTTCATTCTTCCAGCCAATGACATATCTGTTGCACCACAATTAACTATGAAAGCAGGAAACCTGATACATCTTCTTTCTTTTGGTAAGCATGGCTATCCATTTGGCACCTTTAAACATTAGATTCCATAAGTTGAGATACAAATGAAGTCTTTGATGTAGCAAATGTAGTAATGGGCTTCTATTCGACAGCACACAGACTCATTGAATTGAATTGAATTGAATTTTATTTGATCCTGTAAGATTACATTGTGTACAGTAACTGTACGTGTAATATAGGACATGTCAAAGTATTAACATTCTTTATCACTTATCACTTATTTTTCTACACCTTTAGCTTTCATTTTTACATCACTGATAATGAGTAACAATATATACAAATTTAATGGCATAAGTATTCTGCAACACTGTAAAACTCTTTTTCAATGAGATAGTCTTTAAGTTTCTTTGGAAAGTCATTGTGAAGTACACTATCTTGGAGGGTTTTGGGCAGACTTCTTAGTAGTCTTATACCAGAGTACTGGAGTCCTTTTTCTAGCATTGCCAGTCGGTGGGGTATGCTCCGTACTTCATTCTTCTTTCTTGTATTGTGGGTGTGTACACTACCATTTGTAATCCAGTCCTCACTACCTTTTGTGATGTACATTATTGTTTTGTATATATACAACGATGAAAAAGTTAAGATACCTGAATTCTTGAAACAGTTTCTGCATGTTTCAGAGGTCTTTCTTCTTAAAATGGTCCTAATTGCTTTTTTTGTAATGTGAACACTTGTTTTGTCTCTTGTTTGTTTGAGTTTCCCCACACAGTCACTCCATACTGTAAGTATGGTTCGAAAAGTCCATGATACACTGTACACAGAAGGTTCTTGTCTGAATACTGTGATAGTTGCATCATTAAGAATATGACAGAGCTCAGTTTCTTACAGACATTATTAATATGTTTTTTACATTTCAGTTCATTATCCACAAGAATACCTAAGAATCTAGCAGATTCTACTTCTTCCAGCCTTGTTCCATCAACCTCTAAATCCATGTCTACAGCCTTTTCCTTGTTTTTAAACACTGCATACATAGTCTTTTTTAGATTTATAACCAGTTCATTTTACAACATCCATTGAGCTGTGACATTTGCAGATATGTATGCTCTTCTCTCAAGCTGTTCTATATTTTGGTCAATATTTAGTATTGTCATGTCATCAGCATACAATATTTTCTTTTCTTCCTCCTCAACACCTATATCATTAACAAATACATTAAATAACAATGGCCCCATTACCGAACCCTGCGGCACTCCATATTTGATGGATTTGGTTTCTGATTGGTACGAGTTTCCTAATGATACATACTGCTTGCGGTTGCACAAGTATGATTTTATCCATTCACCTGGTTGCCCCCGAATGCCATAGTTGCTTAATTTTTGTATCAGCATTTCATGGTCAATGGTGTCAAATGCCTTTCAAAGATCCAGAAACATTGCAGAGACAACCTTTTTCTCATCTAAGGACTGTAAAATGTATTCTGTTAGACTGACAATTGCTGATTCTGTAGATTTACCCTTTCTGAAACCATGTTGTGAGGTCATGAGAATGTTATGTTTGTCCAAATAGTTAACTAATCTGGTATACATAAGCATTTCTAGGATTTTTGAGAAACCTGATATCAGTAAAACTGGTCTGTAGTTGTTGGGATCATCCTTACACCCTTTCTTGTACACTGGCACTACCTTCGTTATCTTCAGTTTTTCTGGAAAAATTGCATCTCTGAAAGAACAGTTTGCTATGTTCAGCAGTGGTGTTGTTATCTCCTCACATACCAGATTTCTTACATGATTTGATATTTCATCATCACCAGCTGATTTCTTGGACTTCAGTTTCTGTATAGTTTTCCGCAATTCATCTTCCGTGACTGGTCTTAAGAACATAGTACTGCATGATCTTTTTGGTACCTTAATACCCTTCTGTTTTTGACTATTTCTTCCAATTTTAGGTTTTCTACTACACTGATATAGTTATTATTCAGTATGTTTGCTATTTCCATACCATCTGTGACCACTGTGTTGTCTACTTTAATTGACCTAATACCTTGTTCTTTGTTTGACCCATCTTTTTCCTTTCTTTCAGCATTGATTGCATTCCAAGCTGCCTTTGCCTTGTTTTTTGAGTTCGCTATAGTGGTGTCAATTGCTCTTGCTTTCGCTTCTCTTATTGTTTTTCTATACTTCTTTTTTAACATTTTATAGTTTTCAGCTTCGACCATCCGTCTCACGTCCTGAAGCTTCCTTCGCTGTTCACTCGTAATCCACTGTGCTTGATCTTGATGCCTTTCTTGTCTCTTTACTTTGGGAAATGCTACATTAAAATGGTACTTAATTGTTGAAATAAATGCATCACATTTTTCATTTACACTCTGGGCCTGTAGGGTTTCATTCCAGGTTTCCTTACTTAACATTGTTCTAAAGATGTTGATATTTTGTTCACTGATGATCCTAATTTCTTTGGTTGTTTGTTTTGGTTCTGATACTGTGTCATTACTTCTGCAAAAGCTGATTAGTTGTCCATGATGATCAGATATTTCTGTCTGAACTACATGTGACTCATAGTTACACATATTAGTAATTATGTTGTCAATAATTGTCTCACTTTGTGAAGTCACTCTTGTTGGTGCAGTTATTGTCACTTTCATGTTATGCTGTATTAACAATTCTTCAAAATCCTGTCTTATTTTTGTGTCTTTTCTCATGTCAATGTTGAAGTCTCCACATATAATAAGATATCTCTTCATATTCGTTCTCAATAAGCTAGCAACTTTTTTTAGAAAGATGCTAATATTGCCACATGGTGACCTGTACACACAAAACACTCTAAAATCCTCTGCCACTATACCAGTAACTTCAAAGTCTTTTTCTCTAGCTATGGGAAATGTAGCAGCATCACTGTTTACATTCTTTGATAGAGTACCTGTTTTAATATATATACAAACGCCACCACCCTTATATTTAGATCTGCAGAAGTAACTAGCTAGTTTGTAGTCCTTTATTGCCACATTATGTATTTTACTTTCAGTTAGTCCATGTTCACTTCTGCATAATATGTCTGGTCTTACTTCACTCAGCAGTACTTTTGCTTCTAATTTTTTGTTACCAAAGTATTGAATATTTTGATGAAGTACTTTTATGTAATTTTTCTTTTGTTGGTTTACATGTTGTGAGCTGTATTCTGGGGCAAATTCTTAAGTATCGTCTTTTTTTGTATGGTGCTTATATTTTTCTTTTCCAGCTGGAGTGTATGATTTTTCTTCCCCTTCAGACCATATTAGTTTCCCTTGCATCTAATGATTTTGCAGACATCTGCAAACATTCTGCTGAACGTTACAGACCCCAGTCTATTTAAATGCAAGCCATCCTTCGCTAGTGAGTTTTCACATAGGAATTTGTTTGGGTCTATAAAAATTGCCCCAAGACGATCACATTGTTCTTTAAGAGCACAGTTTATTTTGGCGATATATTTTTCACTTACCGACCTTCTGTTTATGATTCCGCTAAGTATCAGACGAGATCCTCCAATGACATATCAGTTGCACCACAATTAGCTATGAAAGCAGGAAACCTGATACATCTCCTTTTTTTTGTAAACATAGCTACCTCTTTGTCACTTTTAAACATTAGATTCTATAAGTTGAGATACAAATGAAGTCATTGATGTGACAAAGGTAGTAACGGGCTTTTATTCAACAGCAGGCAGACTCATGCATGTGGTCGTTGTCTATCGTACTATTCACTTCATTCTTCTGGCAAATGACATATCAGCTACACCACAATTATGTATGAAAGCAGGAAACCTGATACATCTTCTTTCTTTTGGTAAGCATGGCTACCCCTTTGTCACCTTTCAACATTAGATTCTATAAGTTGAGATACAAATGAAGTTTTTGATGTAGCAAAAGTTGTAACAAGCCTTTATTTCACAGCAGGCAGACTCATGTGTGTGGTCATTGTCTATGGTGATATTGACTTCATTCATCGGGACAATGACATATCAGTTGCACTACAATTAATATGAAAGCAGGAAACCTGATACATCTTCTTTCTTTTGGTAAGCATGGCTACCACTTGGTCACCTTTAACCATTAGATTTCATAGGTTGAGATACAAATTAAGTATTTGATCTAGCAAAGTAGTAACGGGCATTTATTTCACAGCAGGCAGACTCGTGTGTGGTCATAGTTTATGGTGCTATTTACTTCATTATTCCGGACAATGACATATCAGTTGCACCACAATTGAGTATGAAAGGAGGAAACGTGATACATCTTCTTTCTTTTGGTAAGCATGGCTACCCCTTTGTCACCTTTAATCATTAGGTTCCGTAAGTTAAGATACAAATGAAGTGTTCGATGATGCAAATGTAGTAACGGACCTTTACTTCACAGCGGGCAGACTCATGCGTGAGGTCATTGTCTATGGTGCTATTGACTTCATTCTTCCGGCCAATGACATATCAGTTGCGCCACAATTATGTATGAAAGCAGGAAACCTGATACATCTTCTCTCTTTTCATAAGCATGGCTACCCCTTTGTCACCTTTGAACATTAGATCCATAAGTTGAGATACAAATGAAGTCTTTTATGTAGAAAATGTAGTAACGGGTTTTTATTCGACAGCAGGCAGACTCATGTGTGTGGCCGATATCTATGGTACAATTGACTTCCTTCTTCCGGCCAATGTCATATCAATTGCTCCATAACTAAGTATGAAAGCACTAAACCTGATACATCTTTTTTCTTTTGGTAAGCATGGATACCCCTTCAGAACCGTTAAACATTAGATTCCATAAGTTGAGATACACATCAAGTGTTCGATGTAGCAAATGTAGTAACGGGCATTCATATCACAGCTGGCAGACTCATGTGTGTGGTCATTCTGTATGGTGCTATTACCTTCAATCTTCTGACCAATGACATAATCGTTGCACCCCAATTGAGTATGAAAGGAGGAAATGTGATACATCTTCTTTCTTTTCATAAGGTTCCATAAATTGAGATACAAATCAAGTGTTCGATGAAGCAAATTTAATAAAGGCCCTTCATTTCACAGCAGGCAGACTCATTTGTGTGCACATTGTCTATGGTGCTATTGATTCCATTCTTCCAGTCAATGACATATCAGTTGCAGCACAATTAAGTTTGAATGCAGGAAATCCTGATACATCTTCTTTCATTTGGTAGTCATGGCTACCACTTCGTCACCTTTAAACCTTAGATTCCATAAGTTGAAATACAAATCAAGTGTTGGATGTAGCAAAAGTAGTAACGGGCATTTATTTCACAGCAGGCAGAGTCATGTGTGTGGTCATTGCCTATGGTGCCACTGACTTCATTCTTCTTGCCAATTACATATGAGTTGCCCCAGAATTGACTATGAAAGCACAAAACCTAATACATCTTCCTTCTTTTGTGAAGCATGACCCCTTCGTCACCTTCAAACATTAGATTCCATTAGTTGAGGTACAATCAAGTTTTCGATGTAGCAAATCTAGTAACGGGCTATTATTTCACAGCATGCAGATTTGTGTGTGGTCACTGGCTATGGTGCTATTGCCTTCATTCTTCCGGCCAATGATATATCAGTTGCACCACCATTAAGTATAAAAGGAGAAAATCTAATACATCTTCTTTCTTTTGGTAAGCATGGCTACCCCTTTGTCACCTTTAAACATTAGATTCCATAAGATGAGATACAAACCAAGTGTTCGCAGTAGCAAAGGTAGTAACGGGCCTTTATATCGCAACAGGCAGACTCGTGTGTTTTCACTGGCTATGGTGCTATTGACTTCATCCTTCCGGCCAGTGACATATCAGTTGCACCAAAATTATGTATGAAAGCATGAAACCTGATACATCTTCTTTCTTTTAGTAAGCATGGCTACCCCTTTGTCATCCTTAAACATCAGATTCAATAAGTTGAGATTCAAATGAAGTTTTTCATGTAGCAAAGGTAGTTATGGGCCTTTATTTCACAGCATGCAGACTCATGTTTGAATTCATTGTCTATGGTGCTCTTGACTTCATTCTTCAGGCCAATGACATATCAGTTGCATCACAATTAAGTATGAAAGCAGGATCCTGATACATCTTCTTTCTTTTGGTAAGCATGGCTACCACTTGGTCACCATTAAACATTAGATTCCATAAGTTGAGGTACAAATCAAGTGTTGGATGTAGCAAATGTAGTGACAGCCCTTAATTCCACAGCAGGCAGATTCATGTGTGTGGTCACTGGCTACGGTGCTATTGACTTCATTCATCCGGCCAATGATATATCAGCTGCACCACAATTAAGTATAAAAGCAGGTAAACTGATACATCTTCTTTCTTTTGGTAAGCATGGCTACCCCTTTGTCACCATTAAACATTAGATTCCATAAGTTGAGATACTAATCAAATGTTCAATGTAGTAACGAGCCTTTATTTCACAGCAGGCAGACTCATGTGTGTGGTCTCGGGCTATGTTGCTATTGACTTCATTTTTCCGCCCAATGACATATCACTTGCACCACAATTAAGTATGAAAGCAGGAAACCGCATAGATTTTCATTGTTTTGGTAGGCATGGCTACCCCTTTGTCACCGTTAAACATTAGATTCCATAAGTTGAATTACAAATCAAGTGTTCAATGTAGCAAATGTAGCAATGGACCTTTATTTCACAGCAGGCAGACTCATGTGTGTTGTAACTGGGTACAGTGCTGTTGACTTCATTCTTCCAGCCGATGACATATCATTTGCCCCACAATTAAGTATGAAAGCAGGAAACCTGATACATCTTCTTTCTTTTGGTAAGCATGGTTACCCCTTTGTCTCCACTAAACATTAGATTCCATAAGTTGAGATACAAATTAAGTGTTCGATGTAGCAAATGTAGTAAAGGGTGTTAATTTCACAGCAGGCAGACTCGTGTGTGGTCACTGGCTACAGAGCTGTTGCCTTCATTCTTCCACCAATGACATTTCATTTGAACAACAATTAAGCAAGAAGTAGGAAACCTGATACATCATCTTCCTTTTGGTAAGCATGCCTACCCCATTGTCAACATTAAAAATTAGATTCCATAAGTTGAGATACAAATCAAGTGTTGGATGTAGCAAATGTAGTAACGGGCCTTTATTTCACAGCAGGCAGACTCTTGTGTGTGGTCACTGGCTATGGTGCTATTGACTTCATTCTTCCGGCCTATGACATATCAGTTGCACCACACATAAGTATGAAAGCAGGAAACCTGATACATCTCCGTTATTTTGGTAAGCATGGCTACCCCTTTGTCTCCGTTAAACATTAGGTTCCATAAGTTGAAATACAAATCAAGTGGTTGATGTAGCAATTGTAGTAAAGGGCGTTTATTTCACAGCATGCAGACTCATACGTGCAGTCACTGACTATGGTGCTATTGACTTCATTCTTCCAGCCAATGACATATCAGTTGAACCCGAATTAAGTGTGAAACCAGGAAACCTGATAAATCTTCTTTCTTTTCGTAATCATGGCCACCCCTTTTTCAACATTAAACATTAGATTACGTAAGTTGATATACAAATCTAGTCTTCGATGTAACAAATGTTGTAACAGGGCCTTTATTTCACAGCAGGCAGATTCATGTGTACAGTCATTGTCTGTGGTGCTATTGACTTCATTCTTCTGGCCACCGACATATCAGTTGTACCACATTTAAGTTTGAAAGCAGGAAACCTGATACATCTTCTTTCTTTTGGTAAGCATAGCTACCCCTTTGTCACCTTTAAATATTAGATACCATAAGTTGAGAAACAAATCAAGTGTTGGATGTAGCAAATGTAGTCATAGCCCTTAATTCCACAGCAGGAAGATTCATGTATGTGGTCACTGGCTGCGGTGCTATTGACTTCATTCGTCCAGCCAATGATATATCAGCTGCACCACAATTATGTATAAAAGCATGTAACGTGATACATCTTCTTCCTCTTGGTAAGCATGGCTTCCCATTTGTCAACCTTAAACATTAGATTCCATAAGTTGAGATACAAATCAAGTGTTGGATATAGCAAATGTAGTAACGGGCGTTTATTTCACAGCAGGCAGACTCGTGTGTGGTAACTGTCTATAGTGCTGTTGACTTCATTCTTCCAGCCGAAGACATATAATTTGCACCACAATTAAGTATGAACGCAGGAAACCTGATACATCTTTTTTCACTGGCTATGGTGCTATTGCCTTCATTCTTCCGGCCAATGATATATCAGTTGCACCACCATTAAGTATAAAAGGAGGAAATCTAATACATCTTCTTTCTTTTGGTAAGCATGGCTACCCGTTTGTCACCTTTAAACCTTTTGTCTCCATTAAACATTAGATTCCATAAGTTGAAATACAAATCTAGTGTTCGATGTAGCAAATGTAGTAAAGTGCGTTTCTTTCACAGCATGCAGACTCACATGTCTAGTCTCTGGCTATGGTGCTATTGACTTCATTCTTCCAGCCAATAACATATTGGTAGCACCCCAATTAAGTATGAAAGCAGGAAACCTGATATATCTTCTTTCTTTTGGTAAGCTTTGCTAGCCCTTTGTCACCTTTAAACATTAGATTCCATAAGTTAAGTTACATATCAAGTGTTTGATGTAGCAAATGTAGTAACGGGCCTTTATTTCACAGCAGGCAGACTCATGTGTGTGGCCATTGACTATCGTGATATTGACTTCAATCTTCCAGGCACTGACATATCAGTTGCACCACAATTAAGTATGAAAGCAGTAAACGTGATACATCTTATTTCTTTTGGTAAGCACGGCTACCCCCTTGTCACCTTTTAACATTAGCTTCCATAAGTTGAGATGCAAATAAAGTATTCGAAGTAGCAAATGGAGTCACGGCATTTATTTCACAGCAGGCAGGCTCGTGTGTGGTCCCTGGCTATGGTGCAATTGAGTTCATTCTTCCAGCCACTGACATATCTGTTGCACCACAATTAAATATGAAAGCAGGAAACCTGATACATCTTCTTTCTTTTGGTAAGCATGGCTGCTCCTTTGTCTCCGTTAAACATTATATTCCATAAGTTGAGATACAAATCAAGTGTTCGTAGTAGCAAATATAGTAATGGGCCTTTATTTCACAGCAGGCAGACTCATGTGTGTGGTCACTGACTATGGTGCTGTTGACTTCATTATTCCGGCCAATGACGTATCAGTTGCACCACAATTAAGTATGAAATCAGTAAATGTGATAATCTTATTTCTTTTGGTAAGCAAGGCTAACGCTTTGTCACCTTTAAATATTAGATTCCATAAGTTGATATACAAATGAAGTCATTGATGTAGCAAATGTAGTAATGGGCCATTATTCCACAGCAGGCAGACAGATGTGTGTTGTCACTGTCTCTGGTGCTATTGACTTCATTCATCCGGCCAATGACATGTCAGTTGCACCACAATTAAGTATGAAAGCAGAAAACCTGATACATCTTTCTTTTGGTTAGCATGACTAACACTTTGTCACCTTTAAACATTAGATTCCTTAAGTTGAGATACAAAAAAGTGTTCGATGTAGCAAATGTAGTCACGAGCCTTTAATCCACAGCAGGCAGATTCGGGTATGGTCACTGGCGATGGTGTTATTGACTTCATTCTTCTGGCCAGTGACATATCAGTAGCTCAACAATTAATTATAAAAGCAGGCTACCCCTGTTTCACCTTTAAACATTACATAAGTTGAGATATTAAACAAGTGATTGATGTAGCAAATGTGGTCAAGGGCCTTTATTTCACAGCAGGCAGACTCATGTGTGTGGTCACTGGCTATGTTGCTATTGATTTCACTACTCCGGCCAATGACATCTCAGTTGCACAACAATTAAGAATGAAGGCAGGAGACCTGATACATCTTCTTCCTTTTGGTAAGCATGGCTACACCTTTGTCATCTTTAAACATTAGATTCCATAAGTTGAGATACAAATCAAGTGTTCGATGTAGCAAATATATTCATGGGCCTTTATTTCACAGCAGGTAGACTCATGTGTGTGGTCACTAGCTACGTTGCTGTTGACTTCATTCTTCCGGCCAATGACATATCAGTAGCACCCGAATTAAGTATGAAAGCAGGAAACCTGATATATCTTCTTTCTTTTGGTAAGCTTGGCTAGGTCTTTCTCACCTTTAAACATTAGATTCCATAAGTTGAGATACAAATCAAGTGTTCGATATAGCAAATGTAGTAACTGGGCTTTATTTCACAATATGCAGACTCATGTGTGTGGTCACTGGCTATGGTGCTATTAACTTTATTCTTCCGGCCAATGAGATATCAGTTGCACCACAATTAAGTATGAAAGCAGGAAACCTGATATACCATCTTTCTTTTGGTAAGCTTGGCTACCCCCTTGTCACCTTTAAACATTAGATTCCATAGGTTGAGATACAAATCAAGCGTTCGATGTAGCAAACATAGTAACTTGCCTTTATTTTACAGCATGCAGACTCATGTGTGTGGTCACTGGCTATGTTGCTATTGACTTCATTCTTCCGGCCAGTGAGATACCTGTCGCACCACAATTAAGTTTGAAAGCAAGAAACATGATACATCTTCTTTCTTTTGGTAAGCATGGCTACCCCTTTGTCAACGTTAAACATTAGATTACATAATATGAGATACAAATCAAGTGTTCGATCGAGCAAATGTATTCACAGGCCTTTATTTCACAGCAGGCAGACTCATGTTTGTGGTCACTGGCTTCGGTGCTATTGACTTCATTCTTCCAGCCAATGACATATCAGTTACACCGAAATTAAGTATAAAAGCAGGCAACCTGATACATCGTCTTTCATTTAGTAAGCATGGCTACCCCTTTGTCACCTTTAAACATTAGTTTCCATAAGGTGAATTACTAATAAAGTGTTCGATGTAGTAAATGTATTCACGGGCCTTTATTTTACAGCAGGCAGACACATGTGCGTGGTCACTGGCTACGGTGCTATGACATCCTTCTTCTGGAAAATGACATATCAGTTGCACCACAATTAAGTATGAAAGGAGGAAACCTATTACATCTTCTTTCTTTTGGTAAGCATGTCTACCCCTTTCTCTCCGTTAAACATTAGATTCAATAGGTTGAGGTACAAATTCAGTGTTTGATGTAGCAAATGTAGTAACGGGCTTTTATTTCACAGCAGGCAGACTCATGTGTGTGGTAACTGGCTACGGTGCTGTTGACTTCATTCTTCCGGCCAATGACATATCTGTTGCACCACAATTAAGTATGAAAGCAGGAAACCTGATACATCTTCATTCTTTTGGTAACATGGCTACACCTTTGTCCCCTTTAAACATTAGAGTCCATAAGATGAGATACAAATCAAGTATTTGATGTAGCAAATGTAGTAATGGGCCTTTATTTCACAGGAGGCAGACTCGTGTGTGTTCACTGGCTATGGTGCTATTGACTTCATTCTTCCGGCCAATGACATATCAGTTGCACCACAATTAAGTATGGAGCAGGAAACCTGATACATCTTCTTTCTTTTGGTAAGCAGGGCTACCCCTTTGTCAACGTTAAACATTGGAGTACATAAATTGAGATGCAAATCAAGTGTTTGATGGAGCAAATGTATTCACTGGCCTTTATTTCACAGCAGTCAGACTCATGTGTGTGGTAACTGGCTACGGTGCTGTTGACTTCATTCTTCCGGCCAATGACACATCAGTTGCATCCCTATTAAGTAAGAAAGCAGGAAACCTGATACATCTTCTTTCTTTTGGTAAGCATCCCTACCACTTTGTCACCTTTAAATAATGGATTCCATAAATTGAGATACAAATTAAGTGTTCGATGTCGCAAATGTAGTAACGGGCCTTTATTTCACAGCAGGCAGACTCATGCGTGTGGTCACTGGCTATGGTGCTTTTGACTTCATTCTTCCAGCCAATTAAATATCAGTTTCACCACAATTAAGTATGAAAGCAGGAAACCTGACACATCTTCTTTCTTTTGCAAAGCATGCTACCCCTTTGTCACCTTTAAACATTAGATTCCATAAGTTGAGACACAAAACAAGTGTTCAATGTAGTAAATGTAGGCACGGGCCTGTATTTCACAGCAGGCAGACTCGTGTGTGGTCACTGGCTACGGTAATATTGACTTCATTCTTCCGGCCAATGACATATGAGTTGGACCACAGTTAAGTATGAAAGCAGGAAATCTCATACATCTTCTTTCTTTTAGTAAGTATGTCTACACCGTTGCCACATTTCAACATTAGATTCCATAAGTTGATTTAAAATCGAATTGTTCGGTATAGCAAATGTATTCACGGGCATTTACACTCCTGGAAATTGAAATAAGAACACCGTGAATTCATTGTCCCAGGAAGGGGAAACTTTATTGACACATTCCTGGGGTCAGATACATCACATGATCACACTGACAGAACCACAGCCACATAGACACAGGCAACAGAGCATGCACAATGTCGGCACTAGTACAGTGTATATCCACCTTTCGCAGCAATGCAGGCTGCTATTCTCCCATGGAGACGATCGTAGAGATGCTGGATGTAGTCCTGTGGAACGGCTTGCCATGCCATTTCCACCTGGCGCCTCAGTTGGACCAGCGTTCGTGCTGGACGTGCAGACCGCGTGAGACGACGCTTCATCCAGTCCCATACATGCTCAATGGGGGACAGATCCGGAGATCTTGCTGGCCAGGGTAGTTGACTTACACCTTCTAGAGCACGTTGGGTGGCACGGGATACATGCGGACGTGCATTGTCCTGTTGGAACAGCGAGTTCCCTTGCCGGTCTAGGAATGGTAGAACGATGGGTTCGATGACGGTTTGGATGTACCGTGCACTATTCAGTGTCCCCTCGACGATCACCAGTGGTGTACGGCCAGTGCAGGAGATCGCTCCCCACACCATGATGCCGGGTGTTGGACCTGTGTGCCTCGGTCGTATGCAGTCCTGATTGTGGCGCTCACCTGCACGGCGCCAAACACGCATACGACCATCATTGGCACCAAGGCAGAAGCGACTCTCATCGCTGAAGACGACACGTCTCCATTCGTCCCTCCATTCACACCTGTCGCGACACCACTGGAGGCGGACTGCACGATGTTGGGCTGTGAGCGGAAGACGGCCTAACGGTGTGCGGGACCGTAGCCCAGCTTCATGGAGACGGTTGCGAATGGTCCTCGCCGATACCCCAGGAGCAACAGTGTCCCTAATTTGCTGGGAAGTGGCGGTGTGGTCCCCTACGGCACTGCGTAGGATCCTAAGGTCTTGGCGTGCATCCGTGCGTCGCTGCGGTCCGGTCCCAGGTCGACGGGCACGTGCACCTTCCGCCAACCACTGGCGACAACATCGATGTACTGTGGAGACCTCACGCCCCACGTGTTGAGCAATTCGGCGGTACGTCCACCCGGCCACCCGCGTGCCCACTATACGCCCTCGCTCTAAGTCCGTCAACTGCACATACGGTTCACGTCCACGCTGTCGCGGCATGCTACCAGTGTTAAAGACTGCGATGGAGCTCCGTATGCCACGGCAAACTGGCTGACACTGACGGCGGCGGTGCACAAATGCTGCGCAGCTAGCGCCATTCGACGGCCAACACCGCGGTTCCTGGTGTGTCCGCTGTGCCGTGCGTGTGATCATTGCTTGTACAGCCCTCTCGCAGTGTCCGGAGCAAGTATGGTGGGTCTGACACACAGGTGTCAATGTGTTCTTTTTTCCATTTCCAGGAGTGTATTTTACAGCAGGCAGACTCATGTGCTTGGTCACTGGCTACGGTGCTTTTGACTTCATTCTTCCGGCCAATGAGATATCAGTTTCACCACAATTAAGTATGAAAGCAGGACACCTGATACATCCTATTTCTTTTGGCAAGCATGTCTACCCATTTGTCACGGTTAAACAATAGATTCCATAAGTTGAGATACAAATCAAGTGTTCGACGTAGCAAATGTAGTAATGGGCATGTATTTTACAGCAGGCAGACTCGTGTGTGGTCATTGGTTATGGTGCTATTGACTTCAATCTTCCGGCCAATGACATATCAGTTGAAACACAATGAAGTATGAAAGCAGGAAACCTGATACATCTTCTTACTTATGGTAAGAATGGCTACCTCTTTGTCACATTTACACATTAGATTCCATAAGTTGAGACACAAAACAAGTGTTCGATGTAGTAAATGTAGTCACGGGCCTGTGTTTCACAGCAGGCAGACTCATGTGTGTGGTCACTGGCTACGGTGCCATTGATTTCATTCTTCCAGCCAATGACATATCAGTTGCATCACAATTAAGTATAAAAGCAGGAAACCTGATACATCTTCTTTCTTTTAGTAAGCATGGCTACCCCTTTCTAACCTTTAAACATTAGATTCAATAAGTTGAGATACAAATCAAGTGTACTATGTAGCAAATGCAATAATGGGCCTGTATTTCACAGCAGGCAGACCCATGTGTGTCATCATTGTCTATGGTGCTATTGACTTCATTCTTCCGGCCAATGACATATCAGTTTCACCACAATTAAGTATGAAAGCAGGAAACCTTGTACACCTTCTTTCTCTTGGTAAGCATGGCTACCCCTTTGTCACCTTTAAACATTAGATTCAATAAGTTGAGGTACAAATTCAGTGTTCGAAGTAGCAAATGTAGTAATGGGCCATTATTTCACAGCAGGCAGACTCATGTGTGTGGTCACTGGTTATGGTGTTGTTGACTTCATTCTTCCGGCCAATGACATATCAGTTGGACCACAGTTAAGTATGAAAGCAGGAAATGTGATACATCTTCTTTGTTTTAGTAAGTATGTCTACACCTTTGCCACATTTGAACATTAGATTCCATAAGTTGAATTAAAAACAAAGTGTTCGATGCAGCAAATATATGCACGGGCCTGTATTTCACAGCAGGCAGACTCATGTGCGTGGTCACTGGCTACGCTGCTATTGACTTCATTCTTCCGGAAAATGACATATCGGCTGCACCATAATTAAGTAAAATATCAGGAAACCTGATACATCTTCCTTCTTTTAGTAAGCATGGCTTCCCCTTTGTCACCTTTTAAAATTAGATTCCATAAGTTGAGGTACAAATCAAGTGTTCGATGTAGCAAATGTAGTCACGGGCGTTTATTTCACAGCAGGCCGACTCATGTGTGTGGTAACTGGCTACGGTGCTGTTGACTTCATTCTTCCGGCCAATGACATATCAGTTGCACCACAATTATGTATGAAAGCAGGAAACCTGATATATCTTTTTTCTTTTGGTAAGCTTGGCTACCCCTTTGTCACCTTTAATCATTAGATTCCATAAGTTGAGATACAAACCAAGTGTTCGATGTAGCAAATGTAGTAACTTGCCTTTATTTTACAGCATGCAGACTCATGTGTGTGGTCACTGGCTATGGTGCTATTGACTTCATTCTTCCGGCCAATGATATATCAGTTGCACCACAATTAAATATGAAAGCAGGAAACCTCATACATCTTCTTTCTTTTGGTAAGTATGACTATCCCTTTGTCACCTTTAAGTATTGGATTCCGTAAGTTGATATACAAATCAAGTGTTCGATGTAGCAAATGCAGTAACGGGCCTTTATTTCACAGCAGGCAGACTCATGTGTGTGGTCACTGGCTGTGGTGCTATTGATTTCATTCTTCCAGCCAATGACATATCTGTTGCACCACAATTAAATATGAAACCAGAAAACCTGATGCATCTTCTTTCTTTTGGTAAGCATGGCTTCACCTTTGTCTCCGTTAAACATTAGATTCCATAAGATGAGGTACAGATCAAGTGTTCGAGGAAGCAAATGTAGTCTTGGGCCTTTATTTCACAGTTGGCAGTCTCATGTGTGTGGTCACTGGCTATGGTGTATTGACTTCGTTCTTCTGGCCAATGACATATCAGTTGCAGCACAATTAAGTCTGAATGCAGGAAAACCTAACACATCTTCTTTCTTTTGCAAATCATGGCTACCCCTTTGTCACCTAATGACATTAGATTCCATAAGTTGATATACAAATGAAGTCTTTGATGTAGCAAATGTAGTAACGGGCCTTTATTTCACGGTAGGCAGAATCATGTTTGAGGTCATTGTCTATGGTGCTCATGACTTCTTTCTTCCGGCCAATGAGATATCAGTTGCACCCCTATTAAGTATGAAAGCTGGAAACCTGATACATCTTCTTTCTTTTGGTAAGCATGGCTACCCCTTTGTCAGCGTTAAACAATAGATCACATCAGTTGAGATACAAATGAAGTGTTCGATGTAGCAAATGTATTCACAGGCCTTTATTTCACAGCAGGCAGACTCATGTGTGTGGTCACTGGCTACGGTGCTATTGACTTCATTCTTCCGGCCAATGACATATCAGTTGCACCACAATTAAGTATAAAAGCTGGAAACCTGATACATCTTCATTCTTTTGGTAAGCATGGCCACCCCATTGTCACCTTTAAACATTAGATTCCATAAGTTGAGTTACAAAACAAGTGTTCGATGTAGCATATGTATTCATGGGCCTGTATTTCACAGCAGGCAGACTCGTGTGTGGTCGCTGGCTACGGTACTATTGACTTCATTCTTCCAGCCAATGACATATCAGTTGCACCACAATGAAGTATAAAAGCAGTAAACCTGATACATCTTTCTTTTGGTCAGCATGGCTACCCCTTTGTCACCTTTAAACATTAGATTCCATAAGTTGAGATAGAAATAAAGTGTTCGATGTAGCAAATGTAGTCATGGGCCTTTATTTCACAGCAGGCAGACTCATGTGTGTGGTTACTGGCTATGGTGCTATTGACTTCATTCTTCCGGCCAATGACATATCAGTTGCACCACAATTAAGTATGAAGCAGGAAACCTGATACATCTTCTTTCTTTTGGTAAGCATGGTCACCCCTTTGTCAACGTTAAACATTAGATTACATAAGTTGAGATACAAATCAAGTGTTCAATGTAGCAAATGTAGTAATGGGCCTTTATTTTACAGCAGGCAGACTCGTGTGTGGTCATTGTCTATGGTGCTATTGACTTAATTTTTCCGGCCAATGTCATATCAGTTGCACCACAATTAAGTATGAAAGCATGAAACCTGATACATCTTCTTTCTTTTGGTAAGCATGGCTACCCCTTTGTCACCGTTAAACATTAGATTCCGTAAGTTGAAATATAAATCAAGTGTTCGAAGTAAGGGTTCTGATATCGAGAAGGCTATTTACACCTACATTGAAAATGTACTTAATTCATTAAATAACAAATTACAAGCAGCAAGTATTTTCTGCGATTTGTCAAAGGCATTTGATTGTGTGGACCACAACATCCTTTTAAGTAAATTAGAATTCTATGGTGTCACGGGCAGTGCTGCAAAATGGTTCAAGCCTTACCTCACTAAGAGGAAACAAAGGGTGTCAGTGCAAGCGACTAGTGAATTAAGTCATCAGTCATCAACAGAATGGGAAGAAATTACATGTGGTGTCCCACAAGGATCCATCTTAGGGCCATTGCTTTTTCTTGTGTACATTAATGATCTCTCATCAGTTACACTGCCATAAGCAGAGTTCGTTTTGTTTGCAGGTGACACAAGTATTGCAATAAATAGTATGTCAAGTGTAGTTCTAGAAAGATCTGCTAATGATATTTTCATGGATATTAATAAATGGTTTAAAGCCAACTCACTGGCATTAAACTTCGAAAAGAATCACTATATGCAATTCAGAACCTGTAAGAGGTTTCTGCCCAGTATATGCATAAAGTACGAATAACAGCAGATAGAAGAGGTTGACAGTCTTAAATTCCTGGGATTACAACTTGATAATAAATTCAGTTGGGAAGAGCACACCACAGAACTGCAGAAATGCCTTAACAAATCTGTATTTGGAATTCAAGTGTTAGCAGACATAGGCAACATAAAAATGAAAAAGCTTGCATATTTTGCGTACTTTCTTTCCATAATGTCATATGGTATAATATTTTGGGGTAACTCTTCAAGTCAAACAAAAGTTTTCAGAGTCCAAAAGCGTGTAATACGTATTATTTGTGGAGTAAATTCACGGACATCCTGTAGAAACCTCTTCAAAGAACTGGGTATACTAACTACTGCCTTTCAGTATAATTACTCATTAATGAAATTTGTCCTAAATAATATATCTCTTTTTCCAACAAACAGCTCAGTTCATACATACAATACCAGGAACAAAAATGATCTGCACAAGGACTTAAAAGCACTTACTTTAGTTCAAAAAGGGGTCCACTACTCAGGAACACTCATCTTCAATAATTTGCCAGTAAACATAAAAAATTTAGTTACAAATAAAGATCAGTTTAAAAGGAGCCTGAAAGACTTACTAGTGGCCAACTCCTTCTACTCCATTGACAAATTTTTTAATAGAAACAAATGATGTATTGTATATATTCATACTATTAGTATTGTTATTTCAGCTTAAAAAAAAATTGACATGTTCCACATCCACGAGGATCTCCTCAGCATGTATCTATGGAACGAAAACTAATCTAATCTAAGCAAAGCTAATGCAGTGAGCGCTCAGCTATGATCTACTCTCTTCTGCAAGAAGGAAGTTAGTACTGAGACTAAGTTATCTGAGCACCGTTCTATCTTTCGACCAACTTTGTTGTATGGGAGCGAAAGTTGGGTGGGTTCAGGTTACCTTATCAATAAGGTTGAGGTTACAGATATGAAAGTAGCTAGGATGATTGTAGGTACTAGTAGATGGGAACAATGGCAGGAGGGTGTGCACAATGAGGAAATCAAAGAAAAACTGGGAATGAACTCTATAGATGTAGCAGTCAGGGCGAACAGGCTTAGATGGTGGGGTCATGTTACACGCATGGGAGAAGCAAGGTTACCCAAGAGACTCATGGGTTCAGCAGTAGAGGGTAGGAGGAGTCGGGGTAGACCAAGGAGAAGGTACCTGGATTCGGTTAAGAACGATTTAGGCTTAACATCAGAAGAGGCACAAATGTTAGCACTGAATAGGGGATCATGGAGGAATTTTATAAGGGGGACTATGCTCCAGACTGAATGCTTAAAGGCATCATCAGTCTTAAATGATGATGATGATGATGATTTTACCTGTCATTTCCTGTTGTTGTTTTTTTTCTCTCTCTCTTCTTTTTCCCTGAACCAAGAGTGCAATAATCTCTGTGTTCTCAGTATTTAACTATGGTGGATATTTTCCATTCTTACACTTACTCGGCACATACTCCTCAAGAGCTCAACTGACAGTCCATTCAAACTTTATCCATACTTCCTCTATGTAACTACTTATCTGCTCTTTCCTGCGTAAAAACTCTCCTAGTCTTCTTGCTGAGTTTATTAAGTTTTTAATAATAATCTTTGCTATGATGACATCATAATCATTAATCCTAGTCTCTGTACTGACACTCATGATAAAGTCGACCTGTTTGTTGCTACAGGGCCTGATATATATCTATTGTCAATGGGTTGTTGAACAGACTGTTCAAGACAACACTCTGTATGTTGCTTCCAACTAATACTGAAGGATCAGGGTACTTTTGTGCTACATTCTTTGAATGAATCTACAACTATTGCGCCAAAATTTGATGCCTGGTAAAAACATCCCATTAACTTCAGTTCATCTGGGTCATCATTACTCGCATCCAGATAACTTCACAGTCGTACTCAATTTTGACCTTAACAGACACTATATTATTGTCGATTGTAATGAATACAGCAACTTATATGGCACCTAACCAGTCTTTTCAATATATGTACCATACCTCATTAAATATTTACAAGCTTTCTACTTCACATTGCACACATCTCTCAGTTATAATTTGAGCACTACAGCTGTCTTTGAGGGCAGTAAACTCAGGGACTTTATTACAAATGCATCAGCAATCTACTGTTAAAATTTTGTCATTTGTAGTGTCTTTACTCTGTATGTAATTTGATTTCACCCTGTGCATATTGAATAGGCCGGCCGTAGTGGCCGTGCGGTTCTAGGCGCTACAGTCTGGAACCGAGCGACCGTTACGGTCGCAGGTTCGAATCCTGCCTCGGGCATGGATGTGTGTGATGTCCTTAGGTTAGTTAGGTTTAATTAGTTCTAAGTTCTAGGTGACTGATGACCTAAGAAGTTAAGTCACATAGTGCTCAGAGCCATTTATGCATATTGAATAGTAGGCATCCATCAGAGGACCTCAGGCCCCAGCTTCTTTTTATACTGGTATTTGACACTTGCTGATACAAAAATTAAGCAACTATGACATTCGGGGGCAACCAGGTGAATGGATAAAATCATACTTGTGCAACCGCAGGCAGTACGTATCATTAGAAAACTCGTACCAATCAGAAACCAAATCCAACAAATATGGAGTGCCGCAGGGTTCGGTAATGGGGCCATTGTTATTTAATGTGTTTGTTAATGATATAGGTGTTGAGGAGGAAGAAAAGAAAATATTGTATGCTGATGACATGACAATACTAAATAGTGACCAAAATATAGAACAGCTTGAGAGAAGAGCATACATATCTGCAAATGTCACAGCTCAATGGATGTTGTAAAATGAACTGGTTATAAATCTAAAAAAGACTATGTATGCAGTGTTTAAAAACAAGGAAAAGGCTGTAGACATGGATTTAGAGGTTGATGGAACAAGGCTGGAAGAAGTAGAATCTGCTAGATTCTTAGGTATTCTTGTGGATAATGAACTGAAATGGAAAAAACATATTAATAATGTCTGTAAGAAACTGAGCTCTATCTTATTCTTAATGATGCAGCTATCACAGTATTCAGACAAGAACCTTCTGTGTACAGTGTATCATGGACTTTTCGAACCATACTTACAGTATGGAGTGACTGTGTGGGGAAACTCAAACAAACAAGAGACAAAACGAGTGTTCACATTACAAAAAAAGCAATTAGGACCATTTTAAGAAGAAAGACCTCTGAAACGTACAGGAACTGTTTCAAGAATTTAGGTATCTTAACTTTTTCATCGTTGTATATATACAAAACAATAATGTACATCACAAAAGGTAGTGAGGACTGGATTACAAATGCTAGTGTGCACACCCACAATACAAGAAGGAAGAATGAAGTACGGAGCATACCCCACTGACTGGCAATGCTAGAAAAAGGACCCCAGTACTCTGGTATCAGACTACTAAGAAGTCTGCCCAAAAACCTGCAAGATAGTGTACTTCACAATGACTTTCCAAAGAAACTTAAAGACTATCTCATTGAAAAAGAGTTTTACAGTGTTGCAGAATACTTATGCCATTAAATTTGTATATATTGTTACTCATTATCAGTGATGTAAAAATGTAAGCTAAAGGTGTAGAAAAATAAGTGATAAGTGATAAAGAATGTTAATACTTTGACATGTCCTATATTACACGTACATTTACTGTACACAATGTAATCTTACAGGATCAAATAAAATTCAATTCAATTCTCTTAATGGAGATCCAGAAATCCGCAGCCAAGACTATCAGAGAATTGACAGAGCCTCTGGCTGAGGCACTCCACTTGGCTCCAAGCCTTAAACATGGGTCAGTGTCACAGATAGAATAGGCTGGTAAAATAAGAAATTGAGTTTTAAAAACTGTTAACTTATAACTTCATGTACAGTGAAAAATTACAACATATGAATACAAAATGACCCACTCCACATTACAATTTATCATACAAATGATCTGTGGAAATGAATAACTCTGCAACCAGAACAAAAAGAAAATCATGAATGAAACAGGTCATAAACATTTCCATTAAATTCCATTTGCGTCATAGAATGTTCAAAATTACCTCCATCTACTAGAATACTCATTTGCAGTCCCTGTTGCAAGGATTTTCTGGTTAGACTACAGAGATTGCTTGATTATCGTTTTATGTGCTGCAACAATGCCATGTTTTAAAACCAATCATATCCTTGAAACTTCATGTTCACATCAGAGAATAAAGTCTAGTGGCCTCAAAACAGCTGAATGTGTGTGCCAAATGATAATGCCTTCATGTTTTATCAAGCAAACTGAATGCTCACACAAGTAGTAAGCTAGATACTCATTGTGCTGATACCACATATTTACAACTGACTGGGTAAGTCATTTCAAAAGTTAGAGGAAGGCAACAGCATACCACCTCCAGCCAGACAATGCTCCATACAGCACTTTTATGTTGAGACCAGTCTTTGGATTGGTGACAACTTTACCTAATTATTTGAAGTGATACTTCCTCTAGGATAGCCAGCAGCACTTTTGGTATGAAACGATGTGCATCTATTACACATTAAGGTTTCATCAATGAAGTAAGGAGCAATTAAATAATCTCCAATTCCAGAAAGAGCATTAACACTCCACTGCCTCCAGCTTTCAACCTGCCATAGCCAGTGCAAATTCCAAAGGACCCAGTAATGAGTACTTCTTACATTCAGTTTTTAATAATTTTTAAGGAGTGCTTCGTTGGTGAAGAGGATTCTTTGAAGAAAGAACCTCTCGTCCTGATGATGAATGAGAGCCACATGACAGAATTTCTTGTGTCTTCTCCAATCCTGTTAATCTAGTGATGAAGTTAAACACAGACAGAGTAAGGACAGATGCTGTTTATGCACAAGTTGCTAACAACAGTGAATTGCAGAGGTACTTGCATTATCTCTATAGCTAACACAGATTAAGAGGCAGAAACTATCCTTCACTCTATCCATTGCATTAGCATGTACACTATGTGATCAAAAGTATCCAGACACCCCCAAAAAAACATACATTTTTCATATTATGTGCATTGTGCTGCCACCTACTGCTAGGTACTCCATATCAGTGACCTCAGAATTCATTACACATTGTGAAAAAGCCGAATGGGGTGCTCCATGAAACACACAGACTTCAAACGTGGACAGGTGATTAGGTGTCACTTGTGTCATACATCTGTATGTAAGATTTCCATACTCCTAAACATCCCTAGATACACTGGTTCTGGTGTGATAGCAAAGTGGAAACATGAAGGGGCACATACAGCACAAAAGCGTACAGGCCAACCTCATCTGTTGCTGACAGACCACCGACAGTTGAAGAGGGTCGTAATGTGTAACAGGCAGTCATCTATCCAGATCATCACACAGGAATTTCAAAATGCATCAGGACCCACTGCAAGTACTATGACATGCAGGAGGTGAGAATACTTGGATTTCATGGTCGAGTGACTGCTCATAAACCACACATCATGCCGGTGAACGCCAAATGACACCTTGCTTGGTGTAAGGAGTGTAAACATTGGACAATTGAACAGTGGAAAAACATTGTGTGGAGTGATGAATCGAGGTCCACAATGTGGCGATCCAATGACAGGATGTGGGTATGGTGAATGCCCAGTGAACATCATCTGCCAGCATGTGTAGTGCCAACAGTAAAATTCAGAGGCAGTTATGGTGTGGTGTCACTGCCAGACACCACACTTGCTAGGTGGTAGCTTAAATCGGCCGCGGTCCATTAGTACATGTCGGACCCGCGTGTCGCCACTGTGTGATCGCAGACCGAGCGCCACCACACGGCAGGTCTCGAGAGACGTACGAGAACTCGCCCCAGTTGTACGACAACGTTGCTAGCGACTATACTGATGGAGCCTTTGCTCTCATTTGCCGAGAGACAGTTAGAATAGCCTTCAGCTACGTTAATGGCTACGACTTAGCAAGGCGCCAATTGTCACAGTGCATGTATCTTACGAGTCTCATTTGTATAGTCAAGAGAGATGTATCACAAGGATTGATTAAAAGTTAAGTATATTCCAAAGATACGTATTTTCTTTATAGTATTCAATACGTATCCTGTTCCAGACTTGACGCCAGTCGGCGTGTGTGTACGCGTGCCTTTCGGCTTCCTCCTCAGTGTGGCGTGACTATCTTGTTACGCCACAACATATGGTATGGTGTGGTCATGTTTTTCCATGGAGGGGGCTTGCACCCCTTGTTGTTTTGCATGTCACTATCACATCACAGGCCTACAATGATGTTTTAAGCACCTTCTTGCTTCCCACTGTTGAAGAGCAATTCGAGAATGGTGATTGCATCTTTCAACACGATCCAGCACCTGTTCATAATACACGTACTGTGGCAGAGTGGTTACACAACAATAACATCCTTGTAATGCGCTGGCCTACACAGAGTCCTGATCTGATTCCTATATAACACTTTTGTGATGTTTTGGAATGCCGACTTCATGCCAGGCCTCACCGACTGACATCGATACCTCTCATCAGTGTAGCACTCTGTGATGGATGGGCTGCCATTCCCCAAGAAACCTGCCAGCACCTGATTGAACATATGCCTGTGAGAGTGGAAGCTATCATCTAGGCTAAGGGTGGGCCAACACTATATTGAATTCCAGCATTACTGATGGAGGGCACCATGAATTTTTAAGTCATTTTCAGCCAGGTGTCCGGATACTTTTGATCACATAGCTATATACACTATCGAGAGCCCATCAAATATCAATTTTTTGCACATTCCTTGAACTGTCATTCTTGTTGTACACCATTTATCAGATTACTTTTGTACTTCCCAAAAGGAGGAGGAGGAGGAGGAGGAGGAGAAGAAGAAAAATTAAAGTATTCCACTCTGATCTTTTTAATTAAATAATTATAGTATGCATGCAAATTTTACGTTTCAGATGCAGCACAAAATTCATATGAGCTATATTTATTGATATATATGAGATCTGTTCAAAAAATTCCAGAACATTCATAATTTCGCATCGATGGTGTGTTGGAGCGAGAAGCAGTTGGCATCCCTGCACATGCCTGTCTTTAGTGTGTAACTGCCAGAAGTTTCATTGCTGTACGTCAGTTATTGTTCAGTGGTGTCTTGAACAGAATGTTGTGTCCCACAGTTTGTGAATTTTGAGATGGCAGACGTAGAGGAGCAATGCATAAATTTTGCATGACACTCAAAATCTTTACAGAGACACAACAAATGATGCAGGAAGCCTACAGTGATGAGTGCTTAAGCCATACTCAGTATTACAAATGGTTCACATGGTTCAAAAATGGCCAGATGGAAGTTAAACATAATCCTTGTGCACGATGCCCTTCGATATCAGCTGCAATGCTCTTATCAGAAACGTCAACGAAATTGTGCGTGCCAGTCGAAGACCAACAGAGATTTCAGAAGAATGTGGTGTTTCAGCTGGAACATATAATAAAATCCTGACACAGCACCTTGGAATGCATCATGTTATCACCAAGTTTGTCCCATGGCTCATGAGTCAAGACCAGAAAGACCTTCACCTCCCAATCTGTGAAGAGCTTGTGGATCGATCAAACAAGAACAAGATGTTCCTTTAGAGAATCATAACTGGTGATGAAATGTGGGTCTACAGTTATGATGTTGAGACCAAGGTTCAATTTCCACAATGGATCAGCAAAGCTTCTCCAAGGCCAGAAAAAGCTGGTCAGATCGGGTCAGGTCAGGTCAAATGTCAAAGCCATGCTGATAGTTTTCTTTAACTTTGAAAGATTAGTTCATAATAAATTCAGACCACAAGGTCAAACTGTTAATCGATGGTACTATTGGGACATGTTGCAACAACTTTGAGAAAATACGAGAAGTAAATGGTCTGGAGTGTGGCAAGACAATTCGTGGCTCTTGCACAATAACACAACCAACACATTCATCCCTGTTGGTGTATGACCATTGCACAAAAAATGAACTCATTGTGCTGCCTCATTTGCCATACTTTCAAGACCTGGCCCCTGTGGACTTCCCCCCCCCCCCACCCACCCACCACCCTACCCCTCTCCCCTCCCCTCCAGAGTTAAAAGCCCCATTGAAATGATGCAGACTTATAATGATAGACAAGATACAAAATTTGCAGATGGTGCTTTATGTAATCCAGCAAGAGGTATACTGAGTCTGCTTCTGGATGTGGAAACAGCATTGGGAGCAGTGTATCAATTATGGAGGAGAGTATTTTGAAGGATACCATACACAATAAGTAGAAGGTAAATGTACAAAAATTCTGAGGAACACTTCTGGAATTTTTTGAATAGACCTCTTATATATGTTAAAGGAAGTATCATAAATAAAACTCTTTTACTACAAAAATTGCCTGTATTTTGCATACATGGTTATAAAGAGTGTATATAATAAATTAATGACAGTCAGCAATTGTTCTCCAGTCCGTGAGTGCCTTTCCCTTCACCTCTGATGGCTCTGCACACAGCGATGGTGCCAGAAGTACAGATGGCTGAAGGCGTCCTTTAGCAGCCAGCTTGTCTAGTACTGGCTTCAGACTGCAGTCGCATCTAGAGAGAAACCAATCATTATTTACACAGTTCTAATAAGTTTCAGCAGGATAGTGACCAAACAACAAGGTCCAGAAAATACACCTGACAATATTTTGTTAGTAGTTACACTACATTTATTTTTCAAGTACTATGTATATAATCAGATTATCACCAGCCCGGCCTAGGTGAAAAACATGGTATAGCCTAAAATAACAACATTAAGGAAGTCAGATCGTATTTGAGTATGAAGTCAACATTGAGCAAGTCACATGGCAAAATATCAGCATTTATCAGGATATGTTCATGACAGCACCATTTCAGGAAGTTCAAGCTTATGTCACACAGATATGCAAGTACTTATGAGAACAAGGGGAAACTCCATGATAAACCTAACGTTAATGCCAATGGCCAGCAATCAATCAAATCAAAAATTATCTCCCTTAAGGAAAATATACATTCATAAGAAAATCTATTTGAAGGATAAAGTAAACAACAGATTTAACCAGCTTGCACCAACAACATCTTTCCACTAGTGAAATTCTAGCTGAAAATGGCAGAAAAAAAAAGAGTTGTTTCTACCTTTCTTGACAAATAATGGAGGAAAATCTGTCAGACACTGAAACAAACTAAAAAATTAGTGCTATTGTCACTCCATAGACTATACTCTGAGTATTTATTCATAGTACTTTTCTTGGGATCACAGATCCGAAAATCATATTCATGGAAGAAGTAAAGATGAACTCCTGAGGGATTAGAGCCATTGCCTCTATACAACCCACAGAATTTCCATGTTCTGTGCCATAGGGGCAATGGTTCTGGCTTTTCAGCTGTTCACCCAAAATATTATGTCAATTTTATTTTAGGGTCAGGCTGCAAATTCAAAAAACTTACTACCAATCCATGCTAATGATACTTGTCTCCAAAGAAGAGCAGCCACTAGTCGTCAATTATTAAGTAATGATATAAATGAGGTTCAGCAGGTTGAGTCCTAATTAAAAATTGGAACTCTGTACTGAAAGTCATGACATTTGAGTGCCCAGATTGTTGTTGAATACCTGCACGTGTTCCATGTTTTCCAGATAAACAATTTCTTGTTTAAGTATTTATCATTACCAATTCTATGGGACATTCCTACCGTGCTCATAATGGAACTTCCCTTTCAGTTTTATGAAAGGGTTTGTAGTGCTCTATAGATGTACTGTTTCAATAAAATTAATGTTGTATATCATCCATATGACCAATCCAGCTAAGTGTGTATAGAGTGTTCACGACATTTTATAAAAAAATAAAGAATAAAAATTCTGAAACTGAAAATCAAAGAAAGGATGAAATCGTGAAGTGTAATGAAATACATGGAGCAACACATGTATATTTCAATAACAAAAATAATTTGTGATTTGAAACAGAAAGATGCAGCCTTTCAAAATATGATGAAAGACAATCTAGACAAGAACAGGTACAAGAAATGGTTCGAGAATGGACATAAGATATCATCTATAACTGGTTGTGGTTCAACGTAATAACTTCACAAAGTGCATTTCAAGGCTTAATACCTCACCAGACATGTCTACTACACAGCGTGGCTTAGTGTTTGCCTGAAAGACATTGTGATTTTGTAACAAACATTCCCATTTGAAATAAGCACATAAGATCAGGTAAACAAACATCGCAGTAAACGTTTTAATTTAATTGTATTAATATAATAGAGGGAAACATTCCACGTGGGAAAAATATATCTAAAAACAAAGATGATGTGACTTACCAAACGAAAGTGCTGGCAGGTCGATAGACACACAAACAAACACAAACATACACACAAAATTCAAGCTTTCGCAACAAACTGTTGCCTCATCAGGAAAGAGGGAAGGAGAGGGAAAGACGAAAGGATGTGGGTTTTAAGGGAGAGGGTAAGGAGTCATTCCAATCCCGGGAGCGGAAAGACTTACCTTAGGGGGAAAAAAGGACGGGTATACACTCGCACACACACACATATCCATCCACACATATACAGACACACGCAGACATATTGTCTGCTTGTGTCTGTAACCTCAATGTCTGTTACACCACAATTGGCATTTTGATTCTTTTCTTCCCCCCCCCCCCCCCCTCCCAGACACCAGTTTCTCAGAACTCTGCAGAACTCTACATCATGTCCTTGGTTCTTGCCACCCACCTGGCCTTAATTTACATTAATTTCTTTCACTTCAGCATTTATTCACAGTAACTACTCTTCTTCACACTGTTTTAGTTTTATACATCTTTCATTGTCTTACCCGTCTATTTTTGACCGCCCCCTCCCGCCTGTGTTACATACAATGTACTTAGCTTTTCACTCTTATCAACTCGGGAATGATGTTTAAGCAGTAATCTCAGACTCACATATTACCTGGTCTGCCACTTTTAAGCTTCCAGATTTTCAAATCTCATCCGATGCAGTCCCCATCAATCAGTCTTTCCTTATCCTGTGCAGTAAGTCTCCCCTGACCAACGGTTCTGCATGACTTTCCAAAAACCTACCCCTTTTCCTAGAACTCTATAGTCTTTTTCCTTCATCTCTCTTCCTTCCCCTCCAACCCTTCTGTATGAAGGAGGAGCCACTTGCTCTGAAAACTTGCCTAATTACAACCATCTTATGTGTGTGCTGCCACTGCTTGGTAAGAAGATTTTTTAGCTGTCCAATTACATTATTTTGTCAAAACTTAATTGCTTTTGTTCTTACACAGAAAACATTTTGTTTTATAAAACTGACTCTTGTAGATATGTACCCTATAGTGAGTTATTAAGCCTCAAAACACATTGTATGATAATGAGCTGTTAAGACATTGTAAACAAAGACCACCTTTATCCCTGTTTGCAGTCCTTGACATGGCCAAGCACATGGTATTATTAAAATAGTGCAGGATGCAATTTTCATTCCATGAAACTTTGTTAATGATAATAATTATTTGACCCTTCAATGTTACACTGAATTTGCAGGTATTTTATATGAGTCATTCCAACTTACTTCCATGGGTTGTTGTTTAGCCCAAGTTTATCAAGGTCTACCAACACTTTCTCCAGTTCATAATCTTCTGGCAGTGTGTGTATCTCATTGCCAGAAACATCAAGGTAGGACAGTTTTCTCAATGAGTTCCCTTGCCACCACACAGGTTTCAAGCTTGTGAGCTCATTGTTTGCAAGCAGCAGAGACCGCAGTTTAGTTAGCGGGGACAGGATGCCTTCAGGAAGATCTGTCAGGTGGTTTTCTGACAGATCAAGTGTTTCCAACTTGGCTGTGTTCCTGTAATGAGAGTAATTACACAATTAAACCAAAAAACATTTTTACTTTTAGCAAAAAGAAAATAATGTTATATTAACAGGAAAGACTGCAGCTGTTAGCTGAAATTGCTGACAGTGGTATGTGAAACCCCTGTTTCCAAATGACTGTGCTATAATATCATTGCTTATATAGTTTTGCAAAAAGTCCTGCAAATACATGTTTCTGTGAACACTATATTACATTTATTTACAATTTATGGTGTTTTGTTAGAAGTACTGAAATGAATTTGTTGATTATTATAAAACATTAACGAAAACCTGCTTTCCTTGCACGATCTTTTTGATGTTTTTGAATAGTTCTATTCATGTTCTGCCATCATGAGGACTGTCATTTTTTTCTTATGTTCTTTTATATCATTTCGAAAATAAAAACAATTTGTGTCTTTAACAGTGGAAGTGGAAGATTAATAATGTATATTAGAAGCAAAGGACCCTACATAGAACTCTCAAATCACGATTCTCGATGGCTTCATATTCAGAATGTCTATTGTCACATGGAGGACATGGAACTGACAAACATTTCATTATACAGATGTGACAGAATCTGTTGGCTGTGGGCAGTTCAGAAGAATGCCCACAAGGAGTGGATTAGCAAGCATGGAAAGTGTCTCTTGCCTTTCCAGTATTGCTGGCAGTGGTCTGTGCTATTATCCACCTGAAAAAAATATTCCTATACTTAATAGATGTAATTGTCAGCCTTGTGTTATATTTCATTTGATCACTGTTTATGGCCTCTTTTTTATTTCTTTCTTACAGCACCAGTCCCAAATGGGAAAATTTTTGTGAAATATGCATTCAGATCATATCTTCATTGTAAGTGAGAAGCAGACGGAAATGTATTTCCACTTGCAATATTTCAGGGAATAAAACAAAATTTGTGGCATGGTTTATAAATAGCTAACCATAGTACTACATTAATTTGTTGATGGATAAATCATAATTATGCATTTGTCCTATGAAGTCAATAGGCATGGCACAAAAGGATATACCTTCAGGTAACAGGTCATCTTGCAAAACACCTGTGAAGATTTAAGCCTGCCACGGACCACGGCAGCCTCACTTGTTACACACGAGTCAATATTTACAGCAAGGGCTCTGGTGTGTGTATTGATTATAACCATACACTACTTGCTTTTCTCCTGGGCTGTTACCTATCAATATTTGGTTACTGCACAGGCTTACCCCTCTGTTGAGTGCACCACTGTCTTCACTTAAAGTTCAACCAACATTTTTGTTTTCAGTGGGCAAACTGATGGAATATGGATGCACAGAGTGCTTCCCAGTTGACACTTTATACGGTGTTCTCCAGCACTGATGTGAATTATTCAAGAAACTTTCAGAGTAATATACTGGAAAGAGGTGTCCACCTCAAAAAGTCATTTTGTATATTTCCAGAAAATCAGGAACTATTACCTTCTGTGATTTAATTGTAAATAACTTATGCTTAATAAAATCTGGTTGTTGAAGAACAAGACTTACAACACTTACCTAAGTCAGACCTATACCTGGTCAGCTCCAGTTAAATAAAGAGCCATGTATGAAATGACTCACATTGTATACCAACCAAAAAGCAATCCTTAGTCAGCTTTTTACATAATGATAACACAACAGCACAATAGCCAATGCTTTATGTCTGTTGCATGCTATTTTGATTCCTCTTCTTTATACAAGCTGGTAAGCAGCAATCTATTTTCTCCTACACTGATAATTTTTCCCATGTATTTTCTCACCTAATTCTGCTATTTTCTCCTTTTCTATGTTGCTGCCTATTTTATCTAACTTGTCTTTCCATTTTCAGTCTACTGACATGAGTTAAGAACAATTTTTTCCCCATTGTGGATCAAATGATATGTTACTCATAACTACAGGAGAAGTCCACATTATTTTTTACCTTCCTCTTTCAATGGATACTCACCTGAAAAAACCTGCAGGCAGTGATGAGATTTTGTTGGACTCAGCCCAGAGATATTTCAGTCGTGTTGCAGAACTGAGTAGTCCTGATGGCAGAGTTGTCAGCTTGTTATGACAGAGTGCCAATTTTTCCAAGCGGGATGCAGAACTGAAAACAAATTTGACATGGGTGTAATTTGCTTATTTTTTGTAAACTGACTGTGCTAAACCATAAATTTAATTAAGAAACTCATTTTGAAGTGTATTTGGTGCTTTTAGAGTAGGAAGTTCAACATTCAGTGACCACTTTGGCCATCAGGAGCTAAATTCTGTTTCCCAGCTTACTATAAAATATTATTTAAGATGATCCTGAATCTACCAGTCCAGAGACACTAAAAAAGTCCAGAGACACTAAAAAAGTCCAGAGACACTAAAAAAGTCCAGAGACACTAAAAAAGTCCAGAGACACTAAAAACTTGCAAGGTGAATACCACAGTAAGATAGCAATGTTACAACCCATCAAAAACAACTGTTTTAATTATATTTAAACATTTGAGAGTTCATTTCAATTTTGCCCTTAGGTTTCATTAACATGAAGATTTGTAAAATTAATTTCACTGCCTAGAACTTCATAATGTTTGATCCACTAATATTCATAAACAATTTTAGAAATACAAAAAGTTAAAATACTGATAGTGAAAATACTGAAATATTTTAGTTAGCTAGTCATGAATGTCACACTACAGCTCAGTTCTCAAAGCTGCTTAACAAAAGCAAAGCAGTCCTCAGCATGATTTGAACAGCAGAGAGCTTTATTAGGCATGGCCCTATTGGAGCTATTTCTTTGCCTTACTCTGACATATGAACTGACAGATCAAACCTTTTTCCAAGAAGGTCTACAGTTTTAATGTGGATTCAGAATTGCCAGAGGTAAAAGGAAGGAAAGATAACTATTTAAAGAAAGTCTTGGGACTGACAGAGGATTGAATCCTGAAAATCTGTCTGTGTCATCATAACCACATTATCAGTAATTCACCCATTACAAATACATACACAGAATTATGAATTCAAAATTGAGATTAACCACAGTGGGGTATCCAGAAATCTCAATGAAGATTATCTGCTGATAAATGCAATAATCATATGGGAACCAAGACCAACTATAATAGTACTGAAAGTTTAGGATGGTAAAATAATGACTTCTCATTGAATTTTTTGCCCATTTTTGTTCACAAAACATTGAAAGGCATAAAAATGAACTTCTGGTATGTTTCTAAACTACTGAGAGTACAAATATTTCTAACACCATAATGCTTAGTTATTAGTCTAAAAATTTTAACTCCTGTTAATTTTTTCTGTCAGATCAGCTGAAATACAATCCCTCCAGGTCCAGTGCCCAATAACCCACTTATGAGGAACGTTCAAAAATTTCTCCCTGACAACCACCAACAGGTTTAAGGGGAAGCATCTAATTGCACCCTAGAGACACGATATGTTCTAATCATGCAACAGATGACAGAATAATTCCTAATTCTTAGATGAATGGTTCTTTTGGCTCTTGAGAGCAAAGATCTTTATTCCTCTAAATTCTCAGTTATACTTGTCATTTTATCAACTCTTTAAGATATCATGTTATAAATGAAGAAATATTAATGATCAGAGGGGCAAGGGGAATCAAAAGTGCTAGAGCATAAATTACAGATGAGCAGCTCTACCAACACAACTTTAACAGTATGCCTATGTGAAGGAAATGTGACTCAACAAATTTGTCATTCATCAAGAACAGGAAAGGAGGAAATTTATACAATGACATAAAGCAATTAGCCTACACCATTTAGCGTTTCTGAGGCAGCAAACAGCTGCTACATAGTCCTCTATGAGCTGACACAGTTAGATTGAACTTTTTACATATAGCAAAATTAAGGTTAATCTGACATGAAAAATCTAAACATGAAAGACAAGAACTGTTCTTATTCTTTTTAGCTCATTCAAGCATGCTATAAACTCACCTCAAGAGATCGCTAGGAATTTCAGTTAAATAGTTGCCACTAACATCTAATTTCTCCAGCCTTCTGTTGGAAGCACACAGTCCTTCAGGCAACCTTTCCAGTTTATTGTTGGATACATTCAGTTTTTCAAGATGAGTCAGGCTGCTGAGTAGTGTAGGTGGAAGCTCTGTCAGTAAATTGTCCTGAAAAATAAATATTTTGTTTCACAAAAGCAACATTTAATGAATAAGATCACAAATACTGATAAAAAGGAATCAAGAATCACCATTGATAATGATTTAATGGTCATTGAGAATACCATTAGAAACTGAGCCTGTTCTTCATTTCAGAATGGACTTAGAAGGGGCATAAAAAATTGTTTAGTTTAGTTATTTCCAAGTAACCAACAGGTCATAATTGCAATCTTTTCACAATGAAGTGCCTGACAGTGTGCCCCAAAATTCCCTTCATGCTATTTCTGTGTAGCTCTGCTGTCAAACAGTGTGCAGGATAAATGAGCACTGTGTGAGCTCTGATTTCTCTTGTATTGTGATGATCATGGCTTCCTATGCAGCTGGGCACTAACAAGAAATTTTTGCATTCAGAGGAGAAAGCTGGTGATTGAAAATGATTTTGTTTTAATTTTTGGCTGTTTCAGTTCGTGTATCATATCAGTGGCACTCTTTTTCCCTATTTCTTGATAATACAAAGTGAGCTGCCCTTCTTTGAACTTTTTCAATGTCCTCTGTCAGTTTTATCTGATGCAAATCCCTCACTGTGTAACAATACTCCAGAAGAGGACAGACAAGAATAGTGTAGAGTCTCTTTTCTGTGTTCTGCCAATAAGTCACAAACTTTTGTTCACTTCTCTTTTTCTGAACCATACAGATATATTGTCTAAATCATTTTGCAATTGGCTTTTATCATCTGAGAACTTTGTAAGACGTTAAATAACAGCATCACCTGCAAACAGTCTAAGAGTGCTGGAGAGACTTTACTGGTTACATACAGATATTATATGCATATAGACTCGAACAGTGAATGATAATTTGTACTAAGGACAGGAATCAAACCCAGGTCTCGTACTTATTAGGCAGGTGTGCTAGCCACTAAGGCACCTTGGCCCTACAGTTTGCACAACTGCATGAATTACACTGGGGCGCCTCCCTCCTCAGTCCAAATTCTCACTGCTGCCCCAATGTACTTTAAATTCCCCCTCACACACAAACAGAATTGCTGAGGATTTCCACATTCTCACTCACTGCTTCAGTCTATATAGGTAAAACCTTATCTGTACGAGACCAGTGAAGTCTCTGAAATTGTATCATTTCATTTGTATGATGCTGAGGTGCTATTCCAGTACATGGAGAGCCTCGGCAATTCTGTTCATGTTTAAGGGGACACGTAAAGTAGGCTGGGGTGGCAGTGGGAATTTGGATTGAGGAGGGAGGCATGCAAAGGTAATCCGTGCAATTGCGTGAACCACTGTGCCAAGGTGCGTTTGTGGCTAATGCACCTGCATAGTAAGTAGGAGACCCGTGTTTAGTTCTTGGCCTTGGTACAAATTTTCACTCATCACTTCAGTCTATATACATACAAATATGAATGTGCCATTAGTGTATGCCACAATATAAATTCTTGTTTTGTTGTATAATGTCCCATATTTGCTCTCATGTATTAAGTTGTCATTTGATACAAGTTATAACATGAGTATACAATGGTCAGTTGTGCTCTTAGTAAAATCAATAAAGAAGTTAAAAAACAGGCTCACCTGTAGCAGGAGATCTTCAAGTTTAACAAGAGGATCTAGCAGATGTGGAGGCAAAGATTCTAGTTCATTTCCTGATATGTACAGGTCTTCCAGCTCAACCAGTCCATCAAACACTCTTTCAGGCAGAGATTTCAGCTTATTGCTGCTAATGTCAATTTTCTCCAGCTTGCGATTGTTTCTAATGAGGAGAAAAATGGTAAGATTAGTACACGATTTGTTTGTCATAGCCTCCCTAACAATAAACTGATGAGGAATTCTGCCTATCATGTGCTGAAATGATTCAGAGTTTTGCTGTGTACCACAAAGACAGTAAAACAATGGACTAATTGTGCTCTAGGCAGAAAGAACAAGAATAAACAAGAGTTTAAGAATGAAAGTCTGCTTGAATTATCCTAAAATTTATTTTGATAAATATAGTGTCACAAAGAAGGTAAAAAATAAAAACATACTACCTGGGACAGCTTTAAGTAACTTCAGTCATCAAATCTTATAAAGGCATGAAGCAACAATACTAATAAAAATAGATAAATCATTATTTAGAACCAGATGATTCCTCTCTATGGTGGAAAAACAAAAGAGAAAAATAAATTTTTAGCATGGATTGTCACTTCTATTTTTACCTATTTCACTTTTTTCTCTCTCATGTTTTTCACATGGTATCTGTTGAATCAGTGGCTTGGAGTTCATAGTGTCAAAAGATTTTACGTCAGCCAAAAAATGAACATTTAAATTATAGAACAGTTAGCTATTTTTGTGAACTATTGAGGTCAACAGTTTTATAAAAACAATACTTAAGGTCCTAATTTCATGGAAAGCAGATTTTTACATTTCCGTCACAAATGGAGATGTTTTATTATTTGGAAATGTATCCAGAAAATCAGCTACTCTACTCTTTTTTCTCCCTCAAGAGAGATCCCTGCTTCAGCACTTTTGTAGCATTAGTAACACAGGTATCTTCAGTGGCTTCTTTCTTGTTTCTCCACTAATTTCTCTTTTCTTAATAATTCAGGTAAGAAGACCACAATTTCAAAGTTTAGAATTTAGTACCAATCTCTTCCACTGGAAAGTCTTAAGGAACATGAAGTCCAAAAAATTCTTATCATATTCATCATAAACACTTTGAAATTAAGTTCTAGTTGTTAAAAAATGCTTTGAATGAAAAATGTGCCCCTACAAAACAATTTTACTGTGTTGTTCCCAAACATGTGTAGCACCAAGAATCATCTTAACTATTGCAATGTCCAATTTGGATCCCTGACTTAAGGGTTTACAGAGTGGCAACACATGGTTTAACTTTGAAATTTTGTCTTATTCCAAAGACAAATGTAAAAACCACACTGTCCTTACAAGAAAAATGAATTAAAATAATTTATGGAGTACACATTTTGAACATACATTTAAGTTAATTCCTTAAGTTAATATGAGCTGTCGGAAATACTAAACATGATTAAATGGGTGTATGGACTATCAATTAAAATTGTCAGTTGAGACTTCTTCCAAATTTTACTTCCACATTCAGACATCATGAATATGCTTTAAATGAGACAGCATCTATTAGAAGAAGAAGCACATCACAAAAGCCACAGGATATGAAAACTTTCTATTCACATTATTTATGTTCTTGCCATAGTAACATGTTATTACAAATGTGTGTGTGTGTGTGTGTGTGTGTGTGTGTGTGTGTGTGTGTGTGTGTATGGCATTATTGGAAACCTATGCTTGTTTAAGGTGAATACTTTTCTTCCACAAAAGCCCCAGTATAGGGTTGTCTTGAAAAATTCTTAATGTTGTTTCACCTTAATACACTTATAGACTTACTTGAAAATGTCTGATGGCAATGAAGTAAGGCCATTATGGGTAAGTTCGAGTTCTTCCAGTTTGGGATTGTGAGAAAATAGACCAGATGGCAAGGTGGTAATCTTGTTGTATGATAAGTCCACTTCGTCTAGCTTGGGATTATTTGCAAATATTGTTTCTGGAACTTCTGAAATTTTATTGTCTGAAAGATTCACCTATAAAACATATATACACATATTTAAGTAAGACATTTTTAAAGCATGCTTCTTTATGAATTGGTTATATAATTATTCAATCAAATAAAATCAAGGAAATCTAATGGTATCAGACAGACCCTTGAGCAGGTAACAGTATCATCATTGCAAGCTGCTCACAAAGTTTACTCCTAGCAATTTAAACACTGTAATAAAGTGAAAGAGGAACAGCATGAAGGAAATGTGATGAATTAGGAGAAACTGGAAGACATTCTGAAACCTAGGCATAAAAAGATTAAAAAATAAAAATAATAATATTTTTTATTTTGTGCAACTTTTTGGTTTTGTGCTGCACATTGACTTTACACACTTCAGCTTTTCAGCAGTACATATATGTTATAGGTCAACACTGTATTCTTTCCCTTGCAGTTCACTTTTTTATAATTATTTTCTTAAGAATGTGAATAAAAAGCCAAAACTGAAATAAAACAATATTTCACACCTTTTGAACTGCTTGGGAGAATTTTTTTGTTGACTTTCTCTTGCACATTCAGACTCGTCTGGAGGTAATTTACTCAAAATAAATTCAGTGTATACTATTTTTCCTTTTGCAATCACTTTTCTACCAGATAAAATGACAGCATGTCTTTATAGCATTTTATGCAAGTTTTGATTTGTTTCACTTTTCAGTTTCTTTGTCTCTTACAAAGAAAATCCATATTTTTAACTTTTATTACACAGAATTTAATAAATTATAAAGCAGCTACATTACATCTGTTGTCACTAATTCGCTACTGTTTTACAAATTCTGCCATCAAGACCTTCCTTGAACATTTGGCATTATTTATACAAGTGTAAAACTTTTGACCATTAATCAAAGTAATCTATTATGTACTAGCTGTTACACCTCCTAGGAGTAGTTTTTAAGTGATAAGTGATGGTGAGTAAGCAAACAACAGTAAGTGCAATAAAATCAGGTGCCCTCACATGCCCGCTGGCTTGGGCAAGCACATCTCATGATGCACATCCTGCTCTATCGCATCCAAAGCAGAGCAACACATGATGCATCAGCATGCACAGTGTTGTTATCAAGTGCATACAGAGGGGCACAGGCAAGAGTGCACATGTATGCATCGTAGTAGCTGTAAATTATATAATGTGTACAACATTAAGCAACAAATAATGTTGAAGCATGGATTGAGTACACTGATGATATATAAGCATTGTATTCATTACTTTTAATTGTATCAATCTATTATGACAAATGGGATATTTCTGAATACACTTGCTACTTGTCAGTATCAATTACATGTTCTAGTTTTCTTCAAAGCAGTACTGAACTGATGTGTGTTTGCTGGAGGACATACATGAGACACTTTATTGCTCCCCAATTTTTCCGATATTTTTGTTTCAGAAATTTCAAGTTCACTGCTTCTGTTTTATTAGTCCACATGCATTTTCAGTGTATATAGTTATAGAAATACACTGCTTTAATACAGCTTTAAAAATAATGTATAATTAGATGTAAAGATATGTGTATAATGCTATAAACCAGAATATTCACCTCTTCAAGACTGGGGTTGGTGGCAAAGGCATCAGCTGGAATTTCACTGATTTCATTGTTACGGAGGACAACATCTTTCAGCTTTGCAAGACCAGTCACTGATGGTAGCTGCTTCAGAGCGCATGATTTTACTATAACCTGCCTAATCTGGAAAGACATTTGTAGACACATTAGAACAGAAGTACACATGCGTAGTCTGTCAAATTTATTCACATAAAATGGGGGGGGGGGGATACTATAATTACTTATACACATTGGTTTATGTTAATTAAGATAATATGTGGGTTTACTTAAAACAACTTTCTTTGAAAATAACATCTTTTACTGACAGCAGCATAAACAAAATGAAAACTTTACAGTAGCATAAACATGACAGAAACTGAGACACCAATCTAGCTGCAGGTGAAGCCCAAGAATTCAAATGGTGCTGCTTTCCTCGGTGGAAAGTTACTGATGAGAATTGGTAACAGGTTATGAGCTGCTCATCCCATTGTGATCCATAACAACACAACACTACACAAACACTGATCTTTGTTGTCCACATGTTGGTCAGAGCAAGCCAATGAAAGAACAGCTTCACCAAGGTTGCTATGCAGCACAGCATACTACTTATGCAATTCTCATATTATTTGTGCCATTTGAAAGATAAAAAGCTTTTAATAATACATTTTTGTTTTCAGAAATATTACAGACTGGCAGCAAAACTAATTACCGAACACAATAGTGAATTAACTATGTCTGAGCAACATTAAGGTACCTGACGTAGTAGTAAACTATGATAAGTTAGTAGGCCGCTAAATAACAGAAACCAGGAAAATCACAACAGTTTCAAAGGACACTATCTGATGAAACAGGAGAATATTGTTGATAAGAAATATTGCTGGACACACAGCACAAGCAACTTATGTATGAAATTACTATAAAAACTTTTTGGGGTCCCATGGTAATGCAAACTTGTGAATAACAGGTAATTACAGATCACAATCGGACAGTAAAATACTGTACCAGATATGATTAAAATCATGTTCAATTAGTTTACCTAGTGTCACATATTTTATTTGTGATAATGGATGCAAAAATTGATGACTCTTTCATAGAGTGCATTTTGTCACTTATGTGTGATGGAGGACAGGTCTCCATTAGCAAATAACCAAATTTGCACCACATTCTCTGGTCTAAAGCTGTCAACAAATGTTATCAGATGAATGCACCTGGACAAAGCTAAATAGATGCTTTTGTAATTTTCAATGAGATAGGGTCCGTAACTGCAATGAATTTTTTGAATGATTTCTTGAAGCCTTCAGCTGCCTTTTTTTATTTCCTGTATGAGTGTACAATTTCAGCCTTAGGCTATTTTCAAGTATCTAAAACTGAAGTTTCATACACTGGATACTTTAGTGACACTTGTGTTTTTGATATTGGAACAAGTAATATCTGTACATATACTAGATGCATTATAACTTACTTTACGGATGATTTTTTGGTAACAGATTATGTCATATGTTGTTGCTACTATGACATCATATCATGCTCATAAGTTAGTTCAAGGAGTTCACACTACTGTAGGAGCACATTACTTACAAACAGTTGTTGCAAAGCTCATATAAAATGTACTTAACACTAGGAAGATTATAATTATTTTATGGAATTTTGCTACTTAACCTGCATATGCTTTTGTCCTCAGTTATATTTAATTATTGTTCATCATTGGTATAAATATGATTGTATGGAATTTCTTTAAAATAACTTTTAAATATTTGTTCTGTTATTGTAGGAGCACATCATTTTTGAATAGATAAAATAACTAACTAGAGACAAAAACGAACCACAGAAAAAATAAAGTCCTTGTACGGCCATGTCTAGGAATTATCTCTGACAAAATTACTCGATGATTCAAGGATACAAAACTATACATCATTTACAGAAGCAGTAACAGTCTAAACCAATTGTTGTGAAACATACTATGTAAATCAGAGCTGTTTTCACAATTAGGAATCTACAAAATTAGCTGTGAAGAATGCCCAAAATTTTATATTGGACAAACAGGAAGAAAGTTTGGTACACGATTTAAAGAACACATGACAGTCCATCCACATGGACTGCACACTTAAAAGACACCAACCATAAAATACCTATTATAGATGGATCACTTCAAATATTACATAAGCTACAGGAAGGAAAAGTCATGGACATAAAGGAAGAAATTGAAATCTACATACATCTAAAAAATCAGTCAGACAGTTTTAAATGAGCAAAACAACCTGCAAAATGGGAAATTCCTAGACAATTTTCTACCAGTTCTAGGGCGAAGCATTACAGAAGCATAGAATGTACAATTATCGCTACACTCATTAATAAATATTACTAATGCGAAACATCAAGCAACCATAAAGCAATTTTTGCTAGACTCTCGTGGTTCTCAGTACTATCTCACTAGAATACTGTGATAAATGTTATATCTAAGATCTTTGTACCAGCTATTCAAAAATGATGTGCTCCTACCATAACAGAACAAATATTTACAAGTTGTTTTAAAGAAATTACATACAGTCATATTTATACAAATGATGAACAATAACTAAATATAACTGAGAACAAAAGCATATGCAGGTTAAGTAGCAAAATTCTGTAAAGTAATTATAATCTTCCTAGTGTTAAGTACATTATATATAAGAGTTTTGCAACAACTGCTCAAAAGTAAAGTGCTCCTAAAATAGTGTGAACACCTCGAACTAATTTATGAGCATGATATGATGTCATAGGAGCAACTACATATATGACAATCTGTTACCAAAAAATCATCTGTAAAGTAAGTCAATGCACCTAGTATGTGTACAGATATGATTTGTTCCTATATCAAAAAAACAAGTGTCACTAATGTATCCACTGTATGAAACTTCCATTTTAGATACTTGAAAATGGCCTAAGGCTGAAATTGTACAATCGCACAAGAAATAAAAAAAATAAAATAAAATAAAAAATTAAATGGTAGCTCAAGGTCTTTTTTATAAAAAAAAGGATGCTTTTGTCTCTGTCATCTTGGAAATATTCATCTGTGTTAAAAATATTAAACAAAGCATGACAAATTTCATCACCTAATACATACACACAACCTTTCCTTGACATGGTACCAACGAAATACCATATAAGTATATCCAACATCATCACCATGAGGTTGCCTACTTTCCCAAGGAATTCTGTATTTAACAATAGGAAGTATTCTATCCAACTCTCACTGGATCACATCACATGTCATTGTGTAGTGTTGACCATTCTCCCATTCTAATTCATTCTTGATTGGGCTCACATACTGTTGTCTGGTCACAAAAACAGTCGATGAATGTGGGTAAAATTGGTAATTATGCTGACTGGGTCAGACAACATTGGCACTTCATTCGCTCAGGGACATATTCTGAGTATTTTGGTGAACGGGACCCCTGGCCTTCAGTGATTCATCACAGATTAATTGTTTTTCAGTTTGATTCCTCTCTCCTCTCCCCTCCTTCCCCCCCCCCCCCCCCCCCTCCCATTTATCTTTGCATCCATACTGCACCAAAAATATTTTTCCAATAAACTAATGGTATGCATTGTGTTGATAGGTTTAATGATTAAGAGTTGGCCAGTATGCATCTCATGTGTATGTGCTCACTGAATGGAACTGAAGAGTGGCACAATAATGATATGCTGAAATTTTCAGGCAGCAAAGCAACCATATCACATTACTTCTGTCTGTACAGGAAATCAGTGTTGTACATTCTGATGACTCAACAATATGAAGGTGTTTTCATAGTAACAAAGATAACTGGGGGAACAAACAATTAAGTCATTATTACTCCATTACCTATGTTGACTTTAAAAAAGGATACGGCTCCATAGTCCGACAAACGCTCTTTGACATACTGGAAAAATATGGCATCAACAGAAAAACCAGGGCAATTATACAACAGACACTCACAGACACCACCTCGAAGATTAAGTTCCTGGGAGAAATTTCGGAACCCTTCCAGATACAAATAGGTGTCTGACAAGGAGAGGGGCTTTCACCAATCCTGTTTAACATAGTCTTAGACAAATTGTCAAACAATGGGAAGAACAAGTTAAAGGAATACAGCTAGGAAGAACATGTGAAATAAGAACAATCATAAAATGTCTGGCATTTGCAGATGACATAGCCATACTTAGTAATAATACACAGGAGGCAAAGGAAGCACTGGAACATCATGAAATAGCTGCCAAAACAGGTCTACAGATATCATATGAGAAGACTCAATACAGGGAACGACAAACCAACAATGTACACATCATGCAAACAATGTATGGATCCGTAAAAAGAGTCAAAAAATTTAAGTGTTTAGGGGAATACATACAAATAGGAGGATCAAACAAGGCATCCAACATAGAACAAACCGAAAGACTCCAGAAAGCATATAAACTCACATGGTCACATTATAATAAGAAAAGCATATCAAGACAGGCCAAAATTAGACATTACAAAACAGTTGTATTACCGGAAGCACTATATGTGACAGAAACGACCACAACTGGAGCATCAGGCATTATAGAGACAGAAAAAAATAGAATGCAAAATTCTCAGGATAATATTTGGACCAATACACAAAAATGCATATGGACGAAAAGACCAACACACTGACAGACACACAGACATGATCAGAAAATGCAGAATAAATTTCTATTGATGCATACAGAGAATGGACAACACCAGACTTACAAAGAGAATCTTTGATGTAATAAAACATTCAAGCCTTGAGACAAATTGGTATCATGAAATAGAGGAAGACATAAGGCAGCTGGGAATCAACAAACAAATGATCAGAAAGGAATTCAGGAACGAAATTAGGAATGCAAAATTTATGGTAAATGAGGAGAGGAAGATGGGAGCATTATGGACATAACAAAGGAAACAAGGGCATATGCAAAAGATGAAGAGATTTTGGGACAAGAAAAGGAAGAAAGGAAAGAAGTGCAAATTGTGTCGTCATGAGATATTTGAGTTCAAACACTGTCCATAAGGGCAAAAACGACATGAATGAATGAATGAAGTTACTCCATGATAAGATACTGGAGACCATGTGTCCCTTATACTAAAATGCCTAGAAAATATCCCCAAACAACCTCTGAAATTTTATCAGCATTCAGGTTTGTGCTGTATCGTACACCTAAGTAGGGAATACAGAAATGTTTGCCCCTCCATTTTACCATCTATATGATATAATGAGTTGTTTCCAGCAGCTCATAATATGATATTGCTTCTTTATTCATAATGGTATTCAACATTCTCTGTAAATCCCAATAATAGGATTTTGTAGTATGAGAAAAATAATAGTTTTTTCACCTTTCTGCAATTACTACCAGACTTCCCCAAGTGAAGGTTCCTCTACAGCTGTTCTAGGTCTCAGGGGAATCCAGACAACTGATATCTACTAAGAAGCAGTCACTTTATTATTTATGTCTTTTATTAGAAGCTCTCGTTAACTAATCTACGTCTACACGGTGCATGGTGGAGGGTACCTTTACCACTACTACTCATTCCCTTTCCTGCTCCACTCACAAATAGAGCAAGGGAAAAAAAACAACTATCTATATGCCTCCATATGAGTCCTAATTTCTTTTATCATATCTTCGTCGTCCTTACTCACAATGTATGTTAAAGGCAGTAGAATTGTTCTGCAGTCAGCTTCAAATGCCAGTCCTCTAAATTTTCTCAATAGTGTCCCTCAAAAAGAATGTTGCCTTCTCTCCAAGGATTCCCATTTGAGTTACCGAAGCATCTCCAGAACACTTACATGTTGTTCAAACATGATGGTAGCAAATCAAGCAGCCTGCCTCTGAATTGCTCTGATGCCTTCTTTCAATATGACCTAGTATGGATCCCAAGCGCTCTAGCAATATTCAAGAATAGGTCACACCAGTGTCCTATGCAGTTTCTTTTACAGATGTACCACTCTTTCCTAAAATTCTCCCAATAAACTGAACTTGACCATTCACCTTCTTTACCACAGTTCTCACATGCTTGTTGCATTTCTTTTCACTTTGCAACCTTGCGCGCACATATTTAAACCACTTGACTGTGTCATGCAGGACACTAGTAATAATGTATCTGAACATTAGAGGTTTGTTCTTACTACTACTACTACTACTACTACTACTACTCTGCATTAACTTATATTTTTCCACATTTAAAGCTTGTTGCTGGTCATCACACCAACTAGAAATTTTGTCTAAGCCATTTTGTATCTTCCTACAGTCATCCGACTCCAACACCTTACCATACACCAGAGCACCATCAGGAAACAACTGCACATTGCTGCCCACCCTGTGTACAAAATCATGTATGCATATAGAAAACAAGAGTGGTCCTCTCATACTTCCCTGAGACACTCTTGCTGATACCCTTGTCTCTGATGAACTCTCGCTGTCGAGGACAACATACCAGGTACTTAAGAAGTCTCCAAGCCATACACATATCTGTGTACTTATTCCATATGATCATACCTTCTTTAACAGCATGCATTGGGGCACCATGTCAAATTACTTTCAGAAATCTAGAAGTATGGAATCTGTTGCCCTTCATCCACAGTTCACAGTGTATCACGTGAGAAAAGGGCAAATCTATTTCTCATGAGTGATGCTTTCTAAAACAATGCTGATTTGTGGCCATAAACTTTCTTTAGACTGAGAAACTTAATATATTCAAATTGAGAATATATTGTATTCAAGGAATCTGCAACAAACTGAAGTTAGGGATATTGGTGTGTAATTTTGTGGGTCCATTCTTTTATCTTGCTTATATAATGGTCACATGCACTTTTTTCCATTAACCTAGGACTCTATGCTATGCAAGACATTCATGATAAATGCAGACTAAGTACGAGGCCAGTGCCATATTGAGATTCCACCCAGACCTGGTGATTTATTTGCTTTCAAATCTTTCAGTTGTTTCTCTAGACCAAGGACACTTATTACTATGTCATCCATACAGGAGTCTGTCCAATGGTCAAATGATGGTATGTTTGTACGATTCTCCTGTGTGAACAATTTCTTGAACATGAAATTTGAAACTATTTCTTTTGTTTTGTTATATTCAACTGCTTCACCAGACTGGTCATCAAGGAGCTGAATGGAAGCCTTAGTGGCACTGAGTGATTTTACATAGGACCAGAGACAACTTATCCTTCTGTATTTCAATTTCACTATCTAATTTCTCACGTGATTGTAACAAGAAGTGACTTGAGGATGGTTGTTACTCTTATATCCTTTGATAATCAAACATATTCCTTCTTTGCCCACAGTAAAACAGAACCTAGGGGTAACGAAAACCAAATTTCAATAATGCTGCACAGGAAAAACTAAAAGCAGCTATTCAAGTATATGGAACTTTCACAACTTTGTAAATCTATCATACATACAAGAAGAATATATAGTAATTTGTTTTATTGCTTTTTGTAAATAGCACACATAACAAGAAATGACAATAATATTTTGATTATTACCTGTGGGCAGTGTGACAGACCCTCCACCTCCCAGAGTTTGGCTACTTCTGTCACAATGATTTTTTCCAAACTGGCACAGTACTGTGATGATGGCAACTGCAGTGTCTTAAATCCACCTTCTTGTAGTCTTGAAATTACTAGCTGTTTTATTGATTTACCTGAAATAAGAGCAAATTCATCAGCTGTCTGGAAATCAGAATAGATATCAGCAGGTGTGTGTCAAACATAGTGTTGATTGGACCTACTGTGTAATAACTTCACTAGACTTAGATAATAAAAAACTTCCAGTCACATCTCAGAAAAGGATGTTCCAAACTGTCATTAATGAAAAATATACTGTGCATAATTGAGTGTATTGTGTAGTACACTGTTGAGAGATAATACATACAGGTAGCATACATTACTAAAGAGTGTTGATGTTCTGACAACATTCATGGAAGGTTTATAACAGTAACATTGTGACACATCTAAGTCTTGGGTCCTGCAGTGTAATTCAACCATATTTTATTAAAATTAATTTATCTCATTTGGAAATTTAAATAGAGCCCTATTCCACAAATAAAATAATAATCTGTGAGGAAAATACAGTGATAAACCTTACTATTTTTGTTTATTGTTAATCAATACGCATTGATTAACCCATTTTGTGTCATCAAATCTTTAATTAGGGCTTTTATATTATTGCACTGAAATTCAGATTAGTAAGTAAGCAATTACAGTTACAGGTATAGTCAAAATAAGGAAACAAGAAACAGTTATTATAAAATAATAAACAGAAAATTATTTTAAATGAGAAGTATGATTATATTCAAGGTATGTACATTGCAATAGTAAATTTAGTAATAAGTCATTTTTTGCATTTATTTTCTTTCTTTTGGTACCATCAGTGCAGAAGCACATGGCTGTGAAAATAATCTCTATGAGAGTTGGTAGTTCTAAGTGAGAGCTCATAGCAAGCAGTGCAAAGGTTGAGCTCATTGTAAAAATTTGTGTTTGGAGCCAATGGGTAGATCATAATAGGAATTATTTGAACTGAAAATGTAAAATCTTTCAAATACAAGATGTAATAATAGTAAGTAAATGACTGGAAGAAAATTTGTGCAAGTTACACATACATTCGCACAACCTTGAAGAGATTTCTGTGTCAGCTACAAGAATGTATGTAGAATCTAATTCTATATTTTTCAAGCAAGCTTACAGTATGCGGTGGATGGTACTTTGTGTGACACTGTCATTTTCATCCTTTCTGTTCCAGTCATGAATGGCTCACAAGGAGGATTCTTGGTAAGCCTCTGTGAGAGTTCAAATTTCTGATTTTACAGTCATAGTATTTTCTTGAGACATTGTATTGTATTGTATTGTATTGTATTTTTATTGATCCAGGCAATCATAGTATTGTACAGCTGTACATATGATATTGGATAGGTCAAGAGAGCTATTTACAGTAATTTTTACAAATTGATGTTTACATTATTTTGTAGCAAGGAAATTATCTATCTTCAACAAAACTGTTAATACAAATCAAAGAGATGTAAGATTTTACATACGATATTGGATAGGTCAAGGGAACATATTTGCAGCTAATATTTAATAAATTGATTTTACATCATTTTGCAATGAGGAAGTTAGCTATCTTTAACAAAACAGTAAATGCAAATGTTGTATGGTAAAATACAAACAGCCAATACAAATGTAATAGTAAAGTAGTCCAGTGTATTTCATAGGCATGCACAGTATATAATTTTCAGACCTAATTGGACATTTATCATATTTTTTACATTTTTAACCCCTTTCAAAAAAATGATCAACTGCATGAAAGCAATGGTCCAAGAGATATTTTTTTAACTTATGTGTGAAGGCTCTTGGGTTCTTTGTTGCTTTGATTTCATTGGGTAAATTATTATACATTTTTATCCCAACATTTAAAACACTTTTTTGGTAGCAGGTAGTTCTGGACTGAATCATATGTAGGTCAGATTGCTGCCTTGTTGCATAGTTATGAATATCTCCATTGAATTTTAGTGTGCAGTCATTGTTTAACAGGTATGTCTTGACAAATGAGACGATATTATAAATGTAAGCAGAAGGCAGTGTCATAATGCCATTTGTTTTGAAATGTTGTCTGCATGATTCATTATGTCTTAGATTACATATTATGCGTATTGCCATTTTTTGCATTTTGAAAATATATCTACCTCCAGGTGAGTTCCCCCAAAATATGATTCCATACTGTAATGTAGAATGGAAGTAAGCATAATACACATGTATGAGAACAGATTTTGTGACTGATTTTTTGAGTACCCTTAAAATGTAACACACAGTTGAGAGCTTTTTTGAGATATAATTTGTGTGTGTCTCCCACTTAAGATTTTCTGCAAGCCATATGCCAAGAAACTTGACGGAGTCCACACACATAAGCTCTTGGTTATTTAGAATCACATCAGGCATTTCTTGTTTTTGGGATGAGAGTCTGAAGTTGATGTAGGTTGTTTTCTGTATGTTTATAATCAGTTTGTTCTCGTTGAACCATGTAGGAGGAAGCAATGTATCAGTTGACTCTTCTAGGAATGTATGCTCTTTGTGTTTTAAAGGCACACCTCAGCATTATGCAGAATATTTCTGTTGAAGTGCCTGCTGCTGGAGTTGACCGAGTGTCTCCGTGATGCATTTGCACACTGCTCTTCTGCAGATCTTTTCTGTTCACCCCTCATCAATACTATCTGGCATGGATCTCAGACTGATCAACAATAATCAAACAACGGAAAATCCAGGAGTCGCAGATAGGCACAACAAAACACACACCTCTCTCTCTCTCACTACAAGTCTGATATTCCATCCTTCTTACCTATGGTACACTTCTCCTAAAATAGAAACAAGTTCTTTCACATACTCTACTCAGAACTATAATGGTGTCCCATCAGGTCCAGTGGCTTTCACCCTGTTGAGTGGTTTTAGGTGCTTTTCTATCCCATGATTACTTGTTTTGCTACCTGTCATTTTGACATTTGTATGATGATTTAAAGAAAGAATTGTAGTATGATCTCCCTGAGTGAAACAAACTCAGAGAAAGGCATTTACTATTTTGGCCTTATCTTTTCTCTGTAAGTCTCCATTTTGACCATTATGGTCACAGAGTCTGCCTAAAATAAGCTGCATAAATATTCACCCAAATCTTGACAAGATTTCAAAGCAGTGCACAGACTGGCAACTTGCTTTAAACATTTAGAAAATGCATTTCACAAACAGAAAACAGTTTCCTACAAGTATAATATTAGTGACTCATGAAGGGAGCTGGTCAATTCTTACAAATAGCTGGATCTAATAGTTTCTAGGGATATCAAATGAAATGATCATGTAGGCTCAGTCATGGGCAAAGGTGGTGGCAGACTGATTTATTACTAGAATACTGGGGAAATACAATCAGTCTATAGACAGCTTTACAAACCACTTATGCGACCCATCCTAGAATATTACTCAAGCTTTAGAGACTTTTGCCAAAATAGGAGTAACAGGGGATACGGAATGTATACAGAGGAGGACATCACAAACTGCTACAGGTTTGTTTTACCTGTGGGAAAGTGTCATGGGGATGCTGAAGAAACTGAACTGGCAAGCACTTTAAAAATAGACAAACTACCCCAAGAACGCCTACTTACAAAGTTTTAAGAACTGGCTTTAAATTATCACTAGGAATATACTATAATCCCCTATATATTTCTCCCATAGGGATCAGGACAACAATAAGAGATTAATCACAGCTCATGTGGAGGCATTTAAACAATCATTCATCCCATAATCCATATGTAAATGGAATGGGAAAAAACCCTAATAACTGGTACAATGGGATGTACCCCTCTGCCATGCACTTCACAGTGGTTTGTGGAGTATATGTAGATGTAGAGTGTCTGGATTGATGGCTTCAACCAATTTACTGATTTAACAGAAGACCAAACTTCTTAAGGCAATCTGCAAAGGCAGTAGACAGAATTTTACTTTTGAATTCACTGAACACTTCACATATGGCTCTCCTTATGCTAATTTTGATTTTGTTCGGTTTTTTGTCTGTGAACTTTTGGATACATTTAAATTTCCAGCTTTCTTTGCTTCTGTGGCAGCTTTCTAATGTGGCTGCTGAACCACTGCAGGTCTCTCTCATCCACCACAATTTTTTCACCAGTTGCGACATAGTCGCATATACGAACAGCAATCCAATACTACGATATGTTTTTTATTCCAGTCTTTGATCACAATATCAATTTATATTGTGATCAAAAACATTTCACCACAATTTTGCTTGTCACATATCTGAGCAATAATGTAGAATACTCTATTTTTTTTCTATTCATGCTCAGAATTTTGGTCCAAGAGATTAATTTTGAAGTGATTTAAAATCTGTGTTTTGTTGCTCTTGCAAGGCAGAAATATCTTCCTTTCTTTTCTTTACATTCCTACCTATAGCCCTATTCAGTTACTGCTGTAATGGCTTTAATGTTGTCTTAATCACACAGTTCTCTGATTAGCTATTCAAGATAATTCTCAAATACATCATTTACAGAAACTTAATATGATTCCCTGTGTTTGCAACACCCCCCCCCCCCCCCCTTATAGTTGGTTAAGTTGAAATCTCCACCTACAACTAATACTGATCAGAGAACTTATACAAAATCTTCAAGTTTCCTTTCAAATGTTCCACCACTACTGCTCCTGAGGCAAGGGGACCTTAACATTTAGCTTCACCCAAATTATTTCACATTCAAAATCTTACTAACCTTACCAGATGATATCATATTTTTATAGCTATAAAAACACCTCTACCATCAACATTCAACATATCTTTGTGACGTGTATCACTGCTATTAACATATAGCTTCTGATAATAATCTGATAACCACTTGTCAATTATCGTGGCAAAATGCTTCAACATAAAGAAGTTAAGTTTTGTGCATGTGTTTAATATAGAGGTGATTTTAGATTGGAAGTAGTGGCTATTTGCTTCCCTCAGAATTATGAATATATCAAATTATAATAGTGTATGGAGAGATCAAGATGAATTTAAAATTCTTGGAATGTAATTTAATCTTACTGACAATATAATTATTAAGCAATATTTTATATAGATATATAGATCATCCACAGTGTGCAATTTATGTTTGTAAAGAAGTTATGGCAATACAGCATATTAATGGCACAAGCTTTATGGCTTGCAGTTTACAGTCCCTAACATCACACAAATTCATAAGATGATCTACTCCAGTTGGAAACTTTCACAATTCTTTTTAAAGGTCTCCACACAACTGCACAAGTAAGGACATTATTTAGCTGTCTTTCTTTATAATGGAAATGAAAGTATAATGAATACAATATTTCAGTTCCAGTACACACTAAGTATGCTGCGACTCTGAAAATCTTTGCTGTTACAAATGCTTGATGGCATTATTGTGCATTCTTCCTAAAAGGATGTATGTACTGGTCTGTATTTTATTCCTATTTTGCTCTCAACATGTTCCATTGAATTTCATAGTACTGTAAAAAGAATTTACAACCCAAGTGAAAGAAGCCTACAATGTGATGCCTGTTACCTTCTAACAATATTGCACAGACTTTTATACAATACATTAAAATTTTAACAAATAAATTGTAAAAATTACTTGTAAAATGTATACTTGACTTGTCCAATACCATATGTACACATTGTACAACAGTGTGATTTGTTGAACCCATAAAATACGATGTCACATGAATAGTATTCCAGGTGCCATTGAGCTTGCACCTTAGCATTTCCTACAGTTGCAGAAGGTGAAAATTTTAATTATATCAGTACTGTACCTGCAAAGCAAGACTCCGGTGGTGAAGCATCAAGTTTGATACCAGTACAGATGAGCTTGTTCCCACTGATGTTGCAGGGACACTCCTCACCCAGAACAATGCAGCAGGCTGCTGCTAGAGTCAAAGCCACCAGCTTCCACATTCTGTAACATTGTAATGCTGATAAGTTTAAGAATACTTGTTATTTAAGGCTACCTTACTTATGCACAATGCATTGACAAGTTAAAAAAAATTGTTGCCACCACTTAACAGTCTTGTTACACAAAACTCCTGCAATTCATGATATGAAGTCTACAACTCTTTCGTACATCCAACTACAAATGGTTGTGTGCTCACTAAAAACCACAATGAGAAGCTTTAAATACTTCTAGCTTGTGCTCTGCATCATGTGTGTTTCAGAGGTTTGATATTTCGACATTTGTAAGCTGGTACATTGACAGGAATTTAGCCACAAGCTACTCTAATAACTGTTGTGTTCCGTTCTTGTGTCATACTGAAAGATTCCATGTCTGGTATGGACGACATCAGCTGCAAAGGATTTGTGGCTAACAAGAATACAACTGCCATCGTGCCTTTGGTAACAACTAAGTGAATACAGTTGTTTCAGAGCAAATCTGCAACAATGCGTTATGAGCAGTGTGATCCAAACAATGTTTGTCTTCCCAGGAATAGTACTTGACTTCCACTCGCTTTGCACATTGCAGTCTAGCCTGTTCACTGACTGAGCAAACAATTAAAGTCCAAGTTCTCAGAAGAAACCTAGATGTCCAATGGCTTATGACGTGCAGTTTCACTGCTATTCATCCACTTTTACTACTGAAAGTAGAATATCAATATGCAGAATACTGTTGCCATTTCCATGACACTGCTCCCCATTTAGTGAGTCATCACAAACTATCTTTCAGTAAAGTTGTTTGCAGATGTAGCTTCCCTTTTCTCTTCACATTTAGCTAATTGAAACTACTGAGGTGTCGATGCAGAGAATGGAAGTGCTCGCCACAAGAAAACGTATGTAAAAACAAATACAAGCCCGTAAACATCGTGAAAAACTAAATTAAATTCTAGAAGATAGGTTAACTCCCAGCAAAAAACTTTCTCATCAACATCGTTTGGTTGTAGATGACAAGCTACCTGTAGTAATTAACACGCAAGTGATCCAGAAAATTCATGCACACCAAATATAAAGGTATTTACAAAAAGAAACAATCTGTCGTTTGAACTAAAAATGCACATAATTCTATAATCATTTAACAAAAATGTTCAAATTGCAGAATAAATAAAAACGAAAACCCACTCATGATGGCACAGTGGTGCCGAAACATGTCTGGGTACTGAGAAAAACAGTGTTTTGCATAACTGGCGGACCTCACATCCAAACAATTTTAACTGCAGACAGAGCCAATACAAGAAGCTGCAAATCAAAATGATGGATATAGTGTCATTTCTGTTTGTCTCTCTGCGTATTTCTTTTAGTTACCTTCTTGCTATACTGAAGCAGTTCAGTCACTGTACAGTCCCAGGTTTCCTCAAGCTATGTTACTTGGCAGTGACATATGAAAGTTACTTTCATTCAAAAGTTTTGCACACCAGAGTACAATGATACATTTAACTGGTTGTACACAGTACGGTTCCATTAAGTACCATAATTTCTTTTCCAATAATGCCTATTTTATTAAATTTACTTACAAAATGGAGGGGGGTTCAGCTTTTGTAGTTCTGCAAAGGACACGGGATCACCTCGGTACAGCTCTGCATAGCATGTGCCACTCTGAATGGAAAACCATTAAACATATGCTCTGTGCTTAACAGGTCTGCAAAATGCAGCGTCGTGTCACTATCTGCACCATGTTGGTCACTTGTAAGTTACGTTATTGGCACAACTATGTATATGGGAGAATTTGCTTATTCACTTTCAAATGTTGTTCTTCACAAATTATTTGAGTTTTGTATATGTACCCTGACAAGTTTTGGTAACATCCGCTTTAAAATGCAGTGAAGATAGCAGTGCCTATTTGAGCTATAATCGATAACAGAATTAGACAAGTATCCTTGAACCAGGGCTTAATTTTGGCCGGGACGGCGCACCGGCATCTCCCAGAGACTTCCTTCTATTAGCTTGACTGCAAAAAGTCGGCAAATAGTACACGTGATGTCGAATCGAAAAGTACCGCTAATTGTAGACTGCCACTGCGCCGGCTGCAATGAACTTGTAAATGCTCCGAGGACAGACAGTTAACACCTGTTTAGATTAAATCTTGTGGCGTTATTGTTTTAGTCGTAAGAAATTTTACTATAAAGCCCTGAATTTCAGAACAGTATCTTGTAAAAAGTGATTTCTCATTGTAAGTTTGGGGGAGATTGTACGGTCGAAGAGGAGAGTTCCGGCACCTAAAATTTTAGAAATTAAACACTACCTTTCAACACTCCTACTCCTTATTGTTTCAAACAACAGTATTTCGGAATCCGGTAAGAACAGGGCACGTGTTTTTTATGATATTTTTCCTCCAGAGGGGCCCAAATTATTGTCTCTAAATGTTTGCCCACATCTTCCAGAATGCCCTGCCGTAAGACCTTTTCGCTGTTCTGGTCCCCCCTCTCTCTTCAATAACACTTGCTTGTGCGAACAATACCGGTACTGTACACAAATGCGCACAAGAAACTGAGTCCTGACAATGGCAATGAATCAAGAACTAACCATAGCCTGGCGGGATGTTTTGCCAGTTGCCAGTACAGAAGTGGTTAACTGTGACTCACCGATTTGGCACAGCTGTCGAGACCAACTTCCTGCTTTATGGCGCAATTTTCTCGCAGTTAGGTCCACTCCTGCATCTGTAATGCGCGACATTGGGCGAGTGGCCAGAATTTGTCTCGCCTGCATGGGGTTTCAAGTCAGCCCCGCGACTATGGAGTTCCTTACTTCGTGCCTCATAAGCTTTACTCGTCCAGCAACGCACGACATCTCATTTGCTCAAAATAATTACAAGAGTCACACAGATGCCCACACGCTGCGTTTTTTAGTTACTAACTTTTGTCAATCTCATATTAATGTGAAATCTGCGTTCTCTCTTTCATTTGTTACACAAAACGAGCAAATACGAAAACTCGCGGCAACTAATGGTGATAAAACTTGGACTTAGCCATTTTGGAAGCCAAGCGCAACACTAAAGACGTCCTGATATCGGATCTCTTGTCGGCTAATACCGTACCAAATCCGTTCACAATTGTGTATTTCACGTCACGATCGAATCCGGCGAAAGAGAAAAAAGATGTTACCAATTAGAGCACACAGACATCTGAGCATGTTTATTCATGAACCGGGAATGACGCAAAACAAACATCTACGCCGACCGGAGTGGCCGAGCGGTTCTAGGCGCCACAGTCTGGAGCCGCGCGGCCGCTACGGTCGCAGGTTCGAATCCTGCCTCGGGCATGGATGTGTGTGATGTCCTTAGGTTAGTTAGGTTTAAGTAGTTCTAAGTTCTAGGGCACTGATGACCTTAGAAGTTAAGACCCATAAAGCCAAACATCTACTGGTAGTAAATTCTAACTGCGACTAGTTAACAAGCGGCATGAATTATTTAATGTGGCAGTGGTCTTGACTTCACTGTAATGCAAAACGAATACACTTACGTAAAAGAAGAGTATTGAAACTGTTGGAAGACCTGAAGACAATAACTTTGTTGAGTGTGTACTTGTCCTTTAATCGCAGCATTCAGAGAAACATGAGGAACCTGATCTAGGGATTATCACTGTCTCCCAGGAAACCAGAATGATCGTTGTCAGGTACAGTATGGCGGCCGCTGCTCATTTAATCGCTTGTCTAAGAAACTGGGCCATTTTATTTATTAATAAATTTTTGTTTAACTATCTCATTATCGTACGGAATATTTATTTACAGCCTTTTCTCCGAAGTTCACTTCTTAGCAAGTATTTTGCTGATGAACTGTACGGGTTACTCTTAAATGGCAGTTACTCTTAAATGGCAGTCAGTACATTCAGGTACGTCCTGGTACGTATGGTAATGTTGAACATCGTAGATCGTATGTTGGTTAATTACTTTATTTTTTGCTTTACGGATCTAAATGTGGCGCATGTGGAACCGAAACCAGCCACAATTTTTTTTAAAAAAAAAATGTGATCTAAGCGGACAATGGAATATGTTTTACAACGACGGATTGCGGTTTTTCTCTGAAAAAGACTGCGTCAATTTTTGCAACGCTAACAGGTTTGTCCAACGTATTTGTTCGATCTGTGTTCATTACGCAACACTTTACCATTTATCGCGTACCACCCTAACTTTTGAGTGTCAGTAATCGGTATAGAATACAAATGAAAACAAGCGACATGTTTTATCGGAGGAGACTTAGCGCTCGTAGGTCATCTCAATGGTGGCTAGAGAGTTCGCGATAGCCCCTAACCTGTGCAGATAGGAGTGGGTCACGGTGACAATCAGGCTCGGGGTCACACACTGATTCTGCCTCTCTGTCAACAAACACATCTTTTACACCTCTCACCCTACTGTCCTCAATCTGAGTGATGTAATACCAAGGTCTTAGTCTAACCAAATCCACGCTAACATAACAGGCAATGTGGACTGAAGCAACAGAGTCAAGTTAGTAAGCTGCATCTGCTTGAATAAAAGATCATCATCTAACCGTGGAAATATCTGTACTGTTATAAGATAGGAGCTGATTCTGCATCCACCAGTAGTTACAATGACGTGTCACGAAATTACGAACGTCCTTCATATTTCAAAACGGGATGAGACATTGAAACAGAGTTGTCTGTAAGAAAGGTGACTACTTCACGGTACGACTAATACCTGAACATATAACAACATTTGTAGTGAAACTATCTCGAAAAGTCAGGATCAGGAAATGTGAAAACTGTGACTGCAGACCCACTGCAGGACTACCCTATTAACCTGGATTTACGGATAAATCAGATCAAACTGCGCAGTTCTTTGCTTCCGTATTTTTAATTATATATGAGATATCACGGAAATTCCTCTTACGACTGACACCTTGTTTATAAATGACACTCCCAACTTAATTTGATATGAAGCAAAAATAGTTCTCTGTGTTGATAAGAAATTTAATAAAGCTTAGCGTGGAAGCGTCGACAGACGAAATAATAAACGAAACTTTCACTTTCCTGATTTGCTTTTCTATGGTTCTTGTAAATCACATAAGACAAATACCGGACTTGTTCCTTTGAAAAGGAACTTTGGCTTGCACGGCCAATGCTTTGTAGCCAGGTTCCTACATACAAGGCTGGGCCGATGCGTTGGGCAGCCATCGCGCGCTTCCTCGTGACGTCACCGTCGAGAACCTTCAGCAGCACGAGACGTATTCTCACGTTCGCGTATGGCGCTATTCCTCTCATACTAACATTTATTTACGAAAACTGAAGGGCCGTGTAATCAGTCATGAGTTCGATAGAAGTTTATCTATACAGGTACTGAATGTTACTACCTACTGCGTCTATGAAACTCTTATACTGTCTTTCTAGGAATGGCAAAACTATTGATTGTGGTCTCCGTAACATGTATGTTCTATTATTCGATATTTTTCATTATATAAGTCATAATTTAGCATACTTCAGTCAGTTTTCAAATATTATACAATTTTCAATTGTATGTAAACGCACAATGACAAGAGCTTTCAGTTTAGAAAACATTTTTTGCGTCACAATCGGAAATAGTGTATAACACTTTTGTCACGCAGATATTAAATAGTAAGGAAACGTTGTTAAGTCCAGTTACTTTACACATTACTAAGCATGATGATACAGAAGTCACACGATTAATCGCCTCATTTTCAAAAATTTGAAGAATAATTTAAATGTCTTAATCCGTTCTGTAGTGAACCGCAGATGCTGTCCACCAGCGTGTTGTTCTCTGCTGCTACTGGTTGGCCGTCTGTGCCTTTGCTGATGTGTTGAGGTGTCTTGCCCGGATAATGGCCTCAGCATATACTGTGATGACCTCTTGAGAAAAAGCTGGAAGCTTCCCAATCGAATGTCTCGTTAGGTTTCTAATCACCGTCTTTACACAGACTGCTGCCATGAAAATTTAAAAATAAGCGAAAAGCCGGCGGCTCACGGCTTTCTATTATTTTAGTTCTAAGAATCGCTAACTCTGTATAAGAATGAAAATCTTTATAGTGTGTATGGCTTAAACATACGACCTTTTTTTCTATCTCAGGGCTTCAAACTCGTGGTCCAATATTCGAACAAAATTCCAGATATGACTATTTATTGTTAAAATTGTTTTTTGTCAAATTGTTTTACTTTTGTGAAAATACAAGGCTAAGTTGATTCTCGCAATTTCGTTAAACGAGGACTGAAAACATTTACTGAACTCAGTTTACTCAAATATGATTCAATATTGAAAATATTTATTACTTTTATTGTTGCAAAGGAAGAATCGCTAATCAAGAGAAATCTCTTGCATTTACATTTATTTTTTAGTTGTCAAAATTAGAGAATGTTAAGATATTTATCACGACTCTGGGCCATTATCGTTTAGAATAATGGCGCTGACCTCTGCACCAATGTACCAAATAAAATTTGCACAAAGAAATTAATTTTAACACTTCATGAATTTAGAAGCTGGTGCATATAAAAATTGACAATACTTTTAAGTAATATTTTATTATATTTAGGCTAAATATTACACGAAATTTACAAGTTTTCGTGCCTCTTCTTACACTACGGGTTCTTACACTACGAAAAAAAAGGGAAGAGAAGGTATCTTTTTGCAAAAAACAGACTGCAGTTACATTTGCAGATCATATTAATTGATTAGAGACTTAGTTATTTTCCTTAGAAGAGATAATATTTATGTCCTTGACAGTTCACACAGTAACGTATTTCTTTACATCAGTTTTGGTATATTTGTGAAGTTTATTTAATGTTTTTCTCACGTTATGAGGCGTACCGCCACAACAACCGATATGTCAACCCCTGCCTGGTGACTCATCGTACAGCAGCAACGGAGGAGCCTGTGGTTAACACACCACTCCCTGGCCGTTACGTCACCTTCGACATCTGAGCCGCTAATTGTTCTGCAAGCAGCTCCACCGGCGTCCTCAAGAGAGTTGGCGATTCCGTTCTCATCTCCTTATCGTGTTCATAAAACGTGGAGATTCGACATGTTGGCGAAGCAGAGAGGTTGAGCGTGTTGAATTTTGATGAAATAAATGTGGACAGTCGCATATGCTACGACCAAGAGACAGACACCACATACGGGCCACATCGTCAGATACAGGTTGTTATGGCACATGGTTTACGTGGGACCTGGAAGCAACCTGTGTATTATAGTTTTGATACTACAATGAATCGAGTTTTTCTGGTCAGTATCATCAAAGAGACGCAGAAAGTGGGATGTATTGTAGATGGTATTGTGTCTGATTTGGGAGGTAAAAATGGAAAAGTGTGGAAGAAATTCCATATAGACTACGCAAGCACTTGCTTCATCAACCTTAACGATGAAACGAAACGTGTTTTGGTATTTGCTGATGTGTCACATATGGTGAAACTTTTGAGAAATCACTTTTTGGATGATGATTTTGCATTAAGCGATGGAAAACCATAATAAAACGAGCAGTCAAGCAGCTGTTGTAAGTTAATGACGAATTAAAACTGTGCCCTAAACTTACTGCTCGTCATCTGAAAGTTTCCGGAAGGGATCGACAACGTGTTCATCTTGCCTGCTAGCTATTTACAGCACCGTGTCAGATTTCTTTCGTGATCTCAGAAGAAAAAGATAGAGCAGAATTTTTTAAGTTGGTGAAAGATATCTTTGGCGTCATGAATTCCAAGGTGGCTGTTGTCAAGCGACCAGTTTCTAGTGCTTTTGGATCGTGAATGGAGACAAAAGAGGAAGTTGTTCGCTGATTCTACTCCATCTGTGAAAAAAAAGGGAGAGAGCAGAAACGCAACTCGATAGGTCATTATTGGGCTGTTTCTCTGATTTGAAACATAGCTACTATTTGAAGTATGTATTGACCTCAACGTTCAACCAAGTCTGCCTGGAAAACTTATTTTCCCAGATAAGAGCAACTGGCAGCGAATGTGATGATCCCTTACCGGTGGAGTTCAAAAGCAATTTGCGTATTTTAATTATGAGCTAAAGAACTGCTGACAGTTACGTAATTCTTCACGAGTCGCAGTGGAAACGGATACAAACTGACTGTCAAGTTGTTTACTGGACTTGTGCCCGGCGTTGAGGAAGCGTTGTCAATGATTGATGAGCAACAAATGAGAGAGACTACACTAGATGATTTAACTGTTTTCGCAGTTGATAGAAGCTTCAGAGTGTTGTATAGAAAGTTTCCGCTACGTCGTTGGATATATTGCTTCCACATGCGCCTCCGTAGACAAATCATTTGGCCATCCTAGTAGCAAGATAATGAAAGTGTCAAAACCTACAAGATCTGGATGGATTGAAGCAGTTTTATACACATCAATTTAGGTCGTACATTGTCATATGAATGAGATGGCGTCTCTTAATATAAAAACACCGTGTACGGCACATTAACTGCGAGAAGCGCCACAACTGAGTCACTGACGCAAATAATTTTCCAGTTGAGAAGCAGGCACAATAACATTATCTTCAACTTTTCATAATGTATAAAATCCAATACATAAAGCACCACCAAATCGTGCACTTGAGGGGGGTTAGAACGGAAAAAAAATTTCCCATTTTCAGATTTTTATCTCATCATAAAATTTGCAATTTTCCGAATAAAATGATGTAACTCACTTATAAACTCGCATGGGAAGTATATTTTATTTTTTAAATACAATCTACACAGGTTGAAAATGTTACAATTTTTACGTGCATTACTTCAAGATCTAATAAAATCGTTAATTTTTTATGTAGCAGGCTCTGGGTTGCTGTGTTATAAAGGTCAAATTACGTATCCAGCATGAGATTTTCACTCTGCAGCGGAGTGTGCGCTGTTATGAAACTTCTTGACAGATGAAAACAGTTTTAATCTGTCAGAAAGTTTCCTATCAGCGCACACTCCGCTGTAGAGTGAAAATCTCAGTCTGGAAACATCCCCTCGGCTGTGGCTAAGCAATGTCTCCGCAATATCCTTTCTTTGAGGAGTACTAGTTCTGCAAGGTTCGCAGGAGAGCTTCTGTAAAGTTTGGAAGGTAGGAGACGAGGTACTGGCAGAAGTAAAGCTGTGAGGACGGGGCGTGAGTCGTGCTTGGGTAGCTCAGTTGGTAGATCACTTGCCCGCGGAAGGCAAAGTTCCCGAGTTCGAGTCTCGGTCCGACACACAGTTTTAATCTGTCAGGAAGTTTCGTTAAATTACGAGTTTGTATTGGTAGCACTGTCAAGGGTGGATGGGCACCAGGTTGAGGAAGTTGAAACAAAGTTTGAGACACAAGAAATTTTCTGATGGTAAAACCATAAGAGGCTGGCTGACAGCCAAAATGATCGATTAACTACAGCAGTATTATTGGATGGCCATTAAAATAATACTGAGGATTTGTTGAAAATGAAGCAGGCAGTATGGGCTACCTTCTTCCACAGACTGTCAACTGATGAAAAACCAGTAAACCACCTTTGCCCTCCTGGACCTGATTCACGATGCAATTACCGCAATGCCCACTGCTCAAACAGTTCATACAGCCATAAACATTCCATCCCAGCAGCTGTCATGAATATCATAAACCTTTTTACAGAGACCTGGCAATCCTGAATTACTGACGAAGTGTCTGCATGGTCAAACTCAAAATCCCAAGAGTCGTTCAATAATTTTATATGGACTCGCTTACCAAAAAAAAAAAGTTTTTGTTGGAATGAAGACACTGAAGTGGGGGGAGGGGGCGGTGTCAGTATTGCTGTTATCGCTTGAACGGATGGACAAGGTTGGCATTGACAAAGCAGAGTATGCAGCACATTTGGCCACTAAGGAGTCCAGAAAGAAGAAAAAAATTGGAAAAAGATCAAGAGGATGATATACAGTATGGTGCAGGATGCCTCTGAATGACTAAAAATAAAAAATTAAGCATATATTGAGTTACAGTCTTTTGAAACTTTAGAAGCCGTTCCTGAAAATTTACATTTTCTGTTTCATTTTTCCCTAAATCTCAGAAATCACTTCGAGTAGAGTATTCAAATTTTCAGGGAGTAATACATATCCTGAGTCTACTGAACTAAAAGAAGAACATACTGTTATGTATAATTAAAATTATTTATGATAACATACAAAGAAGTACACCAAATTTTAACTGTGTAATTAAAAAATTGTATTTCCGAAAGCAGTGGCTAAATGCAATTATTGTAGCTCAGTAGACTCAGAACATACAGTTTAATGTCCTGTAAAAGTTTCATGTCAATGGCTACAGTGGTTCCTGAAATACAGGGAAGCCAAGTCACTAAATTTAACACTGAAGGGATAGGGAGTTCCAACTCCCCTAAAGACAAAGGATAGGACCGGGAGGGGGGAGAGGCGAAAGGAGGCATTGCCCCCCTTTTTTTCTTAACTTTTGGTTTACTTTCTGTTCATTACAGAATTCTTACGCATTTCTAACAATGACTGGCTGGGATCTTACTAAACCGTAGATTCTGCATTGTCGAGTGCTATGAGAAAAACTATTTGGCAAGTTTGCACAACGTTGTGTCAAACTGGGAAGACGAGGACTACCTTGTTTCAATTCCAGGCTGCTGAAAATAGGTTCCATCGGCCAAGTGGAGGGTAGTTTCGGGAGGTTTCCCCCACATTCATTTAGTCGTTTGTTGGTCCTAAATTACACTTTATCGAAACTAAAAAGAAAAAAATAGCTTTCAAGAGATTCAGTTATGCCAGATAACATCAAATAGCACAAGGCATGGTAAATTGTGCAACAGTCTACTAACACGGTCAAATGTGAAGTTTTGTAAGTAAAAGGAGTTGCAGAGGGCAGGAAAGTTTAAAAGTCTTTTTAAAGTTCTTTACCTGTTTCTTCACTTTGAGCAGCATTACTGTGACTTTTTCGCTGGTTGTTTTATTGTTTTCCAACAGGATTTTCTTTCGTTCTGATTTTTGTAGACTTTAAGTGTCAACCTAACTTTATTGATATATGAATAAAATAATATTTTTTGTAAATGACTCTACCCTGGGTTTAATCACAAATAGCTGAATGAAAAAGGTGGCGCTTATATTTGTATTAATAGCATAAAATTATTTATTTTGTATATACTAATAAAATATGTTTACGGTCTGGGTATAATTCGGTAGATACCAATTATTCGTTTGAGATATAATAAATTTTGTGTGATTCCTGTCAAATACAGTCCTTGGGAAACAGTTCCTCTTCGAACTCACCAGTCACATCAATAAATGCAAGTAGGTCTTGGATGAATTTCTGTGGACACCTTTTTTCAGACAGAGCGTCTCTCATGCGCGAAAATGCGGCCGAGTTTAGTTGCATGTTTCTACAAAATTGTAAGTTTAATTTTTCAAACTCAAATTCTTGTAACCGCAGAAACACTTAAAAATCAACAAACTAATACCACACGAAAACCGCATGAATGAATGAAGCTGCAAGTCGTGTTTCATGAGTGCTCCTGGTCTCCGTTCAAGCAAGGTTTTTCACTTTTCTGGTCCCCCGTTTCTGTCTAGCATCCGCAGAACGCAAAAGGCTGCTCTCCTACAAAGGGGTTTAGCCATTGCCCTACAGAACAACACACTATAAGAAATTACATACGTTAAACAGGACGACGCCATTCAGAATTGCTGTTTTCGAAATGGTGTATGTCTAAAAATCTGCACATTGCACAGTGGTACAAATTTCAATAACTCTGATTTCGGAAGAAAGTTGCAGCAATAAATACTAATATCCCTAGCCCAGCTCTCTTGAACATATCTACCAGAGCGGAGTGAGCAGACGCCAACCTTAAGTAAACATTTTGCATAACAGTTATAGTTGACTGAAGTTTACATCTTTAACCAAGCCGAACAATGGAGCAGACACTTTTGGTGCAACAGTGCGAAGAACTGTTCCATCATACCGCTGACGATATAAGGAAAGCAAATAAATGTGCAAATGACGCAGCTTAGCACTGAACCGAAAAACTGGAATAAGCTTATAACTTGTTGTTGTTGTTGTTGTTGTTGTGGTCTTCAGTCCTGAGACTGGTTTGATGCAGCTCTCCATGCTACCCTATCCTGTGCAAGTTTCTTCATCTCCCAGTACCTACTGCAACCTACATCCTTCTGAATCTGCTTAGTGTATTCATCTCTTTGTCTCCCTCTACGATTTTTACCCTCCACGCTGCCCTCCAATGCTAAATTTGTGATCCCTTGGTGTCTCAGAACAGGTCCTACCAACCGATCCCTTCTTGTCAAGTTGTGCCACAAACTCCTCTTCTCCCCAATTCTATTCAATACCTCCTCATTAGTTATGTGATCTACCCATCTAATCTTCAGCATTCTTATGTAGCACCACATTTCGAAAGCTTCTATTCTCTTCTTGCCCAAACTATTTATTGTCCATGTTTCACTTCCATACATGGCTACACTCCCTACAAATACTTTCAGAAACGACTTCCTGACACTTAAATCTATACTCGATGTTAACAAATTTCTCTTCTTCAGAAACGCTTTCCTTGCCATTGCCAGTCTACATTTTATATCCTCTCTACTTCGACCATCATCAGTTATTTTGCTCCCCAAATAGCAAAACTCCTTTACTACTTTAAGTGTCTCATTTCCTAATCTAATTCCCTCAGCATCACCCGATTTAATTTGACCACATTCCATTATCCTCGTTTTGCTTTTGTAGATATTCAAGACACGAAAAAAGTAAAAGTCTTCGGTCAGGGAGTACTCAATTATTAGACATTGTACGAATAGGCTGCGAAGTATAGGTCATCATAGCAACATTACACAGTTATTGCTCTGAATTCATTGTCCATTTCATAGTTAAGGGCAGTCGCCGAAATTCCCTACATCAACTCTCGAATTAAGACGTCTCGCCTGCGACTGATTCAACTGCGTAGCTGCGTACGCCGCAAGAGGTCTGTGATGACGTGTCACTAGGGCCTGCACGAAAAGAACAGTGGCACGCAGTCTGGTGCATTCAACTTCGGGCGCTTGCTTATTTTTGATAAGGCTACCCAGCTGGCCACACAGACCGTGTCCTTGGCGGAACAATCCAGTGCAGTCTATGCAGGTCGTCACTTGGAATCGAACCTCGAATCCTTTTATCACATGCAGGTCGCTGAAATCACCCTGAACGGATAGTCCATCGCTGAGTCGGAGCTAAAAAGGCCACTGCTGTTCATTTTATCCCATGAGACTTACGAGCTTTGTTTACTTCATATATTTAGGTAATCAGTGAAGGCACAGAAGCAAATTTTTCGATAAAAGATAAAACGCAAAAAGGTAAGTATTATGATGCATGAACAATACCCATTGTTTATTAATCTAACGATAAACACAAGCAATTGGTTTTTATATGGAGCTATGTACTGTTCTACATCTATACTATGCAAACCACTGCGAAGTGTATGATAGACAGTACTTCCATCGTCCCACGTATTATGATTACTTTCCCTTCAATTTGCGTATAGAGCACGTGAAAAATGATTCCTTAAATGCCTTTGCGCATGCTATAATTAGATCTGTCCTTCACGATCCCTACGTGAGCGATATGGAGCGGCATTGGAGAGCACTTAAATAGAGGACATTCAGTAGAATACGTTTCTAAAGATGCACTACTGGTTTTGTTGAGACTGGTTGTACATTATTACGCTATCCCACTTATATATATGCCCTGTCTCTGTAGGGACACTCACAGATAAACAGACAAGCTCGAGTTAAGATTCTAGAGTACGATCCCTGCTTTTGGAAACGACACTATACAATATTTGAAATGTACCTAACCAGTTATTTACATAGCAGGTCAGATCAAACTGTACTTTGCCTGGCCCAGATATTCAGGAATGGCCCACTTTTTTTGAGCAAATTCACGCTGGAAACCTTAACAGTCATTATCACCAAACCCTTATTTTTAAGGGATTGCAAATGCTGCTCAAAATTACGTAATTATCTTTTTCTATAGACGCTTTAATACCAAGTCGAGAGAAAGACGAAGAGCATGTAGCGAAATACAGCCCTTCTGAGTTTCCTTATTGATATGCTTATTTCTAAATCTTTGACGGTTTCGAGAATATTTGAGCTGAGCTATTTGGGCAACATCCTGTGTTTTAACGTCTGAGAGTGTTAGCTGCTGTCTCAGATTTTCTTTTAGATGACGTTGGAACCTGTGGAAAAATATTATGCGATAAAAATTGGGAAGGAGGTAGAACATATCAGTGCAACACAACACGTGCATCGCAGGCTTACGTGTTGAGTTCTTTAGGTACTGCGAATGTTACGATTTAAGTAGGAAATAATTCCTCAGTTACCAAAACTGGTATGAGTGACTCACGTAAGTCATGCATGACCTGTGACGGACTCAATGTGCATATAGTGGTATTTCATTCGTGAACTACTTGTTTCATGTTGCTTCGCAAATGTAGGTGCAGCAAGTGCTGAATGAAATGGTGGTTTTTCTCAATATCAGGGGATCTATAGGTATTTCATTTTTCTTGTGGTGGAATTTTGATAGCTTCTAACACCAAAAGCTTACTGAGAGAAGCGTCATATGGGTCGGAATCGATATAAGGGAAGTTAATATCTCCATCCGGCCACCCTGACTTAAGTGTTCCGCAGTTTTCCTAAAGCCTAGTTTACACGACGACAGTGGGTTGCACCACTCGTGTGGAATGAGTTGCACGCAAGTGGTCTCATATACGTCTGTAGACACGTCGACACCGGTATACACTTCAGTTTCGTCGTTTTGTGGGTCCCTGAGTCGTGTCTGAAATGAAAGTTTTGGCAGCTGCACGTCGCACGAGTTGCTATGGAGTTAAAAGCTTTTTGCGTGGAATCGCTACATAAGAAAAAAATAAGAAACGTGTTCGATTCGTGACTGGATGAAGATCGAACAACACCAGAACGGTTCACGTTTCTTCTAAATAGAGTTAATTATGCGATAAGGAATAAAGGTACTGTAATGCATGAAGCACTGTCGCCAGAGCTGAAATTGCGTATCATATTTCGTGCATTACAATCGAGAACACTCGGCATGCTATAAGACGCGGTTTTAGTTGGTGATGACGCTTTTTCATTAACACCAAAAATTATTAACATTAACAGCAATAATTATTCGAAGCAGGCAATCTTGAAGATTGATCTGCACAGTGGCAATATTTCAAAATTGTAACATATGTGAATGGGGAGCAATGTAGCGACGTTTTGAATAGATGAATGCAGCTTCTTGAATTTGTATAGCCTTCCCTCCTGTCAACAATATTGCTTAACAAAGAGTTGGCCAAATCGAACGATGGAATTTTAGTCTTGCAGACGAGAGCATTGCCACAGCTAGAATTACACTTTGCTTGTATTTTTCTTAATTCAGTTGTATATGTGCTCCTAACTCAATAAATTTTGCCATGCAGCTCAGATATTGTCAAACCATTTATGTTCTGATCGCACATGACGGACTCAGCGGCAGCAATATGTCACTTATTTTTGTAATCAGCTCACTCAAATCCCCAAAACACCTATGCAAAGCATAGATATCCAAAAAGCGAACATTGTTCTCCCTTCCCCAATTCGTATTTCAGTTTGTCGATGATGTTTTGGTTTGTGGGGCGCTCAACTGCGTGGTTATCAGCGCCCGTACAAATTCCCAAGCTTTACTCAGCCCAATGTCGCCACTTTCGTGAATCATGATGATGAAATGATGAGGACAACACAAACAGCCAGTCATCTAGAGGCAGGTGAAAATCCCTGACCCGCCAGGAATCGAACCCGGGACCCCGTGCTCGGGAAGCGAGAACGCGACCGCGAGACCACGAGCTGCGGACAAGTGTGCGAAGATAATGCCGGGATGGTTACTTACATAAATCATTGCCTCTTACTATTCTCCTCCTATTGCAGCGTCTAATGACATCCATGTCACCAGTCGTTAAATTTTGATAAAGATTTCGGCCAACAGTAGCGAGAAATATGTATGGGCGAGTAATTTATGATGGTTAGAAGTATAAACATCCATAACAAAAGGGGAAATTTAAGACACTAATAAAGGGCGACTCAGAATCAAATTTCTAGTTATTTTCTAGTTAATACACTGAGCTCTCACTGACGATTGAGCAAACAGTTCTCTAAAACTTACAGCGCCTGGGAGCAAAAGACAGAAGTTATAGTCTGCCGAGAACATTAGGTATGTCAAAGATAAAAAGTTTAAAAGAGGTACTTAGAACAATGATCGGAAACTACAGGAAAAAAAAAACGATATAACACCAATGCAACAATGAATTTAGCTACATTTACATCCACCGTATATTCCGCGAGCCACTTCAGAGTGTGTTGTGGTGGCTCGTATTTTAGTTACTACTGCCACCCCCCCCCCCACCCCCCGCCACCCTTTCCTGTCCCAGTTGTGGGAAGAAGTCTCCGCGCGACCTCGAATGACACTAACTGAATCTTCAAAGTCGTTTCGCGAGGCTTATGTAGGATGAAACAATATTGGTTTTCTCATCTAAGAAGAGATGTGAAACGATGACAGAGTACATAGTAAAATGCTAGTGTGACGTGAATGTGTATGGAGATAAAGAGAACACGAGAAATGAAGCAAAATGAACAGTTGCTTCAACATGGAGAAAGATATGTGATGTAAAACAAACTGAGGAGGAAAAGGAAGAAGAAAAAAAGAATTCAAACGTCCTATTGGCGTCAATAAATGACAGACAATAAAAAATCCACGGTCGTGGAAATGTCGTGTGGCTAGGGCCTCCCGTCGGGTAGACCGGTGTCCCGGTGCTATTTTAGTCTTTCGAGTTGACGCCACTTCGGCGACTTGCACGTCGATAACATGATAACACAACGCCCAGTCCCTGAGCGGAGAAACTCTCCGACCCAGCCGGGAATCGAACCCGGGTCCCTTGGCATGACAGTCTGTCGCACTGACCACTCAGCTACCGGGACGGACAATTCCACGGCAATAGATGCTGTCAAACAGGATTCCCTCATATCTTTACATCTATGATATTTCATAAACCAGGAAAAGCAATTTTTCGATAATTTGTAGTATCGAAACAGTAAGGTTTATCTTATTTTCCTGCATAGCTCGTATCCTTAACTTTTTATGTACCAAGGTGGTGAAGTAACAATTGTTTTTCTTAGAAAGAGAGGACCTTTTCAAAAATATTCCAGAGGTCTTGAGAAGGCCAGCAAGGATGGATAATGACGGACATTGTTTGAAATGAAACATTTACCATGAATAGACAGGAAAACTACTGTAAAACTATCACGGATCACCCTGAAACCGAGCTATGTTCGCATATTTTGCCCTCGCATTGTTATACAGTTTCTATTTTTGTGAAACGTCTCACTGCAAACATTAGCAGCCAGTGTTCCATTGCAATCTTCAAGGGCAGTTCAATGGCGTTAGAAACAATTACAGCAAGTAGCCTTAGTTTCAAAACCTCAGTAAAGGATTACGTTAAAAACACAAGCGGCATAAGAAAGATCGACTCTTCGCATAGTGTAACTTGTCGGAAATTCTGTTTCATCGTCTTAGAATGTTCATGATACAGCAATTGGCATTGTTTACTGGCGTGAGAAGCCCTGTTTATTAATCACAGTACATCGTTCCAACTTTGCCATAATTTTACTACCATTTTTCTCTCACCGATACCAAACACAAGAAAATCTTTCGGATTACGAAAGAGTTTCCAATAAGATATGACATTTATGTGGGCAAGATTTAACTTGTAACAGTGAGGAAGAAGAAAAGATGCCACAGATTTTAATGCGTAAATTACATAGCTCCAGCAGCCAATAAAATACTGATGGTCCATGTCTTGTAAGCTCCACACATATGAACCAGTACACGCTATCCAATGGTTAACTCTATCATGCGTATAAAGATTAATAAAATCATTAGGCGACAGCCGAGGGATAACAATAAAACAAAAGGCACGCAGACTCAAAAGTGTACAGATTTGTTGGTTACAGAAGACCAGGTTGGAAACGGAACGTAGTAACAAGGCAGAAATGAGCTGCAAGTGTTAAGTCAGATTAAGGGGTATGCGACCAGAGAGTCAGTGTCCGCCATTCATTCTCTAAGTCTAATACATATTTTCAGAAAGGAGAATCCTCTACGAATGTGGATCGTGTCATTCTAAATGGCAGGCGAGAGAATTATCAGTTATAAACTAATTAGCTATTCACCGAAATTGACATAATCTGATCCATTTCTTGTTTAAGGCTGCAAACAGAGCAGTAGTGGTAAAGTCTCAATTTAGTACAAATAATAAAAATGCTACTTTTCCAGGTTTGCGAAGTAGGTATTTATCGACCATTGTGCTTAGTATTTACATGAGTACAATAATAACTGCCAAACAATTATCTATATACTGTGAGAGCAAAAGCTTGTTTGTAATGAACAAAGTGTTAAACGTCATACTGCTAATAGGCTTGACATGTTCTAGAATCGAGGTATCAGACAAACCGTAGATATAGTGGCCAATAAGATGGGATTGTAATGCTATTGTTAAAAGCCTTTGCAACAGAATTCAAAAACGCTTTCTGACCCCTCCTGAAGAAAAGTAAGTATTTGTAGAAATTAGTTTTAGATCTTGCATTGTGATTGTGAAAACCGCAGCTAATTTGAAATTGACTTATGCTCTTAAGTATTCCGGCATGTGAATTTAAGAACTTTTGTGGAGGTATAAGTTTCGTTATCTGTTTTAGTCAGTATTTTTTTTTTATTCAATTGATACTAGCAGCACTACTACAGAAGGTAATCACACAAGGACCAGGAGATGATTGTTTAGAAAAATTAACTAGTTAATTCGTTTCGTCAGTGGGATATGACAAAACACTGAAGTAACAATGAACTACCATCCTATAGACAGAATACGACTAGATGGGCGAGAGAAGAGGTGTAGAGAACAATGAGACGAATGCGACTAAGTAGTAAAAATAAGATACCATTACATGTAACTGTCTGACTTAAAGCAACGAAAACAAGGAGAATAAGAAGCTAAACAGTTGGTAGATCGTTACCTGATACGTCGCGCGCTGAGCAGCCGAAACGCAGAACTGGAGAACAGCCGGCCGGCCGTCCAATATATCCAGGCTGCCCCCACTTCCCGGCCTTGGCCTTGCCGGTGACGTCACCGGACGCCGCCGATGGTCAGTGTCCCGTGCGCCGCTTACTGGAAACCTCTCCGTTATCGCCCCTTTAACATCTCAGCTCTTACCAGAAGTCGCATAGTGCTCTCGACTATGAACGGGTTTAGTGAACCTCTGTTAAATGCTCTAAATAGACTCCCAGCACACACCGGCATTGTAAGCGTCGGTATACTGTCGTCGTTTTTCTATTGCTTCAGTACTGTTAAGTCATCCTGTGTGAGCGAACAAATATTTAGGTTTGTGCGGATACTATTCGCATCTGTGTCACTCCCTTGTCTAATTATAATTAGCAATGGCTTTACGCTATCAGCGAATGAGGTGTCTTACCCGGAATGACCTCCTTCATGCCAACCAGTGTAGATTCCGTGAGCACTGGTCACGCGAAATCCAATTCGCGCTTTTCTCACATAACTTCCTGAAAGCTATGAATCGAGGCAGCCAAGTAGATCCAGCATTTTTTGACGAGTGGGAAGCATTTCACTTAGTACCACACCATTACTCATTAATGAGAGCACGATCATATGCGACTGGAACAAGTACGGAAGACACAGCTATATTACCTTGGAAGGAGAGACATCCAGTAACGTAGAACTTCAGGTGTGTCTCAGAGAAATGTGTAGGGACCCTTGCTGTTGATGTTGTACATTAATGATCAGCATAAAGCATTGTTATAAACCACAGACTTTTTGTGGATGATGGAGTTATCTATAACGAAGTACTGGCCGAAAAAAAAAGCTGCACAAACATTAAGCCGGATAGGGATAAGATTTCACAGCGGTGCAAGTCCGGCAACTCCCTTTAAATGTTCAAAAGCGTAAAATTACGCCATTCTCAAAACAAAAAAGCGCAGTATCTTATGACTAAAATATCAACGAATCACAAATGGAGCCCGGCCGCGGTGGCCGAGCGGTTCTAGGCGCTTCAGTCCGGAACTGCGCGACTGCTACGGTCGCAGGTTCGAATCCTGCCTCGGGCATGGATGTGTGTGATGTCCTTAGGTTAGTTAGGTTTAAGTAGTTCTAGGGGACTGATGACCTCAGATGTTCAAAATGGTTCAAATGGCTCTGAGCACTATGGGACTCGACATCTATGGTCATCAGTCCCCTAGAACTTAGAACTACCTAAACCTAACTAACCTACGGACAGCACACAACACCCAGTCATCACGAGGCAGAGAAAATCCCTGACCCCGCCGGGAATCGAACCCGGGAACCCGGGCGTGGGAAGCGAGAACGCTACCGCACGACCACGAGCTGCGGACGACCTCAGATGTTAAGTCCCATAGTGCTCAGAGCCATTTGAGCCATTTTTTTCACAAATGGAATGAGTTAACTCATATATGTACCTGGGCATCACAATCTGTGGGGCTATAAAAACGTGTGGCTACAGGTTCCCGTGGGATAGACTGGTTGCCTGGTGCAAGTCCTGTTAGTTGACACCGCTTCGGCGACTTGCGCGTCGATGGGGATGATATGATGATGAAGACAACACAACACCCAGTCCCTGAGCGGAGAACATCTCCGACCCAGCTGGGAATCGAACCCGGGCAGCTTTGCGCAGTATTCTACCGCGCTGAACACTTTATTTATTTACTTTTAATTTTATTTTGTTCAGTATTGTTCGTTGCGTTTGTCCGGGGCAGATGTCCCACGACACCCGTTGAAGTTCATCGTTGATCTATTCACTCAGTTTTTTTTTAATTTATTTATTACAGAGGGCAGCTAACCCTCTGACCGAACACGCTGAGACCGGCCGAAGTGCCCGAGCGGTTCTAGGCGCTACAATCTGGAACCGTGCGACCACTACGGTCGCAGGTTCGAATCCTGCCTTCGGCATGGATGTGTGTGATGTCCTTTAGGTTTAAGTAGTTCTAAGTTCTAGGGGACTGATGACCTCAGGCCCATAGTGCTCAGAGCCATTTGAACCATTTGAACACGCTGAGCTACCGTGCCGCCAACCCACTCAGATATGGAGGCGAACTGTGGGGCTGTGAAAGTGAACGATCACATAGGGTCAATAGCAGGTGTCAGGTGGCCAGACTATTCTGCCTGTCGATTTATACACTTATTCATTTTTTATTTATTATTAGGACCAGGAGAAATGCTTCGCACTCCCTTTTTTATGTACAGGGCGTCTGTTTTATCTTGAGACGACTAAGTACCTCGTAAGCGACGGATGGTACGAAAACAATTTCTAGCTGAAAAGTTAATATTAGTAAATGGAACATCCGTCTGTGATGGGCACGTCCTAACCATCCCTCCTGCGTGGGCGGAGTCACATTTGTATATTCAAAAGGAAACTTCCCATTTTTATTGCATATTCTGATTCTACACCAAAAAATATTCACAGTTTACTCAAACCATTATTTCCCATTCGTGGTAGATAACACTGGAATCTACAAATATGAAGTGTACCTCTTTTTGCAATTAATAACCAACGTATCTGATATTACGTTTCATTTACGATGTTAATGTAAACCTTTGTGTGGTAACAGTTGATACTGACGTTCAAACGTTGCTCGAGTTCTACAAACGTCATTGTGCGGTACAAATATGACTAGACATTGACGTTTCTGGCAAATGATATACGTGTGTGGTAACGTAGTTTTCTGTTCCCTATAGGTTTGGTTGTGGTGAGTCCTCAAACCATCGCATGCTTGATTTCAGTGGCCGCCCTGTAGCCGCGTCGTGTGGGTGACTGATATCGGGGTGTTTCCATCCAACCGCCGTTAACTTTCACGCTGGCAGCTACGCAGCTACTGGCGGAATACAAATCACGAACATTCTAATAAGGCAAAATGTCCATGAGTTGTAGTGACAGACTCGCTTGCCATGGATACTGACCGTAAACAACCACCCCAACTGTGAGTCCGATGGAAACAGAAAACTATCACATCCACGTCATTGTTCATGGATCACGCTAGACGTAGTTTGTAAGCAGACACTGAAACGGCTAACCAAATTTGCAACACTAAAGTAAATTTCGAACGCAAATATCAGCCGTTACAACATAAAAGGTTTACATTTACATCCTAAATGAAATGTAGAATCAAGTACGTCGGTTCTTAATCGCAAAAGCAGTTACACTCTATATTTGTCGATTACAGCGCCATCTACCACAAATGGAAAACAATGGTTTGAGTAAACTGTACGTATTCTTTGGCGTAGAATCCGAATATACAATAAAAATGGGGGTTTCCCACTTGAAAATACAAAGTTCACCCCGAGCGCGCAGGCGGTGGCCCGTTGGAGCATAGAAAGGTATAATATTTTCGTCTAGAACACTTTTTCACGAAACATTTCATTCGCTGCAGCTTAAATAGCCTTGCGTCCGGTCTTCACGAACGCTCGATATCACCTGCTTACGGAAACTATTTACTGCGCTGTTGCAATAGAAAACTGTTGTAGGGACAACCTGCATCGCTTTGAGGTAGGTGTGTTTACGATCGAGAATCTGGGAAGCAGGAAACTGAATTCTCCTCTTGATATAGAAGCTGAGTTAAAGATAAAGGGGGAAAAATTGTCTGTTGATTTGCTGCAGTGTGGTACTTCAATATTTTTACAAGAAAAGGAAGGTTTAAATGTTACTCTAACGAAGTTCCGAAGAGACAGTTTGTAGATGCCTAATGCAGATCTCGTTCCACTCTTCAATAGGGTGGAACCAATGAAGCATTTTCCGCGTTATCGAGAGCCACGCACGTTCAGTGTGCTACAGATCTGACACACGGGTGGACAAGGACCAGCCGTTTCCTCTTGAGCTGTGAAGATGACGTAGACATATCTGTACTGCTCACCATGTGATTTGGCATTCTGTTGTTGGAACACTGCGACCGAATCGTGCTTCTTACCGTTTGTGGTTTCTTTGTTCGAGAATAACCAGAATTAGTAACGTTCTTCATCGATGACAGTAAAGAAACCACCCCAGCCTCACGTACGTCAAACGTCCGGGTTTGATTTTGTATCATATTTTGTTTAACTGGTTTTGAGTTGTTCTCAGTTCATTGCTGTATTATGTTGTTCCATTGAGTTCCGTGTACCCACCACAACCGAAATCATCGATAATCTGCTTTACATATTGCAGTCATTCTTCTAGTGGTAATTAATATTTTGGCCGAGCGGTTCTAGGCGCTACAGTCTGGAACCGCGCGACCGCTACGGTCGCAGGTTCGAATCTTGCCTCGGTCATGGATGTGTGTGATGTCCTTAGGTTAGTTAGGTTTAAGTAGTTCTAAGTTCTAGGGGACTGGTGACCAAAAAAGTTAAGTCCCATAGTGCTCAGAGCCATTTGAACCATTTAATTAATATTTCTCACCCATTGTCCACTAATTAGTCCTTCCTTCTACTAAGACTTCTAACAAAATTTGTTTCTTTTATTCCAGTGTATGTTTTCAGTCATGGTGACAATCGTCAGACGGCTATGAACAGTAGCGCCGTGGTGACTCTGTTCGTACCATATTTATGTTCGACGATGTCTAGTTGATTTTGTTTGCACTTCTTGGCGATTTCACTCGGGTGTTATGACGTTAGAATACATTACAATCATATCTGAAGATAAAGCGATAGTCTGAGAACAATTTTTTTTTGCTTTCCTAGACTAGAATTAACGAAACAAGTACTACATTTGCTGGATTACTGTTTTTATTCGCGGCTACGATGCAGCTTGTGAAGGCTTTTAATAGTTTCTTTCGTCCCATGTTCTTCCCAGTATATCTCCATTACGGTGCCAACGTAATTCTTTTATCGGTTTTTGAGATATAATTTCGAACGTTCCTAGTTTCTTGTTCATTTTTATCACTTTCACTTCAATGCAAAACTGTACTTTACACGCCAGTTTCAAATAGACCTTTCTCAGTTGTATGTTAAGCTTTTATTCCAGTAGAGCTATTGTGACAGAAAAAAAGTATTTCTGCTCCAGATGTCTCCCTTGCCTTCGCTGCATTTAGTAGCCTTCACTCTTAAATATGCAAATTCTACGACCTCCACTGTTTCTTCCTTGATTTTTTTATTTGTTTCATTTTTTAATTTTTTTGGAGTCACTATTCTTTTTTCTGTTACTGTTTACATTTTCATCTTTTCTTTTTCTATGCTTAACATTTTTTGTTACTTAAGTAGGCTGACAGTGCTATGGTATTCTGCCTCAGTTTCGAAGGGAAGGACTATGTTGTGTACGAATTTACGTCTTGGTATTTGTTCGCCTTATACCTGTATAACTCTTCTGTAACATCCTTTCCCTTCTTCATATCTCATTCATGGTTGAAAGAACAGTGGCAAAAAAGCAGAACTTTATCACATACCTTTCCTAACACGAATTTATTTTTCGTATCATTCTACTTTTATTACATCGTCTTGGATTTTACATACGTTGTAGACTTCACGACTATCTTTGTATTCTGTTCCCATTGTTACCCAAATTTTGAGCCGGCCGGAGTGGCCGTGCGGTTCTAGGCGCTACAGTCTGGAGCCGAGCGACCGCTAGGGTCGCAGGTTCGAATCCTGCCTCGGCCATGGATGTGTGTGATGTCCTTAGGTTAGTTAGGTTTAATTAGTTTTAAGTTCTAGGCAACTGATGACCTCAGAAGTTAAGTCGCATAGTGCTCAGAGCCATTTGAACCATTTTGAACCAAATTTTGATGATTTTCTTCCACTTTATGTCATGGGTGACCTTCTGTAGGTCTTATAGCGACCAGTAACACATCTTAACAATGATCTCAAACATTCGACTCTTCCGGCTAAAGACAGCACACTACACGTATCGTACCTACACTCAGTAACATTTGCCCAGCGCTAAACGGATAGCCCGCATCTCGTGGTCGTGCGGTAGCGTTCTCGCTTCCCACGCCCGGGTTCCCGGGTTCGATTCCCGGCGGGGTCAGGGATTTTCTCTGCCTCGTGATGGCTGGGTGTTGTGTGCTGTCCTTAGGTTAGTTAGGTTTAAGTAGTTCTAAGTTCTAGGGGACATGACCACAGCAGTTGAGTCCCATAGTGCTCAGAGCCATTTGAAGCTAAACGGATATTTCCGTGCACTCTTGGTCACCAAAAGCAGCGTAAGGAATTAGTAAGTATAGGCTACAGCAACTTCTGCTATTCCTAATTACCACGTACCCTACGGGCACTGGTATGCCTGTGAAGATGTAAAAGTCGAAACAAAGTCTTAGATCCATTTTCGACAGGACAAGCGATGGCTTCTTATCCATAATTGCCAAACGTTTTACTCAACATAGCCGATAGCACACGCCATTCCTTCTTTGATAGCCTGGTGAGCAAACGTTTGTTGAGCGCCTCGTACCCACAAACACACACGAGCAAACGTATCGCAGTCTAGAAGCAAAGAATATTAGGTCATAACCTTTTGTCAATAACGACATAATTAGACAAAAACGAGGACTAAAATCATCCGTGTACTTTTCAAACGAATCCTCTTGACATTCAGCTGAATCGATTTAGGGAAACCACTGACAGAAAACCAAGGTCTGGATGGCTAGATAAAGTTTTAACCTTAGTCTTCCCGAATACCAGTGTCTAAACCAATGCGACATCTCGATGAATTACTATAATTTAGAATCGTGTGACATCAGATCGCGTGGCAATTGACTTCACTATTTCCTGCAATCTGAAAATTGTGAATTCTTTACGAAAGAATGTGACACGCTATGTTTCAAACGTGTCACACATTTCTCAAATCTGATGCTTTGAAGCAAGAATCCTTAACATTGCTCCGGTTTAATAATAAAATACAGTCATCCTTTTATTCTAATAACGCACTGGCAATCTGTTACTTTAATAGTTAATTAACAATTATCATGAGTTCCGCAAACACCGATCGTGTGAAACCCGTTTTGCTTTCTTAATTCATGAGCAGCGGAAATCTGCTACTACCACAGCCCAGGCCGTTGCCGTATTTGCTGGAGTTCCGGAAAGCCTTCGACACACTTCTGCAGTGCCGTCCTGTAAACACAATGCCTGCTAACGGTATATCGGTCTATACGAGCGTATTCACCTCTTAGTCAAACGGGATTTAGTTCGTCGTTCCCAATAAGGAGATATGTTCATACGCAAAAGTAGCATTGGGTACACCGGTACCGCAAAGAAGAATAGGAGGAGAATTTCTAAGTCACGACATAAACAAATTATCTCCTAGATAACACTGGTTCCTCTCTGAGGCTGTAGAATGACTAAACTGAATACAGGCAGGTTCCACTTTCGAAATTCAGGAAAACGAGCAAATAATTACCGCTCGGGGAAAGGCTGGTACTTGACCATTGTCATCAACAGCATCAGCATGATCATCCTCATCATTACCATCACCAACCATTTGACATCCACTGCAAAACAAAGATGTCCTACGGATTTTTTTTATATTGTGTTCTTCAGGTCTACCCGTTGATACGTAGCAGATTAGTTTAGGAAGTATATTGTACTGATTGGTGTCACAATTCTTAGTTCTGTAAGGGCAAGTAATAAACCAGATTTCAATTAACAAGATAACTGCAATATCAGTACCAGTAATCTCTACCTTTTGGATGATGTAAAATGTAAACAATTATGATACATCAACACATCAAACCTAAAGAACCCAACTAGGTGGTCTGAATTATCCTATCTGTTCTAATTATTATATAACGATATCGTTTAATTCAGTGTTACTCGTTTTCAGTCTGTTAGCCAAAATATCCGAAAAATAGTTTGGAACAACTTGTAAACTCCTATTATCCAGCTGTATAACAAATGTACGCGACGAAAGTCACTAATTTTTGAAGTAATTAAGATAGTGTGCGGTATTATGCAACCTGAAAAACGACAGGTTGTCAAAAGATACTTTCTGTGTAAAAGACAGTATTACTGTTAGTACTATTAAAAAGTTCTAGCTACATATATATCGAAAACATTGTAGAAGCGTTGTGCTTAATTTCATCTTCAAGTAAGTAAAGAAATTGTAACATTCTTTGCGTGTTCTGCATTTTTGTTTAAACTTGTGTGATAATATAATTTTTTGGCTGACTTGTATGTCTGAAACTGATAAGAGTTTTTTTTTTTTTTTTTTAACATAGCTGCACAACAGCAACGGTTTCACGTAATAAAATTATAAACAGCGACCAGTTGCAATGGATAAAGAAATTCTTTACCTAGGTTTCGATAAACATAAATTTGTCTTCTTCAGAAGGTAACCTAAGGACAATGAACATCATAGCTTACATTAGAAAAGTATGAAACTTATAAGCCAAGAATAAATTTTAAGACAAATTAGAGAACTCTTGCATTACAGAAGTATGATAACGACGACTGGTACTTACAATTTTACATTAGTAAAGACTAATGTACCATCGCCGTTTTTACAATTGTCGGCATAGATCCATGTGTCAAAAATAAAATATAGCCCTAGAATTAGGGTTTGTCACGTTAATATAAAATAGCTCATGGATCTTGCAGAACTTACAACCGACTGAGTGTAATCGGCGAGCGTAGTTACTCTGAAAACAGGGCAGGTGGTCCTCGTGCCGAGAAACATGTGCCAATTGGCGTACAGAGGCAACGTGTAAATTATCAGTATTAATAACGTCCTTAGGTAGACTAACAATAAAAAAAGGAAGGAAATTAACACTCCCGTTATAACAGTATGGGAGCATTGGTACAAATAATGTAGTTATACATAAAAAAAGGCAGGCTGCGCTTACGCCGAGAAACTTACGCCCAGTGGCATATACAGCCAAAATATAAAAAATTACATTACTATATTAGTGAAGCCCACAAACGGTATACATGTCAGAACTTTAAAATTGACAATAATGGCTCTTGTCAAGAAAGAATTACGAACACTGGTACACGATCCCGTTAATACATATTCACAGGAAAAACAAAATTTTGGAACCAGGCAAAATCACATAAGGGCCGATGTAGTAGCAAACATACATCGTGACAAACCCACCATTACATAAGGGGTAGTGAGCTTAAAGCACTGAAGGTGCATCATAGCTTCCTGAGGAAATAGACCACTAAGGTTACCAGCATTAATGTCATACCGTAAACAGTACAGGTTTAAAGCCTTCGAAAAATTGTCTACAAGCAAGGTTCAACTGGTCGTTCAGTATATTACCGTCCTTGAGCTCAAGATGTTTGAAAATTTGTAGCTCTTCCCACAGATCTAATCTACACCCTTTGTCTTCTCTGTGTAGGATAACGGTGTTTTCTAAATGTTCTGGCGTATGACTGGCTATCAGGAGGTGTTCAGCAAAAGTAGAATTGCGTATATTCGCTCCTTTTTTACCTAACAGGTGTTCTTTATATCTTGTTTTCACAGCTCTGTCTGTTTGACCAATATAATATGAAGGACAGTTGTTACAGGTTAGTTTGTAAACCCCTGAATTGGAAAACCAATCGCCGGCGATCTCTACTGAATGTACAAGATTTCTCTTTAAACTGTTATCTGTAGAGAAGGAGACGTTACAGTTATATATTTTTTTAATATATATATTTATCGAAACCTAGGTAAAGAATTTCTTTATCCATTGCAACCGGTCGGCTGTTTATAATTTTACTACTGAGAAGAGTATTTGAAACGATTTTGTACGAATGTCAAAATAACTTAATGTGATGATATTTAATTGTAATATCTAAAAATCCTCAGGGACTCACACCTACCTAGCGAGTACGCGGCTGGTGATCACGGGGCCCCGAGCTGAGTCCTGGCATTGCTTCCACTTACTTATGCCAGGCTCCTCACTTTTATCTTTCCTATCTGGCCACCCTCGGCCAGCTCTTGTTCTTTTCCGACCCTGACGCTATTAGATTTCGAGGGCTAGGGGTCTTTCATTTTCCAACGTATACTTCTCATGCAGCGTCTGACCAGGAGCGGGCTGCTACAAAAGGCGTCTGTATCTCAGGTTAGGGGCGGCCTCCAGAACTGCGGAAGGCAGTGGAATACCGCCGCAGATTATCTTCCCCGCATAATGCAGTCTCCATTTTATGCACAAAAATAGCTTCCTCTCACGTTAAATCAGTATTCGGAGGTAAAATAGTCCCCCATTCGGATCTCTGGGGGGGGGGGAGGGGGGGGGGGGACGACAACTTGAAAGGAGGCAGAAAATCAAAACGAGAATTGGTACCTGGAATGTTAGAACTCTGCTACGAGCAGGAAAACTAGAAAACCTTAAAAGAGAGATGGAAAAGAATCATATGGACCTCGCAGGAGTTGTTGAGGTAAGATGGAAGGATGTGGAGAGTTACTGTCAGATGAATATGTATTGTATTACTCAGGAGGAGAAGTAAAAGGAATGAATGGCGTAGGAATGATTATGACAAAGGAATTGGCTAAATGTGTGGGATATGTGGGCTATGCAAATGACCGGGTTATTGGTGTAAGGCTAAAAGGAGCATAAAAAGATTTACTGATTGTCTAGGTGTGTATGCCAACTTCAGAACATGATGACCAAATTGTAGAGGAAACGTACAATGTAATAGAGAGAATAATGGACGAAAATAAAAAATGCTGCAAAATAGTAATGGGAGACTGGAACGCCATTGTGGGAAAAGGGAAAGAGGGAAACATAGTAGGCAGTCATAGTCTTGGAAAGAGAAATGATAGACTTTTGCAGGGAAGGTGCTGATAGCGGCAAACACATGGTTCAATAACCACAAGAGGAGACTCTAAACTTGGAAATCACCAGGGGATAAATACAGAAACCAAATCGATTTTATACTGGTAGAAGAAAGATACAGGAATGGAATCAAGAAGGTGCACACATTACCAGGTGCAGATATTAATAGTGACCACAACTTACTTATGGCAGAAATAGAAATAAGAATGAAAAAACTGAAGAAGGCGACCATGGTGAAGAAGTAGGATCTAGAGAAGATAAGATCCAACAAAGAACAAATTACAGAAATGGTGTCACGTGAGTTTCTAAACACATTACGAGACAAAGAACCACCTGATAATTCCAACGAGTACGGGAATATGCTGAAAGAAGGTATCATTAAAGCAGGACAATCAGCCTCATTTCACGTGCAGCCGAAGTGATGTTAAGAATAATTAATACGAGACTTAAAAAAGTAATGGAGGAGAATCTAGGCGAGGAGCAGTTTGGCTTTAGACGGAATACGGGCACCAGAGGTGCAATAGGGCTCCTACGAACCTTGGGAGAAAGGTTTATTGAAAAAGGAAGAGACCTATATATGTGCTTCATCGATCTAGAAAAGGCATTTCACAATGTCATTTGGAACAAGCTGGCGACTATAATGAGGGAAAAGAGAGTGGACTGGAAACCAGAAGCCTCAGTTAAAGTGAGAGGAGGAAGTACAAACTGGACTGGACTAGGAGAAGGAGTAAGACAAGGATGCTGTCTATCACCTACCCTTTTCGACCTCTACTTGGAAAATACGATTGACCAATGCTCATTAGATGACAAAGGAGTAGAAATTGGAGGAAGAAGAGTAGGTTGTTTGAGGTTTGCTGATGACATGGTCCTTCTAGCCACAGGGGAAAAAGAATTACAGGACGTGATGGACACCATTGAGGCTAACGGAAAAAATTATGGAATGAAATTTAACACAAAAAAACAAAAGTATTGGCACTAGGAGGAAATAAAGAAATAAAAATTATGCTGAATGGAGACATATTAGAACAGGTGCAAAATTTTAAGTATCTTGGAAGCAGAATAGACACCGACTGGAAGTGCACCACAGAAATTAAAACAAGGATAGCAATGGCAAAAGAGGCATTTTATAAGAAAAGGAGAATTTTCTACAGCGGTCTGGACGGAGAACTCAGGAAGAGACTCGTAAAATGTCTTGTATGGAGTGTTCTTAAAAAACTCATGTCAGAATTAAGCAAATCTCGCTTTGTTTTTGTTTTTTGAATTTAGTTTAATTATTTTGCAAAGGTATACAAAATACTATTAAGAGCAATGGTTTATGATACAAATCACAATAATTACTAAAAAATATAACACCAGTACTGTCATCAACTAGATTACATAAAATGCATTCTTCTTATTCTGTGGCATTTTCAGGTTCAGTTGGCCAGGAAAATAGTTCTGTGTAGAAATACTTGTGCTCTTGATGAATGTAGGGTTCGATTTTCTTTAGATCTTCAATCTTAGCTCTTTTGATGTGAACTTTCCTAGAAGAGTACGATTGTGATGATGGCGGAGAGGGGGGCATTGAACTGAGAGCCATGAAGGATGTGTGGAAGACCAGACCATTTATTGTCGAATACCTCTTCATGTAACCCTTTCTTTCATGGGAATAGACAAAGTGATAAAGAGCACTAATTAAAAACTTAATTGTTTCATTTCCAGATTTGCTTTTCGTCTCTTCAGAGGTAGCATACTTTGCAATGGCCACCAGCTTTTGAAATCCAGAATTTCTGTGGTTGTCACTTCTTTACCACAAACTTTCCTGGTACAGAACTCTCTATAATATGACGAGCAACCTCGTGCACTGAATAAATTCCATCATTTTTTGGAGATGTTTTGCGATGATTCCAAAATCACGGTCACAAGGTGAAAAACTGTGACCTCTCCCACGGAAAAATTATTGTATTTTCTTAAATCGACCTGTGTCTGCGAGTGAGAGAAGATATCGAGAAAGTGTCTGATTTTTGTTTTGGCCTGTGCAATTATCTGAAAATAAACAGAGCTCTGTTTTATTTTGAGGCACCTCTTTTATAAAATCTGATAAAAAAGAACAGACCTCATCTGGGTACTTTCTGCCATTCCCTTCATGGTAAATGTACAATATACTCTTCTTTTCATTAATGTTACTGATGCAGAATACATTAACAGTAAGATGTCTTAAACAGAAAAGCTCCTGAACTGGAACCTTTGGTAGGGTTATATTCTGCATGTAGTCAATTGCGATGGACAAAACATGGCTGTCTTTTTGCCTCTCTACAGATAAATCAAGCTTTAGAACAGAATACAACTTCCTACTCCTGCGTTTAAGTATTAATAGTTCGGCTGTAGCTGTCCTTTTAGCAACCTCATTAAGATGTGGGGCTTTAATTTTCTGCTTAAGTTCTTCACAGGTACAACACACACTTACTTGAGGCCTATCAAATCTGTAGCCAAAACTCTTGTTAAAATCATTCCAGTATGGGTAGTATGAGACAGTTCTGAATTCAGGATATTTCGTTCTGAACAGTTACCACACTAGAATGAGATTTTCACTCTGCAGCGGAGTGTGCGCTGATATGAAACTTCCTGGCAGATTAAAACTGTGTGCCCGACCGAGACTCGAACTCGGGACCTTTGCCTTTCGCGAAAGGCAAAGGTCCCAAGTTCGAGTCTCGGTCGGGCACACAGTTTTAATCTGCCAGGAAGTTTCATATCAGCGCACACTCCGCTGCAGAGTGAAAATCTCATTCTGGAAACATCCCCCAGGCTGTGGCTAAGCCATGTCTCCACAATATCCTTTCTTTCAGGAGTGCTAGTTCTGCAAGGTTCGCAGGAGAGCTTCTGTCAAGTTTGGAAGGTAGGAGACGAGATACTGGCAGAAGTAAAGCTGTGAGGACCGGGCGTGTGTCGTGCTTCGGTAGCTCAGATGGTAGAGCACTTGCCCGCGAAAGGCAAAGGTCCCGAATTCGAGTCTCGGTCGGGCACACAGTTTTAGTTACCACACTGTTTTTATTGATAGATGAGGGCTCAGGTAGCATATTTTGTCCTGAGAATACTGCGATTCATACAATGCGAAAGATCTAATATGATCGTGAATCGCCTCATGCATTTTAGGTGCAAGACATCTGGTAATACCTCTACCTCTTTTATCTTCTGGAGTACATCCAGCCATTTTTAAATCTCTAATTCTACTGGCTCGCTTTTTACTCACAGAAAAAACTGAAAGAAAAGCTTTCATGCACGCCTTCATTCGATCACTTCCTACAAGAATTTGGTAAGAGAAAGTAGCACTTTTCACTACCTTGGGATTAGGTCTACCTTCTGGTCTTCTCTGTTTAACTTCATCTACATCAATCAAGTCTTGTAGATACAAATCCTGGGCATTCTTACTAAGAATATTGTAAAATTTTGAAAACACATCCAAACGGTCGTCTTCCCCCAGATTGTCTAAACACTTTCTTGTACATCTAACAGAAGAAAGAAAAAGAAAGAAACAAATGAGTAACTGTTGCAGTAAACACAACTAGTACATGGTCGTTCTGAAGAAGAGGGAGGCTACCATTTAAAACAATTTTGGTTACCTATCAGTAATATTGTTATTAATTGTTTTAATTATAAACATAAGGTATAGCTTTGAAATAATAATGTATTTCTAAGTCATTAACACAAAAAAGGAACAAAATAATGGAAGCAAAGCGGCTTACCTGCAGGAAAATTCAGGATTTTTAGCCTCAACAATGTTGCCTCTGTGGTTAACGTAGCCTTCACCCCTAAGTCGAGCTGCTTGTACTTTGTTTGCCACATATAATGACGGATTTGCACCACGTTTTCTTTTGCATGGTTTGTCAGCGTAATCACCACTACACACGCTATCAATGTCACTCATTTTATCGTTTGATGTGAACTAATTGTCAACTGAACAGCAATGGAACAAAGGCTGTATATCACAGGTTAGAAAATAAGCGGCAAACTGAAACAGCTTTTTACAATGCTGCCAACAGATTTTTTTTTTAAAGAGACGAAATTGTCAGTGACATTCGTCCATTTAAAAAGAAACTGCGATCTTTGGTCTGGGATTCTCGCTCAATGTGAGGCATTAGAAACGCCCTTTTAGAACTAATCGATAGGCATATCTATCGGGTTTCTGAAACAACAAAAAACTGAAAATCGGTGAAATGATGAGTTAAAGCCCTTTAAAAAAACTCGATTCATATGTACACATCCTTCACTTTGATGTTGGTTGAAAAATGGTTCAAATGGCTCTGAGCACTATGGGACTTAACATCTGAGGTCATCAGTCCCCTCGAACTTAGAACTACTTAAACCTAACTAACCTAAGGACCTCACACACATCCATGCCCGAGGCAGGATTCGAACCTGCGACCGTAGCGATCGCGCGGTTCCAGACTGAAGCGCCTAAAACCGCTCGGCCACAGCGGCCGGCTTTGATGATGGCACTGTACTGTTTGCCGCTAGTGCAGATAAACGTCAACGACTAATGGAATAGTTGAATAGAGTAATTTTGAAATTAGGCCCGAAAATCAACTGTATTAAGACTAAACAAAACTGTGATATTTTGTATATGTTAACAAGAGAGCCGGATTAGGTCATCTTCCAGTGCTCTGTCAAAGTGTTCTCGCAATATCATGTCTCCCATCTCATCTTCATCCACGTCCTTTTCCATTTCCATAATATTGCCCTCAAGTACATCTCCCTTGTATAGACCCTCTACATACTCCTTCCACCTTTCAGATTTTCCTTCTTTGCTTAGCACTGGTTTTCCATCAGAGCCGTTGACATTCACATTGTTGTTTTTCTTTCCTCCAAAGCCCTTCTTTACGTTTCCTGTAGCCAGTATCTAACTTTCCCTCAATTTTTCATGCTTCTACAGATGTAAATTTGTCTTCTAGCTGTCCCTGTTTAACTATTTTGCGCTTTCTGTCAATCTCATTTTTAGACGTTTGTGTTCCCTTTCGCTTGCTTCATTTGCTGCATTTTTAAATTTTCTCCTTTCCTGAATTAAGTGTAGTTCCACCTATGATATCCAGGGATTTCTACTAGTCCTTGTTTATTTTATCTGTTTGAACCTCTCCTGCCTTCACTGTTTCATCTCTCAAAGCTACCCTTCCTCTCCTACTGTATTCAATTCCTCTGTTTCAGTCAGCTGTTGCCTAACGCTTCCTTTGAATTTCCCAACCATTGTGGTTCTTTTAACTTATCAAAACCCCTTCCCCTAAATTCCCTACCTTTTTGTAAATTCTTTTGTTTTAATCTACACATTGTAACTTATAAGTTATGGCCACAGCCCACATCTGCCCCTGGAAATGTCTTACAGGTTAAAATCTAGTTCCGAAGTCTTTGTCTTTCCATTGTACGAGTATGACCAATCTGGAACCTTCCAGTGTCTTCAGATCTCTTCCACGTATACAGCCTTCTTTCTTGATTCTTAAGCCAAGTGTAAACGATGATTAAATTATTATGATCTGTGCAGTATTCTACCAGGCGGCTTCCTCTTTCACTCCTTACTCCCAGTCCATATGCTCCTAACTTTTTTTCTTCTCTTCCCCTGCCTATAATCGAATTTCAGTCATTAATCACAATTAAATTTTCCTCTCCTTTAACTGCGAGAAAAATTTATTTTATCTCACCACACATTCTTTCAACCTCTTAATCATCTGCGGAGCTAGTTGGTATATAAATCTGTACTACCTTTGTGGAGGAGTAGAAATGACATGTAGTGTTTTTGATATAAAAATGGGGAATTACAACCTGGACTTCCAATGTGTCTGAACATGAAATTGTACAATCATTATGTATTACCTGACGTTACCGTAGCCAGGTAACACGGAATTACTGTAAAATTTCGTGATCAGATACTTAGGAAACTCAGGTTGTAATTCCCCATTTATTACATCATAACCACTCCGACTCATTTTTACTTCTCTGTTTCTTCTTCTGGCCATCCATTCATTGTCTTCACCCGTTTTAATAACAAAAAATCATCAACTCGTTGTGTGAACTCCCTTGTTAACATGTAAAACATATCGTACTTTTGTTTAGTCTTATTACAGTTGATTTTCCGGCCTAATTTCAAAATTACTTTATTAAGTTATTCCATTTGTCGTTGACGTTTATCCGCACTAACGGCAAACAGTACAGTGCCACCATCAAAGTGAAGATGGTGCACATACGACGGTTGTTTGTTAGGTCCGGTAAAAAAGCAAGGAAAAATGTTTGTTTGGTAAACAACTCAGCTTACTTCCCGACATAATCTCCTTTGTGGGTTATTCGTGGTCCAGCGATCCTTCAGCTTTTCCACCCTACCAGAAAAATACATTCTGTTAAACCCTGCAAAATACTTGTTGACTCCAACGGTCGCTTCCTCCCAGCAAGCCAAACTTTCAAATCAGGGAACAGGAAGAAGTCACTTGGGGCTAGGTCTGGTGAACAGGGTGGATGAGGAAGCCTAATTCAGCCAATTTCCCTTGTTATCGTTGATGTGTGGGATGGTGCATTATCCTGATGAAAGAATCCTTTTTTGCTTGCCAACCTTGCTGTTTTTTCAGCAAATGGATCGAGTAATGAAGCATAATAGAGTCCAGTTACGGTTCTGTCTTTTTTCAAGTGATCTAAAAGCATTATCCTACGAGAATAAAAAAAAACTGTGGCCAGACCTTACAAGCTGACAAAATGTCTTTGACTCCGTCGGTGATCTTTCACCAGCCTTTGTCCGTTGTTCTGACTCTGGTGTGTAATGATGGATCTAGGTTTCATCAACAGTCACAAATCGGTGGAAAAAGTCTTGCTGGTTGCCATTACACATCGCCAGACATTGTGTTGAAATGTGCCCGATGCGCTTTCGGTCGACTTTGAGCAACCGCGGCACCCTCCTCGCATACAGGTTCATCAAAACCAGTTCTCCGTGCAGGATATTATGCACTAGCTCAGTTGAGATGCCTACAGTCTCAGTTGTCTCACGAATTTTTATTCGGCGGTCTTGCATTACCATATCATGAATTTTGTCAATGGTTTCCGTTGTAATGACCTCAACTGGACAACCGGAGCGCGCTTCGCCTTCGGTGCTCGTCCGACCACGTTTAAATTCATTAATCCAAAACTAAATAGTCTTGAATGATGGTGAAGAGTCCGCATGAACTTCATCCAATTCTTTTTTGATTTGTGCCGTAGTCCAACACTTCAAATGAAAATGTTTAATAATCGCCCAGTGGCAGTCGACACAGTGACAAATTTTGTCGGCTGCCAACGATTAACTGTTTGCTGCACATTGTTGAAATTCTGTAGACCATCCTTGGAATAATCATGCTTATCGACCATGAAGGCGCATTAAAAATGTTTCATTCTTTCATAGAAATTTATCAGACTTATCAAACCACCCTCTTAAAGTACTTTCCATTAACACGAATTCCTTGGACGCTTTTGCAATTTAAGGATTTACTCTGTGTAAGACGTGTATATTTCTATTGTCTATTGTCAGACCACAATTTATGAAAGCTGTTTATATTTTATTAATAGGATTAAGTAGGAATAATTAATATTTGTCATGTTGGAAATAATTGTGGCAGCAGGGAATGTCTGCACCAAAGTATTGTTGGCAGGAGAGACCGCACATTGATATAATTTTAAAAATGGCGGGAGAGACCGCGTATGGATACATTTTAAGAAAAGAGTGGGAAAGACCGCGCATCGATACATTTTGTAATGGTAGCAGGGAATGTCAGCACCAAAGTATTGTTGGCAGGACAGACCGCACATTGATATAATTAAAAAGGGCGGGAGAGACCGCGAATGGATACATTTTAAGAAAAGAGCGAGAAAGACCGCGCATTGATACATTTTGTAATGGTAGCAGGAATTGTCTGCACCAGAAAGCATTATTGGCGGGAGAGACCGCACTTTAGTGTTCGTAGGACGTCAGTAGTAAGCGAGAAGTGAAGCGAGTCGGTAGCAGGTCTGAAGCGAGAGGTTGAGAGGAGCGGTGTGCCTGCCAGCCACCAGCTATGATTTACACGAGATTATAAATGGATGTACAGAGACATCAGCTAACTATTATCATAAGAGGAACTAATATTATTGAATTGAAAGTTTGTAAAATCATTTCATTCAGAATATAATTAATTTTTACCAGCAATATTGCATTACTAATTATAATCCATCCCAAAAATCATCAACGTAAAACTTCGCAAAATTTTATTGTTGTCAAGAAAAAGTTTAACTATGAATTACGTAACTTAAGTAAAATTAATTAAAGAATAACGTCAGCTTTGGTAATAAATACAGCCACTTATTATGACAGCCCATCAGCAGCTAATAGAGTATAGTAAAAACAGAGTAAGTATATTCATGTCCCAGTTCGGTGTAGCAGTCAGATGGCGATCCAATAACAGTAAAAAAGGTAAGGAACAGTTTTGGGTTATTGCGGGTAACGACTGAGGGCCACGACGACTACACATTCTGTGTTTCGTAGAAATAATCAGAAAATCACTTTTAATAAGCAGCATTTAAATTTGTATGCGAAGATTGAGAAAGAGAATTAATTTCAAAGGGAAGATTTCATTTGTTATTATTAAGCAAGAGATAGAAATCCTAAGGGAAGGTTTCATAGGTTATTGTAAAAGGGAAGGTTGCGTAACAAAAGAGATATAGAGGAGGCGGGAAGGTTTCATCTGGAACCACCGAGAATACTTCTGGTGATGTTGAGTCTCCTTGCGTCATTGCGTCAATTTAGAATATCGCCTTACCTTGAAGAATTCTTATGGAAGCAACTGTACTGACTTTTATATTCTTCACTTTACCGGCTTATGTTCACTCAGTGGGTTGTTTCTCTAGGGCTTCTGGCACAAGTTTCAATTGAATCTCTCAAATTCTATAAAACCATCCATACAGAATTCTGAGTTCTCTGCTTCCATTCAAGATCCGCAAATGGTCCTTTGTGCTATATAAACTTCTAAAGCCAGCTCTTTCCTCTGCTTGATTAAAATCCAATGTTTTCTTTCCTATGCGATCAGTCTTGTAGCTTTTTTGTCTTATCTCTTTCCGTCACCGTGAAGCAGACAGATCACAGCACTGTTCCAGTTTCGGGGAATCGTCTTCCTCTGCAAATATCATGTAAAATGTTTTGGTGTTACTTGCCCTCCGTCAACTCCAGCCGCCTTTCTTACGTTCACACCTCAAATTACATCGCTGACGGAGTGTGATTATTTTCACTATCAACTATTTGCGTTTCTAATTCAGCTCGAACTGCACAGACGTTTGAAGAAGTATCGAAATGTATCTACAATTTTCTCTCTGTTGTTAGCTACTGAGCTGCCTACCACCTTGACTAATGAAATATGGAGTCTACACGACAAAGCTTTCTTCAAAGTCTTTTTGTTTTAAGTCGTTAATCTTATCATGTTTTCACTACATCGTCTCACACTCCTTCGAATACATTTCTCATTGACAAAACCATCTGTTCCGAAGAATTTCTGTTATTATAATGTGTGAAAGGTGATGTGTAGGAATTGCTAATTCACATTTGTATATTAAAAAATCAAGACAAAAATCTTAAAAAGCTTGTCCTGAATCCAAGTAATTTTAAAACAATAAAAGGAATAAACATAAAATTATAAGACAGGGCAGCAGTTTTATAAAGTTAACTGGCAACATGTCATACGCAAAAGAGAGATCTATAACTCTAAAATAAAAAAAAGAACCCTCAGGGTACTTGGATACAGGTACAAGCTTTTCAAGACTTTTGTCTTGAATTATTCCGGCAGGTTTACAACCTGGCCCTGGCTCTCTCCCGCTGATGCTTTTAATAGCACACTGTTCCGATCTTGTTGACTCATACAATACGAATGCGTGCCACTGCATGACTGTTACTAATGATGGTGTTTTTCAGTGCATAGTCAACCCCTTTTTTACAATTTGAACGGAAGGTTGTCTTAAAATGCGGCAACATGTTCCCTATACAGCACTTTCAGTGGACTGACATACGTTCATTTTTACTATCAGAGTAGGGTCACCTTACATGATTTCTTCAATTTTTATAAATGTTTTATATTTCTGCATTACTGTACAAAATTTTTTGGGCGGTTTTTTTCCTCTGCTTGCTTACAGATCTAAAGATGGCTGTTGTTCACAACCGAGACTAGTCACCATGCTTTAATTGAATAATGTAAATTGCGGTATAGGCAATAAAAGTTTTTATATTAAAAATTATTTATTCAGTAAACTGGTATCTAATTTTGCTCTGTAGCTAACTAATATATGATGATTTAAAATCTTAGACTGGTTTTAGGAGTTTTGTAACCTCTACAATTTCCTTATTGCTGGATAAAATGTGAAATGTAGTCACATATTTTTTTAGTTACATTTGGTCCTTGTCAAGTCTATTTTTTTCTGGAAGAAGTGTCGGGATCAGACAAACGGTTACTGCGGTCAAATTCTAGTAACATCGTCACCCTGGTATCATATTCGAAGTAAACTCCTGAATAATCGTTATTTAGTTTTTGTTCTATTTTCGCATTAAAATCTCTCATTATCATTTTCCCGTTGGTTATGATGTCATTTACCTTCTTCTGTAAGGCTCCCTAAAGTTTTACCTCCTCATCGGAACGGGAGAAAGTTGGTGTACTCACTTACGAGGGAATCTCCCCATCGCACCCCCCTCAGATTTAGTTATAATTTGGCACAGTGGGTAGGCCTTGAAAAACTGAACACAGATCAATCGAGAAAACAGGAAGAAGTTGTGTGGAACTATGACAAAATAAGCAAAATATACAAACTGAGTAGTCCATGAGCAACATAGGCAACATCAAGGATGATGTGAACATAGGCGCGCAGTGGTCCCGTGGTTAGCGTGAGCAGCTGCGGAGCAAGAGGTCCTTGGTTCAAGTATTCCCTCGAGCGGAAAATTTACTTACTTTATTTTTGCAAAGTTATGATCTGTCCTTTCGTTCATTGATGTCTCTGTTCACTGTAATAAGTTTAGCGTCTGTGTGTTGCGACCGCACCGCAAAACCGTGCGATTAGTAGACAAAAGGACGTGCCTCTCCAATGGGAACCGAAAATATTTGATCGCAAGGTCATAGGTCAACCGATTCCTCCACAGGAAAAAACGTCTGATGTATTCTATACGACACTAGTGACGGCATGTGCGTCACATGACAGGAATATGTTGTCGCCCCACCTAACTTGCACACTTGGCGAATGGGTAAAAAGATTCTTCTACCTTGCCCGATTTAGGTTTACTTGTGGATGTGATAATCGCTTCCAAAAAAGTGATGAAAACATAAGAGTGTGTCACATAAACTGCAACAAATGAATGCAACAGTTTCACAGTCGCACAGTTTTTTCTGTGCTCTGTCAAAACATATGTTTTTAACGTTTTCAAATTTTTCCGTGTGTAGACCGTCAAATCCTGCATATGTCCAAGCAAATCTGAACATGTCCTAGAATTTGGGAGAGCGAAGTTGATTATGTGTGAGTGCCTGAACTTTGATAATTGTCTGAACCAAGGACCTCTCATTCCGCAGCTGCTCACGCTAACCACGGAACCACGACGCTCCTGTGCTCACAGCACCCTTAATGTTGCCTTTGTTGCCCATGGACTACTCAGTTTGTATATTTTGCTTATTTTTTCATAGTTCCACACAACTTCTTCCTGTTTTCTCGATTGATCTGTGTTCAGTTTTTCAAGGCCTATCCACTGTGCCAACTTATAACCAAATCTGAGGGGGGTGCGATGGGGAGGTTCCCTTGTTAGATGATTTCCGTAGTATATTTTTAAAAAGGTCTTGCTGTTCAGTCTCAGAGTCCTTTAATGTCTTTCATAGTTTTTTTCAAATCTTTTGTTTCCAATAAAACCTACACCTAAACTCTATCTCCCTCTTTTCTCTGCTCCTCTGTAATAAAATGTGTGTCCCGTTTTTAATGCTTTTCGATATTAATTTTTTCACCTTGGTTCTAATAACCGTATTTATACTTACTTGATCTTATTTAATTTCTCTTTAAATCCAGCTACCTTATTTCGAACTCCACAGTTATGCAGTTTATTGTTTCTTAATGAAAAATAGTTGAAGCAAATGTGTTGATATTGCTATCAGTAGAGCGAAATTTCGTGTAGCAAAGTGCGTGAGCAGAGTAGTCATTGTCTGAGTCGCTCGGTTCACTACTAACGGGATTGTTTCACCTGTGCCTGAATACCAACGTCCTAAGAAGTCAGTCATGTCACTGGGATCTCTAACAACTGTCCGAAAACCTCACCTGCCAGGATGCAAAGAGTTTGGCAAAGCACGGGGATAGTGCTAAAACCTATTCAAACAGCTATCTCAGCATGGACCTGAATGATACTACATCATAGGGTCGAGTATCAACATGACCAGGTCGTGACACGATAGCGCGCCAGATGAGCCACGAAGTCTTCAGTCAACAACGCCCTTTGGCATTAGGCAGCCTTTGGATCTCCTGTAAAAAATAAAATAAAATAAAATAAAATAAAAATGGTTCAAATGCCTCTGAGCACTATGGGACTTAACTTCTGAGATCATCAGTCCCCTAGAACTTAGAACTACTTAAACCTAACTAACCTAAGGACATCACACACATCCATGCCCGAGGCAGGATTCGAACCTGCGACCGTAGCGGTCGCGCGGCTCCAGACTGTAGCGCCTAGAACCGCTCGGCCACTCCGGCCGGCTCTCCTGTAATACATTTGGTATAGAGGGTAGCAGACTTTGACATATACTTCTTTGTTCCTCATAGAGTAACACACCAAGATTGTTACCTCAGAGGTGCTAACATCTAACCGGCATGTATGGACACTGGGTGTCTGGAATCGACACTGGGACCCATTCTGGTTGGTTCCCTTAGTCCTAACAAGCGCTCGATAGACGAAAGATCTGAGGAATGGAAAGTTGTTCATGTCAGATCAGTTCATAAGAAAGCAAATAGAAGTCTGTCTATCTATCTATCTATCTATCTATCTATATCCGGATCCTGCTCCAGTTACTGCAAATAGAAGTAACCCACTGAATTAGAGACCTATATCATTCACATCGATTTGTGGAAGGGATTTTCGAATGTATACAATGTTCCAACATTATAAAATATCTGGAAGAAAACGATCTTTGTTGGTACAAGCCACCACGGATTCAGAACACGTCATTCTTGTGAAACACAACTGGTTCTTTACTCACACGAAGTAACGAGTGTTACGGACAGGAGATCTCAAGTTGATTCCCAATTTATAGATCTCCAGAAGGCTTTTGACACCGTTTCTCAAGAGCGTCTTCTAACCAAACTGTGTGCGACTGGATTCGCGATTTCCTGTCAGAAATGTCATAGATCGTCGTAACTGACGGTAAGTTAAACCGAAGTGTTATCTGGGGTTCCCGAAAGAAGCATTATAGGCCCTCTTCTCCTCTTAATCTATGTAAATGATTTAGGAGACAATTCGAGCAGCCCTCTTAGGTTGTTTGCAATTAACACTGCCGTTTACCGTCTAGTAAAGTCTTCAAAAGATCAAAACGAATTTCAAAATGATTTAGGTGGAATATTTGTGTGGAAGGGTTTCCCGAACTGTGTGAAGTGAATAAGTGCTCTGCAAAAGCTATTAATAACATGGTGTAATTTTCCGACATTCTGTCGGCACTTTTTACGGTCTCCTTGCAAGTTTTCTTACACTAGTTCTACGTCTGGCTCGGTTTTTGAGAATTTTTTGACTCATCCGATCGCTCTTCATCCGTAGTTCATGATCTTTCCCTGACATGTGATTCTGTACTGTGTTGAGAATTGGTTTTACTTTGACATCTTTACGGATATCATCAGAGCTTTTCCTGCTCCGTAGTGTGTATCCAGCTGCTGTTTCGTAACTCGCCTCTCAATGCTCTTTGTTATCCGCTCGTCATCTCTACGGAGTGGCTAAGCTTTACTGCCACACAAGGGGGTAGGTTCGATCAAGATGTTGTATCACTTGAGTCCGTCTTTGAGACCTGAAAGCAAAACATTTAGTCCTACCAGCCGGTTGCTGGCCAAAAGGCAGCAAGTGTGGCTATGGGGCTGCCACATTTCCGCTACCAGATGTTTGTCGGTTCTCTTTTCGAACATGGCTGATCGTAATGGGATCCTTAGTGTATAGGATTGACGGAGGACACTGAAGAAGTTCAAAGAATGACAACTCGTTTTGTATTATTGTGAAACACGGTAGAGAGCGCCCGAGATGTAACAAGAGAATTGAGGTGGCAATCATTAAATCAAAGGAGTTACCGCGAGATCTTTTCACGAAATATCAACCAACGTTTTCATTCGAGTGACAAAATACTTTGTTGACTCCCGCCTACTTAGGGCTAAATGACCAACATAATATGAGAAATCGGATCTCTTACAGAAAGATTTAGTATTCATTTCCAACGTGCTATTCGGAGTATTAACGACCGAGAAATAGGTTGAAAGTGATTTGATGCTCCTTCAGCAAAACACTGAAGTGTGAACTGCAGAGTAACCATGCAGATGTAAATGTAGAAGATGTTGTTACACCTAAAGCTGACGTCACGTTCTGTATTTGCATTCGCAACGTAAGTCTCACTGGCTTCAAAAGCCTGGCTTCCCCGGAAGCCAAATTTGGTTTTGGAATATATTCTGACGTATGCGCTGAGTGAATTATCTCCAGTACTAAAACAAAATTTTGTACAAATAATTCGCTAGGTGAGCAAGTGCCAGATTAAATTTATGACTAAGCTGCACACATGGTGAAGTCAAAGTAGTATGAATATAATGTTGCACGGCGTCGTGCGCCCAGAATATCTGATTTGGGATATATTGTAACAATCATAACCACTCTCAATAGTTCCACTGCTGACAATAGCTATCAAATTAGGTGAGAACCTAGACGTTTGGCGAGCGTACATTATAACAGATCCTTTCAAAAAGTAATTTCTTCACGACCATTGATTCAGGTGTACGTCAGAGCCGAAATGTGAAGCAACTTCCAGTATGTAGCGTCTGTGTCAATATAACCTGCAGTGCCTCGTATTCATTAGGAGCAGAGCCCTATATAATTTGGAGCGCGACTTATTTAAGAGCACATCGCAGGATTCGCCTCAAGTGATGTAGGGAAAGCAAGGAAAGTCTGTACCAGAATAGCAAGCCAAGGATTTGAACCCTGCTCCTCCCGAACACGAAACAAATGCCTCCTTATTCGCTGCTCCACGTGGCTCGATCACGCTGCATTTGCTTTCAGTTTTTCTTGCTTTTAGAAAATAATATTAATTCGTTAATTATGAGTAATAGTAAGGAAAATAAGTGATATGTAAGATCCCGTGGATTACACAACGGATGTCGTGAAACGTGCTCGCATTTTGGTCTGCTAAACGCAGGAAATTTCAAATGGGCTGAAGGCAATACGGAATAGCTGTAGCTGTTTACACTTAACCATCACTTGTTCAGAAGCGCCAGTTGGAAATTCGGTTGAAACAATCATTAGGGTTGCCTTAGAAAGAAGCTTCATCCTGAAAACATTACCGAAACATGAAGGAGGTGAGACATCAAATAGGTAGAGCTCTTAAAACCATCCAAAAGCTTATACAAATTACAAATGATCAACATGAAGGAGGTGAGACATCAAATAGGTAGAGCTCTTAAAACCATCCAAAAGCTTATACAAATTACAAATGATCAAATTCGCAAAATTCCAAAAACTCAACTTTGACAAATTTTCATCATAGTCGACTTAACATTTTGACTTACTGTTAATTTTGTCATTTGACCTTGTTTTGTGAAAATGGTTTACTTGAAGCCAGTTGCGTCTTTTCATTGTTTCAGAGCTACAATTGTGGCTCCCCACAAGACCGTTTTTAAAAACTATATGTTGAAATTAACGCAGTGTAAAGATGTCATTACGAGAATAATGTCAAACTTCTCTTAATTTTGACCTAGTTGTGGAAAAGCTCTGACGCCATTTCTTGAGCTCTGAACAAAAATTGAAATTTTTGATGAAAAGTATCGTTCTCTGACTGAGTTACAAAACAAATGAGTGGTTATGGAAGATATTGTTTTATATTAACGAAACATATGAACAGGCTTTATTTAAAATTACGAAGTGAATACCAGCTACTGCCTGGTTTGTACATTCATATTAAATCCGTTACACAAAAAATTGTTTTCTCTCAGTCTCAACTGAACAAAAAATGTTTCGCGCATTTTAATAGTTGAGAAACATTCATTCAGCAATCAGAGACACCGTTTCCGATAGATTCCGCTACTGAACCTTTGAGTGCTTTAAAAATAAATTGAGTCTAGATTTTCAGATTTTGATGCAATTGCCAACGATATCAAGATTTTTCGAAATCATTTTAACACAGATGTAGAAACTTTTGCCACATAACTTCAGATTCAAATGGTTGATTTGCGATGTAGGGATTTTTGTAAAGATAACTATTTATATTCATCATTGCTGGAATTTTATAAAAGTCTTTCACTGACACAGTTTGATCAGCTGCATAAGTTTTCTCGTGGCTTTGGTCAGCTTCCGCCACTCCTTACCTATGTGAAAAAAGTTTTCTCCAAAATGAAACACAATAAACATTTACAGATATAAACTAACGGATGAGCATTTGAAGTTGCTGCTGATAATTTCCACTAGTAAACTTGATCCACAACTGCAGACAGTTGAAAGTGAGAAGTTACAGCTACATAAATCTCTTTAACCATGATTACAATGCTTAATTTCATTATGTGAATTGACTATGTATCTCACTTAGGTACTATAAATTTTCAGGAAATCTCATATAATTAATTACAGTTAAAAATTTCAACTGCATTATGCACTAAAGCGCCAAAGAAACTGCTATAGGCATGCGTATTCAAATACAGAGATACGCAAACAGGCAGAATACGGCGCTCCGGTCGGCAAGGCCTATATAAGACAATAAGTATCTGAAGCAGTTATTACATCGGTTACTGCTGATTCAATGGCAGGTTATCAAGATTGAACTGAGTTTGAACGTCGTGTTATAGTCGGCGCACGAGCGGTGGTACACAGCATCTTCGAAATAGCGATAAAGTGGGGATTTTCTCGTATGACCATTTCACGAGTGTACCGTGAATATCAGAACTCTGGTAAAATATCAAATCTCCGACATCGCCGCGGCCAGAAAAATATCCTGCATGAATGGGACCAACGACGACTGAAGAGAGTCGTTCAACGCGACGGAAGTGCAACTCTTCCGCAAACTGCTGCATATTTCAATGCTGGGCCATCAACAAGTGTCAGCGTGTGAACCATTCAACGAAGCATCATCGATATGTGCTTTCGGAGCCGAAGGCCCACTCGTGTGCCGAGCGAGGTGGCGCAAGTGATTAGCACACTGGACTCGCATTCGGGAGGACGATGGTTCAATTCCGCGTTCGGCCATCCTGATTTAGGTTTTCCGTGATTTCCCTAAATCACTCCAGGCAAATGCCGGGATAGTTCCTTTGAAAGGGCACGGCCGACTTCCTTCCCCGTCCTAACCTAATCCGATGAGACCGATGACCTCGCTGTTTGGTCTCTTCCCCCAAACAACCCAACCCAACCCACTGGTGTAGCCTTGATGAGTGGACGACACAAAGCTTTACGCCTCGCCTGGGCCCGTCAACACCGACACTGAACCTTTGATGACTGGAAACCTGTTGCCTGATCGGACGAGTCTCGTTTCAAATTGTATCGAGCGGATGGACGTGCACCGGTATAAAGACAACTTCATGAATCCATGGACCCTGCATGTCAGCAGGGTACTGTTCAAGCTGGTGGAGGCTCTGGAATGGTAGGGGGCGTGTCCAGTTGGACTGATATGGGACCCCTGATACGTCTAGATACGACTCTGACAGGTGACACGTACATAAGCATCCTGTCTGGTCACCTTCATCCATTCATGTCCATTGTGCATTGCGATGGACATGGGCAATTCCACTAGGACAATGCGACACCCTAAAAGTCCAGAATTGCTACAGAGTACGTCCAGGAACATTCTTCTGAGTTCAAACACTTCCGCTTGCACCAAACTCCCCAGATATGAACATTATTGAGCATATCTGGGATGTCATGCAACGTGCTGGTCAGAAGAGATATCCGCCCCCTTGTACTCTTTCGGATTTATGGTCCGCCCTTTAGGATTCGTGGTGTCAGTTCCCTCCAGCATTACTTGAGACATCAGTCGAGTCCACGCCACGTCGTGTTGCGGCACTTCTGCGTGCTCGCGGGGGCCCTACACGATGTTAGGCGGGTGCACCAGTTTCTTTGACTCTTCATTGTATATGTTAGTTAGTGTGTATCGCAATTGCTCGTAAAATTAAAAATAACTGATTATTGAACGTATTTTGCACGATTTATTTGTACTGTAAATTTTACACTGTACAGTGTTACTTCGCTTAATGAATGTGATTCGTTCGCGAATATTACTGGTAATTAACATTCGTAAGTATCCATGTAGAATATGTCAAAGCGTTGCACTCCAAAAGAACAGGTACTCAAACAGATTTATGATACAGTATTGCAATTTTTTATTTGTAGTACAATACATTTTAGAAGAAAGTTGTATAATAAATATACTTGTTTGTGCCTGTGTTTTAAAATTTTGTCGAATAAGGGGCATAGTATTATCCTAAATTAAATTCATAGCGTGCATAGCGACTGCCTTTTTGGCATCTTAAATGAACTCAAGACAGTTAACGACGACAAACGAGAATTGGATTGAATTGTTTGGGGCAGGGGACCAAACAGGGAGGTCATCGGTCTCATCGGATGAGGGAAGGACGTCGGCTGTGCCCTTTCAAAGGAACCATCCTGGCATTTGCCTGGAGCGATTTAGGGAAATCACGGAAAACCTAAATCAGGATGGCCGGACGCGGGATTGAACCGTCGTCCTCCCGAATGCGAGTCCAGTGTGCTAACCACCGCGCCACCTCGCTCGGTCGAGAATTGGAATTCATAAATACAGTGTATACTAGAAGGGAATGTGTAGGTTATCACCCGTCGGCGAAGAAAAGATCTTCCAACGGTTGCAGAGAATTTGCGACATCTTCGCAGAAGCCCGATTAGTGGTACGGGTGATAAAAATTGTGGCCCGACGCCCATTGCGATCACTATACAACTTATTCACTACAACATGTCCGGGCTTGTACTGTACAATGCGGTAGGTTATATAGGGGAACGCGTGCCTTGACGTTCATTTACAGTGGGCAAAGAAACCGATTCAGGACAGAAGGGGCTTTTTGAAATGCCTATCAAAGACTGAAAAGATAACACTAAACAGACGCTTTACGCGAAATATTGTTTGTTAGAAGAGGCAGTTTGTACCATTTTCTTCTATTAATTGTGCCAATCAATTTTTATGGGAGGTCCCCGATAAGAAAGGATTAACTGCAATAAAAAAAAAATTACGGTGGGCCGCATACCACGCATGCGTGACTCGTTACTGCCGGCCGGATTCGTGAGGGTCGCGGGCCGGTGTGGCAGTAGTTTGGAGATACCAGCAGTGCAGGTTTCGTGAGTTCGGCCTTCGCCTTGCGTTAGGTTACAGTGTATTCGCCTAGGTTACGGGTGAGTGAGTACGCCTTCACAAGAATGCTTACACTCTACGAAATTCAGTTTGCTTTTGCAGTCACAGTCAACTTGCTGTAAGCAGTCAGATGGAGATCCGTCCCTTTCTAGCAATTATAAAACAATTTGCACGTTCGTTGGACCAGTGTTGTTAGAAGAGACATCATTCACCTATTTTAGAAGTGCGGATTAGGTTTGTATGTCGTTGTCACCGAAAGAACCTTGTTCTTTTGAATGACTAACAAAATACACTTATTTTTTTCAGCTGATCGGACGAAGACCAGCGGACAACGTATTTATCCTTATTAGGAATCAACGGGGAAGATCAGTTTGGAGACAGGGTTGTAGCATCTCCCCGATGTTATTCAATCTGTATATTGAGCAAGCAGTAAAGGAAACAAAAGAAAAATTTGGTGTGGGTATTAAAACCCATGGAGAAGAAATAAAAACTTTGAGGTTTGCCGATGACATTGTGATTCTGTCAGAGACAGCAAAGGACTTGGAAGAGCAGTTGAACGGAATGGACAGTGTCTTTAAAGGAGGATATAAGATGAACATCAACAAAAGCAATACGAGGATAAGGGAATGTAGTCGAATTAAGTCGGGTGATGCTGAGGGAATTAGATTAGGAAACGAGACGCTTAAAGTAGTAAAGGAGTTTTGCTATTTGGGGAGCAAAATAACTGATGATGGTCGAAGTAGAGACGATATAAAATGTAGACTGGCAATGGCAAGGAAAGCGTTTCTGAAGAAGAGAAATTTGTTAACATCATGTATAGATTTAAGTGTCAGGAAGTCGTTTCTGAAAGTATTTGTATGGAGTGTAGCAATGTATGGAAGTGAAACATGGACGATAAATAGTTTGGACAAGAAGAGAATAGAAGCTTTCGAAATGTGGTGCTACAGAAGAATGCTGAAGATTACATGGGTAGATCGCATAACTAATGATCAAGTATTGAATAGAATTGGGGAGAAGAGAAGTTTGTGGCACAACTTGACTAGAAGAAGGGATCGGTTGGTAGGACATGTTTTGAGGCATCAAGGGATCACAAATTTAGCATTGGAGGGTAGCGTGGAGGGTAAAAATCGTAGAGGGAGACCAAGAGATGAATACACTAAGCAGATTCAGAAGGATGTAGGTTGCAGTAAGTACTGGGAGATGAAGAACCTTGCACAGGATGGAGTAGCTTGGAGAGCTGCATCAAACCGGTCTCAGGACTGAAGACCATAACTACATAACAACAGGAATCAACTGTTAATCATTCTGCTTAAGCTAACTATCGATCTTTATCATACTTCTGTGTGTATTTTGTTGTCCTTAGACTTTCATTTCTTCTTTCTGCGTTTATTTTCTCGTCATCGTGCCCTGTGGTTCTCTGCTCTTCCCCATAACTCATGTCGCTATAGCCGTATTCCTATTTTTTAGTTTGATTCTGGTTGAGAAGTAACTCTCACTACCTTTTTAAAATTTCATCAAATGTGTTTAATTTTCAAATTTCTGTTAATTGTGCCATTAATGTCATCGAACCTCCAAACTTTTTTGCGTTTCTTAACCTCTAGTTCTAAAGATAATTTTTTCTGTTTGTTAACCTCTAGTTGTAAAGATAATGTGTTTACTAGAAAAACGATTAAATTCACAGTCCCATTTTTTTAATTTTCAGTTCTTATTTTGCTCTGATAGTTCTAACTGTTTAAATGATTAGAACATAATTGTTTTTAAAGATGAAAAACTAAGTCTAAGCTCCATAACCATCGAGCGAAGTTCATTAATGGCTCATTGTATGCTATACTTACCGTCGGTAATATTACGTCGTAATCAGCTAGCAAAACATATTTAAACATTTAGTATCACGTAAATTGTTTGTGTGTATGTGAATTGTTACATGCATTGCCATAACGCGTAAATCGTTATAAGAAACTAGGTTTAGGTGAACGAAACGAGTATAATACGTATCTGATACTAACTTGTACACAAGACGATGAGCCACGGTTGAAGCACGAAGGTTCCTCTGTGATGTTTTGAACAGCAGCTTCATGGTATTTCACCGGTCCCGTTGTTATTCTCCAAAAGACAAAATACTGACGAATATAACCCAAATATTGTAGGCAGCATTCCTTCGAGAAATCGTTAGTTATTTATAAGGTCTATGCTTTACAAGACAACAAAGGATCTCTTTAACATTATCGAGTTTGTGCGGTCGGGTTAGGGCAGATAATCCAGGGAAAATGTTGTCCCCCGTCATTGATGATGGAGTAACTATTTCACTGTGTGACAAGCCTACAAAATTCTCTGACAGATTCGTGAGTAATATGTGTATAGTCCATGTTAAATAGGAGATCCAAACCCGAACCAATCACGCACAGAGCGCATCCTGTTTCTTGCCAAAGAGAGTATGGAGACCTGGTTGCATCGTTATTAAAATAAATGGTATTATTTGCCTCTTTAAGGTCCGCACAGTCTTTTTGGAACCGTATTAGTAATGGAATGTTACCGTCTCGAAGAAGGCCACATTGCATTTCTAATTCAACATTCACGTGTGGGCCGGCCGGTGTGGCAGAGCGGTTCTAGGCACTTCAGTTTGGAACTGCGCGACCGCTACGGTCGCAGGTTCCAATGCTGCCTCGGACATGGATGTGTGTGATGTCCTTAGGTTAGTTAGGTTTAAGTAGTTCTAAGTTCTAGGGGACTGATGACCACAGATGTTAAGTCCCATAGTGCTCACCGCCATTTCAACCATTTACGTGTGGAACAGTGGTAATGTTCGTGAACTACAGTATTTGCATCTATTATGTTGATCTACGTATTGCACATACGCATGTTTCAGGTCAGAAAACAATGCCAGGTCAGAGTCCACATTTTAAGAGAATCCTTACTAACAAGGACCCTCTCTCCCATATGTTGTTGTTGTGGTTTTCAGTCTGAAGACTGGTTTGATGCAGCTACTCTATCTTGTGCGTCCCTCTTCATCTCCGAATAACTACTGCAACAGACATCCTTCAGAATCTGCTTACTGTATTCATCTCTTGGTCTCCCTCTTCGATTCCCCTCCACGTTTCCCTCCAATACTAAATTGGTTTAGTATTGGAGGGCAACCTGGAGGGTAAAAATCATAGAGGGAGACCAAGAGATGAATACACTAAGCAAGATTCAGAAGGATGTACTTTGCAGTAGGTACTGGGAGATGAAGAAGCTTGCACAGACAGGATAGAGTAGCATGGAGAGCTGCATCAAACCAGTCTCTGGACTGAAGACCATAACAACAACAACACTAAATTGGTGATCCCTTGATGTCTCAGAATGTGTCCTATCATCCGCTCCTTTCTTTTGGTCAAGCTGTAGCACAGGTTTCTTGTCTTCCCAATTCTGTTCAGTAATTCCTCATTAGTTACGTCATCGACTAGTCTAGTCTTCATCATTCTTCTGTAGCACCACATTTCTACAGCTTCTTTTCTTTTTTTGTCTGGACTGTTTATCGTCCATGTTTCACCTTCTTACATTGTTACACTGCAGACAAATACCTCCAGAAAAGACTTCCTAATACTTAACTCTCTATTCGATGTTAACAGATTTCTCAAATAGCAAAACTCATCTACTTCTTTAAATATCTCGTTTCCTAAACTAATTCCCTTAGCATCTCCTGATTTAATTCGACTACATTCCATTGTCCTTGTTTTGCTTTTGTCATTGTTCATCTTATATCCTCCTTTCAAGACACTGTCTGTTCTGTTCATCGGCAAACCTTAACCCTTTACCGCTTGCTCAATATACAGTCAACCGTTGCCCAATGCTTCCTGTGAAACTCTCAACAACCTCTTGTTCCTTCGACTTCTCCAGGTCCTATCTGCTTAATTTCCTGCCGTTATCAATTTCTTTACTTTTAATCTACAGTTCATAACCAATAAACTGGGGTCAGAGTCCACATCTCCCGTGAAACATCTTACACTTTAAAATCTGACTCCTAAATCTTGTCTGACTCTTATATAATCTATCTGAAACCTTCCGGTGCCTCCAGTCTCTTGCACGTATACAGCATTCTTTCATGCTTCTTAAACCAAGTGTTAACGATGATTAAATTATGCTCTGTGCAAAATTCTACCAGGCGGCTTCGTCTTTCATTCCTTTCCCCCAATCCATATTCACCTATTTTTCCTTCTCCTTCTTTTCCTACTATCGAATTCCAGTCCCCCATGACTATTAAATTTTCGTCTCCCTTGACTATCTGAACAATTTCTTTTGTCGCAACATACATTCAATCTCATCATCTGCGGAGCTAGGTGGCATATAAACTTGTACTACTGTGGTAGACGTGGGCTTCGTGTCTATCTTCGCTACGATAATGGGTTCACTATGCTGTTTAGTAGTTTATTCGCGTTCCTACTTTTTTTGCGTTATTAAACCCGCTCCTGCATTACTGTTAATTGATTTTGCGTTTATAACTCTGTATTCACCTGACCAGAAGTCTTGTTCCTCCTGCCACCGAACTTCACTAATTCCCAATATATCTAACTTCACCCTGTCCATTTCCCTTTTTAAATTTTCTAACCTACCTACCCGATTAAGAGATTTAATATTCCACGCTCTGTTCCGTAGAACGTCAGTTTTCTTTCTCCTGATAACGACGTCCTCCTGAGTAGTTCCTGCCCGGAGATCCGAATGGGGGACTATTTTACCTCCAGAATAGTTTACCCAAGAGGATGCCATCGTCATTTAATCATACAGTAAAGTTGCATGCCCTCGGGAACAATTAAGGCTGTAGTTTCCCCTTGCTTTCAGCCTTTCGCAGTACCAACACAGCAAGGCCGTTTTGGTTGATGTTACAATACCAATTCAATCAGTCATCCAGACTGTTGCCCCTGGAACTACTGAAAAGGCTGCTGCCCCTCTTCAGGAACCACACGTTTGTCTGAGTCTCTCAACTGATACCTGTTCGTTGTCGTTACACCTACGGTACGGCTACCTGTATCGCTTAGACACGCAAGCCTTCCCACCAACGGCAAGGTCCATGGTTCACGGTTTCCCATATAGTCGATTACAAAGACTGCAAGATCATCCAAAGCAAATTCAATTGTAATTTATACATTTCTGGGTTGTTAAAATTGCATATCTGACAGTAGTACCTTGATTTACTTCAAACAAGGAAAGGCACAACTATATTCAATGAAAGACTTTAAGAGTGCATAGTCTGACAAAATAAAATTTATTTTTTCGTTAATCTTACGATTCATATTTGATATTAACCACATATTGCGTTCTGAGTGTCAGTTACAAGGGAGGGAAATCTGACAATAATAAAAGCACAGAATTTCCTTGTGTCAGCATTGAAGGTATCTAGGAACAAGAAACTAAAAATTAATAGCAAACAAGATATTTGGGGTCAAGAAACTAAAAATTTATATTATACATCATTTCTTATTCAGGACTGTATAACATATTCGGTCTATGAAAAGAACTAAAAGGATACATTTGGACTGCATTTTACTTTGCATCCATTATTGTGGGCTGCCTATAAAGCTAAATGAAGAGGCCATCTCACATTTTTCTAGCTATAAGTTATAGTTGTTATTCTGCTAGCACCTGAAATCAGTACTTCAAATATGACGTTTGTTATAAATTAGTTTCCATATAACACTCTGAAAATGTTGCACGAGTAGTACAGAAAATGAAATTTACATTCCATTCTTACCGTTATTTCGATAAATATCTGCAAGTATTCTTCCTCTTTCAGACTACGTGAATTTCCCAATGAATTCATTTTCGTCTGTTCCTCTCATCCTCATTCATTTTACAATATCTCTTCATTTTTCACTTTAATTTTTTTTGTTATTTCTTATGTCTAGCAGTCATTTTTTCCTTCTTGTGGAGCTTTGAAATTTAGTGTCAAGTTACTCGATGTAATTTTGTTCTGAATCGCGTCTTTCACTGTAGCCATTCCTGTCAGTTTTTTTTCTTTACCTTCTGGTTGCCACATTTACTCAGGTAAACGATGCAGAATCTTGCTTTCATGAATCTATTGTCCTTCATCTGTACAACGAGCTTCGTGGACTTAATTCGCTTCTTTGTCGTAGTAATAGCCGTATTTCCATTTATTCTTGTTGACGCCTCCATTTCCCGTCTCTAATGACCGCGTTATCGATGAGACATTAATCTTCCTTCCTTCCTTCCTTCCTTCCTTGCCTCCATTTCTTTCGTGGCGAAATCAGTTTTTTTTCTGTTCTGTTTGGCCCACGTAATTGTCTTAACCTCTCTTTTGTTTTCTTTCGTCTTTTCTGTTTCTTCGGATGACAGCGTGGGCATCATCATGCAGCTTAAGGATTTGACTATTGTATTAGAGTGTTACTTTTTTCATTCGTTGCCAGCGATGCGCTTCTCGTGGAAGGCTCCTAAAACGAAGACTTCGTTAGAAATCTTGAAGGAAACAAGAATATACACAAAAAATTTCTACAGAAACGTACGAAATTCGACGCAGCGTAAATCATATGAAGCCTTCATGTGGTCGAAGAAAAATTATTTAAAGGCAACTTCTTTACATAAATGGTTTTCTCCGAGTTAGTCGCTGCAGGGAGGAGGGGTCGCAGATGGGTCCCCCTGAATAGGTCAGGCGTGCACTACACGCAGGAAGCGGCTACAAGGGTAGCGGAGTACGTGTGGAGTGCACATGTGGGTTTTTTAGGTTAGAGAATTCCCTCCCTAGGCCCGACAAGACGCCTCCTGAGACGCGGCAAGGTAGGAGTAGGCAAAATCCAACAGGGAATAACAATATTAATCTGCTAATAGTAAACTGCAGGAGCGTCTATAGAAAGGTCCCAGAACTGCTCTCATTAATAAACGGTCACAATGCCCACATAGTACTAGGGACAGAAAGTTGGCTGAAACCAGATGTAAACAGTAATGAAATTCTAAATTCAGATTGGAATGTATACCGCAGAGCCAGACTGGACAGTGAAGGGGGAGGCGTGTTTATAGCGATAAGAAGTGCAATAGTATTTAAGGAAATTGACGGAGATCCGAAATGTGAAATAATTTGGGTGAAGGTCACGGTTAAAGCAGGCTTAGACATGGTAATTGGATGTCTCTGTAGGCCCCCTGGCTCAGCAGCTGTTGTGGCTGAGCACCTGAAGGATAATTTGGAAAATATTTCGAGTAGATTTCCCCACCATGTTATAGTTCTGGGTGGAGATTTTAATTTGCCGGATATAGACTGGGAGACTCAAACGTTCATAACGGGTGACAGGGACAAAGAATCTAGTGAAATTTTTTTAAGTGCTTTATCTGAAAACTACCTTGAGCAGTTAAACAGAGAACCGACTCGTGGCGACAACATATTAGACCTTCCCGTACAAACAGACCCGTACTATTTGAAACAGTTAACGCAGAACAGGTAATCAGCGATCATAAAGCGGTTACTGCATCGATGATTTCAGCCGTAAATAGAAATATTAAAAAAGGTAGGAAGATTTTTCTGTTTAGCAAAAGTGACAAAAAGCAGATTTCAGAGTACCTGATGGCTCAACACAAAAGTTTTGACTCAAGTACAGATAGTGCTGAGGATCAGTGGACAAAGTTCAAAACCATCGTACAATATGTGTTAGATGAGTATGTGCCAAGCAAGATCGTAAGAGATGGAAAAGAGCCACCGTGGTACAACAATCGAGTTAGAAAACTGCTGCGGAAGCAAAGGGAACTTCACAGCAAACATAAACATAGCCAAAGCCTTGCAGACAAACAAAAATTACGCGAAGCGAAATGTAGTGTGAGGAGGGCTATGCGAGAGGCATTCAATGAATTCGAAAGTAAAATTCTATGTACTGACTTGGCAGAAAATCCTAAGAAATTTTGGTCTTATGTCAAAGCGGTAGGTGGATCAAAACAAAATGTCCAGACACTCTGTGACCAAAATGGTACTGAAACAGAGGTTGGCAGACTAAAGGCCGAAATACTAAATGTCTTTTTTCCAAAGCTGTTTCACAGAGGAAGACTGCACTGTAGTTCCTTCTCTAGATTGTCGCACAGATGACAAAATGGTAGATATCGAAATAGACGACAGAGGGATAGAGAAACAATTAAAATCGCTCAAAAGAGGAAAGGCCGCTGGACCTGATGGGATACCAGTTCAATTTTACACAGAGTGCGCGAAGGAATTTGCCCCCCTTCTTGCAGCGGTGTACCGTAGGTCTCTAGAAGAGCGTAGCGTTCCAAAGGATTGGAAAAGGGCACAGGTCATCCCCGTTTTCAAGAAGGGACGTCGAACAGATGTGCGGAACTATAGACCTATATTTCTAACGTCTATCAGTTGTAGAATTTTGGAACACGTATTATGTTCGAGTATAATGAATTTTCTGGAGAGTAGAAATCTACTCTGTAGGAATCAGCATGGGTTTCGAAAAAGACGATCGTGTGAAACCCAGCTCGCGCTATTCGTCCACAAGACTCAGAGGGCCATAGACGCGGGTTCCCAAGTAGATGCCGTATTTCTTGACTTCCGTAAGGCGTTCGATACAGTTCCCCACAGTCGTTTAATGAACAAAGTAAGAGCATATGGACTATCAGATCAATTGTGTGATGGGATTGAAGAGTTCCTAGATAACAGAACGCAGCTTATCATTCTCAATGGAGAGAAGTCTTCCGAAGTAAGAGTGATTTCAGGTGTGCCGCAGGGAAGTGTCGTAGGACTGTTGCTATTCACAATATTTATAAATGACCTTGTGGATAACATCGGAAGTTCACTGAGGCTTTTTGCGGATGATGCTGTGGTATATCGAGAGGTTGTAACAATGGAAAATTGTACTGAAATGCAGGAGGATCCGCAGCGAATTCACGCATGGTGCAGGGAATGGCAATTGAATCTCAATGTAGACAAGTGTAATGTGCTGCGAATACGTAGAAAGAAAGATCCCTTATCATTTAGCTACAATATAGCAGGTGAGCAACTGGAAGCAGTTAATCCCATAAATTACATGGGAGTACGCATTACGAGTGATTTAAAATGGAATGATCATATAAAGCTGATCGTCGGTAAAGCAGATGCCAGACTGAGATTCATTGGAAGAATCCTAAGGAAATGCAATCCGAAAACAAAGGAAGTAGGTTACAGTACGCTTGTTCGCCCACTGCTTGAATACTGCTCAGCAGTGTGGGATCCGTACCAGATAGGGTTGATAGAAGAGATAGAGAAGATCCAACAGAGAACAGCGCTCTTCGTTACAGGATCATTTAGTAATCGCGAAAGCGTTACAGAGATAATAGATAAACTCCAGTGGAAGACTCTGCAGGAGAGACGCTCAGTAGCTCGGTACGGGCTTTTGTTGATGTTTCGAGAACATAGCTTCACCGAGGAGTCAAGCAGTATATTGCTCCCTCCTACGTATATCTCGTGAAGAGACCATGAGGATAAAATCAGAGAGATTAGAGCCCACACAGAGGCATACCGACAATCATTCTTTCCACGAACAATACGAGACTGCAATAGAAAGGAGAACCGATAGAGGTACTCAAGGTACCCTCCGCCACACACCGTCAGGTGGCTTGCGGAGTAAGGATGTAGATGTAGATATAGAATTGCACTGTTACTATCTATTCGGAATGACATTATATATGCTATGTGATAAAAACTGTAGTAGTATCGACTCACACAGAGACAAAAATTGTTTGTAAGATACCCGACAAGCTCTTAGTGTAGCGAAGTGCTAATATAAAAATCTGAAAAATATAGTAGCCTTTGAGTGCAAGATCAATGAGTCAGAAGAGGAATACGATAATGTCATATAAATACTTGAAAGTAACAACGTCTGACTGTATGAAATGGAACCATTACATAGAGTCAATTGTATGTAACTAATATCGCCAGCTTCGATTGATCAGCAGGATACTTGGAAACTGCGCTTTGTCTACTATAGAGATTGCTTGGAAAGAAAATGATACAGTAACTTAGGTACCTGGAACAGTAGCCTATATCATTGGATGCAATATCGCACGCCCGGGTTTATATCATGGAAAGTACGAAAGGATATATTTATAGTTTTTCGGAACGTTGTTGCGAAAATTTGTCTACTTAAATGTACATAATGTTAATGTGTACTCTTGTATGTCGAGAGTTAGTAATGAACATTGGTCGAGACATGATTACAGTAAAGCTTTAAAATGCTTCTACACTGTGTTAATATAACGTCTTTTCAAATTTAAGATTATCTATGGGACCCTAGATATGCTTCCATCACTCATTAACAATAAAGTGATAGGACCTCATGGATGATGTTTGGTTTCTAGGGCGCTCAACTGCGCGGTCATCAGCACCCATAAGAAGTCCCAATTTTGAAGCAGTCCAATTTTTATACAAAACCATGATGATGAAGAATTGATAAGGACAACACTAACATCCAGTTCCCGGGCAGAGGAAATCCCCAACCCGGTGGGGAAACGAACCCAGGATCCAGAGGGAGCAACGCTAGCATCTCATGGAGATACAAAGTCTTCATCCCTCGCCTCGACCATGAGCGCAATTGGATGATATCTTAATGTATGGTACGATTAAAGTTACGCTCTTCAATGAAATTTACAAAGAATAGAGTAGTATAAATGTGTATATATTGTATAAACAAAGATTATTTAGTCGCGTTTAATCTGTAACCAGAAACGGAAAAGAATACGATGTGGTTGAACATGTAGGAGAGTTTACGGAACTTTCTGACAACTCCCCCCTAACATGTAGCCAACATGGTCTATGCAGTAAAATTGAAACGAGTACAGCTGCATGTCCCCAATTCAGTACCTCGCGCACGGCGGCGAATCGGTTTCGAACACAGGAGTACTGTTACGGTCGAGAATAACTTCCGGGGCTGTTTGTGGCTTGGCGCTGTTTCGGAACAATCGTCCTAAATCAGAGAACTCCGTTAATAACGGCAGGTGTGTGTCCGCGCATCCTAGACGGAAATGGTACGCGGCCAAAGAGGAGGTGCCGCTTGCATCGCAGATATTGACACGAACTCTGACAGCACGGCAGCGGCCAGAATCTCGTGACGATCAGAGTGAAAGCAGTCGTAGAAAACTCCAGTCTTTTATTATAATCTGAGGCGGCAAGAATGCTGGGAATGCTTCATAAAAGAATCGTCGGCGCTCTTAGCGTTGCAACCGAGACAACTGGAGTCCGAGATGACTGCAGTGTCTCTGTAGAGATTTGTGATATGTATGAAGCGTTGGCGTAAATCTTTGACCACTGTACAGATGCATTCGAAGAGCTTTATCCAACACTTGCCAGGGAGGTGGCATAGTGATTAGTATTCTGGATTATTGCTCGGGAGGGTGGAGTTTCGAATCCCCGACCGGTTATCCAAATGTCGGGATGATTTCTTTGAGTAGTACACGGTCAGCTTCCTCACAATCGTCTCCTGTCCCAGCTAGCTCTAAAGAGCTTGCTATGGAATTGATGTTAAATTCTAATCTCCCTTCCCTTTTTATTGGTTATAATTGTGATGAGAATCTAGTTAGTCGTGAATCAGAGATGATTATTATTATACTTATTCCTCCTTTGAACATTTTGTACAATCGATCGGATAAATCCTGTTAGTAAGAAGTACGCAGTCTGTCGTGCAATGATGAAATAATAGCACAAAGAAGAAACATTTGTATACTCAATACGTATGTAGTAACACAATGAGTAAAGGATATTCTCATCGTATCACATATCTGAAATATATTTCGAGTCTTACTCAATCATCACGCTGCACATCACCATTCCTCTTCATTTAGTAATCAAATACAAAAAAAGTCGCAAGTAATTTTAGTATCCTATTAAAAATTAGTTAGATCATAATTTCATGAACAATTGTCTCGTGTTCTGCTCGAAGTTATTCCAATACCGTATCAGAAAACAGTAAATAACTTGGATGTAACTTTGCATGAGCATCTCAGTTGAGTGGAAAATGCTGTCGCCATGTGCAGGAATACTTCAGTTTGCCTCTATGCCCTCAAAAAAATGTTACGGAACATATTTCCACAGGATGTGAAACGTAAACTCGTGAAATCACAAAGTCCTACCGAAGCTACACTATTGTGACGTAATTCAACACGGCACGAATAGTGAAATCACCAGAAGGTTATAATTAACCATGAATACTTTTTTGCGTTACATCTGCAACATTCGTCAATATGACCTTGCCAGTGCTTCTGGTAAAATGAAGACGATCAAGAGAATCACGAAGTAGTGCCCGCAGAGTTTAGTCTGTGGACCCATCTTTTGAGATCTTTATATCGTATCCCTCCTAAGAGAAATGGATGAGGACAAACACACACACACACACACACACACACACACACACGCACACACACAGAGACGGGATTGTCGCATACGCTGTTGATCTGTTGGCTGTGGTACCAGCGAACTCAAGAACTGGAAACCAAAGCCAGCGGCATTTTACACACTACGGACAGATAGTGACGGAAAAACAAACTGACTGTGATTCCGGGCAAGACAGTCTACATATAGCGGAAAGGAAAACTATAGAGAGACCCGATTATAAAGCTGCAGAATGCAAATATTCTCAGAGAACACGTAACCAGGTACTTTGGTGTACAGGTTGACGCTCGACTGACGTTTAACCAACACTACAAACTGTAAGAACTTATCAGGGTGCCTTCTTTGAATCAATAACACAAGTACAGGGTGTTTCAAAAATGACCGGTATATTTGAAACGGCAATAAAAACTAAACGAGCAGCGATAGAAATACACCGTTTGTTGCAATATGCTTGGGACAACAGTACATTTTCAGGCGGACAAACTTTCGAAATTACAGTAGTTACAATTTTCAACAACAGATGCCGCTGCAAGTGATGTGAAAGATATAGAAGACAACGCAGTCTGTGGGTGCGCCATTCTGTACGTCGTCTTTCTGCTGTAAGCGTGTGCTGTTCACAACGTGCAAGTGTGCTGTAGACAACATGGTTTATTCCTTAGAACAGAGGATTTTTCTGGTGTTGGAATTCCACCGCCTAGAACACAGTGTTGTTGCAACAAGACGAAGTTTTCAACGGCGGTTTAATGTAACCAAAGGACCGAAAAGCGATACAATAAAGGATCTGTTTGAAAAATTTCAACGGACTGGGAACGTGACGGATGAACGTGCTGGAAAGGTAGGGCGACCGCGTAGGGCAACCACAGAGGGCAACGCGCAGCTAGTGCAGCAGGTGATCCAACAGCGGCCTCGGGTTTCCGTTCGCCGTGTTGCAGCTGCGGTCCAAATGACGCCAACGTCCACGTATCGTCTCATGCGCCAGAGTTTACACCTCTATCCATACAAAATTCAAACGCGGCAACCCCTCAGCGCCGCTGCCATTGCTGCACGAGAGACATTCGCTAACGATATAGTGCACAGGATTGATGACGGCGATATGCATGTGGGCAGCATTTGGTTTACTGACGAAGCTTATTTTTACCTGGACGGCTTCGTCAATAAACAGAACTGGCGCATATGGGGAACCGAAAAGCCCCATGTTGCGGTCCCATCGCCCCTCCATCCTCAAAAAGTACTGGTCTGGGCCGCCATTTCTTCCAAAGGAATCATTGGCCCATTTTTCAGATCCGAAATGATTACTGCATCACGCTATCTGGACATTCTTCGTGAATTTGTGGCGGTACAAACTGCCTTAGACGACACTGCGAACACCTCGTGGTTTATGCAAGATGGTGCCCGGCCACATCGCACGGCCGACGTCTTTAATTTCCTGAATGAATATTTCGATGATCGTGTGATTGCTTTGGGCTATCCGAAACAAACAGGAGGTGGCGTGGATTGGCCTCCCTATTCGCCAGACATGAACCCCTGTGACTTCTTTCTGTGGGGACACTTGAAAGACCAGGTGTACCGCCAGAATCCAGAAACAATTGAACAGCTGAAGCAGTACATCTCATCTGCATGTGAAGCCATTCCGCCAGACACGTTGTCAAAGGTTTCGGGTAATTTCATTCAGATACTACGCCATATTATTGCTACGCATGGTGGATATGTGGAAAATATCGTACTATAGAGTTTCCCAGACCGCAGCGCCATCTGTTGTTGACAATTGTAACTACTGTAATTTCGAAAGTTTGTCTGCCTGAAAATGTACTGTTGTCCCAAGCATATTGCAACAAACGGTGTATTTGTATCGCTGCTCGTTTAGTTTGTATTGCCGTTTCAAATATACTGGTCATTTTTGAAACACCCTGTATGTTTCACGGCGAGCAAGTGGACACACACACACTCTGTCCCACAACGATCAGAACCGTTGTAAGGCACTGTTAGAGAAGCGTCCTGTAGAGACCGTTATGAACTTCCAGCACCACGTCAGTGGAAGCTCGGAATATGTCAGAGAGACCTAACAATCCGTCAGCGAACTGCGACGTACTAACGAAAGAGTGGCAGACTAGACAAGGTAATGGAAATCACAGCGGACAAGCGTCAACTAAAACAATAACAAGTGACCGTGTGGCAGCGTGAGTGGGCAACCTGTGTTAAAAGCTGCAGAGTTTATTCCTTTTCCCCCGACATCCAGGAGCGGTTGGAAATGCGACACGCAGACCACAGTGGAGGCGTGATGCACTTACCTGCTGCACGTTCGTCAAAATCACCTCTGTCAATTAACAGAGTATTCCTGTGGGGAACTAGAAACCCGGGAGTATACACTTATACATTGCACACTACAAATGCGGGCCCGACGAACTAATTTCACACATGACGACATCTAAGAATCCCTAAGGGGCTCAGACAAATGGCAAGATCTGCCGCTGACGCTACACTACGTATACTGTATGAAGGATACATAGAAACGAGACTGTACAGACGAACCAAACAGACAATTTCTCGAGATGAACCTGGTCCTTGGGAAGTATCCGACACAGAACAGAACGAAAATACTGATTCTGACAATGACAGTTTTTAATTGAGGCGTAACACCACTGTAATGGCGTTAAAAAACGTTTTCTTGGCAGTTTTTTGGAAGGAGGGAATGGTGATAGAGAAATAATACTTGGGGTAGATACTGAGCGCATACTTAAGTATATTGCAAAAATTTTTGTCGGAAAATATTATAAAACGGCGACACTGCAGCAGTGCTCCCGAAGCATGTTGAATTACAAGCGATCTGCGGGACGCACTATATATGGTGCCAATTTGCATCTCGAAAAAAGAAAGAAATCTATGTAATCTACATCAGCGTCGCTAGTGAACTAGTTAGGGGATTTTCGAAATATTGATTTTTGTGCAATTGGCGAGTGTTTGAATCAAGTTGTTAAATTTTCACTAAAAGGGACAGGAATTTGATAATACCTATTGTTTACATTAACTAATCGAAAATACCATACGTGGTTCACTTTGGAATTTTATTTCGAAGTCGTATTAAATTTTCGAATAAAAAGATAGAAAATTGTTGGAATTATGCTGCGTTAAAAAACGTTTTCTTGGCAGTGTTTTTGGGCGGAAGGAATGGTGATAGAGAAATAATACTTGGGGTAGATACTGAGCAAATACTTCAGTATATTGCAAAAATTTTTGTCGTAAAATGTTATAAATCGGCGACACTGCAGCAGTGCTCCCGAAGCATGTTGAATTAGAAGCGATCTGCGGGACGCACTATATATGGTGCCAATTTGCATATGGAAAAAAGAAAAAAATCTATGTAATCTACATCAGCATCGCTAGTGAACTACTTAGAGGATTTTAGAAATATTAATTTTTGTGCAATTGGCGAGTGTTTGAATCAAGTTGTTAAATTTTCACTAAAAAGGGCAGTAATTTGATAATACCTATTGTTTGCATTAACTAATCGAAGATACCCTACGTGGTTCACTTTGGAATTTTATTTCTAAGTCGTGTTAAATTTTGAAATAAAAATATTGAGAATTGTTGGAGTTATGCTGCGTGCCGTTTTGAAAAATCATATTCCGAGAAAAACGCGTATCAAGTTTTGAAGTATATTATAGACATGAATAAACGAAAAAAATCTACTTTTAACAAACTCTTACCATTAATCTGGTATCTCAGGCCTGGTCTGTTGTACTGTTGCATTGCTATCGAAATCATGTTCATTAGTTCATCACAGAGCGATTGAAATATCGGTCGTGGCAATTCCATCAACACACAAAACTTTACAATCCATGTATCCCTACTCCAAGGAGGTGCATTGCTGGGACGATTCGACGGTTATTTCATATGCATCCCGTATAAACTTAATGCTTGGTGTAACAGTTTCTGGGCTGTTTGGACAACCAATAATTATTTTGAGTCCTAAGCCCCGAGGACTTCGTTCTTACAGCGTCATGGCTGCATCGCGCGTTTTGCATTTCACGTGTTGGAAGATAACACAGAACATGGGAAAAAAATTTAGAATCCTGTCGCTCGATCCGTAATTCACAACAAACTCCCGGTTACTGTCTTTCAGTTTGATTCCACAGGCAGTGATTTTTTGTCAACTTCTCTCAGCCTCATAATTATTCTTTGGACGCTTTGATGACACACTGCTTCGACGCCGCGTTGGATACGAAATTTTCGTACCTTTTCTGCCCGAGTACACTTTCTTACCATTAACTGTTACTTTAAAGACAAAACTGTATACCTTTTAAGATAGTAATAAAAAATGATTTTTTGAAAATTCTGCTGTGTTGTCACCCCTTAATGAGAGATGCAGTAGAAGCGAAATAGGGCACACAAAAATGACAGACTGACGGCTAACAGTTCCAAATCAGCAGACACCAAGATGGAACATCTATGAACTATAACTAACTACAATCGTGCTAGGTTGTGCCCTAAATAGACATGTTGAACTTGTTATCACGAGATTGTAAATGAAATACACTAACAACACACGTAGAACTATACAAGCATTTATAGAAAATTGGAATAGAATAGTAATTAGAATAGAATAGCGTAGAAGACGAAATAAAGGCAACGACTCCACTTTCATTTAGAGTTACTTCCCTACAGTCAGTCAGTCACTAGGATTAGAATCAGTGTCCATGCATTAGGATACAACAAAAATGTCTTTTGTACAACTTACACAAAAATGTTATAAAAATTCCATTTAGCTACCTAGCTGATGAACTATCAATAACTGTATATGACAGTGCTTCATAAGCTCAGTTATCGCTAGCTACGGTCAGACGAGTTACGGGACTACCATACGCTGTGTCTACTTCAACGGCCCCTCAATGTGCATGAAATCCAGAACCTCGCATCAGAGATTAAGTGCCTCTCGTCTCATCACAAACGAAAGATAAGGTCCCACTTATCTAATACCATAGCTGTGCCCTCTCATAAGACAAAAACATTCCCAAATTTCTTCGCTGTTGCCACTCCCTGGAAGAAGCTGTTCTGCAATCTGCGGACAGTTTTAAGTCCTGCTGCTTTTAAAAAGAGGATGAAGAGCTTCCTTCTGTCACCCTCATAACATCTCCCCAAAAAATACCGTATGCGGCCAGTTTTCTCTCAGTTTGGTTCCTATCTCCTCCTACTTAAGTTTCTTTCTCATTTCCCTGTTGTATGAGTCACGCCACTTCCTTTTACCTCATACCCTTTAACTCGATGTTATCACATTCCTATTTCTCTCCCTCCTTCATCCCTTTCTCTCATGCCCATTGCTGCTAGCGCTCATAATTAATACCGGTCTTCCCGTAATTTCTGTTTATTGTTGTTGTTATCATGTACGAATATAAAAAGTGTATGTTTTTATCTGTCCCATTGTAATTTTTAATTTTTGAATGTAGCGTAATATGCGTAAAATGTAGAATTCTTGATTAGACGTAAGAAAATACCGTTATCCAAGATGGTGGCCATGACGTCAGAGACACACCCCCCTGCGACGTCAATCAATATGGCCGATTTTGGCGGTAAGTTTGAGTTTTGGCGGGAAGATGAGGCTATTGTCTATTTCATAACACCGCCACCATTCCAAAGCATCGTTATACAACAACAACAAGACTGCACCAGGGTATCCACCTCGTCGTGCATGTCTAGTTCCTATCGTCGTGGCGCGGGGGTGCGAGAGAGAGAGAGAGAGAGAGAGAGAGAGACACCCCCCCTCCCCACGCCTAAATTCACGCGCTAGGCAGGAGCTATATAAATCACTGCACGGTCCAACGCACTCTCACTCTGCTCGTATACTTCGTTCGTCCAGTACTTGTCACGTCATCGTAATTAAACGTGCAAAAATGAAGCGTTCAGGATCCGCCAGTGACAACAGCAGCAGCGAACGGGCTCATATGGACGAAGTTCCATTCCCTGGTAAGTACATTTTCAGTATTCCGATATCTGTACCCTTTAACTCTGTGTATGAGTGCTACATATCTTTTATAATGCTCTCTACAAAGATCACTCGTCCACGTGTTATGTGTGTGTGTGTGTGTGTGTGTGTATGTATGTGTGTGTGTGTGTGTGTGTGTGTGTGTGTTCCGGCTTACGTCTTTTACCCCTTTTGGACCTCTCTCTCTATAAAAATTGTTTGTCCACGTCTTGTTTGCCTCTATCATGCGTGTCTGAATCTTTTATTTTACGTGTTATATTTGTTTTGTACTGCTCTCTATAAATATTGTTCGTCCACGTGTTGTGTGTTTGTTCTGTGTTGCGTGTTATATCCATTTTGGATCTCTCTCTGTAAAGAATGACTTTCCACGTGTTGTGTGTTACGTGTTATAATTATTTTATAGTGCCCGCTATAAAGATAGAGCTTCCACGTGTTGTGTGTCTGTTATATTTGTTGTGCAGTGCTCTGTATAAATCTGTGGCTTGGTGCTAAAAAGGATGTCCAAAATCTCCATTTTCAGCTACTGCTGATTGAAGTTTTGCTGCGCAATTCTGAATGGAATTAAACTGCAACAAACTGGTGTACTGACTTTTTTTTCTTTCATTTTATTATTTTATGTACATTGTGGCCCATATATACTTATTTTAAAAAAATTACCTATTTCTAATTTTAACAAGGACATTAGCCTTTTTTAAGTATTTTCTTTGTGTTTTAATATAGGACATTGGCCCTTGTTGTTGTTGATGTTGTGGTCTTCAGTCCTGAGACTGGTTTGATGCAGCTCTCCATGCTACTCTATCCTGTGCAAGCTTCTTCATCTCCCAGTACCTACTGCAACCTACATCCTTCTGAATCTGCTTAGTGTATTCATCTCTTGGTCTCCCCCTAACATTTTTACCCTCCACGCTGCCCTCCAATACTAAATTGGTGATCCCTTGATGCCTCAGAACATGTCCTACCAACCGATCCCTTCTTCTGGTCAAGTTGTGCCACAAACTCCTCTTCTCCCCAATCCTATTCAGTACCTCCTCATTAGTTATGTGATCTACCCATCTAATCTTCAGCATTCTTCTGTAGCACTACATTTCGAAAGCTTCTATTCTCTTCTTGTCCAAACTATTTACCGTCCATATTTCACTTCCATACATGGCTACACTCCATACAAATACTTTCAGAAATGACTTCCTGACACTTAAATCTATACTCGATGTTAACAAATTTCTCTTCTTATGTAATTGATACATGACTGCTTTTTACGTTGTTACAAATTATTATTACTGAAATACCACATTTATTTGTCACGAAATGCACAAATGCGGGCTAATAACAATATTTAGAAAGTATTATAGCATTATGTAAGAGATATGAACATACAATTAGAATACTGTATGTCTCAATTTTTTTATTTTATAGTAATATTTCATGTACAACATGCAGATGATACTTTCAAAATGTTCAAGAAACAATGTAGATACAACATGTAAAAACGGTTTAGTTATTACTAGTTTTAAGTAGTAGTGTCATCGATTACAACTTGTTTGCACACATACATTAGAAGTTATAAACAAAGTAGAAATTAGAACTTTATGGGATAAAGAATGACACTAGGTCAGTTAAAACACACACTAGTTCACCTGGTCTTTGAACTCGCAATCAGTGTCATCATCCCCATCGGAGGTGCACGCGAAACTATTGACGAAAGTGGTGTAGTACATCCTGCCAGCGCTATTTATGAATGGCGTCAAAGATTTCAGGTCATTTAATTTTTCTTTTGACAGAGGAAGTGGTTGATTTGATATAGGCTGCAGGCTAGCTTGGTTTTTGCTCCCATGCCGTTTCCCTTTTTTTCTACTTATGTCCAATACGTTGAACGGTACATTATCTTGAAGAGTGGTTTTGTACAACAACTTGCCATGTGAATCTTCATTAAACACATATTTAACCCACCTAACACTGTTCCAATACACAGTTTTAGCTTCGTTATTTTCAGTCCTGTGGATGAAGATGTTTTTCATGAGGGACTTGAAATCAAAGAACTCCCTTTGCTCGATCTCGAATACAATAAGATTTGGATCACACTGTATGTAACTGAACAAGGTCACCCAATCCCTTGGAATTTCAGTGGTGTCTACAGATTTTTTCTTTGCTCTCTCAATAAGGGCATGAATTGTGTCAGCTTCCATATGACTATGACCTGGCTCTAAGAATTTATGGTGGATAACAAGTGGATACCCTTCTTCGTGACGTTTTTGCACGACATAAAGGTTGCGCTAACAAATATGTTTCTTGTTTGACCTGGACAACAGTCGCTGTAGAATATTACTTCTGATACTTCTTTGTCTAATACATTGTTTAGTTACTTCATCAGACACGAAGCAATTTATTGGCTGCCACATTTGGCAATGGTTTCATCCCAAATGAAGCACATTTTTCGTTTTGGATTGGCTTGGTTACATATTGTCTCATATAGTGTGAGATTATAGGTCCAGAGCTGCCTCTTGTAAAAAGATACTCCATTCTCTAAAAACGGCGTTGCAAGGCACTTTTGCAAATCGAAGGAAACGACAGCTAGCTTTTTATCCTTCAAAGACAACTTCTTGTCTATATCCTTTTGTTATACGCAGCTTCGGCAAAGTCAAGGTGTTCATTTTTCAACTTTTCAGCATTTATTCGCTCTTCTTCTTGGTCGGTAGATTTAATAATCATATCAAATTTATCTCATTTTGTGCAAGTATCATTTTTGGGCTTTTTAAACTGATAGTTGAAATTTTCCACAAACACCTGCCTGTAGAAAGACCTACTCTGAGGTATGATGTTGTACAATAAGATTTAGATCGCCACATTCAGGTGGTGAGCTGGTGACATCAGTCTCATTACTAAGCTGTAAAAATTCTTCGTCAGTGCACGACAGTGCCTGTTGCTGGGGCTCCCGAGACGGACCTGAAGAGAACGCGTATGCTAATAATTTGTACAAAAGTCCACATATAGTTTGTACATTTTAGAAATTGACAGTTCGGGTGAAAGGTACTTTCTTGCAGTATGTGAACAAGAGTAATGAGATTCAATGGCAAGAAACATCTGTATATGATCGAGAATAATCTTCCGTGCCTCTTGAAACACTTTTGGCTGGTTCCCAACCTTTCCCCGCAGATCTTCAGCACACATACCTGAGTTCGATTTCCTTTTTTTCTCCGTTACAACTCGGATTTTTTTAAGGTGATGTCAAGTGTATTTAAAAACATTTTTTGCCAGACTGCAATATGCTCACCAGATTTAGAGAGTGAAAAGAGGCGAGTGAATTTTCGCCTACTCTCCAATTCTCTACCATCTCGTAATCTTTGGCGAGCTTTACCTTTTTCACAAACCAATCCTGCTATGAATTGGTGTTTTGCTTCCTTACTTAATGAGTAATAGTCTGCAAATATAGTTTGTCTTTCAATTTCACCGAATTTTTCGAAACACTTCAGCCTACATGCACAGGTTGCTTTAAGACCTTTGGCCTTAACCGTTTTTCCTGTAGCATTTTTATATTATAACCCTGCATTTCTTCTTTTCTTCCTTATTTCTCTTGCCCTCATCCTTTTTCTGGTAATATTTCCTTCAACCTTCTTTCTTTTACGTTTTTTCGTTGTCGTTGTATTTTGTTCCTGAAATAAATTGTCCTGTTCGTTCTCGTCATTATTCAATTCACTCAAAGCATTCATTTCATTTGGTGTGTTCACAACATTCAGTTCATTCGCTTCATTCTGTCCATTCACTTCACTGCCTGTATCGCTTGAATTACCTTCCGAGGGAAAATACTCATCAGAGGAAAAGTCATTTAGATCGCCACATTCAGGTGGTGAGCTGGTGACATCAGTCTCATTACTAAGCTGTAAAAATTCTTCGTCAGTGCACGACAGTGCCTGTTGCTGGGGCTCCCGAGACGGACCTGAAGAGAACGCGTATGCTAATAATTTGTTTAAAACACAAATGTACTAATAATTGCTAATTTTATACTGATTATTATAGCGTAAAGCAAACAAAACTAATGCTTAAGAGTCAAGTGTAATAAAGTAAAAGGAATAATACAAGTTTTCAACACCTTGGCTTGGAGTTTCTCTGAAACCCATTTGTAGCAGCTTTTTCCCTCTTGTTGCCATCTTGTAACCTTTGTAACAATGGTCTAACTGGCGTTTAAACAAACACTGCAAAACAATCTCGACAAGCGATTTCAATACAGTGTCAACACACAATTACACAACAATGTCAACACAAGGTCGTACAACAATGTCAATACACGTTGCTTGACGGGGGGCCAATGTCACAAACACATATGGGTTAATTTATACAAAAATATATTTCAAACGGGCTTAAGTGTATATTGGCCTTTCTTCCCATTAATGCTATTCTGACATTCAGTTTGGACGTATGCCCTAAATGAATCGGTATCTCTGTTAATAAAGGAGCTGGACATTGGTCTTTTTTACACCAAAACAATGACCTTACGAACAGTGTCGTAGAGCCAATAACTGAAAAACATTAATTTCGGACATTGGCCCTTTTAGCACCAAGACACAGAAATATTTCATTTCTTTCCTTTTTGTCTGTATGTGCTGGTCTGCTTATTTCTCTATCATTGAAGTGAATTCACACTTCCCTTTCCATACGCGATATTATATTCAGTCTTCTCCATCTTTCTAGATTTCATTCATCAAATCTTGTCTGATCTAGACAAGCAGCTCGAGATGGAGAGGGCCCAAGTGCAGCTCGAGTGTAAGTACATTTCTGATAAAAACATACTTCCTAAACTTAAATAATGTCACGTAATATATACCCGTTTTCCGATTGTATACATTCAGTCTTCATAATCTTATCTTTTCTTTGTAGATGCTCCTAATCCAGCACACAGGGAGGGGTGTACCACCCAAAGCATTCAAGGACGCGGCGGTGGCGTGCAAACGGCGTCCGTCCCACAGGACACTCAGTCTTTAGAGGAGCAGCAGCAGATCGACCTGCCTGACTGGATTGAGGACCTACTTGATTTTGGCAACGAGTTGCTCAAACCGTGGAGTCAGAGCGGGGAAGGTGAATAATTTTGAACATTAACAATCCTTCAAATAATTACCATTATTTACTCTTATTATTATGTATCGCTCTTTTAAATATTGTTGTTGTTGTTGTTGTTGTTGTGGTCATCAGTCCTGAGACTGGTTTGATGCAGCTCTCCATGCTACTCTATCCTGTGCAAGCTTCTTCATCTCCCAGTACTTACTGCAACCTACATCCTTCTGAATCTGCTTAGTGTATTCATCTCTTGGTCTCCCTCTACTATGTTTACCCTCCACGCTGCGCTCCAATATTAAATTGGTGATCCCTTGATGCCTCAGAACATGTCCTACCAACCGATCCCTTCTTCTAGTCAAGTTGTCCCACAAACTTCTCTTCTCGCCAATCCTATTCAACACCTCCTCATTAGTTATATGATCTACCCATCTAATCTTCACCATTCTTCTGTAGCGCCACATTTCGAAAACTTCTATCCTCTTCTTTCGCAAACTAGTTATCGTCCATGCTTCACTTCCATACATGGCTACATTCTATACAAATACTTTCAGAAACGACTTCCTGACACTTAAATCTATAGTCGATGTTACCAAATTTCTCCTCTTCAGAAACGCTTTCCTTGCCATTGCCAGTCTAAATTTTATATCCTCTCTGTTTCGACCATCATCAGTTATTTTGCTCCCCAAATAGCAAAACTCCTTTACTACTTTAAGTGTCTCATTTCTTAATCTAATTCCCTCAGCGTCACCCGACTTAATTAAACTACATTCCATTATGCTCGTTTTGCTTTTGTTGATGTTCATCTCATATCCTCCTTTCAAGGCACTGTCCATTCCGTACAACTGCTCTTCCAAGTCCTTTGCTGTCTCTGACAGAATTACAATGTCATCGGCGAACCTCAAAGTTTTTTTTCTGCTCCATGGATTTTAATACCCACTCCGAATTTTTCTTTCGTTTCCTTTACTGCTTGCTCAATATACAGATTGAATAACATCGGGGAGAGGCTACAACCCTGTCTCACTCCCTTCCCAACCACTGCTTCCCTTTCATGCCCCTCGACTCTTATAACTGCCATCTGGTTTCTGCACAAATTGTAAATAGCCTTTCGCTCCCTGTATTTTACCCCTGCCACCTTCAGAATTTGAAAGAGAGTATTCAATTCAACATTGTCAAAAGCTTTCTCTAAGTCCACAAATGCTAGAAACATAGATTTGCTTTTCCTTAATCTAGCTTCTAAGATAAATCGTAGGGTCAGTATTGCCTCATGTGTTCCAATATTTCTACGGAATCCAAACTGATCTTCCCCGAGGTCGGTTTCTACCAGTTTTTACATTCGTCAGTACAGAATTCGCGTTAGTATTTTGCATCAATGACTTATTAAACTGATAGTTCGGTAATTTTCACATCTGCCAGCACCTGCTTTCTTTGGGATTGGAATTATTATATTCTTCTTGAAGTCTGAGGGTATTCCGCCTGTCTCATACATCTTGCTCACCAGATGGTAGAGTTTTGTCAGGACTGGCTCTCCCACGGCCGTCAGTAGTTCTAATGGAATGTTGTCTACTCCCGGGGCCTTGTTTCGACTTAGGTCTTTCAGTGCTCTGTCAAACTCTTCAAGCAGTATCGTATCTCCCATTTCATCTTCATTTACATCCTCTTCCATTTCCATAATATTGTCCTCAAGTACATCGCCCTTGTATAGACCCTCTATATACTCCTTCCACCTTTCTGCCTTCCCTTCTTCGCTTAGAACTGGGTTTCCATCTGAGCTCTTTATATTCATACAAGTAATTCTCTTTTCTCCAAAGGTCTCTCTAATTTTCCTGTAGGCAGTATCTACCTTACCCCTAGTGAGATAAGCCTCTACATCCTTACATTTGTCCTCTAGCCATCCCTGCTTAGCCATTTTGCACTTCCTGTCGATCTCATTTTTGAGACGTTTGTATTCCTTTTTGCCTACTTCATTTACTACATTTTTATATTTTCTCCTTTCGTCAATTAAATTCAATATAGCTTCTGTTACCCAATGATTTCTGCTATTCCTCGTCTTTTTACCTACTTGATCCTCTGCTGCCTTCACTACTTCATCCCTCAAAGCTACCCATTCTTCTTCTACTGTATTTCTTTCCCCCATTCCTGTCAATTGTTCCCTTATGTTCTCCCTGAAACTCTGTACAACCTCTGGTTTAGTCAGTTTATCCAGGTCCCATCTCCTTAAATTCCCACCTTTTTGCAGTTTCTTCAGTTTTAATTTACAGTTCATAACCAATAGATTGTGGTCAGAGTCCACATCTGCCCCTGGAAATGTCTTACAATGTAAAACCTGGTTCCTAAATCTCTGTCTTACCATTATATAATCTCTCTGAAACCTGTCAGTATTTCCAGGTTCCTTCCATGTATACAACCTCTTTTAAATATAAATCATACTAAATCATATAAATCGTAATAAATATAAATCTTTAAAATGTAAATCATTAAATTCATGTTTTTCTTATTTATGTTACAGGTATATCAAATGGCGTAGATCGTGTACCTAGAGCGCTGGTTGCGCGGGCGGGACTCGGCCGCACCGAACCGCAAAGCCACGCCGCGCCTTGCGTAGCCCCCATATGGGCTTCGCGGGAGGCGGCTGCAGAAGACGCGCCATCTCATCCCCCAGCGCTGCCGCAACCGCTGTGGCGTCCTGGCGCAACTCAACCACTTGGTCGTGAACAACAACACCAGGTCCCCGCGCCACACGCAGGTAGAGGCAGCAGCGGCAGTTGCGCAGCCCATCCACCGTCGCCACAGCCTGGCCCTTCAAGCCGGCTCCTCCGGAAGCAGCTCGCCGCCGCCGCCCACGCAAGGTATGCGTTCGGAGACGTATACCTGTCCCCGCAAATGATGATCACGATGCCCCATCGCCAGCCCCTTCATCTACCGGGTGGACTCCTAGTTGTAGTAATAATAATTTTCCTGTGGCTAGTGGTAGATCTCTCCCCCGTCCTATCGATAATGAATTGGATCAGAATAACTGCGTAATGACCCCCTTAGAATACTCAGCAGTTGCTAGGGCTTTTGAGGGGCGAATCTCTTTCACCAGAATTGAGACTCCGGGCGGGATGTATCGCGATCCTGTAAGGTTTTTGGAGGCGTGCCTCCCCGTCTTGGAGACCGAGCTCTTCAATGTGTAAAGCTGGGTTTACACTAGCAAGTCGCTTGCAGAAGTTACTGCTGCAAGTTATTGCTAGCCGCTTGCAGCTGTGTTTTCACAGCAGTGCAAGAATTAAGCAAGATTCTTCCGCAAGTTCTTTGGCAAGAAACTTGCGTCAACAACTTGCTGATACTGTTTACATATGCTTCCAGTACCACTACGAGTGTCAGCCGAAGTGTAAAATGACAAGTAAGCGGGTGAGATCTGCTGCAGCCCTTGTAATTGTAATGCAAAACGTGAAAAAGAGAAGTATTTGGGTTAGAGAGTAGATAATAAGAAGATCGCAAAATGGTGCCTATAATAACCTTTTGCAAGAACTTAATATCGAGAGCATGGATACTTTTGAAAACTTTTGCAGAATGTCCTCAAATGATCTGGAGTATTTGTTGATGTTAATAGCGCCCGTCATATCAAAACGAGACACAAATTTCCGTACTGCTATTTCAGAAAAGGAACGTTTGATAATCACTCTACGATTTATAGCTACCGGTGAGCTACGAATAAAATAGGCATTTCATTTATTTATGTGAAACATACAACCAAAAAAAATTTGAAGTTTGAAATCTGTTCTTTGTAGGAGACTCATACTATGTACTTGTTTCACATTCCCGTCAGCACGATTTCTCTGATCGTACCCGATGTTTGTAGAACCATTTTTAACGTCTTGAAAAGGGAAAATTATTTAAAGGTATGTGAAAACACAACAATGAAATTAAATTTTTATGGAAATAATCTGCATTTTACAGAATGATATGCTTATAAAAATCATTTTTTCTAATGTACATAAAATGGAAAGTGACAAGCCAATTAAATAGAACATGTAATAATTACAAATCATCTTTTTCTAGACTCCTAAAACAACAAGCGAGTGGATGCAGGTGGCAAAGGGGTTGTGTCTTCAAGTTTTGCTACTTTCTCTGTACTTCTTTCACAGATGTGTCGAATATCGACGAGATTTCATTTAATGCGCTCATCTTCTTCACTCTATCCTTAAAGTCTCGGTTATGCACGTTCCATATTTCGGGGTAGCTCTCCACAGCTTCAATCAAATGTTCTACATTATGCTTCATCCATTCCCGTTTCTCCTCCATTTCTGAAATTTGTTTGCATATAATACGTAAGATGGTTGCATAAAATTAAGTCACCACATTAAGTAAAATGTTAAATATGAGTGTTATGCAGACGACATACTTACTAAAAACTTGCGCTTCCTACTTGCAGGAAATAGAAATAAATCCCAAAAGCTGTAAGTTACTTGCAGATACTTCTTGCGTGGTGTTCACACTGGAAGCGGAAAAGATGCAGCAAGTCACTTCCGCAATAAATTGCTACGGTCGCAAGTCGACTTGGCGATATGTTTACACTCGCAAATCGCGAGGCAAGTTCCTCCGCACAAGTAAATTGCTTCAATAACTTGCTGGTGTAAACCGAGCATTAGAAGATCCGGCATTTAACGCCAGTAAATGCAGTGCAGTATTATGCAGTGAACTGAGTCACCCCCCTAAACATCAAGGTGACGCGGAGACGACGATTCTGCACTATATATGGGGTGACAATGGCGTTATTTCTCGGAGCACATCGATTGCTGAGTGGTACCGAGAATCCAACTTCATTGCTATTATGGCCCGATTTTCCGAGATGGAAGTACAGTGTGTTAACTGTAAGACGGCAGAGTTGGGTTGGGAGTGCGGGGAGAGGAGGAAGCAAGCATAGGTGGGGGGAGGGCAGGGGGGGGGGACAAGGCACGCCTACCAGTTGCAGTGCTGGCACTACAAATTGCGCGTCATGCTTACACGAAAGCAGACGAAAGGCTTGGAAGTAAAACCCGCTTTAAATGTTGTTCGTAAACGAATGTACATTAAAATCTCTCTCTCTCTCTCTCTCTCTCTCTATATATATATATATATATATATATATATATATATATATATATATATATATATATCTACTATGCGCTCACAAACCATTCATCCGATTGCGAAGTACTGTAATATGAATGTGTTTCGAAATAATACAGTAAGTAACCAGTGGTGTTTCCATACAAAGCAATACGGTAGCAAGGAAAAATTAAATATAAGTTAATTCGGACGAAATAGGGGGCTCCTTCAAAGTGATCGTGAACAAAATATCTGAAATGGAAACTCACCTTTTCTTGCCAGGCGTTTGTGGTGATACGCCAGGATGATTCTTGGAAAACTGTTTGAATCTTCCAATGCTACGCATGCTTTGTCCTGTGTATGTAGCAGCTCTCACTGAAGATTTCTAAATGGGGAGAAGCAATTTTTTCTGCTCCCTTTCCCTTTCGCAGCATTCAATCACACGCAATATAATTTTGCGAGCATCGCTACGTAATACTGGTTTCCTTCTAACCGTAGGCCTACCGGTAGGGGTTGTTGGCGACTCCCGAGATGGGACAGCAACTGCCTCTTCACTCATTTTGATAATGTTTAGCACAACTGCACAATAAAAACACGCAGAACAGTACACCGCAAAACAATAACGAAGCAGACGACAATGGCTACCTTGTACAACACAATCAGCTACGTAATGTTGGCAGCAGTCGAAACTCCGTGCCTACCGAAGCCTCCCGACGTTTACCGACTTCTACCGATTCAGGACTAGGGAGAGGTCCGCCATCTGAAAGTTTATACATTGTAAGTGGATCCACTAAAGCGCTCAGCAGTATGCCACACGTCGACATCCATATACATGTCTATGGTCCAATGAATGGAGGGTCCAGTTATATTAAACTCCCTATAGAATTGAGAAAAAGCAGGCGTGCATTAATGATCAAAATAAGTATGATAAAGCGCGTTTTGCATGGTCAGTCCTGGATTGCGAGAGAAATTACAATTACAAACATCATCCCGAGCGTCCCGGCAGTTACAAAGTCAAACATATTGAGAGACAGTATAACTTTGATGAATTAGAGTTCCCTGCAAGAATCCAGGACATACCTAAGTTTGAGGCTCAGAATACCAGAATATCGTTCCACGTTTATGGCCTGGAGAAGGAAAGCAAGTCAGATGAGCAGGACAAGCTTACAGTAGTAGGCCCCCTCCATTTCTCAAAATTAGCAGGTGAGCGAGAGTTGCATGTCAACATGCTGCTCTTCTCCGAACGTGATAATTATCACTACGTCTGGATCAAAGACATGTCCCGACTCCTTTCCTCCCAGTTAAGTAAAAACGATCATAATCAACATATTTGTTTAACATGTTTGAATTATTTTTCATCTCAAGAGTTATTAGCGACACATCTATTAGATTGTGCTTCCAAGGACCCTGTACGTGTTGTTATGCCCACTGAGGAAAATAACTTCATTAAATTTAAAAATGCTCACCACCAGCAGCGTTGTCCTTTTGTTGTGTACGCCGATTTTGAATGCTTGCTGGCTCCTATTACACGTTGTGAAGGGAACCCCTTAGCCTCGCACACAACCTTCGCACAAAAACACGTACCTTATGCAGCGGCGTTCCAAGTTGTGTGTGCATATGATTCTAAACTTAACCGCTATCAGTCTTATGTAGGGGACGATCCGGCGGTTTGGCTTCTCACCGAGCTTGAAGAACTTTCGTGGCAAGTTGACAAGCTCTACAGCATCAATATTCTCATGACCAAATCAAAGGAAAATGATGAATTGTTTGAAAAGGCTGTTAATTGTCATATTTGCGGGCGGGCCTTAGATAGAAAAGCGGAGACTCCTCGTAGAGACCATTGTCATCTTACGGGTAAGTTCCGCGGTGCAGCTCACAATGCATGCAACTTGAAGTATCAGTTACCTAGACACATACCCGTCTTTTTTCATAATTTGAGTGGGTATGACGCTCATTTTCTCGTTGAGCACTTGGCTACGTTCGGTATGAAGAATGATCAGGTCAGTGTCCTCCCTGAAAGTGTTGAGAAGCACATTTCTTTTTCAAAACGAATGACGCCAAAAATTACGCTCCGCTTCCTTGACTCTCTACGATTTATGCAGACTTCGCTCCACAAACTGGTTGAGACTTTACCTCGGAATGACATACATATCACTCGATCTGCATTTCCCGTTGAGTAAAAGTTTCAACTTGCGACAAGGAAAGGAGTTTTCCCGTACGAGTATCTTGATACTATGGCAAAACTCAATGAAACCAGGCTTCCCGATATAACTTCTTTTACCAATACTCTCGCAGGCGATACCGTAACTACCACAGATCATGAGCATGCCATTAATGTCTGGCGGGAATTCAACATCCCCATTTTGGGAGAATATGGAAGGTTATACATTGTCGCGTCCCGGGACAGGTCCCGGATATCAAATAGAGTTGGTCGAGCTTGCGTGGCGCAATCGGGACGTTGACGACAATTATGGGTTTGTGGTTCCCTTTAACTAGCCTTTATTACGGAGGTGAGAGGGAGTAAATCTCCTCGACTGTCTAAGGGCGTGTAGGAGGTGTAGATACATTAGACTACACTTTCAATAGGTAGCGGGTACAAGGGGGGAATTGGCAGCACTGAACTGTCAAAACAGTAAGGTGATTTCTCCTTTAACGCAATTTATTGAACTAATATCACAAAGGACATGTCAGGTGTCAGACCTTTCCCCTTTGTACACTTCTATAGATTCAGCCAGAATCTCCACTTGTCACTCTATGTGGGAAACGACTACCCACGAGAACTACCACCTTTGAATTCACTCTTCGTTTAAATAATGGACCCTTGTCCTATCTCACAGGAGACCAGCACCAGTCAGTGGCTTGTTCCTTCTATTGCTGAAACTAACTGTAGAGGCTACTTGAGACAGAGACAAACTGTCCCTGTTCAAAACTATTCCAATGCAAAACTTCTACTTAACAGACGGTTGTAGTTGCTTCCACCAGAGCATCACCGTCTTCTCGTAGTTGCAGTTCCTATAGACTCATCAGTAGCGGCTGCTACCTTCTCGATGTTGCCGGGCCTCGTCTGCTTGTGCCCTCTTCAACTTCTGCGACGACTCTCCTTCTTGCTGCTCGTGGATGCCCTCAAATACCCATTTCGAAGGTCTGCCCTGCTCGGACACAACCCTCGCATCCACTTTCTCTAACTTACTTTTCGGTCTACCCGGACATTTCGTCACTGTGGACCTGTATTGGTTTCGATATGTCCGGCAGAGTCCCGGGGCGCAAAGTTCCTGAGTCTCGTGGACGAATAGCGCGAGCTGGGTTTCACACGACCGTCTTTTTCGAAACCCATGCTGATTCCTACAGAGTAGATTTCTAGTCTCCAGAAAAGTCATTATACTCGAACATAGTACGTGTTCCAAAATTCTACAACTGATCGACGTTAGAGATATAGGTCTATAGTTCTGCATATCTGTTCGACGTCCCTTCTTGAAAACGGGGATGACCTGTGGCCTTTTCCAATCCTTTGGAACGCTACGCTCTTCTAGAGACCTACGGTACACCGCTGCAAGAAGGGGGCAAGTTCCTTCGCGTACTCTGTGTAAAATAATTGACACTGAAAGCTGTTTTCTCTCTGTCCTGAGGGTCCATTAATATCTGATGGTAGCCTCTTGCTAAGTCTAACGTGGAAAAATACTTGGCCTTTCGTAACTGGTCCAGTATTTCCGATATATTCGGTATTGGGAACGCTTCCCCTACTGAAATCTCATTCAACTTTCTGTAATCCTTCACCAACCTGTACCTCATTTGCCCACTAGCATCAATCTTCTTTGGAACTAACAATACTGATGCGTTCCAGGGACTCTGACTTTCCACAATAATATCATCAGCCAACATTTTCTCAATATGTTGCCTCAATATCTGTTTCTGTGCTTCTGGAATCCGATATGGTCGAACATTGATAACTTTGCCTTTATGCTCAGGCAGTATCGGAAGGGTATGCTTTACTGTTTCTGTAAACGATAACCTGTCCCCCTTTAAATGAAACACATCGCAATATGCACTACACAATTTCTGCAACTCATGCTTTTCTTCTTCGTTTAAATGCTCCGTTCGTAAAGCTTCTCGGACCTGTAAGCTGCGATTCCTATAACTTTTTGCCTGTTCCGGCGCGTCTTGCACTCTTCGTACTGCGGCTTCTTTTCTGCCACTAATTGTATGGAACTTAAATCACATTCTTCCTCTCTTGTATTCAGTACACTAATGATACACTTCCCTTGTACGTTTCGTACTATCGCTTCTGGAACATAAATACCCTGTGTTATCTCTTGTTTCGGTACAATAATCTCCTCGCCTTCTGAAATAGCTTCGTGTCCCTTGACGCAAATTCTCTGAACTTCCTCCTCCATTGGTCCGATTGTTCCACTTCTGTCGCGACTTTCGCGTTCCTGGCTGTGCGTCGTCCCGCCAAATGGCTGTCTCGGCCCGTTACTCTCACCCACGACACTCTGGTCCTTTAAATTTTCGTGGCGCGGCCTATAACATGGTTTCTTCCCACACTTTCCATTTGTCGGGTCCTTACCCTTCTGATGAGCATTTATCTCTCTCGTGCTTTGTACTTCCCTTGGTTCCCTTGTTGCTTCCTCTTCGGGCACTGCTAATAATGGCGTTGTCCATCCATTTATTTCTAACTTTCTGTTTCTGTAATCAATGACTGCTCTTTGCTTTTGTAGAAAATCTCTGTCTACCAAAACAGTATACGGGACATCTGTTCCTTTGCTTAACACGTGAAATGTGTGTTCCCCCAACACAGTTTCGACCATTCTCAAAGTTAATATCACAGTACCAAGCGTACTTACTGTACCATTTGTTACCCCTTTTAACCTCAGCACTTGTGCTCTGTTAACTGGTAACCCTGGGATCATAGCTTCTTCCTTAATTAGACTAATATGTGCTCCTGTATCTATTAAAAACTTCAACCCTCTACCGATTTCTTGGCAATGAGTCGTCATAACATAATTTTCTGCCTCGCAGTCTATCACCCTAACCTTGGGCCATTTGATGGTGGTAACACGAGACTGCTCCGTATCCCACCTACTTAGTTTCCCGAAACCACTTTCTTTTTTCCCGAGGTTACTCCTACTTTTTCCATACATTGGTGTGCGGTATGCCCGTATTTATTAAATATAAAACACTTGGGGGTTCGGCAGTCCGTCGCCTTATGCCCACGTCTCTGACATTTCTCACAAATTATAATTTTACTACACTTAGCATCTGTATGCCCTGACTCATCACAATTATAACAAAAATTCTGGAACCTCCTAGCTTCCTCTGCCCTAGTGGGTGTCTTTACCCATCGTACTTTACTAATCATCTTTGGTTTCCTACATTCTCTATCAATCTGACCCTATTTCCCTCAATTATAGCATTTTTCTCCCCGGTTATTTCTAATTTCCGTCTCTCTACGAGCCCCTTTATGAAATCGTCCCTTTTCTTTCATCGATAGCAGTGCACCTTCCTCCTGCTGTGCTATTTCTCCTGCATCCCCAAGACTTATTTCTTCCCCTCTGCTGCGCACAATTGTTTGTATTCTATTCATTTACTAGTCCCTGAATAAAGCATGCACGACCTAGTGCGTAAACCAATTCTAATGCGCCTTTCAGCTGCGCCTTCTCTGTTACTCGTGTTACGGCAACTCTGAACGCTTTGGATAGCTCGTCTATCCTATTACCCCAAGATGCTACAGATTCTCCCGGATATTGCCTTGCTTGGAATATGCGACATGCATAGAAATCTATGGTTCTTATCCGAATAATTCTCTTCCAATATGCTTAGAACCTCCGGCCAATTATTTGTTTGATCCCTCACTAATAGCTTCGACCTGGCCTCCCCTGTTATTTTGGACTTTACATATTGGAACAATAACTGCTCGTCCTCACTTTTAACAACATCGAATGAAGCATTCACATTCTCAATGAACTCTTGTAATTCCCTTCGGTTACCCTCGAAAACGTTAGGAACTAAAACTAACGCATCTTTCGCGCTTATGCCACTCTTGTAAGTACTGGAGGACGTCATTGTTTACAATAACATAAGGACCTTATTACTACTTCGACGCGCCGTCTTGCCTGTGTCTGCTGCTTGCTGCTGGGCCGCTCGTCCTGTCTGCTGGGCTCTGTTAAGGCTCCCTATTGCTGGCTCTGCTGCTCGATCTCTCGCTGGACTGCTGGGCTCCTCTGGTCTGCCGGGTCTTGGGCGCTGCTACTCGTACGGGCCTCTCCTTCTTGCGGTAATACTCGGTGGTACAACTGTCTGCTGCTACTTATCTTTCCCCCACCCTGGTATTATGGATCTACACATACACGGAACCACCCCGCACCTGGCACCAAATTTTATTTTTGGTCGCGTCCCGACCCAGGTCCCGGATACCAATGTAGAGTTGGTCGAGCCTGCGTGGCGCAATCGGGACGTTGACGACAATTATGGGTTTGTGGTTCCCTTTAACTAGCCTTTATTACGGAGGTGAGAGGGAGTAGAATCTCCTCGACTGTCTAAGGGCGTGTAGGAGGTGTAGATACATTAGACTACACTTTCAATAGGTAGCGGGTACAAGGGGGGAATTGGCAGCACTGAACTGTCAAAACAGTAAGGTGAGATTTCTCCTTTAACGCAATTTATTGAACTAATATCACAAAGGACATGTGAGGTGTCAGACCCTTCCCCTTTGTACACTTCTATAGATTCACCCAGAATCTCCACTTGTCACTCTATGTCGGAAACGACTACTCACGAGAACTACCACCTTTGAATTCACTCTTCGTTTAAATAATGGACCCTTGTCCTATCTCACAGGAGACAAGCACCAGTCAGTGGCTTGTTCCTTCTATTGCTGAAACTAACTGTAGAGGCTACTTGAGACCGAGACAAACTGTCCCTGTTCAAAACTATTCCAATGCAAAACTTCTACTTAACTGACGGTTGTAGTTGCTTCCACCAGAGCATCACCGTCTTCTCGTAGTTGCAGTTCCTATAGACTCATCAGTAGCGGCTGCTACCTTCTCGATGCTGCTGGGCCTCATCTGCTTGTGCCCTCTTCAACTTCTGCGACGACTCTCCTTCTTTCTGCTCGTGGATGCCCTTAAATACCCATTTTGGAGGTCTGCCCTGCTCGGACGCAGCCTTCGCATCTGCTTTCTCTAACTTACTTTTCGGTCTTCCAGGACATTTCGTCGCTGTGGACCTTTTTTGGTTGCAATATGTCCAGTAGAGTCCCGGGGCGGAAAGTTCCTTCTCGCCCTCCAAGGTCCAGGAGACGCGCTGTTCGTATCCTCGACGTGTTTCTGGCTCAGGCTATTTGTACTGTCTGCGGCACTCCGGGTTGCACTGCGCGGCGTCCGCGTAAGAAATACTGGCTGAACCTTTACATTATGTGTTGCTAAGAATAGCTATGTCATTTTGTTAATTAAATCCTCTGGGGACCTGACGCCTCCCCCTAAAAGTACATTAATGCGCACTACTCAAAGTACCGTTAATACATCAAATTATTACAATTCTTTTTTTTTTAGGGTGGGTGGGGGGGGGGGGGGGAAGAGAAACAACTTTACATCACAGTATTACAAAAAATTGTCCTTATATTACCCTGAAAGAAAATGACTACTTGCTATGTTCTATCGTCTATTCTTTATAAATACACTGTCGTCCGCATCTCGTAAATTACTATTCCTTCGTCTCTGTCTCCTGATCTTACAGGTAGTCTAGATGTTTGAGTTGCATTAACTACAGTTGTTCTTACACAAATTGAGCGACAACAGCTCCCTCATCCCTTCTCATCAAACAACTTCTTGTATAAATATTTACAACAATTACACTTCATACAACACAGAAATACAATGACTATGATAATTAAGCTTATATTGATATAAGTAGTATTTGAATATGTTTGAACTCTTTTCTCTCTCTCTAATTCAATTTGTTCCTTGTCTATGAATTTACTAATTTCTTCCAGTCTTTTACGTGCTACTCTTAAATAATCTAGATTCGAAGTGACGTGCTTCAAAGGTAAATCAGATCTTATTTCCGACTCATTAATTTTCGTTTTCACTTCCTCACAACAATCTAAATTAATATCTACATTAGGTATAATATCTTTCCTAGTATAACTGCTTTGAATCACTTTGTCTGATTGGATATATATGTGTGTCCCATATCCTTTACAATTCTTTTTGAATTTTATTATTCGTCTCCCAAGAAGTTTTACGTCCTGTGACGGATGTGAACTGCATAAAATCGTCTTGTCTTGCTCCTTAGGTACTATATACAACCAATCATTGGTAGTTAACCGAGTCCATAAACTTCGTTCCAAGGAAATCATTTTCTTAACACAATTAGTTGGGATCTGTGAATCTTGTAGTAACTTCACTTCACAGTCCTCTTGGTCATACATTGATATTAGGCCAAACGTCTGTTTACATATTTTCCTATTCTTATCTATTTCCTTGCATTCTAAATGCTCGTAGGATACCTTAGCATATAACCTTTTAGATCTATCTAAAAGTAATTATTCTTTTTCCGGCTGTATGTAAGTAAACTGTCCTGTGCCAGTCATTACTTCCACTGGTAGTGATAACAACTTACATAGATTAAATTCCTTATTTTCATTTAGGTGTATATTAATCACATAACCTAATACTTCCTTGGTTACAAATACATCAAGATCCATAACTTTTAAAAGTATATACCCATATTCTTCTACTAAAGGGATGGGAAATCTTACGTCTCTTAAGTCGTCTTGAATTAATCTTAAATTCTGAACAATCTGCACTGGATTCACAATATGAGGTGCAAGGATACCCTTCCGTGCATGAACTATAGCACTTACTAATTGTTCATATTGCGCACCTATCTCATTAAACAAGCCTTGCAATTGTAGGAGCTGCTCATTGATCGTCATCAATGCTGCCATCCGTCTCAAACCATGATCAGTTGTTTTCAATGAATAGGTGATAAATTATTCCAGCTTGGCCATTCCGTTCTTGAGCAATTGGTCATTTGAACTGATTGATTCTACCGTTCTGTTTAGACCAGTCAGCATGGCTCTGACTACAGCCACTTGCTCTTTTGACAACTTCAATAACTGCTCGGATCTTGCTTCCATCCGATCGATATGCGTTTTATAATATGCAGCATCCGCCTCCTCAAAAGTGCCGAACAATATTTTACTGATTTCTCCTACAAAGTTAAAAATACCTCCTTCTGCCGCCTTCCGGGCCTAGCTAGTTGATGTATAAGTGATTTCGTTTCTCGTAACCTTTCTACACTGTGTTCGATTCCATTTCTTAATACGTTACTCTCAGTTCTGCTAATGTTTAAATGCGCTAGCTTTTGCCTACATTGTTGCACCGCCATTGTTCCCATCCTTGCAGCAGCATATAATTTCTCATCCAATGTTTTAAGGGTAACATGTGTTACTAGTTTCTACGTTGTACTAGTAATTTCTACTTCTCCTTTATGGTGGTAGTACAGACCTGGAGACTCCTTTATCGGGTGAATTTCCACGACATTGTCCGTTTCTCCAAGCGCTTGAAAACAGTATGACCACCCCACGCAGATTACAATCCAAATCCAAAACGTCACGGGTCTGGGCACCATGCTGGGTCCGTAAGCGAAATTTTATAGCCTAATAATGTGGCTTCAGCCTGTTAGCATGTACTTTTAACTGTTGCTTTCTATGTGTTTTCAATACTACATTAGGCAAATCTACTTCCACTACTTCGTAGGGACCTCTAAATTGGGAATCTAGTTTCTTCGATCTCCCACGTCTTACGGTCTCGTCATGTACCAGCACTCTGTCACTTATCTTACAGTTTCGGGAATTCTTTGTCTTGTCATAGTAAGCCTTGTTGGTTAATTTTGCCTCTTTTATTTTCTATCGTATGTGCTTCCTGCATTCTTGTTTTGAACTGGTCTACATAATCGTCGTAATTGTACCCTATTGTGGCTGTCTCTTTCTGTAAGATTCTTGGCACATTCACAATTCTCCCAAACAGTAACTCGAATGGGGTATACCCGGTGCTGCTATGAGGAGTAGTATTAAAAACAAACGTACTGTAAGGGACCCACTTATCCCAATTGCTGTGGTCCTCGTTTATAAAGTGCCTTAAGTATTCCACTAGCGTTCGATGCGTCCTTTCTAATGGTCCATTCGACTGAGGGTGAAAAGCAGTGGTCTGGATTTTTTTGATGCTCAATATTTTACATAATCTCTTAAACACTTGACTCAGAAAGTTTGATCCTTGATCTGTTAACAATACTGATGGAATTCCATATCGTAATTTATTCAACGAATTTCTTAGCTATTGTATCTGCGTCTTGCCCCTCCACTGGAGTAGCTACCGTGAACTTACTCAAATCATCCTGAAATGTTAAAATATATCTATTACCTCCTGTTGTTATGTCTAAAGGACCAACTACGTCCATATAACACTTCTCAAACACAGTTTCTGCCGTGTCTGTAACAACTAATGGCATCTTCATCTTACTCTGCGTAAACTTATTTCGCTGTCATTTATCACATGTTCTAATGTATTGCTCGACATCACCTTTCATTACTTTCCATGAACCGTATTTCTTTAAACGTTCTCGAGTTCTAAAGTTTTAGGTCGTGCATGCTTTATTTAGGGACTAGTAAATGATAGAATACAGACAATTGTGCGCAGCAGAGGGGAAGAAATAAGTCTTGGGGCTGCAGTAGAAATAGCACAGCAGGGGGAAAATGCACTGCTACCGATGAAAGAAAAGGGACGATTTCATAAAGGGGCTCGTAGAGAGACGGAAATTAGAAATAACCGGGGAGAAAAATGCTATAATTGTGGGAAAAGGGTCACATTGCTAGAGAATGTAGGAAACCAAAGATGATTAGTAAAGTACGATGGGTAAAGACACCCACTAGGGCAGAGGAAGATAGGAGGTTCCAGAATTTTTGTTATAATTGTGATGAGTCAGGGCATACAGATGCTAAGTGTAGTAAAATTATAATTTGTGAGAAATGTCAGAGACGTGGGCATAAGGCGACGGACTGCCGAGCCCCCAAGTGTTTTATATGTAATAAATACGGGCACCCCATACCAATGTATGGAAAGAGTAGGAGTAACTTCGGGAAAAAAGAAAGTGGTTTCGGGAAACTAAGTAGGTAGGATACGGAGCAGTCACATGTTACCACCATCAAATGGCCCAAGGTTAGGGTGATAGACTGCGAGGCAGAAAATTACGTTATGACGACTCATTGCGAAGAAATCGGTAGAGGATTGAAGTTTTTAATAGATACAGGAGCACATATTAGTCTAATTAAGGAAGAAGCTATGATCCCAGGGTTACCAGTTAACAGAGAACAGGTGCGGATGTTAAAAGGGGTAACTAATGGTACAGTAAGTACGCTTGGTACTGTGATATTAACTTTGAGAATAGTCGAAACTGTGTTGGGGGACACACATTTCACGTGTTAAGCAAGGGAACAGATGTCCCTTATAATGGTTTGGTAGGCAGAGATTTTCTACAAAAGCAAAGAGCAGTCATTGATTACAGAAACAAAAAGTTAGAAATAAATGGATGGACAACGCCATTATTAGCAGTGCCCGAAGAGGAAGCAACAAGGGAACCAAGGGAAGTACAAAGCATCAGAGAGATAAATGCGCATCAGAAGGGTAAGGACCCGACAAATGGAAAGTGTGGGAAGAAACCATGTTATAGGCCGCGCCACGAAAATTTAAAGGACCAGAGTGTCGTCGGTGAGAGTAACGGGCTGAAACAGCCATCTGGCGGGATGACGCACAGCCAGGAATGCGAAAGTCGCGACAACAGTGGAACAATCGGACCAAGGGAGGAGAAAGTTATGAGAATTTTCGTCAAGGGACACGAAGCTACTTCAGAAGGCAAAGAGATTATTGTACCGAAAAAAGAGATAACACAGGGTATTTATGATCCAGAAGCGATAGTACGAAACGTACAAGGGAAGTGTATCATTAGTGTACTGAATACAAGAGAGGAAGAATGTGATTTAAGTTCCATACAATTAGTGGCAGAAAAGAAGCCGCAGTACGAAGAGTGCAAGACGCGCCGGAACAGGCAAAAAGTTATAGGAATCGCAGCTTACAGGTCCGAGAAGCCTTACGAACGGAGCATTTAAACGAAGAAGAATAGCATGAGTTGCAGAAATTGTGTAGTGCATATTGCGATGTGTTTCATGTAAAGGGGGACAGGTTATCCTTTACAGAAACAGTAAAGCATACCCTTCCGATACTGCCTGAGCATAAAGGCAAAGTTATCAATGTTCGACCATATCGGATTCCAGAAGCACAGAAACAGATATTGAGGCAACATATAGAGAAAATGTTGGCTGATGATATTATTGTGGAAAGTCAGGGTCCCTGGAACGCACCAGTATTGTTAGTTCCAAAGAAGATTGATGCTAGTGGGCAAATGAGGTACAGGTTGGTGAAGGATTACAGAAAGTTGAATGAGATTTCAGTAGGGGAAGCGTTCCCAATACCGAATATATTGGAAATACTGGACAAGTTAGGAAAGGCCAAGTATTTTTCCACGTTCGACTTAGCAAGTGGTTACCATCAGAGTGCGTAAGCCAGTTGTAATGCGCCTTTCAGCTGCGCCTTCTCTGTTACTCGTGTTACGGCAACTCTGAACGCTTTGGATAGCTCGTCTATCCTATTACCCCAAGATGCTACAGATTCTCCCGGATATTGCCTTGCTTGGAACATGCGACATGCGTAGAAATCTATGGTTCTCTTATCCGAATAATTCTCTTCCAATATGCTTCGAACCTCCGGCCAATTATTTGTTTGATCCCTCACTAATAGCTACGACCTGACCTCCCCTGTTACTTTGGACTTTACATATTGGAACAATAACTTCTGGTCCTCACTTTTAACAACATCGAATGAAGCATTCACATTCTCAATTGTTGTTGTTGTCGTCTTCAGTCCTGAGACTGGTTTGATGCAGCTCTCCATGCTACTCTATCCTGTGCAAGCTTCTTCATCTCCCAGTACCTACTGCAACCTACATCCTTCTGAATCTGCTTAGTGTATTGATCTCCTGGTCTCCCTCTACGATTTTTACCCTCCACGCTGCCCTCCAATGCTAAATTTGTGATCCCTTGATGCCTCAGAACATGTCCTATCAACCGATCCCTTCTTCTAGTCAAGTTGTGCCACAAACTTCTCTTCTCCCCAGTCCTATTCAATACCTCCTCATTAGTTACGTGAGCTACCCACCTTATCTTCAGCATTCTTCTGTAGCACCACATTTCGAAAGCTTCTATTCTCTTCTTGTCCAAACTATTTATCGTCCATGTTTCACTTCCATACATGGCTACACTCCATACAAATACTTTCAGAAATGACTTCCTGACACTTAAATCTATACTCGATGTTAACAAATTTCTCTTCTTCAGAAACGATTTCCTTGCCATTGCCAGTCTACATTTTATATCCTCTCTACTTCGACCATCATCAGTTATTTTACTCCCTAAATAGCAAAACTCCTTTACTACTTTAAGTGTCTCACTTCCTAATCTAATCCCCTCAGCCTCACCCGATTTAATTAGACTACATTCCATTATCCTCGTTTTGCTTTTGTTGATGTTCATCTTATATCCTCCTTTCAAGACACTGTCCATTCCGTTCAACTGCTCTTCCAAGTCCTTTGCTGTCTCTGACAGAATTACAATGTCATCGGCGAACCTCAAAGTTTTTACTTCTTCTCCATGAATTTTAATACCTACTCCGAATTTTTCTTTTGTTTCCTTTACTGCTTGCTCAATATACAGATTGAATAACATCGGGGAGAGGCTACAACCCTGTCTCACTCCTTTCCCAACCACTGCTTCCCTTTCATGTCCCTCGACTCTTATAACTGCCATCTGGTTTCTGTACAAATTGTAAATAGCCTTTCACTCCCTGTATTTTACCCCTGCCACCTTCAGAATTTGAAAGAGAGTATTCCAGTTAACGTTGTCAAAAGCTTTCTCTAAGTCTACAAATGCTAGAAACGTAGGTTTGCCTTTTCTTAATCTTTCTTCTAAGATAAGTCGTACGGTTAGTATTGCCTCACGTGTTCCAACATTTCTACGGAATCCAAACTGATCTTCCCCGAGGTCCGCTTCTACCAGTTTTTCCATTCGTCTGTAAAGAATTCGCGTTAGTATTTTGCAGCTGTGACTTATTAAACTGATAGTTCGGTAATTTTCACATCTGTCAACACCTGCTTTCTTTGGTATTGGAATTATTATATTCTTCTTGAAGTCTGTGGGTATTTCGCCTGTCTCATACATCTTGCTCACCAGATGGTAGAGTTTTGTCATGACTGGCTCTCCCAAGGCCATCAGTAGTTCTAATGGAATGTTGTCTACTCCCTGGGCCTTGTTTCGACTCAGGTCTTTCAGTGCTCTGTCAAACTCTTCCCGCAGTATCGTATCTCCCATTTCATCTTCATCTACATCCTCTTCCATTTCCATAATATTGTCCTTAAGTATATCGCCCTTGTATAAACCCTCTATACACTCCTTCCACCTTTCTGCCTTCCCTTCTTTGCTTAGAACTGGGTTGCCATCTGAGCTCTTGATATTCATACAAGTGGTTCTCTTCTCTCCAAAGGTCTCTTTAATTTTCCTGTAGGCAGTATCTATCTTACCCCTAGTGAGACAAGCCTCTACATCCTTACATTTGTCCTCTAGCCATCCCTGCTTAGCCATTTTGCACTTTCTGTCGATCTCATTTTTGAGACATTTGTATTCCCTTTTGCCTGCTTCATTTACTGCATTTTTATATTTTCTCCTTTCATCAATTAAATTCAATATTTCTTCTGTTACCCAAGGATTTCTATTAGCCCTCGTCTTTTTACCTACTTGATCCTCTGCTGCCTTCACTACTTCATCCCTCAGAGCTACCCATTCTTCTTCTACTGTATTTCTTTCCCCCATTCCTGTCAATTGTTCCCTTATGCTCTCCCTGAAACTCTCTACAACCTCTGGTTCTTTCAGTTTATCCAGGTCCCATCTCCTAAAATTCCCACCTTTTTGCAGTTTCTTCAGTTTCAATCTGCAGTTCATAACCAATAGATTGTGGTCAGAATCCACATCTGCCCCTGGAAATGTCTTACAATTTAAAACCTGGTTCCTAAATCTCTGTCTTACCATTATATAATCTATCTGATACCTATTAGTATCTCCAGGATTCTTCCAGGTATACAACCTTCTCAATTAACTCTTGTAATTTCCTTCGGTTACCCTCGAAAACGTTAGGAACTAAAACTAACGCATCTTTCGCGCTTATGCCACTCTTATCAGTACTGGAGGACGTCATTGTTTATAATAACATAAGGACCTTATTACTACTTCGACGCGCCGTCTTGCCTGTGTCTGCTGCTTGCTGCTGGGCCGCTCGTCCTGTCTGCTGGGCTCTGTTAAGGCTCCCTATTGCTGGCTCTGCTGCTCGATCTCTCTCGCTGGACTGCTGTGCTCCTCTGGTCGGCCGGGTCTTGGGCGCTGCTACTCGTACGGGCCTCTCCTTCTTGCGGTGGTACTCGGTGGTATAACTGTCTGCTGCTACTTATCTTTCCCCCACCCTGGTATTATGGATCTACACATACACGGAACCACCCCGCACCTGGCACCAAATTTTATTTTTGGTCGCGTCCCGGCCCAGGTCCCGGATACCAATATAGAGTTGGTCGAGCCAACGTGGCGCAATCGGGGCGTTGACGACAATTATGGGTTTGTGGTTCCCTTTAACTAGCCTTTATTACGGAGGTGAGAGGGAGTAGAATCTCCTCGACTGTCTAAGGGCGTGTAGGAGGTGTAGATACATTAGACTACACTTTCAATAGGTAGCGGCTACAAGGGGGGAATTGGCAGCACTGAACTGTCAAAACAGTAAGGTGATTTCTCCTTTAACGCACTTTATTGAACTAATATCACAAAGGACATGTCAGGTGTCAGACCCTTCCCCTTACTCTGTACACTTCAATAGATTCAGCCAGAATCTCCACTTCTCACTCTATGTCGGAAACGACTACTCACGAGAACTACCACCTTTGAATTCACTCTTCGTTTAAATAATGGACCCTTGTCCTATCACACGTTAGACAAGCACCAGCCAGTGGCTTGTTCCTTCTATTGCTGAAACTAACTGTAGAGGCTACTTGAGACCGAGACAAACTGTCCCTGTTCAAAACTATTCCAATGCAAAACTTCTACTTAACTGACGGTTGTAGTTGCTTCCACCAGAGCATCACCGTCTTCTCGTAGTTTCAGTTCCTATAGACTCATCAGTAGCGGCTGCTACCTTCTCGATGTTGCCGGGCCTCATCTGCTTGTGCCCTCTTCAACTTCTGCGACGACTCTCCTTCTTTCTGCTCGTGGATGCCCTTAAATACCCATTTTGGAGGTCTGCCCTGCTCGGACGCAGCCTTCGCATCTGCTTTCTCTAACTTATTTTTCGGTCTTCCAGGACATTTCGTCGCTGTGGACCTTTTTTGGTTGCAATATGTCCAGTAGAGTCCCGGGGCGGAAAGTTCCTTCTCGCCCTCCAAGGTCCAGGAGACGCGCTGTTCGTATCCTCGACGTGTTTCTGGCTCAGGCTATTTGTACTGTGTGACACTTGCCCTTCCGTGTCTGCGGAACTCCGGGTTTCACTGCGCGGCGTCCACGTAAGAAATACTGGCTGAACCTTTACATTATGCGTTGCTAACAAGGGAACCTCCCCATCGTACCCCCCTCAGAGTTAGCTATAAGTTGCCACAGTGGATAGGCCTTGAAAAACTAAACACAGATCAATCGAGAAAACAGGAAGAAGTTGTGTGGAACTATGAAAAAATAAGCAAAATATACAAACTGAATACTTCATGTGCAAGATAGGCAACATGAAGGAGAGTGTGAGCTCAGGAGCACCGTGGTCCCGTGGTTAGCGTGAGCAGCTGTGGAAGGGAAGGTCCTTGGTTCAAGTCTTCCCTTGGGTGAAAAGTTTACTTTCTTTATTTCCGCAAAGTTATGATCTGTCCGTTCGTTCATTGACGTCTCTGTTCACTGTAATAAGTTTAGTGTCTGTGTTTTGCGATCGCACCGCAAAACCGTGCGATTAGTCGACGAAAGGACGTGCCTCTCCAATGGGAACCGAAAACATTTGATCGCAAGGTCATAGGTCAACCGATTCCTCCACAGGAAAACACGTCTGATATATTCTATACGACACTGGTGACGGCATGTGCGTCACATGACAGGAATATGTTGTCGACCCACCTAACTTGTACACTTTGCGAATGGGTAAAAAGATTCTTCTACCTTGCCGCATTTAGGTTTTCTTGTGGATGTGATAATCACTCCCAAAAAAGTGATGAAAACATAAGTGTTTGTCACATAAACTGAAAATAAAAAGTTAAAATTTTCAGGGTAGGCTTGAACCAAGGACCTTTAGATTCGCAGCTGCTCACGCTAACCACAAGGCCATGATACTCCTGATCTTGCTCTTTTCTTGCTAGTGCCTATCTTGTGCATGGACTACTCAGTTTGTATATTTTGCTTATTTTTTCATAGTTCCACACAACTTCTTCCTGTTTTCTCGATTGATCTTTGTTCAGTTTTTCAAGGCCTATCCACTGTGCTAACTTATAACTAAATCTGAGGGGGGTGCGATGGGGAGGTTCCCTTGTAAGAATAGCTATGTCATTTTGTTAATTAAATCCTCAGGGTAGCTGACACTAGACACATACCCGTCATTTGTTCATTATTTGAGCGTGTATGACGCTCATTTTCTCATTGAGCACTTGGCTAAGTGCGGTATGAACAATGATCAGGTCAATGTCCTCCCTGAAAGTGTTGAGAAGTACATTTCTTTCTCAAAACGAATGACGCCAAAAATTACGCTCCGCTTCCTTGACTCTCTACGATTTATGCAGACTTCGCTCGAGAAACTGGTTGAGACTCTACCTGGAATGAAAAGCATATCACTCGATCTGCATTTCCCTATGAGGAAAAGTTTCAACTTGCGACTAGGAAAGGAGTTTTCCCGTACGAGTATCTTGATAGTATGACAAAACTCAATGAAACCAGGCTTCTCAACACCACTTCTTTTACCAGTACTCTCACAGGCGATGCCATAACTACCACAGATTATTAGCATGCTGTTAATGTCTGGCGGGAATTCAACATCCCCAATTTGGGAGAATATGCAAGGTTATACAGGGACACGGACGTGTGTTTGCTTGCAGATATTTTCGAAAAGTTCCGGAGTGTATGTATGACCACCTACTCTTTGGACCCCACCTTTTATTACACGGCACCTGGGTTGTCCTGGGACGCTATGCTCAAAAAAACGGACCGCAGCATTGAACTTTTGACTGATGCTGCAATGCTTCTATTTTTTGAGCGAGGGATCCGCGGCGCACTTTGTCAATGTGTTCACAGGCACACCAAGGCAAATAACCCGGGGATGGGTGTCGAGTACAACGTATCCCTTGATTCTAGTTACAGTTTGTACTTAGATGTTAACTATTTATACGGGCATGCTATGATGCAACTGCTGCGGGTTGGTGGGTTCCAACTGCTGCCCGAAGACGAATTGAAGGGATTAGGTTGACAAATAACGGGTCTTGCGGCTGATTCTAATGTAGGATATATGCTTGAGGCAGACATCTCATACCATAATAATCTGCATGGAGAGACAAGCGACTTGCCGTTATGTCCAGAGCAACAAATTCTACGAGGAAGCACCATCCCTAAACTGCTGGCCACTGTTGGGGATAAGCAGAGGTATATTATTCATTATCGTAACCTCAAGCAGTGCCTCAGATTAGGAATGGAGCTTGTTAGAGTCACCCGGACAATCTCCTTCAAGCAGTCCCCCTGGTTGAAGGAGTATATTGAACTAAATACCGAAAAGAGGGCAGTCGCGAGTAATGATTTTGAAAAAGACTTTTATAAATTAATGAATAATTCCATTTTCGGGAAAACTATGCATAATGTACGAAATAAACGCGATATTGTCATTAGAACGGCATGGGAAAGGCGTTATGGCGTGAAAAATTGTATAGCCAGGCCAATTTTTAAGCGGGTCACCATCTTCAATGAAAACTTTGTAGCTGTGGAGATGTCGAAGACTGCAGTAGAGTTTATGAAGCCTATCTATTTGGGGATGTGTATACTCGAGATCTCCAAATTCTACATGTACCGATTCCTCTATGAGTTTGCGAAAACTCATTTCGTAGATCCAAAATTACTGTATATGGATGCAGACAGCTTTATCTACTGGATCAAGAACTGTGATCCATATGAAGTAATTAGGTGCAATGGTAAAGAATTCGACACCTCTTCTTATGAGTTCAATAATCCTTATGGTATTGTTCAACAGAACAAGAAGGTTATCGGTCTCATGAAAGACGAGTCGAATGGTTTACCAATTGTAGAGTTTGTGGGACTGAGGTCGAAAATATATGCATATCGTACAACAGACGGGGGCACTCTGAGGCGGGCAAAGGGCATTAGATGGATCGCGTCTCGTGCGCTTACGGTCGAGGATTGTTTGCAGTGCCTGTACGGTCGTAGCGTTGAAGGCGTTTGTCCACACATGGTTCAACAAACTAGCATTCGATCACGAGGTGTACACTGTGCTACAGTCTAAAGTCGGACTGTCTCCTCATGACGATAAAAGAGTCATTTGTGAGGATGGGGTGCGAGCCCTCCCATACTCACACTATTTACTTCAAACGAAAGTAGGGGCGGCGGACTATGGTTGAGTGTTAGAGAGGGAATGAGCGTGTGAATGTTACGAATGTGGGTTATGCGTGGAAATAGTATGGCTCTTTTATCATAGTGTAAATACTGGATGAGAGTGTTTTGTAGTGTGTGTCAGTTTGCGTGCTTCCATGTATGTCTGAGTGTGCGAATGTGCGCGAACTTGTGTTAGGTGTGTGTGTGTATGTAAATATATTCATTATTTTTTCAAAGAAAATGATAAAAAATAAATAAAATTGAAAAAATATTTAAAAAGTCTTTATATCTATATATTGTTGGCCATTATTAATATGTGTATGAAAAGACTATAAATTTTGCCAATTAACTTCTGTATGAACAAAAAAATAATAAAATTTTCTCACTTCATATGTGCTTCAATGCTAGTCGTTATAGAGCTTAGATTTTAGTTGATAAGTTTCACCTACCGCTAGCCATCCAGTCAGAACTAGTTTTTAAGTGTGTGAGTTCCACTAATTAAATTCTTTCTGTATGTTCACTTGCTTTTTCTAATGGAAAATGTTTACAGGCAACCACTTCAAAGAAGTGTATATATATGTTCACCTAGTTGTTGTAGTTGAAAATCTTTAAATGGACTTACTTGAGAAAAAATATATATATCCAATTTGTTGCTCTTTTGGAAAATGTTTAGAGCCATCGACTTCAAACAAATACGTTTGCCTTTACTTAAAAGTGTTTTGTTTTTTTCTGGTGGAACTTCACTAGCGATATTATTTACATTGTAGGACAGTGTGTAATTAGCTTGTAGTAGTACCTCTGCATTAGCCTTAAAAGTTATATACATAATTTATCTGAGCAGAATGCTTATATATTTCTGAATGTTGTAATTTTTTTTAAACAGTTATCTAGAAAGATGTGAACGTTCATATTTTTCGTCAAAAACCAATCTTGTATCTGTAAACTCATATGTATATAATGTAAAAACTGTTAAATTCTGAATTCAATAATAAACTCAGTTATTTCATTCTAAAAAAAATGTTATCATCATTTCATGCCCTAATAATCATTATTCTTTTTATTAAACATATTATTAATTTATTTGTGTGTGTGTGTGTGTGTGTGTGTGTGAATGCGAATGTAGAATACATAGATACAGCCACACTGCACTGCATAAAGTTATAATGTTTCCTGCTTTTAATGACAAGTGCCGGACTTGGGCTGGTTGTCACGAACACACGCACCGCCCTGCAGCGCTATCTCTTGCAGCCCTACGTCAGCAGCTGCTTTCGAGACCGTAATCTGACGCATCGGCACCTAACTATGACAGTAGGTGCATTCCACGTCAAAGGCCGAGGTATGTGTCTCTCTGACAGTTCCAGTGGAATTCCCTTCATCTACAATATCAACGAATAAACTTACAATTCTAGGGACGTTGGGTGCCATAGAAAGAAAAAAAAAACAGTCAATCTCACAAATTATTATTTATTTCTAATAAAAGTTAAAAGTAATTTTACATTCTCATATGCAGATACAAAAGCACGTTTTTGGTAAATGTTCTTCAGTCGATGGATGGATGGACATCCGTACCATTCAAGGTCTTGAAAAGATGCAAATTTAAATATTCAACGCATCCAGGAGATTTTGTCCTTTCCCTTCATGTAAACGATGGAGTTCTTGTGATAGAATAATTTAAGTACAGTCACCATATATTTATAGAGTATGCCAGGATCATCCCAGTGAATTCCATGATAAAAATTAGTTAACCACAGTGCACTGATCCGTGTTTTACAAGATTTCACTCGCGTGAACGGTCTTGGTGATCGAATATTTGCAGAGAAGGTTTCGATTATTCCTGCGTCTTGTGTGTAGGCTACAAAAGCAACATCTTTAAATACGACCTGTCTTCGCTCTCCATCATGGAATCCTTGAACATCTACAATGATCTTCACCGGCTGAGACGCCATCGTCAAATGATCAAGGCACGGGACAGCACATATTCATTTATACAGCCGTCTGCACAACACTTGTGAACGGACAGTAACTGATTATTCTGTCGCGTAGGACTACGGCATATGCAGCGGTGTGTTCTGGGAAATTTGTCGATGATTCAAATTCAGTTCGAACGTCTATAGGTCCAGACTTAATGATCTCATTCTGTTTAGAGCAGTCTGTTACAATGATCGGTGAAAGCTCTTTGAATTTACGCGGTCTCAGTAGACCCCCCCCCCCCCCCCTCCGTCTCCTTCAGCAGGAGGAGATAAGTGTTTCACGTCCCGTCGACAACGAGGTCATTAAAGACGGAGCGAAAGCTCGGGGGAGGGAAGGAAATCGACCGTGCCCTTTGAAAGGAACCATCCCGGCATTTGCCTGAAGCGATTTAGGGAATCTCCTTCAGCAATTTCATAGTAAGAATGACGAAACCTTGCATACATGTCATACGCGAGGCTGTATGCATTTTCATTCCATTGCAGATGTAGATTGTCATATGGGTATAATTCTGAATTGAGGTAGACTTTGGCGTTAGTTAACTTGCAGTTATCGAACACGGTGGAATCATTTCCCGTATTTGCTCTTCTATCAGTCTGAAACGCAAGTATTATGAATCTGGGTGTCTGTAGATGACTGGAGGTCTTAATAGCCCATGTTTGTCTGCTCGCGGTCGGTAACACTGGATACTGGAAGATCTCCCACGAGCGGAATGTCAGTGACAGAAATGTACCCGAATTCAGCACTTTTAAAAGCTTCAAACGTTCCTCGTCGGATATACTGATGTGAAGCATTTTCCGTATTAATTTGTTGATTGTGATGCTATTCTCTTCTTGACCTCCTTGAATGTACGAGTTGTAAGTAGGCTGTTTAGGTTTTTATGTTGGTAACGCCACGTAGCGCTCTGTATGAAAATCACTGACTGTGCTGTGTGCAGTCTGTGGCTGGTTGGAATTGTTGGAATACTCGCTATTGTAGTGTTGGGCAGTTGGTTGTGAACAGCTCGTAGCGTTGTGCAGTTGGTGAGCCGCCAGCAGTGGTGGATGTGGGGAGAGAGATGGCAGAAAAAAAAAATGTATATATATATATATATATATATATATATATATATATATATATATATATGTATAGAGACTTTTGAACATTATTAAGGTATAAACATTGTTTGTTCTCTATCAAAATCTTTCATTTGCTAACTATGCCTATCAGTAGTTAGTGCCTTCAGTAGTTAGAATCTTTTATTTAGCTGGCAGTATTGGCGCTCGCTGTATTGCAGTAGTTCGAGTAACGAAGATTTTTGTGAGGTAAGTGGTTCATGAAAGGTATAGGTTATTGTTAGTCAGGGCCATTCTTTTGTAGGGATTATTGAAAGTCAGATTGCGTTGAGTACGTTCAGTTCTGCTCAGCTGTTTGAAAATCAAATTACGTAAGGGGTTTATCAGCAGTCATTCATAAATTTTTCTATGGGGATGTTTCAGAGTTATTGTCTGTCGCACTCCGCACGAGAATGAGTTCCTGTTTAGCGTTCATAGTAATCTGTCTCATATCCTCAAAATATCCCATAAGTATTTTTAGAGGTATGCATGCAGTAAATCGCATGTACTCCTGGGGTGTTCTATCATTCACCTCGTCTATGAACCATTCAGCATTTTCTAAACTTTGCAGATCTGCTGGTGATGCCGAGACATATGTTTTAAGGGTTGATGTTATGCTAACATTTCGTACACGATCAATCTCAGAACCATTCAGTTCATAGCGAATCTCTTGGAAGAGGAATGCCAATGCGTTGCGTGTCAGCTTGGACCCCACTGTATCGGTGCCATCAGTTTTCTTGAATGACCCCTCGAGATATATGAAACTCTTGCACGGAAACGTGAGTGCGCCCTGGTGCTGTATGACAATCCTGATTTCATCATTCTTGTTAAACGTTGTTGAAGCGTAAGATTTATGAGAGAAATATTCCTGACGTATAATTCTGTCATCATACTCTACTGGACGGGTTATATTGCGTGATGACGTCATTGCGGGGTTTGAGACCAACTGATTTAAGAAATTTGTAGTTCGCAGGTATTATCAGTTTGCTGCTCAGTAGCGAAATGGCGCGCTGTGGATTGCGTGCACTTGTTTTATACCGCACGCCCATCTTGTCTTAGATGTAATCGTACAATGATTTCCTCACCGCGAAAGTCGACAAGTTTATTATTCTGATCCACAATACGCAGCTCCAAACAGCCCAATGTCTGAGCAGCCACTGGAAGGTATATAGCATTGGCAGGGGTCTCAACAATCTTATACCCCGTTGCAACTGAGGGAAAGAATCCGTAAATAGTGCGAATGAGAGTATCGTTGACACAGGAGTTCGTATCAATGTTACACTCGAGACGTATTGTGCTGTGATTCGACTTGTAAAATTTTGTTGGTTCTTCCTTCAAAATCTGCCCTTTTGTGAATTCAATCAGGGGTGCTATTGAATGTTTCTAGTTAAAGTCAATCGTTGCATTTAGAGTCCTTATTTCAGATTTAAGTGTATTGATGTTTGCACGTAGTTCAATACCTTTTCCAGACTGTTTTAAGGGTTGGTTTAAATCGTCAATATCGTATGCACCAGATTCTATTTCAAGAATTTCTTTTTCACCATTACTATCGAGATGCAGTTTGTTGTTAGTGTCGGTGATATTCGGGATGCTGTTGTACGTCTCCAGTTCAATCAATGCAACACTCCATTGACATGCTCTCAAATCAGTTGGTGGGAAGTAATTTGCACGCAATATAGATAACCGTCCTTTCAACGTCAAAGTGTATGACATTGCATCTGAACGTCAACTGATGAATGAATGTTTAAACATCCTGCTTATATACGTCAGTTCTTGTTCTTATTCTTCTTTGTGAACGTCAAGAGAGAGATGATGCAAAGATGTCTGCAGAGGTATGTATTAAAGTCCTGATACCGTTGATAATTGTATAGTACATGTCTTCTGTGAGTTCTGTATTGTGTAATTCTTCGGGTGGCTGCAGGTCACCAAAGGAGTCGAAATAGTACACTGCTCCAGCGTCTTTCATAACGTACGCCACCCAGTGGGTGCCAGGACCTCCGGCAACATCTAAATTCACAATACCGCATTCACCAGTTTGCCACATAGTATTAGGTAATGTATCCCTCATAAACACACAACGGAATCTTGGTATCTTGAATTTATGCCTAACAAACTTAAGAAGGTCTGTATTTGTGAGTGGTCGATCTGGTAGGACCACTAATGGGCTTTTTTTTTTTAATTTATGAATAGACCAAGACCCTTCCTGTACAGCTTCAAGTATAGGCCTTTTCCAATGGCTGCGACTTCCATCATGCGGTTATGTCTTCTCGCCTCTTCTAACTGGGCTTGTGAGTTTTGCGCATTCTTGACTGTTCGAGAGATAGCGAACCTGCCGCCGAGAGCGTGGAGAGGGCCGGGATGAGAAAAGGAATAAGCAGCTGCAGCAGCAAATCGTATACTCTTAGCTCACTTATTTGTTACATAGTTTAATTCTTAATTTCTTTGCGTGTTTTTGGTATTTGCGTTGTTTAATTCATAAATTTCGGGCTATTATAGTATTTGAGAGTTGTAGCATCGCGTTTTAGTACCTGAATAGTGTAAAATCGCGTAGTCTCCTTCCGCCGCCGAGCAGTGTGTCAGCATTGCGCAAGTAGCAGCATTACTGCATTTACTAGGCAATCTTGTATTTTAATAACCGTTTAAATTTTGTGTCGAATTAATTGTGCTCTCTGTAGATTAGTTCAGACGTTCTTTGCACAACAGTTTTTAGCATGGATAGGGACTGCAACTACTGTGTTCGGATGCAGGCTGAGTTGGCATCCCTTCGCTCCCAGCTTCAGGCAGTGTTGGCTTCGGTCACACAGCTTGAGGCTGTTGCCAATGGGCATCACTGTGGGGGTCCGGATGGGGGTTTGTCGGGGATGGCCAGCTCGTCCCACGCATCCCCCGATCAGACTACAACTGTGGCTGCCCGGGATACTGCCCACATTGAGGCTGATCCCTCACCTGTGGTAGAGTGGGAGGTCGTCTCGAGGTGTGGCAGGGGGCGAAAGACATTCCGGAGGGCTGAACGGAAGGCCTCTCCAGTTTGTCCGATGAACCGGTTTCAGGCTCTGTCTCAGGCTGATACTGATCTTCGGCCGGACACGGCTGCTTGTCCTGTTCCAGAGGTTGCCCCTCAATCTACAAGATCCGGGTGGTCGCAGAGGGTGGGCTTACTGGTAGTTGGGAGCTCCAACGTCAGGTGCGTAATGGGGCCCCTTAGGGATATGGCAGCAAGAGAAGGGAAGAAAACCAATGTGCACTCTGTGTCCATACTGGGGGGAGTCATTCCAGATGTGGAAAGGGTCCTTTCGGATGCCATGAAGGGTACAGGTGCACCCATCTGCAGGTGGTCGCTCATGTCAGCACCAATGATGTGTGTCGCTATGGATTGGAGGAAATCCTCTCTGGCTTCCAGCGGCTATCTGATTTGGTGAAGACTGCCAGTCTCGCTAGCGGGATGAAAGCAGACCTCACCATCTGCAGCATCGTCGACAGGACTGACTGCGGACCTATGGTACAGAGCCGAGTGGAGGGTCTGAATCAGGGGCTGAGATGGTTTTGCGAGCATCTGGGCTGCAGATTCCTCGACTTGCGCCATAGGGTGGTGGGGTTTTGGGTTCCGCAGGATAGGTCAGGAGTCCATTACACGCAGCAAGCGGCTACACGGGTAGCAGGGGTGTGTGGCGTGGACTGGGTGGTTTTTTTAGGTTAGATGGCCTCGGGAAAGTACAGAAAGGGCAGCAGCCTCAAAGGGTGTGGGGCAAAGTCAGGACATGCGGGAACCAAGCAGCATTCGGTATTCTAATTGTAAACTGTCGAAGCTGCATTGGTAAAGTACCGGAACTTCAAGCGCTGATAGAAAGCACGGAAGCTGAAATCGTTACAGTTACAGAAAGCTGGCTGAAGTCAGAGATAAATTATGCTGAAATTTTTACAAAGGCACAGACGTTGTTTAGAAAGGATAGATCGCATGCAACCAGTGGTGGCGTGTTTGTCGCTGTTGGTAGTAGTTTATCCTGTAGTGAACTAGAAGTGAATTATTATGGGTGGAGGTTACACTCAACAACCGAGCTAGGTTAATAGTTGGCTCCTTTTACCGACCTCCCGACTCAGCAGCATTAGTGGTAGAACAACTGAGAGAAAATTTGGAACACATTTCACATAAATTTTCTCAGCATGTTATAGTCTTAGGTGGAGATTTCAATTTACCAGATATAGACTGGGACACTCAGATGTTTAGGACGGGTGGTAGGGTCAGAGCATCGAGTGACATTATACTGAGTGCACTATCCGAAAATTACCTCGAGCAATTAAACAGAGAACCGACTCGTGGAGATAACATCTTGGACCTACTGATAACAAACAAACCCGAACTTTCCACTCTGTAAGTGCAGAACAGGGAATCAGTGATCATAAGGCCGTTGCAGCATCCCTGAATATGGAAGTTAATACGAATATGAAAAAAGGAAGGAAGGTTTATCTGTTTAGCAAGAGTAATAGGAGGCAGAGTTCAGACTATCTAAGAGATCAAAACGAAAATTTCTGTTCCGACACTGACAATGTTGAGTGTTTATGGAAAAAGTTCAAGGCAATCGTAAAATGCGTTTTAGACAGGTACGTGCCGAGTAAAACTGTGAGGGACGGGAAAAACCCACTGTGATTCAACAACAAAGTTAGGAAACTACTGCGAAAGCAAAGAGAGCTTCACTGCAAGTTTAAACGCAGCCAAAACCTCTCAAACAGAAGCTAAACGATGTCAAAGTTAGCGTAAGGAGGGCTATGCGTGAAGCGTTCAGTGAATCATCATCATCATCATTTAAGACTGATTATGCCTTTCAGCGTTCAGTCTGGAGCATAGTCCACCTTATAAAATTCCTCCACGATCCCCTATTCAGTGCTAACATTGGTGCCTCTTCTGATGTTAAACCTATTACTTAAAAATCATTCTTAACCGAATCCAGGTACCTTCTCCTTGGTCTACCCCGACTCCTCCTACCCTCTACTGATGGACCCATGAGACTCTTGGGTAACCTTGCTTCTAAGCCTGTTCGCCCTGACTGCTACATCTATAGAGTTCATTCCCAGTTTTTCTTTGATTTCCTCATTGTGGACACCCTTCTGCCATTGTTCCCATCTACTAGTACCTGCAATCATCCTAGCTACTTTCATATCCGTAACCTCAACCTTGTTGATAAGGTAACCTGAATCAACCCAGCTTTCGCTCCCATACAACAAAGTTGGTTGAAAGATTGAACGGTGCACGGATAACTTAGTCTTGGTACTGACTTCCTTCTTGCAGAAGGGAGTAGATCGTAGCTGAGCGCTCACTGCATTAGCTTTGCTACACCTCGCTTCCAGTTCGTTCACTATGTTGCCATCCTGTGAGAATATGCATCCTAAGTACTTGAAACCGTCCACCTGTTCTAACTTTGTTCCTCCTATTTGGCACTCAATCCGTTTATATTTCTTTCCCACTGACATTACTTTCGTTTTGGAGATGCTAATCTTCATACCATAGCCGGCCGCGGTGGTCTCGCAGTTAAGGCGCTCAGTCCGGAACCGCAAGACCACTACGGTCGCAGGTTCGAATCCTGCCTCGGGCATGGATGTTTGTGATGTCCTTAGGTTAGTTAGGTTTAAATAGTTCTAAGGTCTAGGGGACTGATGACCACAGAAGTTAAGTCCCATAGTGCTCAGAGCCATTTTTTTTTCTTCATACCATAGTCCTTACATTTCTGATATAGCTCTGAAATATTACTCTGCAAACTTTCAATCAAATCTGCCATCACAACTAAGTCATCCGCATATGCAAGACTGCTTCTTTTGTGTTCACATATCTTAATCTCACCCAGCCAGTCTATTGTTTTCAACATATGATCCATGAATAATATGAACAACAGTGGAGACAGGTTGCAACCTTGTCTTACCCCTGAAACTACTCTGAACCATGAACTCAATTCACCGTCAACTCTAACTGCTGCCTGACTATCCATGTAAAGACCTTTAATTGCTTGCAAAAGTTTGCCTCCTATTCCATAATCTCGTAGAACAGACAATAACTTCCTCCTAGGAATCCGGTCATATGCCTTCTCTAGATCTATAAAGCATAGATACAATTCCCTGTTCCACTCATAACACTTCTCCATTATTTGTCGTAAGCTAAAGATCTGGTCCTGACAACCTCTAAGAGGCCTAAACCCACACTGATTTTCATCCAATTGCTCCTCAACTAATACTCGCACTTTCCTTTCAACAATACCTCAGAAGATTTTACCCACAACGCTGATTAAAGAGATACCTCTGTAGTTGTTACAATCTTTCCTGTTTCCATGTTTAAAGATTGGTGTGATTACTGCTTTTGTCCAGTCTGATGGAACCTGTCCCGACTCCCAGGCCATTTCAGTTATCCTGTGTAGCCATTTAAGACCTGACATTCCACTGTATTTGATGAGTTCCGACTTAATTTCATCCACACCAGTTGCTTTATTGCACTGCCATCTATTGACCATTTTCTCCACTTCCTCAAATGTGATCCTATTTCCATCATCATTCCTATCCCATTCTACCTCGAAATCTGAAACATTACTGATCGTATTTTCACGTACATTGAGCAACTCTTCAAAATATTCCCTCCACTGCCCAAGGCATCCACAGGATTCACCAGCAGTTTTCCTGACCTGTCCAAAATACTTGTCATTTCCTTCTTACCTCCCTTTCGAAGACTGCTAATTACACTCCAGAATGGTTTTCCAGCAGCTTGACCCATAGTCTCCAACCTGTTTCCAAAGTCTTCCCAAGATTTCTTCTTGGATGCTGCAATTATCTGTTTGGCTTTGTTTCTTTCTTCAACATAACTTTCTCTGTCTACCTGAGTTCTAGTATGTAGCCATTTTTGATACGCCTTCTTTTTCCTTTTACAGGCTGCCTTGACTGTGTCATTCCACCAAGCTGTTTGCTTCATCCTACTTTTACACACTACTGTTCCATGACATTCTTTAGCCACTTCTAGTACTGTGTCCCTGTACCTTGTCCATTCCTTTTCCAATGACTGTAATTGACTACATTCAACTAACTGGTACGTTTCTGAGATCGCTGTTATGTACTTGTGCCTGATTTCCTTATCCTGAAGTTTCTCCACTCTTATCCTCCTACATATGGACCTGACCTCCTGCACTTTCGGCCTCACAATCCCAATTTCACTGCAGATTAAATAATGATCAGTGTCATCAAAGAATCCCCTGAATACACGTGTGTCCCTCACAGCCTTCCTGAATTCCTGATCTGTTATTATATAGTCAATGACAGATCTGGTTCCCCTGCCTTCCCAAGTATACCGGTGAATGTTCTTATGTTTAAAAAAGGAGTTTGTGATTACTAAGCCCATACTGGCACAGAAATCCAAGAGTTGTTTCCCGTTCCTGTTGGCCTCCATATCCTCTCCAAATTTACCCATAACCTTTTCATACCCTTCTGTTCGATTTCCAATCCTGGCGTTAAAATCACCCATGAGCAGAACACTGTCCTTGTCCTTTACTCGAACAACTACATCACTGAGTGCCTCATAAAAACTATCCATCTTATCTTGATCTGTCTCTTCACAATGCGATACTGACACAATCCTAATTTTCTTGCTAGACACTGTCAAATCTATCCACATCAGTCAGTTCGTTTACATAGCTTATTGCAACTACGCTGGGTTCCATTTCTTTCCTGATGTAAAGCCCTACACCCCATTGTGCTATTCCTGCTTTCTCCTGACAGGTAGACCTTGTATTCTCCCACTTCCTCTCCTTTCTCACCCCTTACCCGAATGTCACTAACAGCTAAAACGTCCAGCCCCATCTTACTTGCAGCCTCTGCCAGCTCTACCTTCTTCCCAGAGTAGCCCCCACTGATATTAATAGCTCCCCATCTCATTTCCATTTGTTTGCCAAGTCGTATCTTAGGAGTCCCTGGTTTGTCAGTTAGAGGTGGGACTCCGTCACCTCCAAACGTCCGAGGCATTTTGCTCTGATTGTTGCCAGCATCATATTTAAAGTACCAGGGAAGCAGGTTGCTAGCCTTACTTGCCCCGAGTCCCATTGGGTTTTAACCGTAACGGTTGAGGGACTAACCGGTGGATTTGGTAGTCTCTGCCGTATGAGCACAAAGGTGACCACGACTCAGAATATGTCCGAGATGCCTAGCCTTATTCCAAAGTAGCTGGTATCCCGACTGCCGGAACCACTTACTTGGCCACTCATACATTGCCCGTGGTTCATGAACTAGGACATGACTACAGGAACCCACACCGAATTCGAAAGTAAAATTCTACGTACCGACTTGACAAAAAATCCTAGGAAGTTCTCGTATTACGTTAAATCAGTAAGTGGCTCGAAACAGCATATCCAGACACTCCGGGATGATGATGGCATTGAAACAGAGAATGACACGCGTAACGCTGAGATACTAAACACCTTTTTCCAAAGCTGTTTCACAGAGGAAGACCGCACTGCAGTTCCTTCTCTAAATCCTCGCACAAACGAAAAAATGGCTGACATCGAAATAAGTGTCCAAGGAATAGAAAAGCAACTGGAATCACTCAACAGAGGAAAGTCCACTGGACCTGACTGGATACCAATTCGATTCTACACAGAGTACGCGAAAGAACTTGCCCCCCTTCTAACAGCCGTGTACCGCAAGTCTCTAGAGGAACGGAAGGTTCCAAATGATTGGAAAAGAGCACAGGTAGTCCCAGTCTTCAAGAAGGGTCGTCGAGCAGATGCGCAAAACTATAGACCTATATCTCTGACGTCGATCTGTTGTAGAATTTTAGAACATGTTTTTTGCTCGCGTATCATGACGTTTTTGGAAACCCAGAATCTACTCTGTAGGAATCAACATGGATTCCGGAAACAGCGATCGTGTGAGACCCAACTCGCTTTATTTGTTCATGAGACCCAGAAAATATTAGATACAGGCTCCCAGGTAGATGCTATTTTCCTTGACTTCCGGAAGGCGTTCGATACAGTTCCGCACTGTCGCCTGATAAACAAAGTAAGAGCCTACGGAATATCAGACCAGCTGTGTGGCTGGATTGAAGAGTTTTTAGCAAACAGAACACAGCATGTTGTTATCAATGGAGAGACGTCTACAGACGTTAAAGTAACCTCTGGCGTGCCACAGGGGAGTGTTATGTGACCATTGCTTTTCACAGTATATATAAATGACCTAGTAGATAGTGTCGGAAGTTCCATGCGGCTTTTCGCGGATGATGCTGTAGTATACAGAGAAGTTGCAGCATTAGAAAATTGTAGCGAAATGCAGGAAGATCTGTAGTGGATAGGCACTTGGTGCAGGGAGTGGCAACTGACCCTTAACATAGACAAATGTAATGTATTGCGAATACATAGAAAGAAGGATCCTTTATTGTATGATTATATGATAGCGGAACAAACACTGGTAGCAGTTACTTCTGTAAAATATCTGGGAGTATGCGTGCGGAACGATTTGAAGTGGAATGATCATATAAAATTAATTGTTGGTAAGGCGGGTACCAGGTTGAGATTCATTGGGAGAGTCCTTAGAAAATGTAGTCCATCAACAAAGGAGGTGGCTTACAAAACACTCGTTCGACCTATACTTGAGTACTGCTCATCAGTGTGGGATCCGTATCAGATCGGGTTGACGGAGGAGATAGAGAAGATCCAAAGAAGAGCGGCGCGTCTCGTCACAGGGTTATTTGGTAAGCGTGATAGTGTTACGGAGATGTTTAGCAAACTCAAGTGGCAGACTCTGCAAGAGAGGCGCTCTGCATCGCGGTGTAGCTTGCTGTCCAGGTTTCGAGAGGGTGCGTTTCTGGATGAGGTATCGAATATATTGCTTCCCCCTATTTATACCTCCCGAGGAGATCACGAATGTAAAATTAGAGAGTTTCTAGCGCGCACGGAGGCTTTCAGACAGTCGTTCTTCCCGCGAACCATACTCGACTGGAACAGAAAAGGGAGGTAATGACAGTGGCACGTAAAGTGCCCTACGCCACACACCGTTGGGTGGCTTGCGGAGTATAAATGTAGATGTAGATGTCTTGGGTATTGGTAGAACACGAGGTGATTTAACCGATCTTCTAGTTCTTCTCGTTGGTGATTCTTTGTCCTTCACTGCGTTTTTAGCTGCGTACATCGCTGTCAGGACACAGTTCTTCAAACAACCCTTCTTGTTCTTCTTGTTTAGTACGCGACGTGCAGCGTTCGTAACTCGCTTGAAATTCATCACTCCTAATCCTAACTTGATTTTTTCTCGCATGGTTTTATCAACTGCGAATGCCGCTTTGTCCAAGGTCCACAGTAGTTATACCCAGGGATGTGTAATTCCACAGGTAGTTTGTCCAGAACACCACCGCCTCCTCTAATGTGTCTTCGATCGCGCATGTCAGGCTACTGTGGTGGTTGTGGGCGATGAATGCTCATTATATAGCAAATCCCTGGCATCACTCCAACTGTTTTGTGCAGCAGGAAAACCAAGCCATTTGACTAGGGCCTTATTTCCAAGTCGTCTTACGACTCTCTCCACGAGAAAAAGATTTGGTTCTGAGCTTTTCTGCATCTCCTCAGTGTAGAAGGAGCCTGCAATTTCTTCACCGTTACTGTCTTTCAATAAATAAGTTCTAGGATTCGTTCGCTGCACATTTGAAACTGTAAATATCTCAGTTGACCAGTTCGGTAGGTATGTTTTCTCAAATGTGGTCTTGTGTTTTGAGATACGCACCAAATCACCTGCATTAAATTTCTGTTTGCGTCGATAGAGTATCTTAATGTGAACGTAAACGGCATCCATGAGTTTGTTATCACGAACATCGATTGGCTGTTTGTTTATTGTGCTATGTTTGGTTCTATTATATTGAGCAATTATTTCTGGGGGGATATCTGTCCATTTGTATGAGCCGCGAAGGTTAAACTGCATCCACATTCGGCCTTTTATTATTCTGTTCAAGCACTCGAGTAGTGATGTATTCCATACCGCTGCATCACTAAGTACCTATTGTAGAAATCACCACCATGATCGGTTTGGAGATAGTCTGGGCATCGATTGGTTCCTGTCTGTAGCAAGCATCAGCGACATTTGGACCGGTTTTTGTCTTGACTGGTAATGCCCACACAAATTTGGAGTATGTATCAATAACCATTAAAATGTATTTGAAGCCATTATTCTCATGTGAATATTGCCGCATATCTGCAAGATCAGCTTGCCTTCAGTCATCCAACCCTTTAATCATGACATGCCTGCGCGGGTATGTTTTGTGTGCTGGTTTGTGTAGTTCTCGAACTACGGTCTCCATACTTATTCGATGATACCTCTATCTCGAAGCTCAGAGATTATGGAGACAACTTCATTGGAATGAGCTGTATTACCTGCAGCAGCTGATGTCATGAGCAGACGTAGTCGATCTATTAGTTCGTTGGGGTCGTCATAATATACGTATATACTGTGGGATTCGATTGTTCACTGCTTTAAGACCAATGTCAATACCATCACCTCCGCTGGCACCGTTGTTGGTGTTTTGGTCTTCAAGTATTGGTTTTATAATGGTTTTATATTTCCTGTTACTTAGGCTTTTGGTGGTCTTGTTTAGACCAGTCATGTGTAGTATTTCACGGTACGTGTCCTTATTATTAACTGAATAATTTTTGGTAGGTCTTAGGAAAATAAGGTTCATTAAGCCTGGTGTTCGGTCAAACTTCCTATGACCTATATGTATTTTGTCTTCTGTTACAGTTATGGGATGCGCATCCAACATGTACGGTCTTCCCGGGCTAACGCCGAATGTTCTATCTATCTGACCTGGAGCGTAACCAATAATTACTTCATCAATGTGTAAGTAGGCTGTTTAGGTTTTTTTATTGGTAACGCCACCTCTGTATGAAAATCACTGGCTGTGCTGTGTGCAGTCTGTGGCTGCTTTTCATTGTTGTAATACTCGCCATTGTAGTGTTAGGCAGCTGGCTGTGAACAGCGCGTAGCGTTGCGCAGTTGGAGGTGAGCCGCCAGCAGTGGTGGATGTGGGGAGAGAGATGGCGGAGCTTTGAAATTTGTCATGAACTGCTATATTTATAAATGATGATATCAAGGTAAATTCATTGTTTGTTCTCTATTAATATCTTTCATTTGCTAACTATCCCTATCAGTAGTTAGTGCCTTCCATAGTTTGAATCTTTTATTTAGCTGGCAGTAGTGGCGCTCGCTGTATTGCAGTAGCTTGAGCAGCGAAGATTTTTGTGAGGTAAGTGATTTGTGGAAGGTATAGTTTAATGTTAGTCAGGGCCATTCTTTTGTAGGGAATTTTGAAAGTCAGATTGCGTTGCGCTAAAAAATATTGTGTGTCAGTTTAAGCACAGTCGTATGTAAAATTGTTTAAAAAGGGGACGTTTCAAATGGCAAGACTGTCGCTATCGTGCGTTTTTGGTGAGAGCTGTCGGAGAGATTCAGTAACGGGCTTAAAGGTCTCTCTTAGTGTTTGCTGACGATCAATATGCCCTAACCTCAGCAGCCGTAATGTCTCACGGACTGCTGTACGCGCTTGAATGACTTTCTGCTTGGTCGTCGACATCTCAGCGTATACTAATCAGACATCTCTGCGACGTGGGGCTTTATATATGCATTCATTTTCTTCCGCTTCTTAGTATGATCGTATCGCCCTTATCAACAACAAGCAGGTCTAAATCTATTTTTCCCTGAATAGCACCGACCTTTTCAGTTAAGTCGGTTACTTTCTTACTGACTTGATTAACTAGCTCATTTAACGCATTCGCCATTCTCAGAAGGGTCTGGTAATACGTCTCTAGTTCCCTGCGCATGCCTGCAACTTTATGCGTCATAGCCTGAACTTTCGCATACAAGTACAAGCGAATGTTCTGTCCGTGTACACCCATCCTCTCGGGTTGAGATGTGGACATACGCGCGAGTATGTCCATGGTGTGGCGTAGACCGATGTGCTAACGTCTATTACCTTGCTATATATGCAAAAATTCTTGAAAGTTTCGTCTGTACCATCATTCAGTTTTCTTGTTTTATCAATAACGAGAAACCCATGCTGTGAATGGTTTAAGCAGTCTGCACATAACTTAACAAAATCATTGAACGACATATCCGTTCCCACATGTGCTTGGCAAATGTGTTTTAAATTAAGATTGTCTTGCTTGAAGGCTATAATGAGGTTTGCGTTATCCCTAACAAGTTGTTTGGGGATTCTGGAATATGTTTGACTTAGATAAAATACGTCAGCACCCATATGACGAACGAAAGAGAAATATTTTCGAATTTGGTCTTGGTTTTCTACGGCAACATCGTCAAATATGAATACTGTGTTTGGTTTTGCTTTTTTAAGTGGGGGGATATCACAGCTTTCACTGAATGTCGTGTATGTAACACCACCTACACCTCGAAATACCTCGAGCAATAGCTGATACTTGGGTTGAAAGAGTGTTTTTGAGAATAAACAGACATGTTCAAATCGGACACTGACTACATGCGTTAGCAGAGTCATGAGGACATTAGTTTTGCCGGAATTGGATGGGCCTACAATAATTGCTCGTATATTATCGGGAAGGAGAATTCCGTTTTTCTTGTTCTTCTTCTGCTCTTCACTTGAATCTTCACATGACCAATCACCGACAACAAAGTCCTTGTTGCGAGGGTGCTTCACCCAGCCAGCCGTGATAGTAAGTGAGCCATGTACAAACAAGTACTTGACATATATATAGAAAATATAACTGGCAGGATAATAATAATAATAATAATAATATTAAAAGAATAGGCCTCCGGTATGTTCTGCCAGTCGTAAAAGGCGACGAAAAGATCAAACCACTAATAGGGCTAACCCCCCTTTTAGTGTGATGAGTTGGTTCAGGACAGAACTAAAGAAGCCTCGGACAAGCGCCGTCATGGTCGGGGACGACGCTTGAACCCTATGCCCGCCCACAATGGTAACGACACTGCTAGCCAACTGGAAAATGATTTAAATCCAAATAGAGGTGTTTTGCAGGATATGCTCCCTACAACCACCCTAGAAGGAAAACAAAGGCAGAGGATGAGATGGTCAGATGAAGTTAATCGACACCTCATGTTCTGTTATTACCAAGCAACAAACCTAGGAACCAACACAACTGGATACAGATCACAAGTATACACAACATTTATTACCAGATACCCAGAATTAAAATTTTTAACAGAACAACGACTAGCTGATCAGATCCGTGTAATAATCAAAAATAACAGGATACCCCAGTCAGAATTAGAAAACATCAAACAACAAGTACAAGAAATACTGGAACAAAATAATGTGCAATCAGAAGAAGAAGAAAATACAGTAATGGACTCAAACATCCCAGAGCAAACAAACAAAGAACAACACGCATCAATTAAACAGTCAGAGGAAAACGATATCTTAAGACAGCCACCAGAACAAGCACAAATAGAACACGAAGTGACACACATGTTAGATATAGAAGAAAAATTTCAGCTGACATATATAGAATACAAAGACACAAATACAGACATTAGACCATTCTTGCATAGACCGCCAAATAACCCACAAGTCGAAACAACAATAAAAACTATCAACACAATCATACACAACAAAATAAATGAAAACACAACTATGGAAGAGTTACAACTACTGGTTTATATAGGAGCACTCACTACACTAAATATACACACTAGGCAGAGATCAGAACCAACCAACACACAGAAGAAACCCACAAAACCGGCATGGCAACACAGGCTACAGATCAGAATAGAAAGACTGAGAAAAGACATCGGACAGCTAACACAATTTATAAGAAATGAAATGTCAGAAAAAAAACGAAAAAGGTTAGGTAAAATCTCACAACAAGAAGTGATAGAGCAATTAGATGAAAAGAAACAGAAATTACAAGCATTGGCCAAACGACTTAGAAGATACAAAAAAAGTGAAAATAGAAGGAAACAAAACCAAACATTCAACACAAACCAAAAGAAATTTTACCAGACAATAGATAACACACACATTAAAATAGACAATCCACCAAACATAGAAGACTTGGAACACTTCTGGAGCAACATATGGTCAAACCCGGTACAACATAACAGGCATGCACGGTGGATACAAGCAGAAACAGATACGTACAAGATGATACCACAAACGCCTGAAGTGATAATTTTGCAACATGAAGTCACCCAAGCAATTAATTCTACTCACAATTGGAAAGCCCCTGGAAAATATAAAATAGCAAATTTCTGGCTAAAGAATTCACCTCAACACATTCACATCTAACTAAATTATTTAACAGTTACATTGCAGACCCATACACATTCCCTGATACACTTACACATGGAATAACATAAGCCAGATAATGCAGGACCTAGGATGCGGAAGTTTCACGGAATTGAAGAGGCTGGCCGACAATCGCACGGAATGGAGAGCTGCTGCAAATCAATCTTAGGATTGGCAACTTAAGAAGAAGAAGAACTTATCTGAAACCTAAAGATCAAGCAGACACAGCGAACCCAGCTAAATATCACCCCATAACATGCCTACCAACAATATACAAAATATTAACTTCAATCATTAAACAGAAATTAATGACACATACAACACAGAACAAAATTATAAATGAAGAACAAAAAGGCTGTTGCAAAGGAGCACGAGGATGTAAAGAGCAACTGATAATAGATGCAGAGGTGACATATCAAGCTAAAACTAAACAAAGGTCGCTACACTACGCATACATTGATTACCGAAAAGCTTTTGATAGTGTACCCCACTCATGGTTACTACAAATATTGGAAATATACAAAGTAGATCCTAAATTGATACAGTTCCTAAACATAGTAATGAAAAATTGGAAAACCACACTTAATATCCAAACAAATTCAAATAATATCACATCACAGCCAATACAGATTAAGCGTGTAATATACCAAGGAGATTCATTAAGTCCTTTCTGGTTCTGCCTTGCTCTGAACACACTATCCAACATGCTAAATAATACAAATTATGGAAACAATATTACTGGAACATACACACACAAAATCACACATTTGCTATACATGGATGATCTAAAACTACTCGCAGCAACAAATCAACAACTCAACCAATTACTAAAGATAACAGAAGTATTCAGCAATGATATAAATATGGCTTTTGGAACAGACAAATGTAAGAAAAATAGCATAGTCAAGGGAAAACACATTAAACAAGAAGATTACATATTGGATAACCACAGTGACTGCATAGAAGCGATGGAAAAAACAGATGCCTATAAATATCTAGGATACAGACAAAAATAGGAATAGATAATACAAATATTAAAGAAGAACTAAAAGAAAAATACAGACAAAGACTAACAAAAATACTGAAAACAGAATTGACAGCAAGAAACAAGACAAAAGCTATAAATACCTATGCTATACCAATATTGACCTACTCATTTGGAGTAGTGAAATGGAGTAACACAGACCTAGAAGCACTCAATACACTTACACGATCATAATGCCACAAATATAGAATACATCACATACATTCAGCAACAGAAAGATTCACATTAAGCAGAAAGGAAGGAGGAAGGGGATTTATCGACATAAAAAACCTACATTATGGACAGGTAGACAATTTAAGAAAATTCTTTATAGAACGAGCAGAAATCAGCAAAATACACAAAGCAATCACTCATATAAATACATCTGCTACACCACTGCAATTTCATAACCACTTCTACAACCCTTTAGATCACATAACATCAACAGATACGAAGAAAGTAAATTGGAAAAAGAAAACACTACATGGCAAGCACCCGTATCATCTAACACAGCCACACATCGATCGAGACGCATCCAACACATGGCTAAGAAAAGGCAATATACACTCCTGGAAATGGAAAAAAGAACACATTGACACCGGTGTGTCAGACCCACCATACTTGCTCCGGACACTGCGAGAGGGCTGTACAAGCAATGATCACACGCACGGGCACAGCGGACACACCAGGAACCGCGGTGTTGGCCGTCGAATGGCGCAGCATTTGTACACCGCCGCCGTCAGTGTCAGCCAGTTTGCCGTGGCATACGGAGCTCCATCGCAGTCTTTAACACTGGTAGCATGCCGCGACAGCGTGGACGTGAACCGTATGTGCAGTTGACGGACTTTGAGCGAGGGCGTATAGTGGGCATGCGGGAGGCCGGGTGGACGGACCGCCGAATTGCTCAACACGTGGGGCGTGAGGTCTCCACAGTACATCGATGTTGTCGCCAAGTGGTCGGCGGAAGGTGCACGTGCCCGTCGACCTGGGACCGGACCGCAGCGACGCACGGATGCACGCCAAGACCGTAGGATCCTACGCAGTGCCGTAGGGGACTGCACCGCCACTTCCCAGCAAATTAGGGACACTGTTGCTCCTGGGGTATCGGTGAGGACCATTCGCAACCGTCTCCATGAAGCTGGGCTACGGTCCCGCACACCGTTAGGCCGTCTTCCGCTCACGCCCCAACATCGTGCAGCCCGCCTCCAGTGGTGTCGCGACAGGCGTGAATGGAGGGACGAATGGAGACGTGTCGTCTTCAGCGATGAGAGTCGCTTCTGCCTTGGTGCCAATGATGGTCGTATGCGTGTTTGGCGCCGTGCAGGTGAGCGCCACAATCAGGACTGCATACGACCGAGGCACACAGGGCCAACACCCGGCATCATGGTGTGGGCAGCGATCTCCTACACTGGCCGTACACCACTGGTGATCGTCGAGGGGACACTGAATAGTGCACGGTACATCCAAACCGTCATCGAACCCATCGTTCTACCATTCCTAGACCGGCAAGGGAACTTGCTGTTCCAACAGGACAATGCACGTCCGCATGTATCCCGTGCCACCCAACGTGCTCTAGAAGGTGTAAGTCAACTACCCTGGCCAGCAAGATCTCCGGATCTGTCCCCCATTGAGCATGTTTGGGACTGGATGAAGCGTCGTCTCACGCGGTCTGCACGTTCAGCACGAACGCTGGTCCAACTGAGGCGCCAGGTGGAAATGGCATGGCAAGCCGTTCCACAGGACTACATCCAGCATCTCTACGATCGTCTCCATGGGAGAATAGCAGCCTGCATTGCTGCGAAAGGTGGATATACACTGTACTAGTGCCGACATTGTGCATGCTCTGTTGCCTGTGTCTATGTGCCTGTGGTTCTGTCAGTGTGATCATGTGATGTATCTGACCCCAGGAATGTGTCAATAAAGTTTCCCCTTCCTGGGACAATGAATTCACGGTGTTCTTATTTCAATTTCCAGGAGTGTATACAGTGAGACGGAAGGATTCATGATTGCAATACAGGATCAAACAATAAACACCAGATATTACAGCAAGCATATTATTAAAGATCCCAATACCACAACAGATAAATGCAGACTTTGCAAACAACAAATAGAAACAGTAGATCACATCACAAGCGGATGTACAATACTAGCAAATACAGAATACTCCAGAAGACATGACAATGTTGCAAAAATAATGCATCAACAGCTTGCCTTACAACATAAACTTATAAAACAACACATTCCTACGTACAAGTATGCACCACAAAATGTACAGGAGAATGATGAATACAAATTATACTGGAACAGAACCATTATAACAGATAAAACAACGCCACATAAGAAACCTGACATCATACTCACCAATAAAAAGAAGAAATTAACACAACTAATCGAAATATACATACCCAATACAACAAATATACAAAAGAAAACAGGAGAAAAAATTGAAAAATACATCCAACTGGCTGAGGAAGTCAAGGACATGTGGCATCAGGATAAAGTTGACATTATACCAATTATACTATCAACTACAGGAGTCATGCCACACAATATCCACCAGTACATCAACGCAATACAGCTACATCCAAACATATATATACAACTACAGAAATCCGTAATTATTGATACATGTTCAATTACCCGAAAGTTCCTAAAGGCAATGTAACATATACCGTACAGTTAAAAGGAAGTCACGCTTCATCAAGGTCTGCGTCACTTTCATTTCGAACCAGACCTAAGGTCTGAGAAAGGAAAGAAATAATAATAATATTTGTGTGTAGCAAGTATAGTTCGATCACTTAACCTATTGAGCTATACTGTCTACAAGAAGAAAACAAATATGAAGAGTAAGATGATCGTAATTAGAGTAGAATTTAAAAAAAAATATTGGAATAATTTGATTATAATGGGAGTGGTGGTATGAAATAAAAGACAAACACGAGTTGAGATTAGATATAAATTATTTATTTGAAAATTGTACATTGGATGTACTATTTCCGGGGTATCATCATAATCTGTACGTTTCTTCTTAGAACCTGTGAAATATCTACCAAATAATTCTTTTTGGTTGGCAATAAATTCTGCAATTACCTCACGCAGTCCAATAGGTGACTCTGAGTACTCTGGTTTTTGACACACGCATTTCAACTGGAAGTCTGTAGGTTTAACGGTCATATGCAACGAAGGTGCTAAGGTGCTGCTCAAAATCGTCAATATGTATATTATTAACGCGTAGAGAGTTTCGAACATCACTGTATGCTGCCTCTATGCTAGGCACCCAACGATTCAGTCTCTCGAGAGCAAACCGTATGACGGAGTCTAAGTTGGTTCAAATGGCTCTGAGCACTATGGGACTTAACTTCTGAGGTCATCAGTTTCCTAGAACTTAGAACTACTTAAACCTAACTTACCTAAGGACATCACACACATCCATGCCCGAGGCAGAATTCGAACCTGCGACCGCAGGGGTCGCGCGGCTCCAGACTGTAGCTCCTAGAACCGCTCGGCCATTCCAGCCGGCGCGGAGTCTAGGTTGAATAATTTCATAACAGACGGATGTCTTAGATAGACGCAGTCGACACCTGATTTAACGTATAAGGCGCAGTCATCATATACGGTAGTAATGGAAAGTGTAGCATCTGCAAGACGAATGTCTGGTGGGGAATGAGTTGGATTATATTCGGTGGTCATTTGTTGATTGACGTAGCGCTCTGCACGGCACATCTCGTCCCAGTCGAACTCGGAAATCGGCACTTTAACTCTTTACGAAATATTTTCAATCTCCATTATAGCTTGGGCCCCCAGACATGATGGACGTCTATAGCAATGTTCACACGTTTGGAGCCACTGGGGGTTAAATTATATGTCGTGGTGAATAGCGTAGCTGGACTCGAAGTATTCTTTTTATCTACAGTATCAAAACTCGGTGGTTGCACTATCACAGGAGTGTTCGATTGGGATGAGTTATATGTCGGCACTCAGTACTGACTCCATTTAGTTGATCTTTAACGCCACCAGTGGTTGGAGTCGTTGTGTGGTGAGCAGATCGCGCGTCTCCATCACACAAGTTGCTGAGTGGGACAGAGGGCAGCAGCTCCTTGTCCTGCTCCAACATGTGAGCTAGGTGGGCTTCAGGATCCCAAGTGGTCGCTACTGGATCAGGTGAGCCGGCTGCCACTGGTGTAGGTCCGGATGAGATGGCTGACGAGGCTGATGATGATGCAGGTACGGACGTGTCTGCTGAGCTAGGCATGGTGGCGCTCGACGAGGAAGCATTAGATATTAGCGAATACGTGAAAACTTTGAAGAATAATGATAAGGATAATGAACGAGATAGAATAATGTGAAGTATGATACTTACTTCTCCATTTGATCCTGTTCTGAATGACTGCGCTGGAGGTCGACTGGCGCTTCATGATGGTTCTTCTTAGTCTCCCGCTGACTGACTGACCAAGACTGAGGCCCCGGAGCTCCTGAGCTTAACCTATATCTCCTACAATGACGTCATAGGATAGTTTAATCCTAATGGTAGGAGTCGAAAACGTGACTCAATTAAGGGATCGTATTGGTTCCAGCCATTTCCACCATCCCACAACTTCATCAGCTGACGTGATGACAGAGCCCTTTGGTGGTGGCGATTGGAACTATACACGCACCACGTGGTGGATACACCGCGTGCAACCATGTTGAATAACGGTGCTTTGGAATGGTGGCGGTGATATGAAATAGACAAGTTTGAAGTTGGCATTTTTTAATTTTTTTTGGTTAGGTTAGTGGAGGTAGGCCAGTTGCCTCATCTTCCTGCCAAAATTCAAACTTACCACCAAAATCAGCCCTCTTGATTGGCGTCACAGGGTGGGGGGGATGGGGGGAGGGGTGGGGGAGGGGCGGGGTACAAAAATGTCATCAAAATACAAATAACAGAAAAAATAACCATAGGATACCTGTAGTGCCACTAGTCTGCTTTAATGAAATTGTGAAGCCATCACACTACCATCTATAGTAGGGCAAATGAACTACATGAAGTCAAAAGACCAAATTGTCATCTGATGTAGCGTAGTGATGTGTTTATTTTATTCTAGATTTGAAGATGGCCCACGATGGCAGAATCGGATTATTTGGTTCCTGACTATCCAAAATTGTGTTGGCGGCAAACATTATCTGATCAGTGGAATCAACTTCGTTGAAATGATCATTCTTACAGCTGCAAAAAGTTTATATTAGCAGGTAGTTCGAGCACTGCATGTGGAAGATAAGACATCCAGTTTTTTATATACAAAATAAAGTTGAAGAAAGAGGTAACTTGTTGAACCACCTTCCGATCAATGTACCAAAACCAACAAAGTAGAGTCCATATGAATCACAAGTAGAGTTGCAAAACTAACGTATACTGCCATAAGTAATCTTAGTTAAGGTCGCACCCACGTTACCTGTACGTTATTTGCACCGCGGAGTGGTCGCGCGGTTCGAGGCGCCATGTCACGGATTGCGCGGTCCCTTCTGCCGGAGGTTCGAGTCCTCTCTCGGGCATGAGCGTGTGTGCGTGTGTGCGTGCGTGTGTGTGTGTGTGTGTGTGTGTGTGTGTGTGTGTGTGTGTGTGTTGTTCTTTGCAAAAGTTAGTTTAAGTAGTGTGTAAGTCTAGGGACTGATGACAGCCGTTTGGTCCCTTAGAAATTCACACACATTAGAACATTTGTACGTTAGCTGTGTTGCGTAACTATCTGGCGTTAACTCATAACGATCGCTTTCTTTACGTATGCCATCAGTGTCTTACTAGATACCCCTAAAAACCGGAAGCGGTGAACCCTCCAGAAACTGAGTGAGCATATATATAAGCTACGGAGGCTGCATAACCTACGGAGCGTTTCTGTTCTACATATTTATCCTCCTTCCTGTTACTTAAAAACGAACAGTATTTACAAAAAAACTGAAATTGTCAATGACTGGTTCAGGTTTTATTCGAAAACTATTGATTTGTAACGTGAAAGAGAGGATGTTGTAGTGAAAATTAGGAAAACAATACAGATTCATCATATAGCGCTAGAAAACGCAATTTTCTCAACAAAAGGTAAAATGAAAAAGAAACCGCAAAACAAAAACATACCAAACATCGCTTCAGTACTTCGTCGAACTTATGTAGAATCTGTTAGTCTTGGTCATAAAAACTTTCGCATTTATTAATAATGACAGGAAATTCTTGCCTTTGATCATGATGAAGAACGTTCTCAAGTACAAAATAACAACAATAATAATACACATTTTTATGTTTGTCCATGCAAATTATACTTGCATCAAAAGTAATTGCTTTTGTTATATACAAGAACAGAAGTTGCGAGATCACCTAATTTTCATTACTTATAAAATGTAATTTGTATTCTGTGAGGATGTAAAATACGCAATGGACTAACACTAAATGACGTGCAGTTCTAATTATGTGCAAAACAAACAACCAAACAAATCAAAACGAAGAGAATCCGTCGGTTTCAATTTTCTCTCTTCCACATTCATTTATGTTTATTTCCCTATCAATTCTACGAATGTTACTGGTAATGCCAGAACTTACTACGTCATGCATGAAGTGTACCAAACTACCGAACCGAAGTTTCGGTAGAGTGCAAGTCTAATTACAAACCAGTGCTGTGTGTGATGTTCGAAACCGATAGTACTGCCGTGTTTGGTACTTACAGCATTCTAAATGACAGCAATTCAGATCTCTGGTTTATCTGTAATTTACACACTATGTTGCTCAAGTGCATTGAGCGTTTGTGGTCTCACTCTTCATCATCCAGCAACATCGATACTTATATCTACATACACTACTGGCCATTAAAATTGCTACACCACGAAGATGACGTGCTACTGACGCGAAATTTAACCGACAGGAAGGAGATGCTGTGATATGTAAATGATTAGCTTTTCACAGCATTCACACAAGGTTGGCGCCGGTGGCGACACCTACAACGTGCTGACATGAGGAACGTTTCCAACCGATTTCTCATACACAAACAGCAGTTGACCGGCGTTGCCTGGTGAAACGTTGTTGTGATGCCTCGTGTAAGGAGGAGAAATGCGTACCATCACGTTTCCGACTTTGATAAAGGTCGGATTGTAGCCTATCTAGATTGCGGTTTATCGTATCTCGACATTGCTGCTCGCGGTGGTCGAGATCCAATGACTGTTAGCAGAATATGGAATTGGTGGGTTCAGGAGGGTAATACGGAATGCCGTGTATGATTCCAACGGCCTCGTATCACTAGCAGTCGAGATGACAGGCATCTTATCCGCATGGCTGTAACGGATCGTGCAGCCACGTCTCGATCCCTGAGTCAACAGATGGGGACGTTTGCAAGACAACAACCATCTGCACGAACATTTCGACGAGGTTTGCAGCAGCACGGACTATCAGCTCGGAGACCATGGCTGCGGTTACCCTTGACGCTGCATCACAGACAGGAGCGCCTCCGATGGTGTACTCAACGACGAACCCCTGTGCACGACTGGCAAAACGTCATTTTTGCGGATGAATCCAGGTTCTGTTTACAGCATCATGATGGTCGCATCCGTATTTGGCGGCATCGCGCTCAACGCTCATTGGAAGCGAATATTCGTCATATCACCCAGCTTATCACCCGGCGTGATGGTATGGGGTGACACTGGTTACACGTCTCGGCTGGTCCCGACGGAGGTTCGACTCCTCCCTGGGGCATGGGTGTATGTGTTTGTCCTTAGGATAATTTAGGTTAAGTAGTGTGTAAGCTTAGGGATTGATGACCTTAGCAGCTAAGTCCCATAACATTTCACACACACTTGAACATTTTTGGTTACACGTCTCGGTGACCTCTTGTTCGCATTGACGGCACTTTTAACAGTGGACGTTACATTTCAGATGTGTTACGACCCGTGGCTCTACCCTTCATTCGATCCCTGCGAAACCCTACATTTCAGCAGGATAATGCACGACCGCATGTTGCAGGTCCTGGACGGACCTTTCTGGATACAGAAAATGTTCGACTGCTGCCCTGGCCAGCACGTCTCGTCAGTGGTGGCCGAGTAACTGGCTGGTCACAATACGCCAGTCACTTCTCTTGATGAACTGTGGTATCGTGTTGAAATCGTGTTGAAGCTGCATGGGCAGCTGTACCTGTACACGCCATCCAAGCTCTGTTTGACTTAATGCACAGGCGTATCAGGGCTGTAATTACGGCCAGAGGTGGTTGTTCAGGGTACTGATTTCTCAGGATCTATGCACCCAAACTGTGTGAAAATGTAATCACATGTCAGTTCTAGTATAATATATTTGTCCAATGAATACCCGTTTATTATCTGCATTTCTTCTTGGTGTAGCAATTTTAATGGCCAGTAGTGTATATGCGCAATGTACAGCAACAATGCAGTTGATTGGAGTACTGTTGGACGATGGGTAAAGAGATTTAAAGCACCCAAAAGGCGAGAAACTGAGCTCCATGGTCGGCCACGTCCTGTTACAGCCACGTCTCCCGCCGTGTTGAAACGCAAAGGTGGCGTTATCTGTACAGATGAAGGCACAGCAGCTCGACAATTTGCTATATAGCTATCGGTGGGCACTGAAAGTGCTTGTGCAGTGAGTGGGTCTCTTGGATATTCAAAGGTGTGCTCAAGGAAGTTTCCACAAATGCTCATAACAGTCCACGAGATTCAAAGAACAGGCATTTTGTTTGGACTCTCGTAGGAGTTTGAGGCCAATGGAGAGGCCTTCCTGCCACAGATCCTTACAGATGACCCAACTTTGAGCTGGAAACAAAGAGGCAGTCACTGGAGTGGCACCACATCCAATCACCAAAGAAGGAGAGATCCATCGTAGAGTCCACGCAGAATACCATGACCGGTAGGTGTGCAAACGGCAGGGCAAGTGTGGGGGGAGCAATAGCGGTGCGGGGTGAGGGCAGGTGCTGGAGGGGAACCGCCGAGCGCTGGAGGGGAAACGCCGTTCTAAGCTGAAGCCTACACTCTCACATTTCTTTGTAAATATTAAGCGGGGCCCATCCAAGCCCACACCCGCATGGGGACCATTTGAAAAGATCACTCACCTCTGCTTTGGTTAGTATCTAAAAAGAATTCCACTGAAAATGCAGTGATTTATTTTTGCTTGGCTTGTTAATAATTATTTGTAACTTTCAGAGAAGTGTCACCAGTGGCGAATGTTGAGTAACGCCAACACAGTTCTTCATTGGCATGTTAAAATTCGCTTCTTTTCCCCAAACACAGCGGGGTTTAGTCAGTCTCGCCTCACTGACATGTTGTGCAGATGCAACTGCAAGAGAATTCTGAAACAGTGGCTTATGAAGTTTACTAATTGAGCAACTGAGGAAAAGTAAGATCAGTACATTATGAAAAAAACATATCCTCGGTACAAAATAAACTTGTAATGTCTTCACTTAACTTGTTCCGAAACCGATAGCATTTCTCGATTCACCAGCTATCGATGGCCCTTAAAAATTACATTCTTTCGTCGAAAAGGTCTTTAGTTAGTGGAATAACATTGTAGATAATGAAATTTTGCATAATAACATACGGCAAGATACTCTTCTCTCAATTTGCTGTCATTTGCCAAAATCTCATTTCCATACTTCGAACAGTTTATGAAGTATGAGGAATGTTGTGGATATTTGACTATGGTCTTTTCGGTGGCGCGTTGCGATCGCAAGTGAGTGTGCTACGTCAGATCAGTTTCCTCCACACCAAGTCTAAAGAAAAATTAAGTACGTTAGCTAAATTTCATATGCAGCGACATATTATGCAATATGCACCAAACGCAAAATCATAGCGACCCCTATTTATCATTGCAAACTTTTTCAAATTTCGAGCAGTGTCTTACTTCCATGTAAATAGCACAATAACTATGACCATTAACGAAATAAGGGGACTATCATTCTGAAACTGACGTATGAAGCTACAAATGAAGCGAAAATGAATTTTTTTATCGAATAATTTCTGTAAAATCGTTCGAGTAAGATTGCAGGGCGTGGGCCTCGGTTCTGTCATCGCCGACTGGCCGCCATGTGGCAGGCAGTGTTGGCCTCCCTTCCCAAACAAACGAATAACTCGTCCAGTGCGCTGGACGAAAATCGGTCACTGTGTATCCTGCCCAGACTCTAGCTGCTTCTGCTGACAAGACAGTCGTTTGGGTTATTCTTGGTGTTATTCCAGCAGGTGTGTTGCGAAAATGATCAACCATTGGTTTAGAGGCATATATGAAGGCTATGGACAAACTCGAGCATGCTCTTCTGTACCTTTTGTATACGGCGGACATGCCGCCACCTTCTCCCCCCACCCACCTTCTCCAGTATGCCCCCACCCTGCAGCGCTCCCAACACCTCCTCCAGTCCCACCTTGACCGGCTCACCACTTGGTGCAACCAGTGGTTGCTTAAGGTCAAGCCTTCCAAAACCCAGGCGATCATTGTAGGCAAAACCACCTCTTCCTTCCACCTCCTCAATTTCTATATCACCATCTATGGCCGTCCTATCGCCCTCACCCTCACCCTTAAGTACCTTGGCGTCACCCTCGACCGTCGCCTCTCCTGGACCCCCCATCTCCAGACAATCCAAGCCAAGGCACACTCCCGGCTCAGTCTCCTCAAGCTCCTTTCTGGCCGTACATGGGGTCTGGACCCCTCCACCATCCTCCACACCTACAAATCCCTCATCCGCCCTATCCTCTGCTATGCCCATCCTGCCTGGATCTCCGCCCCTCCTACCTATTACAAATCCCTTCAAATCCTTGAACGCCATGCTCTCCGCCTCACCTACGGTATCCATCTCCCCTCCCCCATGCGGATCCTGTACGATCTTATTCCATTCCCCCTCATCCTCCTCTTCCTCGAACGGATACGGATCCTATACACCTCCCGTAAACTAGATCCCCCTCACCCGCTTGTCTCCCCCATCCTCTCCCACCCCCGCCCGCTGCCGCACCTGTATTCCCACGTCCCACCCGGTCTCCATCTCTCCACCCTCCTTACCCTCTCCCAAGGTGGCTTCCGCCAGCTCCCCCACCCTGATGATGCCCTCCTCCCCTACATCTACCCCTCCTACCAACTTTGATTCTCCCTCCCTTTTCCTGTGTTTGTTCCTATGGGCACCCTCTCTCCCTTCTCTCCCTCTTCCCTCCCTCCTCCCTTTCTCCCCACTCCTCCCCTGGGCTTCCCCTACCCCTATTCCTCCATTCCTCCTACCATCTCCTCTGCCATTGGCATCTTTGTTCTCCCCCACCCTCTTCTTACCCTCTCGGCAGGTCCCTGTACTCACACACGTTAAGTGGACATTTGCGCGCGGGAGATCATCGCCATCAGTTTCTTGTGTGTGTGCCATCGTGTTTATGGTTTAGTGTTCTTTGCCGTCATGCTAATTTGTTCACCTGTGCCGTCTACATCATCAGTGTTTGTGCGCAGTGCCGACAGTTTTTCCTTTTTTTTTTTAGTGTGTTTTTCGTCGAGTGTGAACAGCTTTGTATTATTTGTTTATGTGTCTACTGTTTTTTGCCTGCCACTTTGTTCAGTATCTTATGTGTCTTCTTTGTATTTTCATTGTCAAACCTGTGGCTGAAGAGCAGCTTAGTAAGCTGCTGCCAGCCCACCTTATGTAAAGGTGTTTAAATAACAATAAAGGAAAAAAAAACACTCGAGCACGTCCCTCCAGATCCTTGAGCGCCATGCACTCCGCCTCACCTTCCATATACACCTCCCGTCCCCCACGCGGATCCTCTACGACCTGATTCCTTTCTCCCATCTGCTCCTATTCCTCGAACATATCCGCATACTCTACACCTCCTGCCGCCTTGATCCACCTCATCCCCTCATTGCTCCTCTCCTCTCCAACCCCTGCCCTCTGCCGCGCCTTCACCGTTGTGCCCCCCCTACCCTCCATCTCTACACCCTTCATCTCCTTTCCCAAGGTGGCTTCCATCAACTCCCCCTCCCAGATGATACCCTCTCTACCTCCATTTATCCCTCCTATCAACTCTGATACTCAACTCTCCCTCCTTTCCTCTGTCCTTTCCCCGGGCTCCCTCTTCCCCTCTCTTTCATCTTGTTTTCTCCCTGCCTAATCTCTCTCTGCCTCCCTTCTCCCCCCCCCCCCCCCCGCCCCCGAGTCCTTTTGCATTGCCAGCCGCGGTGGTCTCGCGGTTCTAGGCGCGCAGTCCGGAACCGTGCGACTGCTACGGTCGCAGGTTCGAATCCTGCCTCGGGCATGGATGTGTGTGATGTCCTTAGGTTAGTTAGGTTTAAGTAGTTCTAAGTTCTAGGGGACTGATGACCACAGCAGTTGAGTCCCATAGTGCTCAGAGCCATTTGAACCATTTTCCTTTTGCATTCCCCTCCTCTGCCTTTCCCCACTCCCTGTCGCGTCTGACCAGCCCCCCCCCCCCCCCCTCTTATGGGTCCTCATCCTCCATAGGCTCCTTCCCCCTCCCCCCACTTCGTTTTTTCCTCTCCTTCCCCCCTTTTCTTTCCCATCATCTGTCCAGGTTTGCCGGCCGGAGTGGCCGAGCGGTTCTAGCTGCTACAGTCTAGAACCGCGCGACCGCCACGGTCGCAGGTTCGAATCCTGCCTCGGGCATGGATGTGTGTGATGTCCTTACGTTATTTAGGTTTAAGTAGTTCTAAGTTCTAGGGGACTGATGACCTCAGAAGTTAAGTCCCATAGTGCTCAGAGCCATTTGAACCATTTTTACCATTTAAGTCACCGATTTTATCGCCAGCTTGTATTATTTATTATCTTTATCTTTTTAAAACAAATTCTGTAGGCTGAAGAGCGGCGTACTAAGCTGGTGCCAGCCCACCCCCTTCAGGGAGAATCGAAACTCAATAAAGAAAAAAAAAAAAAAAACTCAAGCACATTTCCGTTTCTTTCTGACTGTGTGATATTTCTGGCTCTCATCTCCATGTATTAACTATCATTCTTATTTCATGATTGACTCCAGCTGTGACTTATTCCTTGTGATTATTTACGTTGGTTGGTTGGTTGGTTGGTTGATTCTGAGGAAGGGACCAAACAGCGAAGTCATCGGTCCCATTGGATTGAGGAAGGATGAGCAAGGAAAGCGGCCGTGCCCTTTCAAAGGAACCATCCGAGTATTTGCCTGAACCGATGTAGGGAAATCATGGGTTTGAACTGTCGTCTTCTCGAATGTATTGTACATGTCAAGAAACGAATTTCTGAAGAAGTACACTGCAATGTTTCATATGAATTAAGAGGTCTGAGAGCTGCAGGAAAATTTTAACAGTTTTTTTAGAAACAACAACAAGGTTACTATCAATAAAGAGAAACATTTGCACAGTGTATAGTTGCTTATATTGGGTATACAAATGTTAAAACACGTGGTTAAAATTGGAAATTTGTGGTAAGCTCTATGGGACCAAACTGCTGAGGTCATCGCTCCCTAGGCTTACACACTACTTAATCTAAATTAAAGTAACTTATGCTAAGTACAACAGACACATCCATGCCCGAGGGAGGACTCCAACTTCCGACGGGGGAGTCCCGTGAACCGTGGCAAGGTGCTCCAGACCGCGCGGCTACCGCGCATGGCTGAAACATGTGGTTTGTATAATATATCATACACATCGTTAGAATGCATGTAGACAACTCTGAACCCAATAAAACAATCTGTCATTAACTTTCGTTACAAAGTCTGTAGTTAAGAACAGTGTTAGGATATGTCAGAATAATCCACATCGGTTGGACTAGCCGACAGTCAGATTGCTCCTCACAGACTCGCGTGCGATTAATGAAAAATTGTCGATTACAACCAACGCAGAAATAAAGACAACTATCAGTTGTTAACGTGATTCAATGCAAATCTAACGTGTGAATATCTCGGCACAGATCTGAGAACTCTGGTGAATGGAACAAGATCGTAATCTATACGGGAAGGCTACTCCACGATGATCGTACAGTGACTTCGTGAATTTGCCAGAAAAATGAAAGAACTGCACAAGAGGCTAGCGTTTTCGATCGAGTTGTAATGAGCCTTCAGCTGCTTGTGAAAGTATTGGTCTCTAAAGTGAGGCTAATACCAACACTGCACCTACAGCTGCGCACTGATTCTTGCAGCCTGCAGTCATGCTCAGTCCACATACGCAAGAAACGTTGCAGGTGCCGTGGTCTGCCGCAAACTGCAACATATTAGTTCTGCCTCGGATCTCCAGATGGAGTCTCTAAGTCAAGTGCCCTCTTCTGTGCCTCGTCCTAAAGTCACCTTCACCATGTTCCAAGCCAAAGTCCACTTCACTGCTCCTCAGACCAAAGGGTTCTCTGCTGCCCCTCAAACAGAAGTGTTCTTTGCTGAGAAGTGAAATCGATCTCCACTCTGCATATCTGCACAATTCTCGTGCACCAGTGAGAACAGCTCTCCAAAGTGCTGGCCAATGATAAAAAATTTTCAAATGTGTGTGAAATCTTATGGGGCTTAACTGCTAAGGTCATCAGTCCCTAAGCTTACACACTACTTAACCTAAATGATCCTAAGAACAAGCACACACACCCATGCCCGAGGGAGGACTCGAACCTCCGCCGGGACAAGCCGCACAGTCCATGACTGCAGCGCCTAAGACCGCTCGGCTAATCCCGCGCGGATGTCCAATGATACATTTGTTAATAAGTCAACAGTCTCCCCTCTGTCTGAAAGTTTTGTAACATTAACCAGTCATTGAGCTTGCAGTTCTTAAACAATACTGAGTTCCTCTCCCACTCTTCAGCCAGTTTGATGTTTTAGACTGAGGCCACCACAACATATGTACTTCTCGCAAATTGGCATCTTCCCTTGCCTTGCTGCGTTATTTATTTGATTAGCCAATGAGGGGGCCTCTTAAACCTTTTTTGCATCCAGGTGCTTGTCATGCAGTGCTGGCTTTTTCTGTGACTGCAGTCCTGTTCCACGTTGTGGAGGGCGGTATTCGAAACGAGCAGGAATGCGCCAGGCTATCATCATCCCTGACAGTGGCTGATCAGTGTTCTGTACCTGCTTCTAGTGGTTGCTGCGGCTTGCGTTGTCCTCTGAAAAGGCAGGCTTGCATCTCAAAGGGGGGTTTGGTCTAACACTGGGTCAATCGCCTGGCACATCATGTACTCAACTGAGCTACAGAGAAAATTGCGTCCAAAACCTGCAGTGATCATAGAAGGAATTAATCTAGTGGTAGACATCTACTTTTCTGCAATCACTGACTTTTATTCATTAGAATCATTAAGTATTTTGCTAAGTGACGAGAACAAGTTCAGATAAATCAAATGATGATGGAACGTGAGACGTGCTAGTCCGGAAATAGGCTCCTGCGTACCAACAGTTCATGTATTAGTATCTAGCGTTACAGTGTAATTGTAAAATAAGAATGGTAATCAGCGTTTATTATTTAAGTTGAATCTGTCACATAAAGGAGCAAATTACGCAACAATATAAATATTTTGACTATCCATGACGCATACTAATATACAGTAACACAACTCCAGCGTATGTGGCAACAAATTAAAAGCAGTTGAACAACAAACTGCATTTTTCATGGTAGTATAAAGGACGGTACAACGCAGAAACAGTCCTAAATGTTGGTATGACTCGGAAGTGTATCACAGGAAGTTTCTAGTGACAATGTTGCGCCTTCATTTCAGTCAGGAAAAGATTGGATAGCACCTTCATCGTCAGCTAAAGTGGACTGATCATGTCTGCGCGAATGCGTCGCGGGAGTCGCAAGGCAAACCGTCACCGACTGTCCTGTCCGCCTGGTTAGGTGGGTGCTTGCCTCCCATGCAGTGGGGCCGGATTCGATTCCCGGCCGGGTTGGAGATTTTCTCCGCTCGGGGACTGGCTGTTGTGCTGTCCTCATCATCATTTAATCCTCATCTCCGGCCACAAGTCGCCCAATGTAGCGCCGAATGAAATATGACTTGCACTTGGCGGCCGAACCTGTCTGGGACAGCCCCAGCCAACAATGCCAGACGATAATTTCATTTACCGACTGTCCTCTGCGATAACAACAAGCAGCTCGTATAATGTGGAGTCCAGAGAAAATCAACAGCAGTTAGCCGTTATTGTGGAGATACACTGAAGCACCAAAGAAACTGGGCTAGGCATGCGTATTCAGATACAGAGATATGTAAACAGGCGGAATACGACGCTGCGGTCGGCAACGTCTGTATAAGACAACAAGTGTCTGGCGCAGTTGTTAGATCGGTTACTGCTGCTGCAATGGCAGATTATCGAGATTTAAGTGAGTTTGAACGTGGTGTTATAGTCGGCGCACGAGCGATGAGATACAGAATCTCCGAGGTAGCGATGAAGTGGGGATTTTCCCTTACGGCCATTTCTCTGGTGTACCGTGTATATCAGGAATTCTGTAAAACGTCAAATCTCCGACATTGCTGCGGCCTGAAAAAGATCCTGCAAGAACGAGTCCAACGACGAGTGAAGACCATTGTTCCACGTGACAGAAGTGGAACATTCTGTAAATTGCTGCAGATTTCAACCCTGGGCCATCTACAAGTATCAGTGTGCGAACCATTCAAAGAAACATCATCGATATGGGCTTTCGGAGTCGAAGGCCTACTAGCGTACCCTTGATGACTGCATGACACAAAGCGCTAGGCCTCGCATGAGCCCGTCAACACTGACATTGGACTGTTGATGACTGGAAACATGTTGCCTGGTCGGACGAGTCTCGTTTCAAATTGTATCGAGCGGATGGACGAGTACAGGTATGGAGACAACCTCATGAATCCATAGAGCCGGCGGAGTGGCCGTGCGGTTCTAGGCACTACAGTCTGGAGCCGAGAGACCGCTACGGTCGCAGGTTCGAATCCTGCCGCGGGTATGGATGTGTGTGATGTCCTTAGGTTAGTTAGGTTAGTTAGGTTTAATTAGTTCTAAGTTCTAGGCGACTGCTGACCTCAGAAGTTAAGTCGCATAGTGCTCAGAGCCTTTTTTTTATTTTTATTATTATTTTTTTTTAATCCATGGACCCTGCATCTCAGCAGAAGACTACGCAAGCTGGTGGAGGCTCTGTAATAGTGAGGGGCGTGTGCAGTTTGCAGTTGGAGTGATATTGGATCCCTGACACGTCTAGATACGACTGTGTCAGGAGACACGTACGTAAGCATCCTGTCTGATCACCTGCATCCAGTCATGTCCATTGTGCATTCCGACGGACCTGGGCAATTCCAACAGGACTGAGTGGCTTCTGAAACACTTTTCTGAGATTAAACACTTCCGCTGGCCACCAAACTCCCCAGACATGAACATTATTCATCATATCTGGGATTCCTTGCAATGTGTTGTTCAGAAGAGATCTCGATCCCCTCGTACTCTTTCGGATTTATGGACAGCCCTGCAGGATTCATGGTGTCAGTTCCTCCAGCACTACTTCAGAGATTAGTCGAGTCCATGCCACATCGTGTCGCGGCACTTATACGCGTTCACTGGGGGCTCTACATGATATTAGGCAGGTGTACCAATTCCTTTGGCTCTTCAGTGTATTTTAGCAACTAATGATGTATGATATACAAACACATATCCAAATTTTAGGCCTCTGAGCAAATAATGATATAATTTTTGTAGTTTTTTCCGTAGGTTCAAGATTCTGAAGAATATGTTTCGTCCATCTGCGAGTGCGTGAGCGTGCGTGCGTGTGTGTAAGAGAGAGAGAGAGAGAGAGAGACAGAGAGCACTCGAGATCAGAAGCTGCAGTTAAAATAAAACTTACTCCTTTTTAATTTACTAGTTTCGATTTAATTACCAATAAAACTTATACACTCCTGGAAATGGAAAAAAGAACACATTGACACCGGTGTGTCAGACCCACCATACTTGCTCCGGACACTGCGAGAGGGCTGTACAAGCAATGATCACACGCACGGCACAGCGGACACACCAGGAACCGCGGTGTTGGCCATCGAATGGCGCTAGCTGCGCAGCATTTGTGCACCGCCGCCGTCAGTGTCAGCCAGTTTGCCGTGGCATACGGAGCTCCATCGCAGTCTTTAACACTGGTAGCATGCCGCGACAGCGTGGACGTGAACCGTATGTGCAGTTGACGGACTTTGAGCGAGGGCGTATAGTGGGCATGCGGGAGGCCGGGTGGACGTACCGCCGAATTGCTCAACACGTGGGGCGTGAGGTCTCCACAGTACATCGATGTTGTCGCCAGTGGTCAGCGGAAGGTGCACGTGCCCGTCGACCTGGGACCGGACCGCAGCGACGCACGGATGCACGCCAAGACCGTAGGATCCTACGCAGTGCCGTAGGGGACCGCACCGCCACTGCCCAGCAAATTAGGGACACTGTTGCTCCTGGGGTATCGGCGAGGACAATTCGCAACCGTCTCCGTGAAGCTGGGCTACGGTCCCGCACACCGTTAGACCGTCTTCCGCTCACGCCCCAACATCGTGCAGCCCGCCTCCAGTGGTGTCGCGACAGGCGTGAATGGAGGGACGAATGGAGACGTGTCGTCTTCAGCGATGAGAGTCGCTTCTGTCTTGGTGCCAATGATGGTCGTATGCGTGTTTGGCGCCGTGCAGGTGAGCGCCACAATCAGGACTGCATACGACCGAGGCACACAGGGCCAACACCCGGCATCATGGTGTGGGGAGCGATCTCCTACACTGGCCGTACACCACTGGTGATCGTCGAGGGGACACTGAATAGTGCACGGTACATCCAAACCGTCATCGAACCCATCGTTCTACCATTCCTAGACCGGCAAGGGAACTTGCTGTTCCAACAGGACAATGCACGTCCGCATGTATCCCGTGCCACCCAACGTGCTCTAGAAGGTGTAAGTCAACTACCCTGGCCAGCAAGATCTCCGGATCTGTCCCCCATTGAGCATGTTTGGGACTGGATGAAGCGTCGTCTCACGCGGTCTGCACGTCCAGCACGAACGCTGGTCCAACTGAGGCGCTAGGTGGAAATGGCATGGCAAGCCGTTCCACAGGACTACATCCAGCATCTCTACGATCGTCTCCATTGGAGAATAGCAGCCTGCATTGCTGCGAAAGGTGGATATACACTGTACTAGTGCCGACATTGTGCATGCTCTGTTGCCTGTGTCTATGTGCCTGTGGTTCTGTCAGTGTGATCATGTGATGTATCTGACCCCAGGAATGTGTCAATAAAGTTTCCCCTTCCTGGGACAATGAATTCACGGTGTTCTTATTTCAATTTCCAGGAGTGTATTCAGTGAGAAAATACACTAAGGTGACAAATGCCATAGCACTGCGATATGCACACATGCAGACTGCCATAGTATCGCCTAACTAGGTATAAAAGGGCATTGCATTGGCGGAGCTGTCATTGTACTCAGGTGATTCGTGTGAAAAGGTTTCCAACATGATTATGACCACACGACGGGAACTAACAGACCCTGAACGCGCAGTTGTAGTTGGAGCTAGATGCATGGGACATTACATTTCGGAAATCGTTAGTAAATTCAATATTCCGAGATCCAGTGTTAATAGTATGCCGAGACTACCAAATTTCAGGCATTACCACTCACCGTGGACAACGCGAGATGCTTATAATAGTTTCCACAACAAAACTTTGTCTCGAAACCTGGCAGAAAATCCGAAGAGATTCTGGGAATGTGTGAAGTATGCTAGCGGCAAGACACAGTCAATGCCTTCTCTGCGCGATAGCAATGGAGATACGATCGAAGACAGTGATGCCAAAGCAGAGATACTAAACACAGCGTTCCGAAATGCCTTCACAAAAGAAGACGAATTAAATATTTCAGAAATCGGATCAAGAACAGCTGCCAACATGAATAACAAAGAAGTAAATATCCACTGAGTAATGAAGCAATTTAAATCACTTAATAAAAGCATGTCTTCTGGTCCAGACTGTACACCAATTAGGTTCCTTTCAGAGTATGCTAATGCAATAGCTCCATACTTGACAATCATATTCAACCGTTCGCTAAACGAAAGATCCGTACCCAAAGACTGGAAAGTTGCACATGTCACGCCAATAATCAAGAAAGATAGTAGGAGTAATCCATTAAATTACAGGCACATATCGCTTACGTCGATATGCAATAGGATTTTGGCACATGTGGTGGAACCACGAAGAAAACGGTCTATTGACACACAGTCAACATGGTTTATTCGCATGAAGTGTTGAGTCCTATTGACAAGGGATTTCAGATTTATTCCGGAAGCCTTTTGATACTGTACCACACAAGCGGCTTGTAGTGAAATTGCATGCTTATGAAATATCGTCTCAGTTATGTGACTGGATTCGTGAGTTCCTGTCTGAGAGGTCACAGTTCATAGTAATTGACGGAAAGTCATCGAGTAAAACAGAAGTGATTTCTGGCGTTCCCCAACGTAGTGTTACAGGCCCTTTGCTGTTTCGTATTTGTATAAATGATTTTGGAGACAATCTGAGCAGCCGTCTTAGGTTGTTTGTAGATGGCGCTGTCGTTTATCGACTAATGAAGTCATCAGTACATCAAAACAAATTGCAAAACGATTTAGAAAAGATATCTGTATGGTGCGAAAATTGGCAATTGACCCTAAATAACGAAAAGCGTGAAGTCATACACACGAATGCTAAAAGGAATCAGTTAAATTTGGGTTCCACGGTAAAACCTAATGGCCTTAAGTTCAGCTAAATACCTAGGAATTACAATTGTGAACAACTTAAATTGCAAGGAAGACAAAGAAAATGTGGGGAAGGCTGAACAAAGACTGCGTTTTATTAGCAGGACGCTTAGAAAATGTAACAGGTATACTAAGGAGACTGCCTACACTATTATTGTCCGTTTTCTTTTAGAATACTGTTGTGCTGTGTGGGATCCTTACCAGATAGGACTGACGGAGTACATCGAAAAAGTTCAAAGAAGGGCAGCACGTTTTGTATTATCGCGAAATAGGGAAGAGAGTGTCGCTGAAATGATACAGGATTTGGGGTGGACATCACTAAAACAAAGGCGTTTCTCGTTGCGGTGGAACCTTCTCACGAAATTTCAATCACCAACTTTCTCCTCCGAATGCGAAAATATTTTGTTGACACCGACCTACATAGGGAGAAACGATCTCCATGATAAAATAAGGGAAATCAGGGCTCGTATGGAAAGATATAGGTGTTCGCGCGCTATACGAGATTGGCACAATAGAGAATTGTGAAGGTGGCTGGATGAACCCTCTGCCAGGCACTTAAATGTGATTTGCAGAGCATCCATGTAGATGTAGATGAACGCAGTGGCCAACGGACTTTCCCTCAGCTGTCGGTGTGAGAACAGGGCAAAAACTGCGGCCGCAGGCGCTCACAGCGTATTTTGAGACAGACCGCCGCTATGCAACAACACGCATTTCAGCGACGCGGCATGCCCGCCACTGCTCGAGGTCACAGACCGCTTTCTGTGTGGCCAGGCCTCTAACTACCGGCGTTTGCGTAGAGATATCGATGCTAACAGACAAGTAACACTGCGTGAAAAAACCACTAGAAATCAATGTAGGACGTACGACGAAAGTGTCCGTTAGGACAGTGCGGTGAAATTTCGCGTTAATGGGCTATGGCAGCAGACGATCGACGCGAGTGCCTTTGCTAACAGCAGGATATCGCCTGCAGCGCCTCTCTTGGGCTCGTATCCACATACGATTTTTACTCTCTGCAGCTCCCTCTGGTACCTTGGAAATTATTCCCTGATGTCTTAACGGATGCCCTACCATCCTGCCCCTTCTTTTTATTAGTGTTTCCCATATATTCCTTCCCTCGCCGTCTTGCAAGATGGCCGCCGAGTGAAATCACAGGTATTTTCTTCGTCCGCTAAAAGAACTCATTTAAGAGAATATAGTGTCAAATTTAAATTTTCTTTGTTTTGTATACTTGCTGTAGTGTTCGTTCTTGTCACACAAATGAATATTAGCGTCCCAGCAGAGCTTGTTCTTGAAACAACCTGTTCTTTAGCTGAAGTCCCGATAATCGCGACATAACCCGAAATTTTGCGTGACATAAACAAAAAATTGTATTCAAGTTTTCTTGATAGTGCAAAACTCGTTTAAAAAAGACAGCTACTAGTTTCATCAGTTTCTATTGTCACAATAAAAGCGTAATTAAACGTTTCTAAATCGTATTTCACTAACACATTTCGTATTATTTACTAGTTAGATAGACGCGATCTAGGCCTAAATTTTCCGAGTTATAAACGTTTAAAAACCTGACCAAACAAGCCTGATAACGTAAATTCTCTAAAAGCAAAGTAATTACAAATTCATTCTTCTAGGCGCTTCAGTCTGGAACCGCGTGACCGCTATGGTCGCAGGTTCGAATCCTGCTTCGGGCATGGATGTATGTGATGTCCTTAGGTTAGTTAGGTTTAAGTAGATCTAAGTTCTAGGGGACTGATGACCTCAGATGTTAAGTCCCATAGTGCTCAGAGCCATTTGAGACATCATTCTTCTGTCATTGTATCTCTAAATCAGTACAAAAACAACCACCACCGCACATAGGACCTTTGTGTCGCGTCCTTGACAAATCTAAAACATTCCTTAAACTTAATTATTCTTCAGAAACTGACCATGAGTGAGAAATTTGGGAGCTGTTATAGGGTAGTGAGTAGAGGGATTTGTTGCCAATCTTGTAGGAAATATTTTCACTGGGGGGGGGGGGGGGGGAGGAGGGGATGCAGTGGGGAGAATTTTGGGAGAACAGAAGAGGTTCTCTCCTCGGACTGCAGAGTATGCAGTAGGAACATTCTTATTCCTGTTCAGGAAATGAAAATCTGTGCCCTTCTGGCACAGTTGGAGGAAGCAAAGACAGAACTCATAAGGATCAAGGGAGGTAGGGGGAAGAAGGTAGTTGGGAACTGGCAGCTGGTAGGAGGTTAGGAAGAAAGAGAACGCCATCTGACAGTCTTATCATCAACACCAAAAGCAGGTATCTGCTACTGCCAGAGTTAAGTGGAGAAGAGCCTCAGGTAGAACAAGGAGCAGGAAATGTGTAGCATACTTCAACTGAGGCCAAGAAGCCTAGGAATGTACAAAGTGTTAGGAAGAAGACAGTGCTGCTGCTAATTAGTAGCCATGGGCGAGGTGTAGGCCCTCAGTTACAGGAAAGTTTAGGGGCAGTGTACCTGGCCACCAGTAGCTGCAAGCCTAATGTAGGGCTAAGTCCTGTGATAGATGACCTAGGTCTTTATGTAAGGACTTTACAAAAGAGGACCATGTAATGATAGTGGGTGGGGCAGGAAACAGTTTGGACAGGGATGGGGCATACGACATAGGTGGTGACCTGGACAAGATAGCTTCCCTGACCCATGGCACCAACGTACACTTTGTTCAGCTGTTCCAACATCATGATCGACCACATCTTGCTGGAGCTGTGAGGCGAACCAATGTGGGGTTAGGGATGGCTCTGAGGGCAGCCAACTTTGCTCGTGTTTCTCTGGTGCCCGTTGGAACTATCAACAGATGTGGTTTCACTAGGCATGGCCTACACCTAAACAGGACTGGGAAGGGAAGGTTGGTACAGCTGATTCATGAAAGTATGGGGATCGATCTCGGACCACACATGGTCACATACCTGTTGTCATGGGTACGAAAAGTAGCTCTTTTTTAGGATAAATCCAGACAACAAGTTCCCCTGCCTAAAGAATATCTCCAGCCGTTTAAAAAATACTGAAACAATCACTCACAATACAGATTTTTACACTTCAAATATCACACATACCAGATTTCACAAAGAAAAACAAACCATTGGAAAGAGTAACATGGGGCATTTCACAGACTGAACAATCCTCCATCAAAACATGCAATCAATAAAAAAATAAAATACTTCTGTTAGAAGTTGAGCTACAATCTTTGAACTGCACAGTAGTTTGTCTTACTGAGCACTGGTGTAGAGACACAGAAATCCAACATGTGTATTACCATTGTATGAAAGGGCAAACTCTTACTGCAGAACTACTTCAAGGGGTGGTGGATCACACGTTTATATCAGAAATGGAACACAGTTCAAATCAAGACATGACTTCAGTGCAGTAAGTGAAGACAAACACTTTGAAATATCAGCAATTAAATTAACAGGGCCTGATATCACCAAGAAATTAATCATTTTGTGTGTGTGTATAGATCTCCCGGTGGTAGTGAGGATACTTTTTTCAATAAATTAATAGAAGTTCTGGACAAAGTCTCAAGTACAAAGGTCAAGATAATTCTATGAGGGGACATTAACAACAACACTAATATCATAAATGAATTCAGCAGCACCTTCACAAACATGCTTCAAAATTTTGGCATTTCCCTATTGGTCAATAGTGCAACAAGGGTTACCACAATGACTGTATCAGTAATTGACCATGTGGCGACAAATATGGACAGGGGAAAATGTGATGCAGCTGTAAAAGATCTCGGTCTATCAGAACATGTCTGTCAAATAACAACAGTAAAATCAGGCATCGAATCATTCCCTAAACTACAAGCCTACTAATGACATCCAACAGAAATCAAAATTAAAGATTTTTCAAAAGAACTAGAAAAACAAAGCTGCGATGAAGTGTATAAGGAAACCAATGCGAATATGAAATTCTGTAAATTCTCCACATTCTTTAAATTTAACTTTGAAAAGGCATTTCCAAAAGTATACATGTCTGTATCAACATCTCACAAAAACAGATGGGTAACAGTAAGTATTAAGAAGTCCTCCAAAACACTAAAATAGCTCAGTTCCATGAAAAAGATTCACAATGATCCAGAATTCTTAAATTTCTATCATAGATACAAAAAGATCTATAGGAAGGTGCTGATTGCTGCAAAAAAGTCATTTAATGACAAAATAATATATAATGCAAAGAATGAAAGCAAAGTAGTCTAGGATGTTTTTTTTATAATGGGGAGAGGCAAAGAAACGCAGAATAACATACTGCACAATGCTGTGCTCCAAATGTACATTCTCAGAAATTTCTTCCTCAAATGAAGGTCTATGTTTGATACTAGTAGACTTCTCTTGGCCAGGAATGTCGTTATTCCCGGTGCTAGTCCGCTTTTGATGTCCTCCTTGCAGTGTCCGTCATGCTTTTGATGTCCTCCTTGCTCCAACCATCATAAGAGTATTTTGCTGCCTAAGTAGCAGAATTCTGTAACTTCATATACTTCATGCCCATCAATCCTGACGTTAAGTTTCTCACTGTTCTCATTTCTGCTGCTTCTCATTACTTTCGTCTTTCTTTGATTTACTATCAGTCCATATTTTGTAATTCTGTCAGAGACAGCAAAGGACTTGGAAGAACAGTTGAACGGAATGGACAGTGTCTTCAAAGGAGGATATAAGATGAACATCAACAAAAGCAAGACGAAGATAATGGAATGTAGTCGAATTAAGTCGGGTGATGATGAGGGAATTAGATTAGGAAATGAGACACTTAAAGTAGTAAAGGAGTTTTGCTATTTGGGGAGCAAAATAAGTGATGATGGTCGAAACAGAGAGGATATAAAATGTAGACTGGCAATGACAAGGAAAGCGTTTCTGAAGAAGAGAAATTTGTTAACATCGGGTATAGATTTAAGTGTCAGGAAGTCGTTTCTCAAAGTATTTGTATGGAGTGTATCCATGTATGGAAGTGAAACATGGACGATAAATAGTTTGGACAAGAAGAGAATAGAAGCTTTTGAAATGTGGTGCTACAGAAGAATGCTAAAGATTAGAAGGGTAGATCACATAACTAAAGAGGAGGTACTGAATAGGATTGGGGAGAAGAGGAGTTTGTGGCACAACTTGATAAGAAGAAGGGATCGGTTGGTAGGACATGTTCTGAGGCATCAAGTGATCACAAATTTAGCATTGGAGGGCAGCGTGGAGGGTAAAAATCGTAGAGGGAGACCAAGAGATGAATACACTAAACAGATTCAGAAGGATGTAGGTTGCAGTAAGTACTGGGAGATGAAGAAGCTTGCACAGGATAGAGTCGCATGGAGAGCTGCATCAAACCAGTCTCAGGACTGAAGACAACAACAACAACCATATTTTGTAGTCATTAGACTGTTCATCCCATCAGCAGCTCCTGTAATTCTTCTTCACTTTCACTGAGGATAGCAATGTCATCATCGATTCTTATCGTGGATATCATTTAACCATGAATTTTAATTCCCCTCTTGAACCTTTCTTTTATTTCCATCATTGTTTCTTCGATGTGTAGATTAAACAGTAGTGCCGAAAGACTACATCCCTGTCTTACACAATTTTTAATCCGAGCACTTTGCACTTGGTCCTCCACTCTTATTGTTCCCTCTTGATTCTTGTACATATTGTATACTACTCGCCATTCCCTATAGTTTATTCCTGTTTTACTCACAATTTCGAACATCTTGGATCATTTTACATTGTTGAACGCTTTTACCAGGTCGACAAATCCTATAAATGTATCTTCATTTTTCTTCAGTTTTACTTCCATTATCAACCGCAACATCAGACTTGCCTTTCTAGTGCCTTTACCTTTCCTAAAGCCTAACTGATTGTCATTATAGGAGATTTCAACATAAATGTATTAGCAGATAAGTTACACACTAGACTATTCAAGAATACTCTGCTTGAATATAATGTAAGATACCTAATAAACACTGCAACCAGGGAGACTGAAACAAGCCAGTCTGCAATAGATAACATAATCACTGGTATTCGTCTTTACGATCTTACATCTTCTGTTATAATAAGTGCTTAGTCAGACCACCATTCAGTAGAACTAGGTGTGAACATAAAAAAGGTTCCTACACACAGTTGCTATAGATATATTAGGATCAATACAGACCACGATATAACTCACTTGAATAACATGCTAAGCAATGTGGACTGGAACAGTTTTCTAACAACACATTACAGTTATGGCAAATTCTCAAGTCAATTATACTACATTCTCAACCAAGTCTGCCCATTAATAAAAAAGATAATTCAGTCACATGCCATACCCGAAACTGTATATCAAGTTCAGTCACTGAGGCTAGAGAAAAACTATGATGGTATGAGTATGATATGTTATATGACTTGAGGAATAAAAAATTAAAAGAAGAGTTCAAAAAGTATCAGAAATACTATACAGACCTCCTAATTTCTGAAAAACAGAAACATTTTGAAAGTGTCATTCAGAACTCAAATAATATCTCCAAAACATCATGGTCACTAGTAAATAGAGAAATAGGTAAATCTGGGAAACATACAACTGAAAATCACTTGCTGATAAACGGCACAATAGAAACTGATCAGAATAAGATAGCATATCATTTAACAATTACTTTGCTTCTGTTGGCTCCAGCATAAACAATCAGCTTAAAAATCATAAATACAAATTCAGATGAACACCAGTGTCAGGAAGTATATTTTTGATGCCAACAAGTAAAGAAGAAATAATTAGAATAGTGAATAGCTTAAAGAATTCCCATGCAGCAGGATATGATGGTCTTAGTCTGGACACTCTTAAGAAATGTATACATAAAATTGCATCACCTTTATCAACAGTTATCAACTCTCATATGGAAGATGGTCTGTTTCCAGATGAGTTGAAAATCGCCCGAGTTGTGCCTATTTTTAAAAAAGGAAACAGGAATCTAGTAGATAACTTTCGACCCATTTCTGTTCTTCCAACAATATCCAAAATCTTTGAGAAAGTAATATACATAAGAATCTGGAACTTCCTGGTATGCAAAAAAGTGATTTCTAAATGGGGCAGTATGGGTTTGTCAAGGGGTCGTCCACCATTACAGCAGCATCCAACTTAATTGAAGGTGTCACTCAAGCAATAGATAATAAAGAACATGTATGTGGCATCTTTGTGGACTTACAAAAAGCATTTGACTGTGTTGATACGACCATATTGCTGGAGAAACTGTGGAACTATAGCATTCCAGGCACAGCCCATAATCTGATGAGGTCCTACTTGACAAATAGGAAGCAGTTTGTGTCTATTAGCACTACAGAGGGAGCATACAAATCAAACACCACTGACATAAATTTTGGTATTCCACAGGGGTCGATATTAGGACCACTTCTTTTTATTATTTATGTTAATGATATTCAGTCCATAACAAACCATGCAACAGCTATCTTATATGCAGATGATACCACGTTAATATGCTGCAATCCAAGCTATTCGCAGCTCGAAGTGGAATCCAATACTGCAACAGGCTTAATTCTGCAATATTTTAATGAAAACAAACTAAAATTAATCACAAATAAATCTGTCTATATTGAATTTGATCTTGGGAGGCAAAAAACTCATGAAAACCAAATCTTAATGGGTGACGAGTACATTAAAAAACAATAATCGACCAAATTTCTTGGCATGACACTTGATGCAGAGTTAAACTGGTCTGATCATGTGAATGATATTTGCAAAAAGCTATGTACTACCATATATGTCCTAAGAAAACTGACACCTTTTTGTAACATCACCACTCTGAGGCAAATATATTTTGCACTATTTGAATCCCATCCAAGCTATGGGATAGAGGTATGGGGATCCAGCAGTAAAGGTAATATGAAAGGTGTACTTATCTTACAAAAGAAGGCACTTAGAATTATGGGAAATAAATGTGCCAGGGAGTCCTGCAAAAATTTGTTTAAAGAATTTAAAATACTAACTGTTGATAACCTGTATGTGCTGAAGATAATCATTCTGGTTGTAAACAGTAACAAAACACTTAATAAAGAAATACGCAATCACAACACTAGAGGTAGAGAGAGACCCCACATCATCTCTCATAGAACAACACTTTATGAGAAAAGCCCACACTATGCAGACATAAAACTACTGAATTGCTTCCATCCTAATATCTCCAAATTGCCCATTACAAAACAAAAAAAACGAAATTAAAATTATGGCTCCTAAACAATCCTGTATATTCAATAGATGAGTTTCTAGATTTAGTACCCTCGTATGATGGAAGACCATCTATCTAAAAATATATGGAATCTCAGATCTTAGACTGTGTGACAAACTGTAAATATTTGAATGTATGATATGAATACTGTGTCACAAACTGTAGATTCCTTAATCTAAGTATGCCAATAACAATTTTCTTTATGTGTAGTCCATATATGTAACTCTGTCCTCTCAACTAAATTTAGAAAAAGTTGTGTAGATAAAAGTGCCAGCCAATAATATGTAACCCTAGTAAGTAAGGCTCTGACTTATCCAGAAGACTGGAACAAAAAAAAACCTTTTTTGTAATCAGTTGATGTTGGATCAAAATAAATAAATAAATAAATCTAACACATCCTCAATTCTCTTTTCCAGTCTTCTGTATATTATTCTCGGCAGCAACTTGGATGCATGAGCTGTTAAGCTGATTCTGCAATAATTCTCGCACTTGTCAGCTCTTGCCATCTTTGGAATTGTGTGTATGATACTTTTCTGAAAGTCAGACGGTATGTTGCCAGACTCATACATTCTACACACCAAAGTGAGTAGTCGTTTTGTTGCCACTTCCCCCAATGATTTTAGACCTTTTGATGGACTGGTATCTATCCCTTCTATGTCATTTGATTTTAAGTCTTCCAGAGCTCTTTTGCATTCTGATTCTCATACTGGATCCCCTGTCTCTTCTATACCAACTCCTGCTCCTTCTTCCATCACATCATGAGACAAGTCCTTCTCCTCATCGAAGCCTTCAACGCATTTTTCCCATCTAACCGCTCTCTCCTCTGCATTTAACATCTACATCTTTATAGATACTCCGCAAGACAGTGTACAGTACCCTGTACCTCTATTTGCCATTTCCTTTCCTGTTCCATTCGCAAAGAGAGCGATGGGAAAACGACCTTCCATATGCCTCAATGTGAGCCCTTATTTCTCGTATCTTATCTTCGTGGTCCGTAAGTGCAATGTATGTTGACGGCAGTAGAATCGTTTGGCAGTCAGCTTCAAATGCCGGTTCTCAAAATTTTTTCGGAAGTGTTTCTTGAAAATAATATCACCTTCCCTTCAAGGACTCTCATTTGATTTCCCAAAGCATCTCCGTAACACCTATGAGTTGTTTGAACCCACCGGTAACAAATCTAGCAGCCTGCCTCAGAATTGCTTCGATGTCTTCCCAAACACAAGAGCAGTACTCAAGAACAGGTCACACCAGCGTCGTATATGCAGTCTCCTTTACAGGTGAACCACACTCTCTGCTAAGATTCTCCCAAAAAACCGAAGTCGACCATTCACTTTCCCTGTGACAGTTCTCACATGCTTGTTCCATTTCATATCGCTTTGCAACATTACGCCCAGATATTTAATTGACTTGACACTGTCAAGCAGGACACTAGCAATACTGTATCTGAACATCACAGGTCTGATCTTCCCACTCATCTGCATTAACTTACATTTTTCCACAATTAGGGTTGGCTGCTATTCATCACACCAACTGGAAATTTTGTCTAAGTCGTCTTGTATCTTCCTACAGTCAATCATCTTTGACACTATTCTGTACACCATGGCACCGTCAGCAAACAACCCCACATTCCAGCCCACCTTATCTACCAAATAATCATTTACGTATATAGAGAACAACAGCACTCCTATCACACTTCACTGAGGCACACCTGACGAAACCCTTCTCTCTGATAAACACTCGCTGTTGAGGACAATATACTGGGTTCTATTACCTAAGAAGTCTTTGAGCCACTCACATATCTGTGAACTTGTTCCATATGCTCATGACTTCGTTAACAGCCTGCAATGGTGCACAGTGTCGAATGCATTCCCGGAATCTAGAAATATGGAATCTGCCTGTTGCCTTTCATCCAAACTTCTCAACATATATAAGAAAAGGGCATGCCGACTTTCGCACCAGTGCTGCTTTCTAAAACTGCTGATTCGTAGACAAAAAACTTGTCAGTCTCTAGAATGTTTATTATATTTGAATTGAGAAAGTGTTCAAGGATTCTGCAGCAAACCGAAGTTAGGGATATTGGTCTATAATTTTGCGGGTCCGTTCTTTTACCCTTCTTATATACTGGAGTCACCTGTGCTTTTTTCCAGTCGCTTGGGGCTTTGTGCTGGGCGAGAGATTCATGATAAATTCAAGGTAGGTAAGGGGCCAATGCCGATAACAGTGGTATTCCCATTACACTCTTAATGTTACCACCATTGCTTTTACTTTCAGTGAAGGTTGTTTTGATTTTCCTACATGCAGAGTCAGTCCTTCCGACAAACATTTATTTTTCGATTTCTTCAGATTTTTCATGCAGCCATTCCATCCCAGCTCCCCTGCAGTTTCTGTTTATTTCATTCCTAAGTGACTTGTATTTCTGTATTCCTGAATTTCCTTGAACATTTTTATACCTCCTTTCTTCGATCAACTGAAGTATTTCTTCTGTTACCTAAGGTCACCTTCTTTGTACCGACGGTTTTCTTTCCTATTTCTGCGATGGCCGTTTTTAGAGATGCCCACTCCCCTTCAATTGAACTGCCTACTGAGCTATTCCTTATCACAGTGTCTATAGCCTCAGAGAACTTCAAGCATACCTCTTTATTCCAAAGTACTTCCATAACCCACTTAGTCCATTTATTCTCCCTGACTTATCTCTTAGACTGCAACCTACTCTTCTTCACTACTCCTTCACGTACAAGTGCATTCCAGTCCCCCATGACCATTAGGTTTTCATCTTCCTTTACCCATTGAATTACACATTTGATATCCTCATATTCTTTCTCTACCTCTTCATTGCTTGCGACATTAGCATGTATACCTGATCTATCGTCATCGTTTTTGATTTGCTGTTGATCTACATCTACATCTACATCAATACTCCGCAAGCCACCTGACGGTGTGTGGCGGAGGGTACCTTGAGTACCTCTATCAGTTCTCCCTTCTATTCCAGTCTCGTATTGTTCGTGGAAAGAAGGATTGTCGGTATGCTTCTGTGTGGGCTCTAATCTCTCTGATTTTATCCTCATGGTCTCTTCGCGAGATATACGCAGGAGGGAGCAATATACTGCTTGACTCTTCGGTGAAGGTATGTTCTCAAAACTTCAACAAAAGTCCGTACCGAGCTACTGAGCGTCTCTCCTGCAGTCTTCCACTGGAGTTTATCTATCATCTCCGTAACGCTTTCGCAATTACTAAATGATCCTGTAACGAAGCGCGCTGCTCTCTGTTGGATCTTCTCTATCTCTTCTATCAACCCTATCTGGTACAGATCCCACACTGCTGAGCAGTATTCGCGCAGTGGGCGAACAAGCGCACTGTGACCTACTTCCTTTGTTTTCGCATTGCATTTCCTTAGGATTCTTCCAATGAATCTCAGTCTGGCATCTGCTTTACCGACGATCAGCTTTATATGATCATTCCATTTTAAATCACTCCTAATGCGTACTCCCAGATAATTTATGGAATTAACTGCTTCCAGTTGCTGACCTGCTATTTTGTAGCTAAATGATAAGGGATCTTTCTTTCTATGTATTCGCAGCACATTACACTTGTCTACATTGAGATTCAATTGCCATTCCTTGCACCATGCGTCAATTCACTGCAGATCCTCCTACATTTCAGTACAATTTTCCATTGTTACAACCTCTCGATATACCACAGCATCATCCGCAAAAAGCCTCAGTGAACTTCCGATGTCATCCACAAGGTCATTTATGTACGAGGGTTGTTTTTTAAGTAAGGGCCGTTCGCGCGTATAGTCCCGTAGTTCGCGCGGACGCCGCAACAAGCCACCGCGCCACTTGCCGGCATCCTTCCCGTTCACACTGATGCAAGTTGCAGCTCTGTAGCTGACGTGTACGCATCGCTGTGCTACTTTATAACGTTTACGATTATTGAATCGCCCGCCGCGTGTGAGATACGGTCAGTGATACGTTTTTTGACCGCGAGAAGCCTATCAGCTGCAGAAATTCGTCGTCAGTTAACAGAAGTTTATGGCTTGAATGCAATGAGTGAAGGTAAAGTGCGTCAATGGGTTAGAGAGTTTAAAAATGGCCGTCAAAACGTCCATGACGAAGAATGCTCAGGCTGGCCCTCTGTGATCACTGATGATTTGGTGGCTGCAGTCGAAACAAAGATTCGTGAGGACAGAAGATTCACAATTTCCACTCTTTCTTTGGAATTTCCACAAGTTTCAAGATCGGTTTTCTACATAATTGTGTCTGAAAACCTAAACTTTAAGAAACTGTGTTCTCGGTGGGTACCCAGACTCCTCACAGAGGACCACAAAGGGAAGAGATTTGCCACTTCATTGGACTTTTTGATTCATTACGAGGAAGAAGCGGATGACATGTTGAGTCAAATTGTCACTGGAGATGAAACATGGGTATCCCATATCACTACCAAAAGCAAGCGACAATCGATGGAATGGCGACACACAACCTCACCCGTCAAGGTCAAAGCCAAACAGACGCTGTCAAAACGCAAGATTATGGCAACTGTGTTCTGGGACCGGCGCAGTGTTTTGCTAGTAGACTTTATACCACGAGGAATGACAATCAACTCAGATGCCTACTGTGCAACTCTAAAGAAGCTCCGCAGAGCAATTCAAAACAAAAGGCGTGGCATGCTGACAAAAGGAGTTTTACTCCTGCACGATAACGCTAGGCTTCACACCTCTCAAAAGACTCGGGATTTGATTGATTATTTTGGCTGGGAAGTTTTGGACCATGCACCATACAGCCCCGACCTTGTTCCTAGCAATTTTCACCTTTTCCGGTACCTGAAACACCATCTTGGCGGGCAGCGCTTCAATGACGACGATGAAGTGAAAGCGGCCGTGAACTCTTGGCTGTTGGAGCAGGCGGCCGAATTCTTTGAAGAGGGAATTAAAAACTTAGTTTTACGGTATGACAAGTGCTTAAATAAACAAGGAAACTATGTAGAAAAATAGGTAAAAGTGTGTAGAATCAGACAATAAAAGTTTTTTTACAAAAGTATTTGTATCTTTTTTTTTAAAATAAAAATGGCCCTTACTTAAAAAAACAACCCTCGTATATTGTGAATAGCAACGGTCCTACGACACTCCCCTGCGGCACACCTGAAATCACTCTTACTTCGGAAGACTTCTCTCCATTGAGAATGACACGCTGCGTTCTGGTATCTAGGAACTCTTCAATCCAATCACTCAATTGGTCTGATAGTCCATATGCTCTTACTTTGTTCATTAAACGACTGTGGGGAACTGTATTGAATGCCTTGCGGAAGTCAAGAAACAGGGCATCTACTTGGGAACCTGTGTCTATGGCCCTCTGAGTCTCGTGGACGAATAGCGCGAGCTGGGTTTCACACGACCGTCTTTTTCGAAACCCATGCTGATTCCTACAGAGTAAATTTCTAGTCTCCAGAAAAGTCATTATATTCGAACATAATACGTGTTCCAAAATTCTACAACTGATTGACGTTAGATATATAGGTCTATAGTTCTGCACATCTATTCGACATCCCTTCTTGAAAACGGGGATGACCTGTGCCCTTTTCCAATCCTTTGGAACGCTACGCTCTTCTAGAGACCTACGGTACAGCGCTGCAAGAAGAGGGGCAAGTTCCTTCACGTACTCTGTGTAAAATTGAACTGGTATCCCATCAGGTCCAGCGGCCTTTCCTGTTTTGAACGATTTTAATTGTTTCTCTATCCCTCTGTGGTCTATTTCGATATCTACCATTTTGTCATCTGTGCAACAATCTAGAGAAGGAACTATAGTGCAGTCTTCCTCTGTGAAACAGCTTTGGAAAAAGACATTTAGTATTTCGGCCTTTAGTCTGTCATCCTCTGTTTCAGTACCATTTTGGTCACAGAGTGTCTGGCCATTTTGTTTTGATCCACCTACCGCTTTGACATAAGACCAAAATTTCTTAGGATTTTCTGCCAAGTCAGTACATAGAACTTTACTGTCGAATTCATTGAACGCCTCTCGCACAGTCCTCCTCACACTACATTTCACTTTGCGTAATTTTTGTTTGCCTGCAAGGCTTTGGCAATGTCTATGTTTATGTTTGCTGTGAAGTACCCTTTGCTTCCGTAGCAGTTTTCTAACTTGGTTGTTGTACCACGGTGGCTCTTTTCCATCTCTTACGATCTTGCTTGGTACATACTCATCTAATGCATATTGTACGATGGTTTTGAACTTTGTCCACTGATCCTCAACACTATCTGTACTTGAGACAAAACTTTTGTGTTGAGCCGTCAAGTACTCTGTAATCTGCTTTTTGTCACTTTTGGTAAACAGAAAAATCTTCCTACCTTATTTAATATTTCTGTTTATGGCTGAAATCATCGATGCAGTAACCGCTTTATGATCGCTGATTCCCTGTTCTGTGTTAACTGTTTCAAATAGTACGGGTCTGTTTGTCACCAGAAGGTCTAATATGTTATCGCCACGAGTCGGTTCTCTGTTTAACTGCTCAAGGTAGTTTTCAGATAAAGCACTTAAAAAAATTTCACTGGATTCTTTGTCCCTGCCACCCGTTATGAACGTTTGAGTCTCCCAGTCTATATCCGGCAAATTAAAATCTCCACCCAGAACTATAACATGGTGGGGAAATCTACTCGAAATATTTTCCAAATTACCCTTCAGGTGCTCAGCCACAACAGCTGCTGAGCCAGGGGGCTATAGAGACATCCAGTTACCATGTCTGAGCGTGCTTTAACCGTGACTTTCACCCAAATTATATCACATTTCGGATCTCCATCAATTTCCTTCGATACTATTGCACTTGTTATCGCTATAAACACGCCTCCCCCTTCACTGTCCAGCCTGTCTCTGTGGTATACATTCCAATCTGATTTTAGGATTTCATTACTGTTTATGTCTGGTTTCAGCCAACTTTCTGTCCCTAGTACTATATGGGCATTGTGACCGTTCATTAATGAGAGCAATTCTGGGACCTTTCTATAAATGCTCCTGCAGTTTACTATTAGCACATTAATATTGTTATTCCCTGTTGCATTTTGCCCACTCCTACCTTGCCGCGTCCCAGGAGGCGTCTTGTCGGGCCTAGGGAGGGAATTCTCTAACCTAAAAAACCCACATGTGCACTCCACACGTACTCCACTACCCTTGTAGCCACTTCCGGCGTGTAGTACACGCCTGACCTATTCAGGGGGACCCTACATTTCTCCACCCGATAGTGGGGGTCAAGAAATTTGCACCCCAGATCTCCGCAGAATCGTCTGAGCCTCTGGTTTAAGCCTTCTACTCGGCTCCATACCAGAGGACCGCGATTGGTTCTGGGAACAATACTACAAATAGTTAGCTCAGATTCCACCCCACGAGTGAGGCTTTCTGCCTTCACCAATTCCGCCAACTGCCTGTACAAACTGAGGATGACCTCTGAACCCAGACGGCAGGAGTCATTGGTGCCGACATGAGCAACAATTTGCAGTCGGGTGCACCCAGTGCTCTCTATCGCCACCGGTAGGGCCTCCTCCACATCTCGGATGAGACCCCCCGGCAAGCAGACAGAGTGAACACTGGCCTTCTTCCCCAATCTTTCCGCTATCTCCCTAAGGGGCTCCATCACCCGCCTAACGTCGTAGCTCCCAATAATTAATAAACCCCTCCCCCCCGTGTGCCTGCTCAGACCTTGCTGATGGAGCGGCCACATGTCCACTCACAGGCAGAGCGGGCGATGCCACACGGCCAGCCTCCACATTTACCCTCCGCCTCGTGCACCGCGAACACCGCTGAACCCGCCACTCCCCTTGGGGAGAGGGTGGCCCAACCGCACCCGGTACCCGTGAAGATGTCTTGACAGCAGGGACAGTGGGTGAAGCATGTAACACCTGGGGTGTACCATGCGACGCACCAGACTCCCCACTGCTGCTACACTCTGAGGCAGCAGCCTGAAGACGGCTGACCACGGCCATCAACACGCTCAGCTGTTCGCGAACAGTGGCCAGCTCCTCCTGCGTCCGTACACAGCAGTCACACATCCTATCCATCCTAAGAAATCAATTTACTGTAGAGAGTTAATCAACTTTTAACTACACTGCTAATTCACTAAAGGCAGCTGATAGTTGGCTTAACTGTGGTTGCTAGACACTTCTTGTAAAAAACAATGAAAATAGCACTACCTGTCTCTGGACTGTATTCAAAACAAACACTAGCACTACTGGCACTATGGTTGACTAAAGGGACTCTCTCTGACTGTATTTAAAACAAACACAAAATCTATGGAACACTATTACTATCACTCGACAATTAAAGCTTCCTAAAAGCAAAAACACACAGAAGAAGAAGTGACAAGTAAGAAAAATACAGTTAATACTTACATTAACGTAGCTCACTGCACAGCAGTCATGAAGCAGATGGCAGTGACGATGACATTCTGATGAGAATAGCCCTATCACTGAACTGTTCACAGTACATCACTCTCCGCCCTGCCTTCCCATTCATAATTTAAGCTTCTGATATTCCACACCCTAACTCATAGAACTTTATCCTTTCATTGGTTACTCCAAGCTTTAACTCATAGTCACCTCCCCCTTGGCAGTCCCCACCTGGAGATCCAAATGGGGGACTATTCTGAAATCTTTTGCCTATGGAGAGATTGTCATGATACTTTTTCAATTACAGGTCACATGTCCTGTGTAGACACACTATGTGTCTTTATTGCAATGGTTTCCATTTCTTTCTGCATCTTCGTGCTATTGATCATTACTTATTTTTCCACCTTTAGGGGTAGTTTCCCACCCCAAGGCCAAGAGAATGCCCTGAACATCTGTCCACTCCTCCACCCTCTTTGACAAGGCCGTTGGCTGAGTAAGGGTTGACTTCTTATACTGGAAGTCTGATGGCTTTTATTCAAAACTTAAGCAGAGGCAGAGTTTGAACCTGGGCCGCTATCCCTTGACGAAGGCTGGAAACTGTACATGGTCAGATGAGTTCCAATTTCAGTTGGTAAGAGCTGATGGTGTGGTTCGAGTGTGGTGCAGACCCCATGAAGCCATGGCCCCAAGTTGTCATCTTAGCACTGTCCAATCTGGTGACAGCACCATAGTGGTGTGGCCTGTGTTTACATAGAACTGAACCGATCATTGACTAGAAATGGTTACGTTCGGCTACTTGGAGACCATCTGCAGCCATTCACGGACTTCATGTTCAAAAAACAATGATGGAATGTTTATGGACAACAATGGGCCACGTCAAAGAGCCAAAATTGTTCACAATTGTTTTGAAGAACGTTCTGGACAATTAGAGCAAATTATTTGGCGACTCAGATCGCCCGACCTGAACCCCATTGAACATTCATGGGACATAACTGAGAGGTCAGTTCATTCACAGAACCCTGCACCAGCAACACTTTTGCTTTTATGAATGGCTATAGAGGCAACATGGCTCCATATTTCTGCGCAGGACTTCCAACAACTTCATGAGTACACACCTATTTGAGTTGCTGCACTACACCAGGCAAAAGGAGGTCCATATTAGTAGGTACCCTATTTATTTATTTGAATGTCAAATTCCATAGGACCAAATTGAGGAGCAAATCACCAATGTCATGGAACATGTCAGTACATGAATTTAAAACATAAAAGTAATAACAGATAAAAGTAAAATGTTTATGAACCCAAAAAAAGTCAAGCCATAAGTTTAAGTAGACGTAATCAACAATACAACAAGAATCAGCTTAATTTTACAAGAACTCCTCAACAGAATAGGAGCGACCCATGAAGAAATTCTTCAGTTTCAATTTGGAAGCATGTGGATTGCTGCTAAGATTTTTGAATTCCAGATGCAGCAGTATACTGCACACCTTTCTGCACTAGAGTTAAGGAAGTAGGATCCAAATGCAGGTTTGATTTCTGCCGAGTATTAACTGAGCGAAAGTTGCTTATTCTTGGGAATAAGCTAATACTGTTAACAAGAAATGACAGTAAGGAATATACATATTGAGAGGTCAATGTCAAAATACCCAGACTCGTGATCAGAGGTCAACAAGAGGTTCGTGAACTTACACCACTTATTGCCCGAACCACCCGTTTTTCAGCCAAAACTATGCTTTTAGAATGGGAAGAGTTACCCCAAAATATAATACCATATGACATAAGCCAATGAAAAAAGCAAAGTAGACTAATTTTTGTGTTGAACGATCACTCACTTCAGATACTGTTTGAATAGTAAAACTGGCAGCATGAAGTCTTTGAACAAGATCCTGAACGTGGGCTTTCCACGACAGTTTACTATCTGAATACCTAGAAATTTTAACTGTTCAGTTTCACTAATCATGTGCCCATTCTGTGAAATTAAAATGTCGGGTTTGTTGAATTGTGTGTTAGAAACTGTAAAAACTGAGTCTTACTGTGATTTAGCGTCAGTTTATTTTCGACAAGCCGTAAACTTATGTCATGAACTGCACTATTTGAAACCAAGCTAATGTTGCAAACAACATCCTTTACTACCAAGCTTGTGTCATCAGCAAACAGAAGTATTACAGTTACCCATAATACTAGAGGGCATATCATTTCTATAACTAAGGAACAGGAGTGGCCCCAACACTGGTCCCTTGGACAACCCCCACTTGACTGTACCCCACTCAGACCCCACAGCACAGCCATTCTCAACACTGTGAGTAATGACCTTTTGCTGTCTGTTGCTAAAGTGCAGACATCTTTGTGAATTGATCTACCTTACTGTCATGCCAGACAGCACACTCTGGGTGTCTTGGTTAATTAAATTACCATCCCAGATACAGTCAGTGATGATTTTGCATGAATACAACACAAGGGAAAACAAATTATTCCTGACTGACAGACTTTTCACAATCCCACAGCAATGAGAGTACGTAGTTATGATGTACAACAATGATGACCACCAGCAATTTCCTGGCCAAACATGCTGATTGCAGTCATGAGGAGACAACACCAAAGTATCTACACTAATCAATTATTGCAGCAAAAGGCCGGTGATGTCTCACGTAACTAAACAAAGTTCACAGCTAAAGCCATCACACACAAGGTGCCAGAATTAGAGTCCAGAATGGACTAGCAAACTCTCATTCAAAAACTAAGTTCAGTGCTGCTGGAAACAACAAAGAATCAGCATAAATAGACTCCAATGGCAGAAGGCCCTTAGAAAGAAAACACTGTTTGTAAAGATCACTAACTCATAAGTACACAAAGTGCTGTGCTAGAAAAAGTTCAAGTCTCAACAGGACAGTCACAAGTGTAAATGTTGAGAACTTCAACTCAGTTCAAGTAAAAGTCTCTTAAAGACAGTCTAGTATTAAGTTTCATTTTAATGAAGATATAGTCAAGTCCAGTTTATTGCTAATTGCCCAGTATTTTTATAAATTCAGGTGCAGAAGGATTTACAAGAAACTTGGCATTGTCATAGTGAGTGAAATAGTGATTTTTGTTAGAAATGGTGTAGAATTTAGAGCCCTAGACTTAAGCAATTTTTGTACTGGGCAACACTTTGAAGTGTGTGGTATAGAGCTGACAGCAAATAAGACACCAGTTGTGTTATTGTCAATTTAAAGAGTACCTACAGGGAATCTCAGAATCTTTCTCAAACAGAGTGAAGCAGTTTTGCCAAAATCATATAAAAACATATTTCAGTCATATTACTATGTGACTTTAATGTAAATTTCTTGACTGAAAGTAGTGACAGAATGGAATTAGAGCAATTAGTGAGCTCTTACAATTTAGTGCAAATAGTAGAATTTCCCATGATGGTAAAGGACCATTCTAGTACTCTAATTGATAATGTTTTCGTTTATAAGTCTACGCACAGCAGCTTGACAGTCAGTCAAGTCTTAAACGTGCTGTCAGACCATGGTGCTGTACTTTTTACTATCTCTCAGTTTGATCTTAAGATGAAACCAAAACCTGTCTGGAAAACTGTGAGACCAATAAATAAAGAAACAATGCAGACATATAGGCAGAAGCTACCATTTGTAGACTGATCTGAAGTCTATAATTCAACAGATGTTAACTCAAAATTTAATGTTTTTATTAATCAAATAACAAGTCTTTTTGAGGAAGTGTTTCCAAAGGAAAGAGTCAGAGAAAAACCAGTTTAACACTTCATTTAACCCAAGGATAACCCAGGGCATTAAAGTTTCATGTAAAACAAAAAGAGAATTGTATGTGTCAGCCAGATTGTCTACATATATTGAAATGATGAGCCAATGTAAAGTATACTCTAAGCTATTGAGAAAAGTGATACAGAAATCAAAAGACGAAATTGATAAATCTGATAACAAAATGAAAACCACATGGAATATGTGAAAAGTGAGATTGGGAGAAGATCAGCTGCCAAAGAAATTACTAGTTTAAGAAATGGGTGAAAAACAGTGGATGATCCTGAAATAGTGGCTAATATTTTCAAAAGTTATTTGTTAACAGTCACAAATCAAATGAGGTGCCTGGGTTCTGTAAAGAAAGCTACAGAATTCGTGCATAACTCCTTAACTAACAAACTAGATGAGACGCATGATCAGAAAATGATAGTGAGGGAAATATAAAAAGTAATTCTGTCTTTAAAAAGTAAAAACTCTGCTGGATTTGATAACATTTCCAGCAAATTATTGAAATATTGTTGTAGAGAAATAAGTATAGTCCTCAGCCATATTTGTAATATGTCACTGGAGAAAGGCATATTCCCTGAAAGGCTAAAATATGGACTTACATAACCAATTTATAAAAAGGCACAAAAGACTGATGCTACAATTTATCAACCCATTTCATTATTCTCAGTTTTTTCTAAGGTGCTAGAGAAATTGATGCACAACCGAATGGTTGAGCATCTTAGTAAATACAGCAACCTCAGCAGTAGCCAGTTTGGCTTTCAAAAAGGGGTATCAACTGAGGATCCAATACATACATTTGTTGGCAATGTTTTAGAATTCATAAATAATAATATGCTGACAGTAGGAATATTTTGTGACATGTCAAAATCTGTTGACAGTGTAAGTCGCCTTATTCTCCTGAATAAAGCCAAGACCCTACAAATGAGTGGAACAGTAGGCAATTAGCTTGAATCTGTGGGTTTTACATGGCGTTGAACTGCAATAACACATTTTCAGGATCCAAACAACATTTATTTTGTCACTTAAAAGAGTGAATACAGAAAGATGGCTGATGTACATAGCGCTAGAACACAGTCCACAAGACAAAACCAAAGAGCATAGTCAAAGAAATGTCGCTTCATCTCAGAGATGCCACAGAGCGCCCCCCCCCCCCCCCACACCGCAGTGCGGAGTATAGCGGGGTGCAGCTACCACACGTCCAAATAAAAATCTTTGTGGAAGCACAGTGGGCGGAGGCGGCATCCGGCACACAAAGTGTGTGTCTTGGGCACGTCATCATCAGTATTCTGTGCATCAGACAGCTGCGCAGCTGGTAATGAGTTGAAGGGTCCCGCGGCAGCAGCAGGTGAGGCGTAGGCAGAGGCAGGTTGGCAGGGAGCGGTGAGAAGTGGCTCCAGGATGGACCACACAGGCTTTATTCATTGAACAGAGACTGTACTTGCTCATAGCAATTTCGAGGTGTTAAGATGTCGAGCTTTGTGTCGTACGGGCAGGCTGTCCATGGTGCTGATTCGCCGACCAATGCCGTTGCTGATTGCCGAACCCTGCAAAGGGAGGCACATATGGAGGGGCAATAGGGGGGCACAAGTGACGGCAGTTGATTGACCATGGCATGGCAGGATGGCATGTGCAGAGCGTCAGCAGCAGTTAATGACTGAGGAGATGGTGTGGTGACCACAAAATGTGAGGGATCCCTCGAAGCAAGGACATGAGCATCCGCGCTGGGCCAAAGTGAAGTGGACAGCAGAAAAATACAGAAGACGTGGTGCAGCGGCCACATGATGTGAACGGTCCCATGAAGTGAGAACAGTAGCAGCCTGCCAGTCCAACTGCATCGGCGTGGAACCAGCAGCAGGGAAAGAGCAGCTAGACGCAGGAGCGAAGCATGGTGAAGACACAGTAGGAGAGGGAGGCAACATTGAAAGAAGCAGTTCTGCAGAGAGGCTGTGTAAAGAATTCCTTGCGTGAGCCAATTCAGTGGAGGCGGTAGCAATGTGGGAGCATAACTCCACATTATGTGCGTGGAGCCAGTCAATCTGTTTGTGGGTGTTCAGAAATCAGAGAGACGTGCCGTAATACCTTCAAGCAGAGATGCAGATGTGGAAAGCGTAACCAAGGAGGCATAGAGTGGAGATGTGCTGAGTTCATTTGAGCACATAATGGAAGAACCAGATGCATGGCAGAGCATAGCGATCTGCAGGTCTGGCAAAAGCTCGTAATGGTTTAGAAACTCTAACTACAGGTTTGTCCACGTCGACAACATGGAACGTCCAAGGAAACGATGTGCTTGGTGACAGACAAAGTGACATCTTGATGGAGCCAAGGACTGTGATAGCAGAGTGGTTTGCAGCGATCAAATTGAGGTTAGCAGGACATAGCATGTTGCCTGCGTGCTTGGCTGGGACAATGCTGACGTCAGCACCAGTGTCGACAAGAAAGCGAGTGCCCGATGACAATTCAGTGACGTAGAGGCATTGCGCTGCCAGAGCAAGTGGTGTGGCATCGGACAGTAGGCACTGTGAAGAATCATGGCAGAACATGGTGCTTAAGCATGCCTGCTGATCTAAGTTGGGAAAGTTGCAAGGCACGCTACAGGTCCAAGCAGCATCCCCGTAATTAGCGTGGAACTATCACAGTGCAGCTGACTGTGTTGGGGCAGGAGGCTGATGAGTTGCTGCTCAGGTGAAGTCTGTGGCTGTTGGGGACAGCAGGCAGTACCTCTTGTAGGCCACTAGATGGCAGCTCCTGACAGGCAGCTAAGGTGCTGAGGTGAGTGCGCTGGTCTCTGTCAGCAGAGCACAGAACCGAAGGCACAGGCGTGCCAACTGGTGGCAACGGGAATGTCGTCTGTGACTGTCAGTGTCGGTGATGAATGATTGCCTTTTCCCAAGCAGCCATGTGTAGGCAAACCTTGAGAGCGTTGAGATAACAGGTGGAGTTGTAGGTCTGACGGTAGTTTGACCAACCACAAAATCCAAAGCGTGGTGTCTGGAAGTGTTTGATCATCAGTTAATGCACGAAAGTGCTGCCAAAGCTGGAAAAGTGTGTGGTTGTTGAGGTGCTCATCATGGATGATATGGTGGATAGCCTCTGCTGGAGGGTGAGAAAGGCATTCGATAAGTAAAGCTTTGCTGTCACTTACTTGGGCGAGGCGAGCGGCGAGAGTAGCAGATCATTGATTAGGTCAGGATGGGCATGGAGGTGGCTCACCAGGTAGACAAAAAGTGCATCATCATCCAAGATCCCATGGATATCTAGTAGGTGATCCACCAGTGTGAACCAAGCTGCAAAACTGTGTGGTCGCTGATGTGCTTGTCATGGATGATGTGGTGGATAGCATCTGTCCTCTTGCAACACAGGCAGCTCAGGATACCTGCCGGGTAACTCATGTTGATGAAGCACAGGCAGGCGAATATCATTGTCGGTGGTTGAGGTAGCCCCTGTCGCCTGGAGTGCAGTAGTGGTGGATGATACATCACCTGAGGTCTGCATAGGGGGGCAGCCGCAAGCAGAACACAATGTGGAGTGAGCCGGTGCATCCGACAGCACGATGTGTCCCAACTGCAGGCTCAGAGGCAGGCATGGCGTGGGTCTAACGGCCAGTGTGGTTGTGATGCAGCCGAGGGGGGACTAATCCCAAAACCGGCAGGGAAGAAATGGCCAGTGCCATTACGAGAGCAGGCAGTAGGCAAACTTGATGTGACCACGGAGCTCAATGTTGGGCTCCATTCTTTTTCTAATATTTATAAATGATCAGCCACAATGCACAGAACATGGGAAAATCACCATGTTCACTGATGACACCACCATAGCAGTTAATAATCCCTCAGGGAATGTGTCAAATGCGATAGTAAATAAGACTTTTGCAGATATGACGAAATGGTTCGAAACCAATGGTCTTTCCATCAATTCCTTCCTTCAATCTAAAAAAGACAAATTATGTTCTTCTTTCCTCCAATACAAATGTTACCTATGAAATGAATCTAAAAATAGGTGAACATGAGATTCTAAAGCTTGAGTCCTCCAAATTCTTGGGTCAGCATATAGACAGCAAACTTAAGTGGCACTGCCATATCCAAGATCTGTGCAAAAGGTTAAACTCAGCAACATTTGCCTTGAGAATCATATCAGACAGTAGGGGGATGACTACAATAAAAACAGCATACCTTGGCTATTTCCATCAGCTTATGGCCTACAGTGTAATATTCTGGGGAAATCAACCAGTAGCAAGAAAAGTGTTCTGTGCACAGATGCGAGCCATAAGAATTGTGTGTGGAGTACATCCTGGGCACTCGTGCAGAAATCTATTTAGAGATCTTCAAATCTTTACAACTGCCCAATATATTTTTTCCGTGATGTACTTTCTTTCAAAAAATAGCAACTTATTTAAAACCAGTGGCAGATACAGAAAAACCTCAAGGAGGGGATGCTAAAGATATCTTGAGCTACCTTTACTTTACTGTAATAAAAAATAATCAAGTCACATGCAAAGTTTAAGAAAGTTTTATTTAAACTGATTATACAGGGCAGCGTGGAGGGTAAAAATCGTAGAGGGAGACCAAGAGATGAATACACTAAGCAGATTCAGAAGGATGTAGGTTGCAGTAGGTACTGGGAGATGAAGGAGCTTGCACAGGATAGAGTAGCATGGAGATCTGCATCAAACCAGTTTCAGGACTGAAGACCACAACAACAACAATATACACATTCACAAGACAATGCCATCTTATGAATTAAAAAATTACAATTGTGGTTCTCTTCCTTAAATGATGAATTCTATGTGCCTATTTTTCCTGGCAAATTGGTTAATTACATTGTCAATAGGAGAATCAATGTCAGGGTGAGTGTTCAACAGAGCTAAGCCATTAAGTTGATCCTCCTTCATTGTTGACCTCGAAGGTTCTCTGTACAAGAAAACAGTACAGTATTTGTGACTTTTCTCAAATTATAGCCAGACAGGATAATGTATCGAGATCACTAGAATGGCCATGACTTTTCTCGTAGGTATCTGTTAGCTATCTATGTGCCAGACAGAAATGTATAAAGTATGATGATGTGGATGCACATGCTACATAGGAAAGTACAACTACTCGATAACTTGATTCTGTCGAGTTGACTGACGAAAGAAACAAATGAATATCATGCAGGCTGATTGGCAGGGGGTGGCACGAGTGGCAATGTGAGCGGCACCGCAAAGTGGGGGGGGGGGGGGGGGGTTAAAACCAATAGTTGGTACCATATTCATAACACCAGAAGAAAACTTCATATTCATTATGATCTAAAAACAAAGAGTGTGGGACCGAGCGAGGTGGCGCAGTGGTTAGCACACTGGACTCGCATTCGGGAGGACGACGGTTCAATCCCGTCTCCAGCCATCCTGATTTAGGTTTTCCGTGATTTCCCTAAATCGTTTCAGGTGAATGCCGGGATGGTTCCTTTGAAAGGGCATGGCCGATTTCCTTCCCAATCCTTCCTTAACCCGAGCTTGCGCTCCGTCTCTAATGACCTCGTTGTCGACGGGACGTTAAACACTAACCACCACCACCACCAAAGAGTGTGGTGCAGAAGGGGGTTTTATACAGTGACACCCTGATTTTTAATGCCCTTCCACCAATAATTAAAGAACTGGTTGGAAACATACCCAAATTTAAAGAAAAGGTGAGGCAGTTCCTATTAGATGGAACTTATTATAGTATAGATGAATTTCTAAGCCAAAATGCATAATTCCTCCTGAGTACGCTTAAATCTATTTTTGTGGCCTTTATGGCCTAATCATCATGCTTCATCCAGCTACACTGCAATTTAAAACTGAAATGTATGTATAACTATTTATTCATTCAGAAATATGATAACTGATACATAAGGTTATGTGTTAGCTTATTTGTCTCTGTTATTTATATGATAAGAACAATGTACTTCTGCACTAAACAATTATTTGTAAAAATTTGACTCATTCTATATCCAGAGATATATTCTCATATGGATCTACAGAACTCAAAATAAATAAACAAAAAATAAAAGTAAATAAATCTCTTGGGTGGGTAGGCCCTTCTTGCCAGTGTGGGTCTGCTTTTTATTTCCTCATTGTTCCATCCATCATGGGCTACTTTGCTGTCTAGGCAGCAGAATTCCTAAACGTCATCTAGTTTGTGATCCCCAGTTCTGATGTCCAGTCACCCACTATTCTCATTTCTGCTACTTCTATTACCTTCATTTTCTTCTTAGAGCTGCTATGTACAAATTGAGACAGATCGCTGCAAGATTATTTTAAACTGGGGTGTTTTTGTTACCTTATTTTTAAGCAGCATTCTCTAAGTTTCTTACAGCAATGCTCTTCAACTGCTTTTCCTCAAACTTCCATTAATCTGTATCAACTTTAGATGCAATAAAACATTTCTCCATGGTTCACTGTGTTTCTCAGTACACATTTTGTGTAAGTTATTTCATAATCAGATTAGTTAGAGTAGAAAAAAGTATTTTTATACCTCTTGTCTTTGCTCAGAACCAAGTCTGTTAACTGCTTCAATCAAAACTGGTATTTCACAACACAAAGTTATTTTATCCACTTCTCAACAATTCCTTATGAATGTATTCTACTATGATTCATGATACCAAAATCCTTGCCATGTCTTCATTATTCTATTTCTCACAGTACGTCATTACTTCTAATCAAACTTGCAATCATTCTCATTTTACCTGTAATATCATTTTAATCATCATTATTCACAAGTATCCCTAGCACAACATCATCATTATTTCACTTCATAACAATCTTCACTACATTCTCACAATGCATTGCATAACATCATGATTACTTCTTATTTAACTGCAATGTCATGAAGGCAGCATAGACATTCATCACATCATAGTTACAAAAGCTAAAACATTCTCACATTTTGTTACCTATTCAGCTAACATAATTGTATACTTTCACATTATTTGTCTTTATTCTATACAGAACTCATGTTATTTCTCCATACATGGTGAATACATCAAAGTGAAATAATAAGTGCAAGATTTTCCACATAAGTATAAATGTTGTTTTAGTTGATAACATAACTGCTTTACCACATGAATAATTTATGCATTGATTACACAGTTTAATACTTAACAGTAGTAACATTAAACCTGACTCCCCTTTACATTCTTATTTTTTTCCATTGTAATTGTGATTTTGTTAATCATGGCAAAATTAATCCTTAGAGAATCCCAATAAGAAAAAAAATTTGTTCCAGTTACCAACAAAGTAAATTTCTTGCCAGATGTTCAAAATGTAACACTCTACGAAATGCGGGGAAATTCAATTTGTTAGTGTAGCATAGATATGGTACTAACTGTAGCCAGAAATTTTATGATAAATCCACTACATGTTCACTACTGTGACACTTCCCTGAAAACTTAGTCTACAAATAGTAAAGTTAAGAAAATATTTCACATGTATGAGCTGAAAAGTAAAGCCTTCGAATTTCTTATGTGGAAAAAATACAAACTTCATTAACATTCTACTTCTTTATTCTTCATGTCTACATATTTATCTCTCAACATAGTCACCATGGTGATGAACACATTTCACCAACAAGAGACCAATTTATTGACACTGTCACTGTAGGATGTTTGACTTTGTTCATGGAGCTACAACCTTGTGTCTGCTTGAACAGCATCATCAGTATCAAAGTGAAGTCCTTGAAGATGTTATTTTAGTTTTGGAAACAGATGAAAATTGGATGGGGCTGTGTGCAGGAAGATAGATGGCAGTAAACCCAAGGCATCAGATTATTGCAGATGAGCAATGCTTGAGTATGGTCTGTCATTGTCATACTGACGGAGAGATTGCTTCATGTTTGGTGTGGTTAGAAATTTGATTGCAGCATGCTGTTTCTCACACACTGACAGTGGTGTTACGCACCACCATCTAACATGCTGCAATAAGGGGCCCTCTAGAAAAATAGGACCGCAACTTGAGTCAGTGAAGCAGGAAAGTTGACCAAATAAAATGTAGTGCCTAAATCTATACCGAGCACAGAATAAAAAATTTGGAGGGATTATTTTTCAGCATGCCCCCATAAGCAAAAGATTTCACAAACTTCTGGTTAATAAGTTTACAGACAACCAAGGCATTCCTCACACAGCCATCCTCATGTTAACCCTATTTAGTAAGTGTAACATTGGTATATTACTTTTTTATAACTTTTCTTAGATTTGTGTTGATGACAGTTTGGGTGATCAATAAGACTGTCAAAGCATAGCAGTCAGTATTTCCTAGTATTAATCATTGTATAGCAAATATAATCATTAACTCATCATAATTTATCATTCGCCCTAACACTAATCACTGTATAGCAGAAAATCATCATCATCAAGTCACTATAATACATCACAATTTTTTGTACAAATCACCACATAGAATGAAGTCTATTGCATGTTCTCTAGTTTTCATTATACAACACAGTCCATTGCACTAACAACTACCTATCATAATCAATAAATCCATTAGCATAGCAAATTCTCCAAGCAGCATAATTTAAAACAGTCTCTAGAATAAAGACCTGTACATTTTTCAGCACAAGCATAAATCATAAATAAGGCAAAAGCATGAAATATTTATGGATCAACATCAGCCATACAACAAAATACAGGAAAACCAGGAAATAATTAAAGCATAACATGATAATAAATTGTTAGGCAACTATTACTAGAATAAGAAAAAAAAAAAAAAAAAACGCCATGTGGCTAGGGCCTCCTGTCAGGTAGACCATTCACCTGGTGCAAGTCTTTCGAGTTGACGCCATGTAGGCGTCTTGCATGTCGATGGGGATGAAATGATGATGATAAGGACAACACAACACCTAGTCCCTGAGTGGAGAAAATCTCCTACCCAGCCGGGAATTGCACCCAGGCCATTAGGTATGACATTCCGTCGCACTGACCACTCAGCTACCAGGAGTGCACGTTACTAGAATCATTAATGTTCACAGTATAGCATCAGCTATAGAACCAACAATAACATACCAAAATTAGTGTCTGTTCAATAAAGAGAGTAAAGAAAAGGTACTTTTATGTGAATCACCCCCTCCACTGAGCTTGTTTTTAATTAACGTGAATTAGTTTTTGATGGAGCCACAATATTAACATCTGACTGATAGCCAAGTAAAAAACGGTTAGAGTACAAAGCAGTGGCAAAGCTTTAATCAATATGACAGAATGGTTCATAATCAACGTGACATTCAGATATATACAATCATAAGACCAATATACGCTTCAATATTTGACACTTGTGTGCTCAGTATGTTGTATTAGACAACTTAGTGCTTAGCAAAATGCAGAATGGTCAAGATAAAGGGCAGTGTTTTAACAGTACCAGATAGTTTCATATCACATGATTAGTGACAGGTAGCTATGGAAACACAGATAACAGTTAAGTAAGGAAAATAATGCTTGCAAAATCTCTTAACTGTTGTAAGATCATATAAACATTAGCCATGTACTCAGCAAGATATTTACAAATAACTACTAACTTATGAATAATGAACAGTGATTATAGTTGAAGATAACTGAGACAGTTAGATAGAATATAAGAGAATATTTCAAGAAAAGGAAAGTGGCAATGGTATTACAACAATTTGAGCCACTCTGCACCCCACTGCACATAATATACTAATATGAATATGACCCCTGATGAAGAACTGAAGGTCAAAAACTCAAATTTCAGAAGAAAATTTGACTCCTGGCTACCAAGACATGCAAATGAACATTCATTAGCTACTTTAATCACCTGCTTATGTGATTTTAGCCTACTTACATTTCTTAAACCACACAAGTTCTCTTGATTTTGGATATATTACTCTTTAAGGATTTGGATGTGATTCTCACACATTTTGAAGGGGTGAATGTAAATGTCAAAGAATTTTTTAAGTTCACCACTGATAAAAGGTGATACTGTAGATTTTCACACAAATTCTGTAATAAAGATCTTTCACCAAAATGTTCAGTCCCTAAGCAATAAAGTAGAAGAACTAAATATTTTATTAATGCATGAGCTAGAGGATATTTCCATAATGTGTCTTTCAGAACACTGGCTTGACGAGAACTTAATTAAATCTGTCTGCCTACACAATTTCACTCTGGCTGAGTACTATTGTAGACCTAGTGGTCACTATGGAGGTGTAGCCATATATGTAAAAGATAATATAGAGGTTACTAAAATAGATAATGTCACCTCCCTAAGTTGTGAAAAAGACTTTGAGATAACACTGATAAAAATTCCAAAATTAGGTTTGATAATAGCTACAGTGTACCGCTCTCCAACAGGAAAGTTTGAGGTATTTTTAGAAAAAATGGAAATTTTGTTAAATAAGCTGCATAAAACAAGGTGTGATGTTGTAGTATGTGGTGACTTTAACATAGATTTTCTTAGTAAATGTAAACAGAAAACCGCCCTTGGCAATCTCATTAAAATACATAACCTTACAGCCACAGTTAAAGTTGCAATGAGAATAACACCAACAAGTCAGACAGGTTTAGATCAAATCCTTATTGATAAAGAGAAATTGGAGTGGTCAGTAAAAGTGTTTAACACAGGATACAGTGACCACAAAGCTCAAATACTTACCACCACAAAGGAAGGAAGACCAGTTAAGAATAACTTACTAAAGGTCAAGAGAAGGAACTACAGGCAGAAAAGCATTGACCACTTTAACTCACTGAAGACTGGTCTGATGTCTATGAAAAGCAAAATCTGAATTCGAAATTCAATATTTTTCTAGAAAAAATGGTAAAGCATTTTGATACAGCCTTCCCTCAAAAAATGGTAAATATAAGAGAGAAGACAAGAGGAAAGGGTTGGATTACTAAGGAAATCAGAACTTCTTGCCAGAAAAAAGGGAGCTCCACAGAATCTTCAAAGAAAACAATGCCACTGAGGAAATGCATACTCACTACAAAACATACACTAAAATCTTACAAAAGGTCATTAAACAGGCAAAATGAATGTACAATGATTACTACATAAATAATTCTACAAATAAAGTGAAAGCTATGTGGGACATCATTAAAAAAGAAACTGGCAAAAATAAGAGAACTGAGGAGAACATTGTCTTGATACACAACAATAAAAAGATTTTACAGCCTAGAGAAACAGCAAACATATTCAACAAATACACTCCTGGAAATGGAAAAAAGAACACATTGACACCGGTGTGTCAGACCCACCATACTTGCTCCGGACACTGCGAGAGGGCTGTACAAGCAATGATCACACGCACGGCACAGCGGACACACCAGGAACCGCGGTGTTGGCCGTCGAATGGCGCTAGCTGCGCAGCATTTGTGCACCGCCGCCGTCAGTGTCAGCCAGTTTGCCGTGGCATACGGAGCTCCATCGCAGTCTTTAACACTGGTAGCATGCCGCGACAGCGTGGACATGAACCGTATGTGCAGTTGACGGACTTTGAGCGAGGGCGTATAGTGGGCATGCGGGAGGCCGGGTGGACGTACCGCCGAATTGCTCAACACGTGGGGCGTGAGGTCTCCACAGTACATCGATGTTGTCGCCAGTGGTCGGCGGAAGGTGCACGTGCCCGTCGACCTGGGACCGGACCGCAGCGACACACGGATGCACGCCAAGACCGTAGGATCCTACGCAGTGCCGTAGGGGACCGCACCGCCACTTCCCAGCAAATTAGGGACACTGTTGCTCCTGGGGTATCGGCGAGGACCATTCGCAACCGTCTCCATGAAGCTGGGCTACGGTCCCGCACACCGTTAGGCCGTCTTCCGCTCACGCCCCAACATCGTGCAGCCCGCCTCCAGTGGTGTCGCGACAGGCGTGAATGGAGGGACGAATGGAGACGTGTCGTCTTCAGCGATGAGAGTCGCTTCTGCCTTGGTGCCAATGATGGTCGTATGCGTGTTTGGCGCCGTGCAGGTGAGCGCCACAATCAGGACTGCATACGACTGAGGCACACAGGGCCAACACCCGGCATCATGGTGTGGGGAGCGATCTCCTACACTGGCCGTACACCACTGGTGATCGTCGAGGGGACACTGAATAGTGCACGGTACATCCAAACCGTCATCGAACCCATCGTTCTACCATTCCTAGACCGGCAAGGGAACTTGCTGTTCCAACAGGACAATGCACGTCCGCATGTATCCCGTGCCACCCAACGTGCTCTAGAAGGTGTAAGTCAACTACCCTGGCCAGCAAGATCTCCGGATCTGTCCCCCATTGAGCATGTATGGGACTGGATGAAGCGTCGTCTCACGCGGTCTGCACGTCCAGCACGAACGCTGGTCCAACTGAGGCGCCAGGTGGAAATGGCATGGCAAGCCGTTCCACAGGACTACATCCAGCATCTCTACGATCGTCTCCATGGGAGAATAGCAGCCTGCATTGCTGCGAAAGGTGGATATACACTGTACTAGTGCCGACATTGTGCATGCTCTGTTGCCTGTGTCTATGTGCCTGTGGTTCTGTCAGTGTGATCATGTGATGTATCTGACCCCAGGAATGTGTCAATAAAGTTTCCCCTTCCTGGGACAATGAATTCACGGTGTTCTTATTTCAATTTCCAGGAGTGTACTTCACTGGGATAGCTGAAAATTTAATAAAAACTAATTTTAGTTCAACTCAGTGTCAAGTGGTAAACAAGTGCAACAGTAATAAATTTTCAATGTTTGTGGACCAAGTAAGCAGGGAGGAGACATTGAAGGCTGTCAGAGAACTAAAGACAACATACTCAGCAGGAATTGATGGTATACCAAACAGAATCCTAAAACTCTGTATCCAAAATATAATTGACCCCCTTACTCACTTATGCAACTGTTCCCTAGAGTCAGGCATCTTTCCAGATCAACTAAAAACATCAAAAGTCATCCCTATTTTCAAAGCTGCTGACAAAGATGAAGTAATAAACTATCGTCCCATTACAGTAACATCCTGTTTCTCAAAAGTAATAGAAAAAATTATGTGTAGTAAGTTGTTAAAGTTTATAAACAAAAATAGTGTGCTATCTAATACTCAACATCGCTTTAGAAGCAAGAAATCAACGGAGACAGCAATCTATGAATGCATATCTACTGTATTAAAAACAATAGATGAAAAACAACAAACAACAGGTATATTTTTGGACCTAACCAAAGCCTTTGATATGGTAAACCACAAAACCCTATTGAAGAAGCTAGAGCACTATGGAATTAGGGGTTTGGCAAATGATTGGATTCGTTCATTTCTCAGCGACCGTAAACAAAAAGTATCCATCAGACATATAGATGATAAAGCACAAATAATCACAGAATATGTATCATCAGAAAGCCCAGTCACTTATGGGGTACCACAAGGGTCGGTAATGGGAGCCCTACTTTTCTTGTTATATATCAATGATTTGGATATACATATTGATTCCCACAAAGTAAAACTGTTTGCTGACAACACAACAATACTGGTAAAAGCAGCAACAACTGAAGATATACAAGAAGAAGTAAACACAGTTACAAAACATCTAAATAATTGGACAGCAGAAAATCAGTTGATAATAAACTACAACAAGCAGTAGCCTTAAATTTCCATAACCACCAAAACACCACATTGATATATCCAGAAATAAAAATCAATCAACACCCTATTGCAAATGATGAGGCTACAAAATTTCTCGGCATCTCTATACAAAGAGACTTAAAATGGGACAAACACATAGAACAAATTAATGCCAAGCTGAGCACGGGCTTCTTAGGGTTCTCAAATGATGCATAAATGAACAGGCACTATTGTGTGCCTATTATGTGTACTTCAATGCCCGTCTCAAGTATGGACTCATGTTCTGGGGAAATTCCCCAGCAGCTCAAGGGACTTTCAGAATACAAAAAAGAGCCATTAGGATTATGACAGGGAGTGGTGCTCAACAGTCCTGCAAACCAATATTTACAGCACTGAATATACTACCTCTACTGTGTATGTTTATTGTTGACACACTAATTTACATAAAAAAGTATATGATTGGAAATGATGATAATACTTTAAAAACAAAGATATACATGATTATAATACTCAAATAAAATATAACTTGCGTGTACCCCCAGACAGTACCAGTTTGTATCAGAAAGGTACATGCTATCTGGGTATTAAACTCTATAATAGACTAGCAAATAGTATAAAATGCTTACAAAATATTAGTGCTTTTGAAAGATCTGTCAGAGAATATCTACAGTACCACTGTTTATACTCAGTAAAGGAATACTTGGACCAGAATAACTGTTAAGAACTAAAGCTACTGTAATTTGTAACATTGTATCATTGTAAGAACTACAACTATTGAAATTGGTAGCATGTTGAAAAATGATTATTTAAATATGTATCATTTTGAACTTAGTAATAAGTCCAATATCATCCTGTACACTGTACTACATATGATCAAAGGACTCAATAAATAAATAAATAAAATGCAGTCTTTCATGAGTATTCACCAGAACAAAACCCCTATCTTGAAATGAGTAATCTTTAATTTCTTATTGTGCCTCAGCCCTCTGATTTCTCCTTGTTTCTCCATAGTTCTCATAACAATATCTTCACTCTCCTCTGCTATAAGACTTTTGAGAGCAGGATATCCTATCAGTTCAGGTATGAGGTTGCCTGATTTCTGTTATATAGGATTTCATAAAGTGAAATTAAAGATGAATTGTGTTGTAGGTTAATTAAGACATCATCAAAATTGTTAACATATTCTGTGTGATTTGAATGGTTTTATCTACAGTAGGTTTTACATAATTTCCCAATTTCTCTCATGAAACTCTCAGCAGGATTATTTGAATGAGTGGAAGTAGATATTAGCATCTGATTATTTCCTCCCCCTCAATAAAGTTATTCCATGTTTTTGTTGTGAACGTGTCCCATTGCCAGAAAGGATTATTTTACATATAGCAATGTTTAAGAAATAATCCCTTATATTTTTTGAAATAATATTTAGATGATGCTTTTTTTAGTGTATATAATTTTATAAATTTAGAAAACATATTGACCATTAGAAAAAATAGCAAAAAACACCTTTATTTTTGGAAATGACCCATAAATATCTACAGCTACAAGATTCATTTGTTTCTGTAATACAGGGTGATTCAAAAAGAATACCACAACTTTAAAAATGTGTATTTAATGAAAGAAACATAATATAACCTTCTGTTATACATCATTACAAAGAGTATTTAAAAAGGTTTTTTTTCACTCAAAAACAAGTTCAGAGATGTTCAATATGGCCCCCTCCAGACACACGAGCAATATCAACCCGATACTCCAACTCGTTCCACACTCTCTGTAGCATATTAGGCGTAACAGTTTGGATAGCTGCTGTTATTTCTCGTTTCAAATCATCAATGGTGGCTGGGAGAGGTGCCCGAAACACCATATCCTTAACATACCCTCATAAGAAAAAATCGCAGGGGGTAAGATCAGGGCTTCTTGGAGGCCAGTGATGAAGTGCTCTGTCACGGGCTGCCTGGCGGCTGATCCATCGCCTCGGGTAGTTGACGTTCAGGTTTCATAACTAACCTTTTTCGTAGGACTCTCCATACAGTTGATTGTGGAATTTGCAGCTCTCTGCTAGCTCTGCGAGTCGATTTTGCTGGGCTGCGAACAAATGCTTGCTGGATGCGTGCTACATTTTCATCACTCGTTCTCGGCCGTCCAGAACTTTTCCCTTTGCACAAACACCCATTCTCTGTAAACTGTTTATACCAACGTTTAATACACTACCTATCAGGAGGTTTAACACCATACTTCGTTCGAAATGCACGCTGAACAACTGTCGTCGATTCACTTCTGCCATACTCAATAACACAAAAAGCTTTCTGTTGAGCGGTCGCCATCTTAGCATCAACTGACACTGACGCCTAGTCAACAGCGCCTCAAGCGAACAAATGTACAACTAAATGAAACTTTATAGCTCCCTTAATTCGCCGACAGATAGTGCTTAGCTCTGCCTTTTGTCGTTGCAGAGTTTTAAATTCCTAAAGTTGTGGTATTCTTTTTTAATCACCCTGTATATTGCTTGAGTCTCCTACAAATTTGGTTACTGGCCTTCATTCATTGGCATATATAAAATGTTCCTAAATTTTTTACTACCCTCCCAGTAATATGATAAAAATAGGTTTCCTGAATTTTTTGAATGTATATTTTAGCACAACAATGACTGCAACATTTATTTACATACACAGCCTGCCAAAAAAGCAGCCCAAAGGAGAGGATGACACGAAATAAAACTTCCCCTGCTGAGAGGGTACGTGCTGTTTCTGAACTGTAATACACTAATTTTGGTGACCAACATAATTTCTTGTTTATCATCCCATGGGCATTATGGGATAATCCTATCACCGATCTGTGATAACACCTACAATATAAGAAAATATATTTAAAAACATACCTTACAAAACTGCAGTGAAGCTGACAAATGTACTCAATTGCCTCCTGCCTCCTGTTCCATTCCTTTGGACCATCAGTGTCCAAACTAACACAAGCAGTTTGGCACGGCACAAAGGAAACAGTTTTGCGAGTAGGCCACAACTGTTACTTTCCAAGCTGCTAGAGTTTGAAATTAGGATGTGGCAAATCAAAATAGCATAAACACAAAATTCAGGCAAAACATTAAAACAATGTTAACTGGCACATCATAATTACAAACAGCTCAATAAATACAAACTTGAAAAATATGGAAGGAAGACAAGAATTACAAGAAACCACTGCCAGTTATGGCTCAGTAGCAGGTAATGCTTGTAACATTAAGATCTATCATTACAGCTGCACTATGAAAATTGCCAATAAATCAACAGAGGTTAGTTGCAGCAGATCAGGCTGCTGGGATTAATCCTAGAATTATAGTGTGTGTGGGACTGTTCAGTATGGCAGTTTCAAACAAAGATTTAAACAATAGCACATGACAGCAAAAATTATTATGAACAATAATATATAACAGTCAAATCTCAACCAACCTGTTGGAAACAATACTTCATGATAGTCAAACTAATAAATGATCAAAAATAAAACTTTAAAAAACTTTTTAAAAAATGTAAAAAACGAACAGAACAAGGATATTATTATGATAAAGGGAATCACAGCAATTTATGGCTAGTAGTATGTTACACTTGTAACATCATGGTCATTAGTCATTGCATTACACCACAAAATTTCAGTCATGGCAGGGAACATTTTTTTTTTTTTTTTTTCACTTCTTCGTTGTAATGTATTTTTTAAAAAAATATTTCCTTGTATTGAATGTCTTACCACAGATCTGATGGTGGGATTAACATGAAACATGTGATGATATGACAAATACAGAAAATATATTGGTGACAAAGACAAATGAATAGCCATTTACTACTAAAAATGCTTGGAGATCTCCTGAGAGATTTGTTGTATAAAATAATAAAAGATATGTGGTGTTATTGCAGCTGTCACAAAATTGAGTGAAATTCATAAAAAACTAGGCAGTATGAGCGCACTAATCAGTAGGACATTGTACCCCCTCTGCCTGGATGCATACACTGATTCAGTTGAAAAGAGTGTCGTTAAGCAACTGTATTTTCTCCTGAACCAGTACAGCCCACAACTGTTGTCACTGGCCCTTGCTACCGTGGGTACTGGCACTGGTGAAAGGTTGATGTCTGAGCTGGTATCATAAATATTTTATTGGTGACTGAAATATTACTGTATCTCATTGCTACCTATCAGAACCCCTCGGAGAGCATTAAAGATAAACACCAGTCCTAATTGTCCAATTGTAAAGTGACCTGTTTCCAAATGACATACAAAAATAACCACTATTTCAGTACACATATAATTCGAAAACGATGCTTTGCTGATTAACATTGTTCTTATGTGAGAAACACAATATAAATGTGAAATTAATACTGTGACTAATCGAAAGAAATGTAGCACATGGTCAGGATGTACCAGTAAACCTATCAGTATAAAATTACTACAGCAAATTAAATAAAACATATAAATAAAGCATGTTAATTGAATCTCCAATATATGTTAGCACTAAAATTCAGGCACTAGTTGATTTGTTATAAACAAATTTAGAAATGTAATTGTTACCTGTAACATAATTAGTCGGAAAATGTTATATTAACTCGAAACTAAGTTGAAAATAGGTTCACCTTGTTCAGCACTGAGATTGTAAATTTTTAGCAATGTGTAGCTCATATTCGGTTTAACTTTTAATTGTGATTATACATAAAGTTGTAATTTTCATTGTAGGTAATTCTTAACAAAAGTATAAATAGAGGTCACGCAGGCGCCTTGGGGCAGTCGTTTTTTGGCTAGGGTTGCGAGCAAATGTATTGTAGGCTCACTCGTTTGTTGATTGTTGTGAACTCTGTCGTTTGATGTCAAATTTGGGTACATGTGATGTAACCGATACAGTTCACCAGGCTCGGACACCAGAGTCCTGGAAATATATTTATATTAAAACTGTACTGTACTTTGGAATTTATTTGGGAGTCTTCCGCAATCCTTTTCATAGGCTGCACAGCGACGAGACATGAATCCAGGAATTTTACAAAACCCCGAGAACTAAACAACTCTCAATGTTGGTAGAATTGACGTGAAAACAACAGCGCATCGACTGGGCAATTCACTCAAAACATTTGCAATGTGGAGGTGGGAAAATATAAACATCTCATGACGGATCAGGGATTCTTGCTGGACATGTGACTACCTCAACATCTCACAGAGAGTACCCATTTGGGTACTGTTCTATTTGAAAAATGGCACCATGGTATTGTCACATGTGAGAATGCAGGATGTCTGTGATGTACCGTTGTGCCATCAAGAGCTCCCACAGTGAGTACCAACTGTGACCTGACGTACCTGACATTGCTGTGCCTCTCCAAAATATTGAAAGAATAGGAGATTTCACCAGATCCCTGACCTACTCACAGGTGATGGCCATCCAGGATAGTGGATAAATGTAATTTGTCATTGAACACAGTGTAATGCCATTCATCAGCAATCCTTTCTCCCCAGTCACAGCAACACTTCAAATGCAGCCAGTGGTTTCTAGTGTTAACATCAGGATATGCACGGGACAGTAATTCCCTATTCCAGCTGCTGCAAGTGTCTGACCAGCAGTGTGTGATGACACAGAATGTTTCAGGGAGTCCATTACTTTTTCTTGGATGGCAGGTGCAGATGTGAAGGGATTACAGTGTGCTCACTGCACAGTATGGCAATCCTCCCCTGTAAAGGTCAGACTTGGTTGACTGGAACCTTGACGATGAATATTCTTGCCCTCACATTCCCGTGCAGTCCAACATCAGGCCATTATGACATCCGAACAACTCATAAATCTGGTTATTGCATGAATTGAGCAGCCAACAAAATGGAGACCCATGATGAGGCTATTTTCAGACTCATTCAGTTGCTGATAACACTTTTCTATGTGAGTATATGTCATCTCCTCATCCTTCACAGTGATTACTCATCATCTGACACTTTTCACACCAATTATATACCCTACAAGACCTGATAACAACACTACAATGAATAACACTAATGCACTGTGATGGCCATTTTACTTGTCACAGAGAATAATTGCAATTCTAATCATTTACATACCACTGAAAGTGTGTAGACGTGCGAAATTACATTGATATCCAACCATGTCTTCTGGTTCTTCTCTGTTTTTTCCAGCCAGTGTATGTTGAAATGCTCTTTGTTGTAGGCTATAATCTCACAAAATAATTTGAAAGTTATGTAGTTGGTAAGGAATGAAAAACCTGCTGGTGGGTGGGGGGGTGGGAGGCCATCTTTTGTGTCAGGATGGACTCAGCCCCCACCTGGGCGATCTTGGGTCCTTTTGATAATTTGGGAGACAGATGTGACATAGTGGGCAACTGTAGAGAAACAAAATGGTGAATATAAACAGTTTTTATTAATTCAGTCAACTTGAACAGTAATTCAGGTGCGCACCCATCTCTGGCACTGTTTAGTGTCAGCTCATAATATTCTATCTCATAGCTGTCGGTGAGGCAGCTCGCAGTGTGTGGGGAACACACAATGCTGGGAATCCACCGTACTAAACTGTCACAGTGAGCACGCTGGCACTGAGTCGGCAGTAGTGTCCAGCAGAAGGACACAGCCCCACTGCAGCATGGGGCAGAGCAGAGGTCTTCTTACTCACCTTAGGTTGCAGTGGTGCCTGAAGTCCAGCTCTGGACTGAAGGCTGGAGAGCAGTCGGGGGTAGCTGACAGTCTCCAGTGGCAGACACAGTGGCAAGCGGTCCCAGAGATGCAGCAGCAGAGTGTTGGCTGCCAGGGCCAGGGCTATCGAGCACTGGTTTTTGGACTGCAGCCTGACAGTGATAGTCGTCACAGGGAATAGTTACAGGACTCCAGGGCTTCAACTGACACACACTGGGCACAGCTAAGTTACCCAGCTGCTCAACAATGGCAGCTAGTCCAGGATGCGTTTAAGTGCAGCTGCTCTTGGCTAATTTTGTGGAAGTGACTGTGCTTCTGTGTCACCACAGATAGATCTGGGACAGGGTTAGAAACTGGTGCACATTTGTTGTAAAGCAGTAGTGGGATGAACTGCAAAAACTTCATTGAGGTTTCTCCATGTCTCTAGTCACTGGCACACGGAATGACGGGTATGAAAGTGGCAGCTTGTGCTGAGTTACTGCTTTGGCAGGGCCAGCTGATGTCTCAATCCTGGGACTATCTCTTAGGCACTGTCTGCATCACTCCATTACAGCTCCTTCCCCCTAAAAAAGTTCACCTTACGAATCTCTGTTGAAAACTATCTGCAATATAAACACTATGTTACATATATTTTCACTTTGGCATATTCTACTTCACCCACAATAACACTTGGTCCTTTAGAGTAGTTGCACTGTCAAACACAGCCTGCAGGTCATGTCTCTGATGGTCTGGCTCTTGTATGATTTGATTTGATTTCTTTATTAATCCGTGAAACAATTTACATTGTATGGACTTCATCATTGAAAAATAGACAATTTAACAGTTTAAATTTGTTTCTTACACAATAGTTGACAGTGACATTTTCTTATAATCTAATTTACATTTTTCAGTCTTATATAATTATTATTTCTCCATATAGTTTAACACAGAACTTTCAGATTTTAAGTAATCTTTTTTAATTGAAGTACTCCATTACTGTATACTAACTTTCATTCTGTAAAAAATTTTTTAGTTTTTCTTTGAAGGAGGAGATTGTCTCTATGTCTTTTATGTTTTGCGGTAATTTATTATATAATCTGATGGCATTGTACAGTAGACTCTGTTGTGTTTTAACTTTATTTTTCCTATCCAGATGCAAATTATTGCAGTTCCTAGTTTCAAAACCACATACAGAACCATTGTTAACATAGTGTCCAATATTTTTTTAATGTACATAACATTCTGATGCTGTGGCGACAATGTTCCAGCCCCACCAGCAAGCAGTGGGCCTATACATTTGGTAACTGGCTCGTTTCAGTGCCCAAGCAGGGAGTTATGTTATGTCAGCTCAGCACCTTTCCAGCTAATAGTGAAATGCAGTAGGCAGCCCTCAGGATTTTCTTGCAGTATGTACAGATGTCGATTTGGGAATGTAGTGGCATAACACTATCTCCTCTTTAGATGCACTCCATCAGACTGCAGACTGGTATTATTTCTCAAAATCATTTAACAATACGACTTACTTTTTTTTTTTTTACATTTATCTACACTGCTTGCTATAGTTTCTCTTCAGGTAGCACAATCCAGCTTACAATCCTCAGTGGCCAGTATACTTTGCAATTGTACAGCATTATTAAATAAAATAAATGAACTAGCAAGAATTGGTTTTGTTTGCTCTCAATATCCCATGTGCAACTGCAAGAATTGTAAATTTAAATACCCAAAAACACTGTTCCTGGGCTTCAGGATACTTGGTTGATTTTTATGATTGGAGTACGCCACTGCCTGGGGCCAATTGAAAACATTTCTCACAGTTACCCTTGATAATTTGTGACAAATGTTCAATAATTAAATTTGTTGACAAGATTATGTGATGAAAACAGTAAATGTTCACAATTCACAGTACTTTTCATTAAAAAAACTGAGTTTATTATTCTTGTTTTAATTCTGAATCAGAGTAATGACTGTTTAACACAGAAACAAAGTAATGACTGTGAGAGAGCTTATTTTAAAAGAAAACCATAGCACTACCTCAATTTAGGTACTATTGCATAAGCTGCAGTAAAATCTCAAAAGCAGTTCAAAGTTTATTTAACATGTTCTAAAAATTAATGTTCCCCATTGACTAACCAATTAAAACCATAAGTTTAAATCACTCAAAAAATTAATTGTAAAAATGTTTCAGAGTTCTGTATTGTTCATTCTAACATGAATTTTTCAGAGTTCACATGCTAGCTCAGATGCTCGAAATTTCTATGTGTCCACTGCCAACACATGCGAGGAAATACATGTCTCCAAGATACCACTTATTAATTTTTCAGGCACTACCAAAACCCAACTTAATAGTCGATCATGCATACATTATTAGTTCAGTTCATCTAGGTCTGTGGTTCCCAACCTTGCTGAGACCGTTACCCCTGAGTGTAATCAAATGTTAGCTAGTACTCCCAACCACCCCCTGCCCCCATCATCATAAACAACAGCACGTAGCTACCTGTAGAATGAAGAAGAATTTTCTTTGAACATTTTTGTTTTATAAATGGCAAATAATAAATGATATTTAATATTTATAGCTATTTTATTAAACAACGAACCAATGAGTGAGTGTGACAATTGATACTGCTTATTTCTAACAACATTTTTTTGGTATGGAATGATGCAATTCTCAGTGGGTCACGAGTGCTGCCTGCAACACCTTGTGAGAGGAGAAAGCTAACTATCTGCATTGGGGGTAGACAACTGTTACAAAATATGATTGCTCTGCAGCATTCTCTCCCTAATTACACCTGCTTTAACCCAACCACGCACCCCCACTTAAAATTAAACAAGTTAAAATGTGGATTCTACACTTATTGTTTGTAAATCACTACTTACTTTTGAAATGACAGAAATTGGAAGACTTCAGGCTGGCAGCCCTTTTGTGTGTAACCACTGCCACCAATAATAATAATAATAATAATAATAATAACACAGAAGAAACCCACAAAACCAGCATGGCAACACAGGCTACAGATCAGAATAGAAAAACTGAGAAAAGACATCGGACAGCTAACACAATTTATAAGAAATGAAATCTCGGAAAAAAAAAACGAAAAAGGTTAGGTAAAATCTCACAACAAGAAGCGACAGAGCAATTAGACGAAAAGAAGCAGAAATTACAAGCATTAGCCAAACGACTCAGAAGATACAAAAAAAGTGAAAATAGAAGGAAACAAAACCAAACATTCAACGCAAACCAAAAGAAATTTTACCAGACAATAGATAACACACACATTAAAATAAACAATCCACCAAACATAACAGACATGGAACACTTCTGGAGCAACATATGGTCTAACCCGGTACAACATAACAGGCATGCACGGTGGATGCAAGCAGAAACAGACACATACAAGATGATACCACAAATGCCTGAAGTGATAATTTTGCAACATGAAGTCACCCAAGCTATTAATTCTACTCACAATTGGAAAGCCGCTGGAAATGATAAAATAGCAAATTTCTGGTTAAAGAAGTTCACCTCAACACATTCACATCTAACTAAATTATTTAACAGTTACATTGCAGACCCATACACATTCCCTGATACACTTACACATGGAATAACTTATCTGAAACCTAAAGATCAAGCAGACACAGCGAACCCAGCTAAATATCGCCCCATAACATGCCTACCAACAATATACAAAATATTAACTTCAATCATTAAACAGAAATTAATGACACATACAACACAGAACAAAATTATAAATGAAGAACAAAAAGGCTGTTGCAAAGGAGCACGAGGATGTAAAGAGCAACTGATAATAGATGCAGAGGTGACATATCAAGCTAAAACTAAACAAAGGTCGCTACACTACGCATACATTGATTACCAAAAAGCTTTTGATAGTGTACCCCACTCATGGTTACTACAAATATTGGAAATATACAAAGTAGATCCTAAATTGATACAGTTCCTAAACATAGTAATGAAAAATTGGAAAACCACACTTAATATCCAAACAAATTCAAATAATATCACATCACAGCCAATACAGATTAAGCGTGGAATATACCAAGGAGACTCATTAAGTCCTTTCTGGTTCTGCCTTGCTCTGAACCCACTATCCAACATGCTAAATAATACAAATTATGGATACAATATTACTGGAACATACCGCCCACAAAATCACACATTTGCTATACATGGATGATCTAAAACTACTGGCAGCAACAAATCAACAACTCAACCAATTACTAAAGATAACAGAAGTATTCAGCAATGATATAAGTACGGCTTTTGGAACAGACAAATGTAAGAAAAATAGCATAGTCAAGGGAAAACACACTAAACAAGAAGATTACATATTGGGTAACCACAGCGACTGCATAGAAGCGATGGAAAAAACGGATGCCTATAAATATCTAGGATACAGACAAAAAATAGGAATAGATAATACAAATATTAAAGAAGAACTAAAAGAAAAATATAGACAAAGACTAACAAAAATACTGAAAACAGAATTGACAGCAAGAAACAAGACCAAAGCTATAAATACTTATGCCATACCAATATTGACCTACTCATTTGGAGTAGTGAAATGGAGTAACACAGACCTAGAAGCACTCAATACACTTACACGATCACAATGCCATAAATATAGAATACATCACATACATTCAGCAACAGAAAGATTCACATTAAGCAGAAAGGAAGGGGATTTATCGATATAAAAAACCTACATTATGGACAGGTAGACAATTTAAGAAAATTCTTTATAGAACGAGAAGAAACTAGCAAAATACACAAAGCAATCACTCATATAAATACATCGGCTACACCACTACAATTTCATAACCACCTCTACAACCCTTTAGACCACATAACATCAACAGACACGAAGAAAGTAAATTGGAAAAAGAAAACACTTCATGGCAAGCACCCGTATCATCTAACACAGCCACACATCGATCAAGACACATCCAACACATGGCTAAGAAAAGGCAATATATACAGTGAGACAGAAGGATTCATGATTGCAATACAGGATCAAACAATAAACACCAGGTATTACAGCAAGCATATTATTAAAGATCCCAATACCACAACAGATAAATGCAGACTTTGTAAACAACAAATAGAAACAGTAGATCACATCACAAGTGGATGTACAATACTAGCAAATACAGAATACCCCAGAAGACATGACAATGTCGCAAAAATAATACATCAACAGCTTGCCTTACAACATAAACTTTTAAAACAACAAGTTCCTACATACAAGTATGCACCACAAAATGTACTGGAGAATGATGAATACAAATTATACTGGAACAGAACCATTATAACAGATAAAACAACGCCACATAACAAACCTGACATCTTACTCACCAATAAAAAGAAGAAATTAACACAACTAATCGAAATATCCATACCCAATACAACAAATATACAAAAGAAAACAGGAGAAAAAATTGAAAAATACATCCAACTGGCTGAGGAAGTCAAAGACATGTGGCATCAGGATAAAGTTGACATCATACCAATTATAGTATCAACTACAGGAGTCATACCACACAATATCCACCAGTACATCACTGCAATACAGCTACATCCAAACACATATATACAACTACAGAAATCCGTAATTATTGATACATGTTCAATTACCCGAAAGTTCCTAAATGCAATATAACACATACCGTACAGTTAATAGGAAGTGACGCTTGATCAAGGTCCGCGTCACTTTCCATTCTCAACCAGACTTAACGTCTGAGAAAGTAAAGAAATAATAATAATACTGTGTAGGCACCCTGAGCAATGTAGTAGCTATTACTTAGTTATTCTCACATTGCCAATTAGTTCATTTATCTATTGTGAAGTAAATAATGAAACAATTTCTGGTACATTGTGGAAAATCTAAAACTCGGAGAAACCATTTTCATGAGATATTTAAGCATACACGATGTGTATGTTTCAATTCTACTGTCATAGAATGATGGTATAAAGTACAGGGTGAGTGCGTAGTGGATGGACTATGTGAAGATGATATTAATATATTCATTTCACAAGCTGTAATATCCATCACATTGTGTCACGTTTTAATGCTAGTATATGAAAAAGAAATTTAGTTATTGGGAACTTATATAATCATTATTAAAGTCTTATGAAAAGTAATAATAATAATAATAATAATAATAATAATAATCATCTTTTAAAAATAATTTTGTTTCATGACCAAAACACAAGTGAATGCTTTTGTTTTCACCCCCTAGAAAATTTCAGTTTACTCCCCAGGGGTAACTACCTCCAGGTTGGGAATCATTGATCTGAGCGAACCATCACCTAAGACTTCTGACTGATGAATGCTCCAGATCAAAATGGCCATTAGTTATTTAAGCACTCACATTATCGCTGGTCAAACCAACACCCTTCAATCTTCTGAGACATAGTCAAATGTAATTAATTTTTTACTGCACCCATGTACGATACATCATTTAGCATGTAAATTTAATCATTTTGGTTTTATGCTAAGTTCATTACTTAGCCCAGTAAATGGCATATTGTTAGTGTAAACGCTAGTTTAATCTATTTGTTGTTAATAAATTAAAAAAATAAAACTGAATACACTTATGTATATATGGTTCTCGGGCGAGACGTCGGACGTCATAGTGAAAACTCCACAATATTTCATCAGCGTAACTGGCCGACATCTTCAGGTGCAACAAACACACTGCTAAGGCATGACTAGAGCCCCCTATTTATGCCAGTCTTAGGCAGGAAGTGCGCATGCATGGAGGCGCCCGATTTGATGGCCAATAGCGACGATATCAACCGATAGCTGGAAGGACAGCAATGGCACCTGTAAGATGAAGAACCAAAGACTTTGGCACATGCGTGGAGGCTGCCGTCGCTGCTCTGTGCTGCCATCGGCTGCCCGAGCGACCTCTATTGGAAGCCGGAAGCAAAAATGCACGTCCACGTTGGCACGTGACCATCCTCCCGTTGTCAACAGAATATTTATGTTGCTGGCGAATCGTCATCCATCGTATGACCAATAGTACTCCTCTCTGCTTGATGCGACTTCAATATGGCCACTGCTGGATCCCAAGCCATACTGAGCTGAAAGCCCGTGTCTCTGTTTACAAGATGCATCAAGTTACATATTTCCACTGATTCCTTAATAAAACTGTCCCAGTACGAACTCGTCGATGCGAGAATTTTGGTGTGTTGATAATTCATAGAATGGTCTGTATTGAGACAATGCTCAGCCACTGCAGACTTCTCTGGTTGCCCCAGACGAGTGCAGCGTCGGTGTTCAGTTCATCCCTCTTTTACAGTGCCAAAGCTGTACTTAGATGAGCCCAAGAGAGCTCTGAGTTTTGCCGGCGGATGAAAGACACATTTAACTTTATGCCTCTTCAATAATCTTCCTATTTTTGAAGAGACACCGCCGAAGTATGGCAAAATGACCATTCCTCTTTGTTCATCGCCTTCTTCCAGTTCCTCACATTGGGTAACCCACTCCAGGTGTAAGGCATGGTGAATCTCCAGTTCGGAATATCTATTTTGATGGAAAGTGGTACGCAGATGGAGTAGCTCACTGGATAAGCTGTCTGAGTCTGATATGGCTCGTGCTCTGTGAACCAACGTCCTTAGTACGCCACTTCGTTGCAAAGGATGGTGATAGCTGGTGGCCTGTAAGTGTGTGTTGGTTTATGGTACACTGCGTCACCTAATGTGCCATCTTCTTTTCTCCATACCAACACGTTCAGGAATGGAAGTCCACTATTTTTCTCCATCTCCATAGTGAACTTGATGTTGGGATGAAGCGAGTTAAGATGCTCAAGAAATACATTCATCGATGCAGTGCCGTGAGGCCAGATAACAAAGGTGTTGTCCACATATCGCCAAAAACACGGAGGTTTCAAATCTGATGACTGAAATGCTCTCTCCTCGAAGTCTTCTATAAAAAGATTAGCCACAATGGGTAACAAGGGACTGCCCATTGCGACGCCGTCAGTCTGTTCAAAGTATTGTCCATTGAATAGAAAGTACGTCGAGGTGAGCACAAGTTGGAATAAGTCTAAAAGTTCCCCATCCAGCTTCTCTCTAATGAGTGACAACAATTCCTGCAATGGTACTCAAGTAAAAAGTGAGACTACGTCAAAACTTACGAGTATATCTGATGGTGCGAGTCGTAAGTTCTTGAACCGACAAATAAAGTCTTGTGAGTTATGGATGTGATGCTCACACTTTGCTACTAAAGGGCTCAGTTGCGCTGCCAGATGTTTCGTGAGATTATACGTTTGTGCCCCAATATTACTCACAATAGGCTGCAGTGGCACATTATCCTTATGCATTTTGGGCAATCTATATAGCCTGGGAGGTACGGGCGCCTGTGTACACAGTCTCTTAGCAACCACATCAGAGATTGTGCTGTTCTTGAGGAGCTCCAAAGTTTTTCACTGAATTTTGGCTGTGTGGTCCTTATTTAGTATGTGATATGCAGAGTCGTCCAAAAGCTGGTGCATCTTGCTCAGATACATTGACGTGGAGAGGATAACAGTCGCATTTCCCTTATCTGCTGGTAAAATCACAATATCAGATTCTTCTCATAGGGATCCAACCACTGACCTCTCTGCAGCTGTTATATTGTTCTTACGCACTTGAGCCCGTGTCAGAGCACAGCAAGTCTCCCTCCGGATCTCCTCGGCAGATTCCCTGGGAAGTTTTAGGATGCCTTGTTCGATGGAGCTAATGATGTCCAGAACAGGTGGTGTCCTCGGAGTGGGTGTGATAATTGTAGCAGCGCTCATGACTTTTTGAAATGTGGGTGTAACTGTGAATTTATAGAAATTGGAATTTGAAAGGAATGAAATTAAGTTTCTGGGATGTGTTATTAATGCACAAGGAATCAAACTGAGTTACGCAAACTAACTAGCAGTTAAGGATCTTTCAGCACCTTTTGATGGTGTAGGAAGTTTATTGGTGATCAATAATTTAACAACCCTCATTTACTGAATCTAAGCCTTATGGCAATGAACTGAGAAATATCAAAGGGGGTTTAAGAGACGGAACGATAGCTATGTAATTTGCACTTGCTTTCGCATCCAGACTTGAATAAAGAGTCTTACGTGCCTATGACAGATTGGCTTTGGATTAGGTTTACATCTGTACCAACTGGATGAGACTGATCCTGATAGCATAAAAACCATCATGTTTGCAAGTGGGGCTCTGACAAAGTGGGAGTAGGAATACATTTGAGGCGGAAGTTTGGGTCGGTTACACCAAACAGCACTTCCATTTTGCAGTAGTTCGTTTATTCAACTGAACACATCAAAGGCTTGCAAAGAACTGACATGGCGGAACTGCACAAATATAATGTTTAGCTTAGTTTGAAGATGATACTCAGATCGAAGCTGGTGTCGACCTCATCAGCGACACATAGCCCCCTCCGGGGGGGGGGGGGGGGGGGTGTGTGACTATGGCGACGGCAGGGGTGGTCCACGGGAGCCGGACACCACGGTCAGCTTGACAGCATCGTCGGGGAGCTGTGTGGGTAGATGTCGAGTAGCACAAGGGGAAGGGCCTCCGTCCATAGAGAGTTGTGGCATCAAAGAACCGCTTTGAAAGAGCGGTGCCAGTGCTCTACTAGCCTGTTACTTTGCGGGTGATATGCTGTGGTATGGATGCGCCGGATGCCACAACTGTTACAAATCTCGTTGAAAAAGGCCCAACTCAAATTGTCTGCCCTGGTCAGTCATGATGATAGCTGGACATCCGAAACGTGTTACCCATGACTCGACGAAATCTCGAGCAACAGTTTCTGCTGTAGTATTGGGTAGGGGGGACAGCCTCGACCCAGCGAGTTGTTCGTCAATAGACGAGAGAACACAACGAAAGCCGTTAGAGGGGGGGAGAGGGCCGACAATGTCAATATGAATATGCTGGAAACGCCCAGGAGGGGTCGAAAAGGCGCCGAGGGGGGGTGAAGTGTGCTTGTGTACTTTGCATCATTGGCACGCGACGCTGGATGCAGGACGCATGAACACTGGGGTGGGCTAAATTATGCAATGCATTGAAGACAACTCGACGGAGTGTGGTTGGGATGAGGGGGCGTAACGTGTCCATACTGTCGTCGCACCAGATCTCACCAGAAATGCCAGGGAAGGTGGTGCGGACCAAGTGTAGTGCAGAGGTAGAGTCTGAAATCAGGTTTGTGTGTCCTCGTCGGCGGGTTGGAGATTAAGCAGCTCAGAGAGGTCCAACAGTGAATGGACGGCATCGACTCGTGAAAGGAAATCAGCAACTATGTTGTCAGCATCCTTTATGTGTCTGACATCGGTGGTGAACTGAGATATGAAGTCCATATATCTGAAGCGGCGTGGAGGCGGGTCAGCTGGCGGGTTTATAATGGCGGCAGCCAGGGGTTTTTGGTCTGTAAAAACTTAGAAAGGGTGTCCCTTAACGTCAGTGTTAAAATGTTCGATTGCTTTGTAGAACGCGAGCAACTCCCTGTCAAATATGGAATATTTCTGTTGTGCATTGGTGAACTTCGCGCGAGAAGAACTGCAGAGGCGAAGTCTGGCCATCGACTGTTTGGCTAAGGACAGCGCCGATGGCAGTATCGCTTGTGTCTGTGTTGATGAAAAGCTGCGCATTGGGATGAGGATTCGCGATGGTGCAGACCTCGGCAAGAAGATTTTTGAGGACAGTGAAAGAATCAGTCATAGCAGGCGTCCATGGAACGGACCGAGATCCAGAAGTATCAGTGCCTGCCAAGGCGTCCGTCAGTGGAGCCCAAATCTCCGCAGCCCGAGGTAGATGTCAGCGATAATAATTAACCATCCCCAGAAAGCGCCGGAGCTCTTTGAATGACGCAGGTCTGGGTAGGTTTAGTATTGTTTGTACTTTCGCAGGAGGCGGTGAATTGCCGTCGGCAGGGACCCGAAAACCAAGAAAAGTGACAGCGGGTTGATGTAGCTGCAATTTGTCCTGGTTGGTCTCGATGCCTGCTGCCGTGAGAGTGTTCATAACAGTTTACACATGTCGAATGTTGTCCTCGACGGAGGAGCTGAACACAAGAATGTCATCAAGGTATGCAAAGCAAAATTTTAGGTCAAATAGCACTTCGCTGATGAAGCGTTGCCAGGTCTGGGTTGCGTTTTTCAGACCGAAGGGCATGATTCGAAACTGAAATAACCCAATTGGGCTGGTGATTGCTGTCTTCTCGATGTCTTCAGGTGTCATGGGGATCTGGTGGTAGGCCCGTTTGCAATCAATGACAGAGAACATGGTCGCACCTGCGAGGAACTGGTGAAGTCCACAATGTTGGGTATGGGGTAGGTGTCCACAATTTTTCGTGTGTTTAGTCGACGGTAGTCTTCACACATGCGCCAGGACCCGTCTTTCTTGGGTGTTATATGAATTGGCGTAGACCAGCTACTGGCAGAGGGTTCAATGACGCCGGAGCTTAGAAGTTCAGAAATCTGCTTTTTAAGGTCGGAGAGGCGCTCGGGACAAAGTCGACGTGGTTTACTGGAGATCGGGGGGCCTGGCATGAGACAAAGCTTGTGAACCGTGTTGTTGGTGAAGACGGAAATGTTGCCGGCGGCACGGGAGGCAGTTTGTTTATAATGTGTGGCTGGCAGGGCAGGTGAGGCGTGGTCGTGGTGTTCGGAGCCACTCGGCGGATCCGGCGGGAGCTGAGGCTGGGAAATGTCCCAGGGGTCAACGTGATAAGATGGCTGCAGGCCCGAAGCAAAGGCACCGTGGTTGGTGTGGCAGCATGGTTGTGGGCGAGTCGCTTGGCGCGAGTGCACTGTTTTTGTTGTCAGTGGCGGTCGCACAGCGGCGCGCAGGAGCTGAAGTTGTGTAGTTTGAAGTGCTGTCCGTGAGGGGTGGGGTAGGAGCCGTCAGTTCAGGAACACGTGACACTCGTCGCGCAAGTGCACTTGTGTCTGGCCGAGTGTCATATGCTGCCGTGTTAGGAGGGTGTGGCCCTGCAGAGCTGTCAGTACATGTTATGGCAGTCTTGATAGCACAGTTGCGAGGGGTAGCGGGAGGTAAACACACAGAGCCTCGATTGCTGGGATTGTTAGCAGATTCGGCGCACTTACTGACCTTGCTTTGTCCTTGCTGCAGTGTCCTTTGCTGCATCGGAGCGCTGGAGCTGTGTTTCGTGGAGCCGGAGGTGAGAGTTCGAAGTTTTCCTTGTGTAGGCAAGCGACTTGTTCAAGCTCGACAAGGCACTTGTAACGTTGTAACGTCATTGACAGACACCAGCATGTACGGCTAGATGAGCCTGGATCGATTTGTCACGGGGGGGGTTTGCTCGACGGAGCACAGGGGAAGTGAGTCTTGGACAGATGATGAAGCACAGTTTTGCAGTTTGCGGAGAGTGAGGCGACGTGGGAAGTTGAACCCGAGCATTGTAGTTTAGTTGAATTCATGGCCTGCAGTGAAGTATGATGAGGGCGGATGTTCGACGACGCTAAGGACGTGGGCAGCAGTGAAACATCGGCGCTTGAGCCCACTAGGAAAATGTATCCTGACAAAACATCTTTATTGTAAAGTCGTCCACAATTATCCGGTCATTCCCAGAAAGAATGGAGCACTGGGGGTTGCCTGTCATGCTGTGCACAAGAGGCGACACCTGAACCTACCTGTGATTGGCGTTTGGGAAGTAGCAGGGTGGTCTGCAGTTCTGTGCTGCCTCACCAAACCGTGTGTGGAAGTAACAGTATGGGTAGTGTGGTCGCATTTCCTACAGAAAGTTCGTTGCGAGAAGCGGTGGTTGAGGTTTGGTGGCCACAGCCATTTCGATTTGCAGGAGGGCGCGTGACCGTGGGCGGAGCCGGTGACGTCCCAGCTGCTTGTTTACTGCGTCCCAGAGCGAGCGGAACAGTCGGTACAGTGCGACCCTGGCCGCATCCGGCTGTGGGACGAGGAGCCTGAACCTGAGACCTGTCAGGTAGGCAGTGGCTGGCGAAATAGAGCAGTGATGCATCATGTAGTTTGTCAGCAATTGTCATTCGTTGCTCGACAGGTTCGGGTGACCTCTGAGCCAGAGCAAAGCGGATCTGAGGAGGTAGTTTATCTGACCAGATGGCGAGGACAGCTGTGTCAGAGAGTAGATGGTCGCTGACCAGGGCCCATGGCCGTCTCCAGAGTTGTGAAGGTTTGTCATTGCCTAGTTGCTCGACGTGGAGCACTTGCCGTATTGCTGTCTGAGTTGAGCGCGCAAGCCGACGTAGAACTGCCTTTTTGGCTAGAGTGCACCGGGTAGCTGAGTCCGGGGCGTCGACCAGGTCAGCAATCAAGTCCTCCTGGTCGTGCAGGTGGGTGATAAGGCACAGAAATCTGGTTGATTCGTCGAGTTTGAAATGGTCGAACACTTCATCCACAATTTTGAACCAGGTTGTTGCCCTGTCGGGATTGAATGGCAGCAGCGTCGGTAAGCGTTGTAGAACGTTCGGAAGAACAGGTTGAGTGGAATTCGTTGGGGCACTGCCTGAAACGAGCTGCTGTTGCTGCAGTGTTCCAGGAGAGTGTCTCTAGGGTTATGTGGCGACGCCGGCTGGTCAGGTGGCAGCGTGAAGGTGATGCGTTGTGGTTGAGCGCGATCCATCACGACGCAGAAGGCCGACGTGGGTGACACCGTAATGTGTCGAATGCAGTTGTGGAAGTTCGACACTTTGTGGGTGTGTTCGGATTGACGTGTCGCGGAAGACTGACACGGATGAGGCACCGAGATGTGCCGAGAATGGTAGCGGAAGCTCGACTGGAGCCGGCGTGGAGGCGACAGGTGAGAAAAAGTTCAAAGTTTGACATACGATCAGAGTCGGAGCCACCTGTGTTGCAGGGAGGCTGCGGAGGTGCGGACTGTCCAGAAACACAGTGAGGAAAATGATGTCAAACATCGGGCAGAATATGTGAATGTTCACTGATCATGGTCATTCCACTCAAAACGGTGTGCGGATAAGGTGAACGCCGTGGCACAAATACTGAGGCGTAGCAGTAGAAAGAAGATGGAGGTCAGGCACAGATAACAAGTTATTGTTCCTGTTGCAGGCCAATGTATCGAAGCAGGAAGGCATGTGCTGGTGCTGAACCGAGGCAGGCACAGGCGTGGTCTGATGCTGAGGAGGTTGACCTGTGAACAAAGCAGTTCTGGCCATGTGGCAGGAATCCGCCTGGTACTGCATGGATTGAGGTGTGGCAAATCGTTGTCCTGGCGGTGGTAGGTTGTCGAACGAAGCATTTGCAGAAATCGGTATTGGTCCCTCACTGCACGGAGATCCATAAATGGTAACTACACCATCGATGAGGGAGGGCACATGTGGTGGGAACAAAGGCGTCGGATAGCCGGAGTCATGCGCACTACTAACCTCACTTATTGTTACAGGCACAAAAACGTCCGGCGAGATCAGCATAATCGTCGAGTGAAAGGCATCGTGTTGCAGTCCTGGCAGGTGTATATCGCCCACAACACGATGCATGTCGATCACAAAATCCAGCGTTAGGTGTTGGGCCGAAGCCATTGTTCGAATGTTGTGTTGATGTATAAACACGAAAATAACTGACGCGGAGGCCACGGACACTGTAAAACGGCGAAAATGGAAGACGTTACAACTCGGGGTCACCAGTGAGGTGAATGCTCAGGTCAGATACACCAAACAACACCTTTGAACTAAGCTAAACATTATCTTTGTGCAGGTCCACCAGCCAGTTCTCTGTAAGCCTTACTTGTCTAAAGAGGTGAATAAATGAACTCCTGATTAGGAGTTCATTTATTCACCTCTTTACACAAGTAAGGCTTACAGAGAACTGGCTGGCGGACCTGCACAAAGATAATGTTTAGCTTAGTTCAAAGACGATACTCAGATCGATACTGGTGTTGATCTCATCAGTGCCACAATGTCCTTAGGTTACTTAGGTTTAAGTATTTTCTAAGTCTAGTGGACTGATGACCTCAGAAGTTAAGTCCCACAGTTCTAAGAGCCATTTGAACCATTGTTGAGGTAAATAACCTCTATACAAAAGGCATATCATACTCTGTGGAAGACCTATAATGTCATCTCTGTTGACTACTTGTAGGAACATCTTTGTAACTGTTTTGTTTATGTAAAATGTTTTCGATATATAAAAGTGTACAAGTTGTGTGTGATGTTTAGTGTTTGTGGGACTCTGCAGAAATGGACCATAAGGAAACATAAAGTCAACGAAATGAAGCAGACTCTTACACATCGACATCATCACATAGAAATGGCATAACAAACACAAAAAACACACTTGAAAATGGGAATCATTTCCCGAAGCGCGTCGTGCGAAAAATAAAATAAAGAAAATCCTGATGGTAGCAGATGAGTTTTTTATGATCAAACCTATTGATCTATTTGTACACAATCAATTCTGACCGTCATTCTGAGGGGTTAGGAATTTCGCCTCTGAATGATTTATTTCGCCTGGTGCCGGACTTCGTACCACTATTGATATCCTTTTATCATCGCTTAGCCATCAAACCACAATCCAAGTATTTTATGTTGTGACCGAGGTGCCATGACACTCAAACTCTTCGAGTACGTATTAGAGTTGTTTTGATCATGCTTTTCATTTGCCTCAGGTGATGATTCTAAGGATACTATAAGTTCCAATCTGTGTGTAATGACTTACAAAATTCAACCCCACTTACATGCCAAACTAAATGTGAAGGTGGCTGTTTAGTTGTTTCCGAACGTCACAAAGTCGTTCCGCACTAGAACTCCACACGATGATGTTGTCATCCAAGTACCTGTACGTTCGTGATGACTGGGTGTTGTGTGATGTCCTTAGGTTAGTTAGGTTTAAGTAGTTCTAAGTTCTAGGGGACTGATGACCATAGATGTTAAGTCCCATAGTGCTCAGAGCCATTTGAACCATTTTTGAACCTGTACGTTATTGCAGGCTTCCAACGTGCTGATTTCAATGTCTCATTTTCGACCTAATCCATAAATATGTGGAAGATGATTCCTTGAGTCGTGCTGACGAGGTCTGGTAATTTAAACGCCCAGCGATCGAAGAACCCGAAACAGATTTCTCTAGGTGATAAGGGACGCCGAAGTGTTCGAAACATCCATAACTTTTGAGATGAAACTTTTCTGTCTACGTCTACGTTTGCGCACTGCAAACCTCTGTGAAGCGCTTGGCAGAGGGTACGTAGCATGCTACTACATGATAGGGTTTTCTACATCTTCACTGTCTACGAGCGTATACGCACTGTAGGCAGCGCCGGTACTAAGTTTTATCTTGTAATAGACTCTGCTGAAGAGTAAAAACACGTCTCTGTGTAATACAACGCGAACATTTCTTGCTTTGATAAGTGACGGTAGTTTTGTGTTTGTCACTGAAGATAAGGCAAAGCTTTTGTTTATTTTTCTACCTCGTGTCTCATTCCAGATTATGTTACGCTCGAGGTTCGCCTTTCGGATTTCAAAGCACTACGATAACGACATCTCGCTACTTTTCTTCTCGTTATTACGCAAGAGGTTACGACGCACAACATTTCTTGATGAAAGCTCTCAGATTTGTGTTTAAATCAACAAAAGTATACGTGTCTTGCAGATAACGAAAAGAGATAACACGACGTTATATCTCTGAGGTTCACAAAGCTACTGAAGTATCTTGCGGTTAACGGAAGGTATCATAAAAACACTGTAAGTGTCCGTCTATGCTATAAAAAATCCCCAACTTTATTTTGCTTTCTCAAGCCATACCATAGTAACAGTCTACTAGCAAAACAACTAGGTATTGGTTTTTCTGCCCTGTGTCGACTAGAAAATTCCACGTAACACATCTACAATTAAACCGGCATGCCTCTATAAGATAATTTCGTGTTCGCGTTTACAAAATTATTTACCATTGTAACAATACAAACGTTGTCACTCAGCAACCTGTAATCAGGAATGAAAAAGTCGAGATCAATTCTGAAGGCTACGTTATCATTCTGAATTTTCACAACGAGACCTTTCGACATGCCGACCTGTGATATATGTATAACTCTCTGTAATAAGATTCCTGAAATTAGATCCCTGTAACTGGATGCGCTGTGATTAAAATTGTAGAAATGTAACATGGTTGCCAAAGATAACTTTAGGCGACGCACTGCAAAGTAATATTCAGTGAGACAACTTATTTTTTTACAAAACATGATGGTAAACTGAGACTTCTAACTGTTTAATTGTCAGCACAGCGTCATATAAATTTGTGTGTATGGAAGCGATTCAGTAACATTCCCAAACTCAGCACAGTAATTCAAAACCATCAACCCAAAGAAATACAAAACCGAGTTCAGTGCTAGTTATGCCACAAGCGTGTCGCTGAAATATTTCTAAGTCGGGAGTCACTTCACACGATCCAAATTCGTAGCTGAGAACATCTCGGAAAAACGGTGAAGTCTCAGAGCGAGAATGCAAACATATTCATATTCTACACATGACAGCCCACATTTCTGCAAAGTCTTACATCCGTCAACAGAAAAGTATGCCAAGTTTTATTATTCCTATGCCTTCGGCTTCGAAGTACACAACTGGCCATTAAAATTGCTACACGAAGAAGAAATGCAGATGATAAACGGGTATTCATTGACAAATATATTGTACTAGAACTGACATGTGATTACATTTTCACGCAATTTGGGTGCATAGATCCTGAGAAATCAGTTCCCAGGACAACCATCTCCGACCGTAATTACGGCCTTGATACGCCTGGGCATTGAGTCAAACAGAGCTTCGATGGCGTGTACATATACAGCTGCCCATGCAGCTTCGACACGATACCACAGTTCATCAAGAGTAGTGACTAGCGTATTGTGACGAGCCAGTTGCTCGGCCACCATTGACCAGACGTTTTCAATTGATGAGAGATCTGGAGAATGTGCTGGTCACGGCAGCAGTCGAACATTTTCTGTACCCAGAAAGGCCCGTACAGGACCTGCAACATGCGGTCGTGCATTATCCTGCTGAAATGTAGGGTTTCGCAGGGATCGAATGAACGTTAACTCATTTGAAATGTAACGTCCACTGTTCAAAGTGCCGTCAATGAGAACAAGAGGTGATCGAGACGTGTAGCCAATGGCACCCCATACCATCACGCCGGGTGATACGCCAGTATGGCGATGACGAATACACGCTTCCAATGTGCGTTCACCGCGATGTCGCCAAACACGGATGCGCCCATCATGATGCTGTAAAAAGAACCTGGATTCATTCGAAAAAAAATGACGGTTTTGCCATTCGTGCACCCAGGTTCGTCGTCGACTACACCATCGCAGGTGCTCCTGTCTGTGATGCAGCGTCAAGGGTAACCGCAGCCATGGTCTCCGAGCTGATAGTCCATGCTGCTGCAAACGTCGTCGAACTGTTCGTGCAGATGGTTGTTGACTTGCAAACGTCCCCATCTGTTGACTCAGGGATCGAGACGTGGCTGCACGATACGTTACAGGCATGCGGATAAGATGCCTGTCATCTCGACTGCTAGCGATACGAGGCCGTTAGGATCCAGCACGGCGTTCCGTATTACCCTCCTGAACCCACCGATTCCATATTCGGATAAAAGTCATTGGATCTCGACCAACGCGAGCAGCAATGTCGCGAAACGATAAACCGCAATCGCGATAGGCTACAATCCGACCTTTATCAAAGACTGAAACGTGATGGAACGCATTTCTCCTCCTTACACGAGGCATCACAACAGCGTTTCACCAGGCAACGCCGGTCAACTGCTGTTTGTGTATGAGAAATCGGTTAGAAACTTTCCTCATGTCAGCACGTTGTAGGTGTTGCCACGGGCGCCAACCTTGTGTGAATGCTGTGAAAAGCTAATCGTTTGCATATTACAGCATCTTCTTCCTGTCGGTTAAATTTCGCGTGTGTAGCACGTCATCTTCGTGGTGTAGCAATTTTAATGACCAGTAGAGTTTTACACTCTACAGAGTGGATTGTCGACTCATGCTAACAAGTGCTGCCCAACTGACGCAGCTTCCCCTGCCTTACACACGGAACATACAGTACTTTAATGCTGAGACAGCCAAACACGACACCAAAGTTGGCGTGTTATACTGTAATCTAGGTCAAAACATCCGAAGATGGTTCATAACGGCCGAAATCGGTAATCACTGCTATTCCATCGAAATTATAATTATTTCAACTTTCTAACAATTATTCCTGTATCTGCTTGTATATACAACGTATGTGCTTGCAAATCAATGTCCCTTTGCGGAAGTCTATCATCTCACATGTGGTCCGGACGATAGTTGCTACGTTTGTTACGTACAATATTTAAATGTGCATCATACGTTCTATTCGTTCGATTCTTATATTGTCGACAGCGAAAGGAAACTTTGAAGATCGTTGATAACTCGGGAAGCTAGTTTTCGAAATACGAAATATTGTTATACAGCAGTGGATTGAAAAGGGTTGATCGTAGTTTAGCTTGTATTTTGCTCAGATATTTCTCGGTCGCGCTACTGCATCACAGTAGTGACAGACGAACAGTTAAGGCGTTGACCTCAACGAGGTAACAAGGTGTCGCGTCCAGTATATCTAAGTCGCGCGCAAAACGTTACTCGCGAATAATCAGCTGAAAAACTACTTAGTGTCGTTTGCATGAGGGGCTGAATTGCCGCTCAGATACAACGCTGAGAAAAGTCATGGGATGCCTCCTAATGTCAAGTCGGACCTCCTTTTGGCCGGCGTTGCGCAGGAGCTCGACGTGGCGTGGGCTCCTGAAGTCGTTGGAAGTCTCCTGCGGGAATACTGAGCCCTGTCGCCTCTATAGTAGACCATAATTGCGAAACTGTTGCCGGTTCAGGATTTTGTACACGAACTGACCTTCGATTATATCCCATATACCAGGTGATCAAAAAGTCAGTATAAATTTGAAAACTTAATAAACCACGGAATAATGTAGATAGGAATTACATGGGGTTTTATTAGAACAAAAAAAAAAAACCATATTGCTAGACGCGTGAAAGATCTCTTGCGCGTCGTTTGGTGATGATCGTGTGCTCAGCCGCCACTTTCGTCATGCTTGGCCTCCCAGGTCCCCAGACCTCAGTCCGTGCGATTATTGGCTTTGGGGTTACCTGAAGTCGCAAGTGTATCGTGATCGACCGACATCTCTAGGGATGCTGAAAGACAAGATCCGACGCCAATGCCTCACCAAAACTCCGGACATAATGTACAGAGCTGTTCGCAACATTATTCCTCGACTACAGCTATTGTTGAGGAATGATGGTGGACATATTGAGTATTTCCTGTAAAGAACATCATCTTTGCTTTGTCTTACTTTGTTATGCTAATTATGCGCCATCTGTCGGACATTTTTTGAACGTTTGTATATTTTTGGTTCTAATAAAACCCCATGTCATTGCAAGCATGTGTGTCAATTTGTACCTCTCTATCTACATTATTCCGTGATTTATTCAGTTTTCAAATTTATACTGACTTTTTGATCACCCAGTATGTTCGACGGAATTGATGTCAGGTGATTTGGGTGGCCAAATCATTCGCTCGAATTGTCAAGAATGTTCTTCAAACCCATCACGAACAATTGGCATGGCGCATTGTCATCCATCAAAATTCCATCGTTGTCTGTGCCAAGAATGGCTGCAAATGATCTCCAAGTAGCCGAACGTTACCATTTCCAGTCAATGATCGGTTCAGCTGGACCACAGGACTCAGTCCATTCCATGTAAAGACAGCCCGCTCCGTTATGGCCACACCACCAACTAGTACAGTGCCTTGTTGACAACTTTTGTCCAGGTCTTCATGGGGCCTGCGACGCACTCGGACCCCACGTCAGCTCTTACCACCTGAAATCCGGCCTCATCTGACCAGGTCAGGGTTCTCCAGTGGTCTAGGGTCCAACCGATATGGTCACGAGCCCAGGAGAGGTGCTGCAGGCGATGTCGTGCTGTTAGCAAAGGCTCTCGCGTCTTTCGTGTGCTGCCACAGCCCATTAATGCCAGATTTCGCCTCATTGCTCTAACGGATACGTTATTTCACGCATTGTTGCTTGTCTGTTAGCACTGGCAACTCTACGCAAATGGCGCTGATCTCGGAAACGTTAAGTGAAACAGTCGCCCACTGCGCTGTCCGTGGTGAGAGGGAATGCCTGAAACGTGGTGTTCTTTGCACAGTCATTACACTATTGATCTCGGAGTACTTATTTACTGGCATACCGCGTGCAAAGTCTGTTAATTCCGTGCGGCCGTAATCACGTCGAAAATCTTTCGACATGAATCATCTGAGTACAAACGGCAGCTCTGCCAGTACCATGCTCTTTTACACTTTGTGCACGCGGTACTACCGCCATTTGTAAGTGTGCATAACACCATCTCGTAACTATTTTCTCCTCGTTGTAGGTTCTTGACTACTAGCGAACCATGACGTGCAGAAGACCTGAGCTAAAAATTCCCGAGCCCTGCTGTGACGGCTCGTAAGTACAGGGCGTCTCAAAACGTACGCTACAACTTCAATGCGTTATAGCACCCATACTAATTAAGATATTCACATCTTAGTTATACTTATTGAGCCAGATCGCTGGTCGATCATCAGCGGTCGGCTTGTTATCTTTGGCGCGTCCCCGGGCATGAGCATCTTTGCGTTTTCGGCTGGGGCGCGCGGGACGGCGAAAGGCAGTCGGTTTGGGGCGGCCGCGGCCGGTGAGACTGGCGGAGTTGTGGCTCGGGCGTAAGCCCATGTGTGATGTCTGTTATGCTGGGGCTGTTTGCTAATCGTGAAACTCCTGCGGCGGTTACTGGTTGCCTGGAAGGCATTTCGTATAAACTGTGCCGAGCCTCGCAGTGAGAGGGGAGTCCGGAGTTGGTGTTGGCCTAGATGTTTGTGCAAATTGAGGTGCCTGTGTGAGAAGCACAGCGTGGGCCTGTCGGTTGCTTCGTCCTTCTGGCAGCCACCGCAAGCGGATGTTCGGCCGGAATGTCTACAGTTTGTGGTGAGCATAGTGTGAGCAAGTTCTCGTAGGATGTGCTCCCAGCCTGACTCTTAGCCTGTGTTATTTGTGGGTGCCGACCCCTTGTCTGTTACTGCTTCCGCGTGTCCTGTAAGATTTCACAGCAAAACTGTGTTTTTGTGGCATTCTGTGTTTCTGGCGCAGCCTCCGACTAGAAAGGGGAAAGATTTGGAATTCCTTAATGCTGTAATTTAAACATATAAAAAAATTGTTCTTTCAGAATAAGCACCTGCTTCTTGGGGACACTGCAGTTCAAACAGGAGTGACATAATGTTAATGAGTATTTGTTAATCGTCAAAAGATGTGTCTTTAATGTCTTGCTGTTTTCTGGGGCACGCAGCTGTGTTATTGAACTCATTTTGAAGTGTTCTGTCGGGTGAATGACTGCTCCCCACTTCAGTGTATTCTTTTGAGTAGTATTAAAGGTTTTTTGAATATTGGTCAGTGGGGTGTATTGCTTTAATTTTGTTTTCCTCTTTCTTTTGAATTACGGTGAATTGTTTAGTTTACCTGGTTATTGGCCTAACTCGCGCTTCACGCACTAAATCAGCTGATATTGAAATTGTTTTTATTATTCCTGTTTAATGTCAGACAGATTCAAATGTAACTTCATCTATGTTATTTGAAATAAATGTGTTGGACTGACCTTAATGAATTATGTGCAATCGAAGTAAGGGACCCAGTCCTTCATTAGTGCTTAACAGTGGTGTGTGGTTCAGGTTGTGAGCCCCGTGCTCGGACCACTTATGTGACAGAAAAACTCACAAAGTTTTGTTTGTGTGTGTTCCAGGTTGTTGTGAGTGAAAAACACACACACACACAAAATACCCCTACCAACCACACTTCCTCCATACCTACCCCAACACCTCCATCCACTCTTGCCCTCTACAGCCTCCACGATGCCCTTGGCAAGCCCTGTAACCAGTTGGCAACACCATGTGCAGTGTGCAAGAGAATATGTTATATGTAGTAGAATGTTTGAAGTGACCTACCAATTCGAATCATTTAGTTCATTTAGTATCTGTAGAAGAACACGTGGACACATGAAGAGGACAAAAAAATGAAAGTTATAAATAACGATCATATACAATATCTGCAAATAGTTTGACAATAGGAATGTGCTGCCAAGAAAAATACTGATTATCAACATCATCTTGAACAGCCACAGGGAGAGTCTGTTTTGAAAATAAGCCTCGCCATCTAATCCTGTCTTCCTACCATCTTTCTGTTTTGACTCTGGTCCAATCCTTGTCTCCTTTTTCAGCACTCTCCTCCATACCTTTCAGCCATCTAACGGTTCAAGATAAGACTCGGTGCGTGGAATGGTTTATTGAGGCTAAATCGGACCCGTAGGTTTAAAGGAATTTCCAAACACGCTATAATAAGCAACCACCATCGCTGACATCAATACGCCTGCGGCACAAGAATTTTATGCATACAGGAAGCGTTAATGCGAAGCATCATACCGGACGACCTGGAACAAGTGACACTGACACAGAACGGATACAGTTGGCTTCACCGCAGAAATCTGTTCATAGGGCGTCGCGGAAAGTGCAAATCACACGCTCAGACTGAGCGAGATGTTCTATACCAGGTATTTCCAACTCGCTGAATTGGCAGAGGTGGTCCAATTCTCTGACCTGCTAGATCGCCTGACATTACACCGACGCATCCTGTCTATGGGGCAGGTTGTACCAAACATCCGTCAACCACATCGATCATTTAAAGTATGAAACCGTTGCTACCACTGGCACAGTTGATACGGACATATTGCGCCGAGTGTGGGTCGAGTTTGAATACAGACTGGATGTTCTGCAAGCCAACAAAGGTGTACATATTGAAACTGGTTGAATGGCATAAAAGCTTTGTTGAGATAGTGTGCCATATAAGCCAAACGTGGCGTGAATATCTTAATTATTCTAGATGCTTAACACATTACAGTTGTAGTCTCCGGTTTGAGACACCCTGTTCTTTCACCGGCTCCCCATCCTTTTCAGTCTCAGCCGTTCTACACTACATTGAAAACTGGGCCATTTTTCAAAACATTCAATAACCGAACTTACAACTCACAAACGAAAAGAAACGTCTTGCAGCGTCGGCCACTTTGCAGCCTAATAGCAGTTTTGTTATAACAAACTTTTTTAATAATCTTAATAATAATAATAATAATGCGTTCAACACATTACGTAAACAATAGAAACATCACTTGTTAGTGTTTTTTCTTAACTGAGATTACCGCAAATAAGAGAAGAGTATTTTTCACCAGACGCGTTTCGCTATTATTTATAAAGCTTCTTCTGTGGTTATTCTGGAAATACGAATACAAAAGATGTCTATACATTTTGGTATTCTTTCGTTAAAAACGTTATTTCCTTGTAAAATTCGTACAATTCACTTGCGGCGTTTGTCTCTTATTTATGCGTGATGTCCCAGGAGGAACGGTCAATATTCAGCGATATGACAGTAACGTTTATTCGAACAAAAAAAAAAAAAGTTCATTAAACGTGGGCTCTAAAATGAATACCTTAAAGAGCTATGAGCATTGCTTGCCGGTGTGACCGAGCGGTTCTAGGCGCTTCAGTCTAGAACCGCGCGACCGCTACGGTCGCAGGTTCGAATCCTGCCTCGGGCATGGATATGTGTGAAGTCCTTAGGTTAGTTAGGTTTAAGTAGTTCTAAGTTCTAGGAAACTGATGACCTCAGATGTTAAGCCCCATAGTGCTCAGAGCCATATCAACCATTTTTAGATTAGATTAGATTTACTTTCATTCCAATTGATCCGTAGTGAGGAGGTCCTGCAGGATGTAGAACATGTCAGAAAAACAACAATACATGATGTAGTGGACTGTTAAGGCAGCCAGTCCACAGTGAAGTAGCCGAAAGGGCACGCGTCAACTCACGCCGTCTGGCGTTAAGTCTGGAACAGGATTGGTAATGAATGTGATAAAGAAAAGAACGTAGCTACTAGAACACTTAACTTTTATATTGTCCTTTGGTATACAGCATTCTGGATGATACAAGTGAGACTCTATCTTGAGGTACATGCAACGTTACAAATGGTTAATGGCGCCTTGCTAGGTCGTAGCCATTAACTTAGCTGAAGGCTATTCTAACTGTCTCTCGGCAAATGAGAGAAAGGCTTCGTCAGTGTAGTCGCTAGCAAAGTCGTCGTACAACTGGGGCGAGTGCTAGTACGTCTCTCGAGACCTGCCTTGTGGTGGCGCTCGGTCTGCGATCCTGACAGTGGCGACACGCGGGTCCGACATGTACTAATGGACCGCGGCCGATTTAAGCTACCACCTAGCAAGTGTGGTGTCTGGCGGTGACACCACACATGACAAATATTTACAACTAAAACAAATAAGTTAATGTACCATTCCACAGGTCCCAAGTGGAATGATCGTCATGTTTTAATGAACACTATATGAAAGAGTCATTTTACAAGTAAGAATCAACTGAATTTAAAATAAAAAGTTTATTTATTTATTTATAAGGTAATAAAAGTGTAATACAACTACTATAACACTTATTTACAGTGAACACATTACTGCACTTAAATGGTGCAGAAGTTAGATTGTACTTATATATATACAGTGAACATAATACTGCACTGAAATTGTGCAGAAGTTGTATACAGGGTGCTACAAAAAGGTACGGCCAAACTTTCAGGAAACATTCCTCACACACAAATAAATAAAAGATGTTATGTGGACATGTGTCCGGAAACGCTTACTTTCCATGGTAAAGCTCATTTTATTATTTCTCTTCAAATCACATTAATCATGGAATGGAAACACACAGCAACAGAACGTACCAGCGTGACTTCAAACACTTTGTTACAGGAAATGTTCAAAATGTCCTCCGTTAGCCAGGATACATGCATCCACCCTCTGTTCCATGGAATCCCTGATACGCTGATGCAGCCTTGGAGAATGGCGTATTGTATCACAGCCGTCCACAATACGGGCACGAAGAGTCTCTACATTTGGTACCGGGGTTGCGTAGACAAGAGCTTTCAAATGCCCCCATAAATGAAAGTCAAGAGGGTTGAGGTCAGGAGAGCGTGGAGGCCATGGAATTGGTCCGCCTCCACCAATCCACCGGTCACCGAATCTGTTGTTGAGAAGCGTTGTTGTACAGCAGCAACTTCTCCGACGCTGACATTAGGGTTATCGTCAACTGCACGAAGAATTGCCTCGTCCATTGCAGGTGTCCTCGTCGTTCTAGGTCTTCCCCAGTCGCGAGTCATAGGCTGAAATGTTCCGTGCTCCCTAAGACGCCGATCAGTTCCTTCGAACGTCTTCCTGTCGGGACACCTTCGTTCTGGAAATCTGTCTCGATACAAACGTACCGCGCCACGGCTATTGCCCCGTGCTAATCCATACATCAAATGGGCATCTGCCAACTCCGCATTTGTAAACATTGCACTGACTGCAAAACCACGTTCGTGATGAACACTAACCTGTTGATGCTACGTACTGATGTGCTTGATGCTAGTACTGTAGAGCAATGAGTCGCATGTCAACACAAGCACCGAAGTCAACATTACCTTCCTTCAATTGGGCCAACTAGCGGTGAATCGAGGAAGTACAGTACATACTGACGAAACTAAAATGAGCTCTAACATGGAAATTAAGCGTTTCCGGGCACATGTCCACATAACATCTTTTCTTTATTTGTGTGTGAGGAATGTTTCCTGAAAGTTTGGCCGTACCTTTTCGTAACACCCTATATACATACAAATCAGTTGGTTTTACTGAGAAATTCATCAATGGAGTAGAAGGAGTTGGTCACCAATAAATCCTTTAGGCTTCTCTCAAACTGAATTTCATTGGTTGTCAAGCTACGAACGTTTCCTTATCCTCGATTTTATGAAAGAAATCTCTTCTACCGCAAGCTCTTTGCTTTCCTTATTTCCGGAGGAGGTAGTATGGAACAAAACAAGAAATAAATGTCTAAGAAACATGGTCTCTAAAATGCATACCTTAAGAGCTGTGTGCACTTGTTCAGTAAGAGATTTGTTTCACGGTAGCGAAGATGAGGAAGTGCTCAGAGCTCTTAGAGCATGCATTATAAGGCCCTTGTTTAATGGACATATTTTTCTTGTTTACGCCCATAATAACTACCGAAATACGGAAAGCAAAGAGCTTGCAACAGAAGAGATGTGCTTCACAGTAACGAAGATGAACAAGTGTTCATAGTTCTTAAGTGTGCATTTTAGAGCTCATGTTTCCTGGATATATCTTCTTATTTTGCTGTAAGGCACCTGCCCTCAAATTCTGTAAAGGGAATTTACACTGAAGAGCGAAAGAAACTGATTCACTTGCCTAATATCGGGAAGGGCCCCCCACGAGCACGAAGAAGTGCCGCAACATAACGTGGCATGGACTCGACTAATATCTGAAGTAGTGCTGGAGAGAACAGACGCTATTAATTCTGCAGGGTTCTCCATAAATCCGTAAGAGTATGAGAGGGTGGAGATCTCTTCTGAACAGCACTGCAAGACATCCAGTTATGCTCAATAATGCTCATGTCTGGGGAGTTTGGTGGACAACGACAGTGTTTAAGCTCGGAAGAGTGTTCCTGGAGCCACTCTGTAGCAATTCTGGACGAGTGGGGTGTCGCATTGTCCTGCTGGAATTGTCTGTCAGAATGCAAAACCGGCATGAATGGATGCAGATGATCATACAAGATGCTTATGCACGTTTCACCTGTCAGAGTCATATCTACACATATCAGGGGTCCCGTATTACTCCAACTGCACACCTCCCGTACCATTACAGAGCCTTCACCAGCTTGAACAGTCCTCTGTTGACATGCAGGATCCATGGATTCATGAGGTTGACTCCATATCCGTACATGTCAATCTGCTCGATACAATCTGAAACAAGACTCGTCCGACCAGGCAACATGTTTCCAGTCATCTACAGTCCAATGTCGGTGTTGACGGGCCCAGGCGAGGCGTAAAGCTTAGTGTAGTGCAGTCATCAAGGGTAAACGAGTGTTCCTTCGGCTCCGAAAGCCCATATCGATGATGTTTCGTTGAATGGATCGCACGCCGACACTGGTTGATGGCCCAGCATTGAAATGTGCAGCAATTTGCGGAAGGGTTGCACTTCTGTCACACTGAACGATTCTCTTCAGTCATCGTTGGTCCCGTTCTTACAGGGTCTTTTTTCCGCCGCAGCGATGTCGGAGATTTGATGTTTTACGGATTCCTGATTTTCATGGTACACTCTTGAAATGGTCGTACGGTAAAATCCCCACTTCATCGCTACCTCGGAAATTCTGTGTCCCACGGCTCAAACGCCGACTACAACACCACGTTCAAATTCACTTAAATCGTGATAACGTGCCACTGTAGCAGCAGTAACCGATCTAACAACTGCGCAAGACACTTGTTGTCTTGTGCAGGAGTTTCCGACCGCAGCGCCGTATTCTGGCTGTTTACATATCTCTGTATTTGAATATGCTTGCCTATACCACTTTCTTTGGTGCTTCTGTGTAGTTACACTCTGTGTATGATCAATCATCTGTCACAGGAAGTGCTGATAGTGGATGTATAAAAGACCATGACTACTCATTTTGCTTCGTATATGAAGAAAGTGCAGCTTGCAGGAAAAAAATTGAGTCTCTTCACTGAGTAATAGTCTGAGATTTTGTCTATCATTCCGCAATACGATAACAAATGTCTTGTGATCGTAGTAGAGTACATAGATGTATGGAAGATTTGGGGAAACTTTGTCTTCAGTGCTGGAGAAATGTCATAGATGACAAATGTGGACGAAATTTTATGGAAAATATAATCTTTTTTTAAAAAATTATCGCTTTCCCTTCCAAAGAATCCATTTACATCATATACAGTGGCTGGCAGCGAAGCAAGTGAACCCTAAAGCCCATAACGTCTGTGTTTAATTAACTTGAGTGGTAATATCCCAATGTCTTCGCAATGGCTGTACGAGATGAGGTTATTGTGACAGGTCGGTGACACCTTGGAGACAGTGAGATTTTGAGGGGTGGACGGGAGCAGTGGAATTTCGCGGGGTGGGTGCGTAGTTGCACTTAGCTGTGTGTAGGTACTGCGCTATTTGCTGTGTGAAATTTCACTTAAATCGGTTGAAATTAAAGAAAAAACCCTTTGCCTTTCAGCTTCGATGCCGTTTTAACTTAGAACATGTACCAACTTGTTTGAAATTATTTAAACATTAAATGTTATGAAAAAAATGATGAATTAGAAAATCAAACATGACGGGGTTTGAACTCAGAACCATTTGACGCCAAAGCATAGGACAAATGGTTGTATATGCAAAAGGAGAGGTTATACTTAGCAAACTGCGCTATTTGCATTGCGAAATTTACTGAAACTGGTTGTAATGTAAGAAAACTGAACTTAACAGAACTGGAACACAGAGCGTTGTGGCTACAGGGCTGTTAGCAAATCGGCGCAATTTGTAAGTGGGAGGTTGCACTGGTTATGTAGGTATTTCCATCGAAAAATTTCATTTGAATCAGTAGAAATTCAACAAAATGAAATATGACGGGGATTGAACAAAGAACCTTCTCACGCCAAAGAAGTTTAAGAATTGGGCAACTTTGTGACGTCACATAACCTTGGACTATCTTAGTTCACTTGGGCTGTTTATGGCTTTGGATCGCGTCATGACCGTTCATGACCTACGACTACTGCCTAACAGTGAAAGGGTAGGGAAGATAGGGTGTGAGCTTGAACTGTGTCACAAATCTCAGTTACCCCAAATCTCAGTTACCACATGCAATGACTTGTTCACGTTCGAAGTCACAGCTTTCCTGACCACGTCTTTCTACTGTTACTGCATCTCTGTTAATAACACAATACTCCCTGTCTCCTTTTGTATTGGCGGGTCTGTCTCTCGTGACATCTAGTGGTCAATTTCGCATTACTTAAAGCTGTCTGGATACTTTTGATCACTGGATGTATTTATCTTTTTCTAAATATTTCCGACTCTCTTCTGAAGGGAGAGTAAATATGTATTGTATTCTGTTAAGCACCAATTTCGCAGTACTGAGCTGAGTTATATTTGGTTGTGTACGCACCATCTGCAGCATGAATACTGACCGTTATATGAGTAGAGGGGGAAGGGAGTGAGACAGGGTTGTAGCCTATCCTCAATATTAGTCTGTAGTGTCGGCAGACTTGCCAACACTACGCACACTAATTGAAAGAGGCGGCCAAGATGCACGCGCTAACTCACGAAGGATGGAGTGAGGTCTGAAACAGGAGACATAATGAATGTGATAAAGAAAATACGTATCTTTGGAATATACTTAACTTTTAATACATCCTTGTATACATCGTTCTTGATGAGACATCTGGAGATTGTGGGGATACAAGTGACTCTTTATATACAAGCTATTTAAGGCTAATGGCGCCTTGCTAAGTCGTAGCCATTAACTTAGCTGAAGGCTATTCTAACTGTCTCTCGGCAAATGAGAGAAATGGCTTCGTCCGTATAGTCGCTAGCAACGTCGTCGTACAACTGGGGCGAGTTCTCGTACGTCTCTCGAGACCTGCCATGTGGTGGCGCTCGGTCTGCGATCACACAGTGGCGACACGCGGGTCCGACATGTACTAATGGACCGCGGCCGATTTAAGCTACCACCTAGCAAGTGTGGTGTCTGGCAGTGACACCACATAGTCAATCTGTATACTGAGCAAGAAACAAAAGAAAAATTCGGAGTACGAATTAAAATCCATGGAGAAGAAATAAAAACTTTGAGGTTCGCCGATGACATTGTAATTCTGTCAGGGGCAGCAAAGGACCTGGAAGATCAGCTGAACGGAATGGACAGTGTCTTGAAAGGAGGATATAAGATGAAGATCAATAAAAGCAAAACGAGGATAGTGGAATGTAGTCGAATTAAATCGGGTGATGCTGAGGGTATTAGATTAGGAAATGGACCGCTTAAAGTAGTAAAGGAGTTTTGCTATTTGGGGAGCAAAATAACTGATGATGGTCGAAACAGAGAGGATATAAAATGTAGACTGCCAATGGCAAGGAAACCGTTTCTGAAGAAGAGAATTTGTTAACGTCGAGTATAGATTTAAGTGTCAGGAAGTCTTTTCTGAAAGTATTTGTATGGAGTGTAGCCATGTATGGAAGTGATACGTGGACGATAAATAGTTTGGACAAGAAGAGAATAGAAGCTTTCGAAATGTGGTGCTACAGAAGAATGATGAAGATTAGATGGATAGATCACGTAACTAATGAGGAGGTATTGAATAGAATTGGGGAGAAGAGGAGTTTGTGGCACAACTTGACTAGAAGAAGGGATCGATTGGTAGGACATGTTTTGAGGCATCAAGGGATCACAAATTTAGCATTGGAGGGCAGCGTGGAGGGTGAAAATCGTAGAGGGAGACCAAGAGATGAATACACTAAGCAGATTCAGAAGGATGTAGGCTGCAGTAGGTACTGGGAGATGAAGAAGGTTGCACAGGATAGAGTAGCATGGAGAGCTGCATGAAACCAGTCTCTGGACTGAAGACCACAACAACATATGAGTAACACCTGTGCAGCTCTAATGTAGGCGTTTTATCCTTTGTGTCGGTCCAGAGAAGCAGCTGGACAGGTGCCTCCGCAGTGTTTGTTTCGGTGCGTTGCGTAATTAACGAGTATGGCTCTATTACATTAACAGTGGCGCGTTACGCGAGTCTTGTTTGGCGAGTACAGCCTTAGTACCGCAGCAGCAGCAGCAGCTCTATAGGCACGGCGTTTCGTATACTGTAGTAAATGGTTAATGAATAAATGATTGGTGGAGTCCCAGAGAGTAATCTTGGTACTTGCACAACAGGTGATAACAGGGTAGTGGGGGAGGGGGAGTGAACCGAGGATCTGTGTTTCTCGATGAACTGCACGTTGTTCCGAAGTGCAAGCTACACTCCTGGAAATGGAAAAAAGAACACATTGACACCGGTGTGTCAGACCCACCATACTTGCTCCGGACACTGCGAGAGGGCTGTACAAGCAATGATCACACGCACGGCACAGCGGACACACCAGGAACCGCGGTGTTGGCCGTCGAATGGCGCTAGCTGCGCAGCATTTGTGCACCGCCGCCGTCAGTGTCAGCCAGTTTGCCGTGGCATACGGAGCTCCATCGCAGTCTTTAACACTGGTAGCATGCCGCGACAGCGTGCACGTGAACCGTATGTGCAGTTGACGGACTTTGAGCGAGGGCGTATAGTGGGCATGCGGGAGGCCGGGTGGACGTACCGCCGAATTGCTCAACACGTGGGGCGTGAGGTCTCCACAGTACATCGATGTTGTCGCCAGTGGTCGGCGGAAGGTGCACGTGCCCGTCGACCTGGGACCGGACCGCAGCGACGCACGGATGCACGCCAAGACCGTAGGATCCTACGCAGTGCCGTAGGGGACCGCACCGCCACTTCCCAGCAAATTAGGGACACTGTTGCTCCTGGGGTATCGGCGAGGACCATTCGCAACCGTCTCCATGAAGCTGGGCTACGGTCCCGCACACCGTTAGGCCGTCTTCCGCTCACGCCCCAACATCGTGCAGCCCGCCTCCAGTGGTGTCGCGACAGGCGTGAATGGAGGGACAAATGGAGACGTGTCGTCTTCAGCGATGAGAGTCGCTTCTGCCTTGGTGCCAATGATGGTCGTATGCGTGTTTGGCGCCGTGCAGGTGAGCGCCACAATCAGGACTGCATACGACCGAGGCACACAGGGCCAACACCCGGCATCATGGTGTGGGGAGCGATCTCCTACACTGGCCGTACACCACTGGTGATCGTCGAGGGGACACTGAATAGTGCACGGTACATCCAAACCGTCATCGAACCCATTGTTCTACCATTCCTAGACCGGCAAGGGAACTTGCTGTTCCAACAGGACAATGCACGTCCGCATGTATCCCGTGCCACCCAACGTGCTCTAGAAGGTGTAAGTCAACTACCCTGGCCAGCAAGATCTCCGGTTCTGTCCCCCATTGAGCATGTTTGGGACTGGATGAAGTGTCGTCTCACGCGGTCTGCACGTCCAGCACGAACGCTGGTCCAACTGAGGCGCCAGGTGGAAATGGCATGGCAAGCCGTTCCACAGGACTACATCCAGCATCTCTACGATCGTCTCCATGGGAGAATAGCAGCCTGCATTGCTGCGAAAGGTGGATATACACTGTACTAGTGCCGACATTGTGCATGCTCTGTTGCCTGTGTCTATGTGCCTGTGGTTCTGTCAGTGTGATCATGTGATGTATCTGACCCCAGGAATGTGTCAATAAAGTTTCCCCTTCCTGGGACAATGAATTCACGGTGTTCTTATTTCAATTTCCAGGAGTGTATAATACGTGCACGAAATTTGTATGGCGATACGTTTCAAGCTATAGATTTTAGGGGAGATGGCGTAATAGAAACCTCAAGTGTGCAAAAAAGATCTTGATATGATTTTAAAACGATACAACATTTAGCAACTTCCTTCAGGCATTTAGATATGCAAACCTGCGTTTTACTAAATGACGTATTCTGTGACTACAATATCGGTGAGCTTCAACTGGAATGAGCCAACTCATCTAGATACCCATGAGTAGCAGTTTGGTGGGATATGAAGTTGAGTGACCAATCGTGGGTAAAACAGATGGCAGACCACCAACAAGCTTATTATATTACCATGGACAATGTAAGAGGATGTGTTTAGTGTAGTCACTCACAGATATTTACAGATTATGTAAATGCACTGTATTTAATCTATCTTATCAAACAACTCAGAAAATTAGAAGGAAAGTTATGGCGTTGTCAACACTGCATGCTGTATGGAATCGATATTTAATAGAAACACTGCCTAAATTTAGGTTTGCCGGTCGGTGTGGCCGTGCGGTTCTAGGCGCTTGAGTCTGGAACCGCGTGACCGTTACGGTCGCAGATTCGAATCTTGCCTCGGGCACGGATGTGTGTGATGTCCTTAGGTTAGTTAGGCTTAAGTAGTTCTAAGTTCTAGGGGACTGCTGACCTCAGATGTTAAGTCCCATAGTGCTCAGAGCTATTTGAACCATTTTGAAATTTAGGTTTTAAGTTGATGTTATCTCTGGAGACAGTCCGTTGTAGAAATTGTTCATATAGTCAAACATTTTTCTTTTGTGACTGTGAGTAGGTAACTGTCATTATATCACAGGCCAGATAAGAAGAACGCTTCACCATCAGACTATTTTTTGGAGTATGCCCCGCCTGCAGCTCTCAGGTTATCTATACAGAGACGAGGTCGCGTTCTGACCAAAGCTCGAGGTACACGTAATTCGTCGATAACCACGCCGCTGAGTGTCAATACACCACAAAAAATACACACTTAATTGTTAGCTATGATGAGAAGAATATTTCGATTTCCAGCAATTTACGATCATTTCCAGGCTGCCTTTACTGTTTGCAAACAGTACGATGTTTTCAGTTTCAGTACAATACCTGCACAAACACACACTTTCCAATGGAACATGTGATTTCTACACGCCCTACAGTTTTATTATTTCTGTTTATTTGTCCATTTCCTGGCAAAATAAGATTATATCTAAAGTTTTTATTAGGCCACTATGGTCTGTATAGGTGCAAAGAATAGGCAATACAAACAAAAATCAAGCATGAAGTCTTTATTAATTTCACTGATATTTTAACAACTCTAAAGAAACAAAGGTTATTAGTCCAAACTCCTGGTCGTACGACAATAAAACTCTCTAGAATGTTAGCGATTGTACACTACTGGCCATTAAAATTGCTACACCAAGAAGAAATGCAGATGATAAACGGGTATTCATTGGACACATATATTATACTAGAACTGACATGTGATTACATTTTCACGCAGTTTGGGTGCATAGATCCTGAGAAATCAGTACCCAGAACAACCACCTTGTGGCCGTAATAACGGCCTTGATACGCCTGGGCATTGAGTCAAACAGATCTTGGATGGCGTGTACAGGTACAGCTGCCCATGCAGCTTCAACACGATACCACAGTTCATCAAGAGTAGTGACTGGCGTATTGTGACGAGCCTGTTGCTCGGCCACCCTTGACCAGACGTTTTCAATTGGTGAGAGATCTGGAGAATGTGCTGGCCAGGGCAGCAGTCGAACATTTTCTGTATCCAGAATGGCCTGTACAGGACCAGCAACATGCAGTTGTGAATTATCCTGCTGAAATGTAGGGTTTCGCAGGGATCGAATGAAGGGTAGAGCCACGGGTCGTAACACATCTGAAATATAACGTCCACTGTTCAAAGTGCCGTCAACGCGAACAAGAGGTGACCGAGACGTGTAACCAATGGCACCCCATACCATCACGCCGGGTGATACGCCAGTATGGCGATGACGAATACACGCTTGCAATGTGCGTTCAACGCGATGTCGCCAAACACGGATGCGACCATCATGATACTGTAAACAGAACCTGGATTCATCCGAAAAAATGTCGTTTTGCCATTCGTGCACCCAGGTTCGTCGTCGATTACACCATCGCAGGCTCTCCTGTCTGTGATGCACCGTCAAGGGTAACTGCAGCCACGGTCTCCGAGCTGATAGTCCACGCTGCTGCAAACGTCATCAAACTGTTCGTGCAGATGGTTGTCGTCTTGCAGACGTCCCCATCTGTTGACTCAGGGATCGAGACGTGGCTGCACGATCCGTTACAGGCATGCGGATAAGATGCCTGTCATCTCGACTGCTAGTGATACGAGGTCGTTGGGATCCAGCACGGCGTTCCGTATTACCCTCCTGAACCCACCGATTCCATATTCTGTTAACAGTCATTGGATCTCGGCCAACGCGAACAGCAATGTCGCTATACGATAATGTGCAATCTCGATAGGCTACATTCGGACCTTTATCAAAGTCGGAAACGTGATGGTAGGCATCTCTCCTCCTTACACGAGGCATCACAACAACATTTCGCCAGGCAACGCCGGTGAACTGCTGTTTGTGTATGAGAAATCGGTTGGAAACTTTCCTCATGTCAGAACGCTGTAGGTGTCGTCACCGGCGCCAACCTTGTGTGAATGCTCTGAAAAGCTAATCATTTGGATATCACAGCATCTTCTTCCTGTCGGTTAAATTTCGCGTCTGTAGCACGTCATGTTCGTGGTGTAGCAATTTTATGGACAGTAGTGTAATTTTAAATTGTACCCCACTTATGCGGTCTGCGATATTTTAATAAATACAAGGGACATTCAATAAGTAATGCCACACATTTTTTTTCTGAAAGCTGGTTGGTTTTATTCAGGATCCCAGTAAACTATGTTATTCCCCACTGTCGTGGGTAAAAAACCCCATTTTTCAACACAATCTCCGTTCAATATGACGGCCTTACGCCACCTTACTGGAAGGGCCTGTGTGCTCGCCTGGTACCCCTCCACTGGTCGACGTCGGATCCAACGTCCTGCTGCATCGTCATCGTCTAGGTACCGCTTCCCGCGGAGTGCATCCTCCAGTGGGCCAAACAGATGGAAGCCGAAAGGTGTGTCACTCGGACTGTAGAGTGGATGAGGAAGAACAGCCCAAAAAAGTTTTCTGTCCTCTCGGGTGCGCGGATTTGTGTGAGACCTTGGGTTGTTATGGTCTCCGCAGAAATTCTACGAGCGTCAATGAATATCAGCGATGTTCCGGTTTTCCGCCGAAAGAAACTGAGTGACAGCTCTCTGCTTAGAACTCACCAGAGTTGCAGACGCCATTTTGAAGGCTAGCTATAGCACCACCACGTGTGGGAACTCCACGAAACTGAAGGGGATGAAACGGGAACATTCCACGACGTCTCACAACAAATCTCGCATTCTTTCGACCGAAACTGGCCGGAGAAAGAAATGTGTTGCATTGCTTATTGAACGATCCTCGTGTATATTATTTACCTGTTGAAGATAACGACTTATCAGCAATGATAACAACAAAACATCGTTATGCAGTTAGAAGAGGTTGTTAAATACCGAAAGAATAGCGTATAGGCAGACATATAATAACAAACCATCGTTATGCAGTTACAAGAGGCTGTTAAATACCGGAAGAATAGCGTATAGGCAGGCATCAAAATGTTTACAATTCTGCGAAAACTTCGGAGCTGCTTCGTGACTACCAAGAGTTACGACGCAGAATATCAATGGTGGAGTAAGAACTAACGTTACGGTTGTCTCGTTAATTCTGCACTTACTGAAGAAAACAAGCTACACAGTCGAAAGACCTCTGACTAGCCTTCCGTAAAGACTACTGTAGAGGAGAAAAAGAACAAGACTGCTGTATTCTGCGACTCGCGACTGTTAACGCAGTGATTTGTGGATGGGTGGTTGGTTAGGGTTCCAGTTATAAATAGACCATTAGAAACGAAGATCTTGCAAATTTTTAGGGATTAAGGGCCCTACACATACCAATTTATCGGTCGATCGACCGACTGACCAATTTCGTGGCAGCGTACAAATTGCCCAACCGATTGCACTCAACGAGTACAGCGCCGCCCTGTACATATCGCTGATGGTGAAATTATTAATTTCCGTTCGTTGGGAGTATGTTCTACTGTTGTTTAACAGACACAAAATTGGGATTTTGCCTTGACTATTTTAGAGCAAACAAACCGAAAAAAGCCGAGAGAAAGCTATGGGCAAAGAAATAGCTAACCTAAAGGAAAAAATTCACTCATGTCCTGTACTTAAAGACCCAGGAGAAATATCTAAGAATGGACGAAATATATTTTTCTCAGGTATTGAAAATCATCAAACTATATTTAGAGACAGAGATTATAGTCACGAGAGAATCTGTAAGCTGCGAGGCTGTTAGCTACTTTACGGTTTCCAGCAACTGGCCGAAGCTACGAGGGCCCCAAATTCAGTGCAGCTGTATCCCCACAATCATTATTTAAAATGATTCCAAAAACTTGCAACGTGATTTATATAAGCCAAAAAACTAAAGTAAGTGATGTTCGTGTGAGCTTCATGAGTAACATGTATGTAGCGTAAAAGATGTCCCCCATCGGCTTTGGTAACACGTTTCAAATTAGAAGAAGAAAGATTAAAAATTGTGGTGGCGTATATCATGTAATAGACACAGTCACTAATGCATAGGAAATTAATCATTTAATTACAATTAGAACAGTAAAATAAAGACCTATTGTTTGGTCTTCGTAACAGAAGGTGTGGCCTTAGACTGTATGTTTTTAATACATCTAATAAGGACATTTTATAAATAACAGTCCGTTGATGTCAATATTTCGGTTTTATTCCCGATCTGTATCGGAAATTGAATCTAACATGTAAGTTGTCTGTATCTCGTTTGTATATTTCATTTACGATTAATCTAATATGCCTATATTTAGATTTTTAGATTTCATTTACGATAAATATCGGGAATAAAACCTAAAAACAGGAAAACAGATAGTTGACGGACTTTTATTTACAAAAAATAAAGGGCGAGGCAGAATATCACCGACAGACTGATCGGAAACATTTCTGAGTGTTTTGGTATAAGAGGTCTGTGGTCTCCTCTGGCTCGTTACAGAGTAATGATGTAATTATGGTTTATTCGACCTGCAATCTTTCTCAAACGATTTTACAGAGATTATTTGGTAAAATGTTGCATTTTTGCCTAATAATCAGGTTCATTATGATGTGCCCATCATTTCGTTAATGGTCATAGTTATTGTGATATTTGCCGGCCGCTGCGGCCGAGCGTTTCTAGGCGCTTCAGTCTGCAACCGCACTGCTGCTATGGTCGCAGGTTCGAATCCTGCCTTGGGCATGGATGTGTGTGATGTCCTTGGGTTAGTTAGGTTTAAGTAGTTCTAAATCTAGGGGACTCATGACCTCAGATGTAAAGTCCCATAGTGCTCAGAGCCATTTGAACCATTTTGATGTTTACTCGGAAGTAAGACACTGCACGAAATTCGAAAAAGTTTGCAACGAAAAATAGGGGTCGCTATGAATTTGCGTTTGGTGCATATTACATAATATGTTTCTCCATATGAAATTTAGCTGTCATATTGAATTTTTCTTTAGACTTGGTGGAGGTCTCTATCTGTCTCGAAAAAATCAATCTGACATAGCACAGCCGCGCGCGGGGTAGCCGCACGGTCTAGGCGCCTTGTCACAGTCTGCGAGGCTACCTCGGTCGGAGGTTAGAGTCTTCCCTCGGGCAGGGGTGGGTGTGTGTGTTGTACTTAGCGTAAGTTAGTGTAAGTTAATTAAGTAGTGTGTAAGCTCAGGGACTGATGACCTCAGCAGTTTGATCCCATAGGACTTCACACACGCATTGACATAGCACACTCATTTGCGATCGCACTGTATCAGCAGTAAAGCCAGAGTGAAATATCCACAACATTCCTCATATTTCGTTAACGGTTTGAGATATCGAAATTTGAACATGGCAACAAGGTAAATGTGTATGTTTTACTCAAAATTTCCCACTTGTGACACATGTCTGAAAGTACAAATGGTTAACAAACCAAGCGAAAATAAATCGCTGCATTTTCGGTGGAATTCTTTCTAAGTAGTAATCAAAGAAGAGGTGACAGATCTTTTTGAATGGTCACCATGCAAATGTGGGCATGAAGGCGCAAAATATGTGAGTGTAGGCTACAGTTCAGAGCGGCACTTCCCCTGCAGCGCTCGTTATTTCCCCGACAGCGCCTGCCCGCAGCCCCCACCACTGCCACCCTCCCCACACTGCCCTGCTGTCTGCGCATCTGCCGGTCACGGTATTCTGCGTGCACTGTACCTTACAACACTTCCCAGACTTTCGCTTCTAGACAGTACTACAGCAGAAGTTTTCCAATTTTATATATCCATTTCCTTATTTTATTTAGAAATTACAGCATTGGTTTCAGGTGTGTTCCAGTGTTATTCTGAAATTTCAAAATTTATACTGAAAATAGTAAGGTTTTTTCAAATGCGAAAAACTGTTGCAAGGTACAAAATGGTCATGAATATAGGAACAAATATTGTACTCAAATTTAACAGTTTTGCAAGGGAGAAAATAGTTTCAGCAACGCAGTTAACATTTTGTCTGTTACAGTCGACTACACGACAATAATACGTAAGTAAAATCAAATTAAGAAAGAAGCATTATTGAAAACCAGTTACAAGTTAAAAACTTTTTGAAATAGAAGCTATTGACAACTAATACAAATTTCCATTTCTAAGACAGGGAAAACTGTTAAGACTTTAAAGAAACTCAGTTCATTTCCAAATATCCTGTGTTGCGTGATAGACGACCTCCTTCCCTTTCAAAGTGGAAGGTGATGCGCTATGGACAAAGTATGGCTTCACGATCCACACTTTATACAACTCGTTTTGAAAATAAATGGAATTTTAGTCACCATAAACCTTGTAACTTAAGATTTAACAATATCCTCTAAACAGCTTTAATATATCATACAGGGCTCAAAGATGTAGACTTCGTAATACAGAGGGGTCCAGTAAAATGTAGACACTCTTTGATAGTTAATATATTTAGAACAAAATTACACATGGTTATTTTGCGAGTTAGGTTTCTCCATTGTTTCCTCAGCACATCTTGGCGCCCGATTTCCAGGAGATGACAGTGCAGCAATGAATGAAGCAAGATTGTCATTTGAGCAACGAAAGCTGTATTGAAGTGGTACTGGAAGTACGAAAACAACAATTTATCATATTCTGGATAAATTTGAAGCCAGTGGTACATGTGAAGCAAGTTTAAGTTATGCTTCGCGAGGATGAAGTTCTGCAGAGACGGTTATCTGGTCTGACGAGGCGCAGTTCAGACTGAACGGTACTGTAAAACGCCACAACTGCGTGTACTGGGCTCCTGAAAGTCTTCAGATTCAAGTGGACGGACGTATTAATCTACTGGGTGTTAATGTGTGGCCCATTCTTCTTTGAAGGTACCACAACTGGTGTGATATATCTTCATATGATGCAAACATCGATTTTACCTGCCATCTGAGAGGTGTTCGGAAATGAAAGATTTTACCTACCACAAGATGGGTCTCTGGCTCACTGCTACAGAGATGTCAGAACCTGCTTGGATGAAAATCTACCTCGACGATCGACTGGTCGAAGAGCAGCTGTTGAATACCCATCAAGGTCCTTTTGGCTTCTACCTACATGGAACCTTAGAAAAGGATGTTTATGAACAGAAGGCAGTTACACTGAACAAGCAACGAGAAACCATCAAGGCTTCCTCTGCGACTATCACTCCTGCAACAATGACAGCCGTAGTTTGGTCAACAGTTCAGCGGCATCGACGTTGTCTGGCTGCTTTGAACACATAAAATGACCTTCCCTCCGTGCAAGAATTGTAGCTATATGTCATTTTGTTTAATTAATATTGACTACCAAAGGCAGTCTACATTTTATGGACCGCTCTGTATTTACAAACGCTGAACCTCGTGACTCACAACAAAGAAAACAGTAGAAAAAAATAGTTCAAATGGCCCTGAGCACTATGGGACTTCATCTGAGGCCATCAGTCCCCTAGAACTTAGAACTACTTAAACCTAGGGACATCACACACATCCATGCCCGAGGCAGGATTCGAACCTGCGACCGTAGCGGTCACGCGGTTCCAGACTGAAGCGCCTAGAACCGCACGGCCACACTGGCCGCCAAAACAGTAGAAAATGCCGGAAACTTCTCATGGCAATTTCTGGTGAACATTCCTACGTGTACTACTAAAAGCCGTCACTAGTATCAAACACCGACCAGGAAATATCGTATGTTCCTAGAAACACTGTCTTCCAGGCACAACAGTCTCCTCTATACACAGAATTTTAGCGGCAGTGAGTACTCATGAAGGGGGACATCGCTGTATCGACTTCTTATGGAGTTGTGAGGCCACTTTCTACCCACAGAGGCACAGCGAGCTATTGGAACACCCGTCGACCAGAAGCCATTGGCAACCCGCACGCAACAAGACCGATTGTCAAATTTAAAACATAGATAAGATGACATCCCCAACAGCGATAGACATCTTTGTTACCTAATCCTTGTCAGCCACCTCTACTGTAGAAATATTATTTACTGAATTTAGCCGGCCAGAGTGGCCGAGCGGTTCTAGGCGCTTCAGTCAGGAACCGCGCGACCGCTACGGTCGCAGGTTCGAATCCTGCCTCGGGCATGGATGTGTGTGATGTCCTTAGGTTAGTTAGGTTTAAGTAGTTCTAAGTTCTATGGGACTGCTGACCTCAGATGTTAAGTCCCATAGTGCTCAGAGCCATTTTTACTGAATTTAGCTAACTGATAGTGTTGAAAGGTGGCTACACTGAGCCACAGTGCCAGAGATCGCGCTAGAGAATATTGTTCCGCCGCCTCCACTGGCAGTGATTCTTGAGATGTCATGGTAGGCAGTGCGTGTCGAGGACTCGTAGTAGTCTGTGATTATTGAGATGTCGTAGTGGGCAGTGCTTTGGGAGAACTCGTGGTAGTCAGTGCTGAGATGTCGTAGTGAGGAGTGTTTGTTGAGATGAGCTAGTAGGCAGTGCTTGCTGAGATGTGATACTGAAAAGTTCTTGTTGAGATGTGATAGTAGCGAGTCGGTGTGGAGAGATTGTAATGTCTAGAGTGCTTTTCATCAATATAAATTAAGGTAACAAACTACTTTTCTTTTCTTTCTCATTATTTCAATGTCCTGAATAATGCGTCATTACAGGTTCAGTCAACAAAGCATCTGGCTTGTGTTCTTGTATTAGAGTGTAATTCTGGTTTTCTTGAGTAATTATGGTATTTCTATTTTCTTTAATTAATTCAGTATAAATGATATTTAAAATTTCTTGTGTTATTGAAGAAGAACCGTGCCAGATGCGTACGTTGAGTCATACTTCCACACACAGAACAGTTACACTTGTGCTTTGGTTTCGTAGGTTTTATAGTTGGTGGGGACTTAATTAATTAATTGTGTTAATGAAAATTTCCATTTCATTCTTTGTTGTTGTTCTATGCAGTCAGATTGCGTAATAATACTAGTCAGGGCCAACCGTTACGAGACTTCGTAACCGAACAGACAGCTACTAAAGCAAAAAATAAAAATTATTTGCATTCTATTTTAATTAAGCCCCCATGCACGTTCTACTGAAAAGATGTCACCTGTTGCTGTGTGCACCTGCTCAACATTGCTGGTGCCACTAATGGAACTGCTTATACTGAAATGGTGTTACTTGTTGATGTCTGCACCTACTCAACATTGCTGGGTGCCACTGATGGACTGCTTCTACTGAAAAGATGTCACCTGTTGATGTCTGCACCTGCTCAACATTGCTGGGTGCCACTAATGGAACTGCTTATACTGAAATGGTGTTACTTGTTGGTGTCTGCACCTATTCAACATTACTGGGTGCCACTGATGGACTGCTTCTACTGAAAAGATGTCACCTGTTGATATCTGCACCTGTTCAACATTGCTGGTGCCACTGATGGAACTGCTTATTCTGAAACGGTGTTACTTGTTGATGTCTGCACCTGCTCAACATTGCTGGGTGCCACTGATGGACTGCTTCTACCGAAATGATGTCACTTGTTGGTGTCGGCACCTGCTCAACATTGCTGGGTGCCACTGGTGGACTGCTTCTACTGAAAAGATGTCACCTGTTGCTGTGTGCACCTGCTCAACATTGCTGGTGCAACTAATGGAACTGCTTATACTGAAATGGTGTTACTTGTTGGTGTCTGCACCTATTCAACATTACTGGGTGCCACTGATGGACTGTTTCTACTGAAAAAAATGTCACTTGTTGGTTTTTGCACCTGTTGACCATTGCTGGGTGCTACTGCTGGAACTGTCAACTGCTTATTCTTGAGCTATGGAAAGCGTTTATGTGAATATTTGTATAAACTGATTTTTTTGTGTATTACTGTTTGTGAAAAGTTATGAGACTCTTACCTGCACATATTCGCCATTGCTGACGCTATTGATTGAACTGTTTAACCACATAATACTTGTGTAAACTGTTATGTAAAGTCACATGTATGAAGGAATTTGTATTGCTTACTGTATTTTATGTATTAGGTTATTGAAAGGTCAGTGCAAAGCCAAAATTTTATCTAGTTATATGATATTTACGTATTAATATTATCTTTTATTTTTGTCTGTATTTTTTTGACGAATTTGGTGGTATTTTCACCACCAATGCTGGCAAAAATACCATCAAATTCTAGCCTGTGGAGGAAGGGCATATGAAAGGTGGCTACACTGAGCCACAGCGCCAGAGATCGCGCTAGAGAGTATTGTTCCGCCGCCTCCACTGGCAGTGATTCTTGAGATGTCATGGTAGGCAGTGCGTGTCGAGGACTCGTAGTAGTCTGTGATTATTGAGATGTCGTAGTGGGCAGTGCTTTGGGAGAACTCGTGGTAGTCAGTGCTGAGATGTCGTAGTGAGGAGTGTTTGTTGAGATGAGCTAGTAGGCAGTGCTTGCTGAGATGTGATACTGAAAAGTTCTTGTTGAGATGTGATAGTAGCGAGTCGGTGTGGAGAGATTGTAATGTCTAGAGTGCTTTTCATCAATATAAATTAAGGTAACAAACTACTTTTCTTTTCTTTCTCATTATTTCAGTGTCCTGAATAATGCGTCATTACAGGTTCAGTCAACAAAGCATCTGGCTTGTGTTCTTGTATTAGAGTGTAATTCTGGTTTTCTTGAGTAATTATGGTATTTCTATTTTCTTTAATTAATTCAGTATAAATGATATTTAAAATTTCTTGTGTTATTGAAGAAGAACCGTGCCAGATGCGTACGTTGAGTCATACTTCCACACACAGAACAGTTACACTTGTGCTTTGGTTTCGTAGGTTTTATAGTTGGTGGGGACTTAATTAATTAATTGTGTTAATGAAAATTTCCATTTCATTCTTTGTTGTTGTTCTATGCAGTCAGATTGCGTAATAATACTAGTCAGGGCCAACCGTTACGAGACTTCGTAACTGAACAGACAGCTACTAAAGCAAAAAATAAAAATTATTTGCATTCTATTTTAATTAAGCCCCCATGCAGTGTCTCAAATTTGTTATTAATCGTATTCGCCCAAAAAATTTCCCATTTGTCCTAAACAAACCCGAATTTCTTTAAAATCTCGGAAAATATTACTATTCTAAATCATCAGCACTGGTTTGTCGGTTAAAATTTCATTATTTTGAGTTTATTCTTCGAAACCCAAATTAAGACTGCTAATTGGCAGAAATAGCATAGTCTTGATATGGAAATTACAAATCTGCCTTACACCCAAAATTAATTAATTACTAGAGCCGTAAAGTGACTGTTCGTTTGGATTAATGTATCCACCATTCCTGTCACAAACTGTTTAACTCATACGTGGATCAATTCACAGCAGATGAACGTCTGTATGGACATTTCCCGCACACATCGCCTTGACAACTTTGTCACGAGAGCAAGAAGTGTTTGGTGAGCAGAGGACAATCATCGGGGGCAGTGCAAGCTCCAGGCCTCCTCGATGGTGTGATCTCTCTCCATGTGGTTTTAACCTGTGGGGCAAATTGAAGATCTGGACATACAGAGTGGCTTCACATATCTGTAAAAATGAAGTACTAACAAAATGTCAGTTTGGTTTCCAGAAAGGTTTTTCAACAGAAACTGTCACATATGCTTTCACCAATCAAATTTTGAATGATCTGAATAACCGCACACCACCCATTGGGATTTTTTGTGATCTCTCAAATGCTTTTGATTGTTTAAATCATGACATTCTGCTAGACAAGCTCAAGTATTGTGGCATGAGTGGGACAGTGCACAAATGGTTTAATTCGTACCCAACTGGAAGAGTGCAGAAAGTTGAAATAAGCAGTTCTCATAATATGCAAAGATCAGCACATTCCTCAAACTGGGGAACTATCAAGAATGGGGTTCCACAAGGGTCGGTCTTGGGTCCTTTGTTGTTCTTAATATATATTAAATGACTTGCCATTCTATATTCATGAAGAGGCAAAGTTAGTTATCTTTGCTGATGATAGAAGTATAGTAATCACACCTGACAAACAAGAATTAACTGATTAAATTGTCAATAATGTCTTTCAGAAAATTACTAAGTGGTTCCTTGTAAACAGACTCTCACAGAATTTTGATAAGACACAGTACATACAGTTCCGTACAGTAAATCGTATGACACCATTAATAAATATAGACCTTAATCAGAAGCATATAGCTAAGGCAGAATATTCAAAATTTTTAGGTGTGCCCATTGATGAGAGATTAAATTGGAAGAAACACATTCATGATCTGCTGAAACGTTTGAGTTCAGCTACTTATGCAATAAGGGTCATTGCAAATTTTGGTGATAAACATCTTAGTAAATTAGCTTACTACGCCTATTTTCACTCATTGCTTGCATATGGCATCATATTTTGGGGTAATTCATCACTGAGGAATAAATTATTTATTGCACAAAAGCGTGTAATCAGAATAATAGCTGGAGTCCACCCAAGATCATCCTGCAGACATTTATTTAAGGATCTAGGGATATTCACAGTAGCTTCTCAGTATACATACTCTCTTATGAAATTTGTTATTAACAACCAAACCCAATTCAAAAGTAATAGCAGTGTGCATAACTACAATACTAGGAGAAAGGATGATCTTCACTATTCAACATTAAATCCAACTTTGGCACAGAAAGGGGTGAATTATACTGCCACTAAAGTCTTTAGTCACTTACCAAATACATAGTATCAAACGTCTGACAGATAACCAACAAGTATTTAAGAAGAAATTAAAAGAATTTCTGAATGACAACTCCTTCTACTCCATAGAGGAATTTTTAGATATAGATTAAGAAAAAAAAACCACCAAACAAAAAATTATAAAAAAATTAAAAAACGCAAAGAAATAAAAAAGTTGTTATATTAACTTAATTAAGTTGTTAAATTAGCTTAATTGTGTCATGTATTGGAAAATTTGAGTCGTTCCACATCATTACGAAATATCGTATTCATGATCCATAGAACTAGTATTAATCTAATCTAATCAACAGCCGACCAGTATGACAATATGGTGCCATGAGTTGCCTATGTCCAAAACCGCTGGGCCATGACAACGCAAAACAAAACACAGTGTATCAGTATGGTAATAACAATAACAAGCTATAGGCCCCAGAAGAATTCCAGACGCCACTGATGCGACTCCGGTCGGTCATCTGGAGAACAGACAACAGTGTCATCGCTCCTTGGAGATGCAGCTATTGCGCACCGACACTGATCAGCCATTACACTATATCCACCGGCCTGCTACCAATATAAACCCGTTCGGGCGATAGTAGCGTCACCTGGCGAGGAACGTCTGCTAGTCTGACACACACACACGGTGCATGTAGTATCAATGAGCAGGCTGTCAGTGTGTAGAATGGGGATGGCGCGCGATTTACGAGTTAGACCAAGGGCAGATTGTGATGGCCCGGAAGCTCGGCATGAACATTTCGGAAACTGGACGACGTGGGTGTTCGAGGAGTGCTGTGGTGAGTGTCTCCAACACGAGGCGAAACCAAGGTGAAACCACGACCAGATGACGTGGTGTTGGGCAGACACCCCTCGTTACAGATGTCTGACGTTATAGGCTGGGCAGACTGGTAAAACAGGACAAATGGCGAACTGTGGCGGAACTAACATCAGAAATTAATGCTGGGCAGAGTACAAGTGTGTCTGAACACACAGTGCTCTGAATGCTCCTAAAGATGGTCTTCTGCAGCCGATGACCCATGGATGTGCCAAGGGTAACACCACGATGTCGGAAACTTCGACTGAAATCAGTACGTGACCATCGACACTAAGAGTTGGCACAATGGCAGAGCGTTGCACTGTCCGACGAATCACGATACATTCTTCACCATGCCCACGGGAGCGCGCGAATCTGTCGTCTACCAACAGAACAGCTCCTTGACAACTATACTGCAGGACGGAGACAGGGTGGTGGCGGCTCCATTATGCTCTGGGGAAGATTGTCAAGAGCATCCATGTGTCCAGTGGAGCTCGTGCAAGGCATCGTGACGGCCAAGGAGTATCGTACACTGGTTGCAGACCACGTACACCCCTTCATGACGATCATGTTTCCCAACGGCTGTGGCATTTTTCAGCAAGATAATGCTATATGTGACAAGGCCAGGAGCGTGCTGGAGTGGTTCGAGAAACACAGTGGCGAGTTCCAGTTGATGTGCTGGTGCCCCCAACTCGAAAGATCTGAACCCGATCGAACACATCTCAAATGTGACTGAACATGGCATCAGAGCTCATCGCCCCCTCCCCGGAATTTACGGGAATTTGGTGACTTGTGTGTGTGCAGATATGGTGTCATCTTCCCCTAGCGACCTACCAAGACTTTATTACCTCCATGCGATGACGCGTTGTCGCTGTTATCCGTGCCAAAGGTGTACATACTGGCTATTAGGTAGGTGGTCATCAAGTTCTGGCTGATCAGTGTATATGCTTCTGCCCATTAAATCGTTACCCACTTCGTATCTGGCAGCTGCAGTTAGCCAACCTGGAATCACTGCCTTCTGTAGCTACAAGGAGCCGCCAGCAGTCTTCATTCTGGCTATGCAGACACTTGGCCTCTCGATGCTAGGGTCTGCCAGACTTTAATACCTTGGCTCATTACTGTGAGTTTAGAGAGAGTCGTCTCACTGTATGTTAATTAGGAGTTTTGACTCTATCATATCGTCTGTGACTTAGCCATTCCATTTGAACAGTTAAACTGTGCCTTATAGTATCAAAAGTGTAAAGTACTCGTAAGACAGAGACTTAGATTGAGGAACTATTTTTTTTCTTGTGAATTTATGCTCCAAAATGGAGAAGTGTGACTTTATGTCATTAATAAACCTGTTGCTTATTGTCTACCGGGGTGTTAATTTTTCCGCACCGAACCCAGCGTGGGCCACCTCACGGTATACTAAAATAATCCTCAGACCCTGGGAGAGCTTCACTTGAACATTGAAAACTCTACGGTTGCTGTCCCTCAGGCAGGGATGCTGTATGTGTCTTACAATTTGATAAATTGAGCAGAGTGCCGCATAGACTTCACCGGTGGCTGTATCTAGAATCTTCTTCGATGGTCAATACCAAGGGTCAATCCTACATGTACATGTATACTCCACAAACCACGTTGCGGTGCGTGGCGGTGTGTACTTCGTGTACCATTGTCACCTCACCTCTTTACTGTTCCAGTAGGGGATACTTCATGGGAAGAGCAGCTGCTGGTAAGCCTTCACTTTCTGTGTTTATCTTCATGATCTTTTCACGAGATATAAACATGGGAAATCACTATTCTTGTTGACTCTCCTAGGAATGTCCACTGCCATAACTTTAACAGTAAACTACACCCCGATGTACTATCCAACCTCCAATTGCTAATTGAGCACTTCGCCATATGCATCAACCGATTTTCTGTATTTTGATCCTTTACTTTATCCTCTTTCAATATTGTAAATATATATTTTGGAAGTAGAAGTTCCACAGCTAAAATTTGTCGCTTTTATTTTATTTATTTATTTACATTTTATTCTTTTGCAACTAGTTTCAGGGTAGCAGCCTGTGAAATTGCAATCACATGTCACAATGAACTTTTTTTTTTTAAAGTAAGGTTCCAGTATCACTGCTTAAAACATTTATTATTACGACAGTGTTCTGGAAGATTTGCAAGTTGTCCTAACGCATATATAACATCTGATGTGACTGTATCTGGTGACTGTTCTCGTTATATTTCACGTGAAATTATCGATTTCACGCCGATTTTGTGCTGCTTTATACAGTGTGGCGTAATATTTTGATAGAATATTGTAAATATTTCCTGTAATCTTTTGACACTTCACGCCATATATGCTTTATATTGTTATATATGATGTGAACTGCCAAATAATTGCAGGAAATATTAACAATATCCTATCAAAATATTACGCCACACTGTATAAAACAGCACAAAATCGACGTGAAATCGATATTTTAGAATTTCACGTGAGATATAACGAGAACAGTCACCAGGTACAGTCACACCAGATGTTATATATATGTCAGGACACCGTTGACGTACTTGAAAATGGAAATCTTCCGGAACAGCTGTTATAACAGTCAGTACATGTTTGAAGCAATGACACTGGAACCTCACTTACAATATGTCCTTTCATGTCGTATATTTCACTGCAGGTACAATCATCAAGAAAGTCTCTCTTTTTATTTGTTCATTTTTTATGGAAGGTTTCAGCTTGCCTTGGTGGAAAGCGAGCACTCTGTGTGGCAACATAACGATGCCACGTTCAACTTCACTTGAATCTTGATAACCTACCACTGTAGCAGCAGTAACAGATCTAACGGCTGCGTTAGACACTTGTCTTATACAGGGTGCACATAAAGTCCAGGAGCACTTTCAATTATTTATTGCACAAGAACTCAACATTGTACAGATGTCACACATATTGCATTTTGAAGAGAAACTCTGAAAGTATTTTTACAAACATTCGATGTGCGAACCATGACTGACCCAGCAGACGTCAATACGGTAATCGAATTCTTGCCATACCCGTCCCAGCATGGCATCGTCGACTGTGTCAGTCGCTTCCCGTATTCTCTCCCGGAGCTCTGCTACATCACGTGTTAGAGGCTGAACATACGCAAGATCTTTAATGTGTCCCCACAGGGAAAAGTCACACGGAGTGAGATCTGTTGATTGGGGGGCCATTTCATGAAACAGCTGTCCCCTTCTGCAGCACGGCCGATCCATCGATGTGGCAGCTCCGTGTTCAGGTACCCACGAACTTTACGATGAAAATGGGATAGAGCCTCGTCCTGCTGAAAGATGAACGGAGAGTCCGATTGCATTTGAGGCGTCAGCCATTGCTGCAACATGTTCGAGTAGGAATATCCAGTGACAGTGCTCTCGGCGAAGAATGGCCCATACAGTTTTCGAGGTGACAAGGCACAAAAAACATTTTCCTTTGGGGAATAACGCTCAAATTCAATGCATTCGTGTGAATGCTTTGTACCCCAGCTTCGACAATTATGCCTGTTCACTTTCTCATTAGTGTGAAAACTGTCTTTGTCGCTAAAAATTAAGCGATCAACAATGCCATCCACATCCTCATTCAATTATTGCAACTGCGAACAAAACTCAAAACCCTTGTCTTTGTCGTCGTCACGGAGTTTCTGCACTAGCTCCAATTTGAATGGTTTCATAGACAGCTTCCGTCGCAGGACTTTCCACACTGTCATTGGAGTCATTTCGAGTTCACGGGATGCACGACATACCGATTTCTTTGGACTCCTTATGAATGTCTCTCGTACACGCTCCACATTCACTTCACTCCTACTAGGACGTCCGCTTCTCTTTGCTGAGCACAAGCAAGCCGTCCCGTCGTAACGAATTTGTTGGGCCAGTGGTAAATGGCCTTCCTTGTCGGTGGCTTCTTACCGTACTTGGTTCTAAACATCCGTTGAACAGCTGTAGCACACTTGTTTTTGTCGAACTCCAACACACAGAGAGCTCACTCCGCACCTGAACTCGCCATGTTTGCGACTAGCGCTGTGTATCGGCAAATTACCAAACTACGCTGTGGAGGTATACACTTCAAAATGACATATGTATGATATCTGTACAATGTTAAGGTTCTTGTACAATAAATAATTGAAAGATTTCCCGGAGTTTATCTACACGCTTTATAGGCGTTGCCGATCGCAGCGCCATATTCTGCCTTTTTACAGAAGGGAAAGATTCACACGAAAACCACCACTCCAATTTGCACAGAAACAAGTAACATTTATTGGCATGAGGTAACGCTAACCAAGTCCATCTCATTCACTAAGACGCTACTATCCAGCTAGCTTCTGGCTCTGTGTTACGCTCTGAGGGCTATCTAAATCCAGCGAGTCCACGCTCACTAACACGCACCTCTCGCCAACAAATAGGAAGGTGCCTAAGCAGAACTATACAAATTATACGCTCACACAAGGGAGCGTGCTTTTTAATGACATGAAGGCTTTCTCTACTGGAAAATTAGCCTTGTTGATGTAAAAGTATCACTAACTTAAGACTTCCTAAATAATACACTACTGGCCATTAAAATTGCTACACCATGCAGATGACGTGCTACAGACACGAAATTTAACCGACAGGAAGCAGATGCTGTGATAGGCAAATGATTAGCTTTTCAGAGCATTCACACAAGGTTGGCGCCGGTGGCGACACCCACAACGTGCTGACATGAGGGAAGTTCCCTACCGATTTCTCATACACAAACAGCAGTTGACCGACGTTGTCTGGTGAAACGTTGTTGTGATGCCTCGTGTAAAGAGGAGAAATGCGTACCATCACTTTGATAAAGGCCGGATTGTAGCCTATCGCGATTGCGGTTTATCGTATCGCGACATTGCTGTTCGCGTTGGTCGAGATCCAATGACTGTTAGCACAATATGGAATCGGTGGCTTCAGGAGGGTAATACGGAACGCCGTGCAGGATCCCAACGACCTCGTATCACTAGCAGTCGAGATGACAGGCATCTTATCCGCATAGCTGTGACGGATCGTGCAGCCACGTCTCGATCCCTGAGTCTACAGATGGGGACGTCTGCAAGTCAACAACCATCTGCACGAACGGTTCGACGACGTTTGCAGCAGCATGGACTATCAGCTCGGAGACCATGGCTGCGGTTACCGTTGATGCAGCATCTCAGACAGGAGTGCCTGCGATGGTGTACTCAACGACGAACCTGGGTGCACGAATAGCAAAACGTCATTTTTTCGGATGAATCCAGGTTCTGTTTACAGCATCACGATGGTCGCATCTGTGTTTGGCGACATTGGAAGCGTGTATTTGTCATCGCCATACTGCCGTATCACCCGGCGTGATGGTATGGGATGCCATTGGTTACACGTCTCGGTCACCTCTTGTTCGCATTGACGGCACTTTGAACAGAGTACGTTACATTTCAGATGTGTTACGACCCGTGGCTCTACCCTTCATTCGATCCCTGTGAAACCCTACATTTCAGCAGGATAATGCACGACCGCATGTTGCACGTCTCGTACGGGCCTTTCTGGATTCAGAAAATGTTCGACTGCTGCACTGGCCAGCACATTCTCCAGATCTCTCACCTCGCACCAACTGAAAACGTCTGGTCAATGGTGGCCGAGCAACTGGCTCGTCACAATACGCCAGTCACAACTCTTGATGAACTGTGGGATCGTGTTGAAGCTGCATGGGCAGCTAAACCTGTACACGCCATCCAAGCTCTGTTTGACTCAATGTCCAGGCGTATCAAGGCCGTTATTACGGCCACAGGTGGTTGTTCTGGGTACTGATTTCTCAGGATATATGCACCCAAATTGCGTGAAAATGTAATCACATGTCAGTTCTAGTGTAATATATTTGTCCAATGAAGACCCGTTTATCATCTGCATTTCTTCTTGGTGTAGCAATTTTAATGCCAGTGGTGTATATAATTTAAAACCCAACTTTTGCCCCCCGCCCCAGAGGGTCCACGACTTGCACTTGAACCCCACGAGGGATGACGGCCGAGTTCGGTATTTTGCGATCCCTCAGAAATGTCCATATTATTATTTAACCTTTAGCCTTGTGTGTGGCGTCATTCACGAAATTCTCATTGTCCATTTACTGCTAATGCTTTCAGCGCTTCTGTAAGGTCGTGCCTTCTGGCATGACTTTAAGAACTTATTCTGCAACGGACGTTGGAAATTCTTGCCGTTGCGGGAAAATTACTCTCCCTGTAAGCCAGCCATGTAGGTTCTGGTCACAGAGCCATTTAGAAGGATTGGGGAGAGTTCACTCCAGGCTGCAGAATGCCTCCTCGCACCAGAAGCCCACCCCGTTGAGGACAATAACCACAGGAAATCACACAGGTGGGGCCAGGAAATGAGATGTAACAGCGGTACCAGCTATGGACTCACAAATGGAATTATCCTTCGAAAATAATGGCGAATATAATGAAAAATTAAATATTACCGCAAGTTTTGGTCTGAAGAGTGGTAGCTAATAGCTTGTGCCCACGAAGAAATCCTTAGTTAAGTCATTCAGGACAGATCCTATACGGTGGGCACGGATCAGTGTCGTATTTGGATCTGACTGGGCTCTGTTCAGTATTCAGACCCCAACCTGGCTCTACCTGGACACTATCTGCACATTTCTTTGTAGTGCCCACTCTATCGGATTCTGTACCTGAGGTGCAAATAAATACTCGTTAGTAGCAGAACAAAGGTGACGAGAATTCAGCGTACCAAAAGCTTTCACTGTTATAGCAGCCCCGGTGAAAATAATGGAACAATGTCGGAAAGAGGCTGCCTCTCAGCAGCAGTAATAAACAATCTGCTGAACCGATTGACGTCGTTGACTACCTGACCTCGAGTAGCAGCGGTACGCCTAGATTTTCCCTTCGCTTACTGTAGGCGCGGATCAGTGGGGCACCAATTTTTTGCGCTTAAATGATCAATTTATTGCATTCAAGGTAAAAGATGCTACTATTCAGCTTACTCTCTTTCTCGTCTCAGTCTGTGTGTCGTTCATTGAAGAAGTTATTCCCGCTGTCTGATCGATGAAGGGCATCCTTTTTGTCAGATTTGTGGTATGTTTATCTCACCCTTTACAGAGCGTGAATTAAGCAGACAAAAGTTTTACAGACTGAGTTCCTATGAGACACGAGATTTCACTCTTTGGAAATAGCTGGCTTGACTCCGGGTTTTCGCGACCGTACAAGATTGGAATATCTCGTGCACCAATGTTATTCGCGCGGGGCAATCGGACTTTGTTAGTTAAGTAACAGGCAGGCAACAGTAGTTATGTAGGTGATGTGGTCGCAATGGCAGCAAAGCAGATATCGCCAAAGCCGGTAACTTCCATTCGTAAAATAAGACTCACCCGCACTTCCACTCTTCAAATGGTTCAAATGGATCTGAGCACTATGGGACTTAAATTCTGAGGTCATCAGTCCCCTAGAACTTAGAACTACTTAAACCTAACTAACCTAAGGACAACACACATATCCACGCCCGAGGCAGGATGCGAACCTGCGACCGTAGCGGTCGCGGGGTTCCAGACTGAAGCGCCTAGAATCTATCATAGTCAGATTATTGTATTTGGTATTAGAAAAAAAGTAGTTTTACTAAAACAGGAAAAAAGTTAAAAATACTGATGTGTCCTTATAAATGTTATCGTAGAATAACTGCCACAAATCGCTTGTAGTGGCAGTCCAACTAGAATTTGGTCAGAGTAGAAAGAATTGGTGTTAGAAACGTGCGGCCTGTAGCGATACAGAATGTTGGGCAGTATCACTGTATCCACCTACAAGACAGCAAGTAAATTATATGTTACATTTCAACGTTACTGATTTTTATATTAATAATTACTTAATATACACTGAAGATCCAAAGAAACTGCTACACTTCCTAATATCGGGAAGGGCCCCCGGGAGCACGCAGAAGAACCGCAACATGCCGTGGCATGGACTCGACTAATGTCTGAAGTAGTACTGGAGGGAATTGACACCATGAATTCTGCAGGGCTGTCCATAAATCCGAAAGAGTACGAGGGGATGGAGATCTCTTCTGAACGGCGCGTTGCAAGGCATCCCACATATACTCAATAATTTTCATGTCTGGGGAGTCTGGTGGACAGCGGAAGTGTTTAAACTCAGAAGAGTGTTACTGGAACCACCCTGTAGCACTTCTAGAGGTGTGGGTGTCGTATGTCCTGCTGGAATTGCCCAAGTCCGTCGGAATGCACAATGGACATGAATGAATGCAGGTGATCAGACAAGATGCTTATGCACGTGTCACCTGTCAGAGTCGTATCTACACGTATCAGAGGGCCCGTATTACTCCAACTGCACACCTCCAGTACCATTACAGAGCCTTCACCAGCTTGAACAGTCCCCTGCTGACATGCAGGATCCATGGATTCACGAGGTTGACTCCATATCCGCGCATGTCAATCTCCTCGATACAATCTGAAACAAGACTCGTCCGACCAGACAACATGTTTCCAGTCATCAACAGTCCAATGTCAGTGTTGACGGGCCCAGGCGAGGCGTAAAGCTTAGTGTAGTGCAGTTATCAAGGGTAAACGAGTGTTCCTTCGGCTCCGAAAGCCCATATCGATGATGTTTCGTTGAATGGTTCGCACGCCGACACTTGTTGATGGCCCAACATTAAAATCTGCAGCAATTTGCAGAAGGGTTGCACTTCTGTCACATTGAACGATTCTCTTCAGTCATCGTTGGTCCCGTTCTTGCAGGATCTTCTTCCGGTCGCAGCGATGTCGGAGATTTGATGTTTTACGGATTCCTGATATTCATGGTTCACTCTTGAAATGGTTGTACGGGAAAATGCCCACTTCATCGCTACCTCGGAGATGTGTCCCATCGCTCCTGCGCCGACTACAACACCACGTTCAATCTCACTTAAATCTTGATAACCTGCCATTGTAGCAGCAGCTACCGATCTAACAACTGCGCCACACATTTGTTGTCTTATATTGGCGTTGCCGACCGCAGCTCCATATTCTGCCTGTATCTCTCTATTTAAATACACATGCCTATACCAGTTTCTCTGGCACCTCAGTGTGAAAATACAAAGTGTTTGTTTTGTGTTTACTTTGTTGCATGAGCGACACAGAGATCCAGGGAGAGATGTCAGCTGTTCTTGGAACGAAATGGGAATTTCACGCCACCAGCTTTAATCTTCACCAGGACGACTGTGGTCTACACGCGAAGTAGCCCGAACCTATGTCAAATCTCCTGCAGCTATTATGACAATTCATTGAAATAAAATGTAAGTGATTTAATCAATTACATTCCAGTCATGGGGCAGTACACATACGTTTCACACTACTTCGAGTTTTTTGAATAAGTGGCAATGTATTGTATTCTAAAGTGGTGAATAAACCAATTTAATTTACTGAGAAGGTGAAAAATAAGAATTGCATATTATGTGTATCCTATAGTATTTTATTTGTAAAAAAAAGTGTACTTCCACTTGTGTCTTTATGAAAATCAGTCAGTTGAATATTTATGAAAAAAGTATTTACATGGCAAACAATATGTAAATAACAGTATCTTTAGTTTTGAAACACATCGACGATGGATGTTTGCATTGAGTAATGAGTTTTCTTAAAGAACAAAATAATTTACTAGGGTAAATGAATGAAAACTATTTAATTTCACTTAATTAAAGTAAGTACGAAGGTGGAAATTCGATAGCATTTAAGTTTATTTTGGAATGACATCACAAAATTAAGAGCTTCTGTGTTTTTAGATGATCATTATATTTAACACGATGCTGGTTATCTAAGCAACTAAACAATCAATAAGTTCTACGACAACCTTAGTGTTTTAACAAGAAGCCATCATTCTTTCTCGTCACTGTTCTTTCTCAAATAGATGAACCTGCAAATTACAAAAAAAAATTAAAAAAAGTAGTAGTATACACGTAGCAGTATACGGTCTAAATAAAAGTTCAATAAATTACCAAACGCTAAGAGTAAAATCACTACCAGACACATGCTGGAAATCAGTAGGAAAGACAAAGAAATAAACAAATGTATTAGGGGCCAGACTGGCCTGGAAAAAACATGTAGAGGCCGTTACCCGGTACAGGTTATCGAACTGCTGATGAATCAATTGCAAAATTAAATAAGAATATTCACAGATTTTTCGGACACGCAGAGATTTCATACTTAAATGACTGAGTTGTATACGTATGGAAAAGTAAATAAATCTCATATCAGTTTTAGCAAACCACTTCAAAGAATATATAAACATCGACGGTGGGTGTATACTTCTTCCAGAGATATAAGATATACATGAATCATAAAAACTGAATTTTAACTGGAGCAGTTGTAGACTATCGTTTGGCTTACGTCAGTTGCTGCTGTTATTTGAGCTATAAATGAAAGCGTAGTTTCGGAGTGAAACTAAATAATGAATTTTATTTTTACACAGAACGAACGTAACACTAATAACGACAAAGCTGAACTAAGCAAAAGGACATACACGAAAAGTGTCGATAGTAACAACACCAAAGCTGAATTTTTTAGCAGAGACATTGATTCTAATAGAGTGTAAATATCGATGGAGTGAGCATTTGGATGGGCAGAACAAGAACTCTGTCCGCAGCATCTGCTAAAGCTCAAGTAATGTGATCTCGGGACGGCGCATTTTAGTCCTTGTAGCGCTCAGAGTATTTTGAGTGTTAGTACTTCGCTGCTACAGATAGATCACCTTAAGAAGTACCGTGAGTGTACATGCTTTGTAGACAAGTTTAAAACCAGAAACTGAATTTGGCTTAATGATGTGAAGAGCGATGATATAGTGCATTTTCGCCGAAGTATCATACCCCAGACTCCACTTTATTTACGTTTCTTGTTTAACTGGATAAGAAGTGACAGCTGACAATTCTTTAATGTTTGCTATTGCACTTATTCATATTGTCGAATCTCTGTTCTAATTAATTACTTTACAATGACACTGTAGATGACGCCGAAGTGTCACGGAAAAACAACGCCTTTGCAACTATGGAATTGTTACAGTAAATACAGTAAGCGATTTGCAGCACCTACTTGTCCACTATTATCTTCAATTTTTCTTCATTTAACCTTCTGCTTTGTATGCACATCTTTTTCTCCATCTCATGAAAAAGTAAAACCATACACTATCCAAACAAAAAATAAAAAATACGAGGTCAATGCTCGAATTGTGGAGTAATAAAAGAAGTGGCAGCCAACAATAGTTTTTTTAGGTTTTCTATTGCTCTGATTGACATTGTCGAATCTGATCTAATTAATTACGTTACAATGACTCTGTATAGCAAGCTGTTTCATGGAGAAATATTTAGATACACACGAGAATTTGAGAACTTGCATAAATTGAAATAAAATAAATCTGTCATGTATAAATTTTTTCAGCATATCAACGCAGTACCAATATGTATATACTGACTGTCAGTTTACTCAAACACACTTGCAAATTTATCTCGCAATTGTCTCCTGAGCACATGAACGTCAAATCGCAGAAATTGTCTCTACAATACAAGACTTGACAATACGCTGTCTCGATATTTTTTCAACATCTAAAGTGTTTCATATGAATATGACGTTTACAGTTATACATGTGTTGTACATACTATGAAAAGTAAGTGGTCTTCCTTTCGCATACGTCGCTTTACTTCCGTAGCAACGACAATACCTGTTATTGAAACTGAGACGTGCAGAAACGTATGTAAAACAAGGTGAATACTCGTAATATTCAAGGTTCGCTGTTACCGCAAACTGTAAAGAAACAGCACCGTCCCTGAATCACGTGACTAACACGGTTTGATGTTGAGAACATGCGCAATAGGCTATGCTCACTCCGTAGCTATACATACTATGTTGATTCTGGATGATGACTTCCAACAGTTACCATAGTTAAGTTTTACAAAGGAGATTAACTGAACTTTCCCAATTATAGTATGCCATGAAGGACAGTCTAGTACAGAAAATAACGGGAAGCCAGGATAAAATAACAATAATATTATGGTAAAAAGAATTGAAAGGTACTCGCCATATAGAGCAGACGAAGAGTTGCAAACAGGCACAATGAAAAGACTGTGGTACATTTAAGCTTTGGCCAAAAGACCTTCTGAAAGAGAAAACACACACACATTCACACAAGCACAACTCATATACCCATGACCAATATCTCTGTCCGGCCACAGCGGCCAGAGACGGTGATAATGTCTGTGTGTGAGAGAGAGTTTTGCTTGTGTGAATGCGTATGTGTTTTCTACTTTGGAAGAAGACCTTTTGGCCAAAAGCTTAAACGAATAGCAGTCTTTTCATTGAGCCTGTCTGCGACTTAACATCTTCTCTACAAGGTGAGTAGCAATCCATCCTTTTCATAAATTTATTACATGAATCATATTTTTCAAAGTAATTATTTGATTCTCGTGATTTCTATATGCATGTATGATAATTGCTGTAATTTTATGTTGTTTCGTACATACTCATGGTTCATCTTTCGAATTATGTTAATCAGTACATGTTAGAAGTGCTTAAGAAATATGTCTGTATTATCAGTAACTTACTTCAAGAAGCGTATTCCATCTTTTTAAGAGGAACCGACTGGGTTTGTGGCCGTGTGTCTACAAGAATAAACTGGTGTGGATTTCAACATTTTTTTTCTTGGTCACCGTTATTGTACTCGTTACTAAGTGCTTATATTGAGCCGTGCGCGGCTCGTGTTCATGCCGTTTATTGTTCGTCATCTTCTCCTTACGGTACTGCCGCCTCGTTTTCTTATTCGATTTACTGGTGTCACTAAGTTCCTGTTTTACCTGTCCGTGAGTGGCAGCAGCAGCGCTTATCGATAAGAGCACTGTCGTATTATCTTTGGAGCGACCGCTAGTATTTCCGGCTCATGGTGTGTCGGGAGCTCAGTTGGGACGGAGCGCCAGTGAGGTGCGGACAGCCAGTACCCGCCGATCACTGGCGAAACGCATGTACTGTCCGACGGAAGGAGACTGGAGCGGGAAAGACCGTTGGTTGGTCGTTCGGTCGGTCGTCTCATCGGGCGACGTGTATTTGGTCTTTTGGCCGTTTCTAGGCCTCGTCAATTGGTCATCTTGCCGGACGTGGGTCGGTTTCATCCTTGTGCAGAGATATCGGGTGGCCAATGGGCAAGTGTTCCCTGTGCATGGTTGGGTTCGAGCCAGTGTGCCCGGGTTGCCGTGTCTCCGAGTTCTGAACGGACATCAAGGGAGTCGGGTTGGAGCTGCAGTGAGCTCCAGACAGCCATGACTCGCCCGACCGTTGCCGACACACACAACTTGAGTGGGCATGACCTCGGTTGGTCGTGTCATCGGACGACGTGTATTTGGTCGCCGACCGCTTATGGAAACTTTGTGTGTGTCGACTTGCGATTTCTCCTTGTTGTTCCACAGTGATTGGTTTCTGGATTGTCGAAGTTCTTGGTGTAAGTGTTTACGTGGAACTGTGTGTAGCTTCTGTGATTTCCACTGAGCAGTTATGAATGCTGTCTGCTTACTGGAGTAGGCAGTCGGTCGGTTGGGACAGAGCAGCGAGTGTGTGTTTCCTCGCCGTGTTGATCCTGTCCGGCACGGCGTGTAGTTCATCAGCCATTGATGTTTGTTTATATTTTTGAGTGGTTATTGTGCCTTGACAGTATTTAGGCGCCAACTGTCAAGACGTAGTGCTGCTGGTATCTTCGTCCTCTCTCATATTTTCGGTTGTCGTGCCGTTGGTCGGGTGGAAAAGGATTGATTAGGTTGTTGGTCGGTCCTTCAGCCGTCCCTGGGTCGGGTTGCCGTCCGATTATTTAACCTTACTTTTGTCTGCCTGTCTCACCCAAACTTATTTTAGAGTTAACTCCTCAGGCCGACCCTTGGAACACTTCTCAACACCACTGTTTTATTGTTTGGAACTGTCATTTTCTTTTGTCTCAAGTACTGTGCAAGGCCTTCAGCCGTGTATTAATTTAGTTTGTTTTAGTATTCAGTATATGGCCTTCAGCCGAACCTTATGTGAAATATTTTAAGATTAGGCCTTCAGCCATGTTTTATTTAAAATTCTTGTATGCTCTGTATTTAGGTCTTTTGTTTTAAAATCTGTGGCTTTCAGCCCATAACGTGTAAATTCCTGTCTGTAAGGTTTCTCTTTAATTATCTTGAAATTTTAAGATAGCCTTCAGTCTCACTGTGTAAATGCTTATCTTAAGGTTGTCATTAATTATTTTGAATAATTGTTTGGGCCTTCAGCCATCAAGATATTTCAAGTTTTCTTAAGATGGTTTTCTGTTGTACTGTGTAAATGCTTGTCTTTAAAGGTTCCCTTTTATTATGTTGAAATATTATTGGGCTTTCAGCCGAGGAATTAATTTAAATTTTCCTTAATATGGCTTTTAGCCGAAATTTGTAAAAGCTTCCCTTTTAAGAATTTCCTTTGCTGATGTGAAATATTATTTGTGCCTTTAGCCAAGAAGATATTTTAATTTTATTTAAATAAGGCCTTCAACCGCTTGTCTAAATTCTTGTGCCTTAAAAGGAATTATTTTAGAATATTTTCATTTTACTTAAGTAAGGCCTTCAGCCGTTTCTCTAAATCCTTGTGTTTTAAAAGGAATTATTTAAACTTTATTATTGAGAAGTTACTTGGGCCCACAGCCATGAACTGATCCTTTTTGTTTTAAAGAGAAAATTGTGCATTGGTTTTAGAGGAATAAAGTTGTGTGTTCTTGTGTAACTAACAGTAACTGATCTTGGCCCATTTCCACAACCTGATCCCCTCTGTCCTGCGAAACCAGATTTCATATATAATCTTTTTTCGTGTCCCCAGATTAGCTACACGCGGGAGCTTCATGAACCTAGTATCCTGACTACAAGATTCATTTTGTCCATTACAAAATTATCACGGCACTCATCGATGGTATCTCATTCTGTTCTATAATATGTATAACTGACAGTTGTCACTCTGATGATTAACATGTCGGGAGAAAGCCGGCCGCGGTGGTCTAGCGGTTCTAGGCGCGCAGTCCGGAACCGCGCGACTGCTACGGTCGCAGGTTCGAATCCTGCCTCGGGCATGGATGTGTGTGATGTCCTTAGGTTAGTTAGGTTTAAGTAGTTCTAAGTTCTAGGGGACTGATGACCAAAGTAGTTAAGTCCCATAGTGCTCAGAGTCATTCGAACAATTTTTTTTTTTTTTTTGTCGGGAGAAAGTTGAAAAATGTATACCTAACCCGGTATTCGTGGAAGGAGGGCGATGTCCATGATAGGTCGAAAAGTCGCTATAGTTAATAGGTGTATAAAATACTCTCGGACTTCTCGCCTAGTCAGTTTAGAGTAAAACCTTGAGCTTTCGGCGATTTCCACCATCGTCATCGCCAGGAGCAAGTGACTGTCAAAATCGCTGCTGCGGTGGCCTTGTACAGCCCAAAGACGGCTTCTGATTGGTCAGTAGTTACGTCAAACCGTCGCAGATGGTGTCAACGTACACGCTGGTGGTACCACCACTCTCGCCGTACTGCAAACATTACGACGAATAACTGTGACTCTTCTCTGCATCGAGAGCTCGCTTCCATTCACCGCTAAGATTATATCAGCCGCCACGGTTAAAGGTTCCCTCACACACTCTTATGTCTACAGCGTCTTCAATTCTAGAGTCAAACTTTTGTTTCGTCAATCAGCATTTTATGTTTAATACGAAACCTCCTGGCAGATTAAAACTGTGGGCCGGACCTTTCGCGGGAAAGTGCTCTACCAACTGAACTACCCAAGCACGACTCACGCCCCGTCCTCACAGCTTTGCTTCCCCCAGTACCTCGTCTCCTACTTTGCAAACTTCACAGAAGCTCTCCTGGGAACCTTTCTTTCAGGAGTGCTTGTTCTGCAAGGTTCGCAGGAGAAATTCTGTGAAGTTTGGAAAGTAGGAGACGAGGTACTGGCGGAAGTAAAGCTGTGAGGACGGGGCGTGTGTCGTGCTTGGGTAGCTCAGTTGCTAGAGCACTTGCCCGCGAAAGGCAAAGGTCCCGAGTTCGAGTCTCGGTCAGGCACACAGTTTTAATCTCCCATGAAGTTTCATATCAGCGCACACTCCGCTGCTGAGTGGAAGTCTCATTCTAGTATTTTATGTTTGTTTGTGAGGCTGTGCTCAGCAACTGCGGATTTCTCCAGCTCGCGATTTTTGATACTCGTATGCCGTTGACGCTCCACACAGCTGTGGAAACAGTGCGCAGGGACTGGCCGATGTATTTCCACCCGCATTCACATGGGATATTGTAAATTACAGGAATCCTGAGACCGAGACTGTCCTTAACAGGGCGTAGCATCTGTGTTTTATCTTCTCAGGAGATCGTAAAAACAGATCTGGTGTCTCGTCTTCCCAGGTCTCTGCCTATTTTGCTGGATATATCTCCGCAGAAGGGAAGGAATGCAGTCGCTGACTCATCACGTGAATGTTCAACGTTTTCACGTTTCCTTTTCTTGGTGAATGCTGACGATGGTGGCAAAAGCGTCGAAAGTTCGAGGTTTTGTCTTGATTTGACGCGGCAGAAGTCCGAGAATGTTTTATACAACAGTTCCGTCACGAAAGACTACATTCTCAAATTCCATACGACAGGACTTGAACAATACTTATGACACACTTCACAGAAGAAACAGTTCTTGGCTCCAATGGCATTATTGTCGAGAGATTTTGAAATAACATTACTAATACTTACATCTACATACATACTCTGCGAGCCGCCGTACGGTGCGTGGGAGAGGGTACCCTGTACAACCACTAGTCATGTCCTTTCCTGTCTCACTCGCAAGTAGAGCGAGGGAAAAACGCTGTTAATATGCCTCTGGTCTCGCTTCGCGAGCACGGGGTCCCGGGTTCGATTCCTGGCGGTGTCAGGGATTTTCACCTGCCTCGAGATGACTGGATGTTGTTGTGTCGTCTTCATCATTATTCATCCCCATTACGGTCGGAGGAAGGCAATGGCAAACCACCTCCGCTAGGACCTTGCCTAGTACGGCGGTGTGGGTCTCCCGCATCGTTCCCCTGCGCTCTCTCAAGGAGTATGGGACTTCATCATCACAACCACGCCTCTGTATGAGCCCTAATTTCCCATCTCTTACCTTCGTAGTCTTTACGCGGAATGTATCTTGGCGACAGTAGAATCTTTCAGCAGTCAGCTTGAAATGGCGGTTCTCAAAGTTTTCTCAATAGTGTTCCCCGAAAAGAACGTCGCCTCCCCTCCAGGGATTTCGGTTTGAGTTCCTGAAGCATGTCCATAGAACTTGCGTGTTGTTCGAGCCCACCAGTAACACATCTAGCGACCAGACTTTGAATTGCTTCGATGCTGTCTTTAATCTGGCCTGGTTGGAATCCCAAACACACGAGCAGTACTCAAGAATAGGTCACATTAACGTCCTATATGCCGTCTCCCTGACATACGAACCACACTTTCCCAAAATTCTCCCAGTAAACTGAAGTCGACCATTCTCCTTTCCTACCACAATCCTCACATGCTCGTACCATTTCATATCGCTTTGCAAGTTACGCCCAGATATTTAAAAGATGTCACAGTGTCAAGATGGACACTGCTAACGCTGCATCCGAACATTACGTGTTTGTTCTTCCTACTCCTTCGTATTAACTTACATTTATCTACATTCAGAGCTAGCTGCCATTCATCACACCAAGTAGAAATTTTGTGTAAGTCATCTTGTTTGCCGGCCGGTGTTGCCGTGCGGTTAAAGGCGCTTCAGTCTGGAACCGCGTGACCGCTACGGTCGCAGGTTCGAATCCTGCCTCGGGCATGAATGTGTGTGATATCAAATGGTTCAAATGGCTCTGAGCACTATGGGACTCAACTGCTGAGGTCATTAGTCCCCTAGAACTTAGAACTAGTTAAACCTAACTAACCTAAGGACATCACAAACATCCATGCCCGAGGCAGGATTCGAACCTGCGACCGTAGCGGTCTTGCGGTTCCAGACTGCAGCGCCTTTAACCGCACGGCCACTTCGGCCGGCTGGTGTGATATCCTTAGGTTAGTTAGGTTTAATTAGTTCTAAGTTCTAGGCGACTGATGACCTCAGAAGTTAAGTCGCATAGTGCTCAGAGCCATTTCATCTTGTTTCCTTCTATAGTCTTTCGACCACGACATCTTACCTTACACACTGTATCATCAGCAAACAACTGCAAATTGCTCCCCACCCTGTCTGGCACATCACTCATGTATATAGAAAATAATAACGGTCCTAACACACTACCCTGGGGCACTCCTGACGATACCCTTGTCTCTGATGAACACTCTCTGTCGAGGACTTCATATTGGGTTATATTACTTAAGATCACAAACATTAACCAGCTACATGAATATTTTCTATCGTTTCATGCTCTTATATAGTTGTTGGTATGTAGCACTTAAGTTATGTTGTTTTTGCGACAGCTACATGCTGGGACATATAATCTGACTGTGGAGTTTAATAAAGGACACAACACACAAAAGATTTTCTATAAAATTTATTTCTTTTTAGCTTACAAAAAGTGTATCATGACGTAAAATCTAGTTGTGAAAATGAAAGCACAAACAAATTCTGAAAGAATATTCTGTCCCAGTCATCCAGCTACCTTTTGTAGTTCACTGCACAAAATACTGCAACAAAATGTCTTTGGCCCCGCTTATACACCCAAATCTAGTACGGAAGTGTGCTTCACGCTTCAGACTTTAACGACAGCTTTCCCTAGGTTCTCTCCTTGCAGCATGCCAACAAAGGCTTTGGGAGTGTTCTGGAAGCCATCGGTAACAGTCTGGTGGTACTTGATCTTCCCCTCCCTGATCCACTGCATCAGCTGTCCGATGCCCTCTTCCCAGCGGTCGTGCCATCGGATGTACATGAATCCCTCCATGCGGAGCTGCTTGAACACCGCAGCATGCTGGATGATGGTAGCCTTCGGGAGATTAGACTCGTTGTATCCAGATATCGCGCCGCACACGGAGATGCGACCGTACTCTCGCATGCTGTTGATGATTGCGCTGCTCATCTCGCCGCCCACGTTGTCGAAGTACACGTCGACGCCGTCAGGTGCCGCCTGCTTCAGCGCCTCTGTGACGTCATTCGTCTTGTAGTTAAATGCGTGATGGAATCCCAACTCCTCTTTCAGCCACTTCACCTGCGGAAGAGAGGCCAGTTATATCGCTGCAAGAGGACGTTTTCACATTGTGTAAAGAAGTTACAGCTAATTACTATAATGACATCCACTCCTCCTGATTCGGATTTTCACTCGTTTTCCCAAATCATTCCAGATGAACGACACAATTTTTGCTACAAATAGGTCATAATTAGCACTTCTCCTCTGCAGCTTTAATAGATATCTGATTATGGTTGCATACTGGCAATGGCAAGGAAATCGTTTCTGAAGAAGAGAAATTTGTTAACATCGAGTATAGATTTAAGTGTCAGGAAGTCGTTTCTGAAAGTATTTGTATGGAGTGTAGCCATGTATGGATGTGAAACATGGACGATAACCAGTTTGGACAAGAAGAGAATAGAAGCTTTCGAAATATGGTGCTACAGAAGAATGCTGAAGATAAGGTGGGTAGATCACGTATCTAATGAGGAGGTATTGAATAGGATTGGGGAGAAGAGAAGTTTGTGGCACAACTTGACTAGAAGAAGGGATCGGTTGGTAGGACATGTTTTGAGGCATCAAGGGATCACAAATTTAGCATTGGAGGGCAGCGTGGAGGGTAAAAATCGTAGAGGGAGACCAAGAGATCAATACACTAAGCAGATTCAGAAGGATGTAGGTAGCAGTAGGTACTGGGAGATGAAGAAGCTTGCACAGGATAGAGTAGCATGGAGAGCTGCAACAAACCAGTCTCAGGACTGAAGACCACAACAACAACAACAACAGGTTTATCATACAATAGTTTTTGTCTTTCTTTTCGTTTTTACTGTAATGGTAAAACTGCAATGTTTAGTGTCTTATTATTTCAGCTTTATTCTTCCTTTATTAACATCCGGACAGATTTGTTTTTGGAGGGGGTCCACCTTCAGAAACACCCAGTTTTACCTTTTCTTCTATTTACCAGATATGTTTCGCTGAATATTCAATATCATCAGTGGGTCTTTATTTTTATTTCTATTACACAGGAAAAAATTGCTCTTTACTATGTACTTGTAAACATATAAATTTGAGTTTTGAAGACAGAATTTACAAATTTGAAACACAAAGTTTTGTTTATATACCTTATTACAACATGTTGTGGTTTTCCTGGGTTTTTATGTTTTTTTATTGCACTTGTTTTCTTTCACAGCTTGTCTTTTGCAACCATATAGATCTTAATGTAGAAAAGTTATATACTTCGAAATTTTACGACTGGGAATGTTATGGTCGACCTAACATTAACTAATTCTATTTGGAAGATTTGTGTGCGCGCATGCATGTGTGTGTGTGTGTGTGTGTGTGTGTGTGTGTGAATGGGTGTGAGCTTCATTTATTTACTTACTTTTTTATCTAATTATTTATTTTATTTTCAATTATTTCTATGTATTTTCTTTAAAAAGATGTGTGTGTAAAAGGGGGGGGGGAGCTTATAGACTGTTTTCCGATAGTTCTTTGAAGGCGGGGAACACACTTCCATTACAGAGAGCTCTGTATACATTTATTATTTGTTTGTAAACAAACACAGACAGAAGAAATTCAACCTCTAGATGACGACTTCTGGATATGTTACTCCACGCTCTATTCAATAACTAACAACAGATTCCGGTACATTCTTGTAACTAACCAATTTTGTTTATATTACCCCCAAAAATTTAGTGTAGGTGGCGATGAGTAATATAACAAGTATTCTCCCGTGTAATGTTTCAGACATGTACAGGAAAGCATGAACTTCTCTGACTGCTATTCAGTGGTGGCTCGTGCAAAATGTTACCAATGTGGTGGCCTGTAACCTTTTGACTTATAGGGGTTAGTAATCGTACCTAAACAAGATATAATTAGTTTTACGTATACACTGAACTGTTTAAATATATTTAAATTTTGTAATTAATAGTTTAACAAAATAGAAACAATTGATAACAGAGGGAATCGAATCCAAGTCGACAAATTGCCAGTCTACCACTTTTTTCACACTCTTTTATGTATTACCGAGTATAGTTTACATAATTATTATCTATTCAGTATTACTTATATAATTTTCATCTAACATATAGAATATTTGTCTTTCACACTGTTACTGACTCAAATTTTTCCGTAAGACAATGACTTAAAAAGTGGCAAATTCTTCTTTATAGTTTCTCATCCATTGAAGTTTATGATACGCTATTGCCGAAAAGTCCTGTTCGTTCTTTTCTTCGTTTTCCAGAATAATATACAGTACGAACTTTCAGGGAATTCACTGTGTTCCTCTTCATTTTAGGAAAATCGTACCATGGTCTACGCTGAGGAAATCCGCCGTTGTTATTGTGTCGAGTGCAGTATTCTTAGTACTCGCCAATATCTTTCTGATTATAATCCATATTGCTCTGGCGTTTGTACATGTAATCTATGTTCTTCACTGTCGATAAAGTCAGGGACACAACGATGAGTCGGTGAGATGTATTGTGTATAATTTGGAATCCGTTTGAATTTTCCGATTGACCGCGATATACCAGTGGATCCTCACACACGTTGGTAAATCTCTGTTACGAATGTTATTGCATATCGCTTGCCAGTTTGCGCCCTTATATTTCTCTTCTATAATGTTCCCAGCTTTGTGCTCCGTTAATTTTTGGTAATTCCTTTTACGTTTGTCGGTTTGTTATCGATTGTTGACACTTCTTGCTTGCTTTAAATAATAGAGTCCGTTCTGCATATGGTTGGCGTTGATAGAATGAGGCTAATTTTAATAAATGCGCTGTGAGGCTAGTAGGCATATTTCTCCACTGCTTTCGCCTGTTGCTGATATAGAGGGCCAGTGCTTTGTTGACATTGGTGAGACTGAGACCACCATTTTAAATGCTAACGTCATCGTGTTATATAGGACTAAATATATGAAAACGGATTATAAAATGACTTCTCGTCGACATAATTCTTTTGTTGATGTCGCGAGGTGGTGGGAAGACCTAGGCCATGTAGTTAATTTTGGATGTTAGACACACGTTCACCAGATGTATTTTTTGTAATTCATCGAGTTTTCTGATTCTATGATTTTAGATGCGCGCACGTATTCTGTTCAATAATTTCCTTTAATTTGGATGTATGTTTAGTGTGTATTTCTTTTGAAGTCGATGCTCAGACATTGCACACTGATTATTTCTCTAAATGGCTATGCCATGACCAATGTTCATTTTCCCTGACTTGTTAATATTCAATTTTGCGCTGGAAGCTTGCTAGTATTTCTTTATAATTTCTGAGGCCATCGCTATGTCATTATTGTTCAAGACTAGGAAACCTACATCATCAGTATAACCCTTACAGACGAGCATCAGCATAAGCCTTACAACCCTTGTCGACAGGATTTTCATCAACGGTTCAATGGCGACTGCAAAAAGTGCCGTTGTCATTGGACAACCTTGTCTTATTGAACTTTTCATTTCAATGCTACTCCTTACCTGACCATTTATGATTGTTCTGGAGACTTTTTTTTCAATTATTTTGTTTCACCTTTCTGAAACGAAATGGAAAATCCATTCGTTGCACTGTGCGGAAAAGATGAGGTTGGTTCTGTCAAAGGCTTTGGCGAAGTCTAAATATATTAGCGCACCTCTTTATTCGGCAGACTTCCACCATTTCTATGATGTCTCTACGCTAAACTGTTGTTTGAGTGATGGTTCTTCCTTCCCCGACACTGGTATGGTCCAGTTATTGCATTCATTACTGTTGTCAGCCGTTGACTTAAGATACTTTATAATCAGCATTCTCTAGTCTTACTTTCTAAAGTTCTCTGTAGTATTCTTATTTGGGTTATTCAGTAATAAGACTAATGCAGTCTTTAAATTCTTTGGGAATGTCAGTATCGGGATTCAGGAATTCATTACAAATACATGTGAATTTGTTGTGACTCAGAGTCGAAAAACTTTGCCGGGGATCCGTCAGGTCCCGGTGACTTCGTCTTCGTTCCTTCCAAAAGCGTTTCCTCGTCAGTCGCTTCCAAAGTGAGACTGTCTGCACCCGCTTTGCTGAGCTTTATTGTCCAATTTTTAGTTATTTCTGTCTGAACAATTTCGTCAATATCGTTCTCGGAAATGATTATGAATAGCGTCTATATTTTCTTTTTTGAGATGAATGGTACCATCTGTGAATTTTATTCCTCTCATCAGTTCCCTTACGCATCGTTTATATTCGTGTATAACGTGGAAGACTGGACAGTTATTTGAGCATTAGCAATTCTTCCGCGGCCACTACAATTTTCTTTTTGTCTATCACTATAACAACAGGGCTCGCATTTCGCTACCACTGAGATGCCTGAAAACAAACAAACGCCCCTTTCAGTACACATCAGCTATCGAAATAGATTAAACAGACGGTTGTTATTTATTGATAAGATGCTTGTACTTATCCAGTGCCCTAAATTGCGGTCATTTTTCTGTGGCTTGTCTCCAGTGAATCAGAAAAAAACATGGCATTATTGTGACATATGTTTCTTGTACTGGTTGTGTACATGTCATAGTTATGTGATTTTAAGATATGATCTACGCACTGCGCTTTTAAAAATAACTGGTTTGAATGTTAGAAGTTTGCTTCATGGGATTAGATCTGTCCATGATGTATGAGATAGAGATGAAAATAATTCTTATATATGGCCCATTCAAAAGCCGTTATCAGCCATCGATGACAATTTCCAGACTGTGGATCAAAGAAAATTAAGAATGACGTGGAAAAGTGCGTTTATGGGATTACAGATGAGATTAGATCATTAATGCCGAAAAAATACTGCGTCTATGAATGCTTCCCCGTTCTGTATTACATTTGTTTTTTTGTATATTTTTGTCGATATTTTAATTTCAAAGAAAGACAGTAATAAACATAACATCTTCCGTTTACAGTAGATGTTTGTAGTGCAAGAACACACAGACACAATAGAAGAACGAGTACTGTGACATAAGCCAAGCCTGCGATGGGTACATACAATGAACTGTCTGTGAGGGTTTTGAAACAACCACGGAGTGTAGCGTTTCTGAATTTGCATACATAATTATCGTTAATGAAACATAACTGGTCATGTTTTTCAACTGTCATTAGCGGGTCAGTGTTACACTGTGGCCTTGAAACAATGATAATGCGCCAAGATTCGAGCAGATAGTACGTGGTTAGAATCTTCCTGAAGAAAGCGATGTCGAGCTTTAAAATTAGCTGTTGTTCTTGAGAGATTGAGTGCAAACGGTTTATGGCTCATCAGTACAGTACGGAGAGATAACACATGAGTACTGCTCATCAACATCTATCCTTGAGACGTCTCCAGAGAAGAGTGGAGGCTGTGAACGCACGCTCAGTTTCATTCTCTTTTTCTTATTTTTCATATGTATGTTCACCGATAGTAATACAAATATGACACTTCATCTCTCAAGCTCTCTTTACACCGGCCAACCAAACAATATGCTTTTGTACGAGTGACACATCATACAACTTTTTGGAAATAACCAATACAATATCGTTGAATGGAGGTGCGACTTTAAACATCTGATCAAAAGCATCCAGATACATATTAATGGACATTAATATGGGAGGTGCCCGCCTTTCGCCTTTATGACAGCTTGAAACATTCCTGGCGTGCTTTCAGTGAGGTGTGTGTTTGTCTGTGAAGAAATGCCATCCCATTCTTCCTCAAGAACCGAAACGAAAAAAGATAATGAAGTTGGACACTGGGATCTGGTGCGAAGTCGACGTCCTAACGGTGATTCACTAGGCCAGGCAGGGGTTTTGGGTAGGCTAGTCAATTTTAAAAACGTTATTGCTTTATGTCAGGGTGTACTGTCATGCTGATACAACATTCATCGTCTCCAAACTGTACCTCTACTGTACACAGTACATTATACTGCAGAATCCTTCCGCATTTAGCGTTTTCATAAACGCAATAAGGGGACCACTCCATAACCATGACAAACACCCTATAGCATAACATCATTTCCCCCACACTTTACTGTTGGCAGTAACTGTGGTCGCAGGGACGTTCCCCAGGCATTCAGCAAACCCAAAATTTTCCGCTGAATTTTCGCAAGGTATAGTGAGATTCATTACTCCAAATCATCAGTTTCCCGTCATCCACCATCCAGTGATGTTGTTGTTTACAGCTCTTCAAGCGTCGCTTTGTACTGACTTCAGAAACGTGTGCCCTACAAGCAGCTGCTCGATCACTGTACCCCATGTTTGTTAACTCACTGTGCACAGCCAATGTGCTAGCCGTACTGCCAGCAGCACTTTGGAACTGACGAGTGAAATCTATCGCTGATTTCACGTGATTTTTATAACCACATTCCGCAATATTCGATGGTACCTGTCTCTCAGTGTGTGAGCCCTGCCTGGTCTCGGTTTACTGTGGCCGTTCCATCGCTTTTCGACTTCAAATTCGAAGTAACAGAGCTGTCCCGACTGATAAATCCTGCTGTCGCTGCTTCTCTCCCCACTTCCTTTTATACTGGCAGGTCTGCCTCTAGCGACATTTAGTCGTCAATTTCCCATTACATAGAGGTGTCAGAATACTTTTGACCAGGTAATGCACATGTCTTTATTTACACTTTGTACGAGGGTTGCCAGAAATTAATGCACCGCATTTTTTTTTCTTCAATAATTCTTTATTGGACATAATGAGAATTACACGCACGAAAGAATGGTGTTTTATCTACACACCCTATTTTTTCACGTAATCTCCATCCCGTTCTATGAGCCGGTCGTTGTGGCCGAGCGGTTCTAGGCGCTTCAGTGCGGAACCGCGCTGCTGCAACGGTCGCAGGTTCGAATCCTGCCTCGGGCATGGATGTGTGTGATGTCAAATGGTTCAAATGGCTCTGAGCACTATGGGACTCAACTGCTGAGGTCATTAGTCCCCTAGAACTTAGAACTAGTTAAACCTAACTAACCTAAGGACATCACAAACATCCATGCCCGAGGCAGGATTCGAACCTGCGACCGTAGCGGTCTTGCGGTTCCAGACTGCAGCGCCTTTAACCGCACGGCCACTTCGGCCGGCTGTGTGATGTCCTTAGGTTAGTTAGGTTTAAGTAGTTCTAAGTCTAGGGGACTGATGACCTCAGATGTTAAGTCCCATAGTGCTTAGAGCCATCTGAACCATTTGAACCCGTTCTATGGTCTTCCTCCAGCGCAAAACGTCCTGTCGGTACCAGTCCTTGTCCTGGTGACGGAGCCAGTGCTTCCCTGTGTGAATCACCTCCTCATTGTCCTCTAAATGTCTTCCACGAATGGCATCTTTTATTGGCCCAAACAAGTGTTAAGCCCGAGGGGGTAGGTCAGGGCTGTAGGGTTGATGGAGTATCACTGTCCAACCCTGTTCTGCGATGCGTTCAGCAGTCCTCATACTTGTGTGGGGCCGAGCGTTATCGTGTTGCAGCAAAACATTTGCTGGATTGTTGTGGCGCCTAAGTCGCCGGAAGCGCGTCTTCAGTTTTGTTAATGTGTTGACATATGCTCGTGAATTAATGGTACCGCCTCCTGGCATCATATCAATGAGAATCACACCTGAACAGCCCCAGAACACGATGATCATGATCTTACTGGCGGAAGCAGGTGCTTCGAATTTTTTCTTCTGCGGGGAAAGAGAACGGCGCCATTCCATCCACTGTCGTTTTGTTTTGGGCTCATGATGGTGAACCCAGGTTTCATCACCTGTCACAATCTGGGACAAGAAGGCCTCCCCCTCAGCTTCGAAACGTTGCAGCAAATCAAGGCAAATGTTTTTTCTGTGCGATTTGTGATCCACCGTTAGACACCGCATGACCCATCTTGCACACGCTTTTGAATATCCAAAAATGCGGATAATTGCATCCACACTTCCTTTGCTGATTGACAGATGCAGCGCCAACTGCCGAGTCGTAATGCGTCTGTCCTCGTCAAGACGGCCGTTGTGGCCGAGCGGTTCTAGGCGCTTCAGTCTGGAACCGCGCGACTGCTACAGTCGCAGGTTTGAATCCTGCCTCGGGCATGGATGTGTGTGATGTCCTTAGGTTAGTTAGTAGTTCTAGGTTGTAGGGGACTGATGACCTCAGATGTTGAGTCCCATAGTGCTCAGAGCCATTTGAACCATTTGTCCATTTGTCCTCGTGAATGACAACATCAGCTCGCTGCAACATGTCAGGTGTGACAGCCGTGGATGGTCTCCCCGACCGCTGCAAATCGTCGAGCTCCACCGAACTACCTTCTGATGACCACACCCTCCGTGCCCAGCGACTAACTGTACTCCTGTCGACAGCAGATGCTGCATAGACTTTGCAAAAATGTTTGTGAATATTCCCCACTGTTTCTCCTCTACAGTGAGAAATTCAATGGCGGCACATTGCTTGTAACGTGTGTCACCCTCAGACGCCACTTTGAAACTGTATTGCAGCTACGCTATCTGTCGGAAGTGACAGATACTTGGCGCGCTCACTCAGGAGACTTCAAATAATACATGCTTAACGTTTCCCATTCGTAGCATTGTTTTCAATTGAGATAAATATGGGATGCATTACTTTCTGGGCAGCCTTCCTATGTCTGAAGAATGTATGGATTTTGAGGAAAACTCAGCAGTACTTACGAACAAGTGTCACCGATCTGATGTGACTATGCTGCACTGACCTTACCTGCGTCTGTTGTGCACATAGTTCCACGTATTCAGCGCATACACAACTTTCCCACTAGCCCCGCTGAGCACAACAGCGCAGGCGCAGCGCTCGTCCGTCTCCGCACTACGAGATGGCGCTGCCATAGAGACGGACCAAATTCTGCTTCCGCCGATCCGCGTATTAATATGTGACACAGTCAATGAGATTGCTGCTAAAGTAGAACTTTTTCTCCTCGCAGATCACACTCGCGCAGTGATACATGAACACGCGTGGTATTATAACAAGTGTACAGACCTCCAATTAGTCAGTCTGCATTTGTCTGCACGAGTCTGTACCAGTCTGCATTAGTCTGTACCAGTCTACATTTGTCTGTACCAGTCTATAGTCAAGTTTCAGTCTGCGCCTAATAAGATTACCATATTCCTGTACATAGCCATGAAGATAAATGTATAGACACTTTTGTCAAGTATCAGAGATATATGTGAGAATAAGACTAACGTACCAATACCAAAGGAACTTCAGATTGTCGATTGTAAATAGCATCCAGAACCAAGTTAAGTAATTTTTATGTTTGTTATTATTTTAATAAATGTGTGTGAAACTTAATCAAGTTCTGTTTTAGGTTGGTCACCGTCAATCTGCTACTCTAAGCGTGCAAGTGGCATTTCTATCGTCTGACCTAACGGGAGAAGATAAACACGCCACAATAAGACCACGAGACATATTGCTGACACTCGCCTACTTCGTTAGAGCGACAGGTCAAATAATCTGATGGTGTGTGTACTGAAGGTCTTACAGTCCGCACACCACAGCGTCATAGGTGCAGGAATCCCAAATGGAAGCGGTGTCTTACCTTAGCGTCTGATCCCGCGAAGCCAATTACTTTGCACCCCTTGAGGCGCGCTATCTGCCCGACTATGGACCCCACAGCACCTGCCGCTCCACTGACCACGGCGACCTCTCCCGGTTTGGGCTCGCAGATCTCCAGCAGTCCAAAGTAGGCCGTGATTCCGGGCATGCCCAGCACCCCCAGAGAGAGGGAGAGGGGCAGCTCCCCCAGGTCTGGCACCAGCATGGCCGGCGACATGAAGTAGGGCGCGTCGGGCCCCACATCGGCCACGGTGCGGTCACGCCACCCCCAGTAGCCGACCACGTACCGCCCCACGGGGAAGCCCGCCGCACGGCTCTCCACGATGCGGGCCACCTGTGGGCAGAGATTAGCACACTTCTCTTTAGAGACAGCGTAAACTGTGACTTCCTGGCAACAGTGATTTCTGTTAATTGCAATAACTGGTATTTTTAGTAGTGTTTTGGTACAGTTTTGCATATTCACAACCTGTATCTCTCCACAATGGAAGTGAAACGTGGACGATAAATCGTTTAGACAAGAAGAGAATAGAAGATTTCGAAATGTGTTGCTACAGAAGAATGCTGAAGATTAGATGGGGCCGCCGGTTCTGGCGCTACAGTCTGGAACCGCGCGACCGCTACGGTCGCAGGTTCGAATCCTGCCTCGGGCACGGATGTGTGTGTTGTCCTTAGGTTAGTTAGGTTTAAGTAGTTCTAAGTTCTAGGGGACTTATGACCTCAGCAGTTGAGTCCCATAGTGCTCAGAGCCATTTGAACCATTTTTTTGATTAGATGGGTAGATCACATAACTAATGAGGAGGTATTGAATAGAATTGGGGAGAAGAGGAGCTTGTGGCACAACTTGACTAGAACAAGGGATCGGTTGGCAGGACATGTTCTGATCTCCAATTTAGTATTGGAAGGCAGCGCAGAGGGTAAAAATCGTAGAGGGAGACCAAGAGATGAATACACTAAGCAGATTCAGGAGGATGTAGGTTGCAGTAGGTAGGTACTGGGAGACGAAGAAGCTTGCAAAGGATAGAGTAGCATGGAGAGCTGCATCAAACCAGTCTCAGGACTGAAGACCAAAACACATCCCTCCACAATCCACCAACATTAAAATATTCCTGCTGCTATCGCCTCACCTATTACATTGTATTAGTAACGTGTAAGGACTAACAGTCACTGACAAGTGCGTTGCTAACTGGTATACCTAGCCAGGTGGATTGTAACAACGTGACGGAAGCCATATGTTCTCGCTTGTAAAGGCGATTACTTGTTTAGACTTAACGTTAGCGTTTTCGATAACCGAGGAGACAAAATGTTAGGTGAGATGATATTGTTAATACTCGTATTTAGAACCATTCATCCTCAGTTGTTGCTGACAGGCTCCACATAATCTTGGTTGTAATGACAGACTGAGACAGGCTGATCCCTAGCGTAGCCCGATGTCTGGATTTGGCTGGAAGGCGATAGTTTGCTTGTGAATTGGCGAAGCTAACGAATGAAATTGGCAAATAAAAGTTGTCGTAAAAGATTGACCTACAGCAGAGCCTGATGTTTACGTTCACGCAATTTGCTACGTTTAACGCACTTTTGATCACAAAATCTAAAACTGCAAGTTAAAGTCAGAAAACGTTTCTCATATAATGGACAGGACTACTACATAATTTTTACCACATGTTAAATAAAAGTTACTTGAGAAGTGGACACGACTGTGCACAGAGAAAATTTCACCTCGACGAAACCGTCTGTAGTAAGTATGGATTAAATGTGTTCTTTCTTTGGCTTTAAAGGTTTTAGTAATGAAACAAGTGTGAATATATTAATGGTGGATGTTGAGAATGATAACATAATCTGCCATACGCCATACAGTACAGTTCGAGTTTTTGTTTAGAATACGTGGACCACTTCTTCGACCATAGACAGGTTATACATCGATAGCCTGAGACGCAAGGCTCTCAGAACGAAGTACGAACGTCGGTCAACAGAAGGCGTACGACGCTGAAAGTTATAATGCTACTTTTAGCAGAATAACCTTGCTTTTAGTTGTTACTTGTGACTTATATAATAACCTGTGAGTTCCATGATAGTGTGGATGCTGTAAAACAAGTGGCATGCAGTCTGAATGTAACTGAAATCACAGCCAAATACTGGTAATTTGTTACTGTCTTAGCCGTGACTTATTGATCATTTTATATGTTCCGGACATTATATCAGCTTTACTAGCGATCTTGGCGTTTGAAAGTTTCTTCAGAGTTCTCAATCACTTGTTGATTTCTTGCCACCCAAGTTCTCTACAAAGCGCTCGAGAAAGATCTACTGCAGACTGCACAACAGAAAGGAATTACAGCGTGAGAATTATTGAACTATATGAAAAAAACCTAAATTAGTTACAAACTACAGCGTGCACATACTTTATTCAACATTTAAACGTTACTAAATACATTCGGATATAGGTTATGACATGTTCGGTAAGACTGCCTTCATTGGCGTTGATGTGGCACAGACGAATATCGAAATTCTGCATGACCTGCTGAAGTGTCGGAACATTGATCTTGTCGATGGCCTCTGGAATAGCTGTTTTCAGCTCAGCAATAGTTTTGGGGTTATTGCTATACACCTTGTCTTTAATATAGCCCCACAAAAAGGAGTCGCATGTATTCAGATCCGGAGAATATGGCGGCCAATCGAGGCTCATGCCAGTGGCCCCTAGACATCCCAAAACCAGAATGCGTTCCCCAAACTGCTCCTCGAGGACGTCAAACACTCTCCTTCTTCGATGGGATCGAGCTCTGTCTTGCATGACCCACATCTTGTCTAAATCAGGGTCACTTTGGGTAATGGGGACGAAATCATCTCCAAAACCTTCACGTACTGTTCGGTAGTCACCTTACCATCAAGGAATATCGCACCAATTATTCCTACTATAGTAGTACAAGTTTATATGCCAACTAGTTCTGCAGATGATGAAGAAATTGATGAAATGTATGACGAGATAAAAGAAATTATTCAGGTAGTGAAGGGAGACAAAAATTTAATAGTCATGGGTGACTGGAATTCGTCAGTAGGAAAAGGGAGAGAAGGAAACATAGTAGGTGAATATGGATTGGGGGGAAGAAATGAAAGAGGAAGCCGCCTTGTAGAATTTTGCACAGAGCATAACTTAATCATAGCTAACGCTTGGTTCAAGAATCATAAAAGAAGGTTGTATACATGGAAGAATCCTGGAGATACTAAAAGGTATCAGATAGATTATATAATGGTAAGACAGAGATTTAGGAACCAGGTTTTAAATTGTAAGACATTTCCAGGGGCAGATGTGGATTCTGACTACAATCTATTGGTTATGAACTGCAGATTGAAACTGAAGAAACTGCAAAAAGGTGGGAATTTAAGGAGATGGGACCTGGATAAACTGAAAGAACCAGAGGTTGTAGAGAGTTTCAGGGACAGCATAAGGGAACAATTGACAGAAATGGGGGAAAGAAATACAGTAGAAGAATAATGGCTAGCTCTGAGGGATGAAGTAGTGAAGGCAGCAGAGGATCAAGTAGGTAAAAAGACGAGGGCTAATAGAAATCCTTGGGTAACAGAAGAAATATTGAATTTAATTGATGAAAGGAGGAAATATAAAAATGCAGTAAATGAAGCAGGCAAAAAGGAATACAAACGTCTCAAAAATGAGATCGACAGGAAGTGCAAAATGGCTAAGCAGGGATAAGATAGATACTGCCTACAGGAAAATTAAAGAGACCTTTGGAGAGAAGAGAACCACTTGTATGAATATCAAGAGCTCAGATGGCAACCCAGTTCTAAGCAAAGAAGGGAAGGCAGAAAGGTGGAAGGAGTATATAGAGGGTTTATACAAGGGCGATGTACTTGAGGACAATATTATGGAAATGGAAGAGGATGTAGATGAAGATGAAATGGGAGGTAAGATACTGCGTGAAGAGTTTGACAGAGCACTGAAAGACCTGAGTCGAAACAAGGCCCCGGGAGTAGACAAAATTCCATTAGAACTACTGATGGCCTTGGGAGAACCAGTCATGACAAAACTCTACCATTTGGTGAGCAAGATGTATGAGACAGGCGAAATACCCACAGACTTCAAGAAGAATATAATAATTCCAATCCCAAAGAAAGCAGGTGTTGACAGATGTGAAAATTAACGAACTATCAGTTTAATAAGTCTCAGCTGCAAAATACTAACGCGAATTCTTTACAGACGAATGGAAAAGCTGGTAGAAGCGGACCTCGTGGAAGATCAGTTTGGATTCCGTAGAAATGTTGTAACACGTGAGGCAATACTAACCTTACGACTTATCTTAGAAGAAAGATTAAGAAAAGGCAAACCTACGTTTCTAGCATTTGTAGACTTAGAGAGAGCTTTTGACAACGTTAACTGGAATACTCTCTTTCAAATTCTGAAGGTGGCAGGGGTAAAATACAAGGAGCGAAAGGCTATTTACAATTTGTACAGAAACCAGATGGCAGTTATAAGAGTCGATGGGCATGAAAGGGAAGCAGTGGTTGGGAAAGGAGTGAGACAGGGTTGTAGCCTCTCCCCGATGTTATTCAATCTCTATATTGTGCAAGCAGTAGAGGAAACAAAAGAAAAATTCGGAGTAGGTATTAAAATTCATGGAGAAGAAGTAAAAACTTTGAGGTTCGCCGATGACATTGTAATTCTGTCAGAGACAGCAAAGGACTTGGAAGAGCAGTTGAACGGAATGGACAGTGTCTTGAAAGGAGGATATAAGATGAACATCAACAAAAGCAAAACGAGGATAATGGAATGTAGTCAAATTAAACCGGGTGATGCTGAGGGAATTAGATTAGGAAATGAGACACTTAAAGTAGTAAAGGAGTTTTGCTATTTAGGGAGTAAAATAACTGATGATGGTCGAAGTAGAGAGGATATAAAATGTAGACTGGCAATGGCAAGGAAATCGTTTCTGAAGAAGAGAAATTTGTTAACGTCGAGTATAGATTTAAGTGTCAGGAAGTCGTTTCTGAAAGTATTTGTATGGAGTGTAGCCATGTATGGAAGTGAAACATGGACGATAAATAGTTTGGACAAGAAGAGAATAGAAGCTTTCGAAATGTGGTGCTACAGAAGAATGCTGAAGATAAGGTGGGTAGATCACGTAACTAATGAGGAGGTATTGAATAGGATTGGGGAGAAGAGAAGTCTGTGGCACAACTTGACTAGAAGAAGGGATCGGTTGGTAGGACATGTTTTGAGGCATCAAGGGATCACAAATTTAGCATTGGAGGGCAGCGTGGAGGGTAAAAATCGTAGAGGGAGACCAAGAGATCAATACACTAAGCAGATTCAGAAGGATGTAGGTTGCAGTAGGTACTGGGAGATGAAGAAGCTTGCACAGGATAGAGTAGCATGGAGAGCTGCATCAAACCAGTCTCAGGACTGAAGACCACAACAACAACAACATATTCCATGGTTGGACATTGCACGCCACACAGTCACCTGTTGAGGGTGAAGAGACTTCTCGATCGCGCATTGTGGACTCTCAGTTCCCCAAATGCGCCAATTTTCCTTATTGACGAACCCATCCAAATGAAAGTGGGATTCTTCGCTAAACCAAACCATGCATCTGAGTACCAATTCCCACCATGCCCTGCGTCCAACCGTACAGTTTGAACGTGCTAACGCAAACCGCTCAGAAGTAATGACGATTTCACTTCATACAGTTCAATAGTTATCACACAGTACTTTTCATCGATTTACATTCGTAATATAACGTCACACTGTAGTGTATGGTAAAATATAGTCTGCCAACACAGTAATATTTAATGATATGCTTTTTCGTGGTCTTCATTCCAAAGACTGATTTGATGCGTCTGTATCTGCTAGACCTTCTGATTAAGTCTCATCGTCTCTGCATACTTAATGCAAGCTTTGTCCGTATGAAACTCCATAGCCGAACACTGGCCGCCCCACACTTCTCCGAATTACCAAACTGACTATTGCTTGATGCGTCATGACCCAATCTTACAGTTAAGTTGTGCTCATGCACTTTTTTCTGCTTAACACGATTCGGTTTCTCTTCATCAGTTATCCAGTTTACTCATCTAATGTTAAGCATTCTCCGTAACATCGGACATAAAAGCTTCTATTCTGTTCATGTCTACTCTGTTTGTTCTACACGAATGGATTACAGATAAGGCTACTACAATCCAGCAAATACTATCGTGTAAGACATTCAGACTTTTAAATTTGTACTCAATATTACCGTTTTTCTTGCGTTGCTTGAGGCTTACCCGACGGATTACTAGGTAAGGTTGTTGGAAGAGAGGTCGATTGTCGTGGTGAAATACCCATAATGTTTCATTGACACAGCTGATTGACATCTGCAGGTGCGTCGAACTCTGCTGATTTATGACAGTCGTAACATTCATTACTCAGCAATGTACGAGTATTATTCGCACCTGAAGATCTCATTCGGTTGCGTTTGATGAAATATTGTGGAAATTCACAACGACATTCGACCTCTCACCCGACAACTGTTTCCACTCCCTATTTCTTGTCTTTAGAAAAGATTTCACTGCTACTGCTAGTATGCATTTTGTATTCTCGTTACTTGTGCCATCGTGAGTTATTTTGCTGCCCAAATAGTAAAAGTCATCTACTACTTCTAGTAACTTGTTTCATAATCTAATTCCCTCGTCATCGCCTGATTTAATTCACTACACTCCGTTACCTTTGCTTTGCTACAGTTAATATTCATCTTACAACTTCTTTTGAAGACACTACCCATTCCGGTCAAATAATCTTCCAAGTTTTTTGTACTGTTTGGTAGAACTTCAATGCTGTCAGAGAACTGAAGCGTTTTCTGTTTGTTCTGCTTCAACTTTAATTTCCTTTCCAAATATATCCTGAGTTTCCTTCATTGCTTGTTCAGTGTACTGACTGAATAATACGATGGAGAGGCTATGAGCCCGTCTTTCTCCCTGCTCAGTTACTGATTTCCTTTTCGTGTTCTTCTTGGCTAGCAGCTGCAGTCTGGTTACTGTGCAAACTAAATACATTTCCCTCCCTGTGTTTTATTTTCGATAACTTTTTCAGTCCAAAGAGGGTATTCCAGTCAACATTATCATTGTCTTTTTATAAATATACAAATGCTATAAATATTGTTTTGCCATTTTTGAATCTAACTGCCAAGATAAATTTTCTCGTATGATCATACATTTCTCCAGAACCCAAAAATATCTCCCCCCAGGCTATTGATACCTGTGGTTCCATTCGTCTGCAGGTGAATTAGTGATCTAACAATGCTTTTTATAATACTCTTCTGCATTTGTACAAGCGGGTAAAAGCTTTAGTATAAGTTGGAAGAAACTACACCTTGAAGCAAAGGGCTGCTATACTCTTATCAACTGCTATGTACTTAAAAGAGTGATATGATTCTGTTGACAACACGTCTTCCAGCAAAATGCAAGATGTCGGTTCAGAGAAATAAAATATTTCTTGTTACATAAAGCTTACGAAATATGTCGAAGGACAAGGAGTGGTTGGATTAGTGTCAGTCAGTCACAGCGAATGGTATTACCCAAAGTAAGTGTTGACTAAAGATCATAAATACACTTGCCAGCTGTTAACGATATAAAAGGAAACTGGTATTAAGAATAACGTAAATGCAAGTCAGGCTATGCCTATTTTTCTAAATACACGCAATTTGGATATTTCTGATAGACCATAAACCACTTTGTAAATGTATAATTAATGTGTGTGATAAATAGCAGTTCACAACAAGATGACTTTTACACTATTAACAGTAATGGCATCTTTCTTATACAGCGAGACGCTAGAACAGCTCAGTGAGACTGATTGTTCACTTAACGACATATGAATTGCTCGTGTACCGCTGTATGGATGAAAGTCATCCCTAAAAGCGAGATAAAAGCAAACAACAAGCAGCAGAAATGAAAGTGAGAGGTGTTCGCAGTGAAGACCACATAAGAAATGAAGTTGTTAGGAATGAACTAAATATTTATAACGCTAATGAAAAGACTGAACAAAATAAAACTGTATGCTAACATCACCAACAAAGAATGAGTTCAGAGAGAATACCACGTCTGGTCACGTTGTACCAGCTAAGAGGAAGAGGGGACGTACGAAGACCCAGAAAGAGATGGCAGTAAAAAGTGAAGCCGGAAGAGGCACAAACGACTCAGCCTTGAAGTTCAGGAGAAGGAGAAAACAAAATTGATCGTATCTAAAGGACCACGGCAAAAATCGCATCCAGTTAACGTTGAATTTATGTCTATCATTTTGTGAAATAAAAGAAAGGCGTACACCAACAAACTAATTATTCATAATGTAATCATTTGAGATTAATACCAACTCACAAAGCAGTTTCAGTATCGATTTGATTACTTCACCTTTGTTACTTATTAGAAATAAGCATGTGATAATATTATTCTCACTCATCGTCGTCTGTAAGCAACTTAAATCTGCCACGTGGTCTAAAGGCGTCTTGCTACGGTTCGCGCGGCTGCCCCCGTCCGAGGTTCGAGTCCTCCCTCGGGCATGGGTGTTTGTGTTTGCCCTTAGCGTAGGTTAGTTTAAGTTAGATTAAGTAGTTTGTAAACCTAGGGAATGATGGCCTCAGCAGTTTGGTCGCATAGGAACTTACCACAAATTTCCAAATTTAAATCAAGTAATAAAAAAAAAGATAAAAGTGAAATACGAGTACCTGTCACAATGCCTGAACAGCATTTATCATTTAAAAAATTGAACTCGTCTATGTTCGACATTTTTTGCAAAGTTTTGTCATCTGTCATTACCCAAAAGCAAAGTGATTCATTGACTTCAGCACGGCAAATTGATTTTATGTTATTTTTCCACCAGTGGTGAACGGAAATAGGGGGGCGCCAATCGAAAGTCAGTGATGTTGTTTGTGTGTGTGTGTGTGTGTGTGTGTGTGTGTGTGTGTGTGTGGACTTGTGTTCTTGAATATGGCGTACCTGTAATAATTTTGTCATACGCAATGGTGTTCTTCTGACAGGACAGTAATTAGTGCGAGTTAATTAGAATTGGTTAGCAACGGAGGCATATGAAAGAAACTTCACCTGTGAGCCGATCATGGTGTTGCCGACGTGGTGCATGTTCTTGTACGCCCTCTGGTAGGGATCGACGCTGATGTAGACTGCCTCGGCGAGTATCTGGCCATCGCGGAGGGCCGGCAGGTCCTCCTCCTCGATGCGGAAGTCTTCGAGCCGCGGCTCTCCCTGGAACACGCGGCCGATCACGATCTTGCGCGCCTTCACCATGGCTGCCGGTGTCCTACTGCAAGCGCGGTCGCTGCACGCCGCTTATATAACGCGGCCGCGCCGCGAGGCCTTGACGCGTTGTTATCGCTATCTGTATTGGGTCCCAGATGGTAGGTCGTGAGACTCACGGTGCTGAATCACTGTCGGTCTGAGAGGCGATGAGATGCAAATTCCACCACTGTCTTGCAAGCTAACATCCGTTTGTTGTGTAAATTAATAGCTAGTTCTCTCTACAAATGTACTCTCGCCAAGTTCTGGGGCAACTCTTCACAAAGTGTTGCTACATAACAGTACGGAAGGTAAATGAAAGAAATAGGTACTGAGACGAAGAGAAATGATGCTTTAAAAAAAAAAAATGGCTCCGAGTGCAATGGGACTTAACTTCTGAGGTCATCAGTCCCCTAGAACTTAGAACTCCCTAAAGCTAACTAACCTACGGACATCACACACATCCATGCCCGAGGCAGGATTCGAACCTGCGACCGTAGCGGTCGCGCGGTTCCAGACTGAAGCGCGTAGAACCGCTGGGCCACTCCGGCCGGCCAAATGATGCTTTTATTCACAGACAATAACTAAAGTCAGCGCGATTTGCACTGAGGTGACAAAAGTCACAGGATACCTTTCAGTACTGTGCCGAACCTCCTTTTGCCGGCCGGCAACTCATCGTGGGACGGACTCAATAAGCCGTTGGAAGTCCCCTGCAGAAATACTGAGCCATGCTGCCTCTATAGGCGTCCAGAATGCGGAAGATGTTGCCGGTGCAGTATTTTGTGCTCGAACCGACCTCTTGCTTATATCCCATTAATGTTCGATGAGCCGGCCGGTGTGGCCGAGCGGTTCTGGGCGCTTCAGTCTGGACCCGCGCGACCGCTGCGGTCGCATGTTCGAATCCTGCCTCGGGCATGGATGTGTGTGACGTCCTTAGGTTAGTTATGTTTAAGTAGCTCTAAGTTCTAGGGGACTGATGACCTCAGATGTTAAGTCCCATAGTGCTCAGAGCCATTTGAACCATTTTTTGAATGTTCGATGCGATTCATGTCGGGCGATCTGGATCGCCAAATCATTCGATTGGATTGTCCAGAATATTCTTCAGACCAATCGCCAACAACTGTGGCCCGGTGGTATGGCGCATTGTCGTCCATAAAAATTCCGTCGTTGTTTGCCAACACAAATTCCATGAATGGCTGAAAATGGTCTCTAGGTAGGTGAACGTAACCATTCCCAGTCAATGACCGTTTCAGCTCCATGTAAACACAGCCCACACCACTATGGAACCAACACCAACTTGCACATACCTTGTTGACGACTTGGGTTCAGGGCTTCCTGCAGTCTGCGCTACACTTGAATCCTACCAGCATCTCTCACCAACTGAAATCCGGACTCATACGACCAGGTCACGCTTCTCCAGCCGTCTAGGGTCTTGCCGATATGGTCACGAGCCCACGAGAGGTGCTGCAGGCATTGTCGTGGTACGGTCGCATGTTCGAATCCTGCCTCGAGCATGGATGTGTGTGATGTCCTTAGGTTAGTTAGGTTTAAGTAGTTCTAAGTTCTAGGGGACCGATGACCTCAGAAGAGCCATTGGAAACATTGTCGTGCTGTTAGCAAAGGCACAAGCGTCGGTTGTCTGCTGCCATGGCCTATTAACGCCAAATTTCGCCTCACTGTCCTAACGGACATGTTTGTCGTAATTGCCACATTGATGTCTGTGGTTATTTCACGTAGTGCTGCTTATCTGTTAGCACTGAAAGCTCCACACGAATGCAGCTGCTCTCGGTCGTTAAGTAAAGGCCACTGCGTTGGCTGTGCTGACGGGTAATACCTGAAATTTGGTTATATCGGCACACTCTTGACACTGTAGATCTAGGAATACTGAATTCCCTAAAGATGCCCCATGTGTCTAGCTCTAACTACGATTTCGGTTTCAAAGCCTTTTAATTCCCATCGCGTGGTCATAATCAAGCCGGAATCCTTTCCACATGAACCATCTGAGTATAAACGACAGCTCCATCGCTGCACTGCCCTTTTATACCTTGTATACACGATACTACCGCCGTCTGTGTATGTCGTCCTATCCCCCTATGGGATTCACACGGATATGAACATATATATATGTACAGCTCGCTATCCCACGACTTTTGTCACCTCACAGTACGTGATTGAACACAGTTAACTACAAATAGACGTGTGTAAACAATAAATAAGTAAATAAAAACTGATTGTAGTCTAAGATCAGTGTAAGAAACAATCACCCAAAGGGTCAGCATGGTGCCGTATTTTACACTGAGAAAGTGTGTTGCAAGACAAGCTCCCGATTATCTGGGTGTGGATAATCGGGCTTGAGAATCATCCGCGATTTTTGAACAAATATAAAACTAGCTTTGAGGTATTTTGTTATGATTAGGAAGAATATACTCGTTAAGAATACAAATTTCTGGTTGTTAAGAGGTACATGACGAAACATCCACTGCTGGTTAAATAGAGATGCCAATGAACCGGAATCTGAGCAACCAAGTGACAACGCAATAGTGACAAGTGTTTTTTGATAGAGGAAGCGAGCGAAAACGAGGCGATAGACGAACTAAAATACGATAATTTGCTTTTGCAGTATGCGGGACAGAATTCGTTTCAACGTACCGGTGTTCAGACTCTCCGGAAAACGAAAACTGTCGTCAAGAAAAACTGACTGAAAGACAGAAATAGAACGAACTGGACGACTATTTCCCGCAAGAGAACTGGTAGAATGTGGTAGGAACTACAGTGTGTCTCAAGTGTTATTCTGCAAGCATGTTGCCACTTTCCGGTGAATAAAGATGTAAGTAATACGGCGTGCTTTTAAATGTTTTGTTAATACAGCAAACAGTAGATTCCGGTAAAAACTTCCGTGATTTGGACAGTTCTAGTTTTTCTGTTATCCGTGCTGACTCGAACCCGCATTATAATGATATACTGAAAGCTCAAGGCGAAGCGTGAGCCACGCGTTCACAACGTGTCTTCTGATCTGTCCACAGCCGAAGCCATGTCCAGCGGGTGCGAACGTTTCCCATTTGTTTCGGGAAATACGTCTGGAATTTCAACTCTATTCAGATGAAACCAAGTTTTGCTTGGTAATTCGTACCACAGTGATTTCTGGCGTGCTCCAGACCATGCTTGGTGTTTACATAATACGAGAGTAACCCAGAAAGTGGCTGCAGATATAAATGAAATATTGAAATTGTTCAGCCAATTTAGTAGAAAAGTCTTAAAACTACAGCGAAACCTGTATAATTGGGGTCAGTCCTAGTCCGAATTATAGAAAGTCGGGATCACATAAATGTTTTCTAAAATAGTTATCTGCAGCTGTAATAATGAATCTAACAAACCGTGGACGTAGTAGTTAAGTTGAAATGTAACGTTATGCGTCTTTCTCATTCTTCTGAATGATAACGACATCATCAGCAAACAGGAGAACATTTGCAATCTTAATTCCTTTGTTTGTATTACATTTTCATTTACAAAGAGTGAAGTCACTGTAAATAACAGAATGAATAGCAGATTGCCACGTCCTTTTCTTTCACCTTCGTTAATAACTATTTCTTCTAATAAATTCCTACCTATGTTTGTTACAAAGCGTGTATTTTTAGTCTGTAATATTTGTCTTGTCGTCATTAACTATCGTTGAGTATAGCTAGTAGCCAGAGTTCAGAAGATATGTAATGATATCACAAAAATGTGCGACTGGATTAAAAGCGTTGAAGTTTGCAATGCAAATTCAAACATTTAACAAACTTGATGTATACTACCGCATTTTAATACCCTTTTAAGCGATCAAAGAGACAGAATTTAGCGTAACTCATTATGTAAGCTTCAGAAAGCAAACTGAGTAGGTTTCTAAATTGTTGTGTCCCTGTACGTAACACAGATACGTATGTTATTCGTTGTCGGCCTGTGAAGATACAGAATTTTTTGCGAAATTAAATTCTGGATTAGTCGCGTTATCATTAGGCGTATGAAGTTTCTGTAGCCTGTGGCGCCTCTTTTCTTAAGTTTAAGACGTTTTACGTAGTAAATTATGGAGTATTACAGTGTTTTATGTCATTAGCATTTCATACGAAAGAAAGTATTCTTGATAACAATTTATGAACAAAAGGTGCAGTACGATCGCATTTCAGCTTCGTGTAGGATTTCATTGTTATAGCTATATAAAAGTAATCATAATCTCCCACGACGTACAATATTTAAGCGTGAATAGTAAAATTAAAAAAAAAATTAATTCTTTTATTAGTTAGAACCCTCGTCGCCGTATATAAATGAAAAAAAAAACCTTTCTACAGCGAATATCATAATAATGTTAATGATGTTTAAAAAATGCATGAAAGAGTCTTTTTTAATGCAAAGGACATTTTTATATGGTCAAACATTTGTTTTGTGTTGTATTGTTGTTTGTTTGAGGCACTTCTTGAGCGGGGCGCGGCACTTGGATTTAAGGGGAGCCTCGGAGTAGATGAAGTCACGAGTCATCGGATGTTTAAACATGTTTGGAAAAAGATTGAGTGTGAATTAAATCTCCGCTCAGAATGCACATCTGTAGACAGTTACGTAATAAATCTTCATGCTCATACGAATTAGTTAGCTATTTCAAGAGTGTAAACAGAAGAACGATTATTAAGTGACACATCAACATTTAAACCTATACCAATGTTTACATGGTTTTACCATCCGGAACCTTTCCGGCCTACAGGCGAATAGGAGGGGAAGGGAAGCAGCGCGGAGTGGCCGCGCGGTTTGAGGCGCCATTCACGGATTGCGCGGCCCCTACCGCGGAGGTTCGGGTCCTCCCGCATGGGTGTGTGTGGTGTAAGATAGTTTAAGCAATGTGTAAGTCTAGGGACCGATGACCTCAGCAGTTTGGTCCCTTAGGAATTCACATACGTTTCAATTTTTTATTTATTTATTTTTTTGTCGGGAAGGGAAGGAATTAGTGGGGATTTACTATAGATGTTTGCATTACTTCTCTACATAATCACCAGTCAGATTTAAGCATTTATCATATCTCTTCATGAGTTACTTAACTCCCTCTGAATATAGTTCTACCACACGACTGTTAACCCAACGAGTACAGAACTATTGGTACCAAATTACTTACAATCCGAGAAACATGCAAGTAGTTGTCCAACAAATGATACATCCTGAAAAGACGGTTACCACGAATTGTTTGGATAGTTTTCCTCATCATTTCGTTGGTCACGGAAAACGGACGATCACTTTTGGAAGCAACTTATTTTTTTAAACTCGTGTTCGTCAATGTGAAGTTCGTAACTATGTGAAAATTTATTTTTAAACGGAAATTTGAGGATCTCAAGCTACACGATGCAAGATACACACTAGCCCGTACATCAAAGAATTGGTCTGTGAGAGGGCAATCCGTTTTCAATGAAATTTACATACGCCATCTCAGTGCAAAACAAAATTACTCAGTTAAAAATGTTGGCCCTGAATATTACTAATCTTTATCGTTAGTCTTACAAGAAATCACTGTACCGGAACTGTTATTGTAATTAAACAGCAAATTAACATAAAAATTAACGCATCTGGCTTTCTGATAAAACTGCATGAAAATTCACAAGATCTTTTACTGGCACAAAACTTCTGAAGTGATACTGATATTATTTTCACAAATACACTCTGCGAAACACCGTGCTTTACATTGGAACATGAACTTTGGTGGTACTTAAATTTATTGGCCTACCTGTGCGCACTGAACGCTCATCTGCTCCGCAACTTGTTGCTATTAGGAATAATGATGTGATTGTTAAAAATCAAATTTCATTAATCGTACTTGCTTTTTTCAGTGCAAGATAGTATATTACCATTTTTCATAACCGCTTGTCAGTACACAGTTCGCGATGTGCAATGCGATTGAGCAAGTAAATGAAAATGGGAAACTAATCTTAACTACTGTTAAATGAGAAGAAAGGCTACAAGTTTAGCTGTGCTTCATTAAGCTACAACAACAATACACCTTTTCGTAAGATCCTCACGTCTAGACAAGTTAGCAAAATATTTCTTAATAACTCCCCTGTGTACTATTGCCTCCCCTGACACTTGTTTCAACTATAAGACAGGACCATATGCTCCATTAAAAAATTTCTACAGCAAACTTCAACCATACGCAATGTTCTAGCAACAAGAAACTACACAGTTACAAATATAACAAACTAAATTACCTTAAAAGTTGACTTTTATCATTCTTTCATCAATATAATTTCATTTTCTCACTATCTTTCCTTAAAACATATTATTACAAAATCCTTTTTGAATAATGGTGCCTCCACAACACAGCAGACCAGCTTCCATCCTTTTCAAATCAAATACTTTGCCAGACCTTTCAACACACTCTGCTACTGCTGTTATCCGACGTAGCAAAGCAAAGTTAACTTCTCTGACCAACATCGCCGGTGTCAAACACAGACTTACAAAGAATATGATTTTATCGATATTACAGAGACTGAATACATTTATCAAATTCGTAACTTCATTCACATTTAGGGCCAAAACTTCCAGAAAATCGTCATGGCAAATAGCACAGCCCACCTTCAACTTCTGTCAGCGCCGTGAACATCCGTGTTACCACTCCTACACAAAGGACAGCAATGATGCACAACATATCTACTGAAACTATCGTGGCGTCATTCTTCTGAACTCTGGCTACTAGCTATACTCAACGATAGTTAATGACCACAAGAAAAATATTACAGAAGCTATTATTTCTGGGAAACGAAATTGATTTATATCATATCATACATTCATGGACAATGTGTTTGTAATTAAGAAGATTTTAGAAAAACACAGTGATGTTAATCGAGAAACACATATGGCCATTTTGGACTTGAGCAGACTTTCGACCACGTCAGTCATGATAGCCAAAGGAAGATTGCCCCTGAATGTGGATAACCTTTATCACCTAACAGAGGTAGTGAAAAGTCTTTAAAAATACACGCTTTGTAGCAAACATAGGTAGGTATTTATTAGAAGAAATAGGTATTAACGAAGGTGTAAGAAAAGGACGTGACATCTGCTATTCATTCTGATATTTACAGTGACTTCACTCTTTGTAAATGAAAATGTAATACAAACAAAGGAATTAAGATCACAAATGTTCTTCTGTTTGCTGATGTTATCGTTATCATTCACAAGAATGAGAAAGACGTACAATGATCAGTATACCAGCTGAAAGAAATATGCAAGCAATTTCAAATTTATGGTAGTAAAACGAAAGTATTGGCAATCCAAGGGAAATATACAGTCAGATCAAAAACTGTTTTAGATAATTCAGTTTCAGAACAAGTCTCTCGACTCTCTTACTTGGGCTGCAATTTACGTTTTGATTTTGACTCCAATATTGAAAATAACAGATTTCAAGTTCCCAGTGGTACAGTCAGCAGAGTAATGAGCCATAAACTACAATAAGAGATCACCAAGAAATTTATGAAGTGATGGCGGCTCCTGTCTTATCCTACGGAAGCGAAAACGGCGTTACCAAAAAATTAATAAAAAATACAATAGAATTCTGCCTCGGGAGGACGAAGGGCTGCACGTGAAGAGACATAGTTATGTATAAATGGAGATATCTGAACAGAATTATATATTTTCAGCACTAAAAAGATTCAAAAGTATCATGAAAATTGGAGACAACACCTCATGAGAATGACAAGTCGTAGAATTCACCTAGATCCTGAACTACAAGCGGAATAGAAAAACAGTTGGGTAAAGGCAGTAGGCTGTGCCTTGTAAGGAAGACGATGACGACGAGATTCCGTAAGTATACAGTACAAATTTCGCAATTGGTATCTTTAGCTTTGAGATTCTTTGCCACTAAGAACACGATTATAGAACGGATTTAGTCATATTAACAGAATCTTCCGTCGATTCTTGGTATAACAACATTGTAATAATAAATGAAAAGCATCAGTTTGCTTTTGTTCTACAATATTACTTTTATTGCTAACTGGTTTTCGGATTACAAGTATATGTCTGAAGATGGCCGAGAACCGGTTAGCAATAAAAGTAATATTGTAGAAAAAAAGTAAACTGGTGCTTTTCATTTATTATTATAACGGATTTAGTATTTGACGGAGTTTTCAATTCTAAAACCAGTTTTTAACGGCTACCGTAGGCGAACGAGAAGCAACGAGGCTTTCTCGCAGCTCCTAGTAAGTTGATCTACAGATTAAAACCATTGAGTCGATGTGGACTTAATATCATCGGAAATTGTTCTCATAGTAATCTACGTCTATATTCACGTGACTACCATGCAACTGGCAACTAAGCACCTGGCAGAGGGTACATCGAACCACTTTCACACTATTTCTCTGCCATTCCATTCTCGAACAGCGCGTGGGCAAAAAGAAAACGAAAATCTTGCCGTGAGAGCTCTGATTCCTCTTGTTTCATTGCGATAATCTCCTTATGTAGGTGGGCGTCAACAAGATGTTTTTGCATTCGGAGGAGAAAGTTGGTGATTTAAATTTCGTGAAAAAATCTCGCCAGAACAAATAATGCCTTCGTTTTAATGATTGCCACCACTGGTTCGTGTATCTTACCCATAACACACTCTCCCCTATTTCGCGACGGTAAAAAACGAGCTGCCCTTCGAATATTTTCGATGTCCACACCGCACAGCAGTACTCTAGCACAGAACGGACAAGTGAGGTGTAGGCTTCTATTACACCTTCTAAATGATGTATCAGTAAATCACAGTCTTTGGTTCGCCTTCCCCACAACATTGTCTATGTGATCGTTCCAGTTTAAGTTGTTCGTAATTGTACTCCCTAAGTATTTACTTGAATTCACGGCCTTCAGATTTGTGTCATTTATCGTATAACCGAAAAGTAACGAATTCCTTTTAGCAGGTACTCATGAGGGTGACCTCACACTTTTCATTATTTGGGGTCAATTGCCACTTTTCACACCATACAAATTCCTTCTCTAAAGCACTTTGCAATTGGTTTTGATCTTCTGATGACTTTACTGGACGGTAAATGAGTACTTCATGTGCACACAATCTAAGAGCGCTACTCACATTGTCTCTTAAATCATTTATGTACGAGGGCAGTTCAATAAGTAATGCAACACATTTTTTTTCTGAAACAGGGGTTGTTTTATTCAGCATTGAAATACACCAGGTTATTCCCCAATCTTTTAGCTACACAACACTATTTTTCAACGTAATCTCCATTCAATGCTACGGCCTTACGCCACCTTGAAATGAGGGCCTGTATGCCTGCACGGTACCATTCCACTGGTCGATATCGGAGCCAACGTCGTACTGCATCAATAACTTCTTTATCATCCGCGTAGTGCCTCCCACGGATTGCGTCCTTCATTGGGCCAAACATATGGAAATCCGACGGTGCGAGATCGGGGCTGTAGGGTGCATGAGGAAGAACAGTCCACTGAAGTTTTGTGAGCTCCTCTCGGGTGTGAAGACTTGTGTGAGGTTTTGCGTTGTCATGAAGAAGGAGAAGTTCGTTCAGATTTTTGTGCCTACGAACACGCTGAAGTCGTTTCTTCAATTTTTGAAGAGTAGCACAATACACTTCAGAGTTGATCGTTTGACCATGGGGAAGGACATCGAACAGAATAACCCCTTCAGCGTCCCAGAAGACTGTAACCATGACTTTACTGGCTGAGGGTATGGCTTTAAACTTTTTCTTGGTAGGGGAGTGGGTGTGGCGCCACTCCATTGATTGCCGTTTTGTTTCAGGTTCGAAGTGATGAACCCATGTTTCATCGCCTGTAACAATCTTTGACAAGAAATTGTCACCCTCAGCCACATGACGAGCAAGCAATTCCGCACAGATGGTTCTCCTTTGCTCTTTATGGTGTTCGGTTAGACATCGATGGACCCAGCGGGAACAAACTTTTGAATATCCCAACTGGTGAACAATTGTGACAGCACTACCAACAGAGATGTCAAGTTGAGCACTGAGTTGTTTGATGGTGATCCGTCGATCATCTCGAACGAGTGTGTTCGCACGCTCCGCCATTGCAGGAGTCACAGCTGTGCACGGCCGGCCCGCACGCGGGAGATCAGACAGTCTTGCTTGACCTTGCGGCGATGATGACACACACTTTGCCCAACGACTCACCGTGCTTTTGTCCACTGCCAGATCACCGTAGACATTCTGCAAGCGCCTATGAATATCTGAGATGCCCTGGTTTTCCGCCAAAAGAAACTCGATCACTGCCCGTTGTTTGCAACGCACATCCGTTACAGACGCCATTTTAACAGCTCCGTACAGCGCTGCCACCTGTCGGAAGTCAATGAAACTATACGAGACGAAGCGGGAATGTTTGAAAATATTCCACAAGAAATTTCCGGTTTTTTCAACCAAAATTGGCCGAGAAAAAAAATGTGTTGCATTACTTATTGAACTGCCCTCGTAGATTAGGAACAACAAAGGACCTATAACACTAGCTTGGGGAATGCCAGATATTGCTTATGTTTTACTGTATCACTTTCCGTCGATTACTGCGAAACATGACCTTTCTCACAGAAAATCACGAAGCCACTCGCACAACTGAGACGGTACTCCATGGGTACGCAATTGGATTAGAATTCTCTTCTGAGGCACGATGTCGAAAACCTGTCTAAAAATATGATATCAATTTGAGATCCCCTGTCGATGGCACCCATTTTTTCATGAGAATAAAGAACTAGTTGTGTTGCACAAGAACGGTATTTTCTGCAATGTGCTTACTTTTCCTGAATGCTGAGCGTTTAACCAGTGTATGTATGATAATATGGAATTCATACGACAGCACCCACAGTGGCTTGCCCAGGGTTGCAATACGTTTGCCACTGAGGGTTTAGCACACGTATTTGGCGTATTATCCTGGTAATACCCAAAACATAAACTATAAATAGACACGAGCCCACAGAAGACAAGTCTATATCCAACCTCTCGGCGGATGCCACAAAAGAGATGGAGGCGAATTACCGTAATACTGCACTCTAAACCTGTATATAAATTAAGGTACAAGACATGCGTTCTGCCGCTAAAACGCACTATGAACATTAGTTACACGTAGAATAACATTGATAACAGGTTATTAGGCTACTACACATTGCTATAGTATCAACCACGGACACATTGCACAGCCCATCCCGTTTCCTAAAACAGGCAGTGCGCAGTTGTATTGCAGTCTCCTGCTACGAATCATAATTTCTGGATAACGGTCATCAGCGGGTGTTGTTGACCGCGAGTAACCACGGTTGTAATAATCCGCTCTAATGTCAAACATCCTACAACTGCCAACATGAGTAACTTACAAGGGAACCTCCCCCTCCCCCCCCCCCCCCCAGATGTAGTTATAAGTTGGCACAGTGGATAGGCCTTGAAAAACTGAACACAGATCGATCGAGAAAACAGGAAGAAGTTGTGTGGAACTATGAAAAAAATAAGCAAAATATACAAACTGAGTAGTCCATGTGCAAGATAGGCAATGTTAAGGACAATGCGCCGTGGTCCCGTGGTTAGCGTGACCAGCCGCAGAACGAGAGGTCCTCGGTTCAAGTCTTCCCTAGAGTGAGAAGTTTAACTTTTTATTTTCAGTTTATGTGACAAACTCTTATGTTTTCATCACTTTTTTGGGATTGATTATCACATCCACAAGAAAATCTAAATCGGGCAAGGTAGAAAAATCTTTTTACCCGTTCGCCAAGTGTACTAGTTATGTGGGTCGACAACACATTCCTGTCATGTGACGCACATGCTGTCACCAGTGTCGTATAGAATATATCAGACGTGTTTTCCTGTGGAGAAATCGGTTGACCTATGACCTTGCGATCAAATGTTTTCGGTTCCCATTGGAGAGGCACGTCCTTTCGTCAACTAATCGCATGGTTTTGCGGTGCGGTCGCAAAACACAGACACTAAACTTATTACAGTGAACAGAGACGTCAATGAACGAACGGACAGATCATAACTTTGCGAAAATAAAGAAAGTAAAATTTTCAGTGGAGGGAAGATTTGAACCATAGACCTCTCGTTCCGCAGCTGCTCACGCTAACCACGGGACCACGGCGCCCCTGAGCTCAGAATGTCCTTAATATTGCCTATCTTGCCCATGGACTACTCAGTTTGTATATTTTTTTTTGTTTTTTCATAGTTCCACACAACTTCTTCCTGTTTTCTCGATTGATCTGTGTTCAGTATTTCAAGGCCTATCCACTGTGCCAACTTATAACTAAATCTGACGGGGGTGCGATGGCGATGTTCCCTTGTTAGTAGATGTCGTCGGTGTAGCGAAGTTGCTCAAGTCACTTAATGAACGCAAAGCACGCTAACCAAATTGTACACGAATCAGGTTCCTTTCAGAGTACGCTGAAACAAGAGCTCCATACTTAGCAATCACACACGACCGCTCGCTCGTAGGAAGTTCCGTATCCACAGACTGGTAAGTTGCACAAGTCCCACCAATACCCAAAAAAGGAAGTAATCCACTGAATTGCAGATCCATATCACCAACGTTGATTTGCAGTAGGATTTTGGAACATATGCTGTGTTCGACCATTATTACTTACCTCGAAGAAAGAGGTTTATTGACAAATAGAACGAATGGTTCAAATGGCTCCGAGCACTATGGGACTTAACATCTGAGGTCATCAGTCCCCTAGAACTTAGAACTACTTAAACCGAACTAACCTAAGGACAGCACGCAAATCCATGCCCGAGGCAGGATTCGAACCTGCGACCGTAGCAGTCGCGCGGTTCCGGACTGAAGCGCTTAGAACCGCTCGACCACCGCGGCCGGCTAGTCAGAACGGATTCAGAAAACATCGTTCACGTGAAACACAACTAGCTCTTTATTCTCACGATGTAATGAGTGCTATCGACATGGGATGTCAAATTGACTTCGTATTTTTAGATTTCCAGAGGGCTTGTAACACCGTTTCTCACAAAAGACTTCTAGTCAGGCCACATGCCTATGGAGTATCGTCCCAGTTACGCGACAGGATTTTTGATTTGCAGTCAGAAAGGTTACAGTTCGTGGTATATGACGAAAAATCATCCAGTAAAACAGAAGTGATACCTGTCGTTTTCCAAAGAAGTGTTATAGGCCGTCTGCTGTTCCTGATCTACATACACTATTTAGGAGACAGTCCGAGCAGCCCTCTTAGATTGTTTGCAGATGATGCTGTCATTTGCAGTCTTGTCAACCCATCAAATGATCAAAACTAATTGCAAAATGATTTAAATAAGATATATGCTAGCGCGGAAACTGGCTACTGACTCTAAATAATGAAAACGTGAAATCATCCACGTGAGTGCTAAAGAAATCTGTTAAACTCCGGTTACACGATAAATCACACAAATCTAAAGGCTGTAAATTGAAGTAAATACTTAGCGATTACCGTTACAAATAACTTAAATTGAAACGATCACGTAGATAAAGTTGTGGGGAAAGCAAACCAAAGACTGCAAATTATTGGCAGAACACTTACGAAATGCAACAGGTCTACTAAAGAGACTGATTAACACTACGCTTGTCTTCTGGAGTATTGCTGAGCAGCGTGGGATCCGCATCGGGTAGCAGTGGCGGAGCACATCGAAAAAGTTCAAAGAATGGCAGCTCGTTTCGTACTGTCGCGAAACAGGGGAGACAGTGCCACGGGTATGATACGCAAATCGAAATAGCAATCATTAAAACAAAGGCGTTTTTCGTTGTGGCAGGATCCTCCCACGAAATTTCAGTTTCCAGCTCTCTCTTCAGAGTTTGAAAATGTTTTGTTGGTACCCATCTAAATAGGCAGAAATGATTATCATAATAAAATAAGAAAAATCAGAGCTCATACGGAAAGATTTAAATGTTCGTTTTTCCCGCACGCCGTTCAAGAATGGAACGGTAGAAAAATAGCTTGAACGTGGTTCGGTGAACCCTCTGACAGGAACTTAACACGAACTGCAGAGTAATCATATAGATGTAGTTTGGTTTCTCTTGCCTTATTATGGGTAGGAGGCGGCATAACTCTCCTTGTGCCTTTGACACTAGGTCCAGCTGTTGATACACGTAGCGTGTTGGTGTCGGGTAGTCAAGATCTCGCTAAGCGAGTACCCATTCTCATTTCCCGATGAACATCTGCAATCGGAACATGACTTAAAGAAGAAACGTGATTATATTTTAACGTCCGGTAGACGGCGAGGTCGTTAGGTGACAGAGCACTTTGGTGCGCATATTGGTGGAGAGTAGGAAAGGAGGTCGGCCGTTTACAAAGGATCCAACCACAAATTTGCGTTAAACGGTTAGGAAGCTTTAGCGGACATTACGAAACATCACCCGAACAGCACAGCAATTTCAGACGTAGTAGCGCATCGAAACACTTCCACAGGTTTAATGTTACAAGTGCAAAGTAACATTATTTTAGAAACAACTCAAACAAATGAACTCGGTATATGTGATATTTGTTTCGAGGGTGTTAAAATTCCTCTGCACCTCTATATTATGTCGAACTGACAAGACACTAGCTTATTGCAAACTATGTTACATGTTCTTGCGCAATCGAAAAGTAGGTTTTGCAGACGGTACTCTACTTGTACACCGCGTCCATTACTGCAAGTCGTGCAGGTGGAGAGAACGATGACGAAGCACCTGTGCCGTCTGTTAGCCGCGCTAATTCGTCCCCCGGCTGTGTGCCGCATATGTGCTGACACAACAGATAACGCCACTCAAACAAAACAGACTGGGATTTTCCTCTTTTGGCGCAATCACAGCCGTAGACAATAATCAAAGCTCCTTCAGAAATGAGAATACATTCGTGCTTTGTAAAATCCATCTAGAATCAAATATTGTTGTTGTTGTGTTCTTCAGTCCTGAGACTGGTTTGATGCAGCTCTCCATGCTACTCTATCCTGTGCAAGCTGCTTCGTTTCCCAGTACGTGCTGCAGTCTACATCCTTCTGAATCTGCTAGTGTATTCATCTCTTGGTCTCCCTCTACGATTTTTACCCTCCACACCGTCCTCCAATACTAAATTGGTGATCTCTTGATGCCTCAGAACATGTCCTACCAATCGATCCCTTCTTCGAGTTAAGTTGTGCCACAAACTCCTCTTCTCCCCAATTCTATTCAATACTTCCTCATTAGTTATGAGATCTACCCATCTAATCTTCAGCATTATTCTGTAGCACCACATTTCTAAAGCTTCTATTCTCTTTTTGTCCGAACTATTTATTGCCCATGTTTCACTTCCATACATGGCTACACTCCTTACAAATACTCTCAGAAACGACTTCCTGACACTTAAATCTATACTCGATGTTAACAAATTTCTCTTCTTCAGAAACGCTTTACTTGCCATTGCCAGTCTACATTTTATATCCTCTCTACTTCGACCATCATCAGTTATTTTGCTCCCCAAATAGCAAAACTCATTTACTACTTTAAGCGTCTCATTTCCTAATCTAATTCCTGCAGCATCACTCCATTTAATTTGACTACATTCCATTATCCTTGTTTTTCTTTTGTTGATGTTCATCTTATATCCTCCTTTCAAGACACTGTCCATTCCGTTCACGCTCTTCCAGGTTCTTTGCTGTCTCTGACAGAATTACAATGTCATCGGCGAACCTCAAAAGTTTTTATTTATTTTCCATTGATTTTAATTCCTACCCCACATTTTTCTTTTGTTTCCCTTACTGCTTGCTCAATATACAGACTGAATAACATCGGGGATAGGCTACAACCCTGTCTCACTCCCTTCCCAACCACTGCTTCCCTTTCACGTCCCTCGACTCTTATAACTGCCATCTGGTTTCTGTACAAATTGTAAATAGCCTTTCGCTCCCCGTATTTTACCCCTGCCACCTTCAGAATTTGAAAGAGAGTATTCCAATCAACATTGTCAAAAGCTTTCTCTAAGTCTACAAATGCTAGAAACGTAGGTTTGCCTTTTCTTAATCTTTCTTCTAAGATAAGTCGTAGGGTCAGTATTGCCTCACGTGTTCCAATATTTCTACGGAATCCAAACTGATCTTCCCCGAGGTCGGCTTCTACCAGTTTTTCCATTCGTCTGTAAAGAATTCGCGTTAATATTTTGCAGCCGTGACTTATTAAACTGATAGCTCGGTAATTTTCACATCTGTCAACACCTGTCTCAATCAAATAAGGCCTCTGATTCTGAATTGCTTGCATATTGATTTATTAAAAATGTTCCTAAAGCTCATAAAGATGTCCAAAGATGAGGAAGGAATATGGAGTTCACAAATAGGTGCCTAGCAGAGCATTCATCGAATCACCTTCAAGCTATCTCTCTGCAGTTCCACTCTCGAACAGCGTCCGGGAAAAACGAACACTTAAAACTTTCGAAGCCAGCTCTGAATCCTCTTACGTCATTACAATGATCTCCAGATGATCAAAACCAACTGCAAAACGATTTGGACGGGATGTTTGTATGATGCGACAGTGGTCATTGACTCTAAATAATGAAATCTGTGAAGTCATCCACAAGAGTTCTAAAAGGAATACGCTAAATTTCGGTTACTCGATAAATCACACAGATGCGAATTCAACTAAATACTAAGGGATTACACTTACTACTAACTTAAACCAGAACGATGACATAGATAATGTTGTGGGTTAAGTGAACCAATGACTGCGCTTTATTGGCACAACATTTAGAAGATGCAACAGGTCTGCTAAAGAGACTACCTACATCATACTTGTCAATCCCCTTCTGCTACGCGGTGTGGAATCCGCAGCAGATTAAATTGACGGTGTACGTTGAAAGTGTTCAAAGAATGGTAGCTCGTTTTGCGTTATCGCGAAATAGGAGAGACAGTGTCACGGATATAACAGGCGAGTTGACCTGGAAATCATTAAAACAAAGGCGTTTTTCGTTGCTGCATGATCTTCTCATGAAATTTCAGTCCCCAGCTAAGTTCGTGCTCGCCTACATAGGGAGTAATGATCATTGTAATGAAGTAAGAGAAATCAGCTCGCTTGGAAAGTTTTTGAGTGTTCGTTTTTCCCGGACACTGTTCGAGAGTGGAACGGCAGAGAGATAGTTTGAAGGTGATTCGATGAATCCTCTGCTAGACACCTAATTGTGAACTGCAGTGTAGTTGTGTAGACGTAGCTGTAAATTTAGAAGTATATGACGGAACTGTGGTCATTAATTTGATGATATGTGGAAAAACTGCGATCTACTTAAATTGGAGTGGCCGTACAGATGCATGAGATTACACCATTTTGATAAATCATTGTGCAAGATCGTTCGGTCACACTAAAATCACAATGTACTGTAATCCAGCTTGAAATGATTTTGCTCACGAATCTAAAATTCCCCGAAATTTGATCAGATCCAACGACAAATGGAAAGGATAATTTCAAGCTGATTACATCTCTTCAAAACAAAGTTCGAAGGCCGTAACGCTTAGTATGGGAAAATTTTAATTAATCATAAATATTTAATCTAAGCGCCTTTTTAGATTTCATTAACAATGGAGAAGGAACAACAATTTATTGTAGTCTACGTACCATAGAAGTAATTTTATTCAGATGAGCTCTCCGTTGCATAAATTAGCTGTTTACTCCTTGTACAGAATTATCTGTGATAATTATATATTGTTAACTTCGTGATTTTGGTAAAATGAGGTTCGTGTTTTTTTCTTATGTTCTAGAAATTCGTAACGTTGGAAGCAACTTCAATAGAATTCACGTTGTATCTCGAGTGGGGAAGAAAAGTGAAAATGCAGATTGACTGGAATGTTAGTTTTTTTTATTATGAATTGTAGCAAGAGTCTGAAACCGTATTCTGTACGTGAAACACAGTCGCATTTGAGAAAGTATTTTTTAATGGTAAAACGGAAGTATCATAAGCGGACGAATGTTTAGCCACCAACCGATGACAGTTGCCAATATTTCTGCTAAGAATTTGAAATTCTTATATGTCCGCGTGTTAATGAACAAATACTTCTGCTATCAAGAACAAAGACAAATCCTGCAATGTCATAATTTTAGCACATGCGCCCTGCAAAATAAAGTAATAATGGCTTTTGTTTGTTTGGAGTTTCAGAGTAGTGACCTGATTTTTGGAAGCACGGTATTAATGTACTTGTACGCAAGATTTTTAGAGAAGAGTAGCGGCATCGCACAAGTCTAGCAGCTTCAGAACAAAAGCGAAACTCTCTGGCCAGAGTACATAGCACTGCAGTCGTATGTAAGCTGTCGGAGTACGGCGTGGAAGACACGGGTAAGGATGATGTAAAATCGCGCCCGAAATAAGGTCTAAGGTAAAAACTAAGACTTTTATGTAATTGTTAATCAAATGATGTTCTCCGATAAAAAAAGAAGCCTGTCGAATTATGAAGTGACGATGATTTGAAAACCGAGTTGCTATCGAGCTTTGCGGAAAATCTCAAAATACCGAGTCCGCCAGAAAAATGTATACACACTTTAAGAAACGAAAAGTATTACTTATGTGTTTATTTTATATATAATAACTAATCGCACATGTTGTACAACCTTCAGTTTAGCACATGGTTACTTTAAATGTTCACCGCTGGCGGCTATACGCAATAACAGAACGATGAGCGGTCGCGGCAACTACGTCAGTCAATTTTACTGTGGAAACCGCTGCACATGTCGCTGTAATCCCCTGACGAAGTTCCTCCTGCATGCGTTGCTTGTGTCAATAGACGTTATCTTTCACAGTTTCCCACAAGTCCATAGGTGTTAGATCTGGCGACCGTGAAGGGAACTCAATGGACCCTCTTCGTCCAATCCAATGCCCCGGAAAATTGTCATCCAGGAAAGCTCGTACGGCTAGGTGGTAGCGTGGTAGAAGACCTCTTCATCAGCTCCATAAAGCGCACGTTTACCTGGCAAAATTGAGGTGCATAACATTTCCAGGTACACTTCTCCAGTGACAGTAGTATCAAAGAAAAAGGGTCTTGCTAAGCCACTAGATGATAGTACACACCACACATGAACCCCTGGTAGATAGACTGTTTTATCCACATAAACATGCGGATTTTCCGGTGCCCAGTACAAACTGTTATGCCGTTTCACGGTTCCATTAAGTTTAAATTGTGCCTTGTCACTCCACTCTACTTCGTCACGAATTGTTCCTCATTAATTATCATTTGCTGATGCCCTTCGCAATATTGCATTCTGCGATCAGGATCGTCATCATTAATCGCGTGCAGTAATCGTGGAATGTAAACTTTCCACTTTGCAGATTTCAGAATTCTTCGTACATTGGTACTGCTATGAAACTTCCTGGCAGATTAAAACTGTGTGCCGCACCAAGACTCGAACTCGGGACCTTTGCCTTTCTCAGGCAACTGCTCTACCAACTGAGCTACCCAAGAACGACTCACGCCCCATCCTCACAGCTTCACTTCTGCCAGGCTCTGGCTAAACCATGTCTCCGCAATATCCTTTCTTTCAGGAGTACTGGTTCTGCAAGGTTCGCAGGAGAGCTTCTGTGAAGTTTGGAAGGTAGGAGACGAGGTACTGGCAGAATTGAAGCTGTGAGGACGGGGCGCGAGTCGTGCTTGGGTAGCTCAGTTGGTAGAGCACTTGCCCGCGAAAGGCAAAGGTCCCGAGTTCGAGTCTCGGTCCGGCACACAGTTTTAATCTGCCAGGAAGTTTCATATCAGCGCACACTCCGCTGCAGAGTGAAAATCTCATTCTGGACTAGTACTGCTAACCCCCACTTCATATGCACATTGCGTAGCAGACTTCTGTGGAAAATTAACAAACGTTTCCAACACGAGAGCCATCGAAGCAGGACTTGTAGCTGTATGCTGTCTTCCTGATCTTCCTTTGTGGATATCGCAAATCGTCCTATGCAATTAACACTTGTCAATGATACGTTTAATTGTCAAGCAGGTTGGTAGTTCTGTTTCAAACTCCCGTCTCCATTGACGTTGCACTTCAACGGCATTATCAAACTTGGAAAACCACTTCACAGTACATTTTCGTTACTCGAATGTCAAGCGTGCCCGAACCATTGTGTTTTCTGAATACCGAGATGAAAGTACTACTAACATCTGTTGAGCCAAAGACCGTACTACAACACACTCATGACTCAAATCGAACAACAATATCGATCTCTCGATAGAACCTGACATAGGGTGTATTCATTTTTCTGGCGGACTGTATAATAATCGATAATTTTGAAGGGAAGTGTGGGTCTGTATTTGAGATTAGTGCTCAGCTGTAATTGAAAACTGATGCACAAACAGTGTCAGATGTCTAGGTACTTAGAGTAGGCAGTGCGAGTACGTAATAACATTATGTTGCAGTCAGTCTTGGAAACTTTGCACCGAATGTTTTCTAGCATTACAATAAGACTCAGAGCAGTTATTCTGAAGTATGAATCAATTGTTTCGAAGTGTGTACCCCATGTTTACTGACCTTAAAAATGATCTTAACTAAAACAAATTCTCACTCACTAAGGAATATAATAGAAGTGTTATTTCTTGAGGTTGTAAGCTAGAACAAAAGGTAGAGAAACTGTAAGAAGACTGTATGTTTGGATTCAAGTGATGGTGATTCATTGTAACAAAAGGTTAGCGACGACTGTAGTAGCAGACAATAAAAGCTAGAGGAGCAGTGCGCGGAAGTTAAATCATCCCTAGAAGACGGATTATTTCAGGTGCAGGTGCGATGTATTGCTGAGCATGAAGGTCTAGAAGCCAAACATGCCGAAGGGCTGAAAGAAATTTATCGGAATATAGTGTGGCAGTCTTTTGGAGTCTGGTTCATGTACAGGTAAGGGTGTACCTGTGGAAAGTTTTCTGGTTAAGTGTAAGAATTTTTGCAAGTTTGAGTCATCAGGAACAGTTCGCCCAATACATTGTTTTTAAAAACTTTAGAGATGTTTTACTCAGTTATTGGAATGAAAAGAACTAGTCATCGTTTATGTTCATTTAGATCTACATTTATACTCGACAAACAACTTTTCACTGTTTAGTGGACGTTACTTCTGATGCCACTATACTCTTCTACCTCTTTTCCCCGTTGAAGTGTCCGTCGAAGGCGGTGCCGGAAATATACCCAGATATAAAATGAATATTAAGTTTGTTGTAACACATACAAACAATATTCTCTGAGGGGAGTTACACTACTGGCCATTAAAATTGCTACACCACGAAGATCACGTGCTACAGACGCGAAATTTAACCGACAAGAAGAAGATGCTGTGATATGCAAATGATTAGCTTTTCAGAGCATTCTCACAAGGTTGGCGCCGGTGGCTACACCTACAACGTGCTGCCACGAAGGAAAGTTTCCAACCGATTTCTCATACACAAACAGCAGCCCAACAGGCGTTGCCTGGTGAAACGTTGTTTTGATGCCTCGTGTAAGGAGGAGAAATGCGTACCATCAAGTTTCTGACTTCGATAAAGGTCGGATTGTAGCCTATCGCGATTGCGGTTTATCGTATCGCGACATTGCTGCTCGCGTTGGTCGAGATCCACTGACTATTAGCAGAATATGGAATCGGTGGGTTCAGGAGGGTAATACGGAACGCCGTGCTGGATCCCAACGGTCTCGTATCACTAGCAGTCGAGATGACAGGCATCTTATCCGCATGGCTGTAACGGATCGTGCAGCCACGTCTCGATCCCTGAGTCAACAGATGGGGACGTTTGCAAGACAACAACCATCTGCACGAACAATTCGACGATGTTTGCAGAAGTATGGTCTATCATCTCGGAGACCATGGCTGCGGTTACCCTTGACGCTGCATCACAGACAGGAGCGCCTGCAATGGTGTACACAAAGACGAACCTGGGTGCACGAATGGCGAAACGCCATTTTTTCGGGTGAATCCATGTTCGGTTTACAGCGTCATGATGGTCGCATCCGTGTTTGGTGACATGGCGGTGAACGCACATTGAAAGCGTGTATTCGTCATCGCCATACTGGCGTATCACCTGGCGTAATGGTATGGGGTGCCATTGGTTACACGTCTCGGTCACCTCTTGTTCGCAATGACGGCACTTTGAACAGTGGACGTTACATTTCAGATGTGTTACGACCCGTGACTCTACCCTTCATTCCATCCCTGCGAAAGCCTACATTTCAGCAGGATAATGCATCACCGCATGTTGCAGGTCCTGTACGGGCCTTTCTGGATACAGAAAATGTTCGACTGCTGCCCTGGCCAGCACATTCTCCAGATCTCTCACCAATTTGAAACGTCTGGTCAAAGGTGGCCGAGCAATTGGCTCGTCACAATACGCTAGTCACTACTCTCGAGGAACTGTGGTATCGTGTTGAAGCTGCATGGGCAGCTGTACCTGTACACGCCATCCAAGCTCTGTTTGACTCAATGCCCAGGCGTATCAAGGCCGTTATTACGGCCAGAGGTGGTTGTTCTGGGTACTGATTTTTCAGGATCTATGCACCCAAACTGCGTGAAAATGTAATCACATGTCAGTTGTAGTATAATATATTTGTCCAATGAATACCCATTTATGATCTCCAGTTCTTCTTGGTGTAGCAATTTTATGGCCAGTAGTGTAGTTTTGAACTAATAATTGAAAACAAGTCACTTATTCAACATTGAAAGAACATTAATAAAATCTGAAGACTTGAAAATTTGAGGGTAAATTGAAAGCTTCAAAATTCACTATCCATGCACTAAGCGTGCCAAAGTCCAGAAGGGATCTGCAAAAGTTATAGTCGTAAGACGACAAGAAAAAGTTGAAGTCCCAAGAGGATGAGCGAAAGGCCCAAAGGGTTGCATGAAAGTTTAAGTCTGGCGCATTGTTGATGAAAAGCAGTGATAAATAGTACTAAGTCCAATTGTATGTCACGTCAGAGAGCATGTTTCTTCGATGTGGGGACCATGAATGTGTAGGTCCATACCTGGCAGTTCCTAGAGGCGAGGACGGTGTGGACCATGGCGCCATCGTGGCAGCGGCTACAGAACAGATTCTGTTTGTGGGAATGCTTTCTCAATTGCAGTCTGGCCCAGGAAACTTACTCAGAGTGAACTGGTGGACACAGCCCAGGTGCTGTCGTAAATACTACCCAGGCACCAGGATACTGCAAGTCCTACTTTTGGTCATGTGGCTGGCAGAGGAAAGAAAGTCTGTGGGGCCAGTGACCTCTCGCCGCATTTGGGTTGTTGCCTGGTGGCCAGACAGAGCACAGCCATACATTGTCTCTCGTCTTAAAAGCATCCCCTGTGACGCCTGTGCCAGCATAACCTGTTGGTTGCTGGCTCAGTAGGCACAAGGCCTCGACACAGCACGTGTTCTATTCGCGATTAGCGCTTGGGAAATATTGTTGACAGTATGAAACTTCCAGGCAGATTGAAACTGTGTGCCGGACCGAGACTCGAACTCGGGTCCCGAGTTCGTGTCTCGGTCTAGCACACAGTTTTAATCTGCCCGGAAGTTTCATATCAGCGCACACTCCGCTGCAGAGTGAAAAATCTCATTCCGGATTATTGACAGTAACCGACTACATCAGCTCTAATTTCATTGCTTTTCTCGTTGCGATAATTTCATAAGATGTATGTAGGAGCAAATAGTACGTCACCTCACTCTTCCTGCAACTTACTCTCTAAGAATTTCAATAGAAAACCTCACCTCGATGTACAAAGCTTCTATTTTACCACCTGCCACTGGAATTTGTTGAGCATCTCCATAACGTTCTTGTTATGACTAAATAATCGTGTGATGAAAGGTGTCGCTCTTCATTGGATCTTCTCTATATCTTCGATTAATCCAACCTGGAAATGATCCCAGGCTGATGAACAACATTCAATAATCGGTAGAATATGCCACTACTTTTATGGATGAGTTACATTTCCTTTAGATTCTTCCAATAAATCACAGGCTCACATCTTCCTTTCCCATAATTTGTTTTGTGTGGTGATTACGCATTAGATCTCGCTAGCTGCTTGCTGCTAGATGTTTTACAGCAATCCCTGTGACTTATTGTCAATAGTATAATCGAACTATAGTGGATTTTTCCAGAATGAGATTTTCATTCTGCAGCGGAGTGTGCGCTGATATGAAACTTCCTGGCAGATTAAAACTGTGTACCGGACCGAGACTCGAATTCGGGACCTTTGCCTTTGCGGGCAAGTGCTCTACTATCTGAGCTACCGAAGCACGACTCACGCCCGGTCCTCACAGCTTCACTTCTGCCAGTACTCGACTCCTACCTTCCAAACTTTACAGAAGCTCTGCTGCGAACCTTGCACAACTAGCACTCCTGAAAGAAAGGATATTGCGGAACATGGCTTAGCCATGTTCTGCAAGGTTCGCAGCAGAGCTTCTGTAAAGTTTGGAAGGTAGGAGACGAGTACTGGCAGAAGTAAAGCAGTGAGGACATGGCGTGAGTCGTGCTTCGGTAGTTCAGCTGGTAGAGCACTTGGCAGGCAAAGGTCCCGAGTTGGAGTCTCGGTCCGGCACACAGTATTAATCTGCCAGGAAGTTTTTACAGTGGATTTCATTCGTAATACCTTACATTTGTCTATGTCCTGGGTCAACTGGCAGTCCATGCACCAGTCATCCATCCTCTGCACCGAGCGAGGTGGCGCAGTGGTAAGACACTGGACTCGCATTCGGGAGGACGACGGTTCAATCCCGCGTCCGGCCATCCTGATTTAGGTTTTCCGTGATTTCCCTAAATCACTCCAGGCAAATGCCGGGATGGTTCCTCTGAAAGGGCACGGCCGACTTCCTTCCCCATCCTTCCCTAATCCGATGAGACCGATGACCACGCTGTCTGGTCTCCTTCCCCAAAACCAACCAACCATCCTCTGCAGATCGTTGCTCAGAAGATCTTTGATGTAAACTGTCAACAGGAATGATCCTACCACACATTCTTTGGAGTATTCCTGAAATTACCTTTACATCCATCATTCTTTGGAGTTTTCCTGAAATTACCTTTACATCCATCAAATTTTTTTATGATAAGATAGAGTGTTGAGTTCTGTCTGCAAGGAAGTACTGAACCTAATCACAAATCTGTCCCATATTCGGTGAGCTCGTATTTTGTTCGCTAAATGAGTGTGGAACTCTATAAGACTCCTTTCTAAAGCCAAAGAATACTACATCAACATGGGCACTGGCGTTCTAGGTCTCGTGGCCGAAGAGAGTAGCTGAGTTTCTTAAGGGTTCTGTTGGCGGATCAATGCCGATTTTGACAGATCTCCAAAAATATAATATGTGAGTATAAAACATAGTCCATAATAGGCTTCTACACGATACAGTCACATTAATGTGACCAACACCTATATTCAACGTCAACAACCAATAACCACTCACAGACGGCAAGTGGTAGCACTAGCAGTGGACGGTACATGAAGCGTTTCGAGGGGATGCAGAAAGCAGTGCAGTTGTTGTAATGAAGAAACGGAGCGATTTATCTGACGTCCAAAAGAGCATGCTCTTTAAGTTTTGGATCCAGGGTGGAAGCGTTTCGGAAACAGCTAAGTTTGTAAACTGTTCGTGTTCGGCAGTGATTAAAGTATACCGGGCATGGCAGAATGGCGCTATCCAAAACCGGAGATGAGGCAACTGTGGTCCATCACGAGACATTGATGACAGGGGTGAACGACTGTTGCAGACATGCACGGATGAACAGACATGCAACTGTTAAGTAACTGACCACCCAGACGAACCAAGGGGCTACCAACAGTGTCTCTTCAACGACCATACAGCGAACGTTGCTGCTTACGGGACTGGTTCATGCACTCATTCTGACTGCCATTAGTCGACGAAGGCTGGAATCTGCTCGGAAGTACCGCAACTGGGTGTTCACTGGTGGCCTCACGTGACCGTTTCAAATGATTCACGTTTTATGTTCCATTTGGCAGATGGCTGTTGCCGTATATGACGTTAAACTTCTGAAAGAAAACACCCTGCAACAATCGTCGGGATGGTCCAGGCCGGAGAAGGGAGCGTTACGGTCTGGGGAGTGTCCTCGTGGCACTCTCTGACTGATCTCGTAATTCTGCAAGGTACAATTGGTCAACACAAGAATGCATCTATCGTGCCCACCCCCACATGTACTTTGCTTTTCCTCAGCACCGTGACATCTATCAGCAGCACAATTCAATGTGTCACACAGCTCGTTCGAAGAACACCACTATTAGTTTATCGTGCTCTATAACTAAATAAAATTGTAAAACGTACTAGTACATTACTTCTTAAATATTTTGCGTGATGGAGACTATATGTATTTTATTTAGTTACATCAATTTCCTGTGGAAACCTAAAACTGTTTTGCGTATAAATATGATCTCTGGATATAGAGTAAAAAATGGTTCAAATGGCTCTGAGCACTATGGGACTTAACAACTACGGTCATCAGTTCCCTAGAACTTAGAACTACTTAAACCTAACTAACCTAAGGACAGCACACAACACCCAGCCATCACGAGGCAGAGAAAATCCCTGACCCCGCCGGGAATCGAACCCGGGAACCCGGGCGTGGGAAGCGAGAACGAGAGTAAAAAACATTTAGCAAGTCTCTCCCTATAGCTTACCCTTATTTTTGCCAGAATTTCGAACATCTTGCACCATTTTACATTGTCCAACGTTCTTTCCAGGTCGATTTACTCTCAGTCCATATTCTGTACTCAACAGACATTCCATTGAGCAGATCCTGTAATTCTTCTTCCGTTTCACTCAGGATAGCAACTTCTTCGGGGAATCTTATCATTGATATTTCACCTTGAATTTTAATCCCACTCTTGAACCTTTCTTTTATTTCCCATCATTGCTTCTTTGATGATCTGTTAGAGAATGATTGATCAATATGGATTTAGGAAAGGTAGAGGCGCTAGAGACACAGTTCTGACGTTGCGGTTGATAATGGAAGCTGAAGACTGAAGAAAAATTTGAATAGACGTTATCTTTCAGATAATGTACAATATTTACAAGAGTCAAGACTCACAGCAATGAGAAATAGCAGAGTCGTGAACAGCGAAAAACTTAACATCAGAATTTCGGATCACGAACCAGCCTAGCATTGGCAAAAAATGCATACCTGGCCAAGAGAAGTCTGCTAGGATAAAACATAGATCTTAATTTGAGAAAGAAATTTCTACGAGAAAACTTCTGGGGCACAGCATTGCATGGTAGTGAAACACGGAATGTGGGAGAACCGGAATAGAAGAGAAGCCAAGCATTTGAGACGTGGTGCTACAGACGAATTTTGGAAATTAGGTGGGCTGGTGAGATAAGGAATGAGAAGATTCTCCATAGAATCGGCAGTGAAAGGGACGTATGGAAAACACTGACAAGAAGAAGGGACAGGATGATAGGACATCTGTTAAGACACCAGGGAATAACTTCCATGGTATTAGAGAGAGCTGTTAGAGGGTAAACACTGTAGACGAAGACAGAGATTGGAATACATCCAGCAAATAACTGAGAATGTAGGGTACAGGAGCTACTCTGAGATGAGAAGGTTCGCACAGGAGAGGAATTCGTGGCGACTCGCAGACCACACTACTGGCCATTAAAATTGCTACACCAAGAAGAAATGCAGATGATAAACGGGTATTCATTGGACAAATGTATTATACTAGAACTGACATGTGATTACATTTTCACGCAATTTGGGTGCATAGAATCTGAGAAATCAGTACCCAGAACAACCACCTCTGGCCGTAATATCGGCGTTGATACACCTGGGCATTGAGTCAAACAGAGCTTGGATGGCGTGTACAGGTACAGCTGCCCATGTAGCTTCAACACGATACTACAGTTCATCAAGAGTAGTGACTGGCGTATTGTGACGAGCCAGTTGCTCGGCCACCTTTGCCCAGACGTTTTCCAATTGGTGAGAGATCTGGAGAATGTGCTGGCCAGGACAGCAGTCGAAAGTTTTCTGTATCCAGAAAGGCCCGTACAGAACCTGCAACATGCGGTCGTGCATTATCCTGCTGAAATGTAGGGTTTCGCAGGGATCGAATGAAGGGTAGAGTCACGGGTCGTAACACATCTGAAATGTAACGTCCACTGTTCAATGTGCCGTCAATGCGAACAAGAGGTGACCGAGACGTGTAACCAATGGCACCCCATACCATCACGCCGGGTGATACTCCAGTATGGCGATGACTAATTCACGCTTCCAACGTGCATTCACCGCGCTGTCGACAAACATGGATGCGACCATCATGATTCTGCAAACAGAACCTGGATTCATCCGAAAAATGTTTTATCATTCGTGCACCCAGGTTCGTCGTCGAGTACACAATCATAGGCGGTCCTGTCAGTGATGCAGCGTCAAGGGTAACCGCAGCCATGGTCTCCGAGCTGATAGTCCATGCTGCTGAAAACGTCGTCGAACTGTTCGTGCAGATGGTTGTTGTCTTGCAAACGTCCCCATCACTTGACTCAGGCATCGAGACGTGGCTGCACGATCCGTTACAGCCGTGCAGATAAGATGCCTGTCATCTCGACTGCTAGTGATACGAGACCGTTGGGATCCAGCACGGCGTTTCGTATTACCCTCCTGAACCCACCGATTCCATATTCTGCTAATAGTCATTGGATCTCGACCAACGCGAGCAGCAATGTCGCGATACGATAAACCGCATTAGCGATAGGCTACAATCCGACCTTTATCGAAGTCGGAAACGTGATGGTACGCATTTCTCCTCCTTACACGAGGCATCACAACAACGTTTCACCAGGCAACGCCGGTCAACTGCTGTTTGTGTGTGAGTAATCGGTTGGAAACTTCCCTCGTGTCAGCACGTTGCAGGTGTCGCCACCGGCCCCAACCTTGTGTGAATGCTCTGAAAAGCTAATCATTTGCATATCACAGCATCTTCTTCCTGTCGGTTAAATTTCGCGTCTGTAGCACGTGAAACACGTATGTTGTGTAGCGGCGATGGTGAGGCATGGTAAGAATCTCTGACCAGAGGCAGTAGCGCGAGAGTTCAGTTCTGTTGCGAGCTACCAGTAGCGCAGTAGCGCGTCGGAGATGACGCAGTCGCGGTCTAGATGCGAGAGAGTATAGTTGTGTGTGAGCAGTCGGCGGGCGTCGGCACCGCAATGGTCGTGATTCAGGACAAGGTATATTATTAAGCAGCTTTGCGATCAGCTAATGATGTTAATTAAGTGTAATTTCTGTAAGAATCCCCCCAATAATAATTTTGATTTCAAAGCAATTTTAACAAAGAATTATTCGATTTCCTTCCATTTCCTTCAAACAAAAATTTCAGTCAGATTACAAAATACTTGCAATGCATCTCTTCCAAGCAGCGCCCAACAATAAGAGCAGAATTTTGACATGCAGTTATATTAAGGTAAGAAATTAATACTGATTTTTGCACAGGGCCAAAGACCGACATTTCGGTTCAGTTGACTTTTGATTATCACTGTAGTTTCATTGTCATGGGATTATCTTACTTTTTGTGTGGAGAACTTATACTTGAGTCAGATTGCTAATTTTTGTTTAATTGTCTTTGTCATTAATATTTTTGCGGGAAGGTTACACTTGGCCCCATTTCTAATAAGTATAGTTATCAAAATTTCTGTGGGGAGGTTACACTTGGCGACGCCCAGTCCAGGATCGTATTTCGTTGTGAATCTTTTGAAAAACAGTCAGATATCTGCTCTTATTGCTTAAATATAATTAGAATTTGGCGCAACGCTTTTACTAATCTTGTGACTTTCTTTCCTCAGATCATCGGCAATTCGTTGCTCTGTTGTATTTGTGTGTTGCTTTTGCATTGTGCTTATTTCTTTTGTGAATATTTGTGTCTATTGTGAAAATGCCGCGAAAGACAGTGAATAGTGTATCGCGAGGCATTATGAACGAAATTACCGACTTAAACAACGTGACCAATAGTACTAGTGACACGCAGTGTAATGATGACAATCCTGCGTTCACCGACAATTAGTGCGTTCCAACCACTAATGTTGATCTTTGTCTTAATGATGAACAAACGAACTCGGTTATGTCCTCTGTTGATTTGACGACAATCGATGACGCGGGACGCTCTATTGTAACGAGCGCTGCCCAGCGTGACACAACCGGTTTACTAAATTCACGTGACGAACACACAAATTTGTCTAATGAAAAAGAACAGGATACACAAAGTACGACGGATTTATTTAATTGCGAAATAATGTGTGACAGTGTACATCCGACTGACAAACCTTTTTGTGAATCTCAGAATAACCAAATGGTTACGGAAAATGAGACAATTCCAGATCCAGCATTAATTAACACAGAGAACAGAAATGCTAATTTTCTATCGGATCCAATTATGGCATTTTTGCAACAAAATTTCAGACAACAGAGCGAAGATAATAAACAATTTAAGGAAAATTTCAGACAACTTAGTGAACAGGTCAAACAACAGAACGAAAAACAAGACAAACTTAAAGAAGATCTCAAACAACAACTTAGTGAACAGAACGAACAGTTAAATGAAAAATTAGACAACAATTCCAGACAGTTAACCCTCCAGCAGGCGCGTCAACTTTCATGACACCACTAGTCGCGATGTATCTCGTGGATACATGCGACGATTTTTGTGGTTTTTTGTTTGTTTACAGGTTCTTTTTCTTTTGCTTTTGTTTTAAATTGCAGTTACCTTTATTGTTACAGATTTTACAAATACAGAAGTGAACATCAGGCTCATTACACTTTCAAATTAACAGAAATATTTGACATTTTTTAATGGAGAAGTACATGAAATCCTTTTAAAAATTGATTTTATTATAGATACAAATAAATTATTGAACTAATCAAAGGATGTCTCTTTTTACTGATTGCCCTCTACAGAAAGACATTGTTCACAAATTATTTTTGTGTGCTTTTGCAAACAAAGATGTGTACCGCATTTTTCATAATTATACTTTCTGAGACAAGTCTTTTTTGTCTCCCTGTAGCAAGACTGGCACCTTTTTCTTTTTTTATTTTCTGATTCCAAGGATTGTTCAGCGTTTTCTTGCTCTTTTCCTTTAGGTTTGTACTTTACTAGCATTGACTTTATATCATCAGGTAGAGTCATAATAAGAGCTCTTCTTTTGAGGTGATCTTGCAGTAGAGTCAGAGCCAAAGTTTTGAGGTACTCGCGCCGATTTGAGTATTTATTCTTGTTGCCCAAGAAAATTACTCGTGAATTGATGCCTGCAATGTTCAACAGGTGGAAAAAAAATCACCATAGGCCATGTTCTTCTTGACCTAGCTACATTGTAGGTTGCACAGAGTTTGTCAGCTACATCAACTCCAGATTTGGTGTCGTTATAGTGTAGAATAATTGCTGATTTTTTCTCTAAACCTTCCGAAACCTCACTTGACGAAACATGCATACTCGAAAGGAGGACTAAGTTTTCCCTATTTTCGGGACATACGACACAAGGGTTTCATTCTTGCTGTAGCCAAATACGCTATCATACTGCTGTCTACTTTTTGGTGCTACGAAATTCGATGGCAGTTCCTTCTTGTTTTTTCTAATTGTGCCTAAAAACGACAGTCTCCTTTTATGCAGTTCTCTTATTAACTCCAAACTAGTGAACCAGTTATCTGCTGTAATGTTTCTACCCGTCCCATATATTGGTTCGGCAAGTATCAGAACTACTTCTTTGGCGGAGTTGTTATTCTGAAAGGGTCCTTCTGGTTGTAATCCACAATATATTTCCATGTTGTAAGTATAATAAAGCTTGGCATCACGTAGGCAGAAAATTTTGATGCCATATTTAGATGGTTTTGATGGTATGAACTGGCGAAATCCACACCGGCCTCGAAATGCTGGTAGCTGCTCATCAACTGTGACTTTCTGACCGAGGGAGAATGTGTCTTGCAGTTATTCAAACACACGGTGAACATTTCCCTCACGGCTGCTAATTTGTCTGTCTTGCGCCGTTCTTGTCTTGTGGCTCCATCATCAAAACGAACACATCTTATTAGGAACAGGAAAAGCTTTTCGGACATGGTCATTCTAAAAATATTCAGACCAAGGTCATCTGCTGTCCAGAAGTCGTGAACATTCTGTCGCCCACCACGGAACACACCAGCAAGGTATAACAAGCCAAGAAAGACTTTTATTTCGATTGCGTCTGTGTCCTTGCAGTCACTCTCGCGAACTAAGTTTCCTTTTAGATCAGCTATATGCCTGTTAGTGTTGACCACAATTAGATCTAGGATATCATTACTGTTGAATAGGCTCCAGCAGTCAATTTCAGTTACCATTTTCTTTGCGTCTCCAGCTACTCCAGGCAGTTTGGTTAGTATATTATGAGGCCGTGTCTGTGTTGCTTTCCAAGGCACTTTCCTACATTTAGTTCCATCCTTACCTAAAATAAAAAATAAGTACATTACACCATTATTAGATATTGTTATTATTACATCTGAAAGCATATTTATTGTCTTTTCTACTCACCAAAATAGTAATGTTCGTCAGTTTCCTGCGCTTCATTATTTTCCTCTTCATCAAATTCATGATCTGTGTCTGAGTCTACAGATCGTGTTTCGAGTATATCTTCGGTTTCTGAATCAGTTTCTGCAAGATCATCTTCATCTTCAGTGGATACCTCGTCGTCGAGAAGAAGGCGATGTACTTCTTCCAAATCCTTAGGATTTTCTAGATCATATCGTTTACTCATTTTGAAAGAGAGTACACGTAGCTACAACGAAACGTTGCTTCATTTAGAAGACAACAACGCAACTGCCGACTTGCGTACGCTACAAACAATGCAACAGCTGCAGTCATTAGCGGCGACAAAGCGTTACCCGAGTAGGCGCGCTGTATCTGAGAGATACAGGCAGTACACGTTCCCACACCTGACTCATTTATGACCTTGTCAGTATCGGGATAAAACTGAAATTCCTGTGAAGCAATAAGAAAGGTATGACACGAGATGTCATGGGCCAGCAAACCGTTACTACTGTTCATTGCGGTAATATTAGAGAAAAAGTGGGTCATGTATCTCACAGATACATGCGCGACTGTCGGAGGGTTAAATGAAAAATTAGACAACAATTCCAGACAGCTTAGTGAACAAATTAGAGCCGTTGCCGCGCAGTGCCATGACACTAAGGAACAGTTACGCGAGGAAATTGAAGCTTGTTCACGAAAAAGTAGCGAAGAAATTAAGTCTGTTGCTCAGGAATTAAGGGAATTGCAAACAGCTGTAACGGAAACACTCAGAGACGAAATTAGCGGAGTCGCTAAACAATGCTCTGAAAAAGCTACACAATTACGCGACGAGTTTAAAGCAATGACAGCAGAACTTTCGCGCTCAATGGATGAAAAGATTGACGCGAAATTCGAACAACAGAACACTCAAATTAACGAACGTCTTAGTCTTCACATAGAAAACAGTGATACGCGTTTCCGCAAATTTATTGATGATCAAAATAAAGTAAAACGTCAAGTAATGGAAACAATCACTGCTCAGAGACAGGAAGACAAACGTAAGATGTTTGCGAAAGCAAAAACATACGTGGACAACAATATTGCTAGTGTCCGACAAAATTAATACCATCGAACAGTCAAACACAGAATTACGTGACGAAATTTCTGATCTGAAATCGAAAACAGACACATACATAACAGATTTTCAAACAGTGACCGACAGACTCGAACAATTAGAACTAACACAGGATTCCGATGTCGTGAAAGCTGATGTTAAAAAACTGAACGAAACTACACGTAAGTTGCAAAAACAGATTAACGCCTCTGATTCCAAAACCGATGATCAGGTTAAAATACTGACTGAAAAATGTGATGAATTGGCCAGTCGTATTGACGTTATTGAAACTAATAATGACAGCAAATCAGACGATACTACACCAGTTTCATTTAATCAAACACTTGAATTTCAAAATTTACAGCAGACAATTAATGAGATTGATTCATCTAATAACACGTTGCGTAAAAAATTGTCAAGTTTACAGCAAGAAGTAACAGAGATAAAAAATATTTCAGTTCATAACACATCACAGCAGACGCCACTTTTCGAACATTTGCCAGACTCACGCAGCGCATATAATTTGGGTAATCTACAGAGAGTACGGGACTTAGATTCCGAACAACCACAGTTCAACAGATTCTCTTAAATCCTGAACCCGTTCCATCACACAGAGACGATAATTTCGATTACAAACAGTTTCTGTCAGTGAGAAAGTTTAAAGTGTTTAAAAACGACAGAACACAGATTCACCCGCTAGATTGGATACAACAATTTAGCTTTGCTGTTCCACCGACTTGGCCCGTAACACACAAACTTGAATTTATTTGCAGCTTTTTGGAAGGCGAACCGGCAACTCGTATGAGGCCGATCGCGAGACAATGTTATTCAGTAGAAGAGTTTCAGAATGCCTTTCTATCTGCGTATTGGTCGAAAACGACACAACGCGGAATTAAAGATCAGTTAATTAGCTTACCAAATTATGAGAACACAAATTTTTCCAGTGTCACGCAATTTTTTGAGCACATGGTCCAGCAGAACCAGTACCTAAGTGAACCCTATAGTGAATCCGCACTCATTCAATTATGTATCTCTAAATTACCACGGTCATTAAGAGTGTCACTTTTAACAGGTCAGCAAAAGGAAAACATTTCGGCATTCAGAGATCTGCTGCAGCTTTTAGAAGTGCAGCAATCTGATTATTCTTTCGTAAACAAAAATTTTTCGTATAATAACCAGGGTCAACAAACTTACAGTAATTACGATCAGGGACGTAATTTCAATAGGAAAAGTAACAGACGCTTTAGGAACGACAACCACCAGAACTTTAATAACAGGCAAAATTCACATTATCAATATCATCAAAATTTTCAGCAACAGGAACCACCTTTTAGTAACAATAGACGTTTTCCACCACAACAGCATGAAAACCAGCCGGTTAGTATACGTAACCAACAATGTAATGCACAAGGTCAACCAAGCTTTAATGTTTCGCCGCGTGCACGTATAGTCTCGGATCCAACAAATAGTAACGCACGGCAGCAAAGGAACAGCTACGTACAGAAAACACAGTACTTCAATTCCTATCGCAATACACCGTATAGAAATGACTATTACGACAGACGTAAAAATAATGACGACAATTTTCAGCGTACATCTAACAACAGTCGGTCATACCAACAGCAAAATTATCCACAAGAACATATTCTCATGAATGAACCCGACAGTAGGTATCATCCAGAGCGTAATACGTCTGGAAGAAGTAATACAACTGTTCAAATAGTAGAAATGCCACATCATCCTCCTGATAATAGTAACACGTCGGATAGAATCTGACTAGATACTGTACAGGACGCATCTTCCAATAATACAAGCACTACTTTTAACACGCAGAATGTTGTTCATGAAAATGTAATTACTTTTGACGATATCAGAGACACTCTCTTACAGGAAAGACCAGTTGTTCAGAAAACTATTTCACATCCTGTCATCGAAATTAAAATTGGTTCATCGAAATTTTCAGCAGTAATTGATTCCGGATCACCTATGTCAGTCATTAATGAGGAAACTTTTAACGAGTGCAACAAAGAGAATACCTATCCCACATTACCTTTAGGCAAAACCAAAGTGAAAGGAGCAGTATCAAGTAAAGGTGTAGACGTTAAATTACAGACACATTTGTCATTTTGTATTGGAGGTCATACTTTTCATTCAAATTTTTGGATTGTTCCTTTATTGACAACAGACGTAATTTTAGGTACTAATTTTCTCATACAACACGACGCAGTGGTTGATTTTCAAAATTCTTATTTAATGTTGAAGGACGAAAATGTGCAATTGGCTTTAGAATTTCAGCACTCATTATCGGCAGAAGAGGAAACAATTAACCGCACAGAGGTCATTTCCGCAACACGTAACATAGACTGTAATTCCGCATTGTTCACAGACACGTACGTACATAACTATAACACTCCAGACGAAGCTGACTACGACGTTATGCAGATGATTTCCGATAAAGTTAAACAAAGCAGTGCAAATACAGACGACGAACGAACGCAATTACATAAAATTCTTTTACAGCAAGCTCCAGTTTTCGACAACATTCCTGGTACTATGTCCGGCTTTATGTATGAATTTCAAGTCAAACAGCACGACACATTTAAAGCAAAGCATTATCCCATTCCATATATCCACAGAGAACAGGTTAAAAAAGAATTGCAGGATATGCTCGACCAAGGAATTATTGAACCAGCAGTTAGTCCGTACATAAACCCGCTACGTATTGTTAAGAAAAAAGATGGCTCACTTCGCCTTGTACTTGATTCACGTCACATTAATGACATTATTATTAATGAAACCGATCGACCACAGACACTGGAAGAACTTCTACAAAAATTTCATGGTACTGCTATTTATTCTACATTAGATTTGAAATCGGGATTTTGGCAAATTCAACGTCATCCGAATTGCAGAAAGTATACAGCTTTTCTCTGTTTTGGTGACTGTTATCAATTTTGCAAATTACCGTTCGGCTTAACTATTTCCTCTGCAGCTTTTATTCGCGGTTTGAACACAATACTTCCGACAGAGCTTAAAGACAGAATCACGACGTACGTAGACGACATCCTTATCGCAGAAGCTAATTGGACTGAACACAATATGATTCTTGAACGACTGTTGCAAACTTTCCATGCACAAGGACTCACAGTTAATCTCAGTAAATCGCATATTGGTAAAACTTCTATAAAATTTCTTGGACACGTAATTTCAGCAGAAGGCATTGTGCCTGATCCAGAAAAACTTCAAGCTTTACGTGACATTACTGTTCCCACAACGAAGAAACAATTACGCAGTTTTTTGGGTTTAATTAACTTTTTTCGTAAATTTATTCATCACTCTGCTTTAGATACACCTAGATTATGCCAATTAACAGGTAAAAATGCTATTTGGTCATGGGACAAGCAAGCACATTCTGAATTTGTGAATCTGAAAGAAGCTTTGTTGAATGCTCCACTTTTATCGCACCCAGATCTTACTCGAAATTTTCTATTGCCACCGACAGTTCCAACACAGCTTTAGGCGTACACATTTTTCAGGAAATTGAAGAAGATGGATCTACAGTAATTAAAAACATCGCGTTTGCAAGCCGCATTTTGTCACTTTCTGAACGAAATTATTCTGTTACAGAACTGGAAACGTTATGTGTTGTATGGGCTTTTACGAGATTTCGGCACTTTCTTTATGGAAGACATACCACCGTTTACACAGATCACAGAGCTATACAATTTTTACTTTCAGCTAAATTTACTCATGACAGATTAAGTAGATGGAAACTTTATTTACAGGAATTTAATTTTACGATAGTTCACATTCCCGGCACACAAAATGTAATAGCAGACGCATTATCCCGTTCTCTCAGCAACAATCAGCAAGACGTAACAACCAACTTCTGCAAAGCAAATTTCAGTGTCATGTACATTCAGCAAGTTGCTTTTGAAAATTTTATTTCATCGTCATTACAGGACATAGCACGAGAGCAAAGTAAAGACAATGTGTGGAAAGAAATTAAACACCTTTGGGAAGATAAGAATAATGTTACGATTAGGAACCACTACACTGTACGCAATGACATTCTGTTTCGCCGCTCTCATCCTGACAGCAACAATTGGTTATTATGCATTCCTGACGAACTTGTTAACAAATTAATCTGGTACACTCATTTAAGTTATGCACATTACGGAGCTAGAAAATGTTTTCTTATACTGAGACAGAACTGTTATTTTGTCAACATGGAAAAACGTATACGACGAGTTTTAGCGTCATGCAAAATTTGCCAGAAAGCTAAGTCTGACACGACTTCACACATTCCTCCATTATATCCCATTATACCAGTTAAATTAAGACATATGGCCGCAGTAGACATTTTTGGTCCAATTCCGAGAACTAATAGAGGTTTTTGCTACATCTTTGTCGCTGTTGAACTCACTTCAAAATTTGTTACTCTCACTCCGTTACGCAAAGCTACTGCTAAAACTGTTTCGAAAGCATTTGTAAAGCATTTTCTATTTCATGTAGGGCATGTGATGAAAGTAATTTCTGACAATGGATCACAATTTCGTTCTGCTATATGGACACGCATGTTACGAGCTCGAAACATTTCTCCGATTTATATATCCAAGTACCACGCTTCTTCGAACCCTTGTGAACGATTAATGAAAGAAATTGGTAAACTGTGTAGAATATATTGCCACAAAAGACATGTTAATTGGGACACACACATACACTCATTCCAAGATGTAATTAATTCCATTCCAAATGAATCCACTATGATATCTCCGTCTGTAATACTGAAAAACGTTGAACCACCAAACAAAATCAAAGAATTAGTAACATTTCCTACATCTCGTCGATTACGACACCACGAAATAATTGACATTGCGCTGAACAACATCAAACGTGCCGCAGAGCGCTGGAGAAGACAGCAAAAACAGGTTTGTAGACGCCGAGACTTTCACGTTGGACAGAAGATATTAGTACGTACACACTATTTATCCAGCAAATTAAAAGGTAAGTGCAGTAAATTTGAACTTCTGTACGCAGGTCCATATCGGATTCGCAGCATTCCTCACCCCAATGTTGTACACGTCGAAACTCTGAGAACCAGGAAATCGAAAGGCAACCACCATTGGTCAAACATAAAACTCTTTATTGAGTGAACATACTTTATGATTTATCACGCCGTAATGCTATTTGCTAATTTTTATGAATATTCTGCAATTATATTTATATGACTACTTATTGATGATTATCGTATTTTTTTCTTGGCAAGTGCCCGGCAAGGTAAGGTTAGCAGGTCGCTCTTCTTGTCGTTACACATCAGACCGTGCATATTTTCCAGATGAACTTACACATTTTTATGACCACTTATGCAATTATATTCACATGACTACTTATTGATGATTATCGTATTTTTTCTTGGCAAGTGCCCGGCAAGGTAAGGTTAGCAGGTCGCTCTTCTTGTCGTTACACACAAGACCGTGCATATTTTCCAGATGAACTTACGCATTTTATGAATAATTATGCAATTCTCTGTAATGACGCATTAATTTTATCAAAATTGTCTCTCCATTGAAGTCTTTAATTATCGCTTCTATTAACTACACCATATACAAGCTGAGCACAACGAATGTCACATTTTGTCTTTCTTATGTATGTACGATTGTTCTCATGTTTTGTTTGTATGCACTGTGAACTAGTTAAGGTATAACACACACCATTGACTTTGACATTTTGTCCTATGATATCTCAACATCGTGACTGTTTTACATTTTCCTTTTTTGCTGCTGCATTATGATATTGTCTGTACACTTTTTGCCTTTAAACACTGTCTATGCCTTTGACATATTACGTTTTCTGTCATGTTATGCTGTATGCTTAATTTTGTCACCATTAACCAGTCATTATTTAATGGGTATCTGATTTAAATGCAAGACATTAATCTTTGTTCATCACTTTCAGAAAGAAATGATGCGTAAAGGAAATACATTAAACAGAAATGGGAATTTCACCTACGGAATAAACGAAAGAAGATGCAATAACCTTATGAGGAAGAGTAAATGGATTAGGATTAACAAGCATTAACAAGAATATACTATACACATCGCAGAATAGCAGTCTTAACTAATTTTTTCTTTCAGAATACGAAGCGATTGATGCAAGCTGTCAGACAGAACTACACATCTTAGTTTTAAGTGATGTAATATGCTAGGTATAAGGAATAGTTGTGTGATGAATAATGAAGTGATTTTTGCAGATGATAATGAATGCTGATGATGAATAATGATGAAGAATATAATAATACGGATAATGAAGTTTTTCTTTACAGGTGATGATAATAATGAAGTTATGATAATATGGATAATGAAGTTTTTCTTTACAGATGAGGATAATGTTGAAGTTATGTATTTATGCTATGTAGTTATTTAAGTATTTGTTGCAGTTTGCTTTGACAGCAGGTGTTATATTGCATAGTAGGATGACTGAAGATTTTGGAAAGGACAGCTATGGAACACATTTTTTATACACATTTCACTACCTGTTAATTCGAAGTTCACTACTTTTCAGCATAGTCTGCGTTTCTTCTTTCAGCTCAATAATCCATTTTGTATTTTTCTTTCAGGAGAAGCTTTTTATGATACTTACTAAACTTGTTACCTATTATACCTGTTCTACTACTTGCATTTTTTTTTACCCACTTGTGTCTATCATTTATAAATGTGATAACCTTGCTACAGCTGACTCATGACGAATGACGTTACACAATCTTTTCATTTATAGGAACAACCTAGAAGCAATTTTTTCTCTTATTTCTTCTTGCTTTCCCTTATAATTACCCAAAGCAATGCATTGCTAGCAGAAAAAACAAAATGTATTAACAGTCCCAGATAATGTCACTAGTTTATGATAATTCTGAATAATACTGATCAGCTCTGAATAGTATGTCACTTGAATAATGACTTCTTAATGATACCAAAACATAATTGCCACTATCTATTGTAATGAGAATACTGAATGATGACTAATGTTATATACTATTCAATACTTGCTGGCCACTGAGTGCCCATAATTAATGTAATTACTTATTATGCCCATGATTATTAATGCTATGACTGTAATTAACTGATTTTTTAATAATGATTTCTTAATGATATGAATAATACTGAATGATGAATAATGTTTTATACTATTCAATACTTGCTGGCCACTGAGTGCCCATAATTAATGTAATTACTTATTATGCCCATGATTATTAATGCTATGACTGTAATTAACTGATTTTTTAATAATGATTTCTTAATGATATGAATAATACTGAATGATGAATAATGTTTTATACTATTCAATACTTGCTGGCCACTGAGTGCCCATAATTAATGTAATTACTTATTATGCCCATGATTATTAATGCTATGACTGTAATTAACTGATTTTTTTAATAATGATTTCTTAATGATATGAATAATACTGAATGATGAATAATGTTTTATACTATTCAATACTTGCTGGCCACTGAGTGCCCATAATTAATGTAATTACTTATAATGCCCATGCTTATTAATGCTATGATTGTAATTAACATTTTTCTAATGATGATTTCTTAATGATATGAATAATACTGAATGATGACTAATGTTTTATACTATTCAATACTTGCTGGCCACTGAGTGCCTATAATTAAGACTTTTTATGAACATGTTCTGTAATATTAAAATACATGGTACAGAAATGTTCAATGACTAGAGTATGGATACCGCAAACTACTTATGTAATCACTAATCAAGACTTGTGTGTTAGTCAATGTCCTTCACCTTCTGACCTAACTACCTGAAATTATTGTAACATCCATTTGTCTTGTCCATCCTCATTATCATGGAGCACTATATTTGGTTTTTGCACTAATTCTACGTTGGTGTGCCTCTTAAGAGCGTGGTGTTGACACGACATGCTGTCCACCACCGTAACCGATGAAGACGTTATTATGGTCCCACTGTTTGGTGTACCTGGTGTACTGCCAAATGATAGCATGGAATATTACTACGACGTTTCAGTGTCTTGATACACTGATAAATACTTCTGGGAACGGAACTGCAGATTGTATCACTTAGTGTTGTGACCCTGTGGAAAGATATGGACTTTCAGTGCAGCTGTGTGCAAACTAAAGTGCTACAACCATGATGCAATCCTTTCCTTTCCTATCCTAATAGTGAAAATCATTTTTAACTAACACCATTTATGTTCATGGCCTATACATTTTTTTTTTCGATTTGTGGAACTCCAGTGCGAGTACACTTATGTCACCTGTCGACATGATTTTTTTGCCATTATACTAAAGACATTTTTCGATTTGTTCTGAAGTGCAGTATGTGTGCACTCTTGTCATCTATATTGTATATACTTTTTGTGATTTGATGATTTTTCTACCCTTGCGTTTATTTGTTATAAAAATGTTCAAAAATTTTTCTGTGCATGTGCACTTATGTGAATATGTTTTCAACTGAACTTCAGTGCCTGTGCACTCTTCTCAATTTTCGATATGATTTGTGTTCATTCTGCATACTTTTATGATTTATGTCATTTGTTACTCGTTGTATATACATTTCGTCTTTTGCTGATATGTTCTCCACTGCAGTGCATGTGCACTCATGTCCCTTGTCAACATGATTTTGTTCAGAAATGCTACAGAATCTCACAGTGCGTATGCACTTTGTTATCTGTCAAATAATTTGTATATACATTTTTCTGATATGTTTTGTACTCACATTTTATACTATAAGTGAATATTTTGTAAATTGTAAAAGTTAATTGGTTAAAAAAAATTTCTTGCGATGGCAAGTCCACATGACTCACCATCGCTGCCAAATTTTTTGCCCCCCCAGTGGAGGGTTATGAAACACGTATGTTGTGTAGCGGCGATGGTGAGGCATGGTAAGAATCTCTGACCAGAGGCAGTAGCGCGAGAGTTCAGTTCTGTTGCGAGCTACCAGTAGCGCAGTAGCGCGTCGGAGATGACGCAGTCGCGGTCTAGATGCGAGAGAGTATAGTTGTGTGTGAGCAGTCGGCGGGCGTCGGCACCGCAATGGTCGTGATTCAGGACAAGGTATATTATTAAGCAGCTTTGCGATCAGCTAATGATGTTAATTAAGTGTAATTTCTGTAAGAATCCCCCCAATAATAATTTTGATTTCAAAGCAATTTTAACAAAGAATTATTCGATTTCCTTCCATTTCCTTCAAACAAAAATTTCAGTCAGATTACAAAATACTTGCAATGCATCTCTTCCAAGCAGCGCCCAACAATAAGAGCAGAATTTTGACATGCAGTTATATTAAGGTAAGAAATTAATACTGATTTTTGCACAGGGCCAAAGACCGACATTTCGGTTCAATTGACTTTTGATTATCACTGTAGTTTCATTGTCATGGGATTATCTTACTTTTTGTGTGGAGAACTTATACTTGAGTCAGATTGCTAATTTTTGTTTAATTGTCTTTGTCATTAATATTTTTGCGGGAAGGTTACACTTGGCCCCATTTCTAATAAGTATAGTTATCAAAATTTCTTTGGGGAGGTTACACACGTCATCTTCGTGGTGTAGCAATTTTAATGTCCAGTAGTGTATTAACAGAAAAAAGTGTCAAACGGCAAAGTTGTCCTACAATGAACAACTTCATTTAATGACAAACTGCCGAAAAGAACAAAAGGAACCAGAAAAGGTAGTTGGATGTCAAGATGTTCAAATGTTTGTGAATTCCTAAGGGACCAAACTGCTGAGGCCATCGGTCCGTAGACTTACATACTACTTAAACTTACTTATGCTAAGAACAACACACACACACCCATGCCGGAGGGAGGACTCGAAACTCCGGCGGGAGGGGCCGCGCAATCCGTGACATGGCGCCTAATCCGCGCGGCTACTCCGAGCGGCAATGTCAACATGAAATTCTCTGTGACAGATAGAACTGCCACCAGAGTGTTTTAGTGTTGTTCGTGTCTTATATTGTCACCTAGGTGGTAAGGTATATAAGGGACGTAAGCAGCGTCATAATTTGAGTGGTCACTGCGAAGGACGCGGATATGGCGTGTATCGTGTGAGACAGCGTTATCTGCGCCTGGCAGAGTTTAAAAGTGACATTATTGTGAGGTCTTCACGTGACCCACTCGTCGAATAGTACAATATCCAGATTTGTGGCGCATTTGGATTTATCAGTGGCCTGATGATGGACTGCAAGGTAATGTCACGGATGGTATTATCGTCTTTAAGGTACTGGTCGACCTCCTCTAATCACCGCAAAGGAGGATCGTTGTACTGTATACATCTGCGCCTTCTATCCGAGAACGAGTGCAGCCCAATCAAACCAAGTTGACCCTTGGGGTGGTGGCTGATGGGAGCGACTGTAAAGGTACACTACTGGCCATTAAAATTGCTACACCACGAAAATGACGTGCTACAGACGCGAAATTTAACCGACAAGAAGAAGATGCTGTGATATGCAAATGATTAGCTTTTCAGAACATTCACACAAGGTTGGCGCCGGTGACGACACCTATAACGTGGTGACATGAGGAAAGTTTCCAACCGATTTCTCATACACAAACAGCAGTTGACTGGCGTTGCCTGGTGAAACGTTGTTGTGATACCTCCTGTAAGGAGGAGAAATGCGTACCATCACGTTTCCGACTTCGATAGAGGTCGGATTGTAGCCTATAGCGATTGCGGTTTATCGTATCGCGACATTGCTGCTCGCTTTGGTCGAGAGCCAATGATTGTTAGCAGAATATGGAATCGGTGGGTTCAGGAGGGCAATACGGAACGCCGTGCTGGAGCCCAACGGCCTCGTATCACTAGCACTCGAGATGACAGGCATCTTATCCTCATGGCTGTAACGGCTCGTGCAGCCACGTCTCGATCCCTGAGTCAACAGATGGGGGCGTTTGCAAGTCAACAACCATCTGCACGAACGACGTTTGCAGCAGCATGGACTTTCAGCTCGGACACCATGGCTGCAGTTACTCTTGACACTGCATCACAGACATGAGCGCCTGCGATGGTGTACTCAACGACGAACCTGGGTGCACGAATAGCAAAACGTCATTTTTTCGGATGAATCCAGGTTCTGTTTACAGCATCATGATGGTCGCATCCGTGTTTGGCGATATCGCGGTGAATGCACATTGGAAACGTGTATTCGTCATCGCCATACTGGCGTATCACCTGGCGTAATGGTATGGGGTGCCATTGGTTACACGTCTCGGTCACCTCTTGTTCGCACTGACGGCACTTTGAACAATGGACGTTAAATTTCAGATGTGTTACGACCCGTCGCTCTACCCTTCATTCGATCCCTACGAATCCCTACATTTCTGCAGAATAATGCACGACCGCATGTTGCAGGTCCTGTACGGGCCTTTCTGGATACAGAAAATGTTCGACTGCTGCCCTGGCCAGCGCATTCTCTAGATCTCTCACCAATTTGAAAACGTCTGGTCAATGGTGGCCGAGCAATTGGCTCGTCACAATACGCCAGTCACTACTCTCGATGAACTGGTATCGTGTTGAAGCTGCATGGGCAGCTGTACCTGTACACGCCATCCAAGCTCTGTTTGACTCAATGCCCAGGCGTATCAAGGCCGTTATTACGGCCAGAGGTGGTTGTTCTGGGTACCGATTTCTCAGGATCTATGCACCCAAATTGCGTGAAACTGTAATCACATGTCAGTTCTTGTATAATATATTTGTCCAATGAATACCCGTTTATCATCTGCATTTCTTCTTGGTATAGCAATTTTAATGTCCAGTAGTGTATTTTCCATTTATAGTCGCTCCCATCAGCCACCGCCCCAAGGGTCAATTTGGTTTTCACGGATAGTAAAGGACAACCAGCAACACTCTGTTTCATTCCAAACCAGTGGTCAGGGAACTACCGTCCTACGCGTAGGCTGCTGTTAGCACTACAGCACAAACGGCCGCATTTGGAATCGTGCCATGATTGGAAGCACGGACTGCCGAAGGGTGGCGACGCATCGTGTTTAGCGATGAATCGCGGTTCTGAACTACCCCGGATGACCATTGTCAGCGAGTATCGCGCTTACATGGGGAGAGGTCTCATTCTTCCAGTGCTTTGGAGAGGGACAGCGATGTTACACTTGGCGTCAAGGTGTGGAGAGCCATCCACTATGACTTCAGGTCATGGCTAGTGGTGACTGAGGGAACTCTGGCGGCACAACGATACATCAGCGATCCTGTGTTCTCATGTGTTCTCTCTCATCGACGATATTGTGGTGGCGTTTTTCAACAGGACAGTGTTTGTCCACACATGGGACTAGACTATGTGAAGTGTCTGCGTGATGAGGCACTGGCGTGGCCAACAAGGTTCCAATATCTATCCCTGACAGAACGAGTGTGGGGCTAGCCCACATGCCGGTTCTGTCCCAGTGCAACGAGCCAGTATGTCAAGGAACAGTTAACAGCAACTGCGAGCCAGCTTCCCTCAGGAGAGGATACGACTTTTGGCACCCTTCCCAACGGAATCATTGCGTGCATCCAGGCCAGAAGGAGTACAGCGTCATATTGATAAGTGGGCTCACGCCCCAAGTTGTTGGTAAATTTGACTCGATTTTAACATCATATATACTCTTACTCCGTGAATCATTTCGTTTCCTCCTCTCCATTTGGATGCTTCACCTCTTTTGTCAGGCAGTGCATTTACAGAATGGTCGGAGAGACATTACTTAAGACATAGGTACTTTCTGCGGGAAAATGTGCTGGAGGTAATAATGAATAGGACGTGCTATTACACGAATCATTGGGAATGGAGTTGCATTCCTGTCTTTTGAAGAAATTATCAATAACTTTTGCCACGAACCACAGGATTTCCCCCCTGTGAAATTATGTTGCACAATAAATGGAGAAAGTAGAGTTTCAAGTGATTAGAGGAATGTTCTTGCAAAAAAAGAAGATGCTAGCTAAGGAAAGGGCGAAGAAGATAGACGGTGAGGAAAGAAGTGAGGATCATGAAGAAGTAAGCCTGTCAGCCTTGAAGTAGTAGACCTTGCTTCGATAAAGACCAAAGATAACTGCTTGCAAATAAATACTGAGCGTGGCATTGACTATAAGTTGACGTATGCCGAATCGGAGAAAGAGCTTGGACTCATAAACATAACACACATGAAGCGCTACATACAGAGGGTTAGTTTGGATTCCTAGAGAATCTGCCATTCTTTGTCATGTACATTCTTAGCTAGCATGGGATACTCGCGTAGGCTGTGGATATAGTTCTTTTTCTTAATCTGCAACCTTTATACCTTTCCTATCTTATGTATGATCTCGTAGTTATTGGGGGGGGGGGGAGATATGACTGGAATAGTATTATCGCAAATTTTCTATTACTTTGTGAATTTATTAAGTACAGTATTGTGTACAAAGAGGATGTTAATTTCCATAATGCTGGGATGTGGCTTGTTGTGGGAGCCGTGAAACCCATAACTGGGTAGGTAACTGTGGAAGAGGGCATAAGAGCTAATTGGACGTAAACCGTATTTATTTCACGTATCGCAGAAGCAGTAGTAATCTTTAATAAAATGTTAATGTCCGACATCAAATGAGAGGTCGTTTGGCTAGGGCCTTCCGTCGTGTAGACCGGTCGCCTGGTGCAATTCGTTTTAGTTGACGCCGCTTCGGCGACTTTCGTGTCGATGAGGATGATATGACGATGAAGACATCACAACACCCAGTCTCCGTCTCCTACCCATACGGTAATCGAACCCGGCCCCTTCGCATGGCATTCTGCTGCGCTGACCACTCGGCTATGGAGGCGGAATATGTTTAAGATAAATAAGAGCTACTCATACACTCCTGGAAATTGAAATAAGAACACCGTGAATTCATTGTCCCAGGAAGGGGAAACTTTATTGACACATTCCTGGGGTCAGATACATCACATGATCACACTGACAGAACCACAGGCACATAGACACAGGCAACAGAGCATGCACAATGTCGGCACTAGTACAGTGTATATCCACCTTTCGCAGCAATGGAGGCTGCTATTCTCCCATGGAGACGATCGTAGAGATGCTGGATGTAGTCCTGTGGAACGGCTTGCCATGCCATTCCCACCTGGCGCCTCAGCTGGACCAGCGTTCGTGCTGGACGTGCAGACCGCGTGAGACGACGCTTCATCCAGTCCCAAACATGCTCAATGGGGGACAGATCCGGAGATCTTGCTGGCCAGGGTAGTTGACTTACACCTTCTAGAGCACGTTGGGTGGCACGGGATACATGCGGACGTGCATTGTCCTGTTGGAACAGCAAGTTCCCTTGCCGGTCTAGGAATGGTAGAACGATGGGTTCGATGACGGTTTGGATGTACCGTGCACTATTCAGTGTCCCCTCGACGATCACCAGTGGTGTACGGCCAGTGTAGGAGATCGCTCCCCACACCATGATGCCGGGTGTTGGCCCTGTGTGCCTCGGTCGTATGCAGTCCTGATTGTGGCGCTCACCTGCACGGCGCCAAACACGCATACGACCATCATTGGCACCAAGGCAGAAGCGACTCTCATCGCTGAAGACGACACGTCTCCATTCGTCCCTCCATTCACGCCTGTCGCGACACCACTGGAGGCGGGCTGCACGATGTTGGGGCGTGAGTGGAAGACGGCCTAACGGTGTGCGGGACCGTAGCCCAGCTTCATGGAGACGGTTGCGAATGGTCCTCGCCGATACCCCAGGAGCAACAGTGTCCCTAATTTGCTGGGAAGTGGCGGTGCGGTCCCCTACGGCACTGCGTAGGATCCTACGGTCTTGGCGTGCATCCGTGCGTCGCTGCGGTCCGGTCCCAGGTCGACGGGCACGTGCACCTTCCGCCGAACACTGGCGACAACATCGATGTACTGTGGAGACCTCACGCCCCACGTGTTGAGCAATTCGGCGATACGTCCACCCGGCCTCCCGCATGCCCACTATACGCCCTCGCTCAAAGTCCGTCAACTGCACATACGGTTCACGTCCACGCTGTCGCGGCATGCTACCAGTGTTAAAGACTGCGATGGAGCTCCGTATGCCACGGCAAACTGGCTGACACTGACTGCGGCGGTGCACAAATGCTGCGCAGCTAGCGCCATTCGACGGCCAACACCGCGGTTCCTGGTGTGTCCGCTGTGCCGTGCGTGTGATCATTGCTTGTACAGCCCTCTCGCAGTGTCCGGAGCAAGTATGGTGGGTCTGACACACCGGTGTCAATGTGTTCTTTTTTCCATTTCCAGGAGTGTAGTTTGGCCACCATTTAACGAACCCTATGTTGTTGTTAGGTAGGCTGTTGCTGGTTCCAAGTGCAGTGTTTTATCTTTTATCAGCACTTATTCGCAAGCTGTTAGCTTTGGTTTGTAACACAACTACGTTTACTACTTAAAGGCTGACTGGCTTGGCCTCTTCACCGTGCCTCCTTTCCTCACCAGTTATCTTATCTCGCGTGCCCTTTGCATTTTAGATGTTAATGAAGTGGTAGTTTCTGTTTATGCTGTGCAATGACACTCACCGATATGTTATTTCTGATGAAGTAATATTTAATTTAAGGATTCACTGAAGCACTGTACATGAGTTGAGTGCTTGAGAAAGCACTGTTAGGAGGTCATGGCTTTTGTTACTTTGATGATTCAAGGAGAGGCAACAAATTTCAGTTATTTATTACAGACAAACTCTGAAAGATAGAAACACATTGCGCGTGTCACTGGATAGAGAAATGTTCAAAGCTTTGACACAGCAGCGCGGTTGTCTGTTTGTAACAACAGGGAGACTGCACCACAAGAAAAATCATTCTGTGTGCTGGAATTTGCGCGAAGTCAGTCTATTGTGCATCGTGCATTCCGACGTCGATTGAGCAAGAAACCGTCTCTGCACAGGCAAATTTATGAATGACATATAATTTTTGCTGAAATGTTGTTGCAACTGCAAAGGGAAGAGCACTGGTCAGCCACGCACATCTGATGAAAATGTCGAGTGTATACAAGATGCGTTCACACGGAGCCCGCGGAAGTCCACAAGACGGGTGTACCAGGAACTTCACCTTACTCAGACAACAACAACAACAACAACGGTGTGATGTGCTCTGAAACGAGGCCTGCATGCGAAGCTTTACAAGTTGCAGTTATTGCACCAATTGCGCCCTGGAGACAATAACAAAATTTACTTATTTTGCGTTTCATTTCTCTCGGATATAGCAGACGACACATTTTCCGAACGTTTCATCTTTTCCGACGAATTGATGTTTCGCCTATAGGGTAAAGTTAACTTCCATAATGTAAGAATTTGCGGGTCACAAAATCCTTGAGTCGTCGTATAACTTGAAAGAGACTCACCGAAACTGAATGTGTTTTGTGCCGTTTCTGTTCGCAAAGTTTCTGGATATTTGCTTTTTTGTGGAGGAAACAGACAAGAATGTCATAGCAAGACATGCTGCAAAATTGGTTGCTTTCTCAACTTCACAAAGATGCCAATGATTTCATTTCTATGAATGACGCCAACTCACTCAGCCCCTCACTTTCATCTTGAGGTGCAGCATTATCTTAAGAACACCATCCCACAACGTTGGATTGGAAGAGGTGGACAACAAGATCTTGTTCATTGCTTTTGGTCTCCCAGGTCCCCAGACCAAGCACCACGGAATTTATTTTTTTCTGTGGGGGTAGATTAAGAGACAAAGTCTTTGTCCGATCTATGGTAGCACTCTTCAAGAGCTGAGAAGTTTTTGAAGCTGTCGATTCAATAAACAGGGACCTGTGGCTTCGTCTGTGGACTGAAATGGACCACCGATCCGATGTTTCTCGTGCAACGCTTGGTGCTCCCATTGAGTGTATGGCGTAGTGTCTATGCGAACTTAAATTTTTGAACCTTCCTCTATACTGTGACATATACAACGTGTTTCTATCTTTCCCAGTTTCTCTGTAATAAACAAGAAATCCGTTCTTCCTTTTTGAATGAACCTGTTTGGGCAGCACGTTATCTAGCATCAACGAAGTGACACAGCGGGAAGGGAGTTCCACGTGCGATGTAATTGTAGGATAAGCACTTGCAACGTCAGGACTTTAGCATACGTTCTTAAAAAAGTAACAAAAACTTGGCCCAACTTCTTGGTTTCACTTACCAGGTGGCCCTGAATTAAATTGGACATATTTTTCTTTCTACATCCACAAATACATGAATACGCTATAAACCACTGTGCATGGCAGAGAATATTTCACGTCGTACAGTTATTAGGGCTTTCTTTCCTGTTCCACTAATGTACGGAACACGGGAAGAATTATTCCTTAAACGCCTCGGAGCGTCTTGTAATTAAATCTAAAGCCGGCTTAACGATACCTTTCGGAGCGGTAAATAGGGGATTTTTGTACATTATGAGAAAAAAACCGACACACCAAGAAGTAATTATCCACATGGAACGGAATTCGGTAGAAGTGATTTACATGTACAGACAAACAAATGATTACAATTTCAGAAAACTGGACGATTTATTCAAGAGAAAGAGCTCTACAAATTGAGCATGTCAGTAACGCGTTGGTCCATCTGTGGCTCTTACTGAAGGCTTTCAAAAATTAACTACGCTCCCTCCGACTCAGAGTCGCAATATTAAAAATTTTGGCTGGTTTCGTTGTCTAGGGGCTGGGATACGCAGTTGCCGCATTACAGGCCAAACATGCTGAGTCTACAGTATACGATAAGAATACTAACATGAATCGATTGGTCGAAGGTTCCTATCACTCGGCAATTGCGAATTATGAATGTTACATATAAATTTAATAAATGAAAGATTGCAATTAAATAAAATCTGCAGGTACTATCCTATCGACTTTAAATGATAAGTACGGTAGTAGAAGTACTTTTGAGAATGCGGTGTATTTCTGCAAAACACTTATTGGTGTTATGGTCCAGCAATAATATACACTCCTGGAAATGGAAAAAAGAACACATTGACACCGGTGTGTCAGACCCACCATACTTGCTCCGGACACTGCGAGAGGGCTGTACAAGCAATGATCACACGCACGGCACAGTGGACACGCCAGGAACCGCGGTGTTGGCCGTCGAATGGCGCTAGCTGCGCAGCATTTGTGCACCGACGCCGTCAGTGTCAGCCAGTTTGCCGTGGCATACGGAGCTCCATCGCAGTCTTTAACACTGGTAGCATGCCGCGACAGCGTGGACGTGAACCGTATGTGCAGTTGCCGGACTTTGAGCGAGGGCGTATAGTGGGCATGCGGGAGGCCGGGTGGACGTATCGCCGAATTGCTCAACACGTGGGGCGTGAGGTCTCCACAGTACATCGATGTTGTCGCCAGTGGTCGGCGGAAGGTGCACGTGCCCGTCGACCTGGGACCGGACCGCAGCGACGCACGGATGCACGCCAAGACCGTAGGATCCTACGCAGTGCCGTAGGGGACCGCACCGCCACTTCCCAGCAAATTAGGGACACTGTTGCTCCTGGGGTATCGGCGAGGACCATTCGCAACCGTCTCCATGAAGCTGGGCTACGGTCCCGCACACCGTTAGGCCGTCTTCCACTCACGCCCCAACATCGTGCAGCCCGCCTCCAGTGGTGTCGCGACAGGCGTGAATGGAGGGACGAATGGAGACGTGTCGTCTTCAGCGATGAGAGTCGCTTCTGCCTTGGTGCCCAATGATGGTCGTATGCGTGTTTGGCGCCGTGCAGGTGAGCGCCACAATCAGGACTGCATACGACCGAGGCACACAGGGCCAACACCCGGCATCATGGTGTGGGGAGCGATCTCCTACACTGGCCGTACACCACTGGTGATCGTCGAGGGGACACTGAATAGTGCACGGTACATCCAAACCGTCATCGAACCCATCGTTCTACCATTCCTAGACCGGCAAGGGAACTTGCTGTTCCAACAGGACAATGCACGTCCGCATGTATCCCGTGCCACCCAACGTGCTCTAGAAGGTGTAAGTCAACTACCCTGGCCAGCAAGATCTCCGGATCTGTCCCCCATTGAGCATGTTTGGGACTGGATGAAGCGTCGTCTCACGCGGTCTGCACGTCCAGCACGAACGCTGGTCCAACTGAGGCGCCAGGTGGAAATGGCATGGCAAGCCGTTCCCCAGGACTACATCCAGCATCTCTACGATCGTCTCCATGGGAGAATAGCAGCCTGCATTGCTGCGAAAGGTGGATATACACTGTACTAGTGCCGACATTGCGCATGCTCTGTTGCCTGTGTCTATGTGCCTGTGGTTCTGTCAGTGTGATCATGTGATGTATCTGACCCCAGGAATGTGTCAATAAAGTTTCCCCTTCCTGGGACAATGAATTCACGGTGTTCTTATTTCAATTTCCAGGAGTGTAAAATATAAGTTGAATAACAGGGAAACAATAGATTGCTACTGCACGTGATTAGTTATGAACAACAACACAGCTCGCGAGATATTCACTTCTAAACCCACACTACGTCTTCACTGTAGAGACCTGGGAAGTCTCACATGTTCACAAGTCCGCACTCCGCAGTATTTCTATGTGCCGCGACCACGCACAGACCGCTCCAGACTCTCCAAAGTCTCTCCGCGACTGCCGCGACCGTGCGCCGTCACGTCCAGCACTTTCCGTCCTGTGCGACTGTCGAGAACTCCCCCTGCTCAGCACCCGTGTCCTCTCTCCCGAACTCTCTTCCATCCAGTCTCCCCATTCACGAGCGCTGTGATTGGCTAGAGCGCTCACGCTATGTCTTCAAGCCAACGCACCCACACACATATTTAAGCACACACGAAATACTGGATTTACATACCATACCCATCTGCCGGAGACCAGTACCGAGAAACTACCGGATGATACAAATAAGAGGAACCCCAGTACCTTGGACAACAACAGCCAAATATCTCGGAGTAACACTGGATAGGTACCTAACATGGAGACCACACATCGAGGACATAAGACAAAGAGGCTACGCCAGGCTAAAGGAACTATATCCTCTTATCAATCCAACATCGACACTGCCACCACGACTAGCAGTCATCTTATACCTCACACTAGTGCGGCCGGTCCTCGAATATGCCGCAGTAGTGCGGGGAAACGCAGCACCCACACACCTGAAGAGGCTCCAAACGGTGCAAAGCTGCGCCTTAAAGAGGGCGCTGCACCTCCAGCGCAGATTCCCGACGGCCGATGTACACCAGATGGCGGACGTCCCACTCCTAACGACAAGAATAAGACAGTCTGCAACCGTCTTCTACCAGCGAACCAGGGAGTCATCAAACCCACTCATACAAGAACTAGGACAAAGAGTCCACCGACTGGCGACAACCAGGTGGCCAGACCTACTGTGTGAGTGAATGAGATCAAACACAGATGAATGAATGCGAGACCCCCATCACTATAAATACAGCCCCCCCTTAGCAACAGTGAACAAAAAGTACTCCCCTATAAATGTAAATTTTAAAACCCAGTCACTCCCTCCCGCCCCTAGCATGTAAGCCACCCCGTCCAAAACACCTAGCAGGAGGCAACAAAGCCCACCACCAAGAAATAACCATAAGCAATGCCTAAACCATCATATCGGACGCTCGACCGGCCCGCACGTCCCCCATTGTGCAAAATTGTCCAGCGCACAACACTCATAACAACCATATTCAAAACTCACCCCCACATAGCGTACAAAACTATGATACCGAATCCCATAGTAAGTTCACCCATAACTACTCAACCAGGCTATCAAATGTCCACAAGCCTGTCACAGCAGCAAACTGTCGTATGGACACCCACTTAACATCATCATCCTAGAATTAAGAATCACTATCATTAAATCTCCAAACCACACCCATCATCATCAAAATCTCCGACTATCCGCTCTGCCTCTCTCACTACTCACACTTTTAAATAAAATAAAATAAAACAAAAAATATATATATATAAAAATAAAAATAAAAAAAATAAAAAAACCGACAAAAGTCAATCCTAAGATACTCAATCCACCTTCCAACAGCAACCATATTCCTCTCACGCTGCAAGAAATCCTGTGCATCCAAAACTCCCTTGAACATATCAATCCACACACAATTCTAGGCAGAAGGCGATGCAGAAATGCAAATACTTCTACACCACCGAGGTAACGAAGATACCTCCTTGAAGAGCTGCAGCGGCGGCTGGATTTACATTTAAATACTTGAAAATAAATAAATATTCCTACGGCTGGACCATAAACACGCTATAACACACACTATTAAATACACAAACAATTAAATAAACACATATCAAAAGCAAAGAAGCAAAAGGTAGGCCAGGAGCCTACTGTCTCTGTGCTTTCTAAAATACAGTAAATATTTAACCAATTTAACAGTATATATCGGATATAAACAAAGGCATAGATGAATAAATATATTCAAAAGCATGCTGCTACCGTTTTTTCGTGTAACTGTGGAGTACTTATGGCCTGACGCGAACCATAGTAATCGGCCACTTTGACCTCCAATAACTCATGCACTATTCAAGTTACATGCCTGTAATTCATACCAATTTAGGTTTACACTAATAGCTTTCTAAAGACACGTCGGTCGACGAAATCGGATGAAGCGTTTACATTTTGGAAATTCGTTGCTGGGTGTTACTTGTCTAATTTACAGTCAGATACTAAACTTTAGGCGCTACATTCTGGAACCGCGCGACCGCTACGGTCGCAGGTTCGAATCCTGCCTCGGGCATGGATGTGGGTGATGTCCTTAGGTTAGTTAGGTTTAAGTAGTTATAAGTTCTATGGAACTGATGACCTCAGAAGTCAAGTCCCATAGTGTTCAGAGCCATTTGAACCATTTTTGAACTAAACTTTAAACTAATAAAGATATTGAAAATCTGATTACACCATCAGAATCGTCAGGCAAATAATAGTAATGTCCATGTTTCTTTTTGAGGTATCATGATTCATCTGGCCATTACTAATTTCTGTACGAACTGTGAAACGTCTGCCATTATGGTTTCACAAAAGTCCTCCATCTTTGGCACTCCCGGCATAGACATCTCCTCCATCGACACAAAGCACCGTCCTCGTCACAGGGGAATTGCCAGCCACGCGGCTGGACCACGCGCTGGGGCTACCCCTCTCGTCCGGCTGGCGTTTGCCACCACGTGTTTGCTGCCGGGCCCCGGCTTTGACGAGCGTCCTGTGCGGCCGCCTCAATTCCGAACATAGAATATTTCCAGGGCGTCACAACTCTCCCGTTACCTCACATTACTCAAGCTATTATTCAGCTTCGGATTAATTGTTGGAGTTGTTGGATATTCTTCAAATTCTGACCAATTGGCGCGTTAGATCGTCAAAATCGCGAGCTGATTGTAGGGCCCAGCCCATAATGCTCCAGACGAACGAACTCATTTGGGGTGAGGACCGGCAACCCTGTTGACCGAGGTATGGTTTGGCAAAAACGAAGACAAGACGTTGAAAATCTCGCCGTATACGGGCGGGCATTATCTTGATGAATTATAAGCCCAGGGCGTCATGCCGTGAAGGGCAACAAAACTGGGCGTAGAATATCGTCATGTACTGCTTTTGCTGTAAAGGTGTCGCGGATGACAACCAAAGGCGTCATGCTATGATGTAAAATGACACTCCTGACCATCGCTCTTGGTTGTCGGGCCTCATGGGGGGCAATAGTCAGCTTTCTATGCCACAGCTGTCTGGGACGTCCCCAGACACGTCTTTGCTGGTTATCGGGGCTCAGTTCGATGCAGGGCTCATCACTAAGGACAATAATATTCCAGTCAATCAGATTCCAGGTGGAACGTGCCCGACAGCACTGCAAACGGGCTTGTTGGTGCACAGGCGTTAATGGAGTCGGCACAAGGGCCGCCGTAAGCTCAACCCCCTTTCTGTGAGCCACCAATTAACGGTACTTGTGGTCACTGAAGCAACAGTTGCACTTCGGACGATGATAATCACGAATCCGGGGCCTCTGAGTGCCTCTTTGATAGATGCCGGCCGGAGTGGCCGAGCGGTTCTGGGCGCTACAGTCTGGAACCGCGCGACCGCTACGGTCTCAGGTTCGAATCCTGCCTCGGGCATGGTTGTGTGTGATGTCCTTAGGTTGGTTAGGTTTAAGTAGTTCTAAGTTCTAGGGGACTGATGACCTCAGAAGTTAAGCCCATAGTGCTCAGAGCCATTTGAACCATTTTGAACTGTCCTTGCCAACTGCTCTGTGAAACTGTACTGCAATATCACATATTCACCCATCTGCCTCAAAAGTTTACAGTGTAGCTTTTACTCGTCGATACCGGTATGAATATCAGTTTGTAACCACTTTGCATTAATACTTCGTGGTGCACCGTTCTTTTTCTTAAAGTGTATTAGAGTTTATTTTGTATATTTGAACAGTAGTTTCTAATTTTTTTCCAAATCTAATATTTGCCTAATTATATAAATTTTATATGAGGGAGAAAGATATATATATTTAATTTAAGAGTTCGAAATGTTTGTCAAATTTTGTTATAGAAGAGTCCAGCAAGTGTCATTAAATATTTATTTTGTAATATGTTGCTGGGTCTGTTAACGGCTAATCTTTAGCCTCATACAGTTTTTTTCTGTGTCTGTGATGGGTAGGTATGAGGAATTCTATCTCGGCATTAACTTCTTCACTCACATCCCAGTTATGAGGTCCAATTAAACACGTGCATCACAAGTGTTTAGAAGCCTGTCAATCGTAAAAAACCGACCTGCAGCCCATGTTTATACGTAAGATGAAATCGGTTTCTTTGAGCACAAATTATTAATTAGCTTAGTGATGGATGGTGCGGTCAACTTTCATAGCCCCCATGAAGCCGCTACTATTTACTATATCCATAGAAGTCAGACCTTTCCGAAAATACTTTTCAAAAAAGTTTGCATAGTCATATTGGTTTGATACATTCATTGACTAAATTGTCCAAATACTTCAAAGAGTGATAGTGGATTTTAGAAAGTTCTGATAAAGCAGGCAGCCTAGCACCTATTAATCTTTTAGTAATTGCTTAATATCTAAAAGACTGCATAGGTAATTATAAAAGATATTTTATAATCTGTCATCTGGCTGGTTTCATACGACCCGCTACAAATTGCTCTCCTGTGCCAACCTTTTCATCTCAGATTAGCACGTGTACCCTATGTTCGCAATTACTTGCTGGATCTCTTCCAACCCCTGCCTTCATCTACAGTTTTTACCCTCTACAGCTCCCTCTAGTACCATGGAAGTTGTTCTCTGATGGCTTAACAATTAGCTTACCATCCTGTCCCTTTTTCTTGTCAGTGTTATCCATATATCTCTTTCCTCGCCGATTCTGCTGAGAACCTTCTCATTCCTTACTTTTTCAGCCCACATCTGTGCGACAATCTAGAGAAGGAACTACAGTGCAGTCTTCCTCTGTGAAACAGCCTTGGAAAAAGACATTTAGTATTTCGGCCTTTCGTCTGTCATCCTCTGTTCAGTACCATTTTGGTCACAGAGTGTCTGGACATTTTGTTTTGATCCACCTCCCGCTTTGACATAAGACCAAAATTTATTAGGTTTTCTGCAATGTCAGTACATAGGTCGGCAACTGGAAGCAGTTAATTCCATAAATTATGTGGGAGTAGGCATTAGGAGTGATTTAAAATGGAATGGTCATATAAAGTTTATCGTCGGCAAAGTAGACGCCAGACTGAGATTCATTGGAAGAATCCTAAGGAATTGCAATCCGAAAACAAAGGAAGTAGGTTACAGTACACTTGTTCGCCCACTGCTTGAATACTGCTCAGCAGTGTGGGATCCGTACCAGATAGGGTTGATAGAAGAGATAGAGAAGATCCAACGGAGAGCAGCGCGCTTCGTTACAGGATTATTTAGTAATCGCGAAAGCGTTACGGAGATGACAGATAAACTCCAGTGGAAGACTCTGCAGGAGCGACGCTCAGTCGCTCGGTACGGCCTTTCGTTGAAGTTTCGACAACGTACCTTCACCGAGGAGTCAAGCAGTATATTGCTCCCTCCAACGTATATTTCGCGCAGAGACCATGAGGATAAAATCAGAGAGATTAGAGGCCACACAGAGGCATACCGATAATCTTTCTTTCCACGAACAATACGAGACTGGAATAGAAGGGAGAACCGATAGAGGTACTCGAAGTACCCTCCGCCACACACCGTCAGGTGGCTTGCGGAGTATGGATGTAGATGTAGATGTAAATAATTTCCAACATTTGTCTGTAGCAGTACATCTCAGATGGTTGGATTCTCCTCTGTTCCGGTTTTCCCACAGTCCATGTTTCACTACCATACACTACTAAGCCACAGACGTACGTTCTCAGAAATTTGTTCCTCAAATTAAGGACCATGTTTGATACTAGCAGACTGTTCTTGGCAGGTTTGCCTCTCCTGCCAGTGCTAGTCTAATTTTTATGTCCTCCTTGCTCTGTCCATCATGGGTTATTTTGCTGCTTAGGTAGCAGAATTCCTTAACTTCGTCTGGTTCGTGATCCCAAATCCTGATGTTAAGTTTTTCGCTGTTCTCATTTCTGCTACTTCTCATTATTTTCTTCTTTCTTCGATATACTATCAGTCCATATTAGGTTCTCATCAGCCTGTTACTTCCATTCAACATATCCTGTAATTCTTTTTCATTTTCACTCAGGATAGCAGCATCTTCAGCGAATCTTATCATTCATATCCTTTCACCTTGAATTTTAATCACACTCTTTAACCCTTCTTTCATTTCCATTATTGCTTTTTGATGTATAGATTGAACAGTAGGGGGGAAAGACTACATCCCTGTGTTGCAACCTTTTTAGTCCGAACACTTCGATCGTGCTCTTCCAGTCTTATTGTTCCGTCTTGGTTCTTGTCCATACTATATATTACCCGTCTTTCTCTATAGCTTACCCACGTTTTTTTCTCAGAATTTTGAACATCTTACACCATTCTACATTGTCGAACGCATTCTCCAGGTCAACAAATCCTATGAACGTGTCTTCAATCTTTCTTCGATTATCAACCGCAACGTCAGCATTGCCTCTCTAAAGCCTTTACCTTTCGGAAAGTCATATTGATCGTTCTCTAACAGATCCTCAATATTCTTTCGCATTCTTACGTGTATTTTTCTTGTCGGCAACTTGGATGCATGATCTGTTAAGCTAATTTATGTGTTGGTGAATGTGCCAACACCTTGTAGATAGAGGAGGCCGAAATGCACGCTATCTAACGCAGACGGGCGTGAATTCTGGAACAGGATAAGTAGTGAATTCTAATAAGAAAAGTATGCAGCTCCTCGAATACTTAACTTTTATTTATCCCTGTTGTAAATACAGCATTCTTGATGAGACATTTCATACGATAACTATCAAACTATGTAAGGCTAATGGCGCCTTGCTAAGTCGTAGCCATTAACTTAGCTGAAGGCTATTCTACTGTCTCTCGGCAAATGAGAGCAAAGGCTTCGTCCGTATAGGCGCTAGCAACGTCGTCGTACAACTGGGGCGAGTTCTCGTACGTGTCTCGAGACCTGCCGTGTGGTGGCGCTAGGTCTACGATCACACAGTGGCGACACGCGGGTCCGACATGTACTAATGGACCGCGGCCGATTTAAGCTACCACCTAGCAAGTGTGGTGTCTGGCGGTGACACCACACTAATTGTGCTATAATTTCGCACTTATCAGCTCTTGCTAACTTCAGAATCGTTTGGATAATGTTTTTTTAAAAGTCTGATGGTGCATAGCCAATCTCATAGATTCTACACAAGAACGTGAATTGCCGTTTTTTTGGCACTACCCCCAATGATTTTTGAGATTCCAGTGGAATGTTATCAATTCCTTCTGCCTTATTTGATCTTAATTCCTCCAAAGATCTTTTAAATTCTGACTCGAATACTAGACCCCCTGTCTCTTCCCTGTCGACTCCTATTTTCTTCTTCTATGACGTCGCCAGAAACGTCTCCCCCCTCGTAGAGGACTTCAGTGTTCTCACCAATCCAGTCTCTCCACTGCAGTTAACAGTGGAATTCCCATTGCGGTCTAAACGTTACCGAAGGTTGTTTTGACTGCTCTGTATGCTGAGTCAGTCTTTTCGACAGTCATTTATTTTTCGATTTCTTCATATTTTTCATGCGACAATTTGCCTTAACTTCCCTGCATTTCCTGTCTGTTTCATTCCTAAGTGAGTTATTTTTCTTTTTCCTGAATTTCCCTGTACATTTTTGTACTTCATTCTTTCGTGCATTTACTTATGTTTTCTTCTGATAGCTACGGTTTCCTCGCTGTTACCCTCCTTCTACATGTGTCTTTGATTCCAACTTCTGTAATAGATTTTTTAGTGATGTCCATTCCTCTTCAACTGAACTGCCTACTGAGCTACTCATTATCGCAGAGAACTTCAAGCGTATCTCTTCATTTCTTAGTACTTACGTATCCCACTTCCTTGCGCATTGATTCTTCCAGACTAATCTCTTAAACTACAGCCTACTGTTCATCAAAAGAATATAGTTAACCAATAAGTTTTAACCCTTCGTGTTCTGGTACCGGACGTCGTTCGGCGTATTGTTCTTCTGCTTTAGCTGCAATGTAGGAAGACACCCAACAAGATGTTTTTGTTACTTTCTTTCGCCTGTTCTGTTGTCGCAGGAAGCAGATTGCATTAATACAGGGTGACACACGGGAGACAAACGGTTTTGAACTGCGTAGTACTGAGGGCGCGGTGGTGGGAGGGGTCGTGGTGGGGATAGTTCTGATCCACACAAGACGCCATTTCATTTACTCAGTCTCTATGGAGCAGTGGGACTTGCAACGTCGAGTGTTTGTCTACGACAGTTTCGTGAAAAGTGGTGAGTATATAATTGCTACACAGCGATTGTTTCGTGCATGGTTTAATGTTGGTCGACATGGAGCTGTTCCAAGCCGTAACACAATCCTCAGACGGGTGGAGAACTTCAGATCAACTGGAAACATACTGGATAAGAAGCATCCTGGCCCGAGACGCAGAGTAACGACACCAGAAAATGTTGAAAGGGTAAGGGCAAGTGGCAGTCAGAAGCCCAGGACGGTCAGCTAGACGTCATGCTAGTGAGTTACGAATCAATTGTGAATCGGTTAGATGAATTTTGCATAAAGAATTAAAATCCCATCTCTACAAAATGCTCATTGTCCAACAACTTAAGGAAACTGATTTTGCTGTACGAGAAGACTTCGCTTACAGAATGCAAGTGATTTTGGGTTCGAATGAAAATGAAATTTTATTGATGAACGATGAAGCTCATTTTCATTTATATGGGACCGTGAATAAGCAAAACCTACGTTACTGGGCTCCAGAGCATCCACACCTTATCCACCAGCTTCCTCTACACTCAGAAAAAGTAACAGCCTGGTGTGCTCTTGGCTCTGTTGGTATTATTGGACCTTATTTTTTTTGAAGAGAATGGGGCCACAGTTACTATTAATTCGGTTCGTTGCATTCATATGCTTGAAACATTCTTGAAACCAGAACTAAGAAGACGACGAATCCCTTTAAAACGCGTTTGGTTCCAGCAGGATGGGGCAACATCACACACCGCAAACACTTCAGTGACAGTTCTTAGACGCATGTTTCCTGGCCGGATTATCTCACGTTTTGGCAATGTTCCTTGGCCTCCCAGGTCTCCCGACTTGTCAGTATGTGTCTTTTTTTCTGTGGGGGTACCTTAAGAACTGTGTCTCTAACCACAAACCACGAAATTTGGACTAGTTGAAGAATGCAATCATTCAAGAAATTGCTGCCATCCCTGCAGAGATTTTCGTCCGTATGATGGAGGATTTTGAGAAGAGACTTGAGTCCTGCATTCGAAATGATGGACATCACCTTGACGACATTATTTTTCACAAATAACTTTGTTAAGTAAAATGGCAAATAATGAGCTTTGATTTTGTGTAAATAAACATGCATTAATTTTACAGTTTGCTGAGTATTATTTCATTAAAAACCGTCCGTCTCCCGTGTGTCACCCTCTATTTAATTCCGGCTCTGTCAGAAATGGTTCAAATGGCTCTGAGCACTATGGAACTCAACTGCTGAGGTCATTAGTCCCCTAGAACTTAGAACTAGTTAAACCTAACTAACCTAAGGACATCACAAACATCCATGCCCGAGGCAGGATTCGAACCTGCGACCGTAGCGGTCTTGCGGTTCCCGACTGCAGCGCCTTTAACCGCACGGGGCTCTGTCAGACTGCTGTGCTTCGTGTAATAGCAACCTACGCACTAAATCGCTTGAAGACAGAAGGCAACTATCCCACGAAAGACTACCTACCTAGTTTCGAGAACGAGTATTAAGTGAAGACTATAGAAACATACTACAAGCTCTTAAGTGTCGCTGCCGCAGACGGTGCGAAAACAAGATTAAATTCGTTCCAGTGCACCAAGGCATTTAGGCGTCGTTCTTGTCGTGCTGCGTTCGCAAAGGAAATGGGTGAAAAACCACACATGGTTTACAATTAGATGTACGCTACGACATGAAATTCAGAGTGGTTCACAGAGTGCGGAACGTAACTGCAGATGTAGATGAAGTTGTAGGTGTAGAAATCATATGTAAGTGATCGTTTTCTTTTTGCAGGGATTTTGCTTCTATGAGGGGTGTTAATAAGTAATACAACACATTTTTTTCTGAATCTGATCGGTTTTATTTAGGATTCCACTACACTATATATTCCCCATTCTTTGGGCTACAAAAAAAACATATTTTTCAACATAATCTCCGTTCAATGCGACGGCCTTACACCAGTTTACTGGGAGGGCCTATATCTGAGACATGGTACCACTTTACTGGAACCGACGTGTTGCTGCATCAGTATGTCCTACTTATCCACGTACTTCTTCCCGCGGAGTCCATCCTTCTTTGGACTAAACAGATGGGAGCCGAAAGGTCGAGATGCGGTCTGTATGGTGGATGAAAAAATTTATGAGCTACTCTCAGGTGTACAGACTCGCGTGAGGCCTTGATGTGTCATGAAGAAGTTTGTTTGCATTTCGTGACAGCGTTTATTCAATTTCCTCAGGGTGTGTGCTGCAAGCCGACATGAGGGAGATCGGGCAGGTGTGCACGACGTCGTCGCGATTATGACAGAGGCTTCGCCCAATGACTCACCGTGCTTTTGTTCACTGCCAGGTCTCCGTAGACACTCTGCAAGCACTTATCAATATCTGCGATGCTCTTGTCTTCCGCCAAGAGAAGCTCAATGAAAGCCCTCTGTAATTTTGAAAGGTGCGTATAGCGTCGCCACCTACCGGAATTTCATGAAACTATAGGGGCTGAAGAGGGACTACTCCACCACGTCACATAACAAACTATGCATTTTTCAACTGAAACGGGCAGAGGAAAAAAATGATTCATTAGTTACTGAACACTCCCCGTATGAAGACGAGAATCAGAGGGCATGTAAGTGATGACTGTATTACGAAGTGGATTTTCAAGGATACTGGGGATAAAGGAGAGTTTACTCACGAGAGTGAAAATTATTGCATCAGCAGAGAATGTGAATAGACCGATAGAGAAGAAGGAAGCATCGATAATGTGCAGTCCGTCGCATGTCAATGGAAGGCTCATCGTGCTAGTAATCCGATAAAGTTCTCATTCAACAGAGAAGTTCCTCGAAGTGCTCGAGCAACACTGGAACTAGGATATTACCAGCTCCTTTCTTTTGCCGATAACCTTATTCACGAAATTCTAGTGCAGCTAACGTGTATGCAGCCGATAAAACACAGAAGGGGAACCCCTAACAAAACATTCATTGTGGCATTCATAGAGAATTATTTCAGCGGAAGAAATGAAGGAAACTCTTTGCGTAATATTCAGCGAGGCTCGTAATACGAAGCCACTATTTTGTAACTACTTTTTTAGAAGATAGTACAGACAGAATCTCATTCTTCAATAACATTTTCTCTCTTCCTCGATATTTCCGTATATCGACTACTAAAAACCTCTTTCCACCCATAATAAACAACAGTTAGGAAAAACAAAAGTGACAGAAAAGTAGGACTGGAAAGGGTTAAGAATAGAAGTATTTTTACACCATTCTATGAGGTTTCGGGAACTGCAGCCGTATCATGTTGAATTCTTGGCACAATGTTTCGGCTGGCAACCGTCCCAGCCGAAATACTGTGGCAAGAAGTCAACATGATCCGGCTTCAGTCCCGACACGTCATAGAATATTCAGTACGCCGGGAAAACTTCAAAAATCTTATTTTTACACTAAATTAATCCCTAAATCAAAGTACCAAGATAAGCAGTGCCCTACGAAATAAGATTTTGAATTTGTTTTGAATGTACAGCTATTTCTGATTTGTGTCTTATGCTTGGCGGCAGTTTTCTCCAGATGTTTGCATCACTAAACAGAGCCACACTCTGAAGTCTAAACAAGGTCATAAAAATGCCTGTATATTATTAGGTTGGTGCATAAGTGCGTAATGTTTTTGTTTTCATATTGGTATTCCTCTTGCTATGGCTTTATTTATCGACTGTCATTTTTTATTTGTAGTCCATTGTCGCTATTTGAGTTTACATATTGTCATTTTGTCACTTGGTGATACTGAGTAGGGCTGTGGATGACAGAAAATGGAGTGTCAAGTGGAGAAATCGGAACATTTCCGACACATTCTTCTGTTTGAGTTCAATAGAGGGGTGACAGCAGTGGATGCAACCAGAAACATTTACGCCGTGTATAGGGATAACGTCATTGGACAGGGTGCAGCAAGAAAATGGTTTTCTCGTTTTTAAGGAGGATCTATTTGACATTAGTGAGTCTCCACATTCAGCTACCTTGAGAGTTTGATGAAGATCGCTTAAACGCATTAATCCACAATCATCCATGTCAGTGTACTCGAGAACTGGCAGATGTGGTGAACAGTGATCGTTCCACCATTGTGCGACGGTTGCATGCAGTGGAGAAGGTTCGAAATCTGGTGTATGGGTACCAGATGCTCTAAGATTAAATTACAAAAATCAGCAGGTGACCATATGTGCATCTCTGCTTGCCCCATCAATTGACTCATGAACAAACTGACCATTCAAATCCTGCATCGTTACTGGTGATAATAAATGGTATCTTTATGCTTACATAAGGAATATAAATGGATGGTTGAGCCCAAACAAAGCAGCAACTCCCTGTACAAAGACCTGAACGCATCCACAAAAGATAATGTTACGTATCTGGAGGAACAACAACAGTGTGGTGTACTACAAAATGCTGCTATGATGTGCAACCATCACTGCTGGCATTTATCGTCAACGACTGAGATGTCTTCAGATGCAATCCAACAACAACGACCAGGAAGACTGCGTGAAATGATACTCCACCTATGCCCACCGTAATCTGCTGAATTGACTAAAGACACTATACGGGAGTTGGGTTGGGAAGTCGTTGGTAGTAGGTCAAAGAGAGCATCACCCCCTCTGCACTGATGCCAAATTTATTCAAGTGGCGGATCCAAGATGGCGGCGATAGATGTGGCAACGTCGCGATTACGTCACTTGGGCTACCTCTACTACCCTAAGAAAATGGTGGGAAGATAGGTCACTTGGGCTACCTGCACTAACCTAAGTCGTCCGACCACCACCTCTTCCTTGGAATTAGTGGGAAACGGACATAGGATGGACATAAGTCTCTATTTTGCATGCAGTGTTTATTTAAACAATTTGAGGCAGTAGCTCCATCAAGTGTGTTTATCATGAGGTCCAGCATCTGTGATGTTACAAAATAAAAGTGATGTTGTTATTCAATGGAAAGTTGGAAATTGAGATTTAGCTTACTGTTTTATCAATCACAATTGGCGTAAGAATCATGGATTGACCATTGTCATAAAATATTGCATTATGAGATGTGATTAGTTTTTACTTGCAGTTTTGCGTGGCTTGGGGCAGTCAAAACTAGCGTGCTATTGATTAAGAAATCGCATTATCGTCTTTCTAATTACTTCATGATCGTAGATACGATCATACCCGGTTGTGAAGTTATTGTTATGACAAAACAATTTCCTAAGGGACCAGAAAGTTCTTAAGGGCGCAAAAACAACTGTAACATCACACAAAAGGGAAATTCAATATTAAAACTGATGCAAGAAGACGATAAAACAGTTTTCTTTTTATCAATGTAACACGCACATTCGACTGCTGATCTTGGTGTCTGTAATATTAGCAAAATGCATAATTAAAATGAAAATAATACTGAGAAGATAATAGGAATGTGCACTGCTAAATGATTCAGTATTCCCAGAACAAATATTTATTATAACTAAAACATATATCGTACCTTAAGCTTAGTACTACAATGACGGTAGATTTTTATGTCCGTATCATGTCCATTGAGCGCTCTTTTATATAGCCATTGTCTTCTTTGAGTCGCTCGTGCGTCGTCACGGTAAGTTATAACAGTTATTTACACTTCACTCAAACTTAGACATAACACGTTTTTATACGTTTAGTAAAAAATTAGATCAGACCGCCACAAATCTGCGTCCGTATTACTCAAGAAAAACAGTAGAAGTCTCTTTAGCGCTCAAGGCTTCATTTGTTCTCCAGCGAACAAAATAGTGAAGGATCGCATATCTATCCGTATTTTTCTGTTTATATTGCCGCCCAAAGACGACGAATTACATTATTTAGAAAATTCCACCGTCGCCATGCGACGCCTCATTATACATTAATCATTATTTACAAACAAGTATTTGCCTTCTGGCTGAAAGTATTAACTACTCGTATTTGCTGTTTTAATTAGGTCAAAAATAGCGAATATCACATTGCCTCCCATGAGGAGAGAGGGAATGCCGAAGGATTACCTCGATCCTCATGTCCTCATGAGATATTCGTGATTTTTGGTGTGACATTTACATAATGTTACTGGTGTACTATGTACATAAATTGAAATTACATTTATAAACATATATCAGGTATTTATCATTTTTCAAAAAAATAAAGTTTTTCATTCTTTGTTCATCAGTCACTTCATTCCATAATACCAAGATTAACATTTATGAGCATATTTAAGTTTGGTCCATGTTTGCTTATAACAATAAGTGAACGTTCATTTCGCACTTTAGGGGATAGAATTCAGAAATTACTTTCTCTTGAGCTTAACAACTAATACATTAGTACAGTGAGTGCTTATTTTCACTAAACTAGAGTGGACAATGTTCGAGCATCTGTTGACTCATTGTGGTTCAATTACAGTTTAATAGCGTAGCACTACACTTCGTGATGCTTTCACTTTCTGTGTTAGCTGTCTACGGCGTTCATCATGCAGTACATCTGTCCTTTCCACTGTGGTGCCAGGAATTCAAGTGGCTTCCCGGGTTTTTATTTACAATATGAAACAGAAAAAGTGGAAAATTATTAGTATAACTTACAACTTATTGGATACATTTGTTAAGGATCGGGACTGGTCTGGAGTTTAGGGTCTTCCTATAGTGCACATTCATTTTCTTTGTCCATCAAGAGACAGGATTATAATTCATTTTAGCAGTGTTCAGGAGTGCCGGTATTAATGGCTTTAAGGCCTGAGTAATCTAACAATCTACTTCTCACTCATCTTAACTTCAACTCAAGAAAATTGCTTAATTTACGTATGAAAATGTAGTCACACAAGTGTACAAATGTCTTTCCTCCAGTATGTACGATGGAAGTTATGTCGGTTAGCAGTTTAAAGTTTGGATTGTTTCGTCACCCACACGTCAGCCACTCACAGCGGCTGCACAGTGTTGCGTGAGCTCCAATACTCAGTATCCTTTCGCGCTCAGGCTGTAACAGAGCTGCTGTAAACTTCGTATCACACGAGTGCATCGATACAAACACCTCGCGCGCGTTTTCCATCGGAGGAGCCGGACACTGAAGCTGCCTCCATACTTCTCTGTCAACTGCCTCCCATGAGGCTCACAGGTAAGTGACGACGAATGTTTTAGCTGTCGCTGCACTTAGAACAACACTGAACTTTGCTTTGCACTTGTTGTCGTAGCCTTGACTTCTTTTTACACTTGCAGTACAACACTACCACTAATACACAGTGAACAGTCATTTTTATTATGCACGTCGCACTTTAGTGTGCATCTTCACACAGCATTCGTGCTTAGTTCCTTCGCCGATAGAGTTCATTTACAAAACAATCAATTTTGTAGGTTTCCTCCATTGGTACAGAAAGACTTATATTCCACTATTTACAAAAGATCACTTACGAGCTAATATTTACAATTAATGGTCACTCCTTTTGTTAAGTCCAGTGAACAACTGCTTTATGAATGGACTCTTTATATCTCAAGGTTTACTTTCACTAGTGAACCTAAAAATATTCTTTCAAACTTTCTTTTAAGGGCTCATCTCCTCATTATGAAAACTACAGGTTTCGCAACACTCGTTGCATTTATTCTTTAGTGCACCCAAGATCATTTTCTACTGCCACGCAGCATATCTACTACTTAACGAGTACGCATTTAACGCTGAATCTTTTTTTTTTGTGCTTTCCTTTGTGCTTGCCAATTTTTTTTTTTATATTTGAGGGCAGACTGGATAACAATAGGTCTCCCTCTTCGCTTCATGTACTCAGCAATCGTTCTCTGTTAAAAAAAAGTAGGGTAACGCGTGTCTACTATTTTTCGCATGAATGGAATTACCGACAGTTCACTGGGTTTTCGCAACCGGTCCATAACAAACATTACCAAAGCTAGCGAAGTTCATCACGCTACGTGTCTCATTTCTCATAAGCACTGCTTTGCCTCGAAGCACACGTGCCTTTTACAAGTCGACCCTTGGTCTGGGTTAATGAACCAGGATCAAAAGGAACGGGCCCAAGGAAAATGGATTTCATAAGAGGAGTGTCTTAGGAGACATTTTTGTAATAAAATCTGCATGTAAATAAAATTATCATAATAAACATAGGCACATATATAAATTTCAACCTCTTTCATTACAGCATGCTTTGCTACTTCTAAGTCTTACTCTGGTTATAGTCAGTATTAAGTTTAAATATCACTGCATTGCTTGTTCTTTAGATTAGCCTTCAATTAGGGTATTGAATGGTCGCTAGATTACACTACAAATCTTCTGAAGATCTTTACTTGGACTTATTTATGATACAGGGGGCTTGCTGTGTGGTTATTTAGTACCTTGATTCTACTGAAATCAATTCGTCAGCTAACATTCCTCATATACTCTTTAGATTGGGCTGAGATCACAGGGAAATAGTTTACTTTCATAGCAATTAATGGCCTCGTGGAGTACTTACGCTACATTATTGATGCTTCATGGTTTGCCTCTATTTGTACTGTATTTCACCTAACTTAGTTTACTACAGCTTATTGTCTCCTTGCGTGAACACATGCGGGTTACCACTTGTTTTTCCATTATCAGCACGCTTTAACTGAACTTTAAGCTATTTCTTCTATTCCTGTCCACTGTCTGGAGTGCTTGAACATTGAACTTTTTTTTTTTAAAGCAGGTAATTTGGGCTTTTACAACAGAACTTCAAGTACTTACATTACTAAAAATAAATCTATAAATCTTCTTGTACCTTGAGAGAAGTGCTTATTTACGCATCCTCCTCCATTTCTCACCTTTACATATTTATATAGCTCCGGGCAATCACCTCGCAAGCACATTTTTTTATACTAACTTAAAGCTAAATTGAAATTCTTTCTGCAATCTTAATTTCCTGCTTCAGCTTGTTGAAGAAATATCAGTTCATGTCCATCACTATAAACAATTTTTCCATACATAGCATTTAATACTTAAAGTTTACATGTAGTAGCCGTTACCATGTAGTCAGTGCGCTGTTCAACACAATACTTATCATTAACAGTTCACACAAGGAAATTTCCAGTAAGCAAGAATTCATTTCCACGACAGTATTTAACCACTACCATTATAAAACTTCTTTAAGTCTTGGTGGTGAAATAAGCCTTTTACTCTCCCCGTAGCCGGGTCAGTTAATAAATAACTCCCTATGTGCGGTTTCCGTACTGATGTTGTACCTGGTGGTTGTAAATTGGGTGGTATCTCTGCTGATTACTGTAATTGGTTTTCTGCTTCCGTTTAAAGTTATTGCCGTTTGCGTTTTCATAACGGCTGGCGGGTTGGCAACAGCGGTCGCAGTAGCTCGCTCTCTCCTTCGGCGCATTGTTGTCCGCGTGCGATGCATTCTGCTGGCTGCCAGGGAAGAATTTGCCGCTGCCAACCTTGGAGCGCACATCCTCGCTAATTAAATCTAAGGAATCCAGCACAGAAAAGAATGCATCCCTGTCTTCTTCGGACACATTTATTAGTTTCTCTCTAATAGACACTGGGAGTTTGCTTTTGAGAATCATAATTACGTCCTTGGAAGAAATCGGAGAATCCCAGAATTTAATTTTTGCTAGATACTTCTCGAAGTATCGCCGGAGACTTCCATGCTTCTCATTGAAAATTTCCGCACCATACACCTCCTTCCTTAATCTTTGCTGTACCCCATTACTCCAAAATTTTGCCAAGAACATTTTCTCAAACTCTTCATAATTCCTACACGTGTCTACCATTTCCGTTCCCCATAATGCTGCATCACCAGAAATAAAGCCAGTGACGAACTGAATACGCTGTCTGTCTGTCCAGCTCATGGGAAATATGCCGGAAAAATTCTTTAGGAACACGATGGGGTGTATTTCTCGCTTCTGCGGATGAAAAACAGGAAAAGTGCGATGCTTAATCACACTTTCCTCTTGCATTAAACTCACGATTGTGGGCGGATCATTTATTTTCCCTACTCGGGGCTCAACAGGACTGTTGTTTTGAATGTAATCAGGCGGTGAATGATAAGGAGTTGACTGACATTCGTCACCGTCTAAAGAGTTGTTCCCTATAGTTTGCGTATGCGTGTGCGGATTTTCTACCCAGTTTCTCAGCATTCTGACTTCGTCCACTACTTGCTGCTTCCACTCGGGAAGATCCCGTCTAAGTGTTCTCCGAATCTGTCCCAATTCAGAAACCACTGTGTCTCCCGACTTACCAGGAGCAGCTAAGATTTCATAAGTTACATCCTTGACAGTCTCCCTAAGCTCCTCCCTGACCTTCTTTTCGATAAAAATATCTTTACCCTTTATCCATTCACCGTAGTGTTCCGACAATGCCTCCGCGTGTGCTTTCACGGTGCTCTTAACCTGTTCAATATTGATTGAGTCTATCTGCCTCGACAGATCCTCCACTACACCTTCAATGTCAGATACTGCATTTCTAACTGAGTTTATTTCTTTGGTAGCTGCCTGAATTTTTGTGTTTAATGTTCCAGATACTTCAGCTATTTCACTTTTCACCTGTTTCTGCATTTTCTGAATTTGATCACTGATCTTAGTTTGCACCTCACCCAAATGGGTATTTAATTCAGCCGTAATTTCTTTATGCAGATCTGTTTTGATTGTGCCTAGCTGTGTTTTTAATGATTCGCTTACAGCATCTAATCGGGCGTTAACAGTCTCATTTTGTGTTTTTATAGTCTCATTTTGTGTTTTTACTGATTCGCTTACAGCATCTAATCGGGTGTTAACAGTCTCATTTTGTGTTTTTACTGATTCGCTTACAGCATCTAATCGGGCGTTAACAGTCTCATTTTGTGTTTTTACTGATTCGCTTACAGCATCTAATCGGGCGTTAACAGTCTCATTTTGTGTTTTTACTGATTCGCTTACAGCATCTAATCGGGCGTTAACAGTCTCATTTTGTGTTTTTATAGTCTCATTTACTGCGTCAAACTGTTGTTTCAGCATTTCCATTAACGCACCGAGGTCATTTGTAGCTGCAGCGGGAAGAATTTGGACTTTAGGGTCACTTTCCCCTGTTACAGACATGGTTAGTTCAGTTTCCACACGGGAACCTACCGTTCGCGATCGTAAAGGGTATGGAATACTATTAACGTCTTCACTCCCGTCTCCTGTTGTCACCTGTCTGTGTTTACTATCTGCCATTTTCGTCAGTAAACCACGTGCTACGCAAGGCTTTCGTCGTTTGTCAGTGACGTGGTGAGTCCGCTAAGAGCAACGCTCTCGCGTGAGCAACAAATGAAATTCTATCTAGCGAGAAGACAAGATGGAACCTAAACGTTTCAGACAAATGAATGAAGATGCTCTTCACTGCAAATTGCACACACTATCCACCATGTTGAAAATGTAATACAGCTATACTAACAATGGGGAGAAATAATTTCTATCATCAAACTACGAAGAATTTTACTTTGAAAGATAAAATAAAGCAGATTTTCTATAGCGGGAAGGAGATAGAAAGGATGTGGATCGACTTGGAAAAGCAACGTTGCTACTGAAGCACTACACTGCGTATGCAAAATTCTGACTTACTTTTTGATGGCTTGGTTTGCACTATGTTGTCTCAGCAAATTTGCGTCTCTTTTCTTTTCCTCGATAATTAAACTGCATTCTTGACCAGCATATTTTCCGTCATTCTCACAGAGAGATGATGTGTACATGAAACGACAGAACATTTATTAACACAAGCACATAGAAAATTTTCCAAGTATATGAACTAATTTTTGGTCAAGTCCCTGTTCGGGCGCCAAGTGTGATGTTACAAAATAAAAGTGATGTTGTTATTCAATGGAAAGTTGGAAATTGAGATTTAGCTTACTGTTTTATCAATCACAATCGGCGTAAGAATCATGGATTGACCATTGTCATAAAATATTGCATTATGAGATGTGATTAGTTTTTACTTGCAGTTTCGCGTGGCTTGGGGCAGTCAAAACTAGCGTGCTATTGATTAAGAAATCGCATTATCGTCTTTCTAATTACTTCATGATCGTAGATACGATCATACCCGGTTGTGAAGTTATTGTTATGACAAAACAATTTCCTAAGGGACCAGAAAGTTCTTAAGGGCGCAAAAACAACTGTAACATCACACAAAAGGGAAATTCAATATTAAAGCTGATGCAAGAAGACGATAAAACAGTTTTCTTTTTATCAATGTAACACGCACATTCGACTGCTGATCTTGGTGTCTGTAATATTAGCAAAATGCATAATTAAAATGAAAATAATACTGAGAAGATAATAGGAATGTGCACTGCTAAATGATTCAGTATTCCCAGAACAAATATTTATTATAACTAAAACATATATCGTACCTTAAGCTTAGTACTACAATGACGGTAGATTTTTATGTCCGTATCATGTCCATTGAGCGCTCTTTTATATAGCCATTGTCTTCTTTGAGTCGCTCGTGCGTCGTCATGGTAAGTTATAACAGTTATTTACACTTCACTCAAACTTAGACATAACACGTTTTTATACGTTTAGTAAAAAATTAGATCAGACCGCCACAAATCTGCGTCCGTATTACTCAAGAAAAACAGTAGAAGTCTCTTTAGCGCTCAAGGCTTCATTTGTTCTCCAGCGAACAAAATAGTGAAGGATCGCATATCTATCCGTATTTTTCTGTTTATATTGCCGCCCAAAGACGACGAATTACATTATTTAGAAAATTCCACCGTCGCCATGCGACGCCTCATTATACATTAATCATTATTTACAAACAAGTATTTGCCTTCTGGCTGAAAGTATTAACTACTCGTATTTGCTGTTTTAATTAGGTCAAAAATAGCGAATATCACACGTCCAACCGACCTAGTACACAGTACTGCCACCAGAAGGTGCTGTCTTCTCATGGTGGTCTGGGGGAAAAATGGTGGAAAAAGGATTCTGCCTGTACTGGGCTGATGGAGAGAGGAAGGAGTGTACTTTATTTATTTTGGAACAATTTATTTATGGACGGATTTCACATAGTTCATTTATTACCCAGATACAAAACACTCGCTCTTAGTGCTTGGGGTCACAATACACAGCCTACAGACTTGCAAACTACTCGTAAATTATCTAAATAATGCACTAAAGTGATGTACAGACACGCAAAAACTTGTAAATTACCGAAATAATGTAGCACAGCGCATACAGACCTGCTAACTACCCGTAAATCACCGAAATAATGCAGTACACTGATGTGCAGACACGAAAACAAATCGTAAATTACCGAAATAATGCAGTACACAGCACACAGACAGGAAAACAAGTCGTAAATTGTCAAAATAATGCATGTATAATGCTCTAAAAACAAGCTTACTAATTATAAACTGTCGAAATAATGCAGTACACTGCATACAGAGCTGCAAACTACTTGTAAATTACCGAAATAATGCAGTACTCTGATGTACAGAGACACCATCTAGTCGTAAATTGTCAAAATAATGCATGTAAAAGGCTCTGCAAACACAGTCACTATCAAAATAATACACTGCACAGCCTACAGACCTGTTCAGAAAATAATGCAACAGACACGTTCACTACACATAAAATTGGCAAATTAATGCTGTATAATACCCTGCCAACACACTTACAAAGCATAAACAGCCGAAAATAATGCAGTGCAAAACACTCATTGCATGTAACATCGCTTTTGAACTACCATTTAGAAATTCTACCATGTCATATCAGCAAACTGCTCCATACAAAAGCTTCAACACATGCACACGTCGACGCCAGGTGGATGCAGCCAGCACAATGGAGACGGACACCAAGGCATGATCCATCACTCTCACACTGCTGCCAATTACAGCCAGCAGGTGAAAGTCGTGTCTATTTTCGGGTATACAGTTAGAATTCTGCAAGTGTTATACTGGCGTCACAGGTCTATGTAAATAAGAGCCAAGCCACACTCTGTATGCGCACATATTCACCTAACCACTATGGCTGAGACGTACCTGACAGTCCAGTGCCAAGAGAGACGTTTGTATAGTGGCTCACCCTCGCAGATGCAGCTAAATGGTTCTCAATATTATACTGATGTCACAGGTCTATGTAAATAACAGACAACACCCGTCTGAAAGCACTATAGAAATCTGTTGCATTGGTTCCCAGAATAGCACAGGTTGCATTCTCCCCCTTGTGATCCTAATGGGAGATGCGAGAAGCCTCCAAGCACGTATGTGTTTACTCAGCCACCACGTGTACCTGCCCAGCATAGGTGATGAATTTCCGTGAAACATTCGTGTTTATTTCGACAGTTTATAAATAGTGAGCGTGTGTGCAGAGCGTTATACATGCATTATTTTGATAATTTACTAGTTGTTATCATGTCCGCACATTAATGTACTGCATTATTTAGATAATTTACGAGTAGTTTGCAGGTCTGTAGGCTATGTAGTGTGGCCTCAAGCTCATCAGAGCAAGTGTTTTGTATCAGTGCAATAAATAAACTATGTGAAATCTGGCCCTAAATAAATTGTTCCAAAAGTACAGTGCTTCCTCTCTCCAGCAGCGCAGCACTGACTGACTGAGTACACCATTTTCCCCCTTGACAGCCATGGGACAACAGTGCCCTCTGGTGGCAGTGCTGTGTACTAGGTCAGTTGGCCTCCAGACCTCATGATGAACACACTTCATGGAGCTACTGCCTCAAATTGTTTAAAAAAGCATTGCATGCAAAATAAAGACTTAGGTCCATCCGATCCAGCAGCCCAGCTTAGGCTGAGTCCTTTCTCCACCAATTCCTAGGAAGAGGTGGGGGTTGGATGACTTAGGTTAGTGGAGGTAGCCCAAGTAACCTTACTTCCATGAAAATTTGAACTTTCCGCCATTTTCTGGGGGTGGGGAAGGGAGAGGGGTGGGGGTTAAGTTAATGGAGGTAGTCCAATTTACCTATTTTCCCGCCGAAGTTCGAACTTTCCGCCATGACGTCATTGCAGCATTGCCATGTCTACCCTGCTATCTTGGATCCGACATCTTGAATAAATTTGGCATTAATGCAGCGTATGGAGAAGCTCTTTTTGCCAAACTCTGTCATTCTGCACTCACCTTGTTCAACTCATCTTGCCCCCTCAGATTTTCGGATTCTCCGCTCTCTGTCGAACAATGTTCAAGTAACCTCGTTTCCGGATGAAACTGCGCTCTGAATCTGGGTCGACGAGTTCTTCATCTCAAAACCAAGTGATTTCTACAGTCGCAAAACTGAGAAGTTACTCGAGTGCTGGCAAACTGTTGTAATATACGAGGGTAATCCCAAAAGTAAGGTCTCCTATTTTTTAGAAAGTACGTAGACCTGTTTATCTCTACAATGGTTTATATCAATTTACAGTTTGAACATTTAGCCATTTTTCGACTTAATCACCATTTCTGTCGATGCATTTTTGTAGACGCTGTGCAGTTCTTGTATGCCCATGTCATACCAGCTCAGCCGGCCAGAGTGGCCATGCGGTTCTGGGCGCTACAGTCTGGAACCGAGCAACCCTTACGGTCGCAGGTTCGAATCCTGCCTCGGGCATGGATGTGTGTCATGTCCTTAGGTTAGTTAGGTTTAATTAGTTCTAAGTTCTAGGCGACTGATGACCTCAGAAGTTAAGTCACGTAGTGCTCAGAGCCATTTGAGCCATACCAGCTCACTGCCATGCTGTTCAGAAAGTTACGAACCTCGTCTTTCACCTCGTCGTCGCAGCTGAACGGTTTCCCGACCAAATGTTCTATTAACTTAGGGAGCAGGTGATAGTCACTGGGCGCCAAGTCAGGGCTATAGGGTGGGTGGGTGATTATGTTCCACTGAAACTGTTGCAGGAGAGCAACGGTTTGCCGAGCGATGTGTGGGAGAGCGTTGTCATGGAGAATGTGTACGCCCTTGCTCAACATTCCTCTTCTCCAGTTCTGAATTGCCCGTTTGAGTTTTTTCAGAGCCTCATAGTACCTGTCAGCGTTAATTGTGGTCTCAGTGCTCAAACCTTCAACACTCTCCTCAGAAATTGACGGTCTCCCGCTCCTTTGATCGTCGTGAATTTCGGTCCGACCAGCTGCAAACTTTCTACGTCACTTACATCCACATCTACATCCATACTCCGCAAGCCACCTGACGGTGTGTGGCGGAGGGTACCCTGAGTACCTCTATCGGTTCTCCCTTCTATTCCAGTCTCGTATTGTTCGTGGAAAGAACGATTGTCGGTTTGCTTCTGTGTGGGCTCTAATCTCTCTGATTTTATCCTCATGGTCTCTTCGCGAGATATACGTAGGAGGGAGCAATATACTGCTTGACTCTTCGGTGAAGGTATGCTCTCGAAACTTTAACAAAAGCCCGTACCGAGCTACTGAGCGTCTCTCCTGCAGAGTCTTCCGCTGGAGTTTATCTATCATCTCCGTAACGCTTTCGCGATTACTATATGATCCTGTAACGAAGCGCGCTGCTCTCCGTTGGACCTTCTCTATCTCTTCTATCAACCCTATCTGGTACGTATCCCACACTGCTGAGCAGTATTCAAGCAGTGGGCGAACAAGCGTACTGTAACCTACTTCCTTTGTTTTCGGATTGCATTTCCTTAGGATTCTTCCAATGAATCTCAGTCTGGCATCTGATTTACCGACGATCAACTTTATATGATCATTCCATTTTAAATCACTCCTAATGCGTACTCCCAGATAATTTATGGAATTAACTGCTTCCAGTTGCTGACCTGCTATTTTGTAGCTAAATGATAAGGGATCTTTCTTTCTATGTATTCGCAGCCCATTACACTTGTCTACATTGAGACTCAATTGCCATTCCCTGCACCATGCGTCAATTCGCTGCAGATCCTCCTGCATTTCAGTACAATTTTCCATTGTTACAACCTCTCGATACACCACAGCATCATCTGCAAAAAGCCTCAGTGAACTTCCGATGTCATCCACCAGGTCATTTATGTATATTGTGAATAGCAACGGTCCTATGACACTCCCCTGCGGCACACCTGAAATCACTCTTACTTCGGAAGACTTCTCTCCATTGAGAATGACATGCTGCGTTCTGTTACCTAGGAACTCCTCAATCCAATCACACAATTGGTCTGATAGTCAATATGCCCTTACTTTGTTCATTAAACGACTGTGGGGAACTGTATCGAACGCCTTGCGGAAGTCAAGAAACACGGCATCTACCTGCGAACCCGTGTCTATGGCCCTCTGAGTCTCGTGGACGAATAGCGCGAGCTGGGTTTCACACGACCGTCTTTTTCGAAACCCATTCTGATTCCTACAGATTAGATTTCTGGTCTCCAGAAAAGTCATTATACTCGAACACAATACGTGCTCCAAAATTCTACAACTGATCGACGTTAGAGATATAGGTCTATAGTTCTGCACATCTGTTCGACGTCCCTTCTTGAAAACGGGGATGACCTGTGCCCTTTTCCAATCCTTTGGAACGCTACGCTCTTCTAGAGACCTACGGTACACCGCTGAAAGAAGGGGGGCAAGTTCCTTCGCGTACTCTGTGTAAAATCGAACTGGTATCCCATCAGGTCCAGCGGCCTTTCCTCTTTTGAGCGATTTTAATTGTTTCTCTATCCCTCTGTCGTCTATTTCGATATCTACCATTTTTTCATCTGTGCGACAATCTAGAGAAGGAACTATAGTGCAGTCTTCCTCTGTGAAACAGCTTTGGAAAAAGACATTTAGTATTTCGGCCCTTAGGCTGTAATCCTCTGTTTCAGTACCATTTTGGTCACAGAGTGTCTGGACATTTTGTTTTGATCCACCTACCGCTTTGACATAAGACCAAAATTTCTTAGGATTTTCTGCCAAGTCAGTATATAGAACTTTACTTTCGAATTCATTGAACGCCTCTCGCATAGCCCTCCTCACATTACATTTCGCTTCGCATAATTTTTGTTTGTCTGCAAGGCTTTGGCAATGTTTATGTTTGCTGTGAAGTTCCCTTTGCTTCCGCAGCAGTTTTCTAACTCGGTTGTTGTACCACGGTGGCTCTTTTCCATCTCTTACGATCTTGCTTGGCACATAGTCATCTAACGCATATTGTACGATGGTTTTGAACTTTGTCCACTGATCTTCAACACTATCTGTACTTGAGACAAAACTTTTGTGTTGCGCCGTCAGGTACTCTGTAATCTGCTTTTTGTCACTTTTGCTAAACAGAAAAATCTTCCTACCTTTTTTAATATTTCTATTTACGGCTGAAATCATCGATGCCGTAACATTTTTGACATTCACGCACGACTCACCATACACATCCATCAATTGGCGATGGATTTCAATCGGCATAGTGCCCTTTGCGTTCAAAAACCGAATAACTGCGCGCAATTCGCACTTGGCGGTAACATCCAATGGGAGATCCATTCTCAACGGCTGCCAAGCCAAGACTGAGCGCCTCAGCAAGTCGTGCGGATGTTTACACGCAGCGCGGGAAGCACTCTTCATGACAGTGTGACCAACTGCCACACAGAGTTCTATACTTACAAAAAAAATAGGAGGTCTTACTTTTCGGATTACTCTCATATTATTGATAACTAATGTCTCTGTTATGTGTGTCTGTTGTGTTTATTAAACTTATGTAAAAACACTGTGAACTTATGCACCAGTCCAATATTTATTGAGTCTTGTGTTGTGTACATCTGAAACTGGTTACTTTTTGAATATTTGGCGTCAATTGAAAATTTGTGCCAGGTCGGGACTTGTGATGTGTTTACGTAATCGATTATCAAGGTGATGTCAACTGGGACGCTTAACAACAAACTCTTTGACCCTAACCAAAACTTATGTAAAGTAAATTTCTTTTTTTCTTATACATGAGACATATTTCTTACTGCAGAAGAATATTGCCGGTTGTCTGCTATTCAATTAATACTTTATAATGCTTCCGAAACTGTATGTTAGGATTTCTGAAAGAAATCCGTATTTCGCATGTTGAAACCAATTTAATGCATTACCCTACATTTTGCTACCGAGAACTGAATATCGACAACAACAAAAGACCATGTCAGTGTAACAGGTTACATACGGTACCAAATTATTTGACTAATTCTAAAATTGTATCATACAGGATATCCCTTTCAAACGTCCCACATTTCAGAAACCAAGGAAAAAACAACAGTAGATTAGATAATGTAATTCGACCATATTCTACAGCATCTCAAAGAATTTATATTCTTGCGACAGACGGGCCACCTACTGGGGCCATAGTGCATCATTATCGTATGGAATGAAAATCGCGATCGCACAGCAGAGCGCGCAAACTAGTGTGATTTCCATAAACAAATTCGTCGATTAATGTGCAAAGGACTTATCATAGCTTTTATGGATGTGAACCACTGATGATAAAACAGTTTTAAGAAATGGTATCGAAAATTTCTGGCAACTGAAAGTGTTCTGAAACATTCTGGCGATGTACGTCGTTGTGTTTCCGACGCGACAGACGACGACATCACACAAGCTTTTCTCAGAAGCGCACTCGAGTCAATTCGGCAGGCACATAGGAAACTTGGTGTACCCCAAGCAGCACTACATAGTCTAGTACACCAGCGTCTTCGTTTCTGTACTTACAAAGTGCAAGTTCTGCAAAAGCTGATGCCGAACTACAAACCATGCCGACAACAGTTTGCTACGAATATGCTGCAGTGTACTGACACGAATGCCAGCTTCGTGGAAAGATATTTATTCTCAAAGGAGGCAACCTTTCATGTGTCACGAACGATTTATCGGCACAATGTTCGTATTTGGGGCTCGAAAAATCCGCATGCTATCATTGAACATGTTCATTGTAGCCCTAAACACAGAGTCCGCCAGATATATGTATACACTCTTTGTCAGACTCTATCGGTAGATCGATATTGTCGTTCGATTTGAGTTACGAGTGTGTTGCAGTATGGTCTTTGGCTTAACAGATGTTAGTACTTTCATCTCGCTATTGAGAAAACAAGATGGCTGGAGCCAGCTTGACATTCGAGTAACGAAAATGTGTTGTGAAGTGATTTGTCAAGTTTGATAATGCCGTTTAAGTGCTACGTCAATTGAGGCGGGAGTCTGAAACAGACCCGCCGACCCGCCTAACAATTAAACGCATCATTGTCAAGTTTGCATTGCATGGAACGATTTGTGATATTCACAAAGGAAGATCAGGAAGAAAACGTACAGCTGCAACTCCTGCTTCGTCGCCTCTCGTGTTGGAAACGTTTGTTAATTCTCCACAGAAGTCTGCTACACAATGTGCACATGAAGTGAGGGTTAGCAGTACAAGTGTACGAAGAATTCTGAAAGCTGCAAAGTGGAAAGTTTTCATTCCACGATTACTGCACGTCGTTAATTACGACGATTTTGATCGCCGAATGCAATTTTGCGAAGGGTATCAGCAAATGGTAACTGATGACGAACAATTTGTGACGAAAGTAGTGTGGAGTCACGAATCTTAATGGAACAATGAATCGGCACAACAGTGTGTACTGGGCACCGGAAAACCCGCAGGTTTGTGTGGATAAAACAGTTAATCTACCAGGGGTTCAAGTAGAACCCTTTTTCTTTGATGCTACACTTACAACTACATGGATACTCTGCAAATCACATTCAAGTGCCTGGCAGAGGGCTCATCGAAACACCTTCACAATTCTCTATTATTCTAATCTCGTATAGGGCACGCAAGGAATGGACACCTATATCTTTCCGTACGAGCTCTGATTTCCCTTATTTTATCATGGTGATCGTTCCTCCCTATGTAGGTCGGTGTCAACAAAATATTTTCGCATTCGGAGGAGAAAGTTGGTGATTGGAATTTCGTGAGAAGATTCCGTCGCAACGAAAAACGTTTTTCTTTTAATGATGTCCAGCCCAAATCCTGTATCATTTCTGTGACACTCTCTCCCATATTTCGCGATAATACAAAACGTGCTGCCTTTCCTTCAACTTTTTCGATGTACTCCGTCAGTCCTATCTGGTAAGGATCCCACTCTGCGCAGCAGTATTCTAAAAGAGGACGGACAAGCGTAGCGCCGGCCGCGGTGGTCTCGCGGTTCTAGGCGCGCAGTCCGGAACCGTGCGACTGCTACGGTCGCAGGTTCGAATCCTGCCTCGGGCATGGATGTGTGTGATGTCCTTAGGTTAGTTGGGTGTAAGTAGTTCTAAGTTCTAGGGGACTGATGACCACAGCAGTTGAGTCCCATAGTGCTCAGAGCCATTTGAACCATTTTTGAACAAGCGTAGCGTAGGCAGTCTCCGTAGTAGGTCTGTTACATTTTCTAAGTGTCCTGCCAATAAAACGCAGTCTTTGGTTAGCCTTCCCCACTACATTTTCTATGTCTTCCTTCCAATTTAAGTAGTTCGTAATTGTAATACCTAGGTATTTAGTTGAATTTACAGCTTTTAGGTTACACTGATTTATCTTGTAACCGAAGTTTAACGAGTTCCTTTTAGCTCTCATGTGGATGGCCTCACACTTTTCGTTATTTAGGGTCAACTGTCACTTTTCGCACCTTTCAGATATTTTTTCTAAATCGTTTTGCAGTTTGTTTTGATCTTCTGATGACTTTATTAGTCGATAAACGACAGCGTCATCTGCAAACAACCGAAGAGGGCTGCTCAGATTGTCTCCCAAATCGTTTATATAGATAAGGGACAGCAAAGGGCCTATAACACTACCTCGGGGAACGCCAGAAATCACTTCTGTTTTACTCGATGACTTTCTGTCAATTACTACGAGCTGTGACCTCTCTGACAGGAAATCACAAATCCAGTCACGTAACTGAGACGGTATTCCATAAACACGCAATTTCACTAGGAGCCGCTTGTGTGGTACAGTGTCAAAAGCCTTCCGGAAATACGGAATCGATGTGAAATCCCTTGTCAATAGCACTCAGCACTCCATGTGAACAAAGAGCTAGTTGCATTTCACGGGAACGATGTTTTCTAAACCCATGTTGACTGTGTGTCAATAGACCGTTTTCTTCGAGGTAATTCATAATGTTCGAACACAATATATGTTCTAAAATCCTGCTGCATATCGACGTTAACGATATGGACCTTTAATTTGGTGGATTACTCTTACTACCTTTCTTGAATATTGGTGTGGTGATCTGTGCAACTTTCCAGTCTTTGGGTACGGATCTTTCGTCGAGCGAATGGTTGTATATGATTGTTAAGTATGGGGCTAATGCGGCAGCATACTCCGAAAGGAACCTAATTGTTATACAATCTAGACCAGAAGACGCTTTTATTAAGTGATTTAAATTGCTTCACTACTCCGAGGATATTTACTTCTACGTTACTCATGTTGGCAGCTGTTCTCGGTTCGAATTGTGGAATATTTACTTCGTCTTCTTTTGTGAAGGCATTTCGAGAGGCTGTGTTTAGTAACTCTGCTTTGGCAGCACTGTCTTCGATAGTATCTCCATTGCTATCGCTCAGAGAAGGCATTGAGTGTTTCTTGCCGCTAACATACTTCACATACGACCAGAATCTCTTTGGATTTTCTGCCAGGTTTCGAGATAAAGTTTCGTTGTGGAAACTGTTATAGGCATCTCGCATTGAAGTCCGTGCTAAACTTCGAGCTTCTGTAAAAGATCACCAATCTTGGGGATTTTGCGTCTGTTTAAATTTGACATGTCTGTTTCGTTGTTTCTGCAACAGTTTTCTAACCCATTTTGTGTACCAAGGAGGATCAGCTCCGTCGTTTGTAAATTTATGTGATATAAATCTCTCAATTGCTGCCGATACTGTTTCTTTGAATTTAAGCCACATCTGGTCTACATGTAACAACAACGACGCTGTACTATTGTACATATAAATAATTTTTTTTCTTCTGATTTTTCGATAAACTTGTGTAATTAATGTTCTGATTTCATTTCGTTTTTGTTTCATGTCATTGTGTTAAGAAAACTGTTAACAAGTTTCAATGTGAATATTAATGTTTATGTCAAATGCCAAGCAATATTGTAATAGAATTGAAACGTAACAGATGTTGAGATTGTTGTAAGATGTTTAAAATTGTAACTGTGCGTTTGATCCATACGTAGGCAATGTGTTAGGATATGCAGAATGCAAAACCTCGGGTGAATACCCGGACTGTCAGGGAGCGGTAAAAGGTGGATGGCAGGCGAGCGCGGGAAAATGCACGCGGGCACTGCACGGCACAACGGGTTCAGCAGTAGTAGTAGGACTTTGGCATTGGTCTGAGCAACACCTTCTGGAGCGAAGAGGCTCTCCTGGAAGACGTAGTTTCACTGAGCCTCGGGTATGCCGTTCCAACGCCCACACAGCATGGAAAAATTCCATAGGCACTAAATGGAAAATTATTGCGACGCTAAGAAGCATTAAACTGCCGATACATCAAGAGCCATAGCTGTGGTTGTATGTGTGCTCTGTGCCTCGCCATCTCGCCGCCCGCCAACCGCCGCATCGATACAAGCAGGTTGAAACTTTTAGTACTGTATTCCTATGGACCATAGAGTGAACTGTTCAATAATAACCTAAATTCTACCAGAACTTTCCCTTCATTTAATTATCCTCACAACTAACCTACACAGGGTCCTTTCCAAATGTTGTGCAATCCGAATGTCCCGAAATGAAAAATTAAATTTTGTGTTAATAATAAGTACTTGCAGACGTAACTATGTTAGAATGGTGTTTAAAGAACTGTTTTGTTAATGAACCAGTAAAAGAATAACGAAGGTCTAACGAGGATGAAAGATACGAGGTGTGGCTAGAAAAAAACCGGACTAGTACTGGTGAAACAATAAAACGAATGCAATAAGGCTGAAAGTCGCGTGGCCTGTCACGTGACTCTCGCTCCGCCTACTGCTCGAGTTTCATCTGCCTCCTGCACTCAGTCTGCCCGTGGCGTCTGTTTTAAGTAGTTGACGTTTTGTCTGTGCGTCGGAAAATGTTGAGTGTACAGAAAGAACAGCGTGTTAACATTAAATTTTGTTTCAAACTAGGAAAATCTGCAAGTGAAACGTTTGTAATGTTACAACAAGTGTACGGCGATGATTGTTTATCGCGAACACAAGTGTTTGAGTGGTTTAAACGATTTAAAGATGGCCGCGAAGACACCAGTGATGACACTCGCACTGGCAGACCATTGTCAGCAAAAACTGATGCAAACATTGAAAAAATCGGTAAACTTGTTCGACACTTTCCTTGTCAACTCCTGTTAACTCAGACACTGCTCTGATTGTTAAACGGCGATCTTGTCGAACAAGTTTACCGATTTTTTCAATGTTTGCATCAGTTTTTGCTGACAATGGTCTGCCAGTGCGAGTGTCATCACTGGTGTCTTCGCGGCCATCTTTAAATCGTTTAAACCACTCAAACACTTGTGTTCGCGATAAACAATCATCGCCGTACACTTGTTGTAACATTACAAACGTTTCACTTGCAGATTTTCCTAGTTTGAAACAAAATTTGATGTTAACACGCTGTTCTTTCTGTACACTCAACATTTTCCGACGCACAGACAAAACGTCAACTACTTAAAACAGACGCCACGGGCAGACTGAGTGCAGGAGGCAGATGAAACTCGAGCAGTAGGCGGAGCGAGAGTCACGTGACAGGCCACGCGACTTTCAGCCTTATTGCATTCGTTTTATTGTTTCACCAGTACTAGTCCGGTTTTTTTCTAGCCACACCTCGTAACTTACATATTGATATAGTAATGAAGTTTAATTATTTCGAGACAGATATAAAGGTATTTAAATGAGCAGTAAATAAGATGAAAAGAGTAGTAACTTATATACTGTAAATCTTGAACGCATAATAATTTCAGTAATCAATTTTTTTAACACAGTGATCATAACAGTATCAGAACCCCCCCCCCTTTTTATTCATTTGAATTCTGAAGTGTTCTAAATTGGTTTGACCAGCAAAAGTTAAAGTCAATATAAAAGCCAAAATTTATCAGTGTTTTATCTTTATCAAAATTGACATTTTGTGTGTGGCTCGAAAGTGCTATTTCTAGGGTAACCTATGCCCGATTTTAATCAGATCAATAGACAGTAAGAAGTTTTGTAGTATACATTATAGTGTAGTGTTATGTATTCATGGTTTTTCCGTATCAGTACAGAACGTGAAACTATCAGTTCAATAGATTTTCTGGTTCTAAAATTCTACTATATTATGCAGTGTTACTACGTGTTGTTTTGCATGAATATATACCAACTTGTACAGAAAAGAAACTCAGTTAATGCCTAATTAGGCTGGCGACCGTATTATTATTAAATTGGTAGCATCTTCAGTGTTGCTTTTGGTCCATCCTGACGTGTAATTGCATTTCGAACTTACTTGACGGATCATTGTTATTACAGAGTTGTGTAAGTCTGATTTGCCTCCATTCAGGTACACGCGGACGATATCTATACGAAAATCCTTTCTCATAAGGTGAAGCCCGTTCACTTACCATAGTACAGACTTTAAGGAGTACTGTGTGCCCGCGCGCACGTTACATACACTTATATTATTAATTTGGAATGAGTAGAGATTGTCTCTTAGGAAGGCGTCAAGTGGATTTTTATCTGCGTTTTTTCGCTTATTTTTCGAGAATTTGGGGATTACAATATTCAATCTCGCTATGACAACTCTGTGTTCACTAATCCCTGAATCGGTTTTGATGCTCGTTATTAACTCAGGATTATTTGCTGCTAAGAGGTCAAGTGTGTTTTCACAACCGTTTACTATTCGCGTGAGCTCATGAACTAACTGCTCGAAATAATTTTCAGAGAATGCGTTTAGCACAATTTCGGATGATATTTGATGCGTACCTCCGGAATTAAACATGCATTTTCGTCAACATATCGAGGGTAAATTAAAGTCACCGCCAACTATTATAGTATGAGTAGGGTAAGTGTTTGAAATCAAACTCAAGTTTTCTTTGAACCTTTCAGCAACTGTATCATCTGAATTGGGAGGTCGGTAAAAGGATTCAATTTTTATTTTATTCCGCTTGCCAACAATGACCTCTGCCCATACTAACTCACAGGAAGTGTCTACTTCAATTTCACGACAATATAAACTACTTCTGATGGCAACAAACACGCCACTGCCAACCGTGTTTAACCTATCCTTTTGGAACACCATTAGGTTCTTCGCAAAAATTTCGACTGAGCTTATATCTGGCTTTAGCCAGCTTTCACATGTGGAATGACTCCACTCGGTATGCACACGGAGTGCACCCTTCTTGTCAGCCAAGTCCCTAAGGGCCCCCATAACGCACCTAACGTTGGAGCTCCCAACTACCGATAATCCCACCCTCTGTGATTGCCCGGATCTTACGGGCTGAGTGGTTTCCTCTGAAACAGGACAGGTGACAGCATCTGGCTCAACGACAGTGTCAGCCTTTGGATAACTGGAACCTGTTCGTCAGACAAACCGGGGAGGCCTTACGTGCGGCCGCCTGGGATGTCTTTCGCCGCCTGCTTCGCCCCGGGACGACCTCCCACTCGATCACAGGTGGAGGGTCAGCCTCAGTGCGAGCAGTAACTGGGTTGGCCACCAGTGAGGACCGATCAGGGGACTCTGGCGTGCTAGACATCCATTGGATTCCACGACCGGCCCACAACAGTGGTGCCCATCCCCTGCGGCTTCAAGCTGTGTAACCAAAGCCATCACAGCCTGAAGCTGAGAGTGAAGTGTCACCAACTCGGCACAACAATCGCAGTCCCTGTCCATACCAAAGACCATGGAAAACTAAACTATTCAGATAAACGGACTATCGGCAGGTGCTGCGCAACTCTACTGTAGTCCCTGATGGAAACACATGAACTGTGTCTACCAATACGCAGATATTCGAAAACCTAACTACGGAAGCACTCAGTTGAAACTAAATAATTTGCCCATGATCATGAACTTGTAATATGTCACAAAATCGGTTTACTTTCCGACGCAGATGAAAACGCGACAACAGTGGCTATTATATATTAAATTTATGTTACGTCTGCCACAGACGGCCCCTGCCAGGCAGACTACATTCAAGACACCCCTGTGTACCATATAAAATACAAAAGCACTAGCAGGCGCAACCAAGAGGAAAACAATTCTTCAAAATAAACAGAACTTGCTAGAGACTAATGCAAACCTTTTTCTGCAGAGGTCGCCTCACAGATACAGGGAAAGTTGGAGTACTCCGCCGGCCTCCGCTGGCTTTATAAGGCCAGTGCAGCAGCAGTACAGCCAGTTCCTCGCCGAGCTAGGATCAGCTACGACAGTCCTCACCGACGCTGTTGATGAAGGGTCGTCTACAAGTTATTTGTTTTAGTGTGTATACAGGGTGCTACAAAAAGGTACGGCCAAACTTTCAGGAAACATTCCTCACACACAAAGAAAGAAAATATGTTATGTGGACATGTGTCCGGAAACGCTTACTTTCCATGTTAGAGCTCATTTTATTACTTCTCTTAAAATCACATTAATCATGGAATGGAAACACACAGCAACAGAACGTACCAGCGTGACTTCAAACACTTTGCTACAGGAAATGTTCAAAATGTCCTCCGTTAGCGAGGAAACACCCTCCGTCGCATGGAATCCCTGATGCGCTGATGCAGCCCTAGAGAATGGCGTATTGTATCACAGCCGTCCACATTACGAGCACGAAGAGTCTCTACATTTGGTACCGGGGTTGCGTAGACAAGAACTTTCAAATGCCCCCATAAATGAAAGTCAAGAGGGTTGAGGCCAGGAGAGCGTGGAGGCCATGGAATTGGTCCTCCTCTACCAAACCATCGGTCACCGAACCTGTTGTTGAGAAGCGTACGAACACTTCGACTGAAATGTGCAGGAGCTTCATTGTGCATGAACCACGTGTTGTGTTGTACTTGTAAAGGCACATGTTCTAGCAGCACAGGTAGAGTATCCCGTATGAAATTATGATAACGTGCCCCATTGAGCGTAGGTGGAAGAACATGGGGCCCAATCAAGACACCACCAACAATGCCTGCCCAAACGTTCACAGAAAATCTGTGTTGATGACGTGATTGCACAATTGCGTGCGGATTGTCGTCAGCCCACACATGTTGACTGTGAAAATTTGCAATTTGATCACGTTGGAATGAAGCCTCATCCGTAAAGAGAACATTTGCACTGAAATGAGGATTGACACATTGTTGGATGAACCATTCGCAGAAGTGTACCCGTGGAGGCCAATCAGCTGCTGATAGTGCCTGCACACGCTGTACACGGTAAGGAAACAACTGGTTCTCCCGTAGCACTCTCGATACAGTGACATGGTCAACGTTACCTTGTACAGCAGCAACTTCTCTGACGCAGAAATTAGGGTTATCGTCAACTACACGAAGAATTGCCTCGTCCATTGCAGGTCTTCCGCAGTCGCGAGTCATAGGCTGGAATGTTCCGTGCTCCCTAAAACGCCGATCAATTGCTTCGAACGTCTTCCTGTCGCTACACCTTCGTTCTGGAAATCTGTCTCGATACAAACGTACCGCGCCACGGCTATTGCACCGTGCTAATCCATACATCAAATGGGCATCTGCCAACTCCGCATTTGTAAACATTGCACTGACTGCAGAACCACCTACGTGATGAACACTAACCTGTTGATACTACGTACTGATGTGCTTGATGCTAGTACTGTAGAGCAATGAGTCGCATGTCAACACAAGAACCGAAGTCAACATTACCTTCCTTCAATTGGGCCAGCTGGCGGTGAATCGAGGAAGTACAGTACATACTGACGAAACTAAAATGAGCTCTAACATGGAAATTAATCGTTTCCGGACACATGTCCACATAACATCTTTTCTTTATTTGTGTGTGAGGAATGTTTCCTGAAAGTTTGGCCGTACCTTTTTGTAACACCCTATATAGTGATTGTTCGAGAAGTGTAGTTCAGTATAAATAAACGACACTATACTGAGTGTTCTTCATTATTGAGTATTCTCCAGTTTACACGCAGAAACTCAAGAAACTAAACTATTAAAGCACACAGATGATACAATAAAATTCGCTTCTGGTTAGGAACTTGTAAATGACACAAAAGCGGTTACTTACCTGTTGCTGCGTCTGTCTCGGTCGGCTACTACTGCCTGACACACTGGAAAAGTGTAGCAGGAAATTTTACGCACGTCAGTTTTGCCAGGTACACGTATGCTTTGTGGAGCTGATGAAGAAGTGTTCTACCAACAGGACGGGGCGCCACCACACTACCACCTAGCCGTACGAGCTTTCCTGGATGACAATTTTCCGGGGCATTGGATTGGACAAAGAGGGCCCTTTGAGTACCCTTCACGGTCTCCAGATCTAACACCTGTGGACTTTTACTTACAGGGAACTGTGAAGTATAACGTCTAACGGCGTAAGCCACGCACGCTGAAGGAACCTTGGCTGGAGATTACAGCGACATGTGCGGCGATCTCCACTATAACACTGACTGACGTAGTTACGGCGATCGCTCGTCATTCTGTTATGTGCATAGCCGGCAGCGGTGAACATTTTCAACATTTAAAGTAACTATGTGCTAAACTGAAGGTTGTGCAACATATGTGATCAATTATTAAATTTAAAATAATACTTTTCGTTTCTTAAAGTGTGTATACATTTTTCTGGCGGACTCTATAGAACCTCTGAAGTAGGGTAATGCACCACAAGATCGTTGGACCATTCTTCTATGAAGATGAATGGACTAGTGTATTTGGACATGTTGGAGCAGTCTGTATATCTTCAGATGAAAGACTTGAACCCAACATTATCTTTCAACAAGATGGAGCTCTGCCGCACTGGTCAACGCCTGTTCGCAAGTTACTACATACGCAATTTCCAAGTTGCTGGATCAGGCGCGGTAGAACCACTGCCTGGCCACCACGCTCCTCCGATACTACCCCACTGGATTTCTTCGGGAAGGACCGCATGTACGCGACGAAAATGGACGAGATCACTGTGTTAAGATGTATCACTGATACTATTGCAAAAGTGACAGAGGACGTGTTAAGCAAAACGTGGCAAGAAACTGAATACAGACTCGATATTCTTTGTGCTACAAATGCTTCACATGAAGAGGTGTACTGGTGAGTATTCAACGAAGTCTTTGAGAAGCTCTATTATACAGTGCGATTTCATTACTATATCTATTTTAGGCTTTTTTTTTTTAGCTGAGCCTTTGAAATGCCAGAGGTTTGCAAGGGTCACCCTGAATATTAACAAGGGAAGGTGATGCGTAATCCTCAAATTCAATTAAAAGACTGTTTCTGAAAGCAAACAAGTATTCGTCAGTCACTGAAGAAGAAAGGATCACGTTTTACAAATACAACTATTTTCGAAACGCATCAGCTGAGTCAATATTACTAAAATATAAACATAATACTAAATTATCTTCGGAAATATTACAACCTCGCGAAATCTATGACCATTTTTGGATTCAGAGTAAACATGCTTTTATGATGAGACATTTTATACACAAATTCCCAGTTGTTTTAAGATTCGTAAAAATTTCGCCGATTTTATTTTGCTAAGATGGCAGACATCTGTGTGAAAATTATAGTCGTCTCTGGTATGGTCACTACCACATTAAATACGGAGTCAGCCTAAATGATTCATTAGGTTTCACAGCACTGTTTACTGACAAGTACATGGCATACAAAGATAGACGATACATCAAAAGATAGATACACTCACCAAGTTTAAAATGCCTGCCTCGAGGCTCGCGTGCACGCTAGATGGGAGACCTGTGACGGCACTCTACAAGGTGACGGCACTGCAGGAGAAGAGCTTTTGTGGGCTAGATTATCCTAAGTATTTGTGGGGTACGAGCGCTAAGCGTGTATTCATACGCAAATATACGAGTAGAAAAGCTACATCTGGTCACCAGTGTATTTTGCGTTGGTTTCGGCAGTTTCGTGATACTGGTTGTCTGTCTAAAGGAAAAAGCATATGGCGACTGTGAGTTTCAGAGGAAATCATGGAATGTGTGAGACAGGGCTTTGTGTACAGCCCACAAAAATCAGCCACTCGTGCAAGCCGTGAACTGGGCATTCCGCCGAAAACAGTTTCGAATGTTTGGCGGTGGTTTGCCTTTCAAACCCTTCTGTTTGCAGCTGTTACAACAACTGACCCTAGATGATTATGCCTGCCAAATGTAGTTTTGTACCCAAATGCAGCAAGCTATGGAAGATGATGGCGACCTTGTGAGGACATCGATGTTCAGTGTCAAGGCGACTTTCCATCCGTCAGGAAACGTGAGTTGTCACAATGTGGTGTACTGTGTTGTTGCTAGTCCACGTGCAGTTGGGAAGGGATTCGCCACAAGTGAATATCATCTGTGCCGCATTGAAGACAAAGGTGCATGGCCCCATTTCCTTCACAGAGCAGATGGCGACAAGTTCCGTGCACCTGGATATGCTGCTGTTGTGATTCTTGCCACAACTGACTGCTGACTCCTCGACTTCCATCTGTCAACAGGACGGAGCTTCACCTCGCTGGAACACAACTGTCCATGCCTTTGTCAACAGAGATCTTCCACATCGCTGGACAGAGCGCGCTGGTCAGTGTGATGTTCCTCTGTTGCTATGCCCCCCTTCCCCCCCTCCCCCCCCCCTCCTCCAGTTCACAGGATTTCACGCGATGTGATTTCTTGCTCTTGGATTATGTTAAGAATGAAGGTTTGCTGCTGCGACCGACTTTGTCGGAGACATGCTAGTGAAAGTATGTGCGGAACATTCGGATATTTGTCGGGTGACCAAGGATGCACATATTCAATATTTGTAGAATGTACCAAAAACTTGGTGGATGTATCTATCTTTTCATGTATCACCCATCTCTGTGTGTTGCATAGTTGTAAATAAACGGTGCTTTGAAACGCAATGAATCGTTTACGCTAAGCCTTTAGTTTCACACAAATTTAATATGCAGCAGAAAACTCTTTTACGTTAATACTAGTATAAACGTAAATAGAGCTGACCTTCAGTCAACTTAATTCTATTGTTAAATACATTTTTATATTTAGTTTTTGTGACATCCCTTCCCTCTCGTTAAATGAATTATAGGGAGAAACCAAGCATTACTTGGAAATGAGTTGATGTTGTGGTACATCATACAAACCTGTAATATTTCCTAGTTCTGTGGATAGCAACTAAATGGATGTTGTCAGCAGTGCACTAAACATGTCCGATGTCTGTTGGGCGCGTCTTTAGCAAGCTGTTTATGAAATAAATACTGAGATGTAAAGACATGTTTTGGTTTATCAATATTTACATTGCACATGGTTACAGAAACGTGATAGCACAAGTGATCTTCGGGACCACAGACCTGAAACCGACTTCAGCCATTAAATTCATTATCACATTGCGTTGTAAAATCCACAAGCCGGATTTGTGCCTTGTCATACTGAATGGCTGTTGGCGAATTTCATTGACAATCATTTTTATCGATCCCAGATGTAGCTAAAGCCACAGACTCGAACGCAAATTCCTACTTATCGTTAGCAGGTGGTTTACCGCTAGATTACCTGAGCACACCTCTATGCCTGGTGCAAAATTTCATTGACACTAACGTTTGCACGAACGATTTTCGAACCCTACTACCAGAGGTTTTGTCCGACGGGTATGTCGGAATAGCACCATTAGGGCAACTGAGTCAGTGGAGGCTGTGGCTTACGTTGGCACGAAACATATGGCAGTTAAATGTTGTTTTCATCACTATCAGTAACTTACTTAAGTTTACAAATTATTGTAATGAGTACAAAGACTTCTGAAAGACATAAAATCTGCATGAAAGGATTTCAGCAATTGAATTTTATCTGCAATAATAGTGTACTAATCTTCGATTTATGTCAATTATTGTGGTGCGTGTGGATTCGAAACGTTAATTGAAGTTATCATTTATAGTGCACCATCAACAGTTAATTGCTTCCTGTACTATAATTTTCACAACAATTACATAAAACTAGCGTTTTGCGTCGTTTTATGCACGTGTACCCATCGTAATCGTATTTTAATTAAATCAGCATTGCTCTGCTTTTGTGTTCTGTTCTCAAGGTCATGGTAACAGTGCTGTAATAATTCATTGCTGACTGCTTTCAAGGAATTTATAACATCTTTTTAAGTAGTCGCAAATATGTTTGCGACCTTATGTGAACACAGGAAAAAATTACTGAGATTTTATTTTCGTATACTATCTTGGTCGCAAGTAGGCTTACTGCAATCGTGACCAACATGTGAGTTTCCATCATTTTCTTTCACACACATTGGCTAAGACACATAGGACCAACTGTTTTATGATTCTAATGGCTTGATTTTATCTTTTATTTAAGTCAATGCAAATGGTTTCATTTCCTCTTCTACCACTGAGTACCCTGTCTGTTCTGTAATTATGTAGAACAGACAATTTTTCTATTTAATGCTGGCTGTAATGAAACAATTTGTAATATGTGTGTCCATTTTAGCATTTGAAGTAAAAGGAAGAGGTTCTAATTGGTCGAAAAATCTACACAGTTACATTAACAGACACATTACTGAATCTGCAGAATGAACATATTTGTTAATAGCTTTACGGTAGAAGCAACTGCTTTGTTGAAACACTGTTCTCGTTGTAAGATTATGGTATAACACTATACACAAGTACCACATCAGTACTGATAGATAAACACACAAGTCACAAAACTTCCTGGCAGATTAAAACTGTGTACCCGACCGAGACTTGAACTCGGGACCTTTGCCTTTCGCGGGCAAGTGCTCTACCATCTGAGCTACCGAAGCACGACTCACGCCCGGTCTCACAGCTTTACTTCTGCCAGTATCTCGTCTCCTACATTCCAAACTTTACAGAAGCTCTCCTGCGAAGCTGTGAGGACGGGGCGTGAGTCGTGCTTCGGTAGCTCAGATGGTAGAGCACTTGCCCGCGAAAGGCAAAGGTCCCGAGTTCGAGTCTCGGTCGGGCACACAGTTTTAATCTGCCAGGAAGTTTCATATCAGCGCACACTCCGCTGCAGAGTGAAAATCTCATTCTGGACACAAGTCACACTTTAATCAAACACTCCTATACGTCGTCTTATTCCTGTATGGTTCTACAAGTATAGCCTTCAGAATGGTCTGCTTTTATGAAAACTACAAACTCAAGTGTATACTTTGATGGCTGAGTGAAATGGTTGACATAGTAGAAAATACTAAATATATAATATTGTAAGGGTCTATGGATTGCGTGCAGCCGTACGGTACGTAACACGCGCTCGCCAGCCGACCTGTCTGGAATGCTGACATTTTGCTTGGTCAGCAGACGTGCGTCCGGACGCACTGCGACGGGGAGTATGCGACTGGCCACCGTCCGCAGCGGGCAGTATTAACTAGCGTGGCCTCGGGTGTGAATATGTCTCTCTTCTCAGCTCACCATGGAGCCTTTCGATATGACCATATTTAGCCTCTGTTAGGATGTCAGACACAATGATGATGGGTACGCATAGCGTGCGTGTTTTACAATCCGCCTTTGTTAATAAAACTGTTAATAAAACTGTTTAAACTAACTTCTCGTGTTCACATATTGCCCTCCCTCAAGGACCCACCGCTTACAAATCCTGACAAAATATTCGTGTAATCATCATCCGGGGCAACAACACAACCCCCCCCCCCTTATAGAATTGGTGTCAGTATGGGGATCATTATGGAAAATCCACAGTCCTGAAGAGCTGTAGCACAATGTGAACTTCGAGCAGCAGCAGCAGCAGCAGCATGAACATCTTCGGACTACGCAGGGACATCCAGCGCTGGAATTCAGGTTGGTCTACTCCAGTTTGGCTAGGATACGAAAGGCAGTGATGGTTTTTTGTTTCACATTTGAGTGACTAATTAGCGTTAAATTAGGCGAAATGTCGCAATCCTGTCAGAGTAACGTTGTCGATCTACAAACTGTTATTAATGAACTGCAAGAAGAGATTCGGCAGTTAAAAGCAGAAAGAAGCGAGCGTAACATTCCGAAAGCCTTGTCAACTCATGATGATGGCGACATGTATGATCGCCGAAATATTGTGCCCGTTGGACACTGTAGACCGGCAGTACACCCGTGGATATTTTGATTATCAAATACGCCGGGAGAAACTCAAGAATCACAACACGATCGTTATTATCAGGACATTGTGGTAAAAAAGCAACAAACATTAAAACAACTCAAATGTTTTGGTGGACGAGCCACAAGCTGACGTTTTCGAATTTGCTTCACAATGTGATTCCTGTAACAGACGGTACAATGTAGGGAAAAGCAGAGCACCATTGCAAGAACTGCCAGAGACAAGTGAACCATTTGAACGAGTAGGACTAGATGTCGTAGGACGGTTGCCTAAGACTAAAGACGGAAACAAATACATATTGACAATGTTAGATCATTTCTCTATATACCTTCTCATTATACCAATACCTGATCAGAGCGCTGAGACTATAGTTAAAGTTTTTTTAAACGAATGGATTCTTAAGTTTTGATCACCATTAAGTATAATTAGTGATCAAGGAACGAATTTTGTGAGTGAATTACTTAAACAGACTTGCAAGCTCATGCAAATAACTCAGTTAAGGACTACATCAGCACACCCTGGAGGAAATGGAAGAGTCGAACGAGTCCACAGAACAGTTATTAAAATGGTTAGCTATTATGTGAGCAGCAAACACGACAATTGGGAGGTCTGTTTACCATATTTGATAAGTTGTTAGAATGCCAAAATGCGCAGCTCAACTGGCCTCAGTCCATATGAGATCGTCTACGGAAGAAGAATGCACTCACTCTTGGACTTTGCACGATCGACTGCCGGAATCAGCAATGAACATGTAAGGGATCTAGCACGCAAGCTAAAGGAAGCACGGAGGGGAGTGAAACAGCGAAATCATCAATCCTTTCTTCAGCAAGCAAGACAACACGACAGCCAAGCTGCAGTGCCACTGTATCGAGTTGGAGATCTTGTGTATCTGAGCAACGTGGAGTTAAAGAAGAGTCAAGTCAAAAATTTAAGAAGTTTTGGAAAGGACCATATCCAATATTGGAGGTGTTGTCGACAGTCACTCTTAAGCTCAAATTGCCCTTTCGTTCGATTGTCTTTCATGTCAATCGTGTAAAGCCATTTCTGGGTAGGTTTCCTGTAGTATCGCAAGACGACGAGGACCGACCGAGAGGCAGACCTGCTGTTCTCAGACCCAGGAAGCGAGAGTGGCGAGGTCGCAGTCCAGACTTCGAGGCCGAGGCATCGCCACGTTCCGAGCGATCCTGTTCCAGACATCCTTACAATCTGTGTAAACGTGTGTAGTGTGTGAGAGTGCAATGCGTATGTTTATTTCAGCCATGTGAGTATGTGATTGTGTTGTGAAAATTTAGTATTGAAGCTATTGCACGAGTGCAAAGTGAAACTAAACCTTTTATTCCACAGGTTACCACAAGAAACTCATTTATTTTATGTTTATTGTTAGCTCCAGTATTTAGAACTAATTAACCATGTTCATTTTTATTCTAATGTTTGCTGTGATGGGGTATTCTACTAATGCTGCAGTAACAGTACTACAGAGTACAGGTGTTTTGTTTGAACCACGATCAGACATGGTAGTTTCAGCAACTAAATCAAAACTTGTCCTCAAGTACAATCTGAGTGAAATCCAGCAACAGTTCAGTTCTGTAAAGAAGCAAGTTGATCTAATCCGTTCTGTTAAGGGTAACGATACAACTTTGGAAATGGGTAAATCTTGGTATAATAACTGGATCACAGCTAAAATGCAGGTAGAGTCTACATTTGCTAATTATGAGCAAGAGATTTACCGTTTTTTAAAGCTTTTGTCGCACAAAACTTTAATTGGGCATAAACGTGCCTGGTTTGATTTTGGAGGGAGTATCCTTTGTCTGTATTTGGTACTTTAACTAGTCGAGATCTGCTGGAAGTTAAAGGCAGAATATTAGCTCTTGAAGAACAGTCCAGTACAGATTCAACTAACCTCTCTAATGAAATTATCGTATTAAAGAATATGCAAAGAACCATTACAAACCACACAGTTTTCATTGAACAGATTGTAAAGCAATTTATCTTACATTTCCACGTAATTCGTAATGAAACTAACGCAAATATCCCAGAACTACTGCAAGGATTAAATGCTGTCAGTGCACCCTTTGATTTAAACACACTTTTGTTAAGGCTTACTGATAGTTTACCAAACGCTGTCATTGATGCCCTTAACTTAAGAACAGCCTTAGAAAGTAGTTCAAATGATTGTTTGAGCAGTGTACTACTACATCCAGAACAATTTTTACAGATCCTACAATCAATTGAGCGAAAGCTAGATGCAGCCTATACTATGATTTACCCTGTTTACTTTTACAATTTATACGATTACTATAAGTTAACCTCCACACACTCTTTAATTATTGAATATGAATTAACTGTTATTGTTTCTATTCCCATTGCTAGATCAAAGCATAATTTTGAAATGTGTAAGATTTATATTTACCCTGTAAAATGGACACAGGTAGGTACTCATGTAAAGTATGTACTGAATGATTACCTACTGATCAGCAAGGACTGAAGATATTTTGTGTCCCTAAATGAAAGTGATTTGCATATGTGTAAATGTAGTCATAAGTTAATCGCCCTGAATCGGCAGTATTCTTAGACAGTAGAGTGTACAGGCGTGAGAAAGAATTTTTTATTAATTATTCCCCAAGATGTGATTGCTGTAGAATTTTAACGCATCTTTATCACCCATTTCTTAAACGATGTTCTGAAGGTATAATTTTCTCATTTAACTCCACGCTTGATGTCACATTTACATGTAAAAATTATGAAGCACCTGAGGTACCCTTTACACTCAAATTGAATAATAGCGGATTAATCTTGAATGCCACACATTGTGATTTATCGTGGGAACTATTTGATATGCCTAGTGTATTGCCAACTACATGCCACTGGACATTTGCCATTAACGAGAATGTTATCTGTTTATTACAATGATTCATACATATTAAAATATGGAAAGCATTCCTTATAAAGTTTTCCTGAAGACAATAATTTAATTAAGGACATCCCTGAAAATGTAATCTTTTGCAATAATGAGTTAAACTTCATTGTAGCAGCGAATAGAATTAAGTCCTTCGATTCATCCAGCAATGTTAATGCATACTTGATTGTCAGTATTGTGTTTTTATTGTTTTTATTAATTTGTCTTTTGTCAACAGCATTGGTCATGTATGAAACACTCATCCTGAGCCGGCCAGAGTGGCCGTGCGGTTCTAGGCGCTACAGTCTGGAACCGAGCGACTGCTGCGGTCGCAGGTTCGAATCCTGCCTCGAGCATAGATGTGTGCGATGTCCTTAGGTTAGTTAGGTTTAATTAGTTCTAAGTTCTAGGCGACTGATGACCTCAGAAGTTAAGTCGCATGGTGCTCAGAGCCATTTGAACCATTTGTCATCCTGAAAGCTCATTTCTTTGCACCAAACGTTACTGTATTTGCAAATGAAATACGTGTTGCAGTGCCTTCTGATGCCGCAAATGGCGAAATAGATTCGTAACGCCCAGGGGGTCGTTTGGAGCCACCTATGGTTGCTCTTTTTCTCTGGGTAAAGTGATGTAAGGGTTTACGGGCTGCGCGCAGGCGTACGGTACGATACACGCGCTCGCCAGCCGACCTGTTTGGAATGCTGACAATTTGCTTGGTCAGTAGATGCGCGTCCGGCCACACTGCGATGCAGATTACGCCACTGGCCACTGTTCGCAGCATACAGTATTAACTAGCGTGGCCTCGGGCGCGAATATGTCTCTTTTCTTAGCTCATCATGGAGCCTTTCAATACGACCATAATTAGGATGTCAGACACAGTGATGATGGGTACGTGTAGCATGCGTGTTTTATAATCCGCCTCTGTTAGTAAACCGTTTAAACTTACTTCTTACTTACAAATCCTGACAAAATATTAGTATAATTATCATCTGGGGCAACAACACAAACTATCCACTTACAATATTTATTTTCATGTATTTATTCAATTTTTATAATGATGTGGAATGATATTGAAAAACTGAAACCACAAACATAAGTTTTGAAGAACATTCCGTTGCAACCATGCACCTTTCTCTTGATGTACTGTGTACAAAATACTGAAAGAAATTGTCCTTGTCCTGCTTGTGAAATTGTTTCCGATACACTACGGTTCTTCACACTTTAACAACAGCCTTCCCCAAGTTGTCACCCTGCAGCATACCGGCGAAGGCTTTGGGGGTGTTTTGAAACCCTTCTGTTACAGTCTCACGGTATTTGATTTTTCCCTCCCGGACCCACTGCGTCAGCTGGGTAATGCCCTCTTCCCAGCGGTCGTGCCACCGTGAATACACGAACCCCTCCATGCGGAGCTGCTTGAACACCGCAGCATGCTGGATGATGGTAGCCTTCGGGAGATTAGACTCGTTGTATCCAGATATCGCGCCGCACACGGAGATGCGACCGTACTCTCGCATGCTGTTGATGACTGCGCTGCTCATCTCGCCGCCCACGTTGTCGAAGTACACGTCGACGCCGTCAGGTGCCGCCTGCTTCAGCTCCTCTGTGACGTCATTCGTCTTGTAGTTAAATGCGTGATGGAATCCCAACTCCTCTTTCAGCCACTTCACCTGCGGAAGAGAGGCCAGTTACGCAGCTAGAAGCGTGAGTTCTGAATTTTCGTAAATGGTTATTGAAATAGTACTAACTCATCTTGCTTTGTAGGTGACCGTTCAAAATCGTTCGAGGCGAATGTTTGGACTGTTCTTACTAATAGGTCCACAGTCAACACCTTCCCCTTTCTATCTCCATAAATAATGCCTCTAAAGTGTGGTAGATTTTTGTACTATATTATTATTATTATTTCCAATTGCGCTTTATTTTTCATTCTGGAATAATAAGGAGCAGTCAAATAGAAATGAGACAGATGGGAAAAAGTAGATCAACTGTTTATTATTTCAAAACTAATCAGCGTAACTGCTAACACGTTTACTCCACAGTGAGACAAAATCGTCGTTCCCTTCGAGGAAAAGCGTTTGCGATTGCCTACAGAATCTTGGTTATACTGAGGTGTGCATCCCTTCATCCGAAGCAAACTGACAGTAAGAATGTCTTTCTTCAGGGCTCCGAAAAGGTGGAAATCGCGTGGGGAGAGATTGAGACTCTATACAGGATGTGTGAGGGTCTCCTAGCGAAACTTCTGCAGCGAAATCGAAGAACCTTAGCAATATGTGGGCCTGACCCTTGGCAAGTTGCCAAGTTTTTTTTTTTTCCAGTGGGCTGCAGAAGTTTCTCTGGGAAGTCCTCACACATCCTCCATACAGTCTCAATCTCACCCCACGCGATTTCCACATTTTTGGAGCACTGAAGAAGGACATTCGTAGCCGTTGCTTTTCTTCGGACGGAGAGGTGCACGTCTGGTCACAACCGAGATTCTGTAGGCAACCGCAAACGTGTCTTCATAAAGGCAACGACCGTCTTGTCTCACAGTGGAATAAATGTGTTACAGGTTACGTCAATTAATTTTAAAATAATAAACAGCTGACTTATTTTTCCCCCCTGTCTCATTTCCATTTGACTGCTCCTTATTTCGCTGAAGGTAGTGACCATCTTTTCCCACAGTGGTTTACACGTATTGGCAGTTACTCCGATTGCTTTTTAAATAAAGAAGTATACTTGCTTTTTTCCATTGGAATCATTTTTGCTTTTTTCCATCGGAATCATTTTCATTTGATTAGCACTTATAAAAGTGATATTATTAATGTAGTAGTGTTCTCTATTTTGACTTATTTCTTTTAATAACTTCCGGATATGTTATGATGTATTCTGTTCCATAGGATCAGCATAGATCGTTGTTCCTAAAAAGCCGATAGGGCGGTAACATTCGAGTAGCTGTAGTTGGCTGTACTCTCCAAGATCAAAGACATTTATAACTCTGTAACTAGATCGAGAGAAAAAGGAATTTCGGGTATGTGAAATTTCCGCCCAATAGATAGTTAATCGCTTGAAAATGATTAAAAAATGTTTTATCAATACAGTATACAGTGAGGAAACAAAACACTCTTCATCATAGCTAATTCATCAGTTAAAAAACCTCCATACTCATGTAGACGCTGAGTTTCAAGTTTGTCCTTACTTTCTTTTATGTCTTCATTGATAACAATACATGTCCAATACTATGTGCCTCAGATATTCATTACAGCTCTCAGCCACACTATTCAATTAAGTGCATATCAGATGCTATACCATACACGCAGCTTCTACATCTGCATGTACATGTATAATCCACTGTGAATGTAGGGCCCTACATTGAGCACAATGCGTTCGTAGATCTACCACATTCTCAGTCAGTACATATACTCGTTTCATTATTTTTTTGTCTCTCTTCTAATGAAATCTGGATAAATAACACCCAGCAGAATTGGTAGTGACACTGTATGTTAAGCTAACCCCATCTGGACCTTTTCATCATCATCATTAGTTGGTTCACTCATTACTGATTATCGTCACCTCATTTCGTCATTTATTTCTTAAGTAACTGAATCTTCGACCAGACGTCTCCATCCACCTCGATCTTTAACTCTTTCTAAAATAATGTAGAGAGGTAGAGTGATAATCTTCCTCACATGATCCAACCATCTCTTTGCTGCTCTTTCTCGTAGTCTTTTGCTTACGATTTTGCCTTACTAGACGATCCTCCCTAAACTGCCTGCTTCTATTCTCAAAATGTGCCCAAAGACCGAGAAATATTTTTGAATGAGATGGGAAGATAAATTTCTTATGACTCTAAGTTCTTCTATAATGGAAGCATTGGTTCTTATTTCGGTCCATGATACGTATAACGTCTTCCGTGACCGCATATCGAAGGTATCAGTTCGACTATTGCCACTAGCTTTCACGGCCCACGTCTCACGACTGTACAAGAATGATTCCACCAGACGCATCTTCATTGTTTTGGACATTGCCCGGTTCTGCCAGACCTTAGTGAGTTTAACCGTCGGGACCAGGAAATCCGGTTCCTCACTTTAATTATTATCACACTGTCCTGTGTCATTTGTCAGAGATCGTAAACAGGTATAGTCATTCAGTACATTCACATCTGTTAATCAGCCTGCTAGTTGCATTTGATCTATATCTTGGTGTATTATAACTATTAGTTTGGGCTTTTTTGTGGTTATCTAGAGACCTAAATTTAAACAAGTAGTCTTCACTCTGGAGAACAGATCAATAAGTTCTTCCCCACTTCCAACAATAAGGGTACTATCATCTGCAAAGCGTAGATATTACATTTTCCTGCGCTTAGTATCGCTGCACATTACCGTCGTGACCACAGCAAGCTGTCTGTGTGTGAATGGGGAAGAGGAGGAAAATACGAACACAGACCATTTAAATGGTAGTGCAGTCGCAATGTATACGACTTGCTTTTATATTTCACATTTTCCAACAACAAAGATCACGAACGAAACAATTTTTTGTGCTTTGTAATTATTTTTGACGCGCTGAAAACATAATATAATTTTTGTGCGGTACAAATTCTCGGCGTAAGGGCAGACACCGACAGATTCACAGATTTTCGCACTCAGGTTGCTGTAAATCATGATTCACTTAGTTTCATAATAGAAAAAATGTGTTTCACACAATTATGCCGGTCGAAATATTGTAGCAGTTTTGCAACCTCATTATGGAGACTTGGAAATTCTACGAGAGGAAAGCAATGTAGACGTCCTAGTCAGTTTTAACGTAATAATATTTCTCATTAGAACGGGAACTACCTTTCAGGTCAGTCAGTTACAGTTAATTGCACATGCACAGGGGCGCTTTCAACTGAGACGCAAACGTTCTCGATAACACCTGTAAGACAGACTGACTGTCGTAGGACACTATCCTTGTAATTCTTTCATGGGCAAATTGAATTCTTCAAACCTCGCGTTTTCCGTAACAGCAGCGAGCTTAGGGAATTGGACTGTGTTTGTCTGAATGTGTCCCTTCTATAATCCGATCTTCTTTTTGAATGCATTCCCATAAAATCAGAAGAAAGATGTTTCTCCCTTGCAATGTCTTATTGTGGGCAGTGTGCAGTCAAGTCCACTTAAAATACTAGGTCTCCAGTCCTTTCTGGATGATATGATCTACTTTTCAAGCCTCCTCTCCAACCCCCCCCCCCCCCCCCCCGTCCTCCTCTTTTTCATAAATTCAGCAATAGCGTATTGACTCAATCGACGTACTTTGTAGTAATATATAAAGTCTCCAACCTTCGATCAGTTCCATCGAAAACTGCTACAACTGAGAGTGGAATAATGTGAGCGACTTCAGCAATTTTACTACTCGTACCATTCATTTCTACCAGTGTGGCATGCCTGTTCATGTAGCACAAAAAGCTTCTTGATCTGCAGAAGAGTGAATTCCGTCTGTCGATTGTTGTAAATTTTCGCTCTTTCATTGTTCGCTAAATCTTTAAATTGTTTCTGCATGGTATTGTAATATACAAGAAACTGATATAGGCATGCGTATTCAAATAGGGAGATATGTAATTAGGCAGAATGCGGCGCTGCGGTCGCCAATGCCTACATACGATAGAAGTGTATGGTGCCGCTTTTAGATCGGTTCTGCTACAATGGTACGTTATCAAGATTTGAGTCTGGTGTTATAGTTGCCGCACGAGCGATGGGACACGGCCTCTCTGAGGCAGCGATGAAGAGGGAATTTTCCCTTACGATCATTTCAAGAGTCTATCGTGAATATCAGGAATTCAGTAAAACATCAAATCTCCGACATATTTGCGGCCGGAAAAAGATCCTGCAAGAACGGGACCAACGACGACTGTACAGAATCGTTCGACGTGACAGAAGTGCAATTCTTCCCCAAACAGCTGCAGGTTTCAGTGCTAGGCCATCAACAAGTGTTAGCGTGCGAATCATTCAAAGGAACATCATCAATATGGGCTTTCGGAGCCGAAGGCCCACTCGTGTACCTTTGATAACTGCGTGACACAGAGCTTTACGCCTCGCATGGGCCTGTCAATACCGGCATTGGACTGCTGATGACTGGAAACATGTTACCTGGTCGGACGAATCTCGTTTCTAACTGTATCGAGCGGATGGACGTGTACGGGTATGGAGACAACCTCATGAATCTATGGACGCTGCATTTCAGCAGGGGACTCTTCAAGCTGGTGGAGGTTCTGTAATGGTGGGGGTGGTTGCAGCTGGAGTGATATGGGACTACTGATACGTCTATACATAACACTGACAGGTGACACGTACGTAAGCATCCTGTCTGATCACCTGCATCCATTTATTTCCATTGTGCATTCTGACAGACTTGGGCAATTCCAGCAGGACAATGCGATACACCACGTGTTCAACAGAGTGACTCCAGGAACACTCTTCTGAGTTTAAACATTTCCGCTGGCCACCAAACTCCCCACACGTGAACATTAATGAGTTTTTCTGGGATGCCTTGAAACATGCTGTTCAGAAAAGGTCTCCACCCCCTCGTACTCTTACGGATTTATGGACAGCCCTGCAGGATTAATAGTGTCAGTTCCCTCCACCACTACCTCACACATTAATCGAGTCCATGCCACGTCGTTTAGCGGCACTTCTGCGTGGTTGCGGGCGCCCAACATGATATTAGTCAGGTGTACCAGTTTCTTTGGCTCTTCAGTTTAGTTTCACAGCAAATTTGCTGTACCCATCACTTGTGCAAATGCATAAGACATATTGGGTGTGGTGTCACTGTCAGACACCACACTTGCTAGGTGGTAGCTTAAATCGGCCGCGGTCCATTAGTACATGTCGGACCCGCGTGTCGCCACTGTGTGATCGCAGACCGAGCGCCACCACACGGCAGGTCTCGAGAGACGTACGAGAACTCGCCCCAGTTGTACGACGACGTTGCTAGCGACTATACTGACGAAGCCTTTGCTCTCATTTGCCGAGAGACAGTTAGAATAGCCTTCAGCTAAGTTAATGGCTACGACTTAGCAAGGCGCCAATTGTATCAGTGCATGTATCTTACGAGTCTCATTTGTATAGTCAAGAGAGATGTACCAAAGGAAGCATTAAAAGTTAAGTATATTCCAAAGCTACGTATTTTCTTTATAGCAGTCATAACTTATCCTGTTCCAGACTTGACGCCAGTCGGTGTGTGTGTACGCGTGCCTTTCGGCTTCCTCCTCAGTGTGGCGTGACTAGTTTGTTACGCCACAACATTGGGAATAATAATCCCTATCTTCTGTCATCCCCAATCCTTTTTAAAGGCTTGTGACGATGGATTGCTAGACTGCTTTTTTTTGTGCTAACAGCCACTGGACCTGTGAAGTCTGTCATACCACAAACAAATAGCGGACGGCAGACAGCGCTGACACCATGATTCTGCCCAGCTGTAAAGAGTCGTGCCGACCAGCTTATGACACACTGCAATACTACACTACTGGCCATTAAAATTGCTACACCACGAAGATGACGTGCTACAGACCGAAATTTAACCGACAGGAAGAAGATGCTGTGATATGCAAATGATTAGCTTTTCAGAGCATTCACACAACGATGGCGGCCGTGGCGACACTTACAACGTGCCGACATGAGCAAAGTTTACAACTGATTTCTCATATAAAAACAGCAGTTGGCCGGCGTTGCCTGGTGAAACGTTGTTGTGATGCCTCTTGTAAGGAGGAGAAATGCGTACCATCACGTTTCCGACTTTGATAAAGGTCGGATTGTAGCCTATCGCGATTGCGGTTTATCGTATCGCGACATTGCTGCTCGCATTGGTCGAGATCCAATGACTGTTAGCAGAATATGAAATCAGTGGGTTCAGGAGGGTAATACAGAACGCCGTGCTGGATCCCAACGGCCACGTATCACTAGCAGCCGAGATGACAGGCATCTTATCCGCATGGCTGTAACGGATCGTGCAGCCACGTCTCGATCCCTGAGTCAACAGATGGGGACGTTTGCAAGACAACAACCATCTGCACGAACAGTTCGACGACGTTTGCAGCAGCATGGACTATCAGCTCGGAGATCATGGCTGCGGTTACCCTTGACGCTGCATCACAGGCAGGACCGCCTGCGATGGTGTACTCAATGACGAACCTGGGTGCACGAATGGCAAAACGTCATTTTTTCGGATGAATCCAGGTTCTGTCTACAACATCATGATTGTCGCATCCGTGTTTGGCGTCATCGCGGTGAACGCACATTGGAAGCGTGTATTCGTCATCGCCATACTGGCGTATCACCCTGCGTGATGGTATGGGGTGCCATTGGTTACACGTCTCGGTCACCTCTTGTTCGCATTGACGGCACTTTGAACAGTGGACGTTACATTTCAGATGTGTTATGACCCATGGCTCTACCATTCATTCGATCCCTGCGAAACCCTACGTTTCAGCAGGATTCTGCACGATCGGATGTTGCAGGTCCTGTACGGGCCTTTCTGGATACCGAAAATGTTCGACTGCTGCCCTGGCCAGCACATTCTCCAGATCTCTCACCAATTCAAAACGTCTGGTCAATGGTGGCCGATCATCTGCATTTCTTCTTGGTGTAGCAATTTTAATGGCCAGTGGTGTAAATGAAATGTCGTGCTGTACTGGGTACTTCCAGAAAGGAATGATCAAATGCAAGACGGACCGGACCAAGCCTTGGCCTGCAAAGCAGCCAGCACGAAGTGTGGCAGGCTGTGGCCGGCCCTGGTATAGAACCTTGACTGACTCCATTTGTCACGTCTAAGCATTTAGAGTATTCACCATCCACCTTTTATGGTTGCAGTATGACTGGTACGATGATCTGTCAATAATGATACTTGGTACTTCGAAACCCCAAAATCATTGAGCACATGCCTCTACTCGTCCCACATGACACAATCAAAGGTCTTTTTTATAATCTAGGAAAAAATTAAGGCAGGGCACAAATTTCACCACATTTTCCAGTTACCTGCCTCAAATTCAGGCTTGTCTCTCGAGTAGTTTTACTTGTGACAGGACCTGCTTGTTCTGCAGAAATCTGAGACTGCAGAAAGAACAGATGCAGTCCAGTTTTAGGCATTCGCCAGTGTGCTTGGTGTCATTCTCGATTTAACTAAACAGAAAATCAGGTTCCATGTCTGAGTTCATGTAAATGTTCTCTTCCTCGAAGTTATTTTCTTTGCAATACAGTGTAGTGAAACCAAAATGGGATAGTGTCTTACCTTAGCGTCTGATCCTGCGAAGCCAATTACTTTGCACCCCTTGAGGCGCGCTATCTGCCCGACTATGGACCCCACAGCACCTGCGGCTCCACTGACCACGGCGACCTCTCCCGGTTTGGGCTCGCAGATCTCCAGCAGTCCAAAGTAGGCCGTGATTCCGGGCATGCCCAGCACCCCCAGAGAGAGGGAGAGGGGCAGCTCCCCCAGGTCTGGCACCAGCATGGCCGGAGACATGAAGTAGGGAGCGTCGGGCCCCACATCGGCCACAGTGCGGTCGCGCCACCCCCAGTAGCCGACCACGTACCGCCCCACTGGGAAGTCCGCAGCACGGCTCTCCACGATGCGGGCCACCTGTGGGCAGAGGATAGTATTCCGTTACCTGCATATCACTGCATAACAACGAATAAACACCTCACCACAAACATCTACATCTACACAGATACTCCACAAGCCACTGTACAGTACGTGGTGGAGTGTACGTTGTTCCACTACAAATCGTTTCATTTCCTGTGCCACTCGCATATACATCTACATCTACATTCACACTCCGCAAGCCACCCAACGGTGTGTGGCGGAGGGCACTTTACGTGCCACTGTCGTTACCTCCCTTTCCTGTTCCAGTCACGTATGGTTCGCGGGAAGAACGACTGTCTAAAAGCCTCCGTGCGCGCTCTAATCTCTCTAATTTTACATTCGTGATCTCCTCGGGAGGTATAAGTAGGGGGAAGCAATATACTCGATACCTCATCCAGAAACTCACCCTCTCGAAACCTGGCGAGCAAGCTACACCGCGATGCAGAGCGCCTCTCTTGCAGAGTCTGCCACTTGAGTTTATGAAACATCTCCGTAACGCTATCACGGTTACCAAATAACCCTGTGACGAAACGCGCCGCTCTTCTTTGGATCTTCTCTATCTCCTCCGTCAACCCGATATGGTACGGATCCCACACTGATGAGCAACACTCAAGTATAGGTCGAACGAGTGTTTTGTAAGCCACCTCCTTTGTTGATGGACTACATTTTCTAAGCACTCTCCCAATGAATCTCAACCTGGTACCCGCCTTACCAACAATTAATTTTATATGATCATTCCACTTCAAATCGTTCCGCACGCATACTCCCAGATATTTTACAGAAGTAACTGCTACCAGTGTTTGTTCCGCTATCATATAATCATACAATAAAGGATCCTTCTTTCTATGTATTCGCAATACATTACATTTGTCTATGTTAATGGACAGTTGCCACTCCCTGCACCAAGTGCCTATCCGCTGCAGATCTTCCTGCATTTCGCTACAATTTTCTAATGCTGCAACTTCTCTGTATACTACAGCATCATCCGCGAAAAGCCGCATGGAACTTCCGACACTATCTACTAGGTCATTTATATATATTGTGAAAAGCAATGGTCCCATAACACTCCCCTGTGGCACGCCAGAGGCTACCTTAACGTCTGTAGACGTCTCTCCATTGATAACAACATGCTGTGTTCTGTTTGCTAAAAAATCTTCAATCCAGCCACACAGCTGGTCTGATATTCCGTAGGCTCTTACTTTGTTTATCAGGCGACAGTGCGGAACTGTATCGAACGCCTTCCGGAAATCAAGAAAAATAGCATCTACCTGGGAGCCTGTATCTAATATTTTCTGGGTCTCATGAACAAATAACGCGAGTTGGGTCTCACACGATCGCTGTTTCCGGAATCCATGTTGATTCCTACATAGTAGATTCTGGGTTTCCAAAAACGACATGATAATCGAGCAAAAAACATGTTCTAAAATTCTACAACAGATCGACGTCAGAGATATAGGTCTATAGTTTTGCGCATCTGCTCGACGACCCTTCTTGAAGACTGGGACTACCTGTGCTCTTTTCCAATCATTTGGAACCCTCCGTTCCTCTAGAGACTTGCGGTACACGGCTGTTAGAAGGGGGCAAGTTCTTTCGCGTACTCTGTGTAGAATCGAATTGGTATCCCGTCAGGTCCAGTGGACTTTCCTCTGTTGAGGAAAAACGGTTCTCTACATGCTACCGTATGAGCCCTAATTTCTTGTATCCGATCATTATGGTCCCTACGTGAAGTGTATGCTGGCGGCAGGAGGATCGTTCTGCAGTCAGCACCAAATGACAGTTCTCTAAATTTTCTCAATAGTGCTCTTCAAAAAGAACGTCTCCTTACCGCCAGGGATTCCCATTTGATTTCCCCAAGCATCTGCGTAACATTTGCCTGTTGTTCGAACATACTGGTAACAAATATAGCACCTCGCCTCTGAATTGCTTCAATGTCCTCGTTCTATCTGACCTGATGTGGATCCCAAATACTCGAGCGCTATTCAAGAACAGGTTGCACCAGCATACTGTTTGCGACCTCCTTTACAGATGAGCCATACTTTCCTAGAATTCACCCAATGAACCAGAGGCTATCATTCGCCTTCCTTACCAAGTCCTCACAGCTCGTTCCATTTCGTATTGCTCTGCAACGGTACACCCAGATATTTAAACGAGGTGACTGTGTCAAGCAGGATTTATGCTGCATCTGAACATTACGGGTTAGGATTTTCTATTCATCCGCATTAACTTACATTTTCTCACATTTAGAGCTAGCTACCATTCATCACACCAACTAGAAATCTTGCCTAAGTTATCTTGTAACCTCCTACAGCCACTCAGTTACGACACCATACGGTACACCACAGCAATCTTCAGTAAACGACACCAGATTGCTGCCCACTCCGTCCGCCAAATCATTTATGTATACTGAGAACAACACCGGTGTTATCACACGTCCCTGGGGCACTGCTAACGGTATGATGAAAACTCGCTGTCTGTTAGTTAAGAAACCTTCGAGCCACTCACGCATCTATGAATTTAATGCATATGCTCGTTTCTGCGTTAATAGCCTGCACTGGGACGCCATGTCAAATGCTTTCCGGAAATCTAAAAATACGGAATCTGTCTTTTGGCGTTCATTCGCAGTTCGCAGTATATTACGTGAGAAAAGGACAAGCGATGCTTCTAAAACTATGCTGATTCGTGGGCATTATCTTCTCGGCCTCAAGAAAATGTGTTATATTCGAGATGAGAATATACTCAACAATTCTGCAGCAAACGGCAGTTAGGGATATTGGTCTCTAATTTTGCGGATCCGTTCTTTTACCTTCTTATGTACAGTAGTCACCTGCGCTTTTTTCGAGTCTCTTGGCGAGAGATCGCAATAAATGCAAGCTAGGTAGGGGGCCAGTGCATTAGAGTACTCGCTGTAAATCCGAATTGTGATTCCATCCGGACCTGGTGACTTATTTACTTTCAAATCTTTCAGCTGGTCCCCAACACGCCACATATACGTATTACTGTGTCGTCCACGCAGGCATCTGTCCAATGCTCAAATGACGCTACGTTTGTGCGATTCAGCTGCGTGATCGATTTCTCGAATGCGAAATTTGAAGCTTCGGCTTTCGTTTTGCTATCTTTAACTGCCACAGAAAAAACTGGTCAACAAGGGAATAAATGAAAGCCTTAGATATGCTTCGCGATTTTACATGGGGCCAGAAAATTCTCAGGTTCTCTGCTAGACCTTTTGCAAAGGTATGAAACTGGCAGTTGTTGGATGCTTCGCGCATTATCTTTTCACAGACGCACGAATCTCTACTAACCTTTGCTTGTCGTTATTTGTGCGCTCTCTGACTTAATGATATAATAACATTTATTTCTCTCTCTCCTTTGTTTATTTGTAACATACCTATCCTTTATTGTTCTTAAGTGCTAATTTGTATATCTGGAATAGTCACACCACTAGCAGAAGATATATTGTGATGCTCTTCTGTTAGAGATTCACGGCCTTAAATAATATCGCTGCAATAGACAGACTTTCATTAGCACAGATGTTCATATTGGACTGCCCAGGCCTAGAATAACCTTAAACGTTAAAACTTATGCCTACTTCAGGCTAAAGGATAGCCAACACTTAAGGATCATGTTTCGATGAAAATCGAGAAAAATATAACTTGTACAAATTATTGCGCTAGTCTTACTTCCCAAAAGCATATTTTCTTTATTTTTGACTTCTCATGACGCGTTTCGGTGTCAGCATCATCAGATCTTACTTCGATAGATATCATCTTCTCACTTAGTGAACATTCCTTCATATCACTTCACTTACATTATGAAGAAATGTTTATAAAATGACAAGATACCTTTTATCGAATAAGATCTGAAACACATCATGAGAAGTGAAAAATAAAGAAAATGTATTTTTTTGGTGACCAAAACAAGTGTCATATGAAACTATAAGGTTCCAGAAGAGACCTTTTCAAGTGTCAAACACACAAGCGACAAATGAAATTTTCTACCAAGGCTGTGGTTTGAACCCAGATCTTCTGCTCACTAGGCAAATGAAACTAACCACTGTGCACTGTGATTAGCGCATCTGCCTAGTAAAGCCTTGATACAAATTTTCATTCGCGCTTCAGTCTTCATATATATATATATATATATATATATATATATATATATATATATATATATATATATATATATATATATAGCCAACCGGAGGAGAGAAAGTTGCACAGAAGATCAGACAACAGAAAATGAAGAGAGCATATGGTATGACACATGAAATATATACAATAAAAAATGCATCTCCTCGAACACAAAAATCAGACACTACTGCGCAGTAATTAAGCCAGCAGCACTATATGCTAGTGAAACGCTCACACTCCACACAAAATGTGATTTAGAAAAAATACTAAAAGAAGAACGAAAAATTATGAGAAAGATTTTAGGTCCAAAATTAACAGAAGAAGGATACCGGATACAATCAAGAAGAACCACAGAAACTATATCAAACCTGGCAGCAGACATAAGAAGGCGAAGATTAAAATTTTATGGACATGTCACTAGACTTCCCCCCACACGACTCACCAACAGAATTCTCACTTACATAGAAAAAGTCAAATCAACAACACCATGGATTAGCCAAGTAAAATTAGATTTACAAAAAGCAAATATTGAACTTAAAGATGTCAAAGATAGAAAAACTTTTAGAAATAAGGTGGAAAAGTGGAATGTATTGTCGGAGAAGGAAGCACTAAAGAGACCAGGAACAAAATGGACAGAAGAAAGAAAAAGAAAACATGGAGAACGAATGAAAGAAGTATGGAAGAAACGACGTCAGAAAGCTTTGCGTGATCCTTCTGGGTCCATTCGCGATAAGTAAGTAAGTATATAGCATAGATGTTTGGGACTAGGAACCTTGTGGTTTTATTTGATTAAAGCACATATGCCTGGGTTTCAGACTGGTCCTCCCAGGTCGTTTGACACCGAGATGCTGTTCCAATACAGTTGGCGAGCCTCTGCAGTCCTCTTCGACTTTAGGGGAAATACCAAGTGAGTTGAGGCGTGAATGGGAATTGTAATTGAGGAGAGAAGCGTGCTGGGGTAGACTGTGCAGTTGTGCAAAACCACTGTGCCAGGGTGGCGTAGTGGCTAGTGAGCAGGAGGCCCGGGTTCGAATCCTGGCCTTGGTACAAATTTTCACTCATCGCTTCAATCTGCATATACATACACTGAAAACCCAAATAAAATGGTATAGGGATGCATATTCAAGGAGATATGTAAACAGGCAGAATACGAAACTGCGGTCGGCAACGCCTATATAAGTCAACAAGTGTCTGCCGCAGTTGGTAGATCGGTTACTGTTACTACAATTGCAGGTTATCAAGATTTAAGTGAGTTTGAACGTGGTGTTACAGTCGGCGCACGAAAAAAATTTGTGTGAATTCCTAAGGGACCAAACTGCTGAGGTCATCGGTCCCTAGACTTACACACTACTTAAACTAACTTACGCTATGGGCAACACAAATACACACCATACCCGAGGGAGGACTCGAACCCCCGATGGGAGGGGCCGCGCGAATCGTGACATGGCACCTGTAACCGCGCGGCCACCCAGCGCGGCTCGGCGCACGAGCGATGGGACGCAGCATGTCCGAGGTAGCGAAGAAGTGGGCATTTTCCCGTATGACCATTTCACGAGTGTAACGTGAACATCAGGAATTCGGTAACACATCAAATGTCCGACGGCGCTACGGCCGGAAAAAGATCTTGCAAGAACGGGACCGACGAGGACTGAAAAGAATCGTTCGACGTGACAGAAGTGCAACCCTTCCGCAAATTGCTGCATATTTCAATGCTGGGCCATCAATAAGTGTTAGCATCCGAACCATTCAATGAAACATCATCGATGTGGGCTTTCAAAGCCGAAGGCCCACTCGTGTACTCTTGATGACTGCACGACATAAAGCTTTACGCCTCGCCTGTGTCCGTCAACACTGACATTGGACTGTTGATGTCTGGAAACATGTTGTCTGGTCGGACGAGTCTCGTTTCAAATTGCATCGAGCGGATGGACGAGTACGGGTATGGAGACAACCTCATGAATCCATGGACCTTGCGTGTCAGTGGGGGCTGTTGAAGCTGGTGGAGGCTCTGTAATGGTGTAATGGTGGTCTAGATACGACTCTGACAGGTGCACGTACGTAAGCATCCTGTCTGATAATCTGCGTCCATTCATGTCCATTGTGTAATCCGACGGACTTGGGGAATTCCATCAGGCCAATGGGACACATCAAATGTCTAGAATTGCTACGGAGTGGCTCCAGAAACACTCTTCTCAGTTTAAATATTTTCGCTGGCCACCAAACTCCCCACACATGAACATAATTGAGCATATCTGGGATGCCTTGCAACATGCTGTTCAGAAGAGACCTCCACCCTCTCGTACTCTTACGGATTTATGGACAGCCTGCGGGATTAATGGTGCCAGTTCCCTCCAGAACTACATGAGACATTAATCGAGTCCATGCCACGTCGGGCTGCGGCACTCCTGCGTGCTTGCTGGGGCCCTTCACGATATCACGCAGGTGTACCATTTTCTTTGACTCTTCAGTGTATATAAAGACGAATGTAATCATTAATGCCAAACATGATCGCAGACGCCATGAAAGACTTTTTGACTAGAGTGCTGAGAAAGGACTTCACTGCCAATAATGATCCATATGCAGCATATTTACTATCGTTACTGTAGAAAGTGACTCAGCAGACATTTGCGTGATTCATTTATTCCATTCATATTACGAAGAACTTGCAATAAAAAGAACATCGTTCCGTCTAAAAACCATATGTGATTAAATATCTCGGAAGCTGACAACACTACATCCATTAACGAGTACTTAAATCTCTTTACCTGTTATTTACACAGTTTCTTCATCCAGAGCCACGAGTAATTTGGGGCAGGTGAGGAGGAAAAGCATGTAAAAATAACCTCACCTGTGACCCGATCATGGTGGCGCCGAGTTGGTGCATGTTCTTGCACGCCCTCTGGTAGGGATCGACGCTGATGTAGACTGCCTCGGCGAGTATCTGGCCATCGCGGAGGGCCGGCAGGTCCTCCTCCTCGATGCGGAAGTCTTCGAGCCGCGGCTCTCCCTGGAACACGCGGGCGATCACGATCTTGCGCGCCTTCACCATGGCTGATCGTTCTGTGTCGGAGCTCCCGCTCGGTCGCTCGTTTAATACGGCCTTCCGACCTTGTTTAGCGCCGTACGTGTGTGCGCTACGTGCTACGTCACCGCGTTTAGCTCCGCGCCCCACGCTTCATTGCGCAACCCCGATTTTGCTCTGCACGGTCATTGTCGAGGCTACGCTGATCGTTAAGAGCTTAGTGACTGGCGTAACGTGCGACACATTCTGACGGCAAGGGACAGCGCTTGAGGTTACCGAACTAAAACCGTTTAATTTTCACAATGTTGCGTCACCGCCATTCTCCTATATAAAACATTGCGAATTAAAAAAAAAAAGTATTCCGTATTTTCAGAGGTGGCAGTAGCGACCAAAACACGAAAAAATGTCCAGTAAACATAGGCTCTAAACACATACCTTAGGTGCTCTAAGCATTTGTTAATCGTCGCTGCTGTGAAAGACCTCTCTTGTACTGCAAGTTCTTTGTTATTAAGAAAGACATATAGCACAGTCTAATACATACGTACCGTCACCACACACCCTGGTGCGAAAATCGTTATCGTTTGACAGTTGTAGCAACACTAGCGCTCAATCGGTGAGAAAGCAGTCACATGCGTCGTAAGCATAATGTTTGTTTGTAGTTATTTTCTACTTAATTAACGAATCGAACATATTTTTGTGTACCAAGAGACATGAATTATCATGAAATACATGTATAAACAGCCAATAACACTGCTTTATTGACATAAGCTATAGCTTACTCACGAAGAAATACTTTCGAATATGAGTATACTTGGAGCTTACTCCGCTTCAAGCGAGAGAAATTAAACACGTATTTCATGCAAGAGAAGCATCTATTTCTATTGATGTTTGTTATTATCATACGCATTCTCCTTGATACTTAAAATTTTTCATGGAGTCTAATGATTCGCCCATTTTTACACTTCGCTCGACTTCCTAATACACGAATATTTTTGTAAATGTTATTACTTTTGCTTCAAAAGCGAATGTGTTGAAGATTCTTGCCGTTCGTGGCTCAGATTTACCAACAAGTATGGAATTGATTTCTTCATTCTTGGGAAACAGTGTTATTGCTTTTGACGATTTATTATCATACCTGTCGAGCTTTCTCTTAAGCTACAGTCCGTGGTGGGCTATTTGGTGCGTTAAATAATGTAGGTATTACATTCTATACAGGCGACCCAGGTTCCACATTCACTGATTTGGATGAGAATGTAGGGAGCAAAACTCCGCTTTGTTTGGTATACTTATGACGTCAACAGGTCCTCTAGAGTTTATTATCAATTTTTTTGTTAATAAAGGAGAACGACATTATTCAGTAAATATCCGAACGTTACAAGAAAATCGTAAGTAAATTGTTCTGTAATGTACCGTTTCATACCTCCAAGTATCCTCAGGAAATTTTCCTATCACAATTAAAGTTCGATAACTGTTTTCGATTGCTATCTGCAGCCGTCTTCAGATCGTTCAAAATATGAAAAGGCGGTCAATAAGCATTGGGAAGCATCGTCAGCTGTAGTCATGCAACGACATACATTCGTAAGTACCAAAACAATATTTGTACGTAGTTGAAAACGTCACCGTGAGCAAGGCAGGTTGTAGGGACGGTAATTTCACAAGTTGACCGTCATATAGAAAATTGTCCAGTTGCGTGAGTAGTAGTTGGGTCAAAAGCTCATTACTTGCAGTAGTATAACGGGTATTATCGTGAGAGCAACATATCCGGCGGTTCCAAAAACGATCCGCTGTTCCGTAGCCTGGCTTACACAAGACTGATCCTTTGTGGCGTATAACGTAGTCATCTTTATAAAATATTCACAGATTGAAGGATAATATGAGAACGCTGCACAGTACAAGTCTGACAAGGCAAGTTCTCTCGTGATTCTTGAACAGAGTATTCGCTATTACAGTGTGAAATGTACTGCAAAACTCAATTAGTCTTTCTCCTCTCCCGTTCCTTCTGCCAAGCCCATAACACCGCGTAAGTCTTTCTTCTATTCTTTCCCCTACAACGGCGTTCCAATCATTCACGATTATTAGAATTTCATCTCACTTTACGCAGTGAATTACCCGTTTATATCTTCATGTACTTCTTTATTTGTTGCTGTTGGTATGCTGGCGAATCTGATAAGAACAACCGTATCGCATAACTGGTCACAGCAGCTAACTCTCTGTCCTGGTTTCCTGTTCACAACGAATCCTCTCCCGTTATATAATTTTCTGCTGCTGTTGACATTATCATATATTCGTCTAACCAGATATCTCCATCGTCTTCCCATTTCACTTCCCTGACCCCCCACTATAACGTGATTTAGCTTCTGCGTTTTGCTTTTCACATTTTCTAGGTTTCCTATAACGTTCAGACCTCTGGCATCCCATGCTCCGACTCACAGAATGTTATCCCGTTGTTGGCTACTCCATGTGTCCTCATGATCACCTCCATCTTGGCAGTCCCCTCCCGGAATCCGAATGGGGGGGGGGGGGGGCTAGACCGAAATCATTTGTCTATGGAGGGAGACTTCAGCGTGGTCATACCTTATTTGTTTTTAATGAAGGGTTTTCATTACCTTCTGCATCCTCATGTCGTTGATCATTGCTGATTCTTCCGCCTTTTTGGGGCAGTTTCCCACCCCAACGGCAAGAGAGTGCCTGGAACCTCTGTCCGCTCCTCTGCCCACTTTATTGGTTATGAACAGTCAATGAAAATTGTAGAAAGGCAGGAAACTAAGGAGGTGGAATATGGATAAGTTAATAGAAACAGAGATTATTGAGAGCTTCAGATGGAGCCTTAGCCAACGTTTGACTAAACCAGGGAAAGAAAATACAGTGGAAGACGAATGTGTACCAAATGAAAAATTAAACAGTGAAGGCAACAGAATAACTGATAGGTAAAGAGACAAGACTTAGTAGAAATCCTGCGAAAACACAGGAGATTCTGAATTTAATTTACGAAGGAAGAAAATAATAATCTGTAGCAATTAACGCAGGCGAAAAGGAATGTAGACGTCTAAAAATGAGACATGCAGAATGTGCTAAATGGTTAAGCAGGAAAGACTAGAGAAGAAATGCAAAGCTGCAGAAGCATGAACAAATAGAGCAAAGATAGATAGCAGCTATAGGAGGAATTAAGATACCTTTGTAGAAAAGGGAAGCAGCTGTATGAATGTTACATAGCAAGCTAGTGGTAGGCAGAGAAAGGGAAGCTGAAAAATTGAAGGAGCGCGTAGAGGAGTTCTACGCGAGAAATTAACTTGGAAACAATATTACAGAAAGGGAAGAGGAAGTAGATGGATCTGAGATAGGAGATATTATACTGCGAGAAAACTTTGACAGAACACTGAAACGTGTAAGTCCAAACAAGGCCCCTGGAGTAGACATTTGCTCCGAATTATTGGGATCCGTGGTAGACGTAGCCGTTACGAAACTATTCCATCTTGTGTACGACATATATGAGACTGGCGAAATTCCCTCAGGCTTCAGGAGGAATGTGACATTTCCAATTCCATATGAAGCACACTCTGACAGGTGTGAATATTATCGAACTATCAGTGTTGAAGGTCAGAGTTGCAGAATACTGACCGAATTACACTGAAGTGATGAAAGTCGTGGGATAGCAATATGCACATATACAGATGGTGGTAATGTGGGGTACTCCAGGTATAAAAGGACAGTGCGTTGGCGGAGCTGTCATTTGTAGTCAGGTGATCCCTGTGAGAAGATCTGCGACCTGATTATGGCCGGAAGACGGGAATTAACAGACTTTAAAACGCGAAATGGCAGTTGGAGCTAGACGCTTGGAACATTCCATTTCGGAAACCGTTCAGGAATTCAGTATTCCGAGACCCACGGCGTCAAGAGCCTGCTGAGGATACCAAATTTCAGGCATTATATCTCAACAAAGACAACGCGTTGGCCCACTGCCTTCACTTAACGACCGAGAACAGCGACTTTTGCGTAGAGTCGTCAGTGCTAATAGACAAGCAACACTGCGTGAAATAACCGAAAAACATTTCCGTAAGGACAGTGGGGTGTAATTTGGGGTTAATGGGCTATGGCAGCAGACAACCGACACGAGCGTCTTTTCTAACGGTGCGGCATCGCCTGCGGCATCTCTCCTGGGCTCGTGACCGTAATGGTGTGTGCTGTGTTTACGTGATCACTGACTGGAAATGGTTATGTTCGGCTACTTGGAGACCATTTGTAGCCATCCGTGGACTTCATGTTCCCAAACAACGACGAAATTTTTGTAGATGACACTGCACCCGGTCACAGGATCACAACTGTTCACAATTGGTTTGAAGATTTTTAGATTGAAGTCAGCTGATAGGTATTCCTGCTTAAGGGAAGTCTCTCTAACAAAGAAACCACTTTCTACAAAGCTTGGGTATCCGATTAATGAGGGAATTAGTATATTTCATCAAAATATACAAGGTATTAGAGATAAAGTTAGTGAACTGCTTATAGATGTTGACTCTGAAATTATTGGTATATCTGAACACTTCTTAAATAAGGAGATAATTCAGAGGCTTCCTTTACCAGGATACAGGTTGGCTGGCAGCTTTTCTAGGAGCTCTTTGCGGTGTGGGGGAGTAGCCATGTATGTGAAAAACGGTATCCCATTTGAGTCAATTGATGTTTCAAAGTACTGCACTGAAAAGGTGTTTGAATGTTGTGCAGGTGTGGTTAAATTTAGTGGAGCTAAACTTCTTACTGTTGTTATTTATAGATCCCCAGACTCCGATTTCACAACATTTTTGCTAAAGCTAGAGGAGGTTCTTGGTTCACTTTATAGGAAATACAAAAAGTTAGTTATCTGTGGTGACTTCAATATTAATTGTATAAGTGATTGTGCAAGGAAAAGGATGCTGGTAGACCTCCTTAATTCATATAATCTTATGCAAACCGTATTCTTTCCAACGAGAGTGCAAGGGAACAGTAGAACAACCATAGACAATATTTTTGTTCATTCGTCATTATTAGAAGGGCATTCTATTAGCAAAAAGGTGAATGGCCTTTCAGATCATGATGCACAAATTTTAAGTCTAAAAGATTTTTGTGCTGCAACACATGTTAAATGTAGTTACCAACTTTTTAGGAAAGCTGATCCAGTTGCTGTACAGACTTTTGTAAACCTTATCAAGGAACAAGAGTGGCAAGATGTTTATAGTGCTGATACAGTAGACGATAAATATAATGCTTTCCTCAAGACTTTTCTCGTGCTCTTTGAAAGTTGCTTTCCGTTAGAACGTTCAAAACAGGGTACTAGCACAAACAGGCAGCCTGGGTGGCTGACTAAAGGGATAAGAATATCTTGTAGAACAAAGTGGCAATTATATCCAAACGTTAGAAACAGTCACAATCTAAATGCAGCAGCCCATTACAAACAGTATTGTAAGGTGCTTAAAAAAGTTATTAGGAAGGCAAAAGGTATGTGGTATGCAGATAGAATAGCTAAGTCTCAGGATAAAATTAAAACCATATGGTCAGTCGTAAAGGAAGTGGCTGGTCTGCAGAGACAGATCGAGAATATAGAATCAGTGCGTAGTGGGGATGTCCGTGTTACTGATAAGTCGCATATATGTACAGTACTTAATAATCACTTTCTGAATATAGCAGGTGAACTAAATAGAAACCTAGTCCCAACAGGGAATCATATAGCGCTCTTAGAAAAAAGTGTTCCGAGACTGTTACCTGAAATGCTCCTCCATGATACTGACAAGAGGGAGATTGAGTTAATAATTAAATCACTAAAGACCAAGAACTCTCATGGATATGACGGGGTATCTAGCAGAATACTGAAGTATTGTTCCACGTATGTTAGCCCAGTACTTAGCCATATCTGTAACTTTTCCTTTAGGAGTGGTCAGTTTCCTGACCGATTAAAGTACTCGGTAGTGAAGCCACTTTATAAAAAGGGAGACAGGGATAATGTTGACAATTATAGACCTATTTCTATGCCATCGGTGTTTGCTAAAGTTATCGAGAGGGTTGTATATACAAGGTTACTGCAGCATTTAAATTCACATAATTTGCTGTCAAATGTACAGTTTGGTTTTAGAAATGGCTTAACAACTGAAAATGCTATAGTCTCTTTTCTCTGTGAGGTTTTGGACGGATTAAATAAAAGGTTGCGAACGTTAGGTGTTTTCTTTGATTTAACGAAGGCTTTTGACTGTGTTGACCACAAAATATTACTGTAGAAGTTGGAACATTATGGAGTAAGGGGAGTAGCTTACAATTGGTTCGCCTCCTACTTTAAGAACAGAAAGCAGAAGGTAATCCTCCGCAATATTGAGAGTGGTAATGATGTTCAGTCCCAATGGGGCACTGTTAAATGGGGCGTTCCCCAAGGGTCGGTGCTGGGGCCACTGCTGTTTCTTATTTATATAAATGATATGCCTTCTAGTATTACAGGTGATTCAAAAATATTTCTGTTTGCTGATGACACCACCTTGGTAGTGAAGGATCTCGTGTGTAATATTGAAACATTATCAAATAATGTAGTTCATGATATAAGTTCGTGGCTTGTGGAAAATAATTTGATGCTAAATCACAGTAAGACTCAGTTTTTACAGTTTCTAACTCACAATTCAACAAGAACTGACATTTTAATCAGACAGAATGGGCATGTTATAAGCGAGACGGAACAGTTCAAGTTCCTAGGCGTATGGATAGATAGTAAGCTGTTGTGGAAAGCCCATGTTCAGGATCTTGTTCAGAAACTAAATGCCGCTTTATTTACCATTAGAACAGTATCTGAAATAAGTGACATTTCAACACGAAAAGTAGTATACTTCGCATATTTTCATACGCTTATGTCATATGGTATTATTTTTTGGGGTAATTCTTCTGATTCAAAAAGGGTATTTTTGGCTCAAAAACGAGCTGTTCGAGCTATGTATGGTGTAAGTTCGAAAACCTCTTGTCGACCCCTATTCAATAGTCTGGGAATTTTTACATTGCCCTCACAGTATGTATTTTCTTTAATGTCGTTTGTTGTTAGCAATATTAGCTTATTCCCAAGAGTTAGCAGCTTTCACTCAGTTAATACTAGGCAGAAATCAAATCTGCATGTGGAATGCACTTCTTTGACTCTTGTGCAGAAAGGAGTGCAGTATTCTGCTGCGTCCATTTTCAATAAGCTACCACGAGAACTCAAAAACCTTAGCAGTAGCCCAAACACTTTTAAGTCTAAACTGAAGAGTTTCCTCATGGCTCACTCCTTCTATTCTGTCGAGGACCTCCTGGAAGAGCTAAAAAATTAAGCAAATTCCAGTGTTACATTCTTGATTTTCTTTATTTAAACTAACGACTTGTCGCCTGAATATGTTTCTTATATTTCATTTCATCTGTTTCTACAATCGTGTTATAATTTCATGTATTGACTCGTTCCATGACCATGGAGACTTCTCCTAAATGTGGTCCCACGGAACAATAAATAAATAAATAAATAAATAAATAAGAACATCATGGCCAATTCGAGCCTATGATTTGACCGCCCAGGTCACACAACATGAATCACACGGATATTAATCGGACATAGTCCAGAGGTCAGTTCGTGCACAAAATCTTGGACTGGCAGCACTTTGGCAATTACAGACGGCTACAGAGGCAGTGTTCCTCATTGTTTCTGCAAGGTGCTTTCAACGACTTTTTGAGTGGATGCCAGGTCCAGCTTCTGCACTACTCCAGGCAAAACGAGGTGTGGCACAACATTAGGAGGTATACCATGACTCTTGTCATCTCAGTCTATTTATAGAAAATTTGGGATACGTTGTAGAAGCCATCCTCGGGGAAGGTCAGTTCTTCTTGTGCCACGGAAAAATGGAAATGAGCATACGGCATCATTGGCCGGGAGGCCCCATCTGGAGAAGTTCGGCCGCCAAGTTCAAGTCTTATTTCAGTCGACGCCACACTGGGCCAGTGATGAGGATGAAATGATGATGGGGACAACACAACACCAAGTCCACGAATGGAGAAAATCCCCAACCAGGCCCGGAATTGAATCTGGGCTCACTGGATGGGAGGCAAGCACATAACCACCCAGTTAAGCAGGCGGACTGTTCCTGGGAAATTTTGGACCATGCGAGGCAACACTGCCCTTAAAACTGCCCTCGCAAGTGGCAAGATAACTAACATTGATGTGGATGCGGACAAGACATCCGACCTCACGAAAGACGGCGCCATCGGCACACGGGACGAGCTGGTAGACGTGTTTTGATCCCTCAGCACTGTCTAGCGGCCGCTGTCGGCTTTATCTGGCTCGCAGACCACACACTTTCTGTGCGAAAACAGATGCGATTAAAATAACTGCGTAAACTCTGTTAGCAACAGGCAAACAAGAGTCTATAAAATCGCCAAGGAAATTCTGGGTTCGTCGGTGGCTTGAACACCAAATTTCTGAAAGAGGATTACTACATAACGCTGTACAGCGATCGGAGATACACACAGTAGAAGTTATTCGTTAACTCAATTGAATTTTCAGCCCATTTTAGTTTTTATGTTGAATACAGTGAAGGCACAGTGTCTAATGTCAGTTTATATGCCAGTGTCACTTGGATTTCCGCTCCTCCCATATTCCATAAAGCCCTCAACCCCTAGAACGCCACACACTCCAATTTGCCTTTCGTATCGTCATTCCGTTCCCCATATGGATCCCCTATGACCTCATCCCCTTCCCACATCTTCTTCTTTTCCTCGAACATATTCGCACCCCGTCCATCGTTTGCTGACTCGATCCCCCACCCCCTGGTATCTTCTATCCTCTCTACCCCCAGCCTGTTACCGCGCCTTTACCGTTGTGTCACGCCCTCTCTCCATCTCCACACCCTCCACCTCCTTTCTCAGCGCCTACTCCTACTGCATGACGAGCTTCACACTGACCTCCACCCCTCCTACCAAAGCCCCACCTTCCCCCCTCCTACTCCTCAATGCTCCCTCTCCCCTCCTCTTCCCTTCCCTTGAGCGGTTTTCCTCCCTCCTGCACCCCCCTCCCTTTCCCGTGTCCCTTCTGTGTCTCTGCACTCCCTCCTCATTTACCTTCCCACTCCATCTCCCACCCCGACCGTCTCCTGCCTCTTGGTGTGCTCCCCAATCCCCCCTTCTTTCTTTTCCTCCCACCCCTTCAGCCTCCTCCCCCACTGTACCTCCCTCTCCCCTCTTTTTCCCTCCTCTCTGGCCTCCTCTCCCTCTTCAGGTCCCTGCCGGCAGTTTTTATTCTTCATGTGTGCCCCATCGCCTACATTGATCTTTTAAGTGTCCCTCATTCTGTGTGTTTTTATACTGTGGCTGACTCTTAACTTGTGCATGTGACTCCAGTGTATTTTAAGTGCTCCCCGACTCACCAACTGTGTTCTTTTAATTTTATGTGTACTTTTTTTAAGCTGCCCCCCCCCCCCAAATGAACGTTCCAGTGTCAGTGTATCCTTTACCTCCAACTGTCTCCACTTATTATGTTTTTATGTCCCCCTTTTGCCGCATTTTTTCTGTATAGTTTCCTATTTTTATTTCATTGTAACGTCACTCGGCTGAAGAGCGGCGGATTGTGCCCATATGGGGCAGGGGAATGAAACCACAATAAAGAAAAAAGAAATTTCAGTTTGCGCATATATAATACCCATATTTCGACTTAGCAAGCGTATACGATACACACTATCTAAACACTGTATCTATAAATGTCATTATTTGAAACTTAATATGTAAATCATACCAAAAATACTCGATTTTGATAAATCATCATTCTGTCGTAGCATTGAAATGGTATACGTTCGTAGTCATTTTATTATAACAAATCGTAGCCAAAACGACGCATTTTCGAGGTATCCTCAATTCGCTGAGGCTTTGAAACAGCTTATATTCATACAACGTAGTCTACGAGAAAGAAAACTGACCACATACCATGTTTACCGCCATACAGTATGGCACCTCCAATGCTGTGCTTGTAACATAAAACTAGGTCGCATCTCACTGGCCACATTCTCCTCCACCGGGCAAAAATCCGACATGCCACATACGTTATTTCACGCTACGCAGTGTAGTGGGACGTAGAATTCCATACTGTGACGTCACCAGCTCCTCGGCCGCGTGCATTTTCACATCCCGTGGGACGATGGCTTAAGATTTATCTTAGAAGATAGCTTAAAGAAACGGAAACCTACGTTTATATTATTTGTAGTTTTACAGAAGTCTTCTGACAGTATTGGCTTGAATACATTCTTTTAAGTTCTAAAGGTAGCAGGAATGAAATACAGGGAACTAAAGATCATATACAGCTTTTACAGAAACCAGATTGTGGATATTTGAGCCTAAGGACATGAAAGGGAAGCAATGGTTGAAAAGGGAGTGGGGCAGGGTTGTATCGTATCTCCGGTGTTATTCAATTTGTTCATTGCGCAAGCAGCACAGGAAGCCTAGGAGAATTTTGAAAAGGGCATTAAAATTCAGGAAGAAGAAATCTAAACTTTGAACTTTGGCGATCACATTGTAATTCTGTCAGAGATAGCAAAGGACTTCGAGGAGCAGCTGAAAGGAGTGGATAGTGTCTTGAAAAGAGATTACAAGATGAGCATCAACATAAGTGAAACAAGAGAAATGGAATGCATTTGGACTAAATCAGGAGGATGTGAGGGAATTAGGTTGGGAAATGAGACACTGAAAGTAGTTCTTAATTGTTGATATTTGGGCAGTAAAGGAACTGCCGATGGTTGAAGTAGAGGGAATATGAAATACCAACTGGCTACAGCAAGGAAAGCATTTCTAAAAGAAGAGGAATTAGTTAACATCAAACATAAATGTTAGTTTTCGGAAGTTCTTTCGTAAGGTACTTGTCTTGAGTGAAACCTTGGAGAGAAGCGGAACGTGGACATTAAGCACTTCAGACTACTTTTGAAATGTAGTGCTAAAGAAGAATGCTCGAAAAGAGTTAGTTGCACCATGTATTTAATGAGAAATACTGAACCGAACAGGAGAGAAAAGAACTTTATGGCACAACACCACTAAAAGAAGGGATCAGCTGATAGGACACATTCTTAGCCATCAAGGGATTGTCAACTTGCTGTTGGAGGGAAGTGTGTGTGCATGGGGTGGGGGAGTAAACATTGTAGAGTTTGACCAAGAGACGAATACAGTAAACAGGATCAAATCGATGTAAGTTGCAATTGTTATTCGAAGGTGGAGAGCTTTGCACAGGATAGACTAGAGACGAGAACTGCATGAAGCCAGTCTTCGGATTGAAGACCACAACAACTACATATGTTACAGTCGATTCTGCATAGCGATTTATGCCCAGTTTCACTGCTAAACATAAACATTTGTAAACTCGGCAAGATCTACGAAAAGAGTATACTGTCGTGCAGTGACTTCAAATTAAATAATTTGGTTGTGCATGTGTTGGGAAGTAAATTTTGCTTTTATTAATTTGCACTAATTTTCTTTAAAGAATGATGAATATTCGAGCAGTTAGTGCGACGTTTTCCACGTTAGAAGACTGTTATGGAATTTGCACAACAGACTATACTCAGCCGGCCGCAGTGGCCGAGCGGTTCTAGGCGCTACAGTCTGGAACCGCGCGACCGTACGGTACCAAGTTCGAATTCTGCCTCGGGCATGGGTGTGTGTGATGTCCTTAGGTCAGTTAGGTTTAAGTAGTTCTAAGCTCTAGGGGACTGATGACCTGAGAAGTTAAGTCCCATAGTACTCAGAGCCATTTGAACCAAGACTATACTCTTTACGTGAATTACGATAGGAACAGATGCTCGATATGAAATATCATTGACATCGGGAGATTGTGGAATAAAACACTAGTCACACTCTTGTCTGACAGTTCTGCACATAGTCCATAGTTCCTTGTTTTTACATAATTGTCGCCGTTTAGTTTTTAATACGAACACTGTTTGCGAAAATTACATAAAACTATTTGATATCTTCCCATAAACCGAGAAGGTTGGACAATATCCAAAACGAAACGAAATGTTGTTACTGTCACTTCGGACTCTCATTTCTAAATTTGGAAATTTGTGGTAAGTGCTATGGGACCAAACTACTGGGGTCATCCGTTCCTCAACTTACACACTACTTGATCTAGCTTAAACTAAATTACGCTAAGGAAAACACACACACCCATGCTCGAAGGAGTACTCGAACCTTCAACTGGGGGATCCACGCGAACCGTGACAAAGTGCCTCAGGCCACGCGGCTATCCCGCGCGGCACTCTCATTTGAATAATGCTCGTCCTCATCGTACTTTCCTATAGAAGTTGTGTTTGATTGCTTTTGCGGCATCGTTGTAGTTGACGGAGCTTGAAATAATATGAGGGTCACTCCAAAAGAAATGCACCCTATTTTTTTTAAACCCATCTTTTATTCTACATGTTTGAAAGTTTTACAGTGTGTAGATACATCCTTAGGAACAATATTTTCATTTCTCCACATAATTCCCACCCCTCTCAACTGCCTTACGCCATCTTGGACCAGCGCCTGTATACCCGCACGGTAAAATTCTGGACCAACCTGTTGGAGCCACTGTTTGGCAGCGTGCACAAGGGAGTCATCATCTTGAAACCTTGTTCCACGAAGTCTTTCAGTTTCCCAAAGAGATGATAGTCACATGGAGCCAGGTCAGGATTGTAAGGCGGGTGTTTCAGTGTTGTCCATCCGAGTTTTGTGATCGCTTCCATGGTTTTGTGACTGACATGTGGCCGTGCATTGTCGTGCACCAGCAAAACATCCTGCTTTTGCCGATGTGGTCGAACACGACTCAGTCGAACTTGAAGTTTCTTCAGTATCGTCACATATGCATCAGAATTTATGGTGGTTCCATTTGGCACGATGTCCACAAGCAACAGTCCTTCGGAATCGAAAAACGCCGTAGCCATAACTTTTCCAGCAGGTGTGGTTTTGAATTTTTTTCCTTGGGTGAATTTGCATGATGCCACTCCATTGATTGCCTCTTCGTCTCTGGTGAAAAATGATGGAGCCATGTTTCATCACCTGTCACACCGCACCCATGGTCTCCGAGCTGATAGTCCATGCTGCTGCAAACGTCGTCGAACTGTTCGTGCAGATGGTTGTTGTCTTGCAAACGTCCCCATCTGTTGACTCAGGGATCGAGACGTGGCTGCACGATCCGTTACAGCCATACGAATAAGATGCCTGTCATCTCGACTGCTAGTGATACGAGGCCGTTGTGATCCAGCAAGGCGTTCCGTATTACCCTCCTGAACCCACCGATTCCATATTCTGCTAATAGTCATTGGATCTCGACTAACGCGAGCAGCAACGTCGCGATACGATAAACCGCATTAGCGATAGGCTACAATCCGACCTTTATCAAAGTCGGAAACGTGGTGGTACGCATTTCTCCTCCTTACACGAGGCATCACAACAACGTTTCACGAGGCAACGCCGGTCAACTGCTGTTTGTGTATGCGAAATCGGTTGGAAACTTTCCTCATGTCAGCACGTTGTAGGTGTCGCCAACGGCGCCAACCTTGTGTGAATGCTCTGAAAAGCTAATCATTTGCATATCACAGCATCTTCTTCCTGTCGGTTAAATTTCGCGTCTGTAGCACGTCATCTTCGTGGTGTAGCAATTTTAATGGCCAGTAGTGTATTATTATTATTATTATTATTATTATTATTATTACTATTGTAACATCCCGGCAGATTAAAACTGTGTGCCAGATTGGGTTAACCTAAGCGTTCAAATGTTCAAATGTGTGTGTGTATTCCTAAGGGACGAAACTACTGAGGTCATCGGTCCCTAGACTTACGCACTACTTAAACTAACTTGCGCTAATAACAACACACACACCCATGCCCGAGGGGGGGCTCGAACCTCCTGCGGGAGGGGCTGCACAGTCCGTGACATGGCGCCTCAAACCGCGCGGCCACTCCGCGCGGCGAACCTAAGTGTCTTGCCGGCGAATGCGCTTCAGACTGAGACATCCAGGCACGACTCACGACCCACGTCCATAGCTTTACATCTACCAGTATATGCTACTAAAGTTTTCTTTATTATTTTCATGTGGAATATGAAAGTAGAATTAGTATGACCCATAGTTTTATAGTTTTATATTTATAACCTTTGTTTTTAATAATGTCTGGTTTTACTCCGAGGTATGTGTTATCTATTGTTATTGACACGGTGTTCCGATGACCCAAAAGCTAAACTTTTTTTAAATTATTTTCATACTGGAATATGAAAGTAGAATTAGTTGTGTCCCACAGCTTTATGTTTATAACTATTATCTTTTAACTATATCTGGATGTATTTTGCTGTATCTGTTACCTAGTGTCATTGAGACTGTATTCCAATAGCTCAAAAGCTAAATAAATGTGTATGTTATCAATAACGTGTTTTTTAGAATATCGTAAGTTTAGCTTGCAAAACATTCTGTTTACAATATTCTTCCGGGTATTTTCCAGCTTTATCAAGCTTTTATATCGAAGACTGGCAGTGTATAAATTGCCTCGAAAACAACAATCAATAGGGAAAACTGATAGAAATAGTAATTACTATCTTTTTTGTTAGTTTGTAAAGTGATCCGTACATCTTATTCCACCATCTTTCGAGCGTATTCGGAATAATGTTAATTCACCGTCTGATATCGAGGCTGATAACCGCAGCTGATAGCCATGACTGACAGCCATCTTCAAGGTGAGTCGCTGGCAGAATATAAACCACTTGACTTAATACTGCGGAGTAGGATCACGAGTGCGTCAGAGATGACTATGCTAACAACAAGAGCGTCAAGTCACAGATAAAACTTCGTGAGTCTCACAAAGGGACCGTGCCTCTTCGTCATCACCGTTTTCGTCTAAATTTATGGTACACGCAGGGCTCGGCCAAAAATGGAAGTGACAGATGTGGGTGCTACAGATGGCCAAACGTAGCATTTTTGGCGCGGATCGGGTGAGACACGAGCTGTTTATGTTATCGTACTTTCTCCGCAGCAGTTGGCGCAGCGGAAAAGAGTACTGAACAGTCAGCCGAGGGCCGTGGGATCGTTTCTCTGTGTAGGAACTTATTTTTATTTTTAGTTTTTATGTTCCTTACACTGCAAATAAACCTAAACAATCACTCACTCACACACTCACTCACTGATCACACCGGACTCGAGAGTCCGTTACCGCAGCCACGTATTTTCGCCATCTGTCCCTGTCTTGGGCTATTTCCTTCCATTCACCTTCAATACCTAGGCTCCTCAAATCAGCCTTCACATTGTCCTCCCATCTACGCCTCGGTCTCCCCACAGGACGTTTTCCCTCTAAGTGTCCTACCAGGACTCTGCGCGCTGCCCTGCCCTCATCCATTCGAGCTACGAGACCCGCCCATCGCAGCCTACGTGATTTAATAATACTGATTATGTCAGGGCTTGAATAGAGTTCGTGAACCTCTTAGTTACGCAGTTTTCGACACTCTCCGCTAATGTCATCCCTTTTTGCTCCGAAAATTTTCCTCAAAATTTTGTTTTCAAATACCCGAAACGGCTTTTCATTTTGCACAGTGAGAGACCAAGTCTCACACCCATACAAAATAACTGGTAGAATAATAGTTTTGTATATTCTAATCTTTAAATTCCTAGACAGTATCCGTGATGAAAGTAATCTATTCAGTGAGAAGTAGCACGCATTTCCCGCCCGTAATCTCTTCTTCAGTTCGGATTCAATCTCATTTCTCGAAGCCACGCCTAGATACTTAAATGTGTTCACTTTTTCAAACTGCATGTCTCCAACTCTTAACATTTCCTGATCTACTGCTGTTGGCATTCTAGTAGTAACCAGGTATTTAGTTTTGTCTTCACTTATCCTTAGACCTACATGTTCACTAGCATTCGCATTTGCTGTAACAAATTCTTTCCTATCGCTAATGATGTTTAGATCATCTGCATACCCTAATATCTTAATATTTCCATTTAACTCCACACCCTCTGAATTATCTGCTGCCATTAGTACAATGTATTCTAGGTCTAAATTAAAAAGTAGTGGAGACAGGGCATCTCCTTGCTTAAGTCCGTTCTTTATTACAAATTCTTCTGACTCCAATTTCCCCACGCGTACTCTACCTTTTGTGCTTTTCAAACTCGCTTCTAGAAGTCTAACATACTTCCTTGGTATTCCAAGTTCCAAAAGATTTCTGTACAATTCTGATTGCAATACTGAATCATATGCTTTTGTAAAATCTATGAAAAGATTATGAACTGGTTTATTGTATTCCCATTTCTTTTCCAAAATTTGACGCAGGGTGAATATTTGGTCTATAGTCGATCTGTTCCTCCGAAAGCCAGCTTGGTAATCCCCCACAATTTCATCTGCGTATGGTGTAAGCCTGCTTAGCAGAATATTCGAGAAAATTTTGGAACATACTGGTAATAGCGATATCCCTCTATAATTACTACAATCCGTTTTGTCGCCCTTCTTAAAAATTGGGATCAGAATCGACTCCTGCCACTCTTCAGGTATCATCTCTGAGTTCCATACTTTAGTTATCACTTTGTGAAATACTTCCACCAATTTCTCTCCCCCATTTTTCACTAATTCTGCAGTTATGTAATCTGATCATGGGGCTTTATGGTTTTTCAATTTGTTGATTGCATCTCTTACTTCATTTAACGTTGGCTCAGGCTTCTGGGATTCTGCTGTATGTATTTCGTACGCCTGCTCATTTCCTGCTTCCTGGTGTACATTTAATAGATGCTCAAAATACGCCTTCCATTTACTTAATATAGTACTAGGGTCTGTCAGTATTCCCCCGGCATCCCCTCGAAGTGCATTTGTCCTAGCCTTGAACCCCTTCCTGTATCCATTTATGTCTAGGTAAAGTTCCCTAATGTTTTTTTGTTTTACTGTTTGTATCCATTTTTTAAATTTGATTGTTCAAATAATCCCTCTTCTTTGCCCGTAGCCTACGACCAACTTCCCTTCTCATATTCAAGAACTCCTCTCGTTTTCTGTCTCCCATTCTATTCCAATCTAATAGCGCTTTTCTCCTTTCCTCTACCAATTTCTTGCATTCCTCATCAAACTACGGTTTCCTCCTGTTCTTCTTAATTGTACCTATTGTGACCTTCGCCGCCTCTTTGATATTATTCCTCACAGTGATCCACTGTTTATTTACATCCTCGTCTTGATCTTCGTGTGTCCTGAGAGCATCAAACCTATTTGAAATTTCTATCATGTACCTGCTTCTAAAGTTTTCATCATTTAGCTTGTCAGCGTCGAATCTAACAAGTTCTGCATTGTGACACCTTGATGTTGCTGTAGATAGCCGTTGGTGAACTTTGGCACCTACAAGAAAATGATCTGAATCGCAGTCTGCTGCCCTGAAAGTCCTAACATTTTCTTTACTAGTGTGCCATCTCCGATCTACAAGAACATGATCAATTTGGTTTCGGGTGTGTCCATCCAGAGAGACCCAAATTGCTTTATGAATGTCCTTCCTTTTGAAATATGCGCTCTCAGCAATCATGTCTTTTGAAACAGCAAAATTAACCACCCTTGTGCTATTATCATTCGAAATGTTATGCAAACTTTCTTTCCCAATTGTAGGCCGGAATGCTTCCTCCTTCACTGTCTTCGGATTAAAATCACCTATGATTAATTTTGTGTCGTACGAGGAGAACTCATCAACCTAAATAATGCTCACTGTATTGTATTTGTTGATATTTTCATAGAACAAAGGGCAAAGGAAAATGTGGGATTGCAATTAAATTTCCAGAAGGGGTTGTAAGGCGTGCACGAAAACTTCGTATATAAAATTAGACACTTATTTTTTTTGCAGTTGATGATTTACACATTCTGGACTAACGTTCATCGTAAAAACAGGGAAATCAGAAATTTTCTCGGCGTCTTGCACTTCTTATAAAGCCGTTACATTGTTCTTTTACAGTTGCTATAAAAAAATACTCGGCTTACATTCATAAAAGGTTGTCTCTCATCGCGTAGTTCGGCGGCAAACCACACGTAGCGCATCATTTCGCCAAATATTCTTGAGAATAGCTAGTGACGTACAGCGGAATGTATTTTGAAGCAGTCAGCTCAGAACGTGATTTTTTTTTTCTCTCTGGACGAGATAAGAGCAGTTTTGATGCTCTTTGGTCAAATGTTTTAGCAGACGATAAAATTGGACATCGCAGGGTGGCTCTAGCAGAGTCCATTTGGAGGAGAAGGGGGGTGGGGAATTACTTTTCGAAAATCCTCGTCGTATAATTGTGAGTTTGATGCCCTCCCCACGAGTCACTCAATAGAAGAAATTTGTTCTCCTGCGCGTAGGTTTCATCACATCAAATACACTATACTGAGCGTTATCTCGATTTGCTTCCGGTGTAAGTAACGTAGAAATTGAAAATAAAAAGTAGTTACCGGACAGGGAATCGATGCCAGGATCCTCAGATTGCCGTTCTGTACTCTTCCCGCTGCTCTAACTGCCCCCTGAAAACTACGCTAACACAAAGGGCTCATGTCTCGCCCGACCCGCGTAAAAATTCTACACTCCTGGAAATTGAAATAAGAACACCGTGAATTCATTGTCCCAGGAAGGGGAAACTTTATTGACACATTCCTGGGGTCAGATACATCACATGATCACACTGACAGAACCACAGGCACATAGACACAGGCAACAGAGCATGCACAATGTCGGCACTAGTACAGTGTATACCCACCTTTCGCAGCAATGCAGGCTGCTATTCTCCCATGGAGACGATCGTAGAGATGCTGGATGTAGTCCTGTGGAACGGCTTGCCATGCCATTTCCACCTGGCGCCTCAGTTGGACCAGCGTTCGTGCTGGACGTGCAGACCGCGTGAGACGACGCTTCATCCAATCCCAAACATGCTCAATGGGGGACAGATCCGGAGATCTTGCTGGCCAGGGTAGTTGACTTACACCTTCTAGAGCACGTTGGGTGGCACGGGATACATGCGGACGTGCATTGTCCTGTTGGAACAGCAAGTTCCCTTGCCGGTCTAGGAATGGTAGAACGATGGGTTCGATGACGGTTTGGATGTACCGTGCACTATTCAGTGTCCCCTCGACGATCACCAGTGGTGTACGGCCAGTGTAGGAGATCGCTCCCCACACCACGATGCCGGGTGTTGGCCCTGTGTGCCTCGGTCGTATGCAGTCCTGATTGTGGCGCTCACCTGCACGGCGCCAAACACGCATACGACCATCATTGGCACCAAGGCAGAAGCGACTCTCATCGCTGAAGACGACACGTCTCCATTCGTCCCTCCATTCACGCCTGTCGCGACACCACTGGAGGCGGGCTGCACGATGTTGGGGCGTGAGCGGAAGACGGCCTAACGGTGTGCGGGACCGTAGCCCAGCTTCATGGAGACGGTTGCGAATGGTCCTCGCCGATACCCCAGGAGCAACAGTGTCCCTAATTTGCTGGGAAGTGGCGGTGCGGTCCCCTACGGCACTGCGTAGGATCCTACGGTCTTGGAGTGCATCCGTGCGTCGCTGCGGTCCGGTCCCAGGTCGACGGGCACGTGCACCTTCCGCCGACCACTGGCGACATCATCGATGTACTGTGGAGACCTCACGCCCCGCATGTTGAGCAATTCGGCGGTACGTCCACCCGGCCTCCCGCATGCCCACTATACGCCCTCGCTCAAAGTCCGTCAACTGCACATACGGTTCACGTCCACGCTGTCGCGGCATGCTACCAGTGTTAAAGACTGCGATGGAGCTCCGTATGCCACGGCAAACTGGCTGACACTGACGGCGGCGGTGCACAAATGCTGCGCAGCTAGCGCCATTCGACGGCCAACACCGCGGTTCCTGGTGTGTCCGCTGTGCCGTGCGTGTGATCATTGCTTGTACAGCCCTCTCGCAGTGTCCGGAGCAAGTATGGTGGGTCTGACACACCGGTGTCAATGTGTTCTTTTTTTCATTTCCAGGAGTGTATTTTTTCCAAACGCGTGACAATCTGGAACGTCCACTTCTGTCACTTTCATTTCTAGCCGAGCCCTGAATGTGCACCGAATTCGGTAGAAATCGGTGGTGACGAATTGGCACGGTACCCTAGTAAGAGTGAAATAAAGTAGAGTCAGCAAATCCACAGAGCTCACTAATTATGAGCATGATTATTAAAATGGACTGCATTTGATGGAATGTCTGGCAGTGAAGACTCAGGACAATATTCCTCCAGCGGCGCAGACGTGAAATAAAGGGTTTCCATGATTTGTCGAACTGGGAACTCTCCTCTCGGTTGAGTAGGTTGTCTGCTAATCGTGTTTGCGCAGCTTCCTGAACTACTGAATACCGATAGGATGAGGCTGTGGCCAGTATCCACTGAATAGACAGTGCAAGTAAAACGTTGAGCGGCTGCAGTTCTCACGGGCTGCAGAACGCTAGTGTGTCGCTGGTGACCTGTCCACCGCTCTCGCGTGATGCGTATTGTTTGTCCTACGTACCTCTTACCACAACGACAAGGCATTTTATTTATACCCGCTTTTATTGAAAGTAGACCATTTTTCACAGATCTCAGAAGAGATGCCGTCTTGGCCCGTGGCAAGAAGATCACACGTACTTTATGTACTTTATCATTATTCTGGCAGTTTGGGTAAAAACGTTTCCCACATGCAGAAAAGCCGTAGACTTTTCATCTCATTCTTCTTGCTTTTTCTTTGGTTGGTCTGAGATTCTCGCTTGCAGAACCCTGTTAATTTGACGTTTAGTGCCTCCATTTTTACTGAGTACCTTTTCGAAGGGTACCAGTTCATCCTATAGGCTTTCAGCGTCGGACATTACATATGCCCTTCAGCAGGGTTGAAAGTTTATCATCCGCAATACCATAAGAATAAATAATAATATCCCAGACGCTCCCCCGCAAAATGATGGACTATTCTATCCGCCGGGAAAAGTGCAAGTAACACATTGTCCTTACATCGTTTGCACGAAGTGTTGTAGTAATGCGAACGCCTGAAAAACACTGGGGAGAACATAATATACACAATTTATTGCAAGCTACACTAACGATCCTGTAAAATGACTTTTTGATCATATATAAAATAAACTCCGCCCGAACAGGCCATGAAGGCCCCGTTACCGACCGGCCGCCGTGTCATCCTCAACCCACAGGCGTCACTGGATGGGAATATGGACGGCCATGTGGTCCTGATTTAGGTTTTCCATGATGTCCCTAAATCGCTTCAGGCAAATGCCGGGATGGTTCCTTTGAAAGGGCACGGCTGACTTCCTTCCCCGTCCTTCCCTAACCCGATGTCACCGATGACCTCGCTGTTTGGCCCCCTCCCCCGAATGAACCAACAATTTAGGCCATTAGAACACAACGTCAGTGTCCCTCTTCCTCCCCCAGTTGCCTTGCAAAATTTACGTTTACTATACTGCTAGTCGCCACTGCAGCGTTCGACTACAATAGCTTCTATGTCATATGATGTTTAAAAACGTCCGATTTCCAGATTTAAGGAGCACCAAAATTATTTCTCGTTCTCAATCATTAACAGCATCGCGAAAAATTATTGTGTTCTTTACGTCAATAAATTGGTCGTCTATTAATCGGAATTTAATATTCGTTGCAGTTCACTTATGCCTTCATTCAGCTTTCTAGATCTAGTGCTACACTGTATTAGAACCTTTACTAAGCAAGATTAATCCATTGCCATTACCATGGACAATAGTTCAGCCTAATAACAATATATTAACGTTTTATTAACCCACACTGAACCGGTCACTGTCCCTGTCTCCTCTTAACGTAGTTGATTTACTCCTCATTCCGAATAAGACAACTAAAAAAACCTGATTAGTGCACATCTGTTAATTGAAGATATAAGGTGTTCTTTAGTATCGCCCGTTCAATGATCTACCTTCAAACAAGACGTGGACCATTATTACACATTTAGTTTGCATTGAGTCTCACATCACATCTATACTTCTAAATTAGTACTTATCTTGTTCGTACGTTGTTGGTCTCATTGTTTTCCATGGAGTAGGTTGCTGGTCCCAAGTCCTTGTCCTTGTATAAAGGAATGTTAAATGGGCAAGGAATTGTTATTCCAGTAAACGCGTTATCTGAACTTAGAAATAGATATATTCTTCGGTATTTCCACACTCAGCAATAACAACATACAATACTTGTGGCTTCAGCAGTACTACAAAACAATATCAAGTCCCTTTGCAACAACTCATCTCGCAAGATAGTCCATTCGACAACACATTCTCGCCAAATCTCTGTACCTCTCTCTCAACGAACTTGAACTGCGATCTCACGCAAAAGTCAAAGAATTTATAACACAATCGATAATAATATGTACCACAACTTCGAAACAATTAATAAAATATATTTACAAGAATTCAAATGAAATGTTTCAACATTAATTTAAATGTGCAGGATATGAATATTTAAATATGGGATAACTCATTTTTACGAATGTGAGAATATCAAAATTATTCTTATAAAACTGAAAAAAATCGATATCCACTTTTCTTATTATGCTAATGATTTGATTGGATTACAAAGGGGACACTTAACTTTTCGGAGGTCAAGACATCAACGACAGAACTCATCGTAGATTCGTGTGAGCCTGTATGTTACACCTCCCTGTCGGCTCCAAACCAGAGGACGTGGTCGATTCTGGGAACGAAGGCCCAACGTCGGAAGCTTTTGAAAGAATTGAATACTATATTCAAGTTTCATAAGCATATGAATTGCGTGTGTGTGTGTGTGTGTGTGTGTGTGTGTGTGTGTGTTTATTTGCAAGCTGTTGAGGATGTTCAGATGTTTGTGAATTCCCAAGGGACCAAACTGCTGAGGTCATCGGTCCCTATTTACAGTAACTTAAACTATTTTATGCTAAGAACAACACACACATCCATGCCCAAGGGAGGACTCGAACCTCCGGCGGGAGGGGCCGCGCAATCCGTGACATGGCGCCTCAAACGTTGTGGCCACTCCTCGCGGCTATTTGGAATCTAATTTCGGCATTATATTAGAATATAGTTTGGACAATATACAATATTCAGGCGTGATCTGATTGTAGAGCCGTTATCTGAATGAAGGCTCACCATGATCTGTGCGTAAGGGAAACGCACTGTTTACCGTTAAATCAACATCACAATATGCGCAGGCGGTTCGGACATTTGTGTGCAGATGAATTAATTTGGACACTGCATACATCTTTCTGAGTTAGCTCCACGTATTGCTCACTTGAAAATGGCCATTGTGTCCATAATGAGCTGATCCTGTAAGACGTGCAGACCTATGACTAATTATTTCAACCAAATAAAGAGACGCTTACTTTTATTAAAGGTCGTTAAACGGAAGATGTCTGGAGACCATAAACAACAACAATTTTTTTTTTTTCAGATTGAGATTTTCACTCTGCAGTGGAGTGAGTTCTAACATGAAATTTCCTGGCAGATTTAAACAGTGTGCCGGACAGAGGCTCGAACTCAGCATGTTTGCCTTCTGAAGGAAAGTGTCTACCGACTGAGCTACGCAAGCACGACTCACGAGCCCTCCTAACAGCTTTATTTCCGCCAGACTGTGAATAAGCCATGTCTCCACAATATCCTCTCTTCCAGAAAGTCATGCAAGTGTCATAGGAGAGTTTGGAAGGTAGAAGATGAGTTACTGGCGGAAGTAAGGCTGTGAGGAGGGATGGAGGGTCGTGCTTGAGTGCTTTAGTCGATAGAGCACTTGCCCACGAAGGGCTGCCCGGTACACAGTTTTAATCTGCCAGGAATGTTCCAAGATTTCTATTAGATTCTTTACGTTCCGTCAAATTACGTTCTTTAAATAAGTATTAACCTCGAACCGTCGCTTCCGTCGCGGTAAGTTAATGTAGGACATATTCCTCTGTAATGGCCTCCTCCCTCGTTCAGTAAAGTTATTTTTCCTTCCTCTAATAGGTTAAGGTGACAGTGCCTTCAGCTCACGAGCTTTGTATGCTGTCTTGGTACTAAGCACAATGTTTCCAACAAAAGACAAGTATGTTGTCAAGATCCAGTAGTGCAGAAACCTCTTGTCGCTCCTCGGCGGATGTCTTTACTCCGACACGACGGTAAAACAGTCGTGTACCCCAATTATTACAGACATAGTAGCGGGTCAGAAGACTCCCAAAGGCGTTTTTATACAAATGCAAACAATATTGCCGGTGCTTTAGAAACACATCCCACAGACTTTTTTTTCCAAGGATGGTTGGGTTGTTTGGGGGAAGAGACCAAACAGCGAGGTCATCGGTCTCATCGGCTTAGGGAAGGACGGGGAAGGGAGTCGGCCGTGCCCTTTCAAAGGAACCATCCCGGCATTTGCCTGGAGCGATTTAGGGAAATCATGGAAAACCTAAATCAGGATGGCCGGACGCGGGATTGAACCGTCGTCCCCCCGAATGCGAATCCAGTGTGCTAATTTTCCAAGGATGTTTGTATAACTTCGTTTCTCAGTGTTATGTCGAACTGTGACGTCATGCTGTTGCAACCACAGCTGCATGTTCTAACGTAACGGACATGTTGGTTTTTCAGACGGTCCGTTTCCTACAAGCCGATTTCATTTCTGCAAGTCGTTCACACAGGGCTCCCAATGACAGAGCACTTTTGCGTCCGATAGCGGCGCTGTTGTACGTGCCTGTTCGGGTACTGCAGATCCGGTGAAATGTCAGATAACGCCGCTGAAGGCCAACACACGACTGTTTTCCTCTTTTTGCATGGTCATCATCATAGATATTCGTCAAGCTTGACGTAAAGTTTGCTGTTTGTGTGTTCTTAGATAACATAAAATGCTGCAAGATAACATTTTTCCACAGCTGCCTGCTGTTATGGAATAGCTTTCTCAGACACAGGAAGCCGTAAATGCCTACATATTTTGCGCCATGATGTTCCGTTATGCATACACTGCCATACTACTCAAAGTCGATAATGTTCAAACCTTCCCATCAAAAGGTCAAGTGGTGAAATGAACGTCATCCCAACTTTTAGGCAACAACAAACGACAGCAAGACGAACGCCATACACATGGAATCAGTCCCTCGTGGTGGAACTCAACGCCGTTTCGAGGAGGCCACACACACACTCCAGTCTAGTCGTCGACAGTTAATCACGGAAGCGACATATTATGCAGGTCATATAAAGAACAAACCATAGCATCAAGTTATCAACGATAAACGATTCCACGTCAGCTACTCACGGAAGCGACATATTACGCAGGTCGTATAAAGAACCGACCAAAAATAGCATCACGTTATCAAGGATAAACGATTCCCTGTCACAAAACAAAATGTTGTTTTGCCACTATGAAAGTGTTTTCTAATTATCTTTTCACCAGCTTAATCATAACTCTCACTGTTCGCAAGGTACATACACTGAGGGGAAAAAAACGCATCACCAAGAAGTTGTGCGAGATTAACGATAGATGGTAGCATTGTTTCTACCCCGCCATTTCGGAGACGCTCCGCCGCTGGTAATTATCGTCGACCTTCTGTTTCCCTGCTTCCTTTGTCCCACAATGGGCACTCCGGCCAGCTCTGTCTCTTACACCACCTCCTCCTCTCCCACTATCACTACGTGGAGCACTTCCTGTGGTCCAGCATGCTATGTCCACTCTCCCCTTCCAACAGTATCGTCCCCTTTCGCAGTAGCTTCCTTTGACTACCCTGCCCTTCCCATGATCTCTTCCACGTCTTCTGCCACATCCTTTGCCTACCCCCACTTCCAACTTTTCCCACACAAACCACCTCCCCTGTAACTCCCGCCAAAATAACAACTCGCCGAGCTATTGTCGCAATGCCTGAAACGACATTATAATCGACGTGTGACCGAACCTACTCGAGCCTTCTGTAAGGACCTGCACCACACCACGTATCACCTCCACCAATTCCTCAAGCTCCATCCCAACCCGCAATCACAAAAAAAGCACAGAAGCGCCCTGACACAGACTCCGCAATTGACACCTAAACCCTGACCCAAAATTCCTAACTGACAAACGTCTCACTCTAGAAATACGAAAATACATCCCTCACATTCCCATTATTCAAATCATCCCCCTCAAAGACTCTTCCTCATGAAATCCACGAATCCCAACTTCGACGTTGCTCTCCTCAAAATCCCACGTATTACCTGTAGCTCTCACACCTCCCTCACTCCCTTCATTACCATTTGCACAGCCTCCTCACCATCCCTCCACCTGCACTGCTTTGATAACAAAGACAGGCCACAAGGTCACGGCAGAGGAGGTGGTTTCTGAATTCAGATCCAATCCTGGTTTAGAGAGGATATCTACAATGAATCAGGTCCCACCTACTTCGTGCGAGTCTTCACATAGTCTGCCCCTCCATCAATCATCTCCTCATAGAGAAACCGCAGATTTACAACTGCTGGCATAAAGTCTAACCCTCCAAATCATCCCTCACCCCTGTCCTACTGTTGTTAAAAATGCCTTGTTTATAATGACCATCTCACTCCTGACTGTAAAAATCTCTCCACCTGTCATCGCCTCTCCCCCCCCCCCTTCAGCACCTGCAATGATACCCACACTACGTACACCACCAAGTCCGAGGCTAAACCCTCACCTGTGGAACCAGAATTAACGGTATCCATCCATCCTATTGATCACCCCATCCATCTCAATAATGCACTCTGCCCAATTCCCACTGCTGAAGACATAATCAGATTCCTCACCACTGTCATCCAAAATATCCACCTCTTCCAACGAGTACATACCCTAAAACAAATTTCTCGTGCCACCTACTCTATTTTCCACCTCAACACCTTAGGTCACCCACTCCCAAAACCAAGTCCACTTCATTTTTACCCATCTCGGCACGCTTGTTTGAACCTCTTCACCCCCTCACCTACCCAACCCACTTCCTAAGCTCCCATCCTTGCATCACAGCAGTAAAGCTTCCTTTACCACAACATCCACACCCCACCCACAAACAAACCCCTTTTCATGCATACCCTGTTCTAATACAAGGTCGATACCTTCATGCTTAACGAAAAAATCCTACAACTATATCACACTATCCTAATTTCTTCCTGTATCCTCCATTGCACAGATAATCCTCTCCCGCTAACCAGTGGTGGGGCTGCAATCGGCCACCACAAAAACATCCCTGCTCAGCCACAACCTTTACTCAATAATCCCATTGAACACTTTATCCTTAGCCTCTTCTTCCAAACTCTAGCTGTTATCTGTGCTAGTATCTACATCCGACCTAATATAACTGTCCCCTATTATTTCCTCCCCCATATCAACCATACCTTTTCCACCTGTATTGTAAATCTCCTGCAAAACTCTGGTGGTGGCTTCAGTTTATAGACTCCCTCCAAGGTGACATTGTCCCCATCCCACAGCACACCTGTCCTGAAAGCAACTTCACCCCATATGGCTCCCACACATCTCCCAACCTCCTTGGCTACCTCACTGCAGAGGTCCTTGACCCAAGGACACACTGCCTCATCTCCATGCACGCCATCCCTGTCTCTGTCTCAAAGTGTTCCATGTCTAATCCCTTGCCAATTGGAGTACATAGTAGGAACCAATACATACTCAGACAGGAATCCACCCTGTAACCTTCCAGCAATCCGATGATATCCCCCATGCCACGGTCTTCCTGCAGCAGATCCTGTCAGATGCCATGTCCACGGTATATTCTCATTACCCCTCCCTCCCACCACAAGCTGTAGTCCTTCTCCATGAATCCCATAGCTTATATCGCTCCTGACTGGGATACACTCACACACAACTGGAAACCACAGTGACACATTATAAATTTATTCACCGAAAACAAAAAAACAAAAAAAAACGCGGGTCTGGCGCCAGACATGCACCACACTCAGTGATACACTCTCAGTTAACTCTTCTGAGTACTGAAAAGCATTACACCAATTTACTAGCACCTATCCCATCTACACCAGAAACATCTACCCAATCAGAGCACAGGACATAAAACAAGTACTTCAAAGAAATCGCAACACATGACCTGGTCAAGACCACATTACCTGTCACCAAATCGAAGAATGCCCTGTCTCCTTCCTCATCACCCCTGCAAGCGTGTATAACTCTATCCTCTCCACAGGCTACTATTCTGACCTGTGGAAAACCTCAAGAATCTTGTTGTTCCTAAAACTAAATAAACCCCTCCATACACCTCCCTGTACCACCCCCTCTGCCTCAGCTAGTGTTTAGCAATTTCTTTGAATCGATTGTGTCCCGTTGCACCAATTGCCATCTGCGCCAACATCATCTGCTTCCCGTTACCCACTGTCGCTTCCATCCCATCTCCTCTGCTCATGATCAACTACTTAATCTTACCCATCTCCTATCCCAATAGATCAACACCGTAAATCAGCCATCTTCGTCTCCCTTGACCTAGCAAAAGCATTTGATTGCATATGACATTCTGGTTTCCTTTTCAGACTCCAGACTTACTCACTTCACGTCAACTCTAGCCATCTCATTGTATCCTTCTTCTCCAGTCGCCTATTCTATGTCATTGTTAACACCACCAACACCTGTATCTTTCACCCCACTGCAGGAGTGCCCCTAGGTTCCGTTCTCTCTCCCCTCTCCTTTACCTCTAATACACAGCTGATATGCCCAACTATCTCATCCCATCCACCTCCTTCACTATGCTGATGACACCAATTTCCTCGCCCTATATCCTACGCTCCAGAAATTCCAACGATCGCTCCAAATCTACCTCAATCAATTTTTCTCCTGGTGTGACCAATGGCTCCTTAAGATTAATCCCTCCAAAACTCAGGCAATAGTCATAGGACACATTACCCACACCTTCTGTCTTCTTGATTCCTACCTCACTGTTTATGACTATCCCAACCAGCTAACTAAAACACTGAAATATCTTGGACTAACGTTCGACCAGCAGCCAATGTGGGAACTCCACCTACTAACCAGCCAACAGAAAGCCCACAATAGACCAAAAGTACTAACTGCCTGAACATGGGGACTACACTCCTCCTGTTGTGTCTAGGAATCCTGCATACTCGATTCGCTAGACAAACAATCAAACAACTCATATTAATGAGTTTCTTACAAGTATAAATACTTAACTTTCATCTGAGAATTTTTGTAGTCCTTTATACATGACCATCCAGAAGTGCAATTACACAGATGTGTCGCAAGCAAAGGGCGACATGCAAAATAATCAGTCTTCTTCAGAATAGACAAACACAAGTAACACTTCTGGTCCTAGAGACCGATTCTAACAAAACTGCAGTGACTGCTGATCTCTAACTGTGCTACTTTGAGATTTCCAACGAACAGGCTACGATGGGTCTTATAGCGTCCCCAGTGCTATATTACGAAAAGACTTAAAAAACAGTATTTATAAAGAAGAGACATTTAAAAATTGAATAATATATTTTTATCATGTAGCCGTAAAATAATAATTTCTCTATTAAGTTTCGATTGCAAAGAAACAATTTATGACAAAATGATCTAAAGAGGTGACAAGATACGCTCTTTTGTCAATTTTTTAGTCGTCTTCACTTCTTCTCTTGTCTTGATTGCATGTAGACGGACATCTTTCGAGTGCTGGCAAATGTAAGCATATTTGTATGAGTTAAACCGATAATACATTGACTTAATATTATTGTGCACTTTTAATTTGTAAGAGGTGATCCCGATTTCTTGTCCGCCTTCCTTGAATTAACCTGCATTCAAGTAATTTACAGTTCAACAATGGCAGCGGCCGATGCAGCCAACGACGCCATTACGTGGCGATATTAACTTATGAAAAATTAGCGGAAGTGAAATACTCGCCCGCTATTAACATAATATTAATTTTTCTCCACAGCCGCACGAAGTTGCAGAAATACGTAGCTTTAAGATTCTAATTTTCAGTACCATAGCCGACAGCCAGAGCCAGCACTCCGACTACGTGGCAATGGTTAACAGAGGTAAGAAAAAATACTCTCGCGTGTGTGTGGGCCGCAATTGTAATTAATAACTAAAGATCTTTTGCTTTAAAGTGAGCTGACTAGCCGAGGAAATTAATATGAAAAGTTTATTACATTGTTCAGCTTATATGCTCATGTTTTAAGATTCAGCGAGTCTAACATTCATTAACGTATCAAATAATTTGAAATTAATATTGTAAAAAGGAGAACTTCAGGAAAGCATTTAATCGTAAAATCAAAATTAAATGAAATATCATTTTTATTAAGGCCCACCACGTAAGTCGGCAACAATCAAAATAATAATAATAATATATTAAATTACGCCGACGGACGCGAGAGTCTACAAATGAAGTTGGTAACATTGAAGCTGCTATTGAAGTAGGTTGCCACCAGCTGGGTGCAGCGCTTATGTTGTCTTCACCTGGGGGCCGTTACTGTCGCATTGTCGTCCTGAAGGTAGGTCGGTCAGCGTGCGATTTTCTGACTTCTTCTCACAGCCTTCCCTTTCTGTAATTCCCGACTGGCGTGCCGGCGCTTGATGGACCGTCGTAGTATATGAAGCACGACAATGGAGGAAAGGGGGGGGGGGGGGGGACAGAAGGGTACGCATCCACCTCCTGAGGCCCATACCAAGATGTAGAAGGCGTCGGCCGCTGTGGTGTGGGCGGGTCCAACTCCATCGGTAGGACGAGAGGAGACGGAGGACGCGAAGGCTCTGTCTCCATGGGGTCATCCCGCGTCGTGATAACACCCTCTGGTGGCTGCTGTGGCCGCGTTGTCCTCGAGATCCGTGAAGCTGAAGAAACAGATACAAAAGGGTCACCGAGCATATGGCAGTGGCGAATTTGATAGTGACGTCGGCCTTGCAATGCGTCTGGGCCTGAAATAAGATACATGCATGCGCCGACGAAGGAACTCGCCCCGCTTCCAACATCTCCTGCCGCTAAAAACCTTGAAAAACACAACATCATGCGGCGCGAAGCGATCTTGGGGCCTTCTTTCGGCTCCAGATGTTGAGGAGGGTGGAGCAAGTGGAACAGTGTCCGATAGCGGCGGCGATGGTCCATCTCGTGAATGCGAACGATAGGAGGCGAGAAACAGTTGCAACGCTTGATCCCTGGTGTGTGCGGTGCGAAATTTGGCCATCTGCTGCTTGAAGGTTGTGACAAAACGTTCCGCTTCGCCGTTTGACTGTGGATGGAATGGTGCACTAGTTAGATGCTGTATGCCATTGCGTTCATAGAATATTTCAAATTCATTTGACGTGAACTGAGGGCCGTTGTCCGACACTTTGACGTCAGGCAAACCTTCGAGGCAAAAAAATAGAGGACAACGCCTAAACTACGCTACGTGACGTAGTCGAGTCCATTGGCATAGCAAAAGGAAACTTGCTATAAGAGTCTACCACAATCAACCAAAGAATGTTCCAAAAAGGACCCACAAAGTCTATGCGCACATGTTGCCATGGTGATTACGACGGAGGCCAACTAGAGAATTTATGGCGGAACGGACTGATTTTCCGCACGAGCGTGACACAATGTGACGTCATCTGCTCTATTTTGGTGTCCATACCCTGCCAAGTAGTGTCGATACGCTAACTGTTTTGTACGAACAATTCCCCAGTGTCGTTGGTGAAGAAACTGCAACACTTCTTTTTTCAAAGCTTTGGGGATCAACACACGTGACTGTCCACTGTTATTTTGAACAAGAATCACACCTTGCTGTATAGCGAGGCTATGCCGACGTGCAAAGTATTGGCACACTACAGAGTTCTTTACGCTATGGAGTGAGCGAGGCCAAGATGTTCGATTGTATTTTAACATAACGTTCAAATCTGAGTCAGCATCCGTGGCCTGTGCAATTTTCCTATAGTTCAGAGGAAAGTATTGAAGCAATTCAGAATCGTGAGCATCGATGTGACAAAAAGATGCAGCAAAAGCGTCAAAGTCCGTATCAGGGCCAATCGGAACACGTGAAAGTACGTCCGCATTACCATGTTGGGCTGTCGGACGATACACAAACTCGCAGTGGTGTTGAGACAACAACAAAGCCCATCTTTGCAATTTTTGGGCAGTTCGTACAGGAACCGGCTTCATCGAATGAAACAAGGACTGCAATGGCTTGTGATCCGTCACTAAGTAGAATTTTCTGCCACACATATAGTGGTGGAATTTGGTGACACCATACACAATAGCCAGTGCCCCTTCCTCTATTTTTGGATAGTTACACTGAGCTTTGGACAACACTTATGATGCGAAAGCAGTAGGCCTGTCTTTATCACCAAACCTGTGCGAAAGCACTGCACCGATTCCGTAAGAGGAAACGTCAACTTGAAACACAGCTGGTTTGTCAGGATCAAAGTGAACCATCGATCACTGAGCAATGCATCTTTAACTTTTTGAAAAGCTTCTTGGCACTCATCTGTCCAAAGGGCACATTCTTGCGACGCGAGCGATGCAGTGGAGCTGCGATATGTGCAGCATTCGGTGTGAACCGAACACAATAGTTCATTTTCCCTAAGACTGACTGCAATTCTGTGACATTGCGAGGAACTGGCAGGTTACATATTGCTAACAAATGTGACTGAAGATACTGCAACTCAGGCTTAAAAAAATTACACTTGTCCTGTCTACTCTTTATTCCTGCATCAGATAACACACGAAACAAAGCACGCAAAATTTCAATGTGTTCTTCAGATGTACGACGTGCTACAACAATATCGTCCAAATAGTTTGAACAGTTTAGTACTTGAGCAGTCAGCTGTTCCAAATACCGGTGGAAAATGGCGGATGCGGAAGCGCTGCCAAAAGGCAAACACAAATATTTAAACAAGCCCAAATGAGTGTTCACAGCACACACTTTCTGAGATTCTTCATCTAGTGGTATTTGAAGATTGCGTCGCGCAAATCAATTTTTGAAAAGTAGAGACCAGCGCCTAAGCTGTACGTGAGATCCTCTGGGTAAGTATCTGTCACAGCTTGTAGGTTGACTACAGACTTAAACTCAACACAGAGGCGAATGCGGCCTGAAGGTTTGGGGAGCAAAACCAGTGGACTTGCACTTAACTAGCTTGTATGGGCGCAATAGCTCCGCTATCTTGCAGTTCTTTAAGTTCAGCAGCCACATTGTCCCGTAATGCAATGGGAACAGTTCTGGCCCGGCACAATTTCGGCTGAGCATTGTCTTTCACCATAATATGTGCAACAAAATTGTTAGGCTTGCCTAAACCTTCAGAAAAGAGTTCAGGGAATTCTTTCAGCGAGTTAGCTACACTGTCATTGACAACACATTGTCCTGAATTTGAAAGCCAAACAAATCAAACAAATATGTTCTCACAATCGCGTGATTGTAGCACAGTGAAAATCAAAGTTCGCGTAGGCGAGCCATACATGGTAGGCAAAGTACATTTTCCGAGAACGGGAATGTCTTGACCAATATAAGCTGTCAGGTGCGTGCTAGTTTTAGACATGTGTGGGAGCCTAACAGTTCATATGTGTTCCGATTCAGCAATGTAACAGAGGCACCCGTGTTCAACTGAAATTTCACATGTTTTCCACTAAGATGCAAATGAACGAAAAGTTCGTTGGACTGGCGTGACACTGAAGAAACCGTTTGCTTGCTAGTTTTCCTAATGCCTGCAGCAGGCTTTGGATACACTGCATTGATTACATGGGCCTTGTGACTAGATTTTTGTGATTGGGTGCAATTCTTATGTTTGTTCCGTTGCATACATATGGATTGTACATGATATTTCTTGCCACAAGCATAACACTGTGCTCGTCTGGACGGCCAATCTTGGCATGTGTGTCGTGAACAGCACCGAGGGCATGACTTAATTCTGTTCACTGTTGTAGCCGCCTGTATAGAGAACTGTTTACGTGGCTTGGCGCATGCATGCTGTTACTGCCAGTTGGACCAGTCGTGAGCAAGGGACGACTAAACCTACTAATTGGTGACTGATCAAATGTATCGGCCACTACAGCACCTGAATCATATTGATCCAGAATTTGCACTAGGTGATGAAATGATGGATCTGACTTGCTTCAAAATCTGTTCTCTAAGGTTGACATCACTTAAACTGTACACGATCGCACCACGCAACATAACATCTACGTCTACATCTACACTTATACTCCGCAAGCCACCCAACAGTGTGTGACGGAGGGCACTTTACGTGCCACTGTCATTACCTCCCTTTCCTGTTCCAATCACGTATGGTTCGCGGGAAGAACGACCGCCGGAAAGCCTCCGTGCGCTCTCGAATCTCTCTAACTTTACATTCGTGATCTCCTCGGGAGGTGTAAGTAGGGGGAAGCATTATATTCGATACCTCATCCAGAAACGCACCCTCTCGAAACCTGGACAGCAAGCTACACCGCGATGCAGAGCGCCTCTCTTGCAGAGTCTGCCACTTGAGTTTGCTAAACATCTCCGTTACGCTATCACCCTTACCAAATAACCCTGTGACGAAACGCGCCGCTCTTCTTTGGATCTTGTCTATCTTCTCCGTCAACCCGATCTGGTACGGATCCCACACTGATGAGCAATACTCAAGTATAGGCCGAACGAGTGTTTTGTAAGCCACCTCCTTTGTTGATGGACTACATTTTCTAAGGACTCTCCCAATGAATCTCAACCTGATACCCGCCTTACCAACAATTAATTTTATATGATCATTCCACTTCAAATCGTTCCGCACGCATACTCCCAGATATTTTACAGAAGTAACTGCTACCAGTGTTTGTTCCGCTATCATATAATCATACAATAAAGGATCTTTCTTTCTATGTATTCGCAATACATTACATTTTTCTATGCTAAGGGTCAGTTGCCACTCCCTGCACCAAGTGCCTATCCGCTGCAGATCTTCCTGCATTTCGCTACAATTTTCTAATGCTGCAACTTCTCTGTATACTTCAGCATCATCCGCGAAAAGCCGCATGGAACTTCCGACACGATCTACTACACTCCTGGAAATTGAAATAAGAACACCGTGAATTCATTGTCCCAGGAAGGGGAAACTTTATTGACACATTCCTGGGGTCAGATACATCACATGATCACACTGACAGAACCACAGGCACATAGACACAGCCAACAGAGCATGCACAATGTCGGCACTAGCACAGTGTATATCCACCTTTCGCAGCAATGCAGGCTGCTATTCTCCCATGGAGACGATCGTAGAGATGCTGGATGTAGTCCTGTGGAACGGCTTGCCATGCCATTTCCACCTAGCGCCTCAGTTGGACCAGCGTTTGTGCTGGACGTGCAGACCGCGTGAGACGACGCTTCATCCAGTCCCAAACATGCTCAATGGGGGACAGATCCGGAGATCTTGCTGGCCAGGGTAGTTGACTTACACCTTCTAGAGCACGTTGGGTGGCACGGGATACATGCGGACGTGCATTGTCCTGTTGGAACAGCAAGTTCCCTTGCCGGTCTAGGAATGGTAGAACGATGGGTTCGATGACGGTTTGGATGTACCGTGCACTATTCAGTGTCCCCTCGACGATCACCAGTGGTGTACGGCCAGTGTAGGAGATTGCTCCCCACACCATGATGCCGGGTGTTGGCCCTGTGTGCCTCGGTCGTATGCAGTCCTGATTGTGGCGCTCACCTGCACGGCGCCAAACACGCATACGACCATCATTGGTACCAAGGCAGAAGCGACTCTCATCGCTGAAGACGACATGTCTCCATTCGTCCCTCCATTCACGCCTGTCGCGACACCACTGGAGGCGGGCTGCACGATGTTGGGGCGTGAGCGGAAGACGGCCTAACGGTGTGCGGGACCGTAGCCCAGCTTCATGGAGACGGTTGCGAATGGTCGTCGCCGATACCCCAGGAGCAACATTGTCCCTAATTTGCTGGGAAGTGGCGGTGCGGTCCCCTACGGCACTGCGTAGGATCCTACGGTCTTGGCGTGCATCCGTGCGTCGCTGCGGTCCGGTCCCAGGTCGACGGGCACGTGCACCTTCCGCCGACCACTGGCGACAACGTCGATGTACTGTGGAGAACTCACGCCCCACGTGTTGAGCAATTCGGAGGTACGTCCACCCGGCCTCCCGCATGCCCACTATACGCCCTCGCTCAAAGTCCGTCAACTGCACATACGGTTCACGTCCACGCTGTCGCTGCATGCTACCAGTGTTAAAGACTGCGATGGAGCTCCGTATGCCACGGCAAACTGGCTGACACTGACGGCGGCGGTGCACAAATGCTGCGCAGCTAGCGCCATTCGACGGCCAACACCGCGGTTCCTGGTGTGTCCGCTGTGCCGTGCGTGTGATCATTGCTTGTACAGCCCTCTCGCAGTGTCCGGAGCAAGTATGGTGGGTCTGACACACCGGTGTCAATGTGTTCTTTTTTCCATTTCCATGAGTGTAGATCATTTATATATATTGTGAAAAGCAATGGTCCCATAACACTCCCCTGTGGCACGCCAGATGTTACTTTAACGTCTGTAGACGTCTCTCCATTGAGAACAACATGCTGTGTTCTGTTTGCTAAAAACTCTTCAATCCAGCCACACAGCTGGTCTGATATTCCGTAGGCTCTTACTCTGTTTATCAGGCGACAGTGCGGAACTGTATCGAACGCCTTCCGGAAGTCAAGGAAAATAGCATCTACCTGGGAGCCTGTATCTAATATTTTCTGGGTCTCATGAACGAATAAAGCGAGTTGGGTCCTATACGATCGCTGTTTCCGGAATCCATGTTGATTCCTACAAAGTAGATTCTGGGTTTCCAGAAACGACATGATACGCGAGCAAAAAACATGTTCTAAAATTCTACAATAGAGTGACGTCAGCGATATAGGTCTATAGTTTTGCGCATCTGCTCGACGACCCTTCTTGAAGACTGGGACTACCTGTGCTCTTTTCCAATCATTTGGAACCTTCCGTTCCTCTAGGGACTTGCGGTACACGGCTGTTAGAAGGGGGGCAAGTTCTTTCGCGTACTCTGTGTAGAATCGAATTGGTATCCCATCAGGTCCAGTGGACTTTCCTCTGTTGAGTGATTCCAGTTGCTTTTCTATTCCTTGGACACTTATTTCGATGTCAGCCATTTTTTCGTTTGTGAGAGGATTTAGAGGAGGAACTGCAGTGCGGTCTTCCTCTGTGAAACAGCTTTGGAAAAAGGTGTTTAGTATTTCAGCTTTACGCGTGTCATCCTCTGTTTCAATGCCATCATCATCCCGGAGTGTCTGGATATGGTGTTTCAAGCCACTTACTGATTTAACGTAAGACCAGAACTTCCTAGGATTTTCTGTCAAGTCGGTACATAGAATTTTACTTTCGAATTCACTGAACGCTTCACGCATAGCCCTCCTTACGCTGACTTTGACATCGTTTAGTTTCTGTTTGTCTGAGAGGTTTTGGCTGCTTTTAAACGTGCAGTGAAGCTCTCTTTGTTTTCGCAATAGTTTCCTAACTTTGTTGTTGAACCACTGTGGGTTTTTCCCGTCCCTCACAGTTTTATTCGGCACGTACCTGTCTAAAACGCATTTTACGATTGCCTTGAACTTTTTCCATAAGCACTCAACATTGTCAGTGTCGGAACAGAAATTTTCGATTTGATCTGTTAGGTAGTCTGAAATCTGCCTTCTATTACTCTTACTAAACAGATAAACCTTCCTCCCTTTTTTATATTCCTATTTACTTCCATATTCAGGGATGCTGCAACGGCCTTATGATCACTGATTCCCTGTTCTGTGCTTACAGAGTCGAGAAGTTCGGGTCCGTTTGTTATCAGTAGGTCCAATATGTTATCTCCGCGAGTCGGTTCTCTGTTTAATTGCTCGAGGTAATTTTCGGATAGTGCACTCAGTATAATGTCACTCGATGCTCTGTCCCTACCACCCGTCCTAAACATCTGAGTGTCCCAGTCTATATCTGGTAAACTGAAATCTCCATCTAAGACTATAACATGCTGAAAAACTTTATGTGAAATGTATTCCAGATTTTCTCTCAGTTGTTCTGCCACTAATGCTGCTGAGTTGGAAGGTCGGTAAAAAGAGCCAATTATTAACCTAGCTCGGTTGTTGAATGTAACCTCCACCCATAATAATTCACAGGAACTATCCACTTCTACTTCACTACAGGATAAACTACTACTAACAGTGACAAACACGCCACCACAGGTTGCATGCAATCTATCCTTTCTAAACACCGTCTGTGCCTCTGTAAAAATTTCGGCAGAATTTATCTCTGGCTTCAGCCAACTTTCCGTAGCTATAACGATTTCAGCTTCGGTGCTTTCTATCAGCGCTTGAAGTTCCGGTACTTTACCAATGCAGCTTCGACAGTTTACAATTACAATACCGATTGTTGCTTGGTCCCCGCATGTCCTGACTTTGCCCCGCACCCTTTGAGGCTGTTGCCTTTTCTGTACTTGCCCGAGGCCATCTAACCTAAAAAACCGCCCAGTCCACGCCACACAACCCCTGCTACCCGTGTAGCCGCCTGCTGCGTGTAGTGGACTTCTGACCTATCCAGCGGAACCCGAAACCCCACCAGCCTATGGCGCAAGTCGAGGAATCTGAATATAAAGCACCACAAGCACATTTGAATTTTCATTTCCTTGTCATACCCTGCAAATCTGTTACCCACTCGTGTTAAGTTTCTTCTGGCTGTTTCTTGCAATGAAAGAATTGGTGCCTAGCTGCCACCACATTCACTTGTTGGTTTAATAGTTAGTTAAAGTACTCACAATCTGATCATAAGAAAGTTCACTCGGAGTGGCGTTAAGGAACAATTTCTGAATGAGGCGAAAGACTGTACTTCCTACCATTGATAAAAAGTAATGTAGTTTCACAATAACTTGACACTTTGTGAGCAATGATGTGAGCTCCATACTGTTGCAACCGCTCGAGCCATACCTCTTCTTTTTCGTTAAACTGGCGAAAAGTCAGTATGGCACTCGGAGCTACAGTTGTTGCACGTTGGTCAGTTGGGCGCGTTGCGTGGTCGGTTGGTTGCGAGTAACTGCTGTACGTGTTTAGATGGGCTGCAGTCTGCTGCGTCTGAAACTGAAACATCTATGTGAGCCGCATTTCATCTGTCGCTTGCAGCCAAGGCGCCTGAGCAGGAGGCAGGAGAGAGGGGTTGCTCATTTTGGAATAGTCACATGCAATAAACAGACAATACAAGCAATAAAAATAAGCATACAAGCAAAAAAAAAAAAAAAAAAAAAAATTTCTGCAACGCCCACCTGAAAACACTGAATAGAATAAACACTATAAGAGACGCTGTTAAAACATGTAAACACACTCCTGCAAAGAAAACACAAAGTAGAGTTATGGCGCCAGCATAACACAAAGCTCACAACGAAACTGAAATCTGTGGCAGATTGGTTCAGATGGCTCTGAGCACTATGGGACGTAACATCTGAGGTCATCAGTCCCCTAGAACTCAGAACTACTTAAACCTAACGAACCTAAGGACATCACACACATCCATGCGCGAGGCAGGATTCGAACTCGCGACCATAGCGGTTGCGCGGTTCCAGACTTATGCGCCTAGAACCGCTCGGCCACACCGGCCGGCTGATGTGTGGCAGCCAGTTGCTCTGGGTTTGAAATGTTAACACGTTGTCGCTATGATATTTGGACATCTTCGTCGCCATGTTGTTGTGGCCGGCCGCGGTGGTCTAGCGGTTCTGGCGCTGCAGTCCGGAACCGCGGGACTGCTACGGTCGCAGGTTCGAATCCTGCCTCGGGCATGGGTGTGTGTGATGTCCTTAGGTTAGTTAGGTTTAAGTAGTTCTAAGTTCTAGGGGACTTATGACCTAAGATGTTGAGTCCCATAGTGCTCAGAGCCATTTGAACCATTTGAGCCATGTTGTTGTGTCTAGGAACCCGGCATACTCGGTTCCCTAGACAAAGAATCAAACAACTCATATTAATGAGTTTTTATTACAACTAGTCGAATAGAAATACTTAACTTTGATTACACAGATGTGTCATAAGCAAAGGGCGACGTACAAAATAGTCTTCTTCGGCACAGACAAACACAAGTCTGTGCTACGTAGAAATTGTGAACGACAGAGGCTACGATGTGTCAGCTAATGAAGTGACTAACGTTGAAGCTGCTATCAAAGTGGGCTCCAGCAGTCGGGCGCAGTGCTTATGCCGTCTTCACCTAGGGGCCGCTGATGTCGCATTGTCGTCCTGGAGGGAGGCCAGTCAGCATGCAATTGGATGACCTTGTCTCACAGTCTTTTCTTCTCTGCTGTTCCCGACTGTCGTGCCGGCACTGTGTTTATGCCATAACACCTCTACTGTCCCTCACCTGCACAAATCGCTAATCAGCCCCATCCTATGCTATGAAAATACTGTATGGATATCCACTCCTTCCAAATTCCATAAGTGTGCCCAGATCCTCGAATGCCATGCACTCTGCATTACTTTCTGCATCCATTTACCAACTCATCATACTCCCACCTCTCCTCACTCACAATGAACACCTCTACACAATGTACATCCTCTGCAAACGTGACTCCAGTAATCCTAACATTTATCCTCCACTTTCCAATCCTCATTGCTACCGCACCTTTGCCAACACATCCCACCAATCCTCAATTTACAACCCTTCCACATGCTCTCCCAACAAAACTTCAACCATCTCCGCCTCCCAGATCATGATTCCATCCTGAAATTTATTCACCCTACCAGCTACATGCTCATTCCAGCCAACCATTCTTATCAGGGTTTCCCATACCTCTCCTCTCCACGTTTCCTTACCCTCTTTTTTTCCCTCCTGCCTTTCTTTTCCCATCCCCTTTTCCTACCAGTGTTACCAGTTTTCACTCTACACCATTCCCTCTCCTGTCCCAGCAGCCACTTCTATCCCACCGCTGCAATGCATCAGTCCTCTATTCTTTTACCACCACATTCCTACCCTCTTCACTGGCCAACCTTTTTCCCTTCAACAACTGACTCCCTATCACATGGCATATCCTTGCAATTTCTAGCGACAGGAAAGTACTTCTTTTTTCACATATCAGTGTTTTGGCAACATGTTTTAAATGTGCGTTTATTGTATTCCATTTTACCTCTTATTGTTCCTGTTTTTAACTACCAGTGCAAAAAGTCATGTACAATACATCTCAAAAATCCCTTTATATTTTTCACCTATAAAAAGTTTTAAATCATTGTATATATCTCCAGTATCTGTTTCGTCTTTTCTCATCTACTTTTTTTATTGCCCATTGGTTGAAGAGTGGGTTCCTTTCGTGCTAAGAGCCCACCCCTCGCCTGGCCATATGGGGTGTGTGGCCATGAAATAACAATAAAGAAAAAAATAAGGTCGTGAGCGTTAGTTATGTTTGAGAATGGACTTAGTGAATTAATGTCAGTCAAGAATGCTTTCGTGGCGACAAAGACGCCATTGTCAACACCTCATTGAGATTGAACGAGGTTGTGTAATAGGGCTATGAGAAGCTGATGGTTCCTTCTGCAATACTCCAGAAAGACTTGACAGAAATGTAACCACTGTTCACGATTCCTGGCAGCGGTGGTTACCAGAAAGTATGGTCGCAAGAAGTCTGGACTCCAGATGGCCACGTGGGAATAGTGTGAGAGAAGACCATCGTGTTTGACATATTGTTCTGGCGTACCATAAGGCACCTGCAGCAGCAATTTGAGCAGCAGTTGGAATCACAGTGACAAAACGAACTGTTGTAAATCCGTTACTTCAAGAATAGTTTCAAGCCAGAGGCCTTGTGGTGTGCATTCCAATGACAACAAATCATTTGCGGTTTCAATGGTGTCACGTGAGAGTCCATTGGAGGAAAGGGTGAAGGTCTGTTGCGTTTCCTGATGAAAGCTGGTTCTAACCAAGTACCAAGGTCGTGTGTTGGTTAGAAGGAGACCACTTGGGGGCTTGCAACCAACCTGTCTGCATGCTAGACACACTGGACCTAAAACTGGATTTATGGTCTTGGGTGTGACTTCACATGACAGCAGTGTGCCGCGAGGGATTAGCCGAGCGGTCTAGGGCGCTGCAGTCATGGACTGTACGGCTGGTCCCGGCGGAGGTTCGAGTCCTCCCTCGGGCATGGGTGTGTGTGTTTGTCCTTACGATAATTTAGGTTAAGTAGTGTGTAAGCTTAGGGACTGATGACCTTAGCAATTAAGTCTCATAAGATTTCACACACATTTATGACAGTAGTGTAACTCGACTGTTACATGCTCTACAGAGAGTAAAAACGTTGCCTTTACCTGCTCGATCGCCAGATCTGTCTCCAATCAAGTACATATGCGACATCATCGGACGACTACGCCAGTGTCAAGTACTTTGACAACAGGGTTACCAGTGCGTTTTGTTAGTGTGGGTTGGCTACATCAGGGGCAGGTATGTACTCAGGATCAAACCTATAGTTCTCCTTTTATTGACAGGTCATTAACCTATTGCTCTCCTTTGATTGACAGGTCCGTAACCTATTATTCTACTGAAAGGATTCTTCCTTTTGATTGACGGTCCTTAACTTATAATCCCCCCCTTCCCCCCCCCCCCCCCCCCCCGGAGCAAACCTCTAACTCAACCCCTTCCTGATACAGGTATACTTCCGGGTCTGAGTTATTGGAACAGCCCTTTACCCACTCTTATCAATTTGATTGACTACTTAATTAAATTAATCAATTAATTAATCTCTCCCCCTCTGGTAAACCCCCACCCACTCTACCCTCCCTCCCGGAAACTGGCGGGAAAAAAAACTCAGTTGATCGGTCATTTGGAGGGAATTCGATTGCAGTGTATGGAATATTGTTTAAAAAATCTATACAATATATAAAATATTGTTTAATTATTTCTGGCAATGTATGGAATATAGTTTATTCATTTAGTTAGAGAATTTGTCTGGAAATCGATTGCAGTGTATGGAAGCTTGTTTACACAATTTAGACAGTGTGGGGAATATTGTTTATTTAAACAATTTATGGGATTCAAGGCTGTGTATAGAATATAGTTAATTAATTTATTTAATGAATTTTTCAGGAAATCAATCCCCCCTCCCCATCACACCACCCCTAGCCCCCTCTATCCCCCATTCCTCCTCTACTGGGGATTGGCGGCTCTGCAGTGAAGAGGAAGGATCTCATGAACGGAAATTCATGGATATATTGTTTATTTATTAAAAAAATCAGTTTGTGGGATTGGATTTCTCTCGCTAATCATTCTCTGCCGTTCGGAAAGAGGCAGGTTTAGTAAGAAGTAATTAAATCGATCGCCTTTCTTTTTATTCCAATCGCGCAATGAATACTGCCATGAAACACACATCACATGTTATTACATAGTTAAAAATCTTTTTATCGTGAAGCACACACTGCCCGCCATCCCCTGGCCGCACAGGACACCACCACACACGGTCTCAGGAGTCGGGATGCACCGGCGGCCCCTGCATAATGACGATGCGGCCGTCAGCTGCTGAACCACGCGCAGGTGTCAGTTTGGGTCCTGTGAGCATGAGGTGACGGCATCTCTTTCATACATGACACCTGAGAAATACCTGTCGAAATACGTGTTCACCTAGGCACCGTTGCTGGTGCAATGACACATAGCTGTGGTCCAGTGCTGAGAGAGATGTTTGCATAGTGGATAACCCTCAGCAAGATGTTTGCATAGTGGCTCACCCTCGCAGATGCAACTAAAAGGTTGATTGATTGGCGACTCCATGGAGTGTCCTGTGCACCACGACCAGATAATGGATATACTTAGAAGGAGAGACAGCATTGGTCGTATTTTTTTGTTTTATTAACCGCAAAATCGATTTTCGGTCACTTAGTGACCATCCTCAGTGCTGTAATATACAATTTAAATTGGTAGGCACTGGTGTCAACAAGCTTAGAGCGATCACATAAACTCATGTCTGTGTAAAAAACAGCCATGTCTTCCTCTCGGAAATCTTAAAGTGTCGCAGAAATAGTAAACTGTCGATTCTGTTGTTGCTGTAGGAGCTTTCGTGATGTCTCAGTTTGTCTGCATGGAAATTCGTGTCCTAAAAGGTCCTGTTTACGAAAATAGCCCAGAATAACACCGATTGAATTGTTCCTGATGATCCTAATGGGACATCATGCATCATGTGTTCCCTTCCTGAAAATCGTGATGTCCTGCTTTCAACGTACGTCTCAGAAATTGGAAACGTTCTCACCTTCATCAGATTAGATTAGATTTACTTTCATTCCAATTGATCCGTAGTGAGGAGGTCCTCCAGGATGTAGAATATGTCAGAAAAACAACAGGTCCCAAGTGAAATAATCGTCATTTTTTAATGAACACTATATGAAAGAGTCATTTTACAAATACTAATGCACTGAATTGAAAATAAAAAAGTTTTTTATTTATTTATAAGGTAATAAACGTGCAATACAACTACTATAACACTTATTTACAATGAACACATTACTGCACTGAAGTGATGCAGAAGTTAGACTGTACTTACACACACACACACACACACACACACACACACACACATATTTACAATGAACACATTACTGCACTGAAATCGTGCAGAAGTTATATCATCACACCCACAAATCAGTTAGTTCTACTGAGAAATTCATCAATGGAGTAGAAGGAGTTGGCCACCAATAAATCCTTTAGGCTTCTCTTAAACTGAATTTCATTGGTTGTTAAGCTTTTTATGGCTGCTGGCAAGTTATTGAAGATGTGTGTTCCTGAATAATGCACACCTTTTTGTACAAGACTAAGTGACTTTAAATCCTTGTGAAGATTATTCTTATTTCTAGTATTTATTCCATGAATTGTGCTGTTGGTTTGAAAAAGTGATATATTTTTAATGACAAATTTCATTAAGGAATAAATATATTGGGAAGCAGTAGTTAGTATCCCTAGTTCCCTAAACAGGCTTCTGCAGGATGTTCTTGAGCTCACACCACATATAACTATTATTGCACGTTTTTGTGCCCGGAAAGCTTTAGCTTGACTTGATGAATTACCCCAAAAAATAATCCCATATGACATTATTGAATGAAAGTAAGCATAGTATGTCAGCTTTTTCATTTTTATATCCCCTATGTTGGACACAATTCGCATTGCAAATAGATATTTGTTAACACGCTTCAGCAGTTCTGTGGTGTGCCCCTCCCAGTTGAATTTATTATCAAGCTGTAATCCCAAGAATTTAACACTGTCCACTTCCTCTATCTGCTTGTCACCGTATGTTAGGCACATACTCGTGGGACATGTGGTGTCACCGCCAGACACCACACTTGCTAGGTGGTAGCTTTAAATCGGCCGCGGTCCATTAGTACATGTCGGACCCGCGTGTCGCCACTGACAGTGATTGCAGACCGAGCGCCAGGTCTCGAGAGACTTACTAGCACTCGCCCCAGTTGTACGGACGACTTAGCTAGCGACTACACGGACGAAGCCTCGCTCATTTGCCGAGCAGATAGTTAGAATAGCCTTCAGCTAAGTCCATGGCTACGACCTAGCAAGGCGCCATTAGCCTTACATAGCAATTGATACTTATCGTATAAAGCATGTCTCATCAAGAACGATGTATACAACAAGGATGGATTAAAGTTAAGTATTCCAACAGCTACGTACTTTTCTTTATAGCATTCATTACGTATCCTGTTTCAGACCTCACGCCATCCTTCGTGTGTTTGTAGCGTACATAGCGGTCCCCTCAACTCACACTGTGTCGGCACTTCTGTCGACACATCAGGACATGTCTGTGCATTCTCGCGAAAACACCGTTAATCATAAAAGCATTCTTGTTGTTTGGAAAGAGAGCACTGTCTAAGCACAGACAGGGGAAATCAGAACAATTACACAAACAGAATTCGAAGCACTGTCCTGCAGAAGAGAAAAATGGCGGAAATTTTCGGTGTCCTACAGCTACTGGTCTGGAGATGTCCTAATGCCACAGTGGCGGATGAGAGACACCATCCCCACTAGAGATGGATGGTCTGCTTCAACTTGCCTTTGAACACTTGCTTTCTCAGAACTGTCCATAGATACCTTGCCTCCTTCGAACCAGTTTGCAGATGCTCCGATGCCCCGTCATGAAAGACATATTGTGAATGAATGGAGTATTCTGATTGGCTCTTACTGAATTTACCCGCCAAATTACTGATGTCAGTGTGGGAGCAGTGTCCGCCTCCTTTTTCTATAGACGAGACTTTCAGCGACAAAACTATTTTGTACATATCGCCATATTGCACTGACAGTTAAACCCCACAGAAGTGGTGTATAGATCGTCAAATACATCCCACATGCTCACAGTGCCGCTGTGCAGCGCCGATGGAGGGAAGTGCCACCGTAAATAAGGCCCATAACCGCAGCTGCGAAAGAACGTGTCAGCTGGCCGTGGACGATCCCACACCCCGGGAGGACTTGAGGGGTGGGAGTTCGAATGCTATCAGCGCTCCCAGCGCAAATACTCTTCATATTGAATCTTCTCAAATTTCCGCAGAGTATACACGCAGCACACGCAGTCCTCATGGCGACTCAATGCAAACTTGGTATTAGTTCACTATTCATCTGTCCTGGGGGAGCTGCAAACCAAAGCGTCTTAAGCCGGAAGCTTTCTCGGTCTGTCTGAACCAGTGTACAAAGGATGGGGAACCCCCGCTCAGAACAAAGGCGTCCACTGATATGCTGTTTCCGTCCCTGACCTACTTGCTTGCTGCTCTGCTTTCTGTGGCCATCTCCAGACTCACAGTAATATTGGGGACCAGGCACATATTTATCAATGTAACTACAATTAAATATTAGGATTACTGCCGCAATCTGTCACGGAACAATGTACTGGAAATGTCTCCTCTTGACGGCCATGGTTCTGGAACGAATCTCAATGTCTATAGCACACATAATTTTCCAAGTAAAAAAGCTTTTATTCTCCTTACTGCTATCGATATGCTGAATCTACACCTCCCTCACGTTAGTAGCGCCCACCAGCCACTCATACGTATGCTGCCAAGACTGTTGCACAAACGCTGGGCCGGTTCCACTCGGCACAATGGCGTCACTGTTTCTGGACCCCACCTGCTTGCTCGCTTGCTTTCTGCACCCATCTCCAGACTCTATGGTTACAAGAACACAAGTATTTTCACATGATCAGTTTGGGGGGCGATCTGCAGTGTATGGTAACTGAAGAAAACTTCTCAAGGCAAGATCGCTAGAAAGACATTTTATTAAGACCGGTTTCGACAGAGTTATGCTGCCATCATCGGATCGGATAACTACAGCATAGCTCCGTCAAAGCTGCTCCTTCAATAATATGTTTTTGTTTTTTAGAAATTTTTGCTTGTGAAGTTTTCTTCAGTTGCTCGGTCACACTCAGTCACAGGTTTGTCTGACCCATAAGACAGTCCCAGATATTTTGAAAGACACGAATTGGCACACTCTTGAGGACAGATGTAAACTGTCCAAAGAAAGCCAAATTACAAAGTTTCAAGAACCGGCTTCCAATGACGACTAGGATTATACAGGGTGAAGCAGTGAAACCGGAACATAAATTTCACACAAAATGGAGATTTTAAAACATTTTATTTTTCTCTTCATGAATCTATTGTACATGAGTGGAAATTACTAGTTTACCTTGAAAGTTGTAATTTTTTTTTTCAACATGCTATCACTCAGTTTCGCACACGCTCTCGGAGCCTCAGGGTGAATACCCTCACGATTTTGTGTACCATCTTCAATGGCATGTGTTTATTTCCCGACGAAATCGCTCCTTCAAATTATCTCTGGTTCTTGGATGATTTTCCTGCCAAACTCTGGGGTCGATAAATCTGGCGAACAGGAAATGCTAAGGAATATCGCCATTTCTGGTGATGAGGCGACAAGGAAATGCGAGTCTAAGCAAATCCACTGACACTGCAGCAGTGTGACAGATCGATTACTGAGACCAAGTTCCACGCTGTGCAGTCAAGCTGATTTTAGTAGATTTCTTGGTAAAGCTTCACGCTCACGACCAATGTTCTCTTGGATCTAGCTTGCTTTTTCACTACCTAGTCTCTTATTTGTTGTCCTACCAAAGGCTGATAGCGTTGACGGATGGCACGACAGACTGCGGGGGTAAAATAACTCTCAACAGAAAGTGCGTTGAACTCCAACCAAATTGGCAGAGTGCAATGTATATTCAAATGGCAAAATATATTTTTATGTGAAATAATTACAATTTAACAAGTTCCAGATTTTTAATTTACTTTTTCTGTAAAACCTTACTACTTGCCAAATTTCAAGATTCTAAGTCAACAGGAATGCCCTATGGGTTTTGACGAGCGAGTTTGCAAGTGTCAAAGTTTGTGACATAAATGACGGATTCTTTTGATTACATTGAATTCGAAGCTTAAATTTTGCACACCGCCAAGGGATCACAGACTTTAGTATGTAATATAAAGTTCAACTTCATATGTAAACCGTTTCCAGAGGAAAAAGAGTCTTACAAGACGGACAGACAGTCAGAGAGATAAAGAATGACAAAAAATTTTTTAGTGTGAGATAATTACAAATTAACAATGTTCGGATTTTTTCCTTTACTTTTACTATGAAATTTTGCTTCTTGCCAAATTCCGTGCTTCTAGATCAACGAAAGCACCCTACAGGTTTTGACGTTTGAATTTTCGAGTATCAAAATTCGTGACATAAATGGCCGCATCTTTTGATTGCATTGATTTAGAAGCTTAAAATGTTTGCGTCAACAGAAGACTATAGATCTTTGTATGTGACAAATTTGAACTTGATACGCCAAACTGTTCCAGAGAAAAGGGGTCTTAACAGACGGACAGAGGAAGAAACAGATGGAGCAAAAAATAATAAAAAAATGTTTTTTCATGTTATATAACTACAACCTAAAAATTTTCATATTTTTTTCTTTAGTTGTACTGTGAAATCTTGCTATTTGGTGAATGTTATGATTCTCAGTCAACTGGAAACACCCTATAGGTTCTGACGAGTGAGCTTTCGAGTAGCAGTAGTAGTAGTAGCTTTATTCATCCGTAGATCTCTTTTTACAAGGATATAGGACACGTCAAAGTATTTACAATTAATTTACAATAAGCTAATTCGTGTACACATACACTACTGGCCATTAAAATTGCTACACCACGAAGATGACGTGCTACAGACGCGAAATTTAACCGACAGGAAAAAGATGCTGTGATATGCAAATGATTAGCTTTTCAGAGCATTCACACAAGGTTGGCGCCGGTGGCGACACCTACAACGTGCTGACATGAGTAAACCGATTTCTCATACACAAACAGCAGTTGACCGGTGTTTCCTGGTGAAACGTTGTTGAGCTGCCTCGTCTAAGGAGGAGAAATGCGTACCATCACGTTTCCGACTTTGATAAATGTCGGATTGTAGCCTATCGCGATTGCGGTTTATCGTATCGCGACATTGCTGATCGCGTTGGTCGAGATCAAATGACTGTTAACAGAATATGGAATCGGTGGGTTCAGGAGGGTAATACGGCCTCGTATCACTAGCAGTCGAGATGACAGGCATCGTATCCGCACGGCTGTAACGGAACGTGCAGCCACTTCTCGATCCCTGAGTCAACAGATGGGGACGTTTGCAAGACAACAACCATCTGCACGAACAGTTCGACGACGTTTGCAGCAGCATGTACTATCAGCTCGGAGACCATAGCTGCGGTTACCCTTGACGCTGCATCACAGACAGGGGCGCCTGCGATGGTGTACTCAACGACGAACCTGGGTGCACGAATGGCAAAACATCATTTTTCGGATGAATCCAAGTTCTGTTTACAGCATCACGATGGTCGCATCCGTGATTGGCGACATCGCGATGAACGCACATTGGAAGTGTGTATTCGTCATCGCCATACTGGAGTATCACCCGGCGTGATGGTATGGGGTGCCATTGGTTACACGTATCGGTCACCTCTTGTTCGCATTGACGGCGCTTTGACCAGTGGACGTTACATTTCAGATGAGTTACGACCCGTGGCTCAACCCTTCATTCGATCCCTGTGAAACCCTATATTTCAGCAGGATAATGCACGACTGCATGTTGCAGGTCCTGTACGGGCCTTTCTGGATACAGAAAATGTTCGACTGCTGCCCTGGCCATCACATTCCCCAGATATCTCACCAATTGAAAACGTCTGGTCAGCGGTGGCCGAGCAACTGCCTCGTCACAATACTCCAGTTACTACTCTTGATGAACTGTGGTATCGTGTTGAAGCTGCAGGGGCAGCTGTACCTGTACACGCCATACAAGCTTTGTTTGACTAAATGCCCAGGCGTATCAAGGCCGTTATTACCGCCAGAGGTGGTTGTTCTGGGTACTGATTTCTCAGGATCTATGCACCCAAACTGCGTGAGAATGTAATCACATGCCAGTTCTCGTATAATATATTTGTCCAATGAATATCCGTTTATCATCTTCATTTCTTCTTGGTGTAGCAATTTTAAAGGCCAGTAGTGTATATTTACAGACTTCTAGTTACAGAGAATCATTAGATTTACTCCTGGTGTACAATACTTTTTTTACAAATAACTTATTAAATAATGTCATGCCACACTGTTCACTCATATCTCACTGTCAGTCACTGCACATACTATACACACATTGTTTCATAACACTTCACTCACTACACGCACACAGACACACAACACACTCGTGATCTCTGTATCACAACTTCCCATTTGCTATCCTGAAAAACTGAGTCAGCGTTCCTCCATAATGAGTATAAAAATGTGACATCAGTGACCATATCATTTGATTGTATTCATTTTGAAGATTACAATTTTTACATCACCAACGGACTATAGACCTCAATAGGTGACGTGAATTTGAACTTGATAGGCGAAAGAGTTCCAGAGAAAAAGGGCTCCTAACAGTCGGGCAGACAGATAGAGAAACGGGCAACAAAGCGATATTTTACAAACTGAGGCACGGCGCCCTAGACACTATAATAGTTTTTGTAATACGCCTTTACAGCAAACGCTCCATTCTCACTTGAACAATACTCCATGGCTGATAAAACGTCCTTCTGCCTACGAGCCCATGGTCAAGTCCCCCACTCCCAGAACCCAAAACCACGGCAGCCAGTCAGTCGCCAAATCCTGCCGTTTGACTGCCTCAACCCCGTACGACAAGCCTTTGTATAATACAGGGTTATTACAAATGATTGAAGCGATTTCACAGCTCTACAATAACTTTATTATTTGAGATATTTTCACAATGCTTTGCACACACATACAAAAACTCAAAAAGTTTTTTTAGGCATTCACAAATGTTCGATATGTGCCCCTTTAGTGATTCGGCAGACATCAAGCCGATAATCAAGTTCCTCCCACACTCGGCGCAGCATGTCCCCATCAATGAGTTCGAAAGCATCGTTGATGCGAGCTGGCAGTTGTGGCACGTTTCTTGGTAGAGGAGGTTTAAACACTGAATCTTTCACATAACCCCACAGAACGAAATCACATGGGGTTAAGTCGGGAGAGCGTGAAGGCCATGATATGAATTGCTGATCATGATCTCCACCACGACCGATCTATCGGTTTTCCAATCTCCTGTTTAAGAAATGCCGAACATCATGATGGAAGTGTGGTGGAGCACCATCCTGTTGAAAGACGAAGTCGGCGCTGTCGGTCTCCAGTTGTGGCATGAGCCAATTTTCCAGCATGTCCAGAAACACGTGTCCTGTAACGTTTTCTTCGCAGAAGAAAAAGGGGCCGTAGACTTTAAACCGTGAGATTGCACAAAACACGTTAACTTTTGGTGAATTACGAATTTGCTGCACAAATGCGTGAGGATTCTCTACCGCCCAGATTCGCACATTGTGTCTGTTCACTTCACCATTAAGAAAAAATGTTGCTTCATCACTGAAAACAAGTTTCGCACTGAACGCATCCTCTTCCATGAGCTGTTGCAACCGCGCCGAAAATTCGAAGCGTTTGACTTTGTCATCGGGTGTCAGGGCTTGTAGCAATTGTAAACGGTAAGGCTTCTGCTTTAGCCTTTTCCGTAAGATTTTCCAAACCGTCGGCTGTGGTACGTTTAGCTCCCTGCTTGCTTTATTCGTCGACTTCCGCGGGCTACGCGTGAAACTTGCCCGCACGCGTTCAACCGTTTCTTCGCTCACTGCAGGCCGACCCGTTGATTTCCCCTTACAGAGGCATCCAGAAGCTTTAAACTGCGCATACCATCGCCGAATGGAGTTAGCAGTTGGTGGATCTTTGTTGAACTTCGTCCTGAAGTGTCGTTGCACTGTTACGACTGACTGATGTGAGTGCATTTCAAGCACGACATACACTTTCTCGGCTCCTGTCGCCATTTTGTCTCATTGCGCTCTCGAGCGCTCTGGCGGCAGAAACCTGAAGTGCGGCTTCAGCCGAACAAAACTTTATGAGTTTTTCTACGAATCTGTAGTGTGTCGTGACCATATGTCAATGAATGGAGCTACAGTGAATTTATGAAATCGCTTCAATCATTTGTAATAGCCCTGTACATCCGTAGGGATCGTGAGAACAAGATAAGATTAATTACAGCAGGCATACAGAGATTTAAACATTCCTCTGCATTTCAATCGTGAATGGAGCGCAAAAAAGCGGTAATAACAGGCATAATGGGACGTACCCTTAGCCACAGTGGTTTACAGAGTATGGATGTAGATGTAGACACAAAACGCTCGTCTCGAGGATGAATATATTCAAGAAAAAACAGATCGGAACCGGGAGTGACCAAGTCGGCTTTTGATAGGATTCTACACAGGAGAGTAATATTGGGAATAGTCAGGAGTTTGAAACGATGTGCTGCTTCCGGTGTCAATTTACAGCAGCAGTCTCTGATTACAGTCAAACAAAATTTGTGAACGGATTTGTGCAAGGTACTTCGAGATGAACAACGTAACAGTCACATTTCCGTTTCTACTTTAAACCGAAAGATTGACCATCGTTCAATACACACAAAAATTATAATTACAGACAGCCTATGGAAAGTATCAACATTTTATGCTGATAAAAAACCATTTACTACTGTTTGCAAACATTCTTCACAACAGGGAAAATTTTATATGGACTACTCAGATGAAGAGTTCTTATTCATTCTTTTTAATTTTCACTAGGTTTAAATTACTGAAGACTTCATTGAGGCACACTTTAATTCATCTCTGAAATTACACTACTGGCCATTAAAATTGCTACACCAAGAAGAAATGAAGATGATAAACGGGCATTCATAGGACGAATATGTTATACTAGAACTGACACTTGATTACATTGTCACGCAATTTGGGTGCATAGATCCTGAGAAATCAGTACCCAGAATAACCACCTCTGGCCGTAATAACGGCCTTGATACGCCTGGGCATTGAGTCAAATAGAGCTTGGATGGTGTGTACAGGTACAGCTGCCCCTGCAGCTTCAACATGATACCACAGTTCATCAAGAGAAGTGACTGGCGTATTGTCACAAGCCAGTTGCTCGGCCACCAGTGACCAGACGTTTTCAATTGGTGAGATATCTGGAGAATGTGATGGCCAGGGCAGCAGTCGAACATTTTCTGTATCCAGAAAGGCCCGTACAGGACCTGCAACATGCGGTCGTGCATTATCCTACTGAAATGTAGGGTTTCGCAGGGATCGAATGAAGGTTAGAGCCAAGGGGCGTAATACATCTGAAATGTAACGTCCACTGTTCAAAGTGCCGTCAATGCGAACAAGAGGTGACCGAGACGTGTAACCAATGGCACCCCATACCATCTCGCCGTATGATACGCTAGTATGGCGATGACCAATACACGCTTCCAATGTGCGTTCACCGCGATGTCGCCAAACACGGATGCGACCATCATGATTCTGTAAACAGAACCTAGATTCATCCGAAAACAATGACGTTTTGCCATTCGTGCACCCAGGTTCGTCGTTGAGTACACCATCGCAGGCGCTCCTGTCTGTGATGCAGCACCGGTCGAAGTGGCCGCGCGGTTCTGGCGCTGCAGTCTGGAACCGCGAGACCGCTACGGTCGCAGGTTCGAATCCTGCCTCGGGCATGGATGTGTGTGATGTCCTTAGGTTGGTTAGGTTTAACTAGTTCTAAGTTCTAGGGGACTAATGACCTCAGCAGTTGAGTCCCAAGGTTTAACTAGTTCTAAGTTCTAGGTGACTAATGACCTCAGCAGTTGAGTCCCATAGTGCTCAGAGCCAATCGAACCATTTTTTGTGATGCAGCGTCAAGGGTAACCACAGCCATGGTCTCCGAGCTGATAGTCCATGCTGCTGCAAACGTCGTCGAACTGTTGGTGCAGATGGTTGTTGTCTTGCAAACGTCCCCATCTCTTGACTCAGGGATAGAGACGTGGCTGCACAATCCGTTACAGCCATGCGGATAAGATGCCTGCCATCTCGACTGCTAGTGATACGAGGCCGTTCGGATCAAATGGCTCTGAGCATTATGCAATTTAACTTCTGGGGTCATCAGTCGCCTAGAACTTAGAACTAATTAAACCTAACTAACCTAAAGACATCACACACGATCCATGCGCGAGGCAGGATTCGAACCTGCAACCGTAGCCGTCGCTAGGTTCCAGACTTTAGCGCCTAGAACCTCACGGCCACTCCGGCCGGCCCGTTGGGATCCAGCACGGCGTTCCGTATTACCCTCCTGAACCCACCGATTCCATATTCTGCTAACAGTCATTGGATTGCGACCAACGCGTGCAGCAATGTCGCGATACGATAAACCGCAATCGATACGATAAACCTTTATCAAAGTCGGAAACGTGATGGTACACATTTCTCCTCCTTACACGAGGCATCACAACAACGTTTCACCAGGCAACGCCGGTCAACTGCTGTTTGTGTATGAGAAATCGGTTGGAAACTTTCCTCATGTCAGCACGTTGTAGGTGTCGCCACCGGCGCCAACCTTGTGTGAATGCTCTGAAAAGCTAATCATTTACATATCACAGCATCTTCTTCCTGTCGTTTAAATTTCGCGTCTGTAGCACGTGATCTTCGCGGTGTAGCAATTTCAATAGCCAGTAGTGTAAAACCAGATAAAGACATCTTACAACTATGTATCTTGGAAGGATAGTAGGAAGTCTGGGAGATTACACAGTGCAGTCATCACCATAAGAGCAGCGTTTAGTATGTAATGCACCGTATTTTCTTCCTGAAAGCTGGCTGGTTGTATTCAGGATTCCAGTCCGCCATATTAGGCCCCACTCTTTTGGCTACAAAACCCTATTTTTCAACGTAATCTCGGTTTAGCGCGACAGCCTTACTCCACCTTACTGTGAGGGGCTGTATGCTCGCATGGTGCCACTCTACTGGTCGACGATGGAGCCAACGTCTCGCTGCATCAGTAGCGTCCCCATCATCCTGCGAAGTGCATCCTTTATTGGACCAAACGGATGGAAATGAGAAGATGCGAGGTCTGGGCTGTGGGTTCGATGAGAAAGAACAGTTCAACGAAGTTTTATGAACTCCTCTCGGGTGCTCACACTTATATGAGGACTTGCATTATCACGGAGAGGGAGAGGGTCGTTTCCATTTTTGCAGAGACGAACACGCTGAAACAATTTCTTCAGTTTCCTGAGTGTAGCAGAATACACTTCAGAGTATAAAAAGGGAGAAAGGGATAATGTAGATAATTTTAGACCTATTTCTATGCCATCAGTGTTTGCTAAAGTTATTCAGAAGGCTGTGTATGTAAGGATAATTGATCATTTTGTATCATACGATTTGCTATCAAATGTACAGTTCGGCTTTAGAAGTCGTTTAACAACTCAAAATGTTATATTCTCTTATCTCTGTGAGGTACTGGATGGGTTAAACAAAAAGTTTCGAACGCTTGGCGTATTTTTTCATTTAACTAAGGCATTTGATTGTGTTGATCACAAAACATTGCTCCAGAAGTTGGACCATTACAGAATATGGGGAGCAGCTCACAATTGGTTCACCTCTTAGTTTAGCAACAGGCTGCAAAAGGTCATTATTCACAATGTTGATAACGGCTGTGATGTGGGATCCGAGTGGGGTACTGTCAAGTAGGGGGTGCCCCAGGGATCAGTGTTGGGGCCACTCCTGTGTCCTCTGCTAATACGGGTAACTCTAAAATATTTCTGTTTGCTGATGACACTAGCTTGGTAGTAAAGGATGTTGTGCGCAACACTGGCTCAGTTTCAAATAGTGCAGTACATGATGTCAGTTCATGGCTTGTAAAAAATAAACTAACATTAAATCACAGTAAGACTCAGTTTTTACAGTTTCTGACACACAATTCAACAAAACCTGACGTTTTAATTTCACAGAACGGGCATATGTTTAGTGAAACTGAACAGTTTAAATTTCTAGGTGTTCAGATAGATAGTAAGCTGTCATGGAAAGCCCACTTTCAGGATCTTGTTCAAAGACTTAATACTGCCATTTGTACTATTCGAACAGTATCAGAAGTGAGTGATACTTCGACACGAAAATTAGTCTACTTCGCTTATTTTCATTCGCTTATGTCGTATGGTATTATATTTTGGGGTAACTCTTCCCATTCTACAAGGATATTTTTGGCTCAGAAATGGGCCGTTTGGGCAGTAAGTGGTGTGAGTTCACGAACCTCTTGTCGACCTCTGTTCACGAGTCTGGGTATTTTGACATGTATATTCCTTATTGTCGTTTCTTGTTACCAATATTAGTTTATTCCCAAGAATAAGCAGCTTTCACTCGGTTAATACTCGGCAGAAATGAAACCTGTATTTGGATCGGACTTCCTTAACTCTTGTGCAAAAAGGTGTGCAGTATACTGATGCATCCATTTTCAGTAAGCTGCCACTCGAGTTCAAAAATCTTAGCAGTAATCCAAGTGCTTTCAAATCGAAACTGAAGAGTTTCCTCATGGGTCACTCCATCTATTCTGTCGAGGAGTTCCTTGAAAAATTAAGCTGATTCTTATCACATTGCTGATAGCGTTTACTTAAACTTACGGAGTGACTTTTTTCAGGTTCATGAACATTTATTTTTATCTGTTATTACTTTTATGTTGTAATTTCATGTACTGACACGTTCCATGACCTTGTAGATTTGCTCCTCAATTTGATCCTACGGAACTTGACGTGTAAATAAAATAAAATAAATAAAGTTGATTGCTGTACCATGAGGGAGAACATCAAACGCAATGACCTCTACAGAGACCCAGACGACTGTCACCATTAGCCTACTTCACCTGCAGAGCGTGCACCTTTGAACTTTTTCTTCGGAGGAAAGATCGTGTGGCGCCATTCCATGGATTGCGGTTTTATTTCCGGATCTAAGTGATGAACCCACGATTCACCGCCTATGACAACGTTCAACCAAAATTGTTACGACCAGACTCGTAGCGTGCAAGCAATTCCGCACATATCGCTCTTTGTTGCTCTTTGTGGTCTTCTGTTAGGCTAGGCGCAAATTGAGACGCGTATAGAGCGTGTGGCGCGACGCAGCGCAGCGCGTGTTTTTGTAACATCACAGGTTCAAATGGGACCGCGCAAATTGCGACGCGACGCGACTGGGACGCGACACGCGCCTGCGCCAGGTCGCGCGGCGTTGTGGTTGAGGCACAGTTTCTCGCGCCGCGCGTCGGGCTTGCCTCGCTAGCACCGTGGGAAATTTGAGGCGGGGAGCGGAAAAGTAGCACGGCCATATGCTCACATCGGAACGGCGCATATGAGCAGTGGTAATATTGCCCATACAATAAATTTTTCCTTACTGTGTACTGAATTTTATTGCCTTTGGATAGTATTTCGTTTTTCGCCATTTAAACGCTCCAGCTTTCTTCGTTAGCACGTTATACTTTTCTGTTACTTATATGTGCATAGTTTTGTTTTGTTTTTCTTCTGTCAAGAAAAATGTATAGTTCAGTAACTGATGAGCCATTGGCCACTGGAATTGACCATATGCCCCCCCCCCCCCCCCCGATGTTTTCAGATCGCAATAAGGGACAGAGGGTAGTGAATAAGGAAGCAAGGAATATTATAAAATCATGTGATTAAGAATCAAGGCAGGAAAGAAAAGCAAGGTTATCTTCTCGCTGCCTAGTAAGCTAGCGTATCTGTACGATCTGTTACAAAAATTTAGAAATGGATGATCTCCACAGGTGTGATCCCTTTGTGCATCTGGTAAAAAGCGTCCAAGATCTGAAGTATAGAAGTTTCACTGTGATTACTCTGATATGGATGTAATAATGTAATACTACATGCATGTGAGGAACATATTTCCACTGCAAGCTAGAAACAGTCGAAAAGCAGTCACAAATAACAATGTTTTAATTGGTTCGCCGTGATGAGAAAAAGCATTTCAATTGTTGCATGGGCATTATCAGCATTAATAAACTAATTATACAACAACAGGCTACACAAATGAAGAAAATGGTCGGTATTATTACGAAAGTAGGAATATCCTAAAAAGTGTTATGATTAGATATATTTAATTTGTTGAAATGTGCTGCTGACAAAGGCAGATCTACTTTCATGACAATGTTTTTCGAGCTCCATCTCACAAGGCACACATGGCTAGCTTGTGCATTCCTGCATTCCTGTCGCGCGCATTATCCTTCGCTGCTGACAATACACTCACCATTGTGTTGTGCGACATATCAATTGTTTATTTTTCTCAATAACAACTATTTTATTCGCGATCACGCATTGTCAGTTTGGTAAGCCCTAGGTGAGTAAACAGAATCTGGCATGTGCCTATCATTCCGCCTGAAGGAACGCTCGTCATTATTTTAATACTGCTCAGATCAAGAGAAGGAATAAAATCCTATGGTAAGTTTCCATTCCAGTCGCTCAGTGTTAAAAATACGATGGGTTACGGGGATTCCACCAAAATTCCAACAGAATTGCCAATCTGTTTTTGTGTGAGTTGTTAACATTTTCTCATTCGAAGAAGCATCACCATTTATGAGTAAAGGCCACATTTCTCTTGGTGACTGGTTTAATTGTACATCCTTTGTCACAATGTAATTTGTCAAACTCATCTCACATCAGCTGTTGAGACAAAATTCCGAAACGGAGGGCCTCATTAAACAAGTAATTGGTAATCACAGAGCTCAATAGCTTACGAAAAACCTCGTAGTATCGGTTTGCAGTAACATAAAAGAAGAAATTTCATGTTTATTTTCATACTAGGAAGCTCTTGTTTCGCTAGCTGTCGATAACTCTTAAAAAATTACAGTCACTGGAGTGAAATAAATCAAAAAAGAAGTATAAGTAGTGATATATCGCCATAGATAAGAAAGTTTCGTGTGTTTAATAATTGGCAAAACACTCTCCTCCTTGTGTGCTATCATTCGCCAAACTTTCGTTTCGATGTCTCGAGCGGTTTAGGAGATACGAGAGATGTTGCGAGTATTTCATTCTCGCGGGCGTGAGATCGGAAGTGAGCGCGCTACATGGGATCCATTTTCTCGAGATCGGAGGCAGATAGAGATCTCCTCCCAAGTCTAAACAAAAATTCAGCATGTTAGCTGAATTTCATACGCAGCAACATATGGTGTAACACGCACCAAACGCAAAATCATAGCGACCCCTAATTTTCGTTGCAAACTTTTTGAGTTTTGCGTAGTGTCTCACTACATTACAATAAGAATGGTCATTAGCGAGGTGATGGGCACTTCGTCACGAAGCTGACATATAACGCTACAAGTAAGGAAAAAATCATATATTTTCAGAGAATAGTTTCTGTAAAATCGTTTGAGAAAGATAAGAGGTTGCGCGCGCATCGGTTCAGTCAGCGCAGAACGTCGCCAGTCGGCTCGTGCGAAGTATGGTGTACGCGTCGCAATATGCGCTGCACCCGCGTGACCCGTGCGGCACGTGCGTGTCGCGCTGTAGTCTAGTGTCACGTCACACGTGCTATACGCTTCTCAATTTGCGCCTAGCCTTAAGGCTAGGCGCAAATTGAGAAGCGTATAGCACGTGTGACGTGACACGACACTACAGCGCGACACGCACGTGCCGCACGGGTCACGCGGGTGCAGCGCATATTGCGACGCGTACACCATACTTCGCACGCGCCGACTGGCGACGCTCTGCGCTGACTGAACCGAAGTGAGCGCAACCTCTTATCTTTCTCAAGCGATTTTACAGAAACTATTCTCTGAAAATATATGATTTTTGCCTTACTTGTAGCTTTATATGTCAGCTTCGTGCCCATCACCTCGCTAATGACCATTCTTATTGTGATGTACACATTTTAGTAAGACACTACGCAAAATTCAAAAAGTTTGCAACGAAAATTAGGGGTCGCTATGTTTTTGCGTTTGGTGCGTATTACACCATATGTTGCTGCGTATGAAATTTAGCTAACATGCTGAATTTTTGTTTAGACTTGGGAGAAGATCTCTATCTGCCTCCGATCTCGAGAAAATGGATTCCATGTAGCGCGCTCACTTCCGATCTCACGCCCGCGAGAATAAAATAATCGCAACATCTCTCGTATCTCCTAAACCGCTCGAGACATCGAAACGAAAGTTTGGCGAATGATAGCACACAAGGAGGAGAGACTTTTGCCAACTATTACACACACGGAACTTTCTTATCTATGACGATATATCACTATTTCTTTTTTTATTTATTTCACTCCAGTGACTGTAATTTTTTAAGAGTTATCGACAGCTAGCGAAACAAGAGCTTCCTAGTATGAAAATAAACATGAAATTTCCTCTTTTATGTTACTGCAAACCGATACTATGAGGGTTTCCGTAAGCTATTGAGCTCTGTAATTGTCAATTACTTGTTTAATGAGGCCCTACGTTTCGGAATTCTGTGAGATGAGTTTGGCAAATTACAATGTGAGAAAGAAAGTACTATTAAACCAGTCACCAAGAGAAATGTGGCCTTTACTCATAAATGGTGATGCTTCTTCGAATGAGAAAAGGTTAACAACTCACACAAAAACAGATTGGCAATTCTGTTGGAATTTTGGTGGAATCCCCGTAACTCATCGTATTTTTAACACTGAGCGACTGGAATGGAAACTTACCAAGGATTTTATTCCTTCTCTTGATCTGAGCAGTATTAAAATAATCACGAGCGTTCCTCCAGGCGGAATGATAGGCACATGCCAGATACTGTTTACTCACCTAGGGCTTGGCAAACTGACAATGCGTGATCGCGAATAAAATAGTTGTTATTGAGAAAAATAAACAATTGATCTGTCGCACAACACAATGGTCAGTGTATTGTCAGCAGCTAAGGATAATGCGCGCGACAGGAATGCACAAGCTAGCCATGTGTGCCTTGTGAGATGGAGCTCGAAAAACATTGTCATGAAAGTAGATCTGCCTTTGTCAGCAGCACATTTCAACAAATTAAATATATCTAATCATAACACTCTTTTAGGATATTCCTACTTTCGTAATAATACCGACCATTTTCTTCATTTGTGTAGCCTGTTGTTGTATAATTAGTTTATTAATGCTGATAATGTCCATGCAACACTTGAAATGCTTTTTCTCGTCACGGCGAACCAATTAAAACATTGTCATTTGTGACTGCTTTTCGACTGTTTCTAGCTTGCAGTGGAAATATGTTGTTCAAATGCATGTAGTACAGTGTGTCGTATTACATACAGATCAGAGTAATCACAGTGAAACTTCTATACTTCAGATCTTGGACGCTTTTTACCACAAGAGCAAAGGGATCACACCTGTGGAGATTATCCCTTTCAAAATTTTTGTAACAGATCGTACAGATACGCTAGCTTACAAGGCAGCGAGAACATAACCTTGCTTTACTTTCCTGCCTTGATTCTTAATCACAATGATTTTATAATATTCCTTGCTTCCTTATTCACTACCCTCTGTCCCTTCTTGCGATCTGAAAACATCACGGAGGCATATGGTGCAAATTCCAGCGGCCAAAGGCTCATCAGTTACTGAAGTATACATTTTTCTTGACAGAAGAAAAACAAAACAAAACTATGCACATATAAATAGCAGAAAAGTATAACGTGCTAACGAAGAAAGCTGGAGCGTTTAAATGGCGAAAAACGAAACACTACCCAAAGGCAATAAAATTCGGTACACAGTAAGGCAAAATTTATCGTATTGTCAATACTACCACTGCTGATATGCGCCGTTCCGATGTGACCATATGGCCGTGCTACTTTTCCGCTCCCCTCCTCAAATTTCCCACGGTGCTAGCGTGGCAAGCGCGACGCGCGGCGCGAGAAACTGTGCCTCAACCACAACGCCGCGCGACCTGGCGCAGGCGCGTGTCGCGTCCCAGTCGCGTCGCGTCGCAATTTGCGCGGTCCCATTTGAACCTGTGACGTTACAAAAACGCGCACTGCGCTGCGTCGCGCCACACGCGCTATACGCGTCTCAATTTGCGCCTAGCCTAAGGCGGGTCCACACTGAGCGCGCCGCGCCGCGCTGCGCAAAACGGATCTGCGCGCTCAGTGTGGACGGCGAACCGCGCTGCGCCGCGTCGTGCCGCGCCGCGCAGTTTTCCGGCTGTTGTCGGTACATCAAAGGAAGTGGCGCGTTTGCGCGCGGTCATTTTAGACGGGGATTCGGTTCGCTCCATCTCCAGACCATGCTCGCGCTCCAACTGGAACACAGTGCGCGCCTCGGAGCGGCGCGGCGGGGCGCGGATGGCGCACTCCCCTCTGCTACAGCTGTGCGCGGGCTGCAGCAGCGCGGCGCAGCACGGCGCGGCGCGGCGCGCTCAGTGTGGACCCGCCTTTAGACAGCGGGGCAGTGGGCAGACACCTTTAAATACCACAACAAGGGGACGAGTGTGTCAGTACTACCAACAGAGACTTCTACTCGTAGTTGAGCAGTGAGGTCTTCGACTGTGATCCGTCGATCACTTCGAATGAGAGTGTCTGCACGTTCCTACATGGTAGAGGTCACAGCTGTGCGTGAGCGGCTGACACGCGGGAAATTGGACTGGTTTGAGCGACCTTGTTGCGATGACGACAGACGCGTCGCCCAACTACTCACCGTGCTTTTGTTCACTGCCAGGTCTCTGCAGACATTCTGCAAGCGCCTATGAATATCTGCGATGCTCTGGTTCTCCACGATGGCTCTCTGCTTAGAACGCACCTGTCTTACAGACGCCATTTTGAAGGCTACTTATAGCGCCGTGGCCTACCGGGGCTTAGGTGGGAATATTCCACGATGTCCCACAACACACTCAGCATTTTTTCAACGGAAATTTGCCGCGGAAAAAATGTGTTGCATTACTTATTGAACGCCTCTCGTACATGTGTCCGTGTGCGTTATTGAATTCTGGCATAATTTTCATATCAAGTGGAATCAGAATCCAATGCTACCCGACTTCCTAAAAAATGGAATAGACTTCTTTCATCCGCATACTCGGCATATCATCTGTTAATTTACTGTAACTGTGTGCATTTGTGTACAGTACGCCATGAAGGCCATGAAGGCGATGTCAAACTGGCATGAATTGAAATACATGCTGCCAGCTGGTGTGGCCGAGCGGTTCAAGGCGCTTCAGTCTGGAACCACATGACTGCTAGGGTCGCAGGTTCGAATCCTGCCTCAGGCATGGATGTATGTGATGTCCTTAGGTTAGTTAGGTTAAAGTAGTTCTAACTTCTAGGGGACTGATGACCTCAGATGTTAAGTCCCATAGTGCTCAGAGCCATTTGAACCATCTGAAATACATGGTTGTTGATGCAAATGATAAGCCTAGACTGATTTGTTGTTAGGATGAACATAAGAAAACATTCTACCACTACACGATCTGACAGCCTAACATACCTAAGCACAACATTGGGCTGACTGATGTGGGATACAGCTGCTGTCAAATCTACACTCATTAGGTGGAGAACAAAAGACACACTGCAACTGCATCACTGCTGTAGGAATGGTTGGTTGGTTGATTTGGGGGAGGGGACCAAACAGCGAGGTCATCGGTCACATCAGATTAGGGAAGAATGGGGAAGGAAGGCAGCTGTGCCCTTTCACAGGAAGCATTCCAGCATTTACATGATGTGAGTTGTAGGAGTAAAAATTCTTCTACCACTATTGTCATCTGCTGATAACTCAGTGTAATTGTACCTTCGACTTAGCATTCAAGATAGAACTCATAACAACTTGTACCAGTTCTGACATGGAGGAATAGATATCAACTTAGATGCTTAGATGTTGTGGGTTAGATGAGATAGAGAAATGAGGAGGTGCGGGTGAATACATCTCCCAGTGTACCAATGGCGTCGCTGACAGAGATGGGGTGTCGGTGCCATGACAGGTGGGCAGAGCTGTAGAGTAAGTGGAGGCCACAGCTGCCAGCTGTGTGGGAGTGGTGTGAGAGTGAGTTCACGGTAACAGTAGAGCACCAAGAGCACCAGCTATTGGGAGGTTGTCGCTGTTGCTGGTCATGGGGATGGGAAAATGATGGTAGAAGAAGACGAGGCATCTGTGGTAAAGGTCAAAGATTATTGGTATTGGGAGGTCCTGAAGGGTGTGGCGTTTGCTGAAGCTAATTTTGGATGAATCACCATTGTCAGCCATCCACATCTACATCATAGTAGAAATGGCATCCCAGAGCTCTGTGACCTTCCGCCCACCCTGGACACCGACCAAATGTTTGTGCCCACAAGGAAACCGATGGGATGATGATATTCGCTCGAACTACCTGAACAGGTGGAGTGAGGCATATGGCTGCCAGTCATGCTCGAGCTCTCCTGAGCTCTTCCCAGCAATCGCCATTGGATTGCTGCCTCCATTTTTTCCACAAAGGTGCGTATCATCTGCTCTATCTCCTCATTGGGTTGTGTGTGGAAAGGAGCAGCAAGGAGGTGCTGGAAGCCATGTTGTTCATAAAATTCTGTGAAGGAGGTAGATGTAAACTGGAGACTGCTGTCTGTTACTAGTGCCCTTTTTAGACCACTGGTGGCAAAGACTTGAGTCAATATCTTAATTGTGGGCTTCACCGTTGTACAAGGGTTGACTGAAAAGTAATGCCTCCACCTTGGTAACTTTTCAGCAGTTGGCAGCATTGGTATGCGGCAGGTACTGGCTTGTTCCGTAGCCTCTTCTCTACAGCTCCAGATGGTGGGAAGCCTTAGCATCGAACGGTTGTGTTTTTACAGTGTGAGGTATGGAACCCTACTCAGACGGTCGGTCAATGAGATCTAAGCAACATGCAGTCATTGAATTCTTGACAGCTGAAGGTGTCACCCCAAAGGAGATTCATCAGAGAATGAAAGCAGTTTAGGTGATTGTGTTGATGTGAGTACTGTGCATCCTTGGGCGAGTAAGTTTAAATATGTCGAGGTGGGAACATCTGATCTGCGTGACAAACAAAGAGTTGGAGGCCCTGTAACAGCAACCACCGAGTTTCGCAAGCAAAATGTTGACAGATTGGTACAGGGCGATCGTCTCTCACTCAGAGAGAAAATGCAAGCACAATCGGCATTTCTCAGGAACGTGTGGGTCACATTATTGCTTTGCTTGGCTGTCGGAAAATCTCTGCGCGATGAGTGCCCCAGACACTGACTCCTGAAATGAAAACGCACAGACTTGAAATTTGCCAGGAACTCGTCTCGCGTTACGGGAATGAAGGTGACGCCTTTCTCCACTCAGTTGTGGCAGGAGACGAAACGTGGGTACACAATTACGACCCAGAGACGAAAAGTCGGTTTATGGGATCTCGACACAAAGACTCGCCCCAGAGAAAGAGATTCAAGACGCAGCCCTCAGCTGGAAAAATCATGGCCATCGATGTTGATTTCCTTGATCGTGGAACAACAATAAATTCAGAGCGCTACATGACAAAGCTGCGAACTCTGAATCGCCGGTGAACAAGGATCCGAAAGGAAAAGGGAAATGTTTTCCCGCAGCATGACAATGCCAAACCACACACTTTACGTGCCACCACATCAGAACTTCAGAGACTGAATCTCACCACCGCACAGCATCCTCCATACAGTCAAGATTTAGCGCCGTTTGACTTCCATCTGTTCCCGATAATGAAAGACGATCTTCGGGGACATCATTATGCTTCTGATGAAGACGTTGAGAGAACTGTGAGACTGTGGTTGCAGAAAAAGAGTGTCGACTTCTTCCGTGACAGCTTCCGAAAACTTGTTCATCGTTGGCAGAAATGTATCCATTTGGCTGTTAATTATGTGAAAAAGTGAGTATTGGTAATTAAAGATCACATTCTAAGGGTTACTTCTGCGTTTGTTTTACTAAAACCCAATTAACGAAGGTGGAGGCATTACTTTTCATTCAACCCTCGTAGAATGCATCTGCCTCACATATGGGTGTTTAGAACATGAAGCCCATCACCACAAGAAACATCAGGTTTAAAAAGAGCCCTCTGTGAATCCTGTCTGAAGGAGCACACAGTTGAGACCATGGGACAAAGCCTTATGGTGGAAGCCTGGACACGAGTGGCTCAGATGCTCATTCAAGAAAAGTGGCAGCCGGCAAGATCCTCACATAGGTGGTGCCCCAATGTCCTTCATGCAGAAAGGAAAGCAATTTAGTGTGAAAAGTAGGTGCAGTGATCACCTGATAGGACTCATTTTCTGTGCCAAATAGTAGCATGGCAGCTTGAACTGTTAAAGGATGCCTTAAACAAAACGCTTTTGAATGTCAAATTGACTTATTTTGTAGGTGATCTGGCTAGCCTAGCTTCAGGCACACCTAAACTTGTCGAAAACTACTGACCTTCTGCAGCTCTAGTACAATTGTGGATGCAGTTATGGAAACTTCTTCTATAATGTGGTATGCCTCTGTGTTGATAATAGAGAATATTACCTCCAGTTAGTCAAAAGCAAAACCTGACCAGACAGAAACTTACGTAATACATCCACATGCTCATGATGTATGGCAGGCTTGTACCAAATACGACAGTCATATGCTGATGTGAACAGGCTGTGCTGCCATAAACAGTAAGCTGCCATACCCAGTAAAGAAAATCAACATCTGAATAATGCCAGCACCTCAAGATGTAACTTGACATCATAAAGATATGGCCGTGCGGTTCTAAGCGCGTCAGTTTGGAACCGCGTGACCGCTACGGCCGCAGGTTCGAATCCTGCCTCGGACATGGATGTGTGTGATGTCGTTATGTTAGTTAGGTTTAAGTAGTTCTAAGTTCTAGGGGACTGATGACCTCAGTAGTTAAGTCCCATAGTGCTCAGAGCCATTTGAACCATAAAGATATGTATGGAATTTGTGTGTAGTGTAAATCATCATCAGCACATAACGCTGTTGGGATGAGTTCAATATCTTGGATATGAACGCATTAGGGTGCATGGAATGATTTAGTTCATAGTGTAACAAGACTGCACGAGTGCTACTGTGAGAGATGTCAGTTGCTAGTATCAGTTGTTTCCTTGAGAAGTACAGTACTGTGGAATGCATAGACTATAACGCTTGTCTGAACATGTAAAACACTTCGTCACACTCTGGTGACCATACAAACATTGTTCCCTTCTTCCAAAATGCATAAGGGGGTGTGACATTGCTGCTACATCGGCAATGAACCTACCACGACAGTTTACTTGTCCCATGAAGCACTGTTGTTCCTTCAGATGCAGGGAGGAAACATACTATCAATGCCCAGAATGAGATTTTCACTCTGCAGCGGAGTGTGCGCTGATATGAAACTTCCTGGCAGACTAAAACTGTGTGCCCGACCGAGACTCGAACTCGGGACCTTTGCCTTTCGCCGGCAAGTGCTCTTCCAACTGAGCTACCGAAGCACGACTCACGCCCGGTACTCACAGCTTTACTTCTGCCAGTATCTCGTCTCCTACCTTCCAAACTTTACAGAAGCTCTCCTGCGAACCTTGCAGTACTAGCACTCCTGAAAGAAAGGATATAGCGGAGACATGGCTTAGCCACAGCCTGGGGGATGTTTCCAGAATGAGATTTTCACTCTGCAGCGGAGTGTGCGCTGATATGAAACTTCCTGGAAGAGCACTTGCCCGCGAAAGGCAAAGGTCCCGAGTTCGAGTATCGGTCGGGCACACAGTTTTAATCTACCAGGAAGTTTCATATCAGCGCACACTCCGCTGCAGAGTGAAAATCTCATTCTGGAAACATCCCCCAGGCTGTGGCTAAGCCATGTCTCCGCTATATCCTATCTTTCAGGAGTGCTAGTTCTGCAAGGTTCGCAGGAGAACTTCTGTAAAGTTTGGAAGGTAGGAGACGAGATACTGGCAGAAGTAAAGCTGTGAGTACCGGGCGTGAGTCGTGCTTCGGTAGCTCAGATGGAAGAGCACTTGCCCACGAAAGGCAAAGGTCCCGAGTTCGAGTCTCGGTTGGGCACACAGTTTTAACCTGCCAGGAAGTTTAATATTATCAATGGTTTGCACATGCTGCCAGGTGGAAATCATGTCCCTTCGCTGATTATGAAACCTAGATAGTCCTCATATTTTTCGAAAAAGGGACACTTCTTTAGAATACATTTCAGGACCACTTTAAGCATTGCGGTGAATAACATTCAAAGCTTCTGGAGATGTTCACATTTAGTAACCTTCATGACAGTTATGACATCAAGACAATGTGACATGTGGGAATATTGTTGATCAGCAGTTCTAGGTAGCACTAAAAGCTGGTGGAGGAGCTGCAAATTCCAAATGGAAGCCTTAGATGTTGATATAAACCAAATGATGTGTATAAAACTAAAACCTATTGAAACTCAGATGCAATGGGGTTGTAAATACGTGATGTACAGCTCGAGTTAGGTGTAGCAATCGCCCTATTTCAATTTGCACAATAAATCATTCGGTTGAGGGATCAGAAATATATCTACAGTAACTTGGGACTTTACCACCTCAAAGTCCCCACACGGTCTAAGGCAGTCATTTCCCTTTCAGACAACTACTAACGGAGATATCAAGGAACTAGATGTTACGCATGTAATGAAATTTATTCCTGTAGGCTGTTATGTTCTGCCTTCACTCTATCACAGAGGATGTGATGTATGGGCCGACCTCAGGCAAAATGTAATGTGAATCTGAGTCTGTTTGTCTTTCATACTACCTAACCCAAGGGAAAGTAAGTCTGTGAACTTTGTACATAATTCATCAACTGCTTGCAATGGAATATTGGTGGAGGCTAAGTAAATTTTCTCATTAAGTGAGGATCGAAACTCAGTGAAAGCAACAAGGCCAAAAATATTGTCTGTATTCGCAGAGCTAATAATCAAATGAGAATTTTACCTAGCTATACATTATATGATATTTAAAATTGAAATGTTTCTTTTCGCTGTAATTCATGTCCACCACATGTCATAACTTTCTTGGAGAGTAGTTGTAATGAAGATGATCCAAGAGGTATATATGTATTCCAATTCGTAAATAATACAGAAGACCTGTATTCACTTGAAACACTATTGTTTTATCTAAAATTTCCAGATTATTAACAGTTTTTGCAGATAACCTGTTTCCAGATTTACTATTGTGTGAGTTATTGGCCTTACGAGAAGCAGATGAGTTACAGACACTGTTAAATGACCATGTTTTTCACGATGTAAGTAGTGTTTGTAGGACTTAGGAAAATGATGGTGTGGATATTGTACAAAACATGCAGGACAAAAAGGTGGCGAAGCTCAGCTAGTTCACAACACTGAACTGTGTTTAGAATCGCTTGAGAAACAGTCAGAATCTGAACAACACTAAGGGGAGTAGTCAGTCAATTTTGCTCCATGAACAAGCACTTCAATGAACTCTGTTGTTTACAGTTGCTGTCCCTAACCATAGGTTGCTTTTTCGCTGGCCGATCTGATTATTTGTCTCTCTTAGCCATGGACAATGCACAAACTTAGTGGTGTGTTTCGTAGAGCCTTTTAGTCTCTTGTGAGCATTCGAGACTTTGTACATTTCTGAGAATATCATCCAAAGACAAATTGGAAAACTTAAATGCCTGAGTATGTGCTTCTTGTCAGGTGCACAATGCACAACCCAGTTCCTGATAATGGAACCGAAACGATTGTTTGCCTTGGTAATTTGTGCATGAGAAATTGACACAACCCAATCCTTTCATATGTGATACCCATTCCCAGCATTATTCAGAGATCAGTTCCTGACGATAGTAGAATTCTAATCTGGAAAGCACTAAATACTTTTTCCAAATAATATATTGAAAAAACACTATTCAGACCCTGGAGACTGACCACCTACCACTGTTGTCAAAGTGACTTAGTTTCCTAAGGGTAAACATTACTGTCTTGGATGACCCAGACAAAAAGAATGTTTTTGAATATCAAGATAATTTACCAAGAAAGCATCAAAATAACATTTAATTCGATACAGGTTCGTTTCCCAGTCGTCTTTCCATCCACGAATGAGGAAAATGATGGAACCATTTCATTTCTCAAGAAAAGGATGATATATAATATTAATATTTCCTTAAACAACAATATTTTTCATTCAAAAAATTGTTAAAAAATCCAAAAACCTTACCTCAGTTTATTTCATGTACTTTAGGATGATTCCTTAACCAAAAACTTTACAAGATGCAAAACTCATGTTACTTTTTTTAAAAATACTTTGATATTGTACTTTTATTTAGATCATTTTGATAATCATATAATCTTTTGAAGTGAATTAGAATCTTGATTATGAAAATAGATAAAACTTCAAGTTGAAAAATAACCTCAAGTTTAGAAATGTTTACTTAAAATGTTATGTCTTCAACTCAGAACTAAATAAATATTGTACTACAAAAATTAATTTGTTTCTATTGGTTTGTTCATTCAAATCTGAATTTATAGTAGCTATTCAAGCTAAATGCTAATCACAGGTCCATAATCTTTCTCATTTGAGGGAAAAGAGAAGAAAGTTTTTAATTTGAAATTCAAGAAAACTTTTGTTCCATCCTTAACTGAAAACATATTTTTCTAACGATAAAATCATAAAAAATTCTATGATTTTGTATCTACAAATCATATTCATAGATAATGTGTGGTTCTTCAATTTCTTCCAGCGTATTTGTTCACTGGACTGTCGACGGGTGTGATTGATTGATTTTAACAGGGAAGTTGAAATAGCTTAGGTCTGACCCACCACTGCCCGCACCAAAACTAGGTTTACTGTGTGGTATCGCTCCCTGTATATCTAGTAAAGCCAACCAGTGTCCTTAAATAGTGCAAGGAGTCCCTCTGCCAGTCTTTTGTTAGTCACAATGTCTTCAGGTCTAGTTGCCCCGAAGATTCTGTATCTTTTACTCTCCAGAGCCATGCATTAAAAGATTATGTGTGATGCAGTTTCTTCACCCTCATCACAGATCCTACATTTAGGGTCCTCTTCCGTTATACCCATTGTGTGTAGTTGTTCTTTGAAATTCCCATGGCTGGTCATTAGTTCAGTCATGAGTCTGATCTCTTTCCTGTTCAGTCCCAGGATTACAGAGCTTCTTGTAAAACCTGGCTTGGGCATCATTACCTTACCATGTTTTTGTTTATGGATCTTGGTCCAATATCCTATGTACTGTTTCCTCAGCCAGTTCCATAGTTCTAATTTGATCATAGCCTTGGTGATTGTCAGGACAGGACAGATCCTGGTCCAATAAATGGTGTTGTTGCCCCCATCGGCTTGTTCATTGCCACAGATCCCTGAGTGCCCAGGGACTCACACTAGGTTTACCCTATTGCTTCCCCTAGCTCCACCAGAGCCCTGTGGCAATCTGCAACAATTTTAGATCTTGTTGCAGGAGCTGCCAATGATTTCAGGGCTGCCTGGCTGTCTGAATAGATGTAGATGCTAAGGTCATTGTAGCACCTACGCATATTCTCCTCCACACATGCCCTGATTACAGTGATTTCAGCTTGGAATACAGAGGCCAGTTTCCCAAGAGAGATGATGCTCTCCAGTCTTGGCTGAACCCCATTCACCCCTTCCCCAATGCCTTGGTCTGTTTTCGACCCATCGGTGAACCAAACGATGTCCCCCATATGGTGTTCAACTGATTTTTTTCTCACTGCTCCGTACTTCCAATTATTATGTTGGGAGTTATTATATAGTTGGCAGGCATTTCCCCAGCCATTCCTACATTTACCTCACTCACTATGTTAGTTTGTGATTCTGTATATCCGAATGAGACCCAGTTTTTGCCAGCTTTAAGTCTGTGTGCCCCTGCTGCTGCCTCCATCTTGACTCAAAGGTGAAGTGGTGGCATATCCAGCATGGGGTCCATTCCAGCAGTTGGTGTGCTGCTAATTCTGCCCGTTATGGCTAAGCAGGCCAATCTCTGCACCTTAGCAAGCTCCTTAGCAGCAACCTGCTGTTCCACCTTTTTCCAGCACACTACAGTCCTATAGGAAATCCTAGGTTAACCACTGTGGTGTATATCTAGTGCATACCCCTGGGGCTTAGGCCCCAGTTTTAGCCACAAGCCCTCCTAGTACTCAGTAGAGTACTTTTTGCCTTGGAGCAGATGCTCTTAATGTGAGATGTCCAAGTTAGCTTCTCATCCAAGGTTACCACTAGATATTTCAGTATCCCCTTCACAGGTAGAGTTTCATCGAAGAGCTTTATATTCCAACTTGTGTGCTGAATATGTCTCTTCGTAAATGGCACCACAACGGTCTTATTAGGATTAACTCTCAGATCCTGTTTTATGCACCATTTTTGCACAATGTACAATCCTCCTTGTGCCACTGACTGTGTCAGTGAATTTACCAAGTATTGCTATGCCAAGGTCATCTGCATATCCTTGGCAGAAGAATTGTCTAGAACTTAGGTCCTCAATGAGTTCGTTCACCACTAGATTCCACAATAGAGGAGACAAAACTCCTTGTGGGCAGCCTTTAGTGGTCTTAATTACCATCTTTTCATTCACCATGGTAGCCTCTATCTTCCTTGCACTAAGCATGGCCCTGGTCCACCTACACACAGTGGTCCCCAGGTCATGCACCTCTGCTGTCCTTACCATGGAATCGGAGATCGTGTTACTGAAGGCCCCCTGGATATCCAGGAAGGGGCAGAGTGGTATTTCTTGGAAGTGAAGTGTTTTTCCACCTTCCCAACGACTTGGTGGAGGAGAGCTGTCTCACATGAGTTACCTGCTTGGTATGCATGTTGGTTCGGGTGTAGAGGCACCCTATTTAGCATCCTCTCCCCAACATATACATTAACCAGTTTCTTCAATGTTTTGAGAATGAGCGAGGACAGACTGACAGACTGATTCGTCTCATATCCTTGGCCTTGGTATGATCAATTCTCCCTGACTTTGGAATGAAGACAACATTCACTGCCCTCCAAGCATTGGGAATGATTCCTTCTGCTAGGCTAAAACTGAATAGCCTGCATAGGACTCTTATGAGCTTTCCTCCTGCCTGTTGCAGAAGAGCTGGAAAAATTCAATCTGGGCCAGGTGACTTGAACAGTTGGAATGTTCCCACCACCCACTGGATTTTATTGAAGTTCACACACTCCTTGGCCAATTCCCAGTCCTCTCTTCGAGTGCCTGAGAACCATTGTCTCTCTGGGGTCACATACTGGTCTGTGTTGTCCGGCAGAGCATATTGAGGAAAGTGAGTTTTGAGGAGCAATTCCAGCATATCATGTGCTGTCTTTGTATATTCCCCATCGTCCTTCCTCAACGTACCTCCTGGATTGGTTGGTACTCTAGTGAGAATCTTGTGAAATCTGGCTTGTGCAGCCATGTCCTCCACTTCATGCCTTCCAGAATGCCTCCTTTGCTTGTCTTATTTGCAAGATTATAATTGACAAGGGCCTCACCATATTTAGCGCATATATTTGTCTAATGATAAAATAATTAAAACTTCTATGATTTTGTATCTACAAATCATATTCATAGATTCTGTGCGATTCTTCAATTTTTTCCAGCGTATTTGTTCATTGAACTGTCCACGGGTGTACTACCCATTCATATTGTCCAACTGGCACAATATTTCGGTGATCAGACGTGTCTCCACCCTCAGGTGCGCTGGCGAACTGAGCTCCTGAAGGCTCGTGGCCAACTTATACTGCCTCACACTGCAAGCCATCCCCTCCACAGTCCGCGCCCACAGCCACGCGTCGGCGGTCGCAGAGATGCTAGCGTCAGCATCTGTGGTAGCACTGGTCTAGGTGCTCTGTCCACCCTTGCAGCCAGATCGTTCTGTTCGCTGAGAGTCTTCTTAATTAAACTCAGTGCTTGTTCCCAAGCCTTGCTAAGATTATGGCCACAGCCTCGGTTGATAATATCGTCCCTGATGCAAATTTCTATGGCCTCTCTAATGACGTTGTCTCAGTATTCGGAAGTTAGTGCCAGTATCCCTGTACGCATATACTTCATCACATGATACTACCACAAACATAGACATAACTGGTCTGTTTTTGCAATGTTGATTGTTTCATCAGTTGAAATAGAAAATCTAACAGCAACAGCTATTATGCTAGTTTGAATGTTTCTGAAAAGTTTACTAATTCCATTCTGTGTTCTAACAGACAACTATCTGCATTGTTAGTACTTGTTTCCAGATGGGTTTTTATTACTATATCTATTTCCTTCAGCTGTAAGCTACAAGAAATTTTTGAACCTTCAGTGTACACTAAAATAAGAAAAAAGGTAGAAGTATGATTACTTTTACATCTTTTCTTCTATTGTAGCACAAAGATTTCAATTTTTGCAGAAATTTATTTGAAGCTGTTTACCTTCTACTGTTTCTGTCACTATAAAGAGAGATTATGACTACACTACACACTGTAAAGTATGCTACTGTGCAACATACTATACTGATCAGCTGGAACATTATGACCTCCGACCTGCTATCGGCACAAACCCGCCCAGGTGATAACGGTGAGACATTGTGAGGAATGACTGCTAGTCAGACACATACATGGTACATGCATTATTAGTGAGCTTGCTCTCCATATGTAGACTGGGGAAGGCACACAGTCTAGCTGAGTTTGACAGAGGGCAGATTGTGATGGTCCAGAGACTCGGCACGAATATTTCGGAAACTGCATGACTTGTTAGGTTTTCGAGGAGTGCTGTGGTGATTGTCTTCAACACACGGCAAAACCAAGATGAAACCACATCCAGACATTTGGGGTTGGGCAACCTCCCTCATTACAGATGTCAGACGTCGTAGGCAGGACAGACTTGTAAAACACGACAGGTGGTGAACAAACATCAGACTTTAATGTTGGGCAAAGTAAAAGTGTATCTGAACACACAGTGCACCTAAGACTCCTAACAATGGGCCTCAGTAGCCAATGACCCATGCATGTGCCAATTTTAACACCATGACATCAGCAACTATGACTGAAAAGGTTATTGACCTTCAGTGCCAGATACTAGTGCAGTGACAGAGTGCTGCATAGTCCGATTAATCCTGATGCTGTCTCCATCATGCTGATAGGTGGTTGCAAATCCATCGACTTCTGAAGGAACAGCTGCTTGACACGTGTAATGCAGGATGGAGACAAGCTGGTGGATACTCCACTACGGCCGGCCGAAGTGGCCGTGCGGTTAAAGGCGCTGCAGTCTGGAACCGCAAGACCGCTACGGTCGCAGGTTCGAATCCTGCCTCGGGCATGGATGTTTGTGATGTCCTTAGGTTAGTTAGGTTTAACTAGTTCTAAGTTCTAGGGGACTAATGACCTCAGCAGTTGAGTCCCATAGTGCTCAGAGCCATTTGAACTCCACTACGCTCTGGGGAACATTCATGTGGGCACCTTGTGCGAGACACCATGGTGGCCAAGAAGTATCATACACTGGTTGCAGACCATATGCACCCCTTCATAACGACCATGTTTCCCAATAGCAGTGGCATTTTGCAGCAAGTTAATGCACAATGTCACAAGACAAGAAGCGTGATGGAGCAGTTTGAGGAACACACTGGCGAGTTTCATTTGATGTACTAGCCCTCAAACTCTCCAGATCTGAACCCAATTTAACATAACTGGGATATGATTGAACATGGCATCAGAATTCACCACCCACTCCCCGGAATTTACGGGAATTAGATGACTTATGTGTGCAGATGTGGTTCCGGTTTCCTCCAGCGACTTACCAAGACCTCATTCTTTCCATGCCACGACGTGCTGCCACTGTTATCCATGCAAAAGGAGGATATACCGGCATATTAGGTAAATGGTCATAATGTTCTGGTTGGTCAGTGCATATAAAGTTTGCCATTCTACTTTACTGCAATGTCAGAACTTCGAAACATTTATTAATAGTACCTCGATGTTTTTAGAAATGTATGGATATTCTGATACCATTCTATCAGAAAGCAAACATCCCTCTCGTCCTTCCTGTGGCCACCTGCACTTCTGTGACATTGTCTTTGCTTCATATCTCTATTTGCCGGCCAGAGTGGTCGAGTGGTTCAAGGCGCTACAGTCTGTCACAGGTCGCAGGTTAGAATTCTGCCTCGGGCATGGATCTGTGTGATGTCCTTAGGTTAGTTAGGCTTAAGTAGTTCTAAGTTCTAGGGGACTGATGACCTAAGAAGTAAGTCCCATAGTACTCAGAGCCATTTGAACCATATCCCTATTTCATACCTCTACTAACACAAATACTCTTTGAACATGGTACATATCGGGAACAGCCGAATAGGATGAGTACATTGCTTAACCACTTACTTGAAATTATGTGAATGCAGTGAAATTACATGTTATGACTATAACTGTATTACACATTAGCAGGTTTAAGACTTAGTATCAATAATTCATAACAACATCAGTATCTGAAAAATATCTGTTCTCCAACAGTATCTCTATTTATTTATTTATAATAAAGAATAAAGCTCTATATTCACCAATGGCTACTTGAAAGGCATCGATTTGAGATTATAAATAAATCTGCCTAATGTAATAATTTGTAGAATACAACATTTTATGACTTTATTATTATTACTTTAAAAAATGTAACTTCACTATGAATTTCAATATGCAGTAGACAGCTCTATGCCAGATAACAAAATTTCATGAAAACAATCAGTACCAAAAGATTTTAGAATGCTAAATATCTAAGCATAATACATTCATATTTTGCAGAAAAAAAATGTAGAACTTACTTTCAAGGAAAATGGTCTTGTATTATTCAGAATAAAACATTTAATATTTGCTTTTGATGTATTGGCTGACAAGAGGACTGGAATCTTCAAACATCTGAAAGTGTGTGTATGGCAACACTTTATCACTTGTCTGGTTTCAGATACATAAAAATATATGCATGGCTCTCATTTCTCCCAAGTTTGATAAGAAAATGTGACGCCATAATCTTACCTAATGGTAGATATTACATAAAGCTACAAAAAACGATGTTCACAAACGAAGTGTATATATGAACTGTTGTCAGTTCATAGATATACTATATCATTCGTCTACAAGGAAACAATGGGAAAGTCTTTTAACTACCCAATAAAAGAAACTGGATGCTTATGTTCAAAAATAAGAATGTTCATGCTTGTGAACTGTGAGTATGACCAAAGGAAACGTACATTAATTTTATAAACAACTAACGTATCTGCTTCAGCCATGTTAAAACGTAACTGAAACAGAAAAGAGCAATATTTATAAAAGATACTGATGGATCTCATTCACTTCCATAATGTACAGACAAATTACAATTTATATATTAATGCTTTAAGATATTTGTATTACACTAAAATCTACATCTATACTCTGTAGGCCACTGTGAAGTGCATGGCAAAGGGTACATTGTAGCTGTTATAAGGGCTTTTCTCCATTCCATTCACATATGGAGTGTGGGAAGAATGACTGTTTAAATACCTCTATGCGTTCTGTAATTAATCGAAGTTTGTCCTTATAACCCCTATGTAAATGCTATGTAGGGGGCTGTAGTATATTCCTAGTGTCATCATTTATAGCTGATTTTAGAAACTTTGTTTGTTGACTTTCTTGGAAGTTTCAATCAATTCTCAGGAAGTGACTGCCAGTGCAGTTCTTTCAACATCCCTGTGACACTCTGCCACGGTTCAAAAAACCCTGTGAGCATTCATACTGCTCTTCTCTGTATACATTCAATATCCTCTATTATATTCGGCAGGGATCCCACACACTTGAGCAATATTCAAGCTTGGGTAGAATGAGTGATTTGTAAGTAATATCTTTTACAAGGAGATTGAATTTAACTATAGCGACTGCCACGAAAATAGGCATTTCAAGATAATTTCACCATATTATGACATTGCCAGTTAGTCATAATTTCAAATTTTAGTGAAGTCTAGAATATGATAGAGTACTTTCCAAAAGAAAATGCTCGCCAGCTGCTACGAAATAAAATAAAAACTAACGTTATAAGAAATTTTGAATTTAAAAACTTTTAGTTCCACACATGGAAAAAACAGAACCACTTACATATTTGGATTGAAAAATATGTAGGAAAATTCTGAAAGTTTATAGATTCATGTCGTATGTATTTTATCATGAAATAAAAAAGTATTTCGAGATAAAAGATAAAATATCGTAATGGGTGAGAAACGAAAAATGTCGTCGCCTATGACTTTGCCTTCTCTTGGATCTTCTACAAACTTCTAGAGAGAAAGTTTTTAAGAAAACAATAATATTAATTTTGATAACATATGAGACATCGTTATTGTATAGTGTCACCCATAACTGCAGTTTGTTTCCAAGTGCGACAGGGCTCGAGTACTTGTATGATTCGCAAATACTTTATTTCCGACGGCTCGCCGTAGTACGACCAATTATTTTTTTGTCTGCAGCCGTTACATACCCTTCATCACTACACAAATCATCCAAGTCGCCGATATATGCTATACAAAATTAACTGTAGGTATTTTCAGCCGACTATTTCCGTTGAAGTCGAGCAAAATATATTTGTTTGTATAGTTTTGTAAAACCCAAATTTTATTGACGTATGCTACAAGACCATTGTCCTTATCACACAATAAGTACATTGTACACAGAAACTTCTCTCTTGCTGCTAAAATGTCCCTGCATTCCATTAAAAACAATCTTGTCCATCATTACATTATCTGAGTCGAAAACCAAGTAAGCAGAGAAGACAAAGAATGGAATTATTTGACGTACATCGCCATATATTTTTCTATCCATCGGATGCTCTCCTTTGTCGTAATAACCAAGTATAGTTCTGCGCACTAAATTTTTGTTAAAATCGTCAAATCCCGCAGATTTCCGTTTTCGTTTTTATTCCATTCTTGCAGGTCAAAACAAGTGCTCACGCCTGGAGATTCTGCCGGTGTTACCGTTCTATTCACACGGAACATAGTCGATTCAGAAATAGCGCAAGGTTTCGTTGTTCAGTTTATGAATTTACGAAAAATTTATATTATTCTTGGCTTCTTCAGTACGTTCATTAGGACAATCTTTGTTTATTTTGGAGTTTCTTATCACCCTTAACGCACATCGATCAGATGAGAACCTTGCTTCTCCGTTATCCTCACGACAATCCAAGTCAGTGCACCTTTCTGCTGAAGATGAAACCACACATGAGCATACTAGATGGAACGAGAACACTGAATATGCAGCTGGTGCTGAGCTCCATCGTTACTGCAGTGAGTATTCGTCAAAAAAGCTGTGAAGCAGACAAATGACAACGCTTCGCCCCTGATGAGGTCCTACAGTGGGCTTGAACTTGAGGTACCTCTTTTGGTGGCGGACATTCTAGTATTTTACCAATAAACCGAAGTCCGCTACCTGCTTTACACACAATTGATCCTCTTTGATGGTTACATATCATGTCCCAACAAAGTGTTACACCCAGCTATTTGTGTGGGTTTACTGATTCCAGCTGCGGCTCGTTAATACTGTAGTCACGAGGTATTATATTTTTTTATCATTTTGTGAAGAGCACAATTTTACATTTCTGGACATTTAAAGCAAATTGCCAGTCTGTGCACCACTTTTAAATCTTATCAAAATCTGACTCAATATTTGTGCAGTTTCTTTGAGACTGTGCGTCATTGTGCATCTGCAAAAAGTATGAGGTTATTATTAATATCGTTCACAAGGGCATTAACATACAACATGTGCTCGAAAGATCCTAACACATTTACCTGGGGCACACTCGAAGTTACTTCTGTGGCTTTCCATCCACGATAACTTTCTGCATCCTCCCTACCAAATAACCCTAAATCCAGTCACAAATTCGCTTGATACGCCATACGATCGTACTTTTGATAATAAGTGTGGTTGTGGTACTGTGTCAAATACTTTCTGGGAATTGAGAAATTCTGCATATGCCTGACTGCCTTGATCCATGGCTTACAGCATGTCATATGAGAAAAGCATGAGTTGGATTTCACTTGATCAATGTTTTCCAAATCTGTACTAGTTGGCATGGAGGAGATCCTTCTGTTCGAAATGCTTCATTGTTTGTTAGCTCATAATATGGTTTGAGACCCTACAGCAAATGAATGTCAATAATATTGGACAGTAGTCTTGTGGATCACTTCATCTGCCGTTCTTGTATATGGAGGTAACCTGTGCTTTGTTCCAACTAATGGGCACGGTTTTTTGTTCACTGGGTATATGATAGAGTATAACTAACAGAAGGACTAACTTAGCCACAGTTTGGTATGGAATGTGAGAGGGGTTCCACCAAGACCTCGGGCTTTGTTTAACAATTTTAGTTATTTCTCATTTCCTTGGGTACTCTGTTATGGTAGTCACTGAAGGCTTCACACATTGCTCTGTTGACAGCCAGACGCATTTATTTCAGCATTTATCAGTAGCCTTATGCTTTGTTTTGGACTTATTATGCAGTAGTCTCTGTTTCTGTAGAAGCTTCTTTACAGTGACTGTATATCATTGAGGTTCTGTCCCCTCATGAACTATTCTGCTGGGTAAATATAAACTTGAGCCATAGTTCATCTAGATTTTCCAGTTCTGACCTAAAAGTTTCAAGTTCCTCATTGAGATTTGACACTTCTGCTTCTTTGTTTCGTTTGCTGAACGTATAACTCTTTCTACTCTTTGGTTGCTCTTTGTAATTTGGTATTCATTATTACTTTAACTGTCTCATGGTCACTGATAACTGTGAGATACTGAAGGAGGTTAGGTTTATTTGTTGCCATTAGATCTAATACGTTTTCATCATGAGTGGCCTTCCGTACTATTTGTTCTAGGCTGTTTTTGGAGAAGGCATTTATAAGTGTTTCTTAACATGTCTTGCCACGCCCACTACAAACAAAACTGTAACTACCCTAACTGATTGTTGGTGAAAGTCTCCTCTGATCGTTACAGCATGATAGGGATAGTTATGTACAGGTGACTGAGATTTTCACTAAAGTTTTCGATTACATCAGGAGGTGAATCTGGTTGTTAATAGAAGGGTCCAGTTATATGTTACACCTATGCTTGATACTAAGTCTTGCCCAAACAATCTTACATGCTGCCTCGATTTCTGTCTTGGTAGATTTGAATTTCTTGCCTACTGCAACAGGTACATCACCTTCATTTCCCAACAGCCTATCCTTTTTGTATACACTTAAATTTTCCCCAATCTAACTGTTGCCAACTTCATATTTTAAGCGGCTTAATGTACCTAGTATTATGTGAACCACATTGCTTTTTAAGCGCACTTCAAACTCTGCCATTTTGTTGTGAATACTTTTGTGGTTAACCACTAGGATCTTAATATTCTCACCTGTGGGAACTTTTGTCTGGATTTTATTCTGATATATCTGGGTTTCCTACAGCTATCATTATCTGGGTTGGAGAGAGAGTCGTCTAATCAGAAGAAAAGACCTTGAGCGATTTCGTCTCAAATCATACAGATGAAGAGTGAATGTGTCACATCACTCTTTCAGAGTTTGCTGAAAAAAATAAATATTGACGTTTCACACGATACCTCTCCAAAACTACAATATTTTGATTTTATGATGAATTGTTAAAACACTAAGGACCTGTCTAAATTAGAGTCTTTGTGAAAATGTTGTAACAAAAGGGAAAATTGAAAAATTGTAATAAAGAAACACAAAGTGACAGAGATGTGAATTTATTTTCAATAAATACTCCATTCCCGATACTGAGACATGATTAATACATACATCCTTCTAAGCTTTTTCATTTTTTTTGGAAAAATAAAATATGAAAATTTATAACTTTTTGCGACTTTCCAAATTATGTTTTGAAAATATGAATAGTCAAAGGATGTCAACTGTCCTGAGAAATAATAAAGTGGAAAGGCTGCTAACTGTCAACTACGACATTAATGCATGAAATTCTTTAACTGTCAAATTATTTATACATAAAGATGAAAGAACTGGAATTTTTTTGTTATTTAGAAATAATTTTCTCCAAAAGTCCCATCCTAAATGTTCTAAAAAGTCATGGTACATTAGCTGGTCATTTCACTCAGGGAATCTACAATCAATGTGGACAATATTTGTCTGTAAGAAATGTGAGAAATTGTTTAGGTAGACATAGCTCTACTCTCAACATTAAAAATCATGGACACTTAAATATTTAAACTGATCGCTGATTTTATGTAAATGTTGTACAAAACTAGTATTTCTAAATAAAAATAAATACTTTACAACATTATAAATGAGTGGGAAAACAATTCGTAATTTTGTCTGAAAGCATTTTATAACAAAAATGAGATATATAGAATATTTATCCCCATTTTTCTTTTTATGATATTATTCACAAATTATTATGGCCTTCTGTCAAGATTTTACTTCTTCATGACTTTCCATGAGTTAAAATTGCCTACAATTTAACAATCAACACTGCACTGTTGAAACGATTTCATTTGTTTTTTCATCTGCTTCTCATTGAAGCCAAGCTGAATTTGCATGGACAAGAATGATCCAAAAAGAGCAGTACTTGGGAAATGAAAACTGTACACTGATGTTTTGATGATAGCCATTTGAAACCATTAACAGAACCATGAGGTGTCACATGGGAGACAGTTATATCTTGCAGCTAATAAGAGACACTTATTATCTGTTCCATTGACCACTGATTGTCATACACACAAGAAATGAAGTGGCTCACTACAAAGTCTTCTAATGTATACTGTGGTCTCTGCATTTCACACACAGTAACAGGCAGTATTTCGTGGAGAACCGTTCTTGCAACATATGTGCCATTCCAGGATTCAACCCGATACTGACTTATTAAATTCATACACGGGCTTCATAGCAGACCACTCTTCTTTCTTTTTAAATGGAATACCCTTAATGTACTTTAATTTAGAATTAAGAGTTTCATGTTTGTTACTAATGTTGGTGTGGTGCATACAAATTCACTAGCACCTCTTACAGCATCAAAAGCTTCATGCTGGAGCTTAAACATTGTTGCAAGATGTTTACAGAGACCTCCTACACCATAGCATGCGCTTTTTCCGTGACCTGTTTCTGAAAATATCCATTTATATCTTAATTCTTGTCCTACAGTATTGACAAGCTCATAAAGCTGAAAGAGGTTTTTAAAATTAAATGCTGCACCATCAGTCACACACATATGTTTAGAAAATGCATGGCCTCCTGATTCTATGTCATCAATTATCATGCTGACAGCATAGCATGCATGTACACTGTCATGAAGGAGATCATCACTGACAATAGCAAAACAGTGTGATGTTACAAGGAAGTGAGCAACACATGTGGATATTGATACCTGTGATGTGTGCCATTGGTAACTTTGAATTTCGTTCTGCAAAGCAACAGACCTGTTCTCAGTAAAGTTGAAATGAAGAACTAATGTATCAGTATTCTGGGATGTGGCTGATTTTACTTATGCTAGGCCTGTCTCTGAATCCTCCAGATGGTGAGCTATTCATTTCATGGCCTAATGCCTAACGTCTGTAAGAAACTTCTTTGGCTCTACTGTCTTCTTCACCAACTCTCCTCCCATCAGCAATGCATAGGTTACGTCATTGTCAGTATCCTGAAGGTGTAATGCTTCAACAGTCATCGCTTCAGCACCAGGACACATTGCACACTCCTGCAGCCACCATGTATCTTTCGGCTCTTGACATTTACACAAAAGCATCAGGTCTATCTCTGTGTGCTTCTTTCCTGTGACACTTCTTATGGCGAAACAAAAAAGTTTCAAATTGGTGCAGTAAATACACGTGCATACTTCCGTCACTGTCTGGCATTTTACCCATTTTGGTGGTAAGGAGTAGGATTTTGTGAGACCAATTTTTAAATTCGGGTTCTCCTTATTCATTCCCTTATTGATCTTGTTATAGATCTTCTTACCTTTTTAACTTTTTCATCATTTTTAGTAACACAGATAACATCAGCCTTGTTAGGACTTAGCCCTCTGCAATCTTTTTCATCACTTTGGTAATAGTCCAGAGCAACAGCAAGTGTATCTTGCAATGGAAGCCCATGGTAAGAATCAGGGCATACCCAGATACTTGCAAGTGTATCTTGCAATGGAAGCCCATGGTAAGAATCAGGGCATACCCAGATACCTTTCTCATTGTTTACTTTATGAGTTTTTGAAATTAAATAATGTGATGAGTGGGTATATATCTCTGTATCTGCTGCTTAGAGTAGCTACCTGGTATCAGTGTCAGTAACTGTATCTTCTCAGTGCAGGTGGCTGCTGAGATAGCAGTATTTAGATTTTGAAGCGATACATTACATTTCTTGCATATATCACTATCTTCAGATTCTGCACCAAGTGCATCTACATTATATGCATCACAAAGTTTTGAAGATGTTGCTTGTGAAAAATTTGTTTCAATTTCTTCCATTTTTTTCTTTTTACATCCTATTTTCTTCTTGTGCTTCTTACCTTTCCTGGACTTTTAAAGGAGGATATAGTGGGGGCTACAGCAGAACTGCCAACATTCAATGTATGAACATCTTTTCATACAGGAATATAACATCTGCACCATCTTCTTCAGTTTCATATTCGGGTGATATTGATCATTCAGGTGGGTTGTCACTAATTTTTTTCTTCTAATGTGTGTAGAACTCCTGCACAATGGATGCGATGCTAATACTATTACTTGAGGACCAAGATACTTCTGCATTATCTCTAACAGATTTCAAACAACATAAGTGATTTTCACTTTTCTTAAATACCACCTTCTTGTGTCTTTTTTCATATTACACACACCTCTCTCTTTCACCACTAAGATTGTATATCTAACAAAAAGATCAAACAAAACACAAAACTCGATGCAGATTGGTTTATGTGCAAGTTCTCACTCGTTTGTTACAAGCAGAAAAGCGCTGGAAACAGTATTGCCAACACATATATTTTACACTAGAAATTGAGTGATGCAAAATATGCAGAATACTGAAAAATTTTTAACACTTTACATGGAAAAATATTGCCCACTGTGTTTGCACTGACTATTAACATAGTAATCAAACAATATTTTGTGTAATTCTCAAAAGTTTTCGGGTGGAGGTTTTCGAGTGAATAATTCGTAAAAATGTTTTACATTTTAGTAATAACTAATGACATAATACACACAGCTGTAGCAGAGGAGATACTATTGATAATTACATCAGTGGTATCTGGTAATATGACAGAAAAGATAGCATTCTGTGACTTTCCATACTAGAAAAAAATTTAAGTGGAAAAATTAACTTAATTTCGCCTTTTCGTCTTAAATTTGTAAGTTAAACGAAGTGTGTGGGTGTCAACTAATTTCAACACACTAGGAAGGAGTTTAATGCAAATCATATGCCAAGTCTCCAGTACTTTTGTTTTATTAGTTACATTTCTTTCGTTCCCTACTGTTTTAGGAGTTATTTACGAAATTACATTCTCCAGAGGGCGTACTGTTTACAAAAATTAAGATAAAACGAAAATACTTTAATTCTAAACACTTTTGATAGATAGGTCTAATATATATTTTTTCGAGAGGGATTCATGACCGCAGGTTGACATGACCTGCATGATTTGAGATGAAATCACAATGTTGTGTTCACCCTTCTGATGTGATTGCACACTTGACCCATTTATGGGGACCCTACAGTTCTCAATCCTATGGTGCAAGCCTAAAACATCACAAGCCATCTTATCAAATAACTTTTGTATTCTCCAGTTAAAGTCTTCCACTTGATTGAGAACCAGGGGTCCACGTTCTGTCCTGGGGACTAATCTTCTTAATCTTCTCTAGTACTCTATGGAATGATTCAAGTATGACCGTAGAGTCCAAATGACAGGCATTGTTTGTTCCAATGTGTGCCACAATCTCCAGTTGTTTACACCCTGTTCTCTCAATGGCATCCAGGAATAGCCTCTTCAATGTGCCAAAGGATTCAGGCATACACACTGAGTGCGCCTAGTGTTCCTTCCCATACCTTGCTGCCATTTCCCTGAGGGGTACCATTGCTCAACAATTGACAGGCCCCTATCCACTTGCGTTTGCCTCCCCTTGACACAGGACGCAGCAAGTTTCCTAACATTTGAAGTGAATCTCACTGGCTCAGTTTCGGTTTCAGTGGAAGACAACACCTGTAACCTGTTTGATAGATGGATAGGTGTAGCATTCTGAGTTCCCTCTGATCCATGTCTTCCTTGTACAAAACACCTAGTCCTACCATTGACATGGTACTCACACTCAAGTGGATGGGTAGTGATGGTTCCTGTATTTCCTGCAGAAGAGACTGTATGTGCAGAAGAGGACAGTACCTGAGGTACCTTTGGTATGAGGGTGGTTTGATAAGTCTGGTAAAAAAGCAAGACAAAATGTCTGTTTCATAAACAACTCGCCTTGCTTCTCGACATAGACTCCTTTGAGGGATATACGCTTGGTCCAGCGTTTCCCCAACTTCTTCATCCCATGAGAAAAAAGATTCTATCAAACACTGCAAAATAATCATTGACTGTAATTACCCCTTCCTCCTTTGATCAAATTTTCTTCCCAACAATCTGAAGTTTCAAGTTAGGGAACAGCAACAAGTGAAGGGGATGGATATGAGACCAATTCGAATCTCATTGTTTTTTTCACCATTGTTATCACTGATGTATGGGATGGAGTGTTATCCTGGTGAAAGAGCACTTTTTTGCGTACCAACCTTCTTTTTTTTCTCTCAGCAAACGCAATTTCCAAACGATGTTCCAGTTATGATTCCGCCATTTTCCAAGTAATCTGTGAGAATTATTCCATAGGAATCCCAAAAAACTGTGACCAACACCTTATCAGCTGACAAAATGGTCTTCACCTACTTTGGCGCACTTTCAGCAGTCTTTGTCCAACGTTTTGACTGAATGGCATTCTCCTTCGGTGCACTTTCAGTAGCTTTTGTCCATTTATTTTTACTCTGGCGTTTAGTGATAGATGTAGGATCCATCAACAGTCACAAAAGTGTTGCAGATTGCGATCAAAAATCGCTAGATGTTGTGTTGAAATGTACCAGATGCACTTCTGGTCGACTGTGAGCAATTACGACCCCCACCTCGCACACAGCTTCCTTATAGCCAATTCTCCATACAGGATATTATGCACTCGCTCAGCTTAGATAAGTCTGTTAAGATTCCTACAGTCTCAGCAACCTCTCGCAGTTTTATTCGGCGGTCTTGCATTAACATATCATGGATTTTGTCAATGGTTTCCTTTGTGATGACTTCAGTTGGATGACTGTAGCACACTTCATCTTCAGTGGTTGCCCAACAATGTTTAAATTCATTAATCCAAAAGTAAATGGTCTTCAATGATGGCGCAAAGTCCTCATGAATTTCATCCAATTCTGTTTTAGTTTGTGCAGTAGTCCAATACTTCAAATGAAAATTTTTAACAGGCCAAAACTCGATTTTCTCCAGTTTTAATCGCAGTCGACACACTGGCCACTTCAGAGGGCTGTCAACAATGAACTGTATGCTGTGCATTGTTTAAATTTTTTTAATGGTACTTGAAATAATCAAGCTTACCAACCATGAAGGCGCAACAAAAATGTTCCATTCTTTCACAGAATTATCTAATAACCTTTATATCTCTAGTTCAGGACATTTGGTTAACCCAGATAAACCTGACGTCCTTCAGGAGGGACGGCGTCACTCACTGTTGAAATTATTTATTTTTGCTAATAACGCATTTTTGCAACGGACTGTGACGCATTGTTACATGAAGTAGGCAGAGTCAGTTGCGCGCTGCGACAGTCAGTTTGACGCTGTCTTTCACAGTGAGTGAGAAACTATGTCTTGAAAATAGGGCCTATTTTACCATGGACTAACTGACTGACCCTGTCATTGATGTGTATGTATATTTTCTTTCATTTTGCAACAATAATTCTGAAACTTGTCATATAATATCTTAAAGAATTAACCTATATTATTCACAGGTTCTTATTACGATTGAAAGTTTTCGTCAGTTGTAATTCAATAATGTTTCCAGAAGGACGTCAGGGTAAATTGTTCTCATTTTGTATTCACAGAAAACGATGTACACTGATGGAACTTTTGGACATGTTAGAATCAAAAGATGAGGAAATACCTAATGCTGGCACATGTAGTAAGGATTATGAAACGAAAGGTATGGGGTACAGTGTGGTAATGACTTATGTTGACCACTTACTTCCACATGTTCCATATCGAATATAGTTTGATAACCTCTGTACAAGCGTTGAACTACTACATGACCTAAAAGAGAGGGGAGTGGAATCAACAGGAACAATAAGAGGAAACAGAGCTAAGAATTGTACTCTATCATCTGTAGATAAAATGATAAAAGAAAATAGAGGATCATATGAAGTTTGTTCTGACTCAGCATATGGGATTGCCATTGTACGTTGGAATGACAACAATGTTGTTACTGTAGCCACCAACCAGGCCCCCATAACCGCACGAGTGGTCGACTGTGAAGAGCGGACAAATTGAATAGCTGGGCGGCAGCCATTAGAGTGGTAAACTGACGCGCGGAGTTCGAATGTTTATACATCGCTTTTGGTTATAAAATGCCTTCCCTCGAGTTAGGTCACAAACATAATGCCTCATTTAAATACGTTACGACAATATACTTTTTAATTTATGGACAAACAGCAACTAGTCACTGTTTATGAATTTATCTTACGTACTACATGGAATTTGCCGTAGCTAAAAGTTATGAACTGGCCCCCTAGCATTTTTCGTAGTTCATTCACGATAGATGTACGCAAAATGCATCAAAATACTCGAAGATTTGCCCACTATGTTAATAGATATTTTCTGGCTCTACCTTGCTTTACATTTTATGACGAGAAGTGCGTTATATATGCCATTGTGCTTTGGCAACTCATGACCAAATTATCAAGTTTCAACCTAACATAGACCATGAAAACACTACCGATCAGCCAGCTACAACAAACAAGACTTAAGGCAGGCATCCAGTATCGCACTAGTCACAACATTTACTTTTGAAGATGTACACTTCAGTTTGTATGTGTGGTTTTTTCATCAGTTTCTGAGCAACTTCACAGCCCCACTGAATGAAACATGTGAAATAAACAAACATTTGCACAAGTACTGTCAAAAATAACAGGTACTGTTCAAAAATGTAAAGGCAGTAACGTATCACTTCTGAAAATGTAAGTCCCTGATCTAATCTAGAGTTACAGCATGTTGAGTAATTTACTCTTTCTGTTATACATGAACATATTTTCCCCTCTATGAAGGTTAGACTTACAGCACACAAGCAATATTTACTTTTTACTGTCCCTGAAGAATAGTACTACCCTCCTCCCTATGAAGGCTATCCAATTTTAGCTTACGAAAAATTTTCATTTCTTAACTGCATGATAACATCACACTTACCTAGGTAAAAGAAAGGTCACCCACAGTGGTTATCAAATAGTAGTTGACAGTTCTACAGAAAAAGTGACTGCTCTGAATAATGAATCAAAGTTCAACCAGCAAAAAATTAACCCTGCTGTTATTTCTACTAAGTTATAACCAGCAAAGTTTTATTGTAGTTTTCAGTCAAAAGTTTGTATTATATTCCAAACAAATGCAGCAAGCTGTCTTATGAAACTTCAAGATTTTTTATTCAAAGTTTACAAATGAAAAGCATTCTAATTTTAAACCACTTTATTACTGATTAAGGAACAAAACATATTTATTTAAGTGTTGCCTTAGCATTTCTTTGTGAAGAGTAAAATTGTAAATACCTGCTACATGATGCAATCTGATTTTCATATAACATGAATTTATGGCCCTTAATAGTAGTACAATATGATTTTCAGGCAGTAAATTGTCTCTGGCATGGACATTTAATTCTTCAAATACACTGAAGTGCTGTAGTTTCTCCAATACTTTAATTTCCACTACAAGTTTAACATTGCCTCTAGGTGGCTTTCCTCCATTTACAGCTTGTATTTCTCTTAAAATAATTTCGTACTGAGAACATACTATTACAACACTATGTGAAGGTATTGTCAAACCTCCATTATTTTTCCTTCTTAAAAACTTGTTATACATTAAATCATCGTAAGTTCCAAAAAGGGAAGAAACACACGTTGAACACATTACAACATTTTTCAAATGCTGCACAAAATACACTACAATATTTTCTGAATATTCTGTCAGGATGGAGGGTGACTGAATATAGTCATGGTCTGGTATGTGAGACCAATTTTCATTCAAGTCAGATACAAGGCCTATATCAATATCATTCACTCGACTTTTTGAAAATATAATGGGATCAAACCATATTTCTTGAAACATATCCTTTTTCCAAGACAATAATGGAGTTACAGATTCTGATGAACAGTTCCCAGTGCTTTTACATTTTATCTCATTCCTCACTAATAGTTGCCTGTAAGCAGAATGGAACAGCAAAGCAGAAGGATTATTATTCCAAGCAAACCTACCTCGTATCATGCAGAAAAACATCTCTATATGATCTTGGCTGAATTTATACATTAACAAATATTTGAGGTAATCAGTCTCAACAAGATCTAACAAATATTTGAGGTAATTAGTCTCAACAAGATCAACAAACAGCCCCTTAATACTGTGAATGATGCATAAGAATCCTATTATTGGCGTTTTACGCTGTGTCTTATAGATCTCTTTTCCAGTAATATCTTTCAATCCCAATAAATAAGATTCTGCCTTTGATAGAAAAGGCTCCCAGATGGATTTGTTTGAGACTCGTAAAGCAGATTTGTAACCAACTGCTAATGGACTTTTGCAATTGCAAATGTCAAATAGCCTATGAAACATTTCACAAAAATCTGTTGTACCTTTAGCATCTTCAAAGGTATCAAGTTGTAGGTCTTCACTTAAGTACCTTAGGCTTGTACAAACTGAGGAACTAAGCACTTGTACAGCTAATTTTACTTTCATCTTTTGTCTCTGAAATGTAACATGATTTCTTTTCAATCTGTTACCCAAAACTAGGCCCTCCTGACACTGTAATTTTTCTAATGCAACTATGTGTTCCCACTTGATGACATTTCCATGCACATGTATCATCACTTTCATATCTGAAAATAAATTTCTTACTAATTTTAACATATGACAGGCATCAAGCAATATAAATACTTTTTCAGCAGTACTGGGATGCAAAAAGTAAGGCTGCAAATGGTTAACATTTATAATTGCTCCTAGTTTTGAGGCAAGTGTCAAGTTAGTGTTTAGACCATCAAATGTGAGGCCCACACACTTCACATTAACTTCGTGCAAGAGTCTGAATGCATTCTGCACCACACCAAACTTTTCTTCAGAGGACATGCTATTCACTAAAAAATATGCAATTGGGATTTTCCAATTAGTGTTTACACCCACAACAAGAATCACTAATGCTTCTTTGGCTTCCACTAACTCTTCATTCTGAACCCCAAAACCTCTGTCAACATAACCAATGAACTGATTCCCATCCCAGTCTAGTCTTTTTTTAATCGACATTTCATCAAATGTTAAACAAACGTAAACATCACCATTTACCTGCTTTGCTCTTTATGAAATTGCTGAAAATGCTTCAGCAGTAAACCCTGGCTTTCCATCTATAGAGTTGTACCAACATCTTAGTGTATTTGGATGTGGCAAAGCTAAGTCTAATGATTTACGCACGTATTCATATGCACATGGAGAATAAAAATACAAAGTTAATGAAAATGATTTCAGTTTTTCAGAGTATTCAGTGTTCTTGCTAGAAAACATTCTCCTAAATAATTCTACAGAGACATCGGAAAAAGTCTCCTCAATTAGGCCAGCAGTTCTCTCACTGATTAAGTTTTTGGCTTGCAAATCAGTCACAAGCTCCTTTAAACACTTTATTTTCTCTTCTTGTTTTTCACACTTCACTTTCTTTGCATACAATTGTTTTCGTATGCTTCTAATCAAACAATCCTTCTTTTCTATTATTTCACTACACTGTCTTTTGTATGTCCTTGGACTTTTTTGCAGCGAATAAATGTGATCTTTGTTAACACTACAAGTACTTGTTGTGGGTTCTGCTTCCATTTCTTGTTCAGCTGTGGCAGTGGAACTAGCTGATTTAGTAGAAGTTTTTGAGGTACGTGGTGTATTTCTCTAAAACAGAAATATTTATCAACATTACTAAAACAGGAGAGTGAAGAACAAAACAGTCTTATGATAATTAGTTAGTTGCTTGTTTCATGATTTAAACACAATAAAGATCATGATAAGCACAGTATAAGGGTTATACTACACATATGATTGTAACTTAAACTATATGCTGAGTATTTACAGAAAAAAAGCACATTTCAAAACACACACACACACACACACACACACACACACACACACACACACACACACACATACTAATTTTTTTGTTCAGAACTATACTACAGAGAGTTTAAAGTTATTACCAAATACACTCCTGGAAATTGAAATAAGAACACCGTGAATTCATTGTCCCAGGAAGGGGAAACTTTATTGACACATTCCTGGGGTCAGATACATCACATGATCACACTGACAGAACCACAGGCACATAGACACAGGCAACAGAGCATGCACAATGTCGGCACTAGTACAGTGTATATCCACCTTTCGCAGCAATGCAGGCTGCTATTCTCCCATGGAGACGATCGTAGAGATGCTGGATGTAGTCCTGTGGAACGGCTTGCCATGCCATTTCCACCTGGCGCCTCAGTTGGACCAGCGTTCGTGCTGGACGTGCAGACCGCGTGAGACGACGCTTCATCCAGTCCCAAACATGCTCAATGGGGGACAGATCCGGAGATCTTGCTGGCCAGGGTAGTTGACTTACACCTTCTAGAGCACGTTGGGTGGCACGGGATACATGCGGACGTGCATTGTCCTGTTGGAACAGCAAGTTCCCTTGCCGGTCTAGGAATGGTAGAACGATGGGTTTGATGACGGTTTGGGTGTACCGTGCACTATTCAGTGTCCCCTCGACGATCACCAGTGGTGTACGGCCAGTGTAGGAGATCGCTCCCCACATCATGATGCCGGGTGTTGGCCCTGTGTGCCTCGGTCGTATGCAGTCCTGATTGTGGCGCTCACCTGCACGGCGCCAAACACGCATACGACCATCATTGGCACCAAGGCAGAAGCGACTCTCATCGCTGAAGACGACACGTCTCCATTCGTCCCTCCATTCACGCCTGTCGCGACACCACTGGAGGCGGGCTGCACGATGTTGGGGCGTGAGCGGAAGACGGCCTAACGGTGTGCGGGACCGTAGCCCAGCTTCATGGAGACGGTTGCGAATGGTCCTCGCCGATACCCCAGGAGCAACAGTGTCCCTAATTTGCTGGGAAGTGGCGGTGCGGTCCCCTACGGCACTACGTAGGATCCTACGGTCTTGGCGTGCATCCATGCGTCGCTGCGGTCCGGTCCCAGGTCGACGGGCACGTGCACCTTCCGCCAACCACTGGCGACAACATCGATGTACTGTGGAGACCTCACGCCCCACGTGTTGAGCAATTCGGCGGCACGTCCACCCGGCCTCCCGCATGCCCACTATACGCCCTCGCTCAAAGTCCGTCAACTGCACATACGGTTCATGTCCACGCTGTCGCGGCATGCTACCAGTGTTAAAGACTGCGATGGAGCTCCGTATGCCACGGCAAACTGGCTGACACTGACGGCGGCGGTGCACAAATGCTGCGCAGCTAGCGCCATTCGACGGCCAACACCGCGGTTCCTGGTGTGTCCGCTGTGCCGTGCATGTGATCATTGCTTGTACAGCCCTCTCGCAGTGTCCGGAGCAAGTATGGTGGGTCTGACACACCGGTGTCAATGTGTTCTTTTTTCCATTTCCAGGAGTGTAGCTTATGAAGATAAGGTATTTGGTAATATATTTACTTTGAAGCACACTGTTACACTTAGTAGGCTATGAATCATATTGTATCCAAGTATTTTACAGATTTCTCAGACAGTGAATTGATGATTCTGTGCCTAAATTATGTTTTCCTTATTGTGTTTAAATTCCATTTGTACCAGAAAATGCATGAAAAAATAAAACTTCCATCGAGAGAAGTTGTGAAATCAGATTACAATTACACACATTCAGTTGCATTTTATAACGATAAAAAGCCTGCTAACTGAAATTTCGTGTAGCTTGCAACTCAACCTCTTTAAAACTTTTGTAATTAAAATAAAATATGGTTCACAAAGAAAAATTGACCTTCTGCTGTACATGGTTTGGAAAACGAAAGATGGATGGAACAGCATCATCTTTCAGCTTTCTGCGATTTACGTAATTTGCAAGGAAACAACTTTCTTCAAAATGATCGGAACATATAAAATGGTATTCTGTCGGTCGGAAATCTTGCCTCCTGACAGCGTGTAACCATTTTTGTAACAGCTGTGGTTTTGAGAAAGGAAACCTGCAAATAGATGCACAGACATTATGCTAATACCGCGTTACAAAAACATTTATTAAGCAAGTGCACTGACATACAAAACAACTTAAAATATCCACATACCTGTGAAATGTAATATTCGTTCCTTTCTCGAATTTATTTGTACAATTCATCGCTGAACAACTCTTCACCATTGTACTTCTTTTGATTGGAACGTACAGACATTAGAATTAGGGGTAACAAATACTGTATGTACGCCCCAACATATATAGAACGTTGAATCAGGGTCTTCACAAACAACAACACTACACAACACATCAGACTACAACCACTATAATGGCGTCCAGCCGAAGGTTCAAATTATCCCGCGACTGCAGCGCCATCAGTGAGTCTAGTTATTATTTACAAGGTCTTTGCCACCAACTTTGACAGAGTGCAACCACTACACTCTGTAGCAAGATTTTCCAGGGAACAAAAGAAAAGGATTAGCGTGCCGCAACCTAACTTATTACACTCCTACAATACTCATATGGGAGCCACAGATCGAGCTGACCAAAATGTATCCCTATATAGATGCTCTGTAAGAGGGAAAAAGTGGTATTTCCTAATCATTGCACATTTTATAGACATTGCAGAGCAAAATGCTTGGGATCTTTACACGCACAATGAAGAACCCATAGATCATCTGACACTTGGTCGTCGAATTGTCACTGCAGTTCTTGAAAGTAACAAAAGAGTCACTACCAGCAGTGGACGTCCTAGTAAGAGGGCAAAACTAGAATCTAGATTTGATGGAAGAGAACATTAGGTTGCCAAATTACCAACGGATGAGATAACAAAAAAGAAGCAGCTGAAATGTCGAAGTTGCCACAAGAAAACTACTACTATGTGCGAAAAATGTGACGAATCGCTTCATGTTTGCTGCTTTTTGTCTTATCATACTAGTGCATAAAATATGTGTATAGGTTATTTTCTTTGTTTATTTGTATTTATTAGCTGTTTTAGCCCATAATTCAAATGTATTTATGTTTATTTGAAAGTATAAAAACCAAAACAAGTTAATTGTGCAATGTCATATACTTTGAAAACATGTTCCCTTATTGTCCTGACTTCCTTCTGCAAGGACGCCCATTTTTTGAAATACTAAATAAAAATAAATACTCAACATTGTTTTTACTTTCTTCCTTACAACCCTGTGAATCAACATAGATAAGATATAAATCAATTTAAAAAAATAACTCAGGAATGTCTGGGTTAATTAGTTAGTTACTTATATGTTCCATATATAATTTCAACGATTATTTTATCAAAATTATGTGGAGCGAGACAATTTACAGGATACATTATTCCTTTACTCCTATTCATGTAACTACTCTTTAGAACTTTTTTTTTTACTGTTTTAAAATTTTTTGGAACATTGTTCCAGGAAAACAGCGACCTCTTAATATTTTAACTTATTGAGTAACCACAGTCGTTGTCGCATATAAATTGTTAATTTTTATTTTTAAATGACCAGTTTCGATCTTCTAAAGAGACCATCATTAGATCTGCCCTCTTTGATTACAACAGGAATCGCTGGTGTGAAGTGGCCCATCTGCCCTTGTGTGGAGACCACTGCTCAAACTCTCTCAGAATTGTCAGTCAAATCAATTTCCATGATGCCTATGTTGTCACAGTTTCTTGAAGACTCTGAAAAGAGAAGCTATTTCACAAAGCAGATGGCATTTCGTAGTTGCTTCTTACAATTCATCATCTACCATACACCTGCATTTGATGGAAGTCTGTAGTCTCTGCTTCCTTTTCTGGGCATAATAGTTACGTGTTTGTCTCTTGGGGAAAGAAGCCGTATGTCTGTTGGAGCTGCTCTGTCGATCTATGTGAAATTGTTTGTGAATGGAAACTGTTGCATATTTTTCCCATACTTTATTTGGAAATTTAGAAAGACCTCTTACCGATCGTTTATCTGATTTCAAGAAAGATCATTAGACTATTATACATACAGGTACCTTACAGACTTTGTTAAATTTAATATTTTCACTGAATGAGACTGCAGCAGTTTTTTGTATTTTCTACTATACTCTTGAATTCATTTACAGTATCTACCAGAGTCAAAGTACCCTCAAGCAAGTTAACCCATGGTTAGCCTACTCCTTGGTTTGCTATCTCTGGATATACGAGGTGCGACAATAAAGTAATGAGACTGATTTTCTTTGCAAGATGTGGCAACCCTGCAGGCTTGTGTAGGCACAATATCTTTGACATAAGCTGTTTCTAGTCCAAGCGACATATCGATGCAACTGCTCGGTTGTTAAAGTGGGTGAAAACGCGATGACAACTTACAGTAAGTTTCAGAAGGCTTTTGGAGAGAAGGTCATGTCAAGAGCTCAAGTTTTTCGTTGGCATAAAATGTTTAGTGAAGGAAGAACGAATACTGAAGATGAAGACTGCAGTGGACGACCATCAACCTCATGGACGGATGTCAACTTGGCCAGGGTGTGTGAACTTGTGCGATCTGATCGTAGATTATCCGTGAAAATTGCAGAAGAACTGAACATCCGTCGAGAAATGGTTCGTCTACTAATAACTGAAGATCTTGGTATGAGAAAGATTTGTGCAAATATGGTCCCCAACAATCTAACACAACAGCAGCGAGAAACACGGAAAAATGTGGCAGCCGATCTGTCAGAGCAAACGCAAATCAATCCAGAATTTTTGAGCCGTTTTATCACTGGTGATCAAAGTTGGTTTATCAGTACAATCCAGAGACGAAAAGTTCGCAATGGTGTTCAAAGGGATCATCCAGACCAAAAAAAGCTCGCATGTCAAAGTCAAAAGTGAAATGCATGCCTGTGTGCTTCTTTGATTCCAAGGGAATTGTTCATAAAGAGTGGGTGCCTCCTGGACAAACAATTAACCAATATTACCACAAAGAAATTTCAGAAAGACTTCGTAAAAGAGTTCTTCATGTCCATGCCAACATTGGTGATAATTGGATTCTGCATCACGATAATGCTCCATCCCATTCTGATCTGTCAGTACAGCAATTTTTAAACTAAAAGCAAATTTCAGTACTATCACAACCACCTTATTCACCAGATATCACTCTGCGCGACTTTTTTCTATTTCCAAGAGTCAAAAAAGCTGTGACAAGGGTCTTGGAGGATATTATAGAAGATGAGTTCCAGAAATGTTACCATCAATGGCAGAAGTGTTGCAAAAAGTGTGTGCAATCAGAAGGTAACTACTCTGAAGGAGACAACACTGAACTTGCCTAAATCAGTAAGCAACATTTTTTTCACATCAGTCTCATTACTTTATACACTCCTGGAAATGGAAAAAAGAACACATTGACACCGGTGTGTCAGACCCACCATACTTGCTCCGGACACTGCGAGAGGGCTGTACAAGCAATGATCACACGCACGGCACAGCGGACACACCAGGAACCGCGGTGTTGGCCGTCGAATGGCGCTAGCTGCGCAGCATTTGTGCACCGCCGCCGTCAGTGTCAGCCAGTTTGCCGTGGCATACGGAGCTCCATCGCAGTCTTTAACACTGGTAGCATGCCGCGACAGCGTGGACGTGAACCGTATGTGCAGTTGACGGACTTTGAGCGAGGGCGTATAGTGGGCATGCGAGAGGCCGGGTGGACGTGCCGCCGAATTGCTCAACACGTGGGCCGTGAGGTCTCCACAGTACATCGATGTTGTCGCCAGTGGTCGGCGGAAGGTGCACGTGCCCGTCGACCTGGGACCGGACCGCAGCGACGCACGGATGCACGCCAAGACCGTAGGATCCTACGCAGTGCCGTAGGGGACCGCACCGCCACTTCCCAGCAAATTAGGGACACTGTTGCTCCCGGGGTATCGGCGAGGACCATTCGCAACCGTCTCCATGAAGCTGGGCTACGGTCCCGCACACCGTTAGGCCATCTTCCGCTCACGCCCCAACATCGTGCAGCCCGCCTCCAGTGGTGTCGCGACAGGCGTGAATGGAGGGACGAATGGAGACGTGTCGTCTTCAGCGATGAGAGTCGCTTCTGCCTTGGTGCCAATGATGGTCGTATGCGTGTTTGGCGCCGTGCAGGTGAGCGCCACAATCAGGACTGCATACGACCGAGGCACACAGGGCCAACACCCGGCATCATGGTGTGGGGAGCGATCTCCTACACTGGCCGTACACCACTGGTGATCGTCGAGGGGACACTGAATAGTGCACGGTACATCCAAACCGTCATCGAACCCATCGTTCTACCATTCCTAGACCGGCAAGGGAACTTGCTGTTCCAACAGGACAATGCACGTCCGCATGTATCCCGTGCCACCCAACGTGCTCTAGAAGGTGTAAGTCAACTACCCTGGCCAGCAAGATCTCTGGATCTGTCCCCCATTGAGCATGTTTGGGACTGGATGAAGCGTCGTCTCACGCGGTCTGCACGTCCAGCACGAACGCTGGTCCAACTGAGGCGCCAGGTGGAAATGGCATGGCAAGCCGTTCCACAGGACTACATCCAGCATCTCTACGATCGTCTCCATGGGAGAATAGCAGCCTGCATTGCTGCGAAAGGTGGATGTACACTGTACTAGTGCCGGCATTGTACATGCTCTGTTGCCTGTGTCTATGTGCCTGTGGTTCCGTCAGTGTGATGGCTTGGTTCAAATGGCTCTGAGCACTATGGGACTCAACTGCTGTGGTCATAAGTCCCCTAGAACTTAGAACTACTTAAACCTAACTAACCTAAGGACAGCACACAACACCCAGCCATCACGAGGCAGAGAAAATCCCTGATCCCGCCGGGAATCGAACCCGGGAACCCGGGCGTGGGAAGCGAGAACGCTACCGCACCTTGTATCCCGAAATTATTTACCTGTTCCCAATATTTTGCGTGATGTCAGAAGACAGTTGGAGTTTTTACAGTGCAGTTTTTAAAATGGCCTGAAATAAAATAAATGCTCCATGTAATAGCTGAATAGATTTTAGATCAAGAGCTACCAGAAACATCAATGAGCAGAAAACAGACCCCCAAAATATGAGTGCAAAAATAGGTTTCACAAAGAAACGATTTCGCAAATAAATGATTTGGGGTCATCTACACCCTCCCTGCAATAAAAGAGTTATTGGCAGAGGTCGAAATGTCGTTCAAAAAGCGTTTTCGAATGAGTGTAGCTAATTTTGATTTCTTTTTGGGGCACTTTTTGTCCTTTAAATAAAAGTCAGATTTGGCATATATGAGACGCAATGCTATTTGGTGTTAAGCTAGAAATAACACTAAGATACCTGGCACTTGGGAACACTCTCGTCATCTCTGCAGTATATTTACTGCATTCCTAAAAACACAAATTCTATTCTCTTCTTGTAAAATGCTGATTGCTATTTATAATATACTGATGACACATTTAAAAGTAAAGCTCTTATATCAGCAGTTTTTTATTGTTCTCAGAGTTAGTCAGGACTCTGAGAATGCAGAGGTGCTATAAACATAAATGTTTTGCGTATAATTTTGAAACCAAATTTCGTGCTCTTGAGAAGAGCCAAGCTATCGTCTAGTAACTGTGCGAATAAGAACACAGTTTTTTTTTCTTTTTTACAGTGTATTTCATATCAGCTCAACCTACTTTCACTTCATTGTAGTATATGCATTCAATGAGTAAAGCAAAATTTTATTATTATTACGCCAGAATCAGGATACCATTGAATTATTAACAATGTGCAGTAACATAAACTTAAGCAAGTCTTTGCTCCAAGTTGGAATAATTTTAGAATGCATTGCCGCTACTGGAAATTATGCTATGTCACTTTAAAACTAATCATAATTAAAAGGAATTGCTTAAGTCTAAAATGAAATTCCTATGATAAAGTTTTTAGAACATTTCCCCAACTAACAAAGTAGTCTTGCTCTTCTTAGAGTGTCGATGACAACCATTTTAATGAAGTCAGCACTTCATCAATATGAACTGCTGTTGGACTTGCCAATGCCAGTTCGTCTTTTTGTGGTATCCAACACAGTTAGCTCTGTACTGCCAACGTAGAAGTCCCTGTTCAGCCTTTGACTTCACTAAGAAGGCAGTACTTGGGATTAAGATTTTCCTGCTGTGAAGATGTTGAGCAATACGTTCATGCCCATGAAGTGGGTGCCTGTCATCAATTTTGCTCCCTTTGGATTTCGCTGTTACTATTTTTCTGATGCTGGGCGGTGCTATTCTGGGCAGAACTTGAATCTTCTCAATTGGAGCATCCTGTCACCTGAGGTAAAGTTTGGCGAAGAACAATGTCAATCTGTTTCGAGTGGCAGGATTGATACCTCACAGGGGAAGTATGTTCTCTTACCGAGTAGCACAAGTCTAGAACAGATGTCTGAAGCACATGTGGGCTTGCTCTCCATCTTGTGCCCTTGAGTTGTTGTAAGACATCGACCTTCATTCTTACATTATCATATTGCTCCTTGAATGTCTCCATGGTATTTGTGGCTAGTGCTGTGACTGAGCGGATTTCCCAGTCGTCAGACTTTTAACTTGTAGTCAGCATTCCTCCCAGGTCAAAAAGAGTAGACAAAAGTAATTTACAAAGTTGAAGACAAATGCCATTTTTGCCATGACGCTCATATTCATATTTATTTATCAATCATTGAATTTGTACATGACATGGATTTTGTCAGTTTTTTTGTTTATTTAGTTATGGCTACATCACAAAAAATATTATTTACAGTTATCTCCAACTACAAACTGATATGCTGGTCACGTATGCAGTCTATTGATTCCTCTGTCATCATCAGGAACTCTTCTGAAGCGCCATGGAAAGCTCTCAGAGGACATTCTTGAACTACTTGACGAGCAATCTGCTTCTCAGCGCCCAGTCACAACTTGGAGAAGTTATTTTCTTCCACTTGTATAGAGAATTGGCACATTCTCTAGTGCTGGTTCTTATTCAGTTAAGAATTTACCAGGTGTTGTGTGACAGCTCAAAGCCAGAAACCTTGTTTGATATGTGTGGCATCAAAATTGTTCCATTGTAGCATTAATCTGTCATGTGCATCTCCAGCAGTCATTCTTATTAAAGCCTTTGCCAAGTAACTTCCTTGTGGGTTCCAGGGGTGGGTGATGAGAGCAAAGTTGTCCTTTGCTGATGGTTGGAATGCATGTTTTCTGTCATGTAAGTGCACTTCCCTGCTATAGAGATGAAGGTGTCACGGGGCTAAGTATGGGTAACCAGAAACTAAGTGTAAGTCTTGTCGTGCCAGTTATGAGACACATGGTATGATTGAGTTATGTCTCAAAAAGTCAGTATGAGTACTATTCATCTAAGTTGGGGAGTAATATTCCACAACAGAATACACCAATCTCAGGACTGCAATTCGGAGTGTCAATGCAGAGGAACCACACGATGTGACAGAGTTTCTGGAGAATGTTATTTTGTGTTTTGATTTCGACAGCTGTTCTTAAGAGATGCTGTTTGTAACTGTCCATTCCATCAAGAGTGACCCCCATATATTTTATGTTTTTTATGTCTGAGTAGCCTTCCTTCAAAGGGATACCGTGAGTTCTCTGTTGCCCAACTTGTTGTCAGGTATATACACGTAACAAGTGAAGACAGTTGTGTAATTCATAAGTGACAAATATATATATAGTGTATAACATAATAAACAATATTAATAACTAAACAATATTAATAAATAGCAAGAGAAATCAAGGTAATAAAATATGTGATACATTATAATTTCTGTCCAATATACAGGTTCCCATTAACCTAAAAAATTGCCAGGGCTTTAATTTTGCAATTGATGCTAACTGCTCATTATAAATCTCTTTATTCATCTGTTACCAATATACTTTGTACGGATGTAGTCAATTACAATACAATTTTTTATATTTAATTTGTTTCAAAAACTTGGATAATAAATACAAATATTTTATATCAGTACATATAAATAATATTACTTTTTCATATTCTGATATTCTTCAATGTCATAAAAACTATGTGTTAGTAAAAATTGTTTAAGAGCTACCTTAAATTTATGAAATTATTTAATTTTCTTTATTGTAGCAGGTAATGCACTAAAAAGTATTTTGGGCTGGTTGTTTACACTTTTTTGGCAGAGCACTCCTTTGTGGGTATCTCTGCGAAAATCATCTCGTTTCCTTGTTTCATGGTTATGAACCTGATTATTTAATGTTGAAAATTCCTGGTGAGTTTTCAGAAAGCAGACACATTCATAGATGTATAAGCTAGGAAGAGTCAATATTTTAAATCTTTAAATATTTCCCTGCATGACACTCTACAGGGAGCCACTTTCATTATTGTAACAGCCCTTTTTTGAAGTTTGAAAGCTTGTTTTGCCATATCTGTATTTCCGCAGAAGATCACACCATATTTAAGCAAACTATTCATATATGCATAATAGGCACGCAGCAATGATTCAGAGTTGCAACAGCCATGAAGCATTCTTAGCACATAGCAGAATTTACTTAGTTTTATACTCAAAACTTCTAGATGCTTTTCCAATCTCAAGTGCTCATCCAACCATATACCTACGAATTTTATGTATGGAGCTTGTGCAATAACATAATTCCCTAACTCAGCTATTACTCTTCTTCTAGCATTACTTTTAATATTACTGAAATTCATCAATACCGTTTTAACCTTATTTATGATCAAAGCATTATCGCTAAACCATTTTCCTGTCTCATTTATCATCCCAGAGACACTCTGCTGTAGCTTATCCTCAGTGTATCCTTTTATGAAAATGATAGTGCCTTCAGCGAACATCACCGCTTCTGCAACTGTCAGATGGTTTGGCAAATCGTTAGTATATACCAGAAACAACAGAGGGCCTAACATGGAACCCAGGGGCACACCATAGCTAGTTTTTTTTTTAATCTGAGAGATACTCCTTGCTTTCATGACATATTTGTACTTTCTGTTGTCTATCAGAGAGATAAGTCTTGAACCATGTGAATGAAAGTCCCCAGACCCCATAAAATTCTAGTTTCATAAACAATAAGTCATGGCTTATTAGATCAAATGCTTTAGATAAATCTAAGAATTTCCCACACCTTAATTCATTCTTGTCCAAGACAATAGGACCATTTTCATGAGTTGGAAGGCTGCCATTTCTGTGGATTTATTCTTTCTAAACCCATTTTGAGCATTAGTCAGTATTTTATTTTTATTCAGGAAGTCAGATAGCCTTTCATTCATTACTCTGTCAATCACTTTAGAGAAACGTTACAATAATGACACTGGCCTACAATTATTTATGTCAGCCATACTAGCCTTTTTGTGAAGTGGCTTTATTATGGAGAATTTTAGTTTTGATGTGAACATCCCTGACATGAAAGAAGTGTTAATAATGTAAATTAGTTACTGGTAGAACTATGTTTGATTACCTTGTCTGGAATTCCGTTAATACCACAAGACATTTTATTTTTTAGTTTATTAATAGCATTTCTAACTTCACATTCTGTTACTGGATACTGAAACATTCTCTTTTCACACATTTTACTTTTATGTTTTCGTTGTTTGAATTGCACAGACTTTTAATTAGATTTGGTGCTATGTTCACATAATGTTCATTGAATATATTGGCTATCTGTTGAGCATCTTCTATCACTTTACTCTCACTTTTAATTTTGAAATTATGGATATTGGTTTTACATTTTCCTATGCTATTGCTTAGAACCTTCCAAATCGATTTTGATTTATTGCTTCTCTTGTTAACGTATGAATCATTGCTTAGCGTTTTTGCTGCCTGTAAAACTTTCCTATAGACCTTTCTGTATTTCCTATAGTATGGTTTTATTGTTGTATTTATTTTAGCATGTTTGCCGAGGTTTATAAGAGTGATTGCAGATTTTTTTAATCCCTTGTGTTACCAATGTGTTAGTCTTCTCACTGACTTTAATTCTTTTTAACGGGAATGCCACATCATAGCAATATTTATAATCAATAAGAAAAGTGTCATACTTTTTGTCTACATCATCACTTTGTTCTATGCCTTACTGCACCCTTTTCAACATATTTTTAAAACCCCTTATGTTGTTTACGTTAATAAGTCTTCTTTGTACACATTTTTCAAATGGTTCAAATGACTTGAGCACTATGAGACTTAACATCATCAGTCCCCTATACTTACAACTACTTAAACCTAACTATCCTAAGGACACCACACACATCCATGCCCAAGGTAGGATTTGATCCTGTGACTGTAGCAGCTGCTCGGTTCCTGGTTAAAGCACCTAGAACCACTCGGCCTCAGTGGCCAGCATATTCAGTGACTGTGCATTTCTTATTGTTCTCATTCCTTATCATCATTTTTAAAGCCATATGGTCAGAAAAACCTCTATCTGCTACTTCAATATTGTACTCACAGCTTTGTTTGTTGGTAAATTTCTGATCAAGTGTTGTTTCAGATCCATCCCCATATCTGGTAATTACCTGCACAGTAGGTTGCATGTTGTATGAGTTAAACAGATTTAATAATTGTCTTATTACTTTTGTTAAAATTAATGTTAAAGTCACCAAGAACTATTACGCATTTTGACCTGCCTCTCAATTCATTTAAAAGATCATCTATATAGTATAAGAATTGGGTACAGTCACCTGACGGGGACCTATAGATGCAAGCAATGACAGTTTGACAGTCTGTAAGTTGACAAATACAACATTCAAAGTATTTTTCTGCACTCTTCACCTTGCTACGTTTTACCTCTTTAGATTTGCCATTACTTCTAACATAGATGCATACACCTCCACATTTATAAGGTTCTCTGCAAAAGCTACTTATTAAGTCAAAGTCTGGTATATTTTCTGCACAAATCTAAGTGTCCCAAAGCCATTTTTCATTGATACACAGCACAGAAACCTCCTTAAGATTAAAATTTAAAATTACTTCCAGCTCACACATTTTATTGCCTAGTCCTTGTACCTTCTGATACAGCAAAGTCAAGACACCTAGATTTGATGCACAGTTCACCTTAATGTGTGAGGGTCTAGTCACTCTTCTTCTGATTGGTACTCTGGACTAGATGCTGTTGTTGACGATGGTGGAGTGTCTGTTGCTGCTGCTGCTGCTTAATCTGGCAGATTCTCTGCTGCTATTTCTTTCTCAATACTTCCTACTATAATCGATTCTTTTTGTTCTAGTACTGCTGTAGCAGGAATTATTTATAGGGAAGATATTTTGCACATCTCCTTTACAGTTGGCCGTGAGATTTTGTCATATTTCTGACAGTCATAAAAAACACTTTCACTGAGGCTTTGATTTTCTGGCTGAGTTGCGATTTGCCCCATTTATTTAGATGCATTCTATGTGTTGTGAAATGCTTTCTTTCTAAATCATCAACAGGGAGAAAGAAAGCATTTGAAGTAGTCTTGCAGATATTTCTGTAGCTCCTGTTTGCTTTTTGAATCTCTTTATTTACACAAGAAGATTCTATAAGGTCATGCCTGTAAGGTATACCAGTCACAATTGCTTTTTGATCACTTAATGTAAATAGTGCATCTCTTAAGAGTCTGTTTGCTACTTTTAGTTCATTATTATAAATGTGATTTGAACCACTTAAAATTACAATATTCTGATCCTACGACACACAACTACTCATGTGATAGTCTTTTAGAACTTCTTGCAAACCTGCTCCAGGTTTCACAATCCTTGAAACATTTAAATCTGCTGATAATGAAGAATTTGCGCAAGTCCTCTTCCGTGGCTGTCAGCAAGCAAAACTGCACTAATATCGGTATTTTCTCGCTTCTTCCAGATACTTCTTGGAGACGTGATATCATTTTTCTTATTTCCCTGGTTGACTGTATCTTCATGTTTATCTAGCAGATCATATTTGTTAGTTGTTTTCAGTTTTGTTTCACACACCATCTTTCTTTACGCCCAAAAAACGGCTCATTTTCCACTTTCTGTTCTTGTTTGAGTTCATTTATCGCTGGTTCCAGATTACTTATATATTCCAGAATGAAATTTTCACTCTGCAGCGGAGTGTGCGCTGATATGAAACTTCCACCAGCGATGGTGGTCTATAGTTTTCTTTGTTTTCCTTGTTATCCATTTCGTGCACTGGCGAAAGTCTGGCTTGCTTTAAGTATTCAGGAAAGATACCTGAACTGAGTAATTCATTTGCAGTACTTTCTAAGGGCCCCTTTTTGCTGTATTTGGATTCGTAGAGCACACACATTGGAACTGCAGCTAAGCCTGGAGGTTCTTAATTTTTTTAATCTGCACACCACATTTCTGACTTCCCCCCTCTGTAGCAGGTAACAATGCCACTCAGTCGGTTAAGTAGCTTCTGGTAAGTAGTATGTATGGTTGGTTCAAATGGCTCTGAGCACTATGGGACTTAACTTCTGAGGTCATCAGTCCCCTAGAACTTAGAAGTACTTAAACCTAACTAACCTAAGGACATCACACACATCCATGCCCGAGGCAGGATTCGAATCTGCGACCGTAGCGGCCGCGCGGTTCCAAACTGTAGCGCCTAGAACCGCTAGGCCATTCCGGCCGGCGTAGTGTGTATGATTGTGCTGTTTTCCCCCTGATTTCTCCTCCCATTTCCTTTCTTATTACACGTGCAAACAAAGTTGACACTCGGGCGGTGGCTGATGGGAGCGACTGTAAAGCCATTTCCCATTTACAGTTGCGCCCAGCAGCCACTATGCGAGTGTCAACTTCGTTTGCATGAATAATATAGCTGCCCTAATTACTTTCCTTTTACAATCTAAACTACATATGTCACTGTCATTCATTGCTTCCTTTGCTGCTAGCAACACCTTCCTGTATATTCCTGTATATTTTTACAGTAATCTAGATACTCTGGGTCACTTTGATTTCTCCATTAGAGAGTAAAGATATTTAGGGGTTCAAGAGATTTCATAGTCCTTTTGGGGACATACTAATTTTCTTCAACAGAGCGTAATTCTTTCAGAAAAGTTTCCTCATATTTTAGTTTAAACATTGATGAAAGCTTTCAGTGCTTAGCCTCTACATTTCATTCACCATACACTTCCTCCTAGGTCTGGTGATATAGTTGCTTTACAGAATCACACATTGCTTTCCTTGAAGAAAACTCTTTCATAAACCTGCTTCCTGTGATATTCTTCCATGTTTAAATTAATGGCTTGACAGAAATGATTTGAAAGCCCTATATCTTTTGCAGTTACGTCAGACTTCATGTTTCAGTGTCAGATATTTAATGATCTACTATTGACACCACTGTTTTGGTTATTCTTGTTGCACTTTTGAGCAATGATGTAGTACCAAATCCATGCAGAATGTTCAGGAGATTGTTACTAACTTCATTGTTAACACTTGCATCTATATTCATATCCACATACAAAATAACATTATCCTTAAAGATAGAGCTCATATCAAGGGCTTGAATTAATTTACTGAAGAAGACATATAAATTACCACTAAGTGACCCGTATCCACATGGTATGGTTAATTTGTTTCTCTGTCCCTCTGTTACAGAGATTTCAAAATGTTTATCTTCACTGAGTAAGCTAATGCCACCTCTGACTTTAAACTGTAAAACTTTTTTTTTTGCACAGATACAGTATGGGCTTAGTAATCACAAACTCCTTTTTTAAACATAAGAACATTCACCGGTATACTTGGGAAGCCAGGGGAACCAGATCTGTCATTGACTATATAATAACAGATCAGGAATACAGGAAGGCTGTGAGGGACACACGTGTATTCAGGGGATTCTTTGATGACACTGATCACTATTTAATCTGCAGTGAAATTTTTATTGTGAGGCCGAAAGTGCAGGAGGTCAGGTCCATGTGTAGGAGGATAAGAGTGGAGAAACTTCAGGATAAGGAAATCAGACGCAAGTACATAACAGTGATCTCAGAAACGTACCAGTTAGTTGAATGTAGTCAATTGCAGTCACTGGAAAAGGAATGGACAAGGTACATGGACACAATACTAGAAGTGGCCAAAGAATGTCTTGGAACAGTAGTGTGTAAAGGTAGGATGAAGCAACCAGCTTGGTCGAATGACACCATCAAGGCAGCCTGTAAAAGGAAAAAGAAGGCATATCAAAAATGGCTACATACTAGAACTCAGGTAGACAGAGAAAGTTATGTAGAAGAAAGTAACAAAGCCAAACAGATAATTCCAGCATCCAAGTAGAAATCTTGGGAAGACTTTGGAAACAGGTTGGAGACCTTGGGTCAAGCTGCTGGAAAACCATTCTGGAGTGTAATTAGCAGTCTTCGAAAGGGAGGTAAGAAGGAAATGACACGTATTTTGGACAGGTCAGGAAAACTGCTGGTGAATCCTGTTGATGCCTTGGGCAGATGGAGGGAATATTTTCAAGAGTTGCTCAATGTAGGTGAAAATACGATCAGTAATGTTTCAGATTTCGGTGTACAATGGGACAGGAATGATGATGGAAATAGGATCACATTTGAGGAAGTGGAGAAAATGGTCAAAAGATTGCAGTGCAATAAAGCAGTTGGGGTGGATGAAATTAAGTCGGAACTCATCAAATACAGTGGAATGTCAGGTCTTAAATGGCTAAACAGGATAATTGAAATGGCGTGGGAGTCGGGACAGGTTCCATCAGACTGAACGAAAGCAGTAATCACACCAATCTTTAAACATGGAAAGAGAAAAGATTGTAACAATTACAGAGGTATCTTTTTGATCAGCGTTGTGGGTAAAATCTTCTCGGGTATTGTTGAAAGGAAAGCGCGAGTATTAGTTGAGGACAAATTGGATGAAAATCAGTGTGGGTTTAGGCCTCTTAGAGGTTGTCAGGACCAGATCTTTAGCTTACGACAAATAATGGAGAAGTGTTACGAGTGGAACAGGGAATTGTATCTATGTTTTATAGATCTAGAAAAGGCATATGACCAGTTTCCTAGGAGGAAGTTATTGCCAGTGCTACGTGATTATGGAATAGGAGGCAAACTTTTGCAACCAATTAAAGGTCTTTACATAGATAGTCAGGCAGCAGTTAGAGTTGATGGTAGATTGAGTCCATGGTTCAGAGTAGTTTCAGGGGTAAGACAAGGCTAGAACCTGTCTCCACTGTTGTTCATATTATTTATGGATCATATGTTGGAAACAATAGACTGGCTGGGTGAGATTAAGATAGGTGAACACAAAATAAGCAGTCTCACATATGCGGATGACTTATTTCTGATGGCAGATTCTATTGAAAGTTTGCAAAGTAATATTTCAGAGCTAGATCAGAAATGTAAGGACTATAGTATGAAGATTAGCATCTCTAAAACAAAAGTAATGTCAGTGGGAAAGAGATATAAACGGATTGAGTGCCAAATAGGAGGAACAAAGTTAGAACAGGTGGACGGTTTCAAGTACTTAGGATGCATATTCTCACAGGATGGCAACATAGTGAAAGAACTGGAAGCGAGGTGTAGCAAAGCTAATGCGGTGAGCGCTAAGCTACGATCTACTCTCTTCTGCAAGAAGGAAGTCAGTACCAAGACTAAGTTATCTATGCACCGTTCAATCTTTCGACCAACTTTCTTGTATGTGAGCGAAAGCTGGGTGGATTCAGGTTACCTTATCAATAAGGTTGAGGTTACGGATATGAAAGTAGCTAGGATGATTGCAGGTACTAGTAGATGGGAACAATGGCAGGAGGGTGTGCACAATGAGGAAATCAAAGAAAAACTGGGAATGAACTCTATAGATGTAGCAGTCAGGGCGAACAGGCTTAGATGGTGGGGTCATGTTACAGGCATGGGAGAAGCAATGTTACCCAAGAGACTCATGGGTTCAGCAGTAGAGGGTAGGAGGAGTCGGGGTAGACCAAGGAGAAGGTACCTGGATTCGGTTCAGAATGATTTTGAAGTAATAGGCTTAACATCAGAAGGGGACTATGCTCTAGACTGAACGCTGAAAGGCATAATCAGTCTTAAATGATGATGATGATGAAGATGACAGTTACAAGATGTTCTAAGATAACAACACTGTATTTTATAACAGGTTAAAGCTACTTCCACTGTTTCTGCTTCCTTATACCAAATATCTGTAATGCATACTACTGAGATATAATTGTTAGATCAGTAAGCTTTTCATTATTGCTCTCCCAGGAGGTTTCTTTTTTCTCTGGTCGATAGAAATCCTTTGGTGTACAGGAAACTCTGTTTTCCTTTGCCTTAATGCACTTATTCCTCCATTTTCAGGCACAGCTAAAGTTCTGTGTCTGATTCCCCTATTAATCATTCAATCAATGCTGCCGATTTATCACTACTTTTTCATTTGATCATTTCCTTGCTTAATCCTATTGTATCGATAGCTACATCTGACACCATATGAGTAGGTCCCTCCTGAACTATATTAAACTCTGCAGAATTAGATTCAGATCTTTTGTCTGCTGTTTTGGTTGATGATTTCTCTGTCCTTTCATGTGCTGCTGATGTTGATTTTTACATTGTACCATTTTTCTGACTGGTAATGAAACTAGGGTCGACTATGTTTGCAGCTGTAAGGCTTGGGGCTCTTTGATGCTATTTTCGCTGATTACTTTTAGTGTTTCTTCACACGTATACCTCTTTTCTTTCCCACTCCTATGAACCATGAACCATGAACCACATGCTTTGTAAAATGACCTCACTGAAGATGTTACTTGCATTAATGCTGTATTTGACCTTCGACCATAGATACTAGTAGACTGGCCTTGCTGTGCAGAAGCTATAGGGCTGGTGTGGCTCCAACATAAACCACGTGACTGTTGGCAAAACGTGGCGGGATTTCAAATCAGCGGTCTGCCATCCTATGTTTGTATCGTATTTTCCTCACATTCCTCAATTGACTGCCAAACGCTTCCAACAAAAATTACTTTTTTATTTGCGAAAAATTATGTCAGAACTACATTTGACCTGGATTTGTTCACAGTACCATTTATAAAATCTAACAAATACATCGAACGGCCCTCTGGTGGGCAGCGGGACGAAATTACTATAAACTATCAATTAAAGTAAAATGTCGTTAAAATTCTTTTAAACAGTAAGAGTGGGCTCGTGTCAAAACTTTAAATATTGGATTCGCCGCGTTTTGAGCTCTAGTCACTTATTAGAAAATGGGATATGGGAATTATGTCAACTATAGGTGCCAAAATTGTCGACTTTAGGAGTAGGTCCATTTTAGGGTACCAATTTTAGGTGCACTTCAAAGGTTCAGTTCCTACTATTTTTACGAAAGTTCAAACTAACAGTTTTTAAAAAAATGATATTTTAGATGAAAGTCACACTTTGAAGTTTCAGAAAATAATTTTGGAGCCTACATTTATTTAATAGTATTAGAAGGTAGAAAAAATTTCTCTTCATGTGTCGACTATAGGTGCTCTTACCTTATTATAATCTCACTTGTATATACAAAAAGGCGCGTATGTGCAGGTGGCTTAAAGTTTTCCCGTTTCAGGGCCTGTATCCAAAGCTGCCTTCGGTATTCATCCCTAGTGAACCTATGCGTAGGAACGAGAAACAGTTATACTTGCTTCTGTAACCGAATTATCACAGATACTTTCCAAAATGTAATATGAGTCTGACTTTACAGGCATCACTTTCAACACTTTAATTTACGTGATACTCTATTTCAAGTGTAAAAAAATATAAAAGTCACTTCAGCAGATTTCAATAAACGCATCTGCACTATCACAGAAACACACGTGAAATGTAATGCCATTTCCCCCGACAAAACGATTACAGCCATAATCGCAACACGAAACAACCATGTTTTGCCAACATTCACGTGACTTTAGCCCAGAGATGATGGAGCCACGAAAATGACGTCAGGGCCAGTCTATTATATTTATGGTCGAAGTATTTGACACACTGCTAAATACGTTCTTCAATTTTCTGTTAGTTGTAACTGTCTCTGTATTGACACACGAGTTTTCCATCACACCAGCTTTATGAAACGTTTACTACGAACAAGTTCACCTCTGTGTTCCCTGTACCATATCTTTTCGAACTCCTACTGCTTGTACGCTTTGAGGGCGGAAAGAATTATTTGAATCTTCCATTATTACGCAGTTTCAAACTGAGCTGACTGAGATTTTACAATCCTTTTACATTTCATTTCACAGAGGTCCTGACTTCGCAAGTCCACTCACTTTCAATTTGTCATCTTTATTTCACAATTGGCAGCAAGTTCCTTTCCATCGCTCTCTTCAAGTAAGATTATTTCTGTCTTGGATTATGTTTTATTGTTTAAACTTAAGATTTATTTATTTCTTCACTGGTAATTGTAAATGTTCATTTTTTCCTTCTTCTTTTATGATGCGCTCACCTCGCATCAGAGGTCTGAATCTGTTTGAGGTTTTCAGTTCATGGATTAGAAGTGATTCAAGTGACTACTATTCTTTTGTCTAACAAAACTGTTGAAAGTTTGTTGCTAATTAACTAACTAACTTAAAAACGATTCAAGACCTGAGCAGTCATCTCTTGGGTCTTACGAACGAAAGCAGAATAGAGAGCATTTCCACATACCTTTGACAATTACTGTCACGCCGGTACACAAGTACTACGTTCCTACAGACAAGCTGAGTTGCGCGTGCAAGTTTTCAATGACTCTGGATAAAGGACTTCGGACACATACCACAAGGCATTAAATGTTTTGGCACAGTAGAAAATTCGTTAAACTTCGAAAGAGGTGTTAATCTTCACAACATAGCTTTTTTCTCACGTTATTGAGTGCTATCTAACAAAATTTTGAAAGTGTCCGCTAGTTGACTTGCCGCAACAAACTCGCAGGAAACGCTTGCTTTTTTTCTGTTGTGGGTGGTAGCACTGTCTCTGTTTGCATTTTCAATATGTTTACGCGCGAAAGTAGTGAAGTAGTAATGTTTAGATTCGTAGTTTGACAGTAAAAACATGCGTGTAATCTGTTGTGTACATAATTCCCACTCTTAAAGTCTAAGTAATGAAGGCATGCGTCGAAGTCTTGCACCTAGTCAAGCAGCTAAGAGACAGCCTCTCAGCGCAGTTCCCGAGACACTTCAAAACCAGAAGAAAATAAGGTTAGATAAATCGAAAGATGAAACGTTTAGTAGCAAACTAGCACTTAAAAAGACATGTATACCGCAAGAAATCACCCCCGTGACCGTGTCTGCACATGAATCTCTAATCCGTAAGCTACTTTCAAAACCTTTTAAAATACCAATCCCGAATTACCAGGGTTCTAGTCTGTCTCGCGCACTTGGAGTCGGTCGACCAAAATGCCGTAGACCACTGCACGATCCTTTGGAGCCGAATGCTTTAGTTCTCTACGCACCCCCGGAACTTTCGGCTCACGAAAAGCTGAAAACTGATGCAGATAAACAGCCTGTCCATGTTGTTGTGGATCCTCTTCTCTCAGCTATATTAAGACCTCATCAAAGGGAAGGAGTAAAATTCATGTATGAATGTGTTACTGGTAAGCGTATAGATAATGCATACGGTTGCATTATGGCAGACGAAATGGGACTTGGTAAAACCTTACAGTGTATTACACTTATGTGGACTCTTCTGCGACAGGGACCTGATTGTAAACCAACTATTGATAAAGCTATCGTTGTAGCGCCAAGCAGCCTGGTAAAAAATTGGTATAATGAAATAAATAAATGGTTGGGTGGCCGTGTTAATGCACTCGCTATTGACAGTGGAGGCAAAGAACAGATAGATAGAGACCTTAATTCATTTATGCAAACATATTCAAAAAGACCTGTGAATCCCATATTAATCATATCATATGAAACATTCCGTCTGCATGCTAAAGTGTTGCATCAGAGTGAAGTGGGACTTGTACTTTGCGATGAAGGACACAGATTGAAGAACTGTGAGAATCAAACTTACCAGGCTCTCATGGGTCTGAGAGCCAAACGAAGAGTATTGCTGTCTGGAACACCTATACAAAATGATCTTCTCGAGTACTTCAGCTTGGTTCATTTTGTGAATGAAGGAATTTTGGGGACAGCGCAAGAGTTTCGGCGTAAGTTTGAAAATCCAATCCTGCGAGGCCAAGATGCAGATGCAACACCGGAGGAGCGCCAGAAAGGACAGGAACGTTTAGATGAATTAGTTGCAATTGTGAACCGGTGTCTTATCCGGAGAACATCAGCTCTGCTGTCGAAATATTTGCCTGTCAAGATTGAACAGGTAGTGTGTGTCCGTTTAACTGAACTGCAGCATAAGATCTACAGTGATTTTATTAACAGTGATGCAGTAAAGCGCACTGTTGGAGCTGAATCTTCAAACAAGGTAATAGCTGTAAGCATTTATAATGTTTAACTTATGGTACACCATTTGTAATGTATTTTTTTCACTTTGTTTATTATAATGTAAATAAGCCAATAGACCTGTTATGTAAACAAGCCAGTAGACCCGTACTGTACCAACGGTCTTGCCGCAGTGGTAACACCGGTTCCCGTCAGATCACCGCTGTCGGGCTGGGCTAGCACTTAGATGGGTGACCACCCGGTCTGCCGAGCACTGTTGGCAAGTGGGGTACACTCAGCCCTTGTGAGGCAAACTGAGGAGCTGCTTGATTGAGAAGTAGCGGCTCCGGTCTCGGAAACTGACATACGACCGGGAGAGCGGTGTGCTGACCGCATGCCCCTCCATATTTGCATCCAATGATGCTTATGGACTGAGGATGACACGGCGGCCGGTCCACACCGTTGGGCCTTCATGGCCTGTTTGGGAGGAGTTTTTTTCTAGACCTGTACTGTAAATATATGTCGGCCTGTAACAAAAAGTCATTCATCTTCGTAGTATTTTTTGAAAAATTTGTTTGGTGTTTCTTTGGCATTTACATAAATCAAAATGTATTTAATGAATTTGTCCAAGCTTTCTTTGGATGTTATAAAGATCAAAATATTTGTAATGGTTTTGTTGAACACTGCTTCAACATGTTAAAAATTCTTTAAAGACTATCTGTGTCCGTGATTGTAATGCAACAGAAAGGTTAAAGTTATCTATAAAAACTATGATAGGCACGAAAAGCAGCAGAAAACTATGTCTGCAGACTCGATGAACAGCAAGTGACATTCCACTTTCAAGTACTATGAGATATACTATGTTCTTAAACATTAAAATGACCACCACTCCAGACACACATGAACATTCATAAAAAGTGCTCATTGTTTCAAAGGAAGTAGGCTATATGGGATGGATGTATGCAAAATGCTCCGTATATTGTTATGTATAAATATTTATTTGGTAATCAGTCTGATTTAACTATTTCAGTTAATTTCTTTCTAAGTGCACATTCTTAAGTAAACATGCAAACATTAACAGCACACTGTTGCCCAGGAAATCTTGTTTGAGGAGGTTAAAGGATTGTGGCATCAGGGTGCACTACAGTTCTGACAGTGACTTACGTCTGAACAGAATGTATGTCTATTGGAGTCAGACCTCATAATTCACATTCCGTTGACAAAAATCATAGAAGCCAGTTGTGATCACATTTTGATGCAATACAGCCTTTCATATTTTTCATACGGTTCTGTTCTATTGATACTGGAAATCTTTCTGTGAAATTTTCTGTGGAACATTTGTGCAACACAGAAGCCAAATGAAGTCGTATTACTAGTTGTTACCATGTATTGCATACAGTGAAATGTATTAAATTATCTATTTATCAAACATATGTTAGTTCCCTATAATACTAAATCTATGCCAAGCTTCTCCATGCAGTAAACACTGCATTACCCTATTATAGTGAGTATTACTTACGTTGTCTGTGATACTCAAACTGGAGTCAGACCACAAAGCAAAGATTCCAACAGATAGAGTGTCCTAGAACAACCTTCTTGTCCTTTGTCACTGCTATTGGTAACTGCGTAAGTGACCTCTGTTACTACAAACAATACAGGATTGATTCAGGGACAATACAGGTATTGGTTTGATAGTAACAAGATATATAGATAGAAAAATATATTTTAGCTTTAGCAGATGTCAACAACCCATCTAGCTTCTAGCACACTGCACATTCAAGCTAGTATAGTGGAACTTCATCGCAAATGGGTAATCCCCCAGGGTTCTCGCACATCTTTTGTGAGTACTTGCATGGCAAGCATGGGGCTCCAAGACATTGCAGTACTTCATCCTTTCCTGTGCTGCAGTATTGCTCTCCAGCTATATCTTTTCTCAGTCTTTGTCAGTAAGACAGATTCCCTGTTGAAAACCTAGCTTATTCATAGGTCAGAGAGTATCTTTTTCCACTTTCTTTTTTTCACAACACGCTCTTCAGTTAATTCATGTTAGCTCCCCTAGGCTGGTTTGACCTCCACTTTTTCGAATTTGCATTTCGTGCAGGCTGTGTGGGGAAGGTCACCCAATACCCAGACTGGTTGCCAGTACATGTGGAGGGATCACTAGGTGCCTGCAGAGTGGTAGCCTCCTGGCTGACTATACAGGGAACACACTGTTGGTGCCAGAGCTGTAACCTCCCTGTTCATTCTGAGGAGTAGGTGCGTGACAGTTTGGGGGCACCAGGACTCCAAGCAGTAACCATTTAGTAAGGGGCTAGATAATATTGAAAATATATTAGGAGAAATCTTTTGACTCGGTGAACTGTGAAGTGGTTCTGCCTCATCATTACCCAGCTCCAGTTTCCCGGATGTGATTTAAAAGTGCTCACCATCTCCTCCTTTCTTCATAAATCTTCTGTTCCTGGTTCTCTTCCTACTGGAGTCTTCTCTCGTTGAAATCTGATTTCACTATATCCGTCCAGCATTTCCCGGGTTTTACAGATGGTTTTTTTCCTTTGATATTTATTTCAAAATATTTCTGGCTAGTCTTTTCTCATCCATTCTCATAACACACACATACCATTTCAGTCTTCATTTTTTCATTACACTGGTACTGGAAACTTTGATGCTGGTTACATTCCTGTTCACCCCATTTTTAGTGTTCCAAACCACAGTCAGTGAAAGTGGAACCCTTATAGGATAATTTTGTTGTCTGTAGCCTATGTCTGTCTATGTTACTGACTGTTAAAAATCCATTTTATTAGGAATGGTTAGACACATCAAGTCATGTGACAGTGTAAAAAAATTAAGCTTGTAAGTCAACACAGTCAACAGATATGGCCATTTGTATCACATATTTTGATACTCGCACTCTCACTCACCAAAACTTGTAGGATACATCCTGTTGTTCTAGAATCATGAAATTTAGTAAGAATTAAGATTTCACAGTACAACAAAAGTAAAAAATTTGAAAATGGTTAATTTTTAATTATATCACAGAGAAAAATTCTCATTTGTTGTCTGTCTGTCCGTTTGTCTGTTAAGATCCATTTTTCTCAAGCATGAATAGACTTATCAAGTTAAAATTTGTCACATACTAAAGTCTGGTCCCCTGCCTGTATATTAAATGTTAACATGTAAGTCAATGCAACCAAAACTTCTTCAGACCCAACTTCAGGTCTTAATAACTTTGGAACTATTCCACATAGTCCAGTGAAATTTTTACAACCCAGTAACATCCCTTTAGAGAACACACTCCATGAATCAAAACACCAACAACATATTTCTGAGGGGAAAATAAAAAATTCCAAAGTGTTATTAAAAAAATGTAATATGTTAAAAGGTACATATTGTAGGTGCCCTCTATGCCAAATATAATTCACTCAAAAAGGGTATAATTTTTTTTGTGGTAGGCTTAATGTGGCCTAAACACACACAGAACTCATCATGTCCATATAAATCACAAAAACTGAGTTACCTGCACACTTCAAAATTGAAATTAAAACATCTTCGGATGTCTTGGACTCCCTGGGACCGATATCTTGCGATATCAGTGCTGATAATGGGCAAAAATCATAGAGATTCTTGATTCCCATATTGGATGAACAGTCTACATACATAATTAAGTCTGTATGGAACCATCCGTGTGCGAGTCCTACTCCCATCTGGCCAATTTTTTTACCTTGTCCTTTCTAGTAATTTGGTTCATAGTTCTTATGAATCTCATTTCTGTCACTTGGATTCTGCTGTAGTAGATTATATGTCCCTAAACTGTAAGCAAGAAGTGGCACAAATATGTATGGTGCATGGTTGTTTTTTCTTTTTTCTGGTATTTTGCATGGCCCTGGAAGGTTTGAGACTTGACTGTAAATGTTGGATGCTTTCTGTTTTCTCTGAATATTTCCAGGTTGATACTGTTGTTTTATGAAGTTGTGCTTTTGAGGTGTTTGATTTTGTCCCTTCCAAATATTAAATTCAAGCTTTGCCCTTTCCACCAGCTTTTTCTGCACCTCAGCTTCTTTTTATCCACCCAGCAAAGTAGGACATTGGATTCATTGATCATTTCAGTAGATTTTATAAGCTTGTCCATCACTATTATGAAAAAGAGTGGCAATAGGCCACCTCCTTAACAGACACTTCTCTTTATCTCGGACAGATTTTGATCCTCCAGTGCCTATCTGGACATAGCTGTAGCAATTTTAGTATAATGTTCTTACTTTTCCAATTAAATATTTGAGCATTTCAAGGTCTTCCCGGCTATCTCAGCTGAGCATCGTATAGGATCTAATTTTTCACTGGAACTTAACACTGCAGATGGATGAGGAATTATACAAAAACTTGGAGAAGTGAGGGGTCTAACTTCATACATTGTGTGTGTTGTGTGATACACGCCGGAAACAAAGTGGACACTGGAACTTTCATTCTTGATTTTGAGGGTGATTTGGTACTTCAGGGAGGATGTAATGGAAACTGTAAACATTTATTTAAAAAAAAGAAACATTACACCCATATTTAGTAATGTACAAATCTAAAATTTTGCATGTGTAAAGCAAAAGAGCTGTGTTTTAATGGAAAAATAAAATATGCAGGATTAATATTTTGCCAGAAATTTCAATTTTTAATTTCTTTTAGTGCCGTAATCTAATCATAATTCTAATCATGCAGTTAATCTGAAAATTTTATTGTAGTGTCCTGAGAAGGTTACAAGACCACTGAACTACAGTTATTAATTTATGGTGCAAATTGTATCATTAATAAAGTTTTTATTTTGCACATCCATTTTTTTTCCTACATATAATCATCTAAAAATCAGAATGTAATTGCAGGATCTCGTATTTTATAGTTTCAGGGAGACAGCAACAAGTTGCGAACAGTTCCTGAAAATTTCATAGCATTAGCGCATATACTTTTTGAGAAAAGGCTTCTCATAATGTAAAACATATAAAATGAGGTTCAAAGATTTTCTTCATACTTGTACATGTAATAAGCTTACCTCAATTTTAAAATCCTTCATACTAATATTCCTCATCCACCGGGTTTCTCTTCTCTCCTCTTTGAATCTTCCTGGCCTGTATTTGCAGGTAAGACACTGATCTATTAGCTTTCTTGACCCTGCTCTTGTCGATGGTGTAAAATGCTTTTGTTGGAAACACACCAGGATCCAGACCAACTCTCTTCAGTACATTAATTATGCCATTCTTTCCATTATTGTAACGTAAAACTGCATCACAGACACCTATTTTGAGTACTTCAAGTCCCCAGAATGTCCTTTTTGAGCATCTAATCAAAATTAAATTATTGAGGCTTTCATTTTGCATTTTGTGTCTTTCCGTGAAGACACTTTCTCAATAAATCAGGGTTTGCAAGAAACCTGAATGTGAGCTTAATTACATTCAAAACAGGTTCTGGTAATGAGTGTTTATGTGAATATGTCTCATTTCTGTTGTTGAACTTACACCAATCGTCTTTCGGACACAGATTGCTTCTTGGTGTTTGTGGAAAAAAAATTGCCCACACCACATGCCTCATTGCCTCTAAATTGTGTGTGTTTTTCTGATAGCTCTCTCATAAAATAACTGAAGAGAACCACTCTCTCATAAAATAACTGAAGAGAATCAGTTTCTTTCAGAGTAAGCCTGCCTTATCCTCCTAGTGGTTTTCCATCCTCAAGTACTCCACCTTTCTTTTCTTTCTCTACCTATAACACACAGGGTGTTTGGAAATTCCCGTTAAAAACTTCTAGAACTTGTAGAGCAGAGTGCATACATAACTTTTTGAATAGGAACCCAGGAATGGGAACATACCATTTCTGTTCTAAGATGGTTTCAGTTCAGATGTTTAACTGATCCTCTTCCGCCTGAGGAATTGACTTAGGTTTGGCGAAGTACAATTATTAGGTAACAATTCGAAAGAAAACATAAAGAAACATCCATTTATCACTTAAGCACATTTGTTTGTATCAACACACAAACATTACAGGTTTACATCGTTCCAAAACAATGAAGAATTCCAAAACAATAAAACAATAAAGAATCCAGCATACTGTACATACAGATTCTAATGTTTGAGTGTTAATACAAACAAATGTACCTAAAAAATAAATAGGTGTTTTGTTAAGTTTCCTTTCGAATTGTTACCTAATTATTTACTGCTTTCCTCAAGCAGACACGGATGAGTTAAACATATGAATTGCATCCATTGTAGAATGGAAATGGTACTTTTCTGGACATGGGTTCTTATTCAAAATACCATGTTCGCACCCCCCCTTGACTAGGGCTAGAAGTTTGTAATGGGATTTCCTGAACACCTTTGTATTTTTGATATTGGTCTGCTGTAGAAGTGCTTATGTGCTAGCATGAGTGTTATGTTGAAAAGTGGGTTACACAACATTGTTATTGGATGAGCTCTAACAGGCCTCAGTATTCCACCCCCATGCCAGACATTGTTCCACTCTCCTAAACATAGTGACTTGATTTTCAACCATTCAAATAATGTTCATGTTCAGGCATTGGGCCTCTAAAGTGTTTTGTCTAGCTTCACCATGTAGCAGTAATTTAACTGTGTACCTTCACTGAAATACGTTACAAGAAATAAATGTAACCTGAGTGTAGTTCATTATTCATCTGTAGTTTAGTTATTGTTACCAGTTTAATCCTCTGTTGTGCTACAAATATAAAAATGGGTAGATTCTGCCCAGTCTCTTAACACTGACTGCTCAGTCCAACCCAGCTAAGAGAAAGTTGACACTAAACAGACTGTTTCGATTGTAATCATTACCCGTTCCTGGGCTGTTTGCATGTGTGCATGTTACTCATACCTGTTAAAAGTTCCCAATATTGAACTACTTATTACGTTAAAAGTTCCTGCACTCTTCGAAAAACTATAGGATCCATAAAAAGGACTGTATGCATATACAGTTTTCTGCTCTTCTATACAGTGCTGCTGAGAGAGTTATTTAAGATTTGACCAACAGGTTACAGTATTACTGTTCCTCTAAGCATTCTGTATTGGACTGAAATACGTCCCAACTCCTGTGCTTGTTAGAATGTGATTCTTTACTTGTTTGCTTTATCGAACGGGTAAAATGTATCCTTTCCAAAATCTTGTTAAACCTTAATAATGGTTCTTGGTTCCATTTTATTATAAACAGCTGTTTTGTCCTGCATGAAAGAAATTGGGCCTACTTAAAGTTATGGCTGGTTCTTCTCATGACACCTAATTTTCTTGACTGTCTTCATAATTTGTTTCTTAAGTCTTCTGCAAAAGTATAACTGTAAGCTTTTTGTTGCTTGCCAGTTAAAATAACAGTAATTTTTCACATCTTTTACCACATAATGGAAGTGTTCACCTTAGTGCTGAGTCATTAATGAGAATGTGTGTTAGTGAAATTAAGCTTTTAAATGCATCAGTGGCTGTAAATACACAGTTATAATCTTTATTTGTAGCTTACCTTTCTTATTTCTGATGCTCACACAGTTTCCCATGCAGCCTCAGTTTTAATTTCAGCATTCTTAATTTTCTTGTCCAGTGCAACGCGTGCATTGTACTTCTGTTCTAGATACAGTTGAATCCAATATTGAAATGTTATATGTTTTCTATTTCAGGCAAGTTTTCATGCCAATTGCTGTGAGAGTCCCACTGACCTCCTCCTTATGCCATTGCTCTATCAGTGTTTTGGTGCTGATTACAAACACAACTAATACAATATTTTAGTGAAATTTATTAGTGTTTAATGTCTATATGTATGAACCATTTGCATTCATTTATGTTAATTAGACAGCGCCACAGATTGAAAAGAGAAATACGAGAAAACTTCTGATTCTCCTACAAATTCATAGCTACCTAGATAGTCGACTTTTATGCTTACTATGTACTCTGTTCAAAGCTTATAAAAGTAAGGTTAAATGTGCAGTATTGGAAGGAGAAGAGGGGTTGGGACGTCTGTCATTTAAATCTGTAAACATTTAAATGTGACCAGTTTGTGACTTTGAAACAACAACAAACACCAGGGTTCCACTGTTTAAAACATAGTTACAGTTCATTACATTTCAGTGAAAAATCCAGTGGAGAGTTTGTGTAGGCGAGGATAGATCACTACTCACGAAATAGGAATGGCACTGAACTGTGCATAGGTTCTGAGAAAGGACAATGAACTGGAAGAGGGGGGGGGGGGGTGTTAGTATAGTGTTAACACTGAAGAAAATCCAGCAGTTTATCATTGTTTCTATGTCTCATTTCTATCAGATGAATTGTTTTCTCTCCTCATATACATAGTTATATTTGATCTGATCATTTTGCGTAATTATTGCAGATGGTCATTTTCTTAATTTTAATGAGTTTTTGATTATGATTGTGTAAGATTTCTTGAATCTATGTGTGTTGTTCAATTATCATATATTAACTGTCACCTGTAAAACTATGCGTATTTTGGGCATTCTTTCTGTTACAAAGGTGAGTCTGTCAGCACTATCTTCGATAACATCATTGAAGAAGTTATGCAATCATCCTGACTTGGTGCTTGACAAAATACAGTCTCAAAGTGAAGGTTTTGAAAAAGCACTTGAGCATATGCCAGCAAAGTATGACGGACGGACTGTAATGCCAGAGTTGTCTGGCAAGCTGATGCTTCTGGATTGTCTTTTAGCTGTTGTGAAGACAACAACTAATGACAAAGTGGTTCTGGTATCCAACTACACACAGACATTAGATGTGTTCGAGAAGCTATGCCGGCTCCGCAATTATCCGTATGTTCGTCTTGATGGGACCATGACAATCAAGAAACGAGCAAAGGTGAGTAAACAGATTTTATTTATGTTCTTATACATATACTTCCATATACAGGGTGTCCCACCACCAATATCTCTGGAACCACAGTAGATATTGACAAACGGCTTATGGCAGAGGCTCATGAAAGTAATTACTCCGAGACATTCTAAACCACATGTAAATATTTCTTTCAACACTTTTTTTTTGGGCACCCCATATTATCCCATACACAATCAATAACATGTGTAATCAAAATAATAATGGCACTGGTTGCATTGCAATACCTCAATTACATCGCGAGAAATTGGAATGTGAAGTTGACGCATGAAATGAATGAAATGCACTCCTATTGCGCTTCCTACGATGCAAGCGTGACCCACATGTTGCTAGTAATTGCGATGTGGTTAACGCACATATTCTTACTTTCATGTTATCACGAGGGTCGAAACTAATAATAGGGATTCCTGCCACAAACATTGATATGTACATAATGGTGTCCCTTGTGCATGTTGTATTTATCTATGTACAGACTATCAGTTCTAGACATTTGACATGGTATGGAAATGGTTGATATGATATCACTGTATGGAGAATGTCACCAAAATGGCACATGTGCCAGCCCAGTGCTACCCTAATAGACATAATCTGACGCACCCGCGCCCTACCTTCATGAATACTGTTGAAGGTCTTCGCATCACAGGGCAGTTGTCTCCACAAACCCGGATCCAGACCAGAGGTGTAACAAATGAAGCAGCAGAGGTGGCTGTTCTGTTGGTCGCTGCAATAAACCCTCATGCAAGTATTTGTGAAATGGAGATACGGATGGGAATGGTTCGAACAAGTATGATGCGTATTGTGTGCAGGCATAGATACCACTCGTATCACATGGCGCTACATTAAGGTCTCCATGGCAACGGCGTTCACAGTCGTCTGGAATATTGTCAATGAGTTCTGCAGCAAGGCCATGACTTTATGCGTAGGGTACTGTTTAACGTTGAGGCCACATTTACAAACAATGGTAACATCAACTTACACAATATGCACTAATGGTGGCCAGAAAACCCACACTGGATTCACCAGGTTGAACATCATTGTCAGTGGAGTGTCATCACATCATTGGCCTATATTTCATTGATGGCACTCTTTAACAGAAGACAGTATGAGCTGTTCCCCAGATGTACCTTATCTGGACTGATGAAAGACCTACCCCTTCATTTGCATCAAACAGTGTTGTATCAACACCGTGAGTCCCCTGCGTATAATACCTTGATGGCACGACAGGTGCTAAACCAACAGTTCCCTCATGGATGGATTGGACAAAGCAGTCCCATTCAGGTAGTTCCAACACAGTTGCCAGACCTCACCCTCATGGACTTTTTCTCTGGGAACATGTGAAAGATGTAGTGTATCAGCAGGTCCCAACAACAATGGTCAACATGAAAGCCTGCATTTCTGCTGCATGCACTGCAATGACACTACAAATACTGACAGCTGTAAGTGGATCCATGATGGAGAGTGCACTGCGATTTTACCAAGCAAATGGTGATCTCTTCGAGCATACGTTGTAGCGTTTAGGCTACGAGACGTGATTGCACACCAGCGTACATTTTGTGTGTTACAGAGGAGATGTATGTTTGTTTTGTTGGTACTACTGTACATTTATGTATGCGTTGCCCCAGCTGCAATGGTCCAGTTGTGTCACAGTCATTAAAGAGTTCAGTGTCATGTCCTGTACGTGGCATGTACCATTTTGTCATTGATGTACAACTACGTACAAGTAGCATGTATCCCTCTATGGGACCCTTTGATAGCCATTGACTTTTTTTACACTGGCCAGTGGTTATCGGTATTTCGTTACTGTTATGCCCTTTGTAATACTGTCAAAAAGTTCGGTAAAGCACATACAACTAAACCGTGTTGTCGTTTCCGTTGTGGGTGAATGGACACCCGTACGTTTTCTAGGCCACATACTAACAGTGCACATAGCAATAGGTAAGTGTAGCATTTGTTGCATCATAGTATGTTGATCACATCATGATTATGAGCCACGTGCTAGTCACACTTGCATCACGGGAAGTGCAGTGGCGGTGCATTTCATTCATTTCACGTGTCAGCTTCGCGTTCCAATTTCTCGGGATGTAATTCACATATTGCAATGCAACCAGTGCTATTACTATCATGATTTCTCATGTTACTGACTGCATATGGAATAATGTAGGAAGTGAAAAACAGACGTTTGCGGTGAAACCAATATTTGCACATGGTTTAGAATGTCTCAAATGTCTCATGGTATTTTACTTTCATGAGCCACTACTGTACATTCATACCATTATAGCCGATTGTCAATATCTATTGTGGTTCCAGAGATACTGGCAGTGAAAAGTTTAGGTGGGACACCATGTACATCACAATAGATAAAATACCCATTAATATTTGATAGTGTTGCCAGAAACATAACATTAAATTCTAGTATTTTGCAACAAACCCAATTACTATTAGTAGTTACTAAGGAGGGCCAGGAAGAAAGAGATGGTGGTTAAATTGGGACTTATTCATACATCTATTCTGTAGATCCTTCAGGGATGAGACAAGCTAGACATTAACAAAATACAAGCAAATCATTGAAACTTAACCTGGACATGGTATTAGCAATAAACTACCACTGCGCAATACTATTCATACATTTGTCATCCAAACATAACCTAGTAAATTAGAAGAAACCTACTTTAAAAAGCTACTCCATCCTTAGGTATATTGAATCAGGGTCTGCAGCTCGTGGTCGTGCGGTAGCGTTCTCGCTTCCCATCCCCGGGTTCCCGGGTTCGATTCCCAGCGGGGTCAGGGATTTTCTCTGCCTTGTGATGACTGGGTGTTGTGTGCTGTTCTTAGGTTAGTTAGGTTAAGTAGTTCTAAGTTCTAGGGGACTGATGACCATAGATGTTAAGTCCCATAGTGCTCAGAGCCATTTGAACCATTTATTAAATCAGGATTTTGGCTTTATACACATTTTTAATACCATGCTTTCTCTTTACGCCTGTCATTGTAATTTCATTTGGATTTTTATATTGGAAACAATCGTATGTTAGCATGTGTTTGTTGTTGATTAAAAAGTACATCAGCTGCACTAAAATGGTTATTTGAAGTACATATTTTTTCTTAATTACTGAGGAAAAATAACTGAAGCCTGTGTATGCTTTGTGTAGCTGTATTGTTTCCTTTCCATTACCGATGTAATGGAGTATTTATGATTTGTGCCTTAGTTTGTTTCACTATATATAGTGTTTCAGATGGTTTTGCCATTGCTTGTCATATCTCTTAAATTCATGTGCATAATGCTTACTTTGAGATTTTCACTAACACAATTTAACACTTCATACTACTTTCTCCTTTTTATATTGAATAATAGTTAAATTACATTATGATGAAGATTTGATAAAGTACATTTCGATCCTCAAATTGAATATGCATACTAAAGAAGGGGATATATTGAGTTATGTTGAACGCTTTAAGTGAGAAGATAAAAATAAAAAAAAATATATTACTCTAGCCCCAAGAAAGTGGTTCAGAGGGGAAATAGAGGTTTCAATGGAGACATTGTATGACTCAGAAATAGGAAATACAGTACTATTGTGAAGAGTGGGACACACAGAATGCAGCAAACCACATGCAAGAATAAAAGCAGTTGAACATTAGGGAATGATAGTAAAGGAAATAGATTAAACATACAGGATTAAAAGATGTAATTATTTCCAAGGTAATAAGACTTGAGGGTTAAAATACACAAAATGTTGTTTTTCCTCAATGTAGTGTTACATCCTCTGTGCTCTTGTTGACAGCTTTTTTGTATGCATTTTCATTTTATTGAAAGGACTCCTATACATCAGAAGAGTTGGATTTAAATCTCCATATTTAGGTTTTTCTTGGTTGCCTGAAATTACCTGAGGCAAATGCTAAACAACTAGGGTTAATTTTTTGGCCATTCTTGACCAAAGAGAGCTAATGCTCTGTCCCAGCTATCCAGATATTGGTGGGACTTTTGAACACTAATCTTTCTATCTTCTTCTTGCTGGAGGACTATCTCAGCTGAATCTTAATCACGCAATATTGTTAATAAACCAATACGTTTGTACACATCACTCCACTCCATGACCCTGGTGCATCAACAGTAATTATTTTTCCAAAAAGAAAGAGGAAAAAAAAAACAATCTGTTGTAAAAGGCTTTATTGCTAATGACACATTTCGCATGGTTCAGATTATTTGCAAGTACTAAAAACGTTTTTGTTACATAAAACACGTGAACCTATCTAGCCCGTCAGTCGCCAAGATTAAGCTAATGGTGACATACTGAAATAATTGTACTTGCCTTAAAACAGCAAAAGCACATTAGCCAAGTAATGGAAATGTTGTGGCTGACTTCTTGGACACTGGGTGGCCAGTAATAATACAGTTAATTAGAACACACTGAATAAGTAATACTTTATTAATTCCAACAAAACCTATCTTTGCTCGCCAGGCTCAGCTGTAGCTATGAAACTGCATATGTGCACTTGCAGTTCAGAACACACTGAGTCACGATTACTGAGTGGTGAATTGATACAAGTTCATCATGGCTGTACTGTGGCTTCACTACAGTCACTAGAAAATACAAGTTTGTAGACACTTGTCGAAACAGTTCTGATAGCGTTGGCGCATAGGCACTGTTCATGGGAGACAGAAGTCCTCCGACAGGTGACACTGGCTGTGTCACGGCAAGTAGCCAGCACAATGGCTCTACTCTGACAGTAACTTCTTGAAGTGGACAGGATCTGACCTCAAACAGAACTTTTCACCTTGTGATGCTATTTCATGGAGGTGATGCTATTTCATGGCAGAGGCCAGCAGCATTGATGCCTTGGAACTACGAGATTGCTTCTACCTAGCATCTCATTGGCATCTCATGATACTGCTTTGCTGTGCAAGACCTCTGTGGTGGTCAATATTTCTTGTGCCACTTTCTTTACTGGACAACACTGCAGCAAAGCGTCAATAACTTAGCCTTAAAGCGAATCACACAGTCATCAGCTTTGGACCAGGAGGGTGGCTGAGAATGGCAAGATGAGTAAAGTTATGTTAAAAATGTTATTGAGCTCAGAATCAGTATTAACACGACCATTACTAACAGGGAGGGGGGGGGGGGGTGCTTTGTAGGCCCACTGGCTCAATATTTATATGTTGTAACTAAGTCTTTCGATATATGAACTTGAAATCAAAACTAATTGTCCATTACCACATCTACAATTGAATGATTATAGGATTTGTTAATTAAAATTCATTTATTTGTTTTTATTCTCCATGGGCCTTAGAAGCCCCACCCCCGTCCCCCTTCCTGTCGTAAATAACACAAAGGAAAGATTTCTGATGGTTAAGACTGGTTTTAAATTTTTAAAATGAAACAAACTTTTGCATTGTTTTCTCCAAACATATTTTTATGAATTCAACCATTTTTATTTTCATTGTTTCTGTTGCTGTTGAACAAGTAACATGAATAGGCAATGTTTACTTGATAGTTCTATTGAAGGAGTGCTTGAAGAAGTCCTGAATGAATCAGATTTAGGTGGAACTGACGTGGATGATGATGATGATGTGGAAGAAATTGGAACTGATTCACCATCTGAGAATGAAGAAGAGGTTCAGCCCAACCCACTGGATGCCAATGATACCAACTATGATAAATTCATTGCCAAAAGTGGACATGAGTATGTTAAGGAGCTATCTCAAGAATATCAGATTTCTGAATAAAATAGAGTGCAGGAAAGAATGGGACTAAGACAACAAGGAAAAACTGAGTCTCCGAAATAGACTATAGAGCTCACTTACACCCCATTCTATGAAACTAATAAAACTACACTCAATTGAAGGGGTCTCTCAACTAGGTATTCAGCACACCAATATAAATGAGTTATTTTGTTATATAGGGCTCTTACTAATCATGGGTTCAAATTGTTATAATAAGATACCGTATTTACTCGAATCTAAGCCGCACTTTTTTTCCGGTTTTTGTAATCCAAAAAACCACCTGCGGCTTAGAATCGAGTGCAAAGCAAGCGGAAGTTCTGAAAAATGTTGATAGGTGCCGCCACAACTAACTTCTGCCGTCGAATATATGTAGTGCTACACAATGTGGGCACAAAGATAAATACTGGCGCCAAAACCTCTGCATCAGTGAATAAATTTAAAAAAAAAAAAAGGTAGAAGACGAGCTTTTTTTTCTCCGCCCCGCGTTTCGACCACTGCATTTTCATACATTATCCAACGAAGTAAATACAAATTCCGTATTGTTCATCTTCGAATGTAGCAGAATTTCAATGTACTACGAAAATCCGACTGGCAAGACTGTTAGGGATGTTTGTCAATATGGCCAACTCTACGTTCCGAGTTTTTTCCTACCTGTGAGAAGAGATGGTTGCTAATAGGAACCTGATGAAATGTGAATCACATGCAGTATTCTCTTCACCATAAGAATAATACGAATATCAACATTTTGCCATGTATTCTTTCGTGTTTGCTGCTATCTCATTTAAATCCTGTCTACGTAATAAACTACGAAACCAGAGTGAGACAACAGCAAACGCGGAAGAATATACGTATCGTGTCATGTTTATATTCGTATTATTCTTATGCCTAATAGTGATACAGTCAGAAATGAAGCACGGCAACTGACTAGATTTTAAATGTAAGATGACTAATTTCTGTGCAGAATTTGATGTACTAAAGAAGCGGCCGCAAAGATTTTCAAACCGAGGAAAATTTTCGCAAAACTCTCGTTAGAACATGTTCTATCATACGCATGTTCTATCATACGCATTTGGTTCTTGTTGATCATTATCAAAGAAAGCAGCAGTGTAAGTAACAACAAATAGCAGTCTCTTGCCATTGTTTCGCTAATGAGACGATTCCTCTTTTTTTAAAAAGCGGCGGTAGCGCGCACAAAAGCAAGTCATGCCGCGAGCGGCGACAGGTCGTAAACACGCACTATCAAAATGCGACAAACAATGCATTACACAGTACAGTAATGCATTTTCAGCTTAGAGTGACGTAAACACCTATAACAAAGAAAACGGCACTTATCAGACCAAAGCAAAATAAGCAATCGATTCAAACCAGACGAAGCACGTAAAAAAGGAAGGGTACCCGTATAAATACGGACGGAGCGCCTGACGCATAGTAATGGCTACCTGGTAAAGCTTAACTGCTTAGCTTACGACTCGAACCAAACTACTGTAGCTGTATCGTCTTTCATTCGACCTAAATTGTGTCTCATATTACAATGGACCAACTTTGTTTCGATTTGGAGGTGCGGCCTTAAACTTTTCTCTCCCCATGAATTTCGAGTCTCAAATTTCAGGTGCGGCTTAGATTCGGGAAATTTTTTTTTTCCTTTATTTCGAGTCTCATTTTTCAGGTGCGGCTTAGATTCGAGTAAATACGGTACCTGTCCAAGATTTATGGTTTGTGCTTCAGGACTACGGCTCAATGAGTGAGACCTGATTTTTTCCAGTTGACCAAAATATTGAGGTTTGATGATAAGAATACAAGCTTGAATTCTTCATTTCATTGTATCTGATTCCTGATCTACACACCCCGGAAAATGAGATGTTGTCCTTCTTCTGTGTTCGCTGCCCATTCAAGGTGTTTTTAAAAGAGAAGCCCGGAGAACATGCCATTCTAATTAGAATGCTGTCTGATTCTGAGACTAGATATGTTATCAGCAGGGACGTCTAAAGAAGAAAGTCTGGAAATGCACAGCATCTAAATGGGCCAATGGGTATTGCAGAGACACTAATAAAACCCATCGAGAAATCGGGCCGGAGTGTTACCATGGATCGGTATTACACTTCAGTGGAGCTTGCTGAGACTCTGTGGAATGATTTTCACCTGACACTTGTTGGCACCCTGCAGTTGAACAGATGACACACAGCTGAAGACTATGACTGGCTGTAGTGTACACTCATCCATCTTCGCATATACTGGACCTCAGACACAGAGGTCACCAGTTACTGTGACAGCAACTCTAGTCCATGAGAAACCAAAGTGACTGCTGTTGATGCTTTTGACTTATCAGTCAGAAAGGTTGATTAGTGAGGACTCAAAAAACACTAATTCTACAAAGGAGTGTGGACACCATAGACAAGATGGCATGACATTACAGCACGAAGAGAGGAACAAGAAGATGGCCTACATCTCTCTTATACACAGTCATTAATATCATAGCAATAAATGAATATCAGACTTTCTTCTCAACTTTCCAATTTGGAAAAAGAATTTGCTAAATAGCAGAAGAGTTTTCCTCACTAACTCGGGTCTTGAACTAATAAGGCCACATGTAGATAAACGGGCCTGAAATTTGTACAGGCTTCAGAAGCCAGCAATAATGGCAATGGAAAGCATCACACAGTGGAAACTTAGCTGCACTGTTGAATATTCACCATCACAGAAGAGCCAGGAACATGGACCGTGCCACCTATGCTGCAAAGAAGCTGCACCTTAGAAGGTAAAGTACAAGAAGTTGGGAAAATCAACTGTTCCCTGCTGTCTGTGGAAAACACAGTAATAAGACAAGTGTTGCGTCAAAATGTGTTTCAGATTGAGACAGTAAATCATGTTTGCTTCATGTAGCAGACTAAAATTAAATAGTTGGTTTTTAAAAGAGAACACAATTATGAATGTCACTGGAACAAAATTATACAAAGTGAATTTTATGATTTGTTGATTTGGTTCCTATTATAATTTAATTTTTTATTATCCAGTATACAAAAATAATGTTTAACAGTTCTAAGTGTTCTCAATGGTGTCAGAAGTATAGAAACTTGCATTATGATAAATTAAATTGCCAGTTTCTTTCTTCCCATTATCTGACTAAAGCCCCTTCCACTGTTAAGGCAAGTACAGTAATTTTCATACCTCACCATTAGCATCATCTGATTGGTTTGTGTTTTTTATGTAACAAAAACTTTATTACTTGCAGATAATCGGAAGATGTGTGAAACAGGTCATTAGCAATTAACTCTTTTGCAGTAGAGACCTTTTTTTTGTTAAAAAAAAGAACATATTAGTATTTAATTAATTGAGATTCTATCATGGGCAAAAAAGGCTAATGAAAACTTCTCTAGCCGGCCGAAGTGGCCGCGCGGTTCTGGCGCTGCAGTCTGGAACCGCAAGACCGCTACGGTCGCAGGTTCGAATCCTGCCTCGGGCATGGATGTGTGTGATGTCCTTAGGTTTGTTAGGTTTAACTAGTTCTAAATTCTAGGGGACTAATAACCTCAGCAGTTGAGTCCCATAGTGCTCAGAGCCATTTGAACCATTTTTGAAAACTTCTCTATCTGTCTTACTGTTTATCAGATGTACAGTCCTCTACAAATAACAGCAGGCTTTCCCCTGCATCCTCCTTATCTTCCCTCTCATGTCATGGACCTTATTCAAATGCCATTTGCTGTCTAGCCTTTTATGGTCTTGTAAGTTTTGTGAGTTCTTTGCCTAAATGACATACAAGGCCTTTTTGCTTGCCACTTGTTCTGCTAAAATGGTTATGATTTTTATATAATAGACATTTCAGTTTTTTGCACAAAAGTATCAGCAAAGGCCTGACATTATACAGTACTATACTAGTGAGCATTGTTCTTTATTTACGGGGTGTACATAAAGTCCGGGAACACTTTCAGTTATTTATTGCACAAGAACCAAACATTGTACAGATATCATACATATGTCATTTTGGAGAGAAACCCTGAAAGTTTTTTTTTCATGTATACCGCCACAGCATGGTTTGGCAATTTGGTTAGTTAGCGCTAGTTGCAAACATGGCGAGTTCAGGTGCGGAGTGAACTTTCTGTGTGTTGGAGTTCGACAAAAACAAGTGTGCTACAGCTGTTCAACAGATGTTTAGAACCAAATACAGTAATACCCACCAACAAGAAAGGCCATTTACCACTGACACAACAAATTCGTTACGATGCATTGCTTGTGCCCAGCAAAGAGAAGCAGACATCCCAGTGTGAGTGAAGGGAGTATGGAGTGCTTACGAGAGACATTCATAAGGAGTCCAAAGAAATCGGTTCCTCATGCATCCCGTGAGCTCGAAGTGGCTCGAATGACAGTGTGGAAAGTCCTGCGACAGAAGTTGTCTATGAAACCATTCAAATTGCAGCTAGTGCAAAAGCTCAATGACAATGACAAGCGCTTTGAGTTTTGTTTACAGTTGCAGCAATTGAATGTGGATGGGGATGGCATTGTTGATCACTTAATTTTTAGTAACAAAGCAACTTTTCACACTAATGGGAAAGTGAACAGGTGTAACTGTTGAATCTAGGGTACAAAGCATCCACATGAATGCATTGAATTTGAGTGTGATTCCCCAAAGGTAAATGTTTTTTGTGCCTTGTCACGTCGAAAACTGTACTGTCCATTCTTCTTTGTCGAGAGCAGTGTCACTGGATATTCCTACTTGGACATGTTGCAGCAATGCAGCAATGGCTGATGCCTCAAAAATGCAGTCGGACTCCCCGTTCATCTTTCAGCAGGACGGGGCTCCACCCCATTTTCATTGTGAAGTTTGTGGGTACCTGAAAACGGAGTTGCTGCATCGATGGATCAGCTATGCTACAGAAGAGGATAGCTGTTTCAGGAAATGGCCTACTAAAGATCAGGTGTATGTACCGCCTTTACCATGTGATGTAGCAGAACTCCGGGAGAGAATACGGGAAGTGACTGTCACAGTCAACGATGCCGTGTGGAGATGGGTAACAATAAATAATTGAAAGTGTTCCCAGATTTTATGTACACCTTGTATTTTACGTAATCTATTTATACTTTTTTCTTACATTGGAAGCAGTTGGTTTGTTTTATTGATATGCGAGAAACTACCGTCTCCCACCGTAACCCATGAAAATGACAATATACCTTGACATCCACAATGAATTACTTACATCAGTAAAGCAGAGGGTGAGAAATGTGTTCGAACCCTGAGACCTCCAGATCAGTTGGAGAACAAACAAAACACTGCAGCTACTTCACTGCTGTGGTAATGAAAATCCTTGTACCATTGCTGCCAACGATTAATCATTCTGCATAGTTGTACCTTCAACTTAGTATTCAAGGTAGCACTCATCACAGTTCTGTGACAGGATTCCATCACCATGTTCATAGGCACAAGAATATGTAGCAGTATTCAGAAGACGTTCTTGGCAGTTCTTTCAGTAAAAATAGTGCCCGCCAGTGTGGGGGAGTGGAGAGTCGTATTGGCATATATAGGGAAACATTCCACGTAGGAAAAATATATCTAAAAACAAAGATGATGAGACTTACCAAACAAAAGCGCTGGCAGGTCGATAGACACACAAACATACACACAAAATTCTAGCTTTCGCAACCAACGGCTGCTTCATTAGGAAAGAGGGAAGGAGAGGGAAAGACGAAAGGATGTGGGTTTTAAGGGAGAGGGTAAGGAGTCATTCCAATCCTGGGAGCGGAAAGACTTACCTTAGGGGGAAAAAAGGACGGGTATACACTCGCGCACACACACACATATCCATCCACACATATACAGACACAAGCAGACATATACAGAGGCAAAGAGTTTGGGCAGAGATGTCAGTCGAGGCGGAAGTGCAGAGGCAAAGATGTTGTTGAATGACAGGTGAGGCATGAGTGGCGGCAACTTGAAATTAGCGGAGATTGAGGCCTGGTGGATAACGGGAAGGTGAATCTGATTCACCTGGTCCTACTCCAAATCCCATGCCACTTTCCTTGATGTTGACCACCACCTGACCAATGGCCAGCTTCACACGTCCGTCCACATCAAACCCACCAACAAGCAACAGTACCTCCATTATGACAGCTGCCACCCATTGCACATCAAACGGTCCCTTCCCTACAGCCTAGGCCTTCGTGGCAAATGAATCTGCTCCAGTCCGGAATCCCTGAACCATTACACCAACAACCTGACAACAGATTTCGCATCCCGCAACTACCCTCCCGCAACTACCCTGGTACAGAAGCAAATAACCAGAGCCACTTCCTCATCCTCTCAAACCCAGAACCTCCCACAGAAGAACCACAAAAGTGCCCCACTTGTGACAGGATACTTTCCGGGACTGGATCAGACTCTGAATGTGGCTCTCCAGCAGGGATACGACTTCCTCAAATCCTGCCCTGAAATGAGATCCATCCTTCATGAAATCCTCCCCACTCCACCAAGAGTGTCTTTCCGCCATCCACCTAACATTCGTAACCTCATAGTTCACCCCTATGAAATCCCCAAACCACCTCTGGCTCCTACCCTTGTAACTGCCCCCGGTGTAAAACCTGTCCCATTCACCTTCCCACCACCACCTACTCCAGTCCTGTAACCCGGAAGGTGTACGCGATCAAAGGCAGAGCCACGTGTGAAAGCACCCACGTGATTTACCAACTGACCTGCCTACACTGTGACGTATTCTATGTGGGAATGACCAGCAACAAACTGTCCATTCGCATGAATGGACACAGGCAGACAGTGTTTGTTGGTAATGAGGATCACCCTGTGGCTAAACATGCCTTGGTGCACGGCCAGCACATCTTGGCACAGTGTTACACCGTCCGGCTTATCTGGATACTTCCCACTAACACCAACCTATCCGAACTCCGGAGATGGGAACTTGCTCTTCAATATATCCTCTCTTCCCGTTATCCACCAGGCCTCAATCTCCACTAATTTCAAGTTGCCGCCACTCATACCTCACCTGTCATTCAACAACATCTTTGCCTCTGCACTTCTGCCTCGACTGACATATCTGCCCAAACTCTTTGCCTCTGTATATGTCTGCTTTTGTGTGTGTGTGTGTGTGTGTGTGTGTGTGTGTGTGTGTACCCGTCCTCTTTTCCCCCTAAGGTAAGTCTTTCCGCTCCCGGGATTGGAATGACTCCTTACCCTCTCCCTTAAAACCCACATCCTTTCGTCTTTCCCTCTCCTTCCCTCTTTCCTGATGAAGCAGCCGTTAGTTGCAAAAGCTAGAATTTTGTGTGTATTTTTGTGTTTGTTTGTGTGTCTATCGACGTGCCAGCGCATTCGTTTGGTAAGTCACATCATCTTTGTTTTTAGATATATTTTTCCCAGGTGGAATGTTTCCCTCTATTGTATTCATATATATAATCAGCTGAACAAAGTTATCCTCTTTGATAAAGAGCTTATTAGATGTACTGACTGGAAGTGATAATGAAGACGAAAACTTCAGCAATTTCTTGGAAGGTAAAGACATTTACCTCATCCTATAACAAATGGAGAGTGGTTGCAAATGTATTCAGTTTTGAAATAAAAAAATTATAAGCCAACAATGAAGTTGATGGGAGTTGCATGTTACACTTGACACTGAAAAAAGCTTTCATGGTTGAACAGCAAACACATGCAGTACTACCACAGCACTGTGGTAACAATTTACCCACTAGACTAAAAACAACAAAAAAGTTATATATGCAGATAAGGGCCAAGTAATAAGCACATCAGATATAGTTATTGAAATGTATTTCTCAAAAAGTTTTAAACATAAAACTTTCTACAGCTGCTTTAACAAATACTTTGCTATCTTTTATATATTTAGCAGCTGTCTTATTTCATCTCTTTCTATTGACTCTACATTAATTAGAAGACTATTGTGCCCTTCGAATGCTGTGTGATTATGTAACAAATAATAATGTATTTACTGATTCAGGTGGTAGAGAAATTTAATGACCCGCTGAGTCCTGACTTCATATTTATGCTTAGTTCAAAAGCTGGAGGATGTGGGTTGAACTTAATTGGTGCAAATCGCTTGGTAATGTTTGACCCAGATTGGAATCCTGCAAACGACGACCAAGCTATGGCTCGTGTTTGGCGTGATGGGCAACGAAAGCAATGTTTTATATACAGGTATGTGCTACCTAGATAAGTATAAGAATTATAAATATGTCAAAAATCATATAAAATGTACTTTTTTTGTAAGTAATGAGAACTGTCATTGTTTACAAAGAAACTTATATAATTTATTTATTTCTGGATGTTTACCACTTACAAAATATTCACCACTTACAAAATATGAGACTGAAGATAACAAACTGGAGAAATGAAATATGAGCATCAGAAAATTAATTCTCTATAACCATTAATGACACTAATTACATTTTGATGAGATCTCTCTTAAGCCGAAAGATGAACTGACGGTACATTAAATACAACTGAGTTGATAGCTTCTTTGCCTTATGAATTCATTAACCCAAGCAATAGCAGTGGGGGTACATTATGCCCACCTTTTCAAAATATTGTAATCTAGTCATAAACTAAAAATTTTGAAAAATATTTCTTTAATGAATTCTTCTACCAGATTCTATCATTGTTTTACGGTTTACAATTAAAATTGAAGGATGTAGGTTGCAGTAGGTAGTGGGAGATGAAGAAGCTTGCACAGGATAGAGTAGCATGGAGAGCTGCATCAAACCAGTCTCAGGACTGAAGATCACAACAACAACAATTAAAATTAATCCAAAGATTGATGTAATTGAGATAGTGCAATGAACGTCTTATTCAATAAATAATAGCACTGAAAGATATTTCCTGGTTCTGAATCTTACTTGCACATCAGTATCTCTTGTGGTATACATTATTGAAAATGCTTTGGTATTGCTAGGGTTAATGTTTATCAAAATTAACTACTGTGTGCCTATATTGTGGTTAATAATAAGACAGTTTCATTCTGACAGCAATCAGTATTCATGGTATGCAGCAGAGCAGTAATGTTATCTGGTTATTTGCCGCTGCCTCCAAGTAGTTGTCAGGGGCAAGCACCTTGCGAAAATAAGCAACTCTTGGCTGGGTGTAGGTCTAGCAAATAACATTACGAGATTGAGAACTGGTCAGTCCTGTCTCAAAACATTTTCTAGCAACAAAAGTCTTTAGAAGTAGGAACAGGTGGACATTGGAGGATGCAGCAGGATAAATGTTTCAACATTTCACACCTCAAATCCCTCTGTTTTCCTCCTCCAGAAGCATCAGTGAGGGCAGGTGCATTCGTGTGATGAAAAAATTTCAATTCTAGGATCCCTTTTAATGTACTGTTTCATCTAGTTGTCCCAGGAGACTGATGTAGTGTTCACCAGTTATTTTGATCAATAAGACTACTTCCTTTTCTGCCTCAGAAAACACTGACCAGATCCTTTCAAGCCCATGAATGCAACTTCCCCATGTCTTACCCACAATAACAGATTTATGCATAGTCCAAACATACACTATGTGATCAAAAGTATCTGGATCCCCAAAACCATACTGTTTTCATATTAGGTGCATTGTGCTGCCACCTACTGCCAGGTACTCCATATCAGTAACCTCTCTAGTCATTAGACATTGTGAGAGAGCAGAATGGGGCACTTCGCAGAACTCACGGACTTTGAATGTGGGCAGGTGATTGGGTGTCATGTGTGTCATAGGTCTGTATGCGAGATTTCCACACTCCTAAACATCCCTAGATCCACTGTTTCCAATGTGATAGTGAAGTGGAAATGTAAAGGGACATGTACAGCACAAAAGTGTACAAGTCGACCTCGTCTGTTGACTGACAGAGACCGCTGACAGTTGAATAGGCAGATATCTATCCAGACCATCACACAGGAATTCCAAACTGCATCAGGATCCACCGCAAGTACTATGACAGTTTGGTGGAAGGTGAGAAAACTTTGATTTCATAGTCAAGTGGCTGCTCGTAAGCCTCACATCATGCCAGTAAATGCCAAACGATGCCTCACTTGGTGTAAGGAGCGTAAACATTGGACAATTGAACTGTGGAAAAACATTGTGCAGAGTGACGAATCACAGTACACAATGTGGCAATCCAATGGCAGGGTGTGGGTATGGCGAATGCCTGGTGAACGTCATCTACCAGTGTGTGTAGTGCCAACAGTAAAATTAGGAGGTGGTGGTGTTATGGTGCGGTCATGTTTTTCATGTAGGGGGCTTGCACCCCTTGGTTTTTTTTGTGTGGCACTATCACAGCACAGGCCTACATTGATATTTTAAGCACATTCTTGCTTCCCACTGTTCAAGAGCAATTCGGGGATGGTGATTGCATCTTTCAACATGATCGAGCACCTGTTCATAATGCACGGCCTGTGGTGGAGTCGTTATATGACAATAACATCCCTGCATTGGACAGGCCTGCACAGAGTCCTGACCTGAATCCTGTAGAACACCTTTGGGATGTTTTGGAATGCTGACTTCATGCCAGGCCTCACCGACCGATATCGGTAGCTCTACACAGTGCAGCACTCCGCGAAGAATGGGCTGCCATTCCCCAAGAAACCTTCCAGCATCTGATCGAATGTATGTCTGCAAGGGTGGAAGCTGCCATCAAGGCTGAGGGTGGGCAAACCCCAGCATTACCAGTGGAGGTTGCCATGAACTTATAAATCATTTTCAGCCAGGTGTCTGGATATTTTTGATCACATAGTGTTGCTGAGATATGTGTTTTTCATCTGCTTTTGGTTGGCACAAAGCTCTCTCAAATTTAAACTATTACAGATTGACTCATTCTTCATCTAACATATGCTTTCTTCGAATAAGACATCACTAAAAAACACAAAATGTTATTGGACACATTCTAGATATCTTCATCTATGGTTGCACTTTTGGGATGTTCTTCATGCGGATTTTCAGAATGAAAAATATGACCACATTTGAATTTAGTTCCTTTTTCATAACAGTTGGAAATGAAAGGGCAGACTCCTTATACGCCTTCACAAGCCTTAGATGAACTTCCATAATGGATAAGCCATCTAAAACAAATCATTTTGATAAAAGCATAGTACTCCAAATTATTCAGCTGAAAGAAACACAACATGGTTACTTTTAAAAAACCACATAAAGAACGCTATAATAAAAAGCAATACTTCACCCATGTTAACACTGCCTCTGTGCTAGGGTAAGAACTCTTCACTTTACCTATAGGACTTAAGTTCTCTGCCACTGTTCATGGTGAAGGGAGTAAGTTTGCAACAAGTACTTTTAATAACTATCCCATATTTAGTCTTTGGAATCAAGATGGTGAAATGAACTACCAGTTCTGTCTGGTAGTGACAATCTCCTGCATATTGTATTGCTGCTCCCCTTTCAATGAAATTAAGTCATTTGTAACTCATATACTTATACAAAATGTTGTTCCCTTCGGTTTAACTATCCAGAGAGATTTACTTTCACCTTGGAAATTTTAGAGGCCAAGAATAATTTCCCACCTGCAAGAACACCGAAGGTACCATAATCCACATCAAATAAGTTATTGGAAAGTCCGTGGTGGAATATAAATAATCTAAGGAGTAACAGTAAGAAGTCAACAAATTGTTGATGTGTTGAGTCACTGTCAGGCTCATAAACAAGATGAGGAACCTTGTTAGTTTTCTCCTTCAGAGCCACAGAATACAAATACACACACATACACCTGCATGGCTAGATTGACCCAGCTGACTACATTGATCCAGAACTGTAGCTCAGTGGATGTGCAGGGTTTGTGTCAGGTTAAGTGGGTGAGGGGAGAAAGGAGGTGGATGCAGGGTGTGAGAGCTAGAGAAGTGTGGCTGATGGCTGGGAAAGAGAGGCAGTAGGCACCTGAAATAAGAATGTGGCTTCTTATGCCTCTAAAGAGCGGAAGTTGTCTGTGAAGCTCGCTGTGGATTGCGAGCAGAGGGGACATAAAATGTTGGGAGGTGCAGACTATTCATATGAGAGTGTGAACGCAGAATGAATTAAATTAGGGTCATAAGATGAGAGGAGGTGGGTGTGGGGCAGGGGCTAACAGAGATCAAGGCCAGGAGGATTATAATATCAAAGTAAATGTTGCAAAGACAACTCCCATCCATGTAACACAGACAAGCTAGCTTTGGGACTGAACAGTCCAGATGACAGGTTGTGAAACAGACTTTGAAATCAAGCATGTTATGTTCAGCACTGTGCTTCACCACTAGGTGATCAACTTAGTTCTTGATTTCAGTTGGGCAGTGGCTGTTCATTCTGTTAGACAACTGGTTAGTGATATGCTCAAATAAAAAAAATTGCATCATAGCATGACTGCTGTCACATGTGTCCCTACCTTTGAAGTGATAGGATAGATTGGAGTCAGTTGTATGTATGGATGGATGTACATATGTATTTATTGGACAGGTCTTGTGCTTGGGTGTTCTGTAGAGGTATGGGTTTGGGAATAAATGTAACATAAGGGTGGAACAGTATATTATTTAGTCTGGGTGAGTTGCAGTATACTGTATTTGCAGGGTTGTGGGTAGGATGTTACACATTTCCTGGCACAACACATAGTCAAAGCCCCAGCAAAGGATATGGTTAAGTTGTTCCTGTCAGAGATGATATTCAGTGGTGAGGGGATGCTGCTTCACAGTTTGCTACTAGGGTGGTCGCAGAATTATGGTCGTATTTAGGTAAAGCCTGTCTGTGAAGGCCGTAGTATGATCTTCAGCATTCTAGGCAAGAGATTACTTATCACTGCAGAATCACATTCACAAGTAGACATTCTATATGGGAGAGACTTATTAATGTGAGAGGGATGGCAGCAAGTAATGTTGAAAGTGGTCTTGATATGAAAAGTTTGGATGGAGCCACCAGGGGGTGGAGGTAAATGGTATGTGGCACTCCAGGCTTAGAATTACTGCATGAAGTGAGTGGAAGAGGTATTTAGGCCTTGGAGGAGTGAGGGTAGTGCATCTTGGCCCTAGTTCCAAATCATGAATGGACCTGAACCAGACAAGAAGCTTGGGATTTTTATGTGACTAGGAAGGTTTCTTCTAGATGGCCCATAAATAGGTTGACATAGAAGTAGTGGCCGTGCGGTTCTAGGCGCTAAAGTCTGGAGCCGAGCGACCGCTATGGTCGCAGGTTCGAATCCTGCCTCGGGCATGGATGTGTGTGCTGTCGTTAGGTTAGTTAGGTTTAAGTAGTTCTAAGTTCTAGGGGACTGATGACCTCAGAAGTTAAGTCCCATAGTGCTCAGAGCCATTTGAACCATTTTTTGACATAGAAGTGTGCCATGCAGATTCTCGTGGAGGTGCTGCAGATTTCTCAACCTTCACTCCAAGGATGAAGTAGTTACTCATAAGGATGTAGTTTGTAAGGTGTTCAAGGAAAGAGGTGGTGGGTTGGATTCTGTAGAAAATTGGGAGAGGTAGTGTTAGACAGCGGCAAGGTCACGGGTATGGGTGAACTTGATGATATGGAGGTGGTATCTACATTGATATTTATGGATCAGGTTCTTAATGAGCCAGGGATGGTTGAGAGGTGGTGAAGGAAGTGATGTGTGACAAACTGCCTATTGGCTTCTGTCTCGGGTTCTTCGGCCGACGTTCATCTAATGATTTTTCTGACGTTTCGCCAGCACGAGTGGCTGGCATTGTCAAAGCTTCACCCTCCATTGCCGGTGGTGAACTGGAGCCGAGCTCGCGGCCGCAGACTATATGTACCTGGCACGCCAACGTCCGAGGGCTTCTCCGCGGTCATTTCCGGTGCGGTTCTCCTCTTGCTACCTGCGACGGTCGTTCACTGCAGTACGGGAAGCCAGGATCCGTTTACCTTAAGGCTTTCCTCTTTCTTGTTGAAACTGTTCGCGTGTTTTTGTATTTCTACAGCTTCTCTAAACAAGCGCGTGTGATAGTGCTTCTCTACAGCCAGAACTTCCGTGTCGGCGAATTGTATTACGTGGTCGGTCTCATTCAGTGCGTGCTCTGCCACGGCCGATTTCTCCACTTGCCCCAACCTGCAATGACGCTTATGCTCTTTGATCCTGGTGTTAATGGATCGTCCAGTCATTCCGACATAAACTTTTCCGCATGTGCAAGGTATACGGTATATTCCCGACATTGCAAGTGGGTCTCTTTTCTCCTTCGCCGATCTAAGACACTCTTTGATCTTCCTTGTCGGTTTGAAAATCGTCTTTACGCCATGTTTGCGCAATATACGGCCGATTCTGTCCGTCACTCTGGGAATGTATGGCAGAAAGGCCGTACCCGACATTTCTTCTTCTGGTTCCTTACTTCGCCGAGTGTTTGGCTCTGTTACACTTCTAATGTAATTTGTGGAGTACCCATTACTCCTCAGAACAGTTTCCAGGTGTTGCAATTCTCGTTTGAGGTGTTGCGGCTCACATATTCGTCCTGATCTCGTTACGAGCGTACTAATCATGCCTCTTTTCTGGCTCGGGTGGTGGTTTGACAGTTTGTGCAGGTATCGGTGTTGTGTCTAGTTCATACAGCATAGACACAATGAGGTAGCTAGGTGCACGCTAAACTAACGCAGACGGGCTTGAAGTTCTGGAACATGAGACTTATTAATGAATAAGAAGAAAAGTACGTAGATGTTTGTTACTTATCTTTATTCTCTGGTTGGAATACATCTCTCTTGAATATTCGTAAGCTATAAGCACTGATACAAATGGCGCCTTGCTAGGTAGTAGCTATGGACTAAGCTGAAGGCTATTCAATCTGTCTCTCGGCAAATGAGAGGAAAGCTTCGTACGTCTGGTCGCAAGCTATGTCGTCCGTACAACTGGGGCGAGGTCGAGTCCGTGTCTTGTGACCTGCCATGTGGTGGCGCTAGGTTTGCGACCACCCAGTGGCGACACGCGGGTCCGACATGTACTACAGGACCGCGGCCGATTTAAGTTACCACCTAGCAAGTGTGGTGTCTGGCTGTGACACCACAATCGGTCCGTGTGTGTCGGTTTTCGATACACGCTGTGTCCCAGCTTTTCGCCGTCCCTTGTGACCAGCACATCTAGAAATGGCAGTTTCTTGTCTTTTTCTACTTCCATGGTAAATGTTATGTTGGCATGGAGGCTGTTCAAGTGCCTTAGGAAGTCACCGAGCTGTTCTTCACCATGGCTCCACACCACGAAAGTATCATCGACGTACCTGTACCACACCTTAGGTTTGCAAGTCGCCGAGTCCAGTGCCTGTGCTTCGAATTGTTCCATGAAGAAGTTGGCCACCACTGGACTGAGAGGACTACCCATGGCGACACCTTCCAGCTGTTCGTAGAAATCACCATTCCACGTGAAATAGCTCGTGGTGAGACATGCATGGAAGAGCTTTTTGATGTATTGCGGGAACATGGAACCGATGTGCTCCAGAGCGTCACTGAGTGGCACTTTCGTAAATAACGAAACAACATCAAAGCTGACCAGTATGTCGTTTGGTGCAAGTTTCAGTTCCTTCAGCTTCTCAATGAAATGTCCTGAGTCCTTAATGTATGTGTCGGTCTTCCCCACGTGTGGCTGCTGGAGCAGAGAGGCCAAGTGTTTTGCCAGTTTATACGTTGGAGAGCCAGGAGCGCTAACGATCGGTCTCAGTGGAACGTTGTTCTTATGGATCTTGGGTAATCCATACAGCCGAGGTGGCAGGGCTTCTGTGTTGCGCAGGTTTCTCTGTATGTCCGCTGGCAGAGAGGACGCCTTGATTAATCGATTCGTATTCCGAGTGATACGCTGCGTCGGATCTGCACTTAGTTTTCGGTACGTCGTCGGATCCAATAGGTCTCGGATCTTTTGCTCATAATCTTCGGTCTTCATTACGACTGTCGCATTCCCCTTATCGGCAGGCAGTACCAATATACTCTTGTCGGCGTTGAGATTCTTAATGGCTTGTACCTCTTCTTTCTTCAGGTTGCAAGCTGGTGGTTTTGCTCGGCGCAGTATCCTGGCTGTTTCAGTGCGTATTTCCTCTGCCCTTTCACAAGGAAGGGTCCGAATGGCTGCTTCGGTGTTGGCAATGATGTCCTCCATAGGTATAGTTCTCGGGACGATAGCGAAATTCCCTCCTTTTTGAAGAACAGACACTTCCTCTTCGGTCAATTGTCGTTCAGTGAGGTTGACCACTGTGTGTGACATGTCGGGAATCGCCTTGTCGGTCTGCTTCCAGCATCTTTTGAACTTTTTCTTCTGCCGCTCGGTGCAGCGCTCGAGTTCGTTCTGCATGCTCTTGTGAGTGATGCTGTCGATCTTGTCCCAGTCGTCTCAATGCATTCTGCTACTTAGGTGATAGAAAATGTCCAGAAGTTCCTGATCCGTTCTTGCCAAGTCTCTCCGTGTTGTATGTATTCGCTCACGAAGAAAAGCTCGTTCCATTCTGTCGTAGATACGATGTGCTTGGGCGGTGGTGAATAGGCGCTTACATCTCAAGAACTTCGGTGTAGCACATTCATCTCGGCATCGTGACAGAAAGGCGAGAGAGGACATCAGTCGCGCTTTCTTCTTCCGTCGTTGGTCAAGGCGTCGGTACAATCTGCAAATCTCCTCCCCGTAGAGGCATAATACAAAATTGTTAAGGCTTTCGTGGCCACTTGTTGACAAACTGCCTATTGGCTTCTGTCTCGGGTTCTTCGGCCGACGTTCATCTAATGATACATACATTAAGGACTCAGGACATTTCATTGAGAAGCTGAAGGAACTGAAACTTGCACCAAACGACATACTGGTCAGCTTTGATGTTGTTTCGTTATTTACGAAAGTGCCACTCAGTGACGCTCTGGAGCACATCGGTTCCATGTTCCCGCAATACATCAAAAAGCTCTTCCATGCATGTCTCACCACGAGCTATTTCACGTGGAATGGTGATTTCTACGAACAGCTAGAAGGCGTCGCCATGGGTAGTCCTCTCAGTCCAGTGGTGGCCAACTTCTTCATGGAACAATTCGAAGCACAGGCACTGGACTCGGCGACTTGCAAACCTAAGGTGTGGTACAGGTACGTCGATGATACTTTCGTGGTGTGGAGCCATGGTGAAGAACAGCTCGGTGACTTCCTAAGGCACTTGAACAGCCTCCATGCTAACATAACATTTACCATGGAAGTAGAAAAAGACAAGAAACTGCCATTTCTAGATGTGCTGGTCACAAGGGACGGCGAAAAGCTGGGACACAGCGTGTATCGAAAACCGACACACACGGACCGATACCTGCACAAACTGTCAAACCACCACCCGAGCCAGAAAAGAGGCATGATTAGTACGCTCGTAACGAGAGCAGGACGAATATGTGAGCCGCAACACCTCAAACGAGAATTGCAACACCTGGAATCTGTTCTGAGGAGCAATGGGTACTCCACAAATTACATTAGAAGTGTAACAGAGCCAAACACTCGGCGAAGTAAGGAACCAGAAGAAGAAATGTCGGGTACGGCCTTTCTGCCATACATTCCCAGAGTGACGGACAGAATCGGCCGTATATTGCGCAAACATGGCGTAAAGACGATTTTCAAACCGACAAGGAAGATCAAAGAGTGTCTTAGATCGGCGAAGGAGAAAAGAGACCCACTTGCAATGTCGGGAATATACCGTATACCTTGCACATGCGGAAAAGTTTATGTCGGAATGACTGGACGATCCATTAACACCAGGATCAAAGAGCATAAGCGTCATTGCAGGTTGGGGCAAGTGGAGAAATCGGCCGTGGCAGAGCACGCACTGAATGAGACCGACCACGTAATACAATTCGCCGACACGGAAGTTCTGGCTGTAGAGAAGCACTATCACACGCGCTTGTTTAGAGAAGCTGTAGAAATACAAAAACACGCGAACAGTTTCAACAAGAAAGAGGAAAGCCTTAAGGTAAACGGATCCTGGCTTCCCGTACTGCAGCGAACGACCGTCGCAGGTAGCAAGAGGAGAACCGCACCGGAAATGACCGCGGAGAAGCCCTCGGACGTTGGCGCGCCAGGTACATATAGTCTGCGGCCGCGAGCTCGGCTCCAGTTCACCACCGGCAATGGAGGGTGAAGCTTTGACAATGCCAGCCACTCGTGCTGGCGAAACGTCAGAAAAATCATTAGATGAACGTCGGCCGAAGAACCCGAGACAGAAGCCAATAGGCAGTTTGTCAACAAGTGGCCACGAAAGCCTTAACAATTTGGAAGTGATGTGTGTCATTGATTTGAAAGCCAGGCTGCAGACAATCAGTTTAATGTGTTGGGCAACAAGTGCTGAGATTATTTCTGTGAGGTCACAAGTTCATTAAGGATACTTTATTCATCTTCACCCAGACCTAAAAAAAATCGGTCCTCATTAGTTCTCTGCCTCAACACCTTCTCTTCCCTACATTTCATTTGGTTCTCCTCATACCAGCATACCACCTTCTTGGATAATGATCTTCACTTCTCCGATGTCACCATCCGAACCTGGTCATGACCTCCACCTCTATGATGTCACCATCCATACCTATCCATGTCATGCCTGCTAACTTCACAGTACCTGCATTTTGATAGTTGCCATCTTTTTCAAGCTAACGATTTTCTCTCGTTTAGTCTGGCTACTCCTGGCCAGAGCATCTACAGTATTCAGCAATCCCTTGCCCAGTGTGCTGAATGTCTTACTAAGGTCTACACAGACAGGCATTACCCTCAAACCTAGTTTACAAACAGATTTCTATTGCTGTATCCACACATACCTCTAATCTTCTGGTAATCCCCAGGAAACAGTTGTGAAGGAGTGCCCCTTCCATCAGCCAGTGTCATCCCAAACTGGAATAAGCCAACCATATCCTTCACCAGGACTTAGACTATTTATCAACCTGCTCAGACATGAGGAACTCTGTATCCACAATCTTTCCCACCCCTCCCAAAGTGGTATTATGCTGCCAACCATATCTACGTAACTTCAGATTCCATCCATAGGCCACACCTGCTCCAACCCATTGCCATATGGGTCATAACAGAGAATTGTGAAGGTGGTTTGATGATGCTCTGCCAGGCACTTACATGTGATTTGCAATGCATGATGTGCCCAATACGCCCACACCAGCACATCCTACTTCAGTCCTGTCACAGTTCGATCCTATTCGATTAGAGACAGGATCACATGTGAAAGCAGTCATATAACATAACAGCTCTGCATTAACATTTACACAGCATTTTATGTGAGGATGTCGCCAACCCGGCATCCACCCAAATGATTGGCCACTCAATCTCCACTGGATCCTGCCCCACGAACCTAACTTCACTCATCCTACACTCACATCTTCCTCTCCACTGTTCTCTCTACCCCTCCCAATCCACTGTAACACATCATTGTGCACTACACACAACTCCCTCTGCCTGTGACCAGAGTGAGCTCATTGGTGCTAAATTCCTAACCCGGGTGCCTGCTGCCTCTCCTTCCCAGCCATCATCCATACTACCCTAGCCCTCCCTCCTTCTCCCCTTCTCATTTCTACCCTCACCTACTACAATAACACAACCATTTATCCCAGTTGAGCTTCTGTGTCAGGTCAATGTTGTCAACTGGGACAATGTAGTTGTGCAAGTGTATGTGTACTACATAGCTCTGGGGTGGATTTGTCTGAAAGCTAGCAAAGCTTTGAATCTTGTTTATCTGCCTATCGGTGACACATTGCCTCAACTATGTGGTGAGTTGCTAGCTTTACTCTTAAATTAACCATATGCCACTTCAGAATTTTTATATGTTTTCTACTGTAGGTAGACATCTGCCTGGCCAGTGCACTGGTTTTGTGTTCTTCTTCTGAGACACATTAATTGCACGGGCTAAAGATCGAAAAATGAATATATATTAATATGCGTGTGTAAGTCTGATGACACTCTGAACTGTAGCGAGTTTCAGTTGATCACCGCAGCCATGATGTAGTCTTCTCCAGTGAGTGTAAGCAGGTCATTGTCTTGTTACTCTATTCTGTTTGTAGTATCACATACTACTCAAACACACGATGCCTGCCATGCAGTACACCATGCATATTGTGGACATGGAAAGTAGTTTCTTGCCCCTGACATGTAGGCTACCCTGCAGAGCAGTTCAGTGAGGCAGAACGATGCTATTCCCACACAACAATACTATTCCCACACAACATACCTGTCATACAGGGCAGCCTATATAGCAGAGCCGGGGGGGGGGGGGGGAAAGGATCCCCCCCCCATTAACCAAGGACCTTACCATTGGTGGGGAGGCTTGTGCGTTGCCTCAGTCATACAGATAGCTGTACCGTAGGTGCAACCACAACGGAGGGGTATCTGTTGAGAGGCCAGACAATCGTGTGGTTCCTGAAGAGGAGCAGCAGCCTTTTCAGTAGTTGCAGGGGCAACAGTCTGGATGACTGACTGAACTGGCCTTGTAACATTAACCAAAACGGCCTTGCTGTTGTGGTAATGCGAACGGCTGACTGCAAAGGGTAAACTACAGCCGTAATTTCTCCCGAGGGCATGCAGCTTTACTGTATGGTTAAATGATGATGGCATCCTCTTGGGTAAAATATTCCGGAGGTAAAATAGTCCCGCATCCAGATCTCCGGGCGAGGACTACTCAGGAGGGTGTTGTTATCAGGAGAAAGAAAACTGGCGTTCTACGGATCGGAGTGTGGAATGTCAGATCCCTTAATCAGGCAGGTAGGCTAGAAAATTTAAAAAGGGAAATGGATAGGTTAAAGTTAGATGTGGTGGGAATTAGTGAAGTTCGGTGGCAGGAGGAACAAGACTTGTGGTCAGGTGAATACAGGGTTCTAAATGCAAAATCAAATAGAGGTAATGCAGGAGTAGGCTTAATAATGAATAAAAAAATAGGAATGCGGGTAAGCTACTACAAACAGCATGGTAACGCATTATTGTGGTCAAGATAGGTACGAAGCCCACGCCTCCCACAGTAGTACAAGTTGATATGCCAACTAGCTCCGCAGATGACGAAGAGATTGATGAAATGTATGATGAGATAAAAGAAATTATTCAGATAGTGAAGGGGGACGAAAATTTAATAGTTAAAGGTGACTAGAACTCAATAGTAGGAAAAGGAAGAGAAGGAAACATAGTAGGTGAATATGGAATGGGAGTAAGGAATGAAAGAGGAAGCCGCCTGGTAGAATTTTGCACAGAGCATAACTTAATCATAGCTAACACTTGGTTCAAGAATAATGAAAGATGGTTGTATACATGGAAGAAGCCTGGAGATACTGGAAGGTCTCAGATAGATAATATAATGGTAAGACAGAGATTCAGGAACCATGTTTTCAATTGTAAGACATTTCCAGGGGCAGATGTGGACTCTGACCACAATCTATTGGTTATGAACTGTAGATTAAAACTGAAGAAAGTGCAAAAAGGTGGGAATTAGACAAAAAGGTGGGAATTAGAGGAGATGGGACCTGGATAAACAAAAAGAACCAGAGGTTGTAGAGAGTTACAGGGAGAGCATTAGGGAACGATTGACAAGAATGGGGGAAAGAAATACAGTAGAAGAAGAATGGGTAGCTTTGAGAGATGAAATAGTGCAGGCAGCAGAGGAGCAAGTAGGTAAAAAGACTAGGGCTAATAGAAATCCCTGGGTAACAGAAGAAATATTGAATTTAATTGATGAAAGGAGAAAATACAAAAATGCAGTAAATGAAGCAGGCAAAAAGGAATACAAACGTCTCAAAAATGAGATCGACAGGAAGTGCAAAATGGCTAAGCAGGGAGGGCTAGAGGACAAATGTAAGGATGTAGAGGCTTGTCTCACTAGGGGTAAGATAGATACTGCCTACAGGAAAATTAAAGAGACCTTTGGAGAGAAGAGAACCACTTGTATGAATATCAAGAGCTCAGATGGAAACCCAGTTCTAAGCAAAGAAGGGAAAGCAGAAAGGTGGAAGGAGTATATAGAGGGTCTATACAAGGGCGATGTACTTGAGGACAATATTATGGAAATGGGAGAGGATGTAGATGAAGATGAAATGGGAGATATGATACTGCGTGAAGAGTTTGACAGAGCACTGAAAGACCTGAGTTGGAACAAGGCCCCTGGAGTAGACAACATTCCATTGGAACTACTGATGGCCTTGGGAGAGCCAGTCCTGTCAAAACTCTACCATCTGGTGAGCAAGATGTATGAAACAGGTGAAATACCCTCAGACTTCAAGAAGAATACAATAATTCCAATCCCAAAGAAAGCTGGTGTTGACAGATTACCGAACAATCAGTTTAATAAGCCACAGCTGCAAAATACTAACACGAATTCTTTACAGACGAATGGAAAAACTAGTAGAAGCTGACCTTGGGGAAGATCAGTTTGGATTCTGTAGAAACACTGGAACACGTGAGGCAATACTGACCTTACGACTTATCTTAGAAGAAAGATTAAGGAAAGGTAAACCTACGTTTCTAGCATTTGTAGACTTAGAGAAAGCTTTTGGCAATGTTGACTGGAATACTCTCTTTCAAATTCTGAAGGTGGCAGGGGTAAAATACAGGGAGCAAAAGGCTATACAATTTGTACAGAAACCAGATGGCAATTATAAGAGTCTAGAGGCATGAAAAGGAAGCAGTGGTTGGGAAGGGAGTGAGACAGGGTTGTAGCCTATCCCCGATGTTATTCAATCTGTATATTGAGCAAGCAGTAAGGGAAACAAAAGAAAAATGAGGAGTAGGAATTAAAATCCATGGAAAATAAATAAAAACTTTTGAGGTTCGCCGATGACATTGTAATTCTGTCAGAGACAGCAAAGGACCTGGAAGAGCCTGAACGGAATGGACAGTGTCTTGAAAGGAGGATATAGGATGAACATCAACAAAAGCAAAACAAGGATAATGGAATGTAGTCAAATTAAATGGAGTGATGCTGCAGGAATTAGATTGGGAAATGAGACGCTTAAAGTAGTAAATGAGTTTTGCTGTTTGGGGAGCAAAATAACTGATGATGGTCAACGTAGAGAGGATATAAAATGTAGACTGGCAATGGCAAGGAGAGTGTTTCTGAAGAGGAGAAATTTATTAACATCGAGTATAGATTTAAGTGTCAGGAAGTCGTTTCTGAAAGTATTTGTATGGAGCGTAGCCATGTATGGAAATGAAACGGGGACGATAAATAGTTTATACAAGAAGAGAATAGAAGCTTTCGAAATGTGGTGCTACAGAAGAACGCTGAAGATTAGATGGGTAGATCACATAACTAATGAGGAGATATTGAATAGAATTGGAGAGAAGAGAAATTTGTGGTGCAAATTGACTAGAAGAAGGGATTGGTTGGTAGGGCATATTCTGAGGCATCAAGGGATCACCAATTTAGTATAGGAGGGCAGTGTGGAGGGTAAAAATGGAAGAGGGAGACCAAGAGGTGAATACACTAAACAGATTCAGATGGATTTAGGTTGCAGTAGGTACTGGGAGATGAAGAAGCTTGCACAGGATAGAGTAGCATAGAGAGCTGCATCAAACCAGTCTCTGGACTGAAGACCACAATAACAACAACAACAACAACAACGGGGAAAAGGAAGCACTTGTAAATTAGTTGTGTATTTTCAGAAGTGCCTGTAGATTGTACACGAGTTTCTAGATTTGATTTAGCTTCATTTGTTTGCTTTTCCATAGAACTTGGCCTTCCTCAGTAATACTAAGCAAAGAAACCACTATGAACTGCCTGACATAAGATGTTTCTTAGTGATCTCATAGGATTTCACGTGATGGTTGAAAATAATGCTCACTGTCATCTTCTCTAATCCTATCTCTTACATAAGTGAAGTTATGTAAAACACAATGGATGGTTACAATATTGATTGCAAAACTGATTTGTACACCTAGTGAACAATAAATAATCAATCATTTACTAGGTAAAATCTCTAAAGTAAGTTTGGTGAATCATTGAGCATGGTTTAAGCTAAAATTGAACTTATTATATAAAGGATTTGAATTATTTTCAGAATATGGATGCATCAGATATTCTAAAAGGGGAAAAGCCTCAGCTGAGGCTGGGGCCACAATGAATACATATGGCTATGTGTAGCTCTCGCTATAGAAACTGGAGAGTCATTTTCAGTCCCTCTTCGTACAGTTCAAAAATTGAAGAATCACCTGAACTTTCGACAGATCCTCAACACAAACAAAAATTAACTTGTAATCTGTGTCACAAACAGCAAGCAATGCAATTGAATAATATGTTTTGTAATTATAGTGCCGCAAATCACTATGAAGTGGCTGGCTGATACTTACTTGCTTTCTACTTTACTGCACCTGTACAGATTCAGGACTTGTGTGCACATGTCAAATGTTTTTCCATTTTATATCTGTAGGATCCTGTAACCATACATGAGTCACTTCCGTCAATATGGCATAACAAACTTGCCATATTGTAGTGCAAACAGCATTCCTCCCAATTTTAAAATAGTGCCAAAAATCACAAAATCTGCACCCTAAAACTAGATTCCTGGAAGGAAGAAGTGTTTCCGTTACTTGCAGTTGCAACTTGAGAGAAAAAGGAAATCAAAAAATAAACAAAATTGTGCAACCACTCCAAGAAAAATGTTTATATTTCTCGAACAACTCCACTTTCTTAAGATGTCATCAGAAAGTGGCACGATTGCGTCCAATATTGTGTGTCCTACTAAACCACCAACTGTAGAAATACCAGTTTTCAACTCATTGTACTCACAAACCAAAAAATAACTGCACACTGAGAATGAAATTGGTATTGAAGTAGAATCCCACTTTAAGTCAAGAGACAAGAGAGAGTACTATGAATCAGACAAGCTGTTCCTAAAGTCCGTCTGGACAATTTTCAGAAGATATAATATTATTCCATGCTCAATGATAAAATACAAAATGGTGTATATATTTAAAAAAAAAAAAACTGAAATGTTTCAGTTGCCTGAGACTGCAGCCGAGTGTGCGAGTTGTGTTTGCATGAGAGAGAGAGAGAGAGAGAGAGAGAGAGAGAGTTTTGTTGACGAAGGCCAATGGCCGAAAGCTTTAATTGTGAGAGTCTTTTTGTTGTGCCTATCTGTGACTTAGCATCTCTGCTATATAGTGAGTAGCAACTTTCCTTCTCATAATATTGTTACATTCCATCCTGGATTTTCCACTGTTTGAAATATTTTATATTATACACATATTCATTCTTCATTGTAGTGGATGGTGCAACTGCATGTAGTAATAACAATATATAAAATAGCCTCACCTTAGTACACATCTGATCGATGGTTATATTTTAATTCCCAGATTACAACAAGCGGTCAACTGAAGTATTGGTGGGCACTGGTGTAATGTCACTTGCATGATGCGGACATAGGGTGCAGTTACTGGTATTTCAGTTTACAACTTGCTGATATGGGAATTTGAGATGTGATTGTCGATTAGATATGTACAAAGGTATATCTGAAGATGAGATGTAGTGTCTCGAAATTGAACATGCAATAAAACTTGCAACATCATAACAACAGCCTAAGACTACTTTATTAATTGTTATTATTTTATGTTATATATTTTTAAAAAATGTGTTTTCACAATAAGAAAAGAACTGAATTTTTTGGAAACTTCTCTATACTTGCATAATGGCACTATCAAAGTCTAGTTCATATCTTTGGTACTTTTGCTTTGCGGCTGCAGAAAGCTAGTAAAACTATTTGTAAATACATACCTTAAAGTGATATTTCTTTTCATGGATATGCTCTAACAAAAACTTGCCTCCATTACTTCTATTTAATCTCTTATAACTGATCAAAGCATTCCATACTTATGTGCTTGAAATAATTGCAGAGAAGACAAAAAGCACCTTTTGTGGTACATCTCAGGAGTATGCATCCAGTATCGGCAGTGTTGTTTTTTACTTTTCTGTGATCTCAGAGGTACTATCTCTTCAGCCTCCATTTTAAAACCAACAGCATTTGTTTTGCATATAGTAGTATGTAATATGTTGTGTATTAAGTTGCATGCGACTTCTTACATCAGTGTAGACAAATTAATTCTCCAAAAAGCATCACCACATCACACTGGCTTTCTGAGAAAAAGGAAACAGCAGGACTGCTTAATGCAAAAACTAGAAATTTGCAGCAACATACACAGAAAACATCTGTAAATAACCGTATATTGTCAATGTGTAGTTATCATGCACCTCACTGGAGAGGCACAGTAATGCATTAGTGGGAGGAACAGTGGCAGGGAATGAGGACCATAAGCTGCCATTGTTGAAGACTTTGGTCTAACTATTATATTTTGATGCATTTCTAAATAGGGTCCTTCTACACATGTATTACTTTCCTGGCTAAAAAAAGTGAACTTGCAACTATATACCCATGCTGTCACCTTCACTCCTCTTTCATCATTGCATCGATGAGGTTGTGCGAGACATCTCCGACACAATTACCCATGCCAGTGGAACTGCTGTTCCTCTTTCTAGAGGCATGCTCCACCACCAGCCAGTCCCATGGTGGACCAAAGATGTCACAACAGCTATTTAAGCTCACCATAAGGCCCTGCAACGTCTCAGTCGGCATCCTCCAAAAGCTGCTCTCCTCACTTACTGTATACTAAGGCTCACTATCTTATGAAGCGCAATAAGAAGGAATACTCGGAGCACTACATCTCATTCTTGGAAACATAAGCCTCTTTCTCACAGGTTTGAGCAAAGCTGTGTAGTTTTCTGGGCCGCCACACTGTTCTGTGACTTGTCCTTCAGGGTAGCCTTTGGACCAATGTGTTGGTTCGTGCTGAACACCCTGTGTCCCACTTTGTGACAGCACTGGCATCCTCTCCTTACCTGGCTTCCTTTCAACACAGAAATAACAAGTTGAAGACATCCTCCTGTGTTTGACCCCCTGCCAAGCTGATTTATATAATGAACATTTCACACTAGGAGCTGCTCCTGGCTCTTGGTGCATCTCACTATAAGTCCCCAAGCCCTGATTCAGTTCAGATCCAACATGTGATTGTTACTCAGAAGCTGCATCTACACAGGCTCTTCAGCCATATTTGGCTCAAAAGTGCCTTCCTTCCACAATGGCATGATAGTATAATCAACCCATTCCTTAAGCCAGGCCTTTCCCATGGTTCCCAATTCTCTTCTGCGAAAATGCGTGTCATGCATTTCTGTTATCATACCATCGTCCATCTTGACCCGGAAATCTAAATGGGTATGCAGCACTTGGACATGGTTGCGCTGTCCAGTTTTTTGGCCTCTGCTTTAATAAACGCTTACTTGCCTGCCCCATATTTATGAATCAGGGACTAGGTGCATGCAGAAGCTTCCTTTCCCACACGTCTTGGGGTGTGGATCATGCTACTCTTCAAATTTACTGGTCCCTGGTCTTGTCCCAACTGGACCATGGTTGCCAGGTTTATGGCTCAGTGGCACCTTTGAAACTGGTAGACCCAGTCCATCATCGTTGCATTCAACTGCATGCTGGTGCCTTCTGGACTAGTGCCATAGATAGTCCACTTGCTGAAGTGGGAATCTTCCCCTTCAGCTTCGACGGTACCCACAGTCCTAAAATTTCAGCCACCCCCATGGCTTTTCAGCATCCTTTCCAGTGAGTTCTCCAAGGCTATCAGTGCTACCATTATTTACACTGACAGGTCTAAAACCATGGATAGAAAGGGATAAGGTCTTACTTTTCCTGCTGGTCAGGAACAACATTTGTTATTGGGAACCTGTACTGTTCATGTGGTGGAGCTGATAGGCATTAACAAAGCCCTCATATTTATTAAACAAGCTTCCAGTAACCATGTTTTAAATTACAGTGGCTCAGTTAGCAGTCTCCAGCCCACTAATCACCATTCCTCTTGTCAGCTTGCAGTATCTTCTATTGATGACCGTCTCTCTAATGTTAGTTGTATTGCGTGGTCAGTTGCCTTTCTTTGGGTCCCAAGTCATTTGGTTATATCAGCGGATTAACTGGCCAACTATTGGAGTAGATAAGCAATTATTCACCCCACATTTGCTTTGACAGTCCCAGGTGCAGATTTGCAGGTGCAAATAATGGATTTGCTCATTCAGAGATGGAACAACTTATAGTGTGTTACTGCCCCCTCTAATAAACTTCATACCCCCGGAGGCTTGCTGCTATTTGGTGGGTTCGTGCTTGGTTACCATGGGGGCCCCAGCCTTTGCAGCATATTTTTCACTTCTGTGCTGTGTATCTGTCCTCTTGCTATTCCTTTTCCCCTCTCTTAGGGAACACGACTGGGATGTTTCTGTTCTGCATTTTCAGTAACCGATATCGGAACATCTCTCCAGTGCTTTTCATTCCTTTTTTCTTTTTTGTTCCCCTTCTCCTATACTTCCGCCGCGTGTTTGAGGTTCCTCTTTTTCTTCTTTCTCCCCGTGTGCTCCTGAAGGCCAGCCCACACACATGACGCGTAATGGGTGACTGGGTAACATGTAATTCCCAGGTAGGGTTCTCACATATCCCCTGGTACAGGCCAGGCCCAGTGCGGGGACGATTACCTGAGTTGCTCCCTTCCCAAATTGCCGATTGGTCCCTGTGTCACATGTTCGGGAGTCATGACCAGACATATGAACAATCACCTAAGGCGGGTGCATCTCCTTTTGAGGGGGCCTCTCAGTTGGAAGGAGCATGCCATCAGAGATACTGGCAATCATGGGGGATTTTCTCACAGTGAGCCAATCTTCTTTACGGTTAATGTCTTCTAAATGTGTGCAGGCTAACATTTCAGAGGCCCTCCCAGCTGCACCATGGTTGCTCATGCTTTCATGTACTGAAGGCGATCAGTCCAGTGCTACGGTAATTCCGTTTATTATTCAGAAAGGTGTTGATGCAATTGCTGGCCATGTGAAATCCTGTTCTCTTTTACACAATGGCCCTTTGGTTTTGGAGACTACTTCCGATTCTCAAGCACAACAGCTGCTTGCAGCTTCGCTCTTCCATGGCTATGCTGGTCATGTCGAGGTCCATCGAACGCTGAATTCTCCCTGTGGTGTTATTTACACTAGGCTGCTCGATGATCTGACTGAAGCAGAAATCCAAAAGTACCTCTCTGATCATGGTGTCATTGCAGTCAATTGCGTGATAAAAAATGTTGACACATCGTTAGTGCCCACACACACTCTTTTTTCCTCACTTTTGATAGAGTTGTGCTTCCATTGAAGATTAAACCAGGTTGTGAAGTTATCACAGTCTGACCAGACATTCCAAATCCGATGCGCTGCTGCCAGTGTCATCATTACAACCACACTTGAATGTCCTGCCAACACCCAGCCAAATGTGTAACCTGTGGTCGGGATGCTCTTGAGGGTGACTGCCCGCCTCCCCTCCCCCCCCCCCCCCCTCCCCGCCCCTTTTATGAGACAGCAAGAACTAGTAAAGATCCAGAAGTAGTTTTACACTATAAAAATTATTGTAATATACTGAGAAAAGTTGTAAGGAAATCAAGAAATATGTATGTTAAAGAAGAAATTTACAACTTCGGCGATAAAATCAAATCAGTATGGAATGTTGTTAGAATGGAGACAGTAAAAGTAACCACTGGGGTAGGTAGTATTACTATTAAGTAGACCGAGACCATCCTAACCAACTTCACACAAGAAGCTAATGTATTTAACAACCATTTCTTAAGAGTAGGAGAAAAAATTGGTGAGAACAGTTCAAAAGAAAAAGCTAGGCAGTACATGGAAGAGTCTGTTTTGAAAAAAATTAGTCAGATTAAGCTTCACCTAACAACCTCTTGTGAAATAAGTAAAATTATTAAATCTTTGAAAAATAAATCTTATGTTAGAGTAGATGACATCTCTAATAACATATTAAAACAATGTGGAGCAATTACAGTTGATTTTGTGAGTCACATATGTAATGCATCAGTAACTCAAGGTATTTTCCCAGAGAGGTTAAAATATGCCATTGTCAGGCCGCTCTACAAAAAGGGGGACACCACAGATGTCAATAATTAGCGCCCAGTATCCTTGCTTACAGCATTTTCAAAAATCTTCGAGAAAGTAATGTACTCGACTGGTTAGCCATCTCAACAGTAATGGGATACTTAATAAATCACAGTTCGGATTTCAAAAATGCTGTTCCACTGAAACAGCAATATACAATTTCACTGTCTTTAACAGTAAAATGTCACCAACAGGAATTTTCTGTGACTTGTCCAAAGTATTTGATTGTGTGAACCATGACATTATGTTACAGAAATTACAGTTCTATGGTATAAATGGAATAGCATATGAGTGGTTTAAGTTGTACCTACAGAACAGGAAGCAAAAAGTTTCCTTTTATGGGTCAAGTGATTTAAATAAGTTTGCCACTTCATCTAACTGGGGTGAAATTACATTGTGTGTTCAACAGGGTTCAGTCATGGGTCCCCTTCTGTTATTGATATATGTGAACGACCTCCCTTCCTAATTGAAACAGGAAGCTGAACTGACACATTTTTTGCTTATACAAGCATCATTATTAATCCAGTAAAAGAAACTCCAATTGAAAATGATACAAATAAGGTCTTTGGAAAAGTCATTAATTGGTTTTCTGCAAATGGGCTTGCTATAAACTTTGAAAAAACACAGTACATCCAACTATCTGCTTCAAAAAGTACAGTTCCTTCAATAAACACACACATCAACATAAGCCAGTAGTCGGAGTAGAGCATACTAAGTTTTTGGGTGTACATATAGATGAGAATCTTAATTGGAAAATTCATATTTTGCCTCTTCTAAAGCGACTAGGTTCAGCAACTTTTGCAATCAGAATAATTGCCAATTTTGAGGATATAGAAATTAGTAAGCTAACATACTTTGTATACTTTCACTCTCTGATGTTATACGGAATAATATTTTGGGGTAACTCCACAATTAGACAAAACGTATTCACTACTCAAAAGAAAGTGGTTAGAATAATGTGTGGGGTTCATAGTCGCACATCTTGAAGGCATCTTTTAAAAGATTGGGAATTCTTACAACAGCCTCACAGTACATTTACTCACTAATGAAATTTGTTCTCAACAACATGGACCAGTTTGAAAACAACAGTGACATTCATGATTATAATACCAGAAAAAAGAAAGACTTACACTATCCTTTACTCAACCTATCTTTGGCACAGAAAGGGGTAAAATATGTTGCTATAAAAATTTTCTACAAATTACCAGATGAAATAAAATGTCTGACAGACAGCAGTAATAGCTTCAAAAATAAATTGAAATCATATCTCCTTGACAACTCTTGACAACTCTTTCTATACAATAGATGAATTCTTGAATAGGAATAAATAAATCTATAAATATAGTATATGCATTTTGTGCCATTTAAGGGAATGGGGTAAATAATAGAAATATTACTCTCTCTCTCTCTCTCTCTCTCTGTGTGTGTGTGTGTGTGTGTGTGTGTGTGTGTGTGTGTGTGTATATATAGAGGGAAACATTCCATGTGGGGAAAAATATATCTAAAAACAAAGATGATGTAACTTACCAAACGAAAGCATTGGTATGTTGATACACACACACACCACACACACACACACACACACACACACACACACACACAAAATTCAAACTTTTGCAACCCACGGTTGCCTCATCAGGAAAGAAGGAAGGAGAGGGAAAGACGAAAGGATGTGGGTTTTAAGGGAGAGGGTAAGGAGTCATTCCAATCCCGGGAGCAGAAAGACATACCTTAGGGGGGAAAAAAGGACAGGTATACACTCGTGCACGCGAGGGCGTGCGTACGCCCTCCCCTCCCCCCCTCCCCCCCCCCACACACACACATATATCCATCCGCACATATACAGATATACATAAAGGCAAAGAGTTTGGGCAGAGATGTCAGTCAAGGCGGAAGTACAGAGGCAGAGATGTTAGTGAATGACAGGTGAGGTATGAGCGGCAGCAACTTGAAATTAATGGAGGTTGAGGCCTGGTGGGTAATGGGAACAGAGGATATATTGAAGGGCAAGTTCCCATCTCCAGAGTTCTGATAGGTTGGTGTCAGTGGGAAGTATCCAGATAACCCGGACGGTGTAACACTCTGCCAAGATGTGCTGGCCGTGCACCAAGGTAGGTTTAGCCACAGGGTGATCCTCATTACCAACAAACACTTGTCTGCCTGTGTCCGTTCATGCAAATGGACAGTTTGTTGCTGGTCATTCCCACATAGAAAGCTTCACAGTGTAGGCAGGTCAGTTGGTAAATCACATGGGTGCTATCACACGTGGCTCCGCCTTTGATCGTGTACACCTTCCGGGTTACAGGACTGGAGTAGGTGGTGGTGAGAGGGTGCATGGGACAGGTTTTACATCGGGGGCGGTTACAAGGGTAGGAGCCAGAGGGTAGGGAAGGTGGTTTGGGGATTTCATAGGGATGAACCAAGAGGTTACGAAGGTTAGGTGGATGGCAGAAAGACACTCTTGGTGGAGTGGGGAGGATTTCATGAAAGATGAATCTCATTTCAGGGCAGGATTTGAGGAAGTTGTATCCCTGCTGGAGAGCCACATTCAGAGTCTGATCCAGTCCCGGAAAGTATCCTGTCACAAGTGGGGCACATTTGGGGTTCTTCTGTGGAAGGTTCTGGGTTTGGGGGGATGAGGAAGTGGCTCTGGTTATTTGCTTCTGTACCAGGTCGGGAGGGTAGCTGCGAGATGCGAAAGTTGTTTTCAGGTTGTTGGTGTAATGGTTCAGGGATTCAGGACTGGAGCAGATTCGTTTGCCACGAAGACCTAGGCTGTAGGGAAGGGACCGTTTGATATGGAATGGGTGGCAGCTGGGCAGCTGTCATAAGGGAGGTACTGTTGCTTGTTGGTGGGTTTGATGTGGACGGATGTGTGAAGCTGGCTATTGGACAGATGGAGGTCAACGTCGAGGAAAGTGGCATGGGATTTGGAGTAGGACCAGGTGAATCTGATGGAACCAAAGGAATTGAGGTTGGAGAGGAAATTCTGGAGTTCTTCTTCACTGTGAGTCCACATCATGAAGATGTCATCAATAAATCTGTTGGCAGGCCTGGGTGACCAAGAAGGCTTCCTCCAGGTGACCCATAAATACACTCCTGGAAATGGAAAAAAGAACACATTGACACCGGTGTGTCAGACACACCATACTTGCTCCGGACACTGCGAGAGGGCTGTACAAGCAATGATCACACGCACGGCACAGCGGACACACCAGGAACCGCGGTGTTGGCCGTCGAATGGCGCCAACTGCGCAGCATTTGTGCACCGCCGCCGTCAGTGTCAGCCAGTTTGCCGTGGCAGATGGAGCTCCATCGCAGTCTTTTAACACTGGTAGCATGCCGCGACAGCGTGGACGTGAACCGTATGCGCAGTTGACGGACTTTGAGCGAGGGCGTATAGTGGGCATGCGGGAGGCCGGGTGGACGTACCGCCGAATTGCTCAACACATGGGGCGTGAGGTCTCCACAGTACATCAATGTTGTCGCCAGTGGTCAGCGGAAGGTGTACGTGCCCGTCGACCTGGGACCGGACCGCAGCGACGCACGGATGCATGCGAAGACCGTAGGATCCTACGCAGTGCCGTAGGGGACCGCACCGCCACTTCCCAGCAAATTAGGGACACTGTTGCTCCTGGGGTATCGGCGGGGACCATTCGCAACCGTCTCCATGAAGCTGGGCTACGGTCCCGCACACCGTTAGGCCGTCTTCCGCTCACGCCCCAACATCGTGCAGCCCGCCTCCAGTGGTGTCGCGCAGGCGTGAATGGAGGGACGAATGGAGACGTGTCGTCAGCGATGAGAGTCGCTTCTGCCTTGGTGCCAATGATGGTCGTATGCGTGTTTGGCGCCGTGCAGGTGAGCGCCACAATCAGGACTGCATACGACCGAGGCACACAGGGCCAACACCCGGCATCATGGTGTGGGGAGCAATCTCCTACACTGGCCGTACACCATTGGTGATCGTCGAGGGGACACTGAATAGTGCACGGTACATCCAAACCGTCATCGAACCCATCGTTCTACCATTCCTAGACCGGCAAGGGAACTTGCTGTTCCAACAGGACAATGCACGTCCGCATGTATCCCGTGCCACCCAATGTGCTCCAGAAGGTGTAAGTCAACTACCCTGGCCAGCAAGATCTCCGGATCTGTCCCCCATTGAGCATGTTTGGGACTGGATGAAGCGTCGTCTCACGCGGTCTGCACGTCCAGCACGAACGCTGGTCCAACTGAGGCGCCAGGTGGAAATGGCATGGCAAGCCGTTCCACAGGACTACATCCAGCATCTCTATGATCGTCTCCATGGGAGAATAGCAGCCTGCATTGCTGCGAAAGGTGGATATACACTGTACTAGTGCCGACATTGTGCATGCTCTGTTGCCTGTGTCTATGTGCCTGTGGTTCTGTCAGTGTGATCATGTGATGTATCTGACCCCAGGAATGTGTCAATAAAGTTTCCCCTTCCTGGGACAATGAATTCACGGTGTTCTTATTTCAATTTCCAGGAGTGTAGTTTGGCGTACTAGGGGACCATCCTGGTACCCATGGCTGTTCCCTTTAATTGTTGGTATGTCTGGCTTTCGAAGTTGTGAGTTAGGATGAAGCTGGCTAAGGTAATGAGGAAAGAGGTTTTAGGTAGGGTGGCAGGTGATCGGCATGAAAGGAAGAGCTCCATCGCAGCGAGGCCCTGGATGTGCGGGATATTTGTGTATAAGGAAGTGGCATCAATGGTTACAAGGATGGTTTCCGGGGGTAACAGGTTGGGTAAGGATTCCAGGCATTCGAGAAAGTGGTTGGTGTCTGATGAAGGATGGGAGACTGCATGTAATGCGTTGAATGTGTTAATCTACGTAGGCAGAGATACGTTCTTTGGGGGCTCGGTAACCAGCTACAATGGGGCAGCCGAGATGATTGGGTTTGTGAATTTTAGGAAGTAGGTAGAAGGTAGGGGTGCGGGGTGATGGTGGGGTTAGGAGGTTGATGGAGTCAGGTGAAAGGTTTTGTAGGGGGCCTAGGGTTCTGAGGATTCCTTGAAGCTCTGCCTGGACATCAGGAATGGGATTACCTTGGCAAACTCTGTATGTAGTGTTGTCTGAAAGCTGACGCAGTCCCTCGACCACATACTCAGGAAGATCAAGTACCACGGTCGTGGAACCCTTGTCCGCCAGAAGAATGACGATGGATCGGTCAGCCTTCAGATCTCGGATAGCCTGGGCTTCAGCTGTGGTGATGTTGGGAGTAGGATTAGGTTTTTCAAGAAGGATTGATAGGCAAGGCTGGAAGTGAGAAATTCCTGGAAGGTTTGGAGAGGGTGATTTTGAGGAAGAGGAGGTGGATCCCGCTGTGACGGAGGACGGAACTGTTCCAGGCAGGGTTCAATTTGGATAGTGTCTTGGGGAGTTGGATCATTAGGAGTAGGATCAGGATTATTTTTCTTAATGGCAAAGTGATATTTCCAGCAGAGAGTACGAGTGTAGGACAGTAAATCTTTGACGAGCGCTGCTTGGTTGAATCTGGGAGTAGGGCTGAAAGTGAGGCCTTTGGATAGGACAGAGGTTTCGGATTGGGTGAGAGGTTTGGAGGAAAGGTTAACTACTGAATTGGGGTGTTGTGGTTCCAGATTGTGTTGATTAGAATTTTGAGGTTTTGGGGGGAGTGGAGCTGGAAGTGGGAGATTGAGTAGATGGGAGAGACTGGGTCTGTGTGCAATGAGAGGAGGTTGAGGTTTGCTGGAAAGGTTGTGGAGGGTGAGTGAGTTGCCTTTCCACAGGTGGGAAACCAGGAGATTGGATAGTTTTTTGAGGTGGAGGGTGGCATGCTGTTCTAATTTGCAGTTGGCTCGTAGGAGGATGCTCTGAACAGCCGGTGTGGATGCGGGAGAGGAAAGATTGAGGACTTTAATTAAGGATAGGAGTTGACGGGTGTGTTCATTGGCTGAGTTGATGTGTAGGTGAAGGAATAGGCGGGTGAGGGCTTTGGATTGTTCAGTTTGGAACTGGTATAGGGGCTGATGGAAAGACGGGTTACAGCCAGAAATGGGAACTTTAAGTGTGAGGCCTTTGGGGGTAATGCCAAATGTCAGACAAGCCTGAGTAAATAAAATATGGGAGCGTAATCTGGCTAGGGCGAAGGCATGTTTGGGGATGGAATGTAAATAAAACTTAATGGGGTCGTTGTGGGGATGTGCAGCATCACCACAGCTGAAGCCCAGGCTATCCGAGATCTGAAGGCTGACCGATCCATCGTCATTCTTCTGTCGGACAAGGGTTCCACGACCGTGGTACTTGATCATCGGGAGTATGTGGCTGAGGGACTGCGTCAGCTTTCAGACAACACTACATACAGAGTTTGCCAAGGTAATCCCATTCCTGATGTCCAGGCGGAGCTTCAAGGAATCCTATGAACCTTAGGCCCCCTACAAAACCTTTCACCCGACTCCATCAACCTCCTGAGCCCACCAACATCCCGCACCTTCTACCTACTTCCTAAAATTCACAAACCCAATCATCCTGGCTGCCCCATTGTAGCTGGTTACCAAGCCCCCACAGAACGTATCTCTGCCTACGTAGATTAACACCTTCAACCCATTACATGCAGTCTCCCATACTTCATCAAAGACACCAACCACTTTCTCGAATGCCTGGAATCCTTACCCAATCTGTTACCCCCAGAAACCATCCTTGTAACCATTGATGCCACTTCCTTATACACAAATATACCTCGCGCGTCCAGGGCCTCGCTGCGATGGAGCACTTCCTTTCACGCTGATCACCTGCCACCCTACCTAAAACCTCTTTCCTCATTACCTTAGCCAGATTCATCCTAACTCACAACATCTTCACTTTCGAAAGCCAGACATACCAACAATTAAATGGAACAGCCATGGATACCAGGTTGACCCCCTCGTACGCCAACCTATTTATGGGTCACCTAGAGGAAGCATTCTTGGTCACCCAGGCCTGCCAACCCAAAGTTTGGTACAGATTTATTGATGACATCTGCATGATCTGGACTCACAGTGAAGAACTACTCCAGAATTTCCTCTCCAACCTCAACTCCTTTGGTTCCATCAGATTCACCTGGTCCTACTCCAAATCCCATGCCACTTTCCTCGACGTTGACCTCTATCTGTCCAATGGCCAGCATCACACCCATCCACATCAAACCCACCAACAAGCAACAGTACCTCCCTTATGACAGCTGCCCAGCTGCCACCCATTCCATATCAAACGGTCCCTTCCCTACAGCCTAGGTCTTCGTGGCAAACGAATCTGCTCCAGTCCTGAATCCCAGAACCATTACACGAACAACCTGAAAACAGCTTTCGCATCCCGCAACTACCCTCCCAACCTGGTACAGAAGCAAATAACCAGAGCCACTTCCTCATCCCCCCAAACCCAGAACCTCCCACAGAAGAACCCCAGAAGTGCCCCACTTGTGACAGGATACTGTCCGGGACTGGATCAGACTCTGAATGTGGCTCTCCAGCAGGGATACAACTTCCTCAAATCCTGCCCTGAAATGAGATCCATCCTTCATGAAATCCTCCCCACTCCACCAAGAGTGTCTTTCCGCCGTCCACCTAACCTTTGTAACCTCTTGGTTCATCCCTATGAAATCCCCAAACCACCTTCCCTACCCTCTGGCTCCTACCTTCGTAACTGCCCCCGGTGTAAAACCTGTCCTATGCACCCTCTCACCACCACCTACTCCAGTCCTGTAACCCGGAAGGTGTACACGATCAAAGGCGGAGCCACGTGTGAAAGCACCCACGTGATTTACCAACTGACCTGCCTACACTATGAAGCTTTCTATGTGGGAATGACCAGCAACAAACTGTCCATTCGCATGAACGGACACAGGCAGACAAGTGTTTGTTGGTAATGAGGATCACCCTGTGGCTAAACATGCCTTGGTGCATGGCCAGCACATCCTGGAAGAGTGTTACACCGTCCGGGTTATCTGGATACTTCCCACTGACACCAACCTATCAGAACTCCAGAGATGGGAACTAGCCCTTCACTATATCCTCTGTTCCCATTACCCACCAGGCCTCAACCTCCACTAATTTCAAGTTGCCGCTGCTCATACCTCACCTGTCATTCAATAACATCTTTGCCTCTGTACTTCCGCCTTGACTGACATCTCTGCCCAAACTCTTTGCCTTTACACATGTCTGCTTGTGTCTGTATATGTGCGGATGGATATGTGTTTATGTGCGCGAGTGTATACCTGTCCTTTTTTCCCCCCCTATGGTAAGTCTTTCTGCTCCCGGGATTGGAATGTTCCTTAGCCTCTCCCTTAAAACCCACATCCTTTCGTCTTTCCCTCTCCTTCCCTCTTTCCTGATGAAGCAACCATGGGTTGCGAAATTTTGAATTTTGTGTGTTTTTTTATGTCTCTATCAACATACCAGCGCTTTCGTTTGGTAAGTTACATCATCTTTGTGTTTAGATATATTTTTCCCACTTGGAATGTTTCGCTCTAATACACTCCTGGAAATGGAAAAAAGAACACATTGACACCGGTGTGTCAGACCCACCATACTTCCTCCGGACACTGCGAGAGGGCTGTACAAGCAATGATCACACGCACGGCACAGCGGACACACCAGGAACCGCGGTGTTGGCCGTCGAATGGCGCTAACTGCGCAGCATTTGTGCACCGCCGCCGTCAGTGTCAGCCAGTTTGCCGTGGCATACGGAACTCCATCGCAGTCTTTAACACTGGTAGCATGCCGCGACAGCGTGGACGTGAACCGTATGTGCAGTTGACGGACTTTGAGCGAGGGCGTATAGTGGGCATGCGGGAGGCCGGGTGGATGTACGCCGAATTTCTCAACACGTGGGGCGTGAGGTCTCCACAGTACATCGATGTTGTCGCCAGTGGTCGGCGGAAGGTGCACGTGCCCGTCGACCTGGGACCGGACCGCAGCGATGCACGGATGCACGCCAAGACCGTAGGACCCTACGCAGTGCCGTAGGGGACCGCACCGCCACTTCCCAGCAAATTAGGGACACTGTTGCTCCTGGGGTATCGGCGAGGACCATTCGCAACCGTCTCCATGAAGCTGGGCTACGGTCCCGCACACCGTTAGGCCGTCTTCCGCTCACGCCCCAACATCGTGCAGCCCGCCTCCAGTGGTGTCGCGACAAGCGTGAATGGAGGGATGAATGGAGACGTGTCGTCTTCAGCGATGAGAGTCGCTTCTGCCTTGGTGCCAATGATGGTCGTATGCGTGTTTGGCGCCGTGCAGGTGAGCGCCACAATCAGGACTGCATACGACCGAGGCACACAGGGCCAACACCCAGCATCATGGTGTGGGGAGCGATCTCCTACACTGGCCGTACACCACTGGTGATTGTCGAGGGGACACTGAATAGTGCACGGTACATCCAAACCGTCATCGAACCCATCGTTCTACCATTCCTAGACCGGCAAGGGAACTTGCTGTTCCAACAGGACAAGGCACATCCGCATGTATCCCGTGCCACCCAACGTGCTCTAGAAGGTGTAAGTCAACTACCCTGGCCAGCAAGATCTCCGGATCTGTCCCCCATTGAGCATGTTTGGGACTGGATGAAGCGCCGTCTCACGCGGTCTGCACGTCCAGCACGAACGCTGGTCCAAGTGAGGCGCCAGGTGGAAATGGCATGGCAAGCCGTTCCACAGGACTACCTCCAGCATCTCTACGATCGTCTCCATGGGAGAATAGCAGCCTGCATTGCTGCGAAAGGTGGATATACACTGTACTAGTGCCGACATTGTGCATGCTCTGTTGCCTGTGTCTATGTGCCTGTGGTTCTGTCAGTGTGATCATGTGATGTATCTGACCCCAGGAATGTGTCAATAAAGTTTCCCCTTCCTGGGACAATGAATTCACGGTGTTCTTATTTCAATTTCCAGGAGTGTATATATATATTAAAAATCTTTTTTCATATGTGTGTTTCTTGTGCACTTGACACGTTCCATATCATAACAGCTACAGTACTGTGTGATTGATCAATGGAACATGCATTCAAATAACTAACTATCAATTGCAATGTCGACCATGCCACCTCCTCCCGAGATTGTCACGTGTGTCTTGATGAGCAGTCCATCCATAAGATCCAGGTAAAGGAAAAGGTGCCTTACCTGGTCACTCAAGTTTTTGGCTAGTCGGAAATCCTGCATTCCACCATCCAACACTACAGTACTGTTCATGCTACATGTTGCTCCACGAAGAACATAGCCACACAGGCATGTGACCTTGAATTCAGCACCATGGTTGTGAAATCGCCCAGAGTCATGGCAGCATCCCTGTGTCCTCCTCCAGTTGTGCAACAAACCACCAGGCTTTTGCCTCACGAGGTGAAGTCACCTGCTACACAACTGGCAGGCCAGAAACAAAAGGAATACTCCCACAAAAATTTCCTTTGTCCCTCCAGTCAACAAACATCTGGATCTTCCTCTGCCAACTGTAAAGGCTCCAAGAAGTTAAACAAAGGCAAATGGTGTTCTCCTTTGCTGACTCAGAGATCCTCTTTGACAGTGTCGCCACGTGGTGCCCTCGCCTGGCCAACCTCCCTGCCACCGATGTGCACCACCAACCGTTTTTCTGCTCTGGACTCCACAGACCTACATAAGGAGAATGCTGATGCCTCTGTAGATTTCATGGAGCAGGATCCTCCAGCCTCTGCACCCTGTAGCAGTGCGTCTTTGAAGGCTGGCGCTCAGCAGCCTCTGAGATGACTCCCCTTCATTTTTTCCCTCCTGTCCTTTCCTCGTCATGACTCCTGCAATAGAACGTTCATGGCTTTCGATCTAACAAAGAGGACTTACCGCAGCTCTTAGAATCGCAACGTCCTCTTGTTTTCTGCCTCCAAGAAACAAAATTGCATCTTCATGACCACTTTGAGCTCTCGCATTTCTTCCCAGTCCGCTTTGAACTTACCCCAAGGACAGCATTCCATCTCATGGGGGTCGTGCTGCTCATCCGGGATGATGATCACAGTCAACCCAACTTCAAGCTGTTGCAGTCCGCATTTTCCTTATTCACTTGACCTTTTCCCTTTGTACTGTTTACATCTCTCCATTATTCAATGTTATCAAGGTAGATGTCCTCAAGCTTATTGGGCAACTCCCTCACCCCTTTGTGCTGCTCAATGACTTTAATGCACTCCATGCCCTTTGTGGTTCTGCCAAAACCTTTCAGAGAGGTGCTGTATTGGCTGATCTTTTCAATCAACTTAACCTCATGTGCCTTAACACGGGAGCACTTGCATTCCTTTCAGACTCCACTCACACCTATTCCCATTTGGACCTATCCTTCTGCACTACCCAGCTTGCCCATAGTGTCGAGTGGTCTGTTCTCTCTGACACGTACTATAGTGACCATTTCCTGTGTGCTATCCAATCGCTGACTCCTAACCCAACTACATGCGCACGCAACTGGCAGCTTTCTAGGGCCGACTGGAGGCTTTACTCCTTCCTGGTGATCTTTGACAAACAACATTTCCCCGTTTATGATGACCAGGTAGAATATCTTACAAACATTGTCCTTACAGCCACAGATTTCTTGCACTTCCTCTTTACCGCACTGTGTCCTAGCAATAAGGCAAAGGGCATTCAATCTTTAGTTCAGGACCTCTGTTTCTCTATGTTGTATTTTATGGACCTTTCTCCAAGTCTGTGTTTTTAGCTGTTAATTCCTTTTATCGTCTTTGTGTTTTACATCTTGACACAGGTGCATATGACTCTAGTTGTTTTTGCAGCCTAAAATAAACCAAAACAAAACAGAAATTCACACTATCAAGGCACACCACCTTCCATTCCTCCGCAGGAATCTACTGTCCTACGTCATCTCTGCATTGATCCTACCAATACCCATAGTTTTATTTTACGTAACAAGCCACTCCCGCTGTGTGGTTGTGAGGCCTTGCAGGCAGTAGCTCTTATCCCGATGCAATGCCTCCCCCCCCCCCCCCCTCCCGCCCCCTCTTTGTGGCTTTTCATGCTAAGCGTAGTCTTACAAATTCTTTGCCTCTAGTATTGGCAGATGAGTCACAGACAGTTGCTGCTTCTCTGTTTTCTTCATGAGTGTGGTTTTTATTCTCAGATATAAAGTTTTGAACTACCTTCATGGCAGAGGCAGGGTGTTTTGTGTTAGAGCGTCTCACACTACACGCTGGGTCTAGAGGGACCCTTGACCCTACTCCTTTTATCAGCTGCCTCTTTCAGCCCTTTTTTCCTGTGTTTTAATTGCTTTTTGATGTGATTTCCCTTTTTTTCTGCCGTATCCTACTTTCCATTTTAGGGGTTGGACTCTGTTGAGTAGTGGGTGCTATTAAATGCCTCGACAGTAATGGACCAGAGGTAGGATGGCTGGGAATGGGTCATCCCCCGTCATATGCAGAGCCCTGGGGACACCGACTTGCTTACATATCTACTTCTCTCATATTATTCTTTAATTGATGGTCTGTTGCACTCTCAGCCCTCTCACTTTTACTGTTCCGAATCTCCCAGCTAGGAAGCATACTTTACTCTGTAACTGTCTTCACCTTTGGACCTCTCACTTGCTCTCACCTACAAACTGGTCTGATCCATATACATCTCTGTAAATCATTTCTCAGCTTTGGCATCATTATTGCCTTCAGTGTCTGAATTTTATTGCTCTTACGTACTTTCATCACCAGAACATGTTCCTGGTAGACGTCAATATCTCCAGATAACTACCCATGGACTGAGGGACTGATGACCTTGCTGTTTGGTCCTTTAACCCCCATCCAACCAACTTTCTAGACAACTTCTGTATAGTGAAGTGAGTACAGGTAGAAGGTATTGTGATGCTCCTCTAAAACACTTTAACGGTCAATTCACGAACAACCTAAAGAATCTAAACATTGACCCAAGTAACTGGTGCACCACAGCAGATTTTGCTCACTGGTCCACAACTACTTCACCTGCTGTTTTACAGTTTTAGTGGAACATTAAAGACTTGAAAAGAGATACGTCCGAGATGCAAACTTTGCCAAATCCAGCCACGCACTCCATTTCTATTATGTGTCATCTGTGTAGGCACATGTTTCATGCTAGGATTGGTCTGCTAAGTCATCAAAGACACCTTCACACCTGAACTGTGATGCAATAAAGAAAATACAGGAGATAAATGAAAACAATGATATGAGTATTAGTCAGTGATGACTTGTGGCTTAAGGTCAGTCAGAAAGTAATATGTCATCGTTTTTTCCTCTCTCAAGACAATGAAAAAATAAGTAGACATGACTCTAAAACTCAAAAAAGTAATGAACATACAAAAAATAGTGCCACATACCCGCCGTTTGCCTAAAGGGACCGGCAGCTCTCAGACAATGAAGCATTACAGTTTTCCATCTGTACAAGGTGTTGCCTCCCTGGACTGCATTGATCACAACAAGGAAGACAGATGGCAGTACAAGCACTACCAGAGGTCCTCCATGCCAGGGTCTTATTTCCCCTGTCATGTTGTATGAGGAACTGGATCGGCATGAATTACTATGCACCCCGGTTATATTGGGCAGCGCAAGCCAACACATCTGCAGTTCACTCCACCGGAGCCCATCAGTCAGGGCCTGGTCAGAAGCCACCGCAGTGGGAGCTAAGACTTTCCAGCAATATTCCGAGACATACCTGTCGGCCAACTACACCAAATGCTCAACCTCCGTTTTTAGGGATTATCAGTGGCATAGTCTTCATGTGCCACTACTTTATTCACTGTGTGTTGCAGCTTATGCCTTATTTTTTATTGAGAACAGTTTTCCTTTGTTATTAAATCTCTCTACTGTGGCTGTAATAAGCCCTTGTTTTTGTTTACCTGTGCCGTACTATTGCTTATCAAGAGTCTCCCTGTGGGAGATATAGCAGATAGTAAATTGTAGAGGGAGGGAGAGATATGTGACATGAATTGAAAAATGTTTGTTTATGCAAGAAATTTAAATCAGCATGTAAATATTGTAGTGTCAGTATGGTAGTGTTCAGTCAAGGTGTTCACACTTTCCATTCCTGTCAGTAAACTTTGAAATATTTCTGAATCGCCTAACTGTTTCAACGAGAGGTGTTTCCTGTATGTGATTTGACTGCCACCATAGCAGACACCAAGATTAGTTTAAGATGTATTTGCTATACAGATATAATTTGAACAAACGTTTTAGGAAAATAGAGTTATATAGTTCGTTACTTTTAACTTTTGTTTATGAACAGATTGTAACTGCTCTTTATAAAGAGTGCTTTTGAAAATATTGGCAATTGGAACTACACTACTCGACTACTTTGGTTTGTTGTCCTTGGAGTGCTGTATATCACCACTATTTGACAATTCATTAACATAAATACATATATGCTAACCCTTCCAGAGCAGCTTTTTAATCACCAATCAGACAATTTAATAGTGCTTTAAAATCTGAAGGATTTTCCCAGTCATTGTTGCCAACACTCAGGTAGGTCAATAGATTTGAAATTTAGATTTTTGTGCACTCTTTCTTTATTAAATCCATTGTAAATTGTGGCCACCTACATTCTTAACTATTATCTTTTTTTTAAAAAAAAATCTCTAATCATCTCCCTGTTAACCATAATCTAGATCATGAAAATAAAGCACTGTCTCTAAAACCTGCTGAATTATTGTATTTCAGGCTCTTGTGCACAGGTACTATAGAGGAGAAAATATTCCAGCGCCAAGCTCATAAGAAAGCTCTGAGCTCCTGTGTTGTGGACAATGAAGAGGATGTGGCCAGGCACTTCAGTCTTTCGGACCTGCGTGATCTTTTCCGACTTGAAAATGGAACACTCAGTGACACCCATGATAAATTTAAGTGCACACGCTGTGTCAATCGAATTCAAGTGCGGCCTCCACCAGAGGGCACAGACTGCACATCAGATCTTTCACAATGGAATCACTGTTCTGACAAACGCACTCTTGTTGACACTGTCCTCAAACAATGTTGGGATGCCGGTGTGTCATTTGTTTTTCATCATCGCTCACATGAGCAAAAAGCTGTTCCTTGATTTTCAGTATTCTTTTAATCTCTACAGAACACGTTACAGAAACCATGTAAAGTCTGCATTGTATGTTAAATGTCTTTATTTGTTTTCACCCCAACTAGTTTAAAATGTTCGGTGCAAATTTATTTATTACTTCTTTATGATGAGAGTGCTCTTGCATGAGAAGCAGCACACCCCTCTACAGAGTGTATGGTTTCTATATAAAGAAATAAATATGATTATGTATTTTGACAAAAACTATTGTACCCATTGGTTCATTAGTGCATTAAACTTTCACAAACATAAGTGATAACAAAATGCTTTGCGCACTCACTCTCTCTCTCTCTCTCTCTCTCTCTTACACAAAGGGAAGAGGACATAGATGAACATGAGATGGGAGATGTGATACTGCAAGACGTAAGCTGAAACATGGCCTCCTTAGAACAACTGATAACTCTTGTAAGAGTGAACCACGACAAAACTATTCCATCTGGCATGCAAGATGTTTGGGGCAGTGGAAAAACCCCCAGACTTCAAGAATATAATATAAAGGGCAGTCAAATGAAAGGAAGACAGATAGAAAAAATAAGTAAACTGTTTATTATTACAAAAGTAACTGCTGTAACTGTTAATACATCAATCCCACTGTCAAACAAGACAGTCACTGCCTTCGTGGAAAAATGTTTTTGTCTGCCATGGAACCATGATTGTACCCAGATGTGGACCTCTTCCTCTGAAGCAAATTGATGGCCTCAAATGTTGTTCTTCAGGGCTTAGAAATATGTAAATCACATGGAAAGAGATCCAGAGTATATGGAGGATGTGTAAGGGCTTTCCAGCAAAACCTTTGCAGCATAATTGAAACAACAGCACGCCAACTTAAGGAAAGTCACAACGACCTATTTCTTTGACTGTGAGTGCTCGCGCCCATTAACTTTCCCGAACACAGTGCCACAATTGACACAAAGCAGTACGTGTCCACTTTACAAAAACTGAAGTGCACCATCAAGTCTAAACACTCAGGAATGTTGACAGTCAACATCATTCTGTTGCACGATAGTACATACCCACACGTTGCCAACATTGTTTCAAATACACTGCAGAAGTTTCACTGAGAAGCCATTACGCATCCTCCATACAGTCTCCATCTCTTCCCATATTTTTGGAGCCCTGAAGAAAGACATTCATGGCCTTTGATTTGCTTTGGATAAAGATGTGTTCACCTGGTTAAAACTATGGTTTCATAGGCATTGTCTGTCTTGTCTCACAATAGGATATATGTATTAATAATTATGGTGATAACTTTTGAAATAATTAACAGTTTACTTACTTTTTTTCTCTTCTCTGTCATTTTCATTTGACTACCCCTTATAACTCTACTTCCAAAGGAAGTACATGCTTAGTGATGGGACTAACTGTTTGTAACTGTAGTCTTGGTTTAGGTGTGGTTGTTCCTTCACATTTCCACTTCACAATCACGCCACGAAAAGTCACCTGGGCAGCTTTGAAAGGGTTGAAATATCCCAGATGGAAATGTTACTCGGGTGACACCAGTGACATGTTCACGTTCAAAGTCACTGGGCTGTCCTGACTGGCCAGTTCTGTTGTTTCCGCGCATTTCTGCTGACAACACAATATTCCTCATCTCTCTGGAGGTTATAGCTTAATTGTTTCATAATACATCAGAAATTATGAAGAGCAACTCTGAAACTGCAACAATAAAAAATGGTCTTGTTTTGCCAAGAGCCTAGTCTAATCAGTTAAAATGATTTCACACATTAGTTTTGTTATGGGAACTCACCATTGGTTTTCTCTTTACCTGAGCATTAAAGGCAGTTGTGAATTTCTGATACATGGAGATCAAGCAGGTGTAAAGAAGGCAATGACTTTCTGTACACCACTTGGATAGAATTATGAATTGTGCTACAAAGCACATCACATTGTAGCTACAACTCAGACTTTGTGCCAAATCCAGGGACTCCAATTCAGGATTCTGAAACACTAACAAAACAAAAAACACAGATAACACTTATCTTCAACTACCGCAAACTAGCTTCAACTTACTTCTTGTTTGTACAGCAGGCTTAAGTTTCGTCACCAGATAATGAATTTTGTCATGAAAAATATACCAGACCATACACTTCAGATGATAAACTAGAAACTGTGTACAATACATATGGTGCTTCACTGCAGGTTTTTAATTCAGTGTACTTAAAATATCATTCACAACTCATCACAGTAAAGCTCATCGTATGTTTACACTAAACTTCCTGCTTTCGTACAACTTTTTTTAGAAATTAATATTTGCAGTAGTTTCTGTTCTTATTGATTGGCCCACTTGGAATGATCATTAATAATCTAGCTCCATAACAATGAAAATGATATGCACCAAAGCATCCACTTCTTGACTGGCTTTGCTTGTGATTTACTCAGTGACCACATTCAAACCTTGGTTGACCAGCATGAAACACAAAACATTGAAAATCCATTTTGTAGTGGAGACCTACAATCTACACCTGCATGACTTGGAGGAACTGCAAGAAAAAGCATGCTTCCTTTTGTACACAATTGGGAGGGCAATGTTGCTTGAGAACAGTATGCAATCACCTCCACACGCTCTCTGAAGCACGGTATTTTCCCAGATAGACTGAAGTATGCCATTGTTATACCACTGCATAAAAAAGGGGATACTTCTCATGTCAACAACTACCGCCCAATCTCTCTTCTGACTGCTTTATACAAAATTCTTGAAAAAGTAATGTATTGTAGAGTAGCTTCACACCTTTGTAAAAATAAAGTTTTAACAAAATGTCAGTTTGGTTTCCAGAAGGGTTTTTCAACGGACAATGCTATATATACTTTCACTAATGAAATATTAAATACTCTGAGTAACCGGAAGTCACCTGTGGGGATTTTTTTTATCTATCAAAGGCTTTTGATTGTGTAAATCATGGAATACTTCTAGATAAGCTCAAGTACTGTGGTATGAATGGGACAGTGCTCAAATGGTTTAAATCATACCTAACTGGAGGAGTGCAGAAAGTTGAAATAAACAGTTCACATAATATGCAAAAAACTGGTGATTTCTCAAACTGGGGAACAATCAAGAATGGGGTGCCGCAAGGTTCGGTCTTGGGTCCTCTGCTGTTCTTAATATATATTAATGACTTGCCATTCTATATTCACGAAGATGCAAAGCTGGTACTTTTTGCCGATGATACAAGTATAGCTATCACACCCGACAGACAAGAATTAACTGGTGAAATTGTAAACAATGTATTTCAGAAAATCATTAAGTGGTTCTCTGCAAATGGGCTCTCATTAAACTTTGACAAAACACAGTATATACAGTTCCACACAGTAAATGGAATGACCCCATTAATAAATATAGACTTCGATCAGAAATCGGTAGCTAAGGTAGAATATTCAAAATTTCTAGGTGTATGCATTAATGAGGGGTTGAACTGGAAAAAACACACTGAGGGTCTGCTGAAACGTTTGAGTTCAGATACTTATGCTATTAGGGTTATTGCAAATTTTGGCAATATACATCTGAGTAAATTAGCTTACCATGCCTATTTTCATTCTCTGCTTTCGTATGGCATCATATTCTGGGGTAACTCATCATTGAGTAAAGTGTGTCATCAGAATAATTGCTGGAGCTCATCCAAGATCATCCTGCAGACAATTATTTAAAGAGCTAGAAATCTTCACTGTAGTCTCACAATATATATATTCACTTATGAAATTTGTTATTAACAATCCGAACGAATTCAAAAGTAATAGCAATGTACATGGCTACAACACTAGGAGAAAGGATGATCTTCATTACTCAAGGTTCAATCTAACTTTGGCTCAGAAGGGGGTAAATTATGCTGCCACAAAAGTCTTTGGTCACTTACCTAATAGCATCAAAAGTCTGACAGATAGCCATATAGCATTTAAAAGGAAATTAAAAGAATTTCTTAGTGGCAACTCCTTGTGACTTACCGAACGAAAGCACTGGCAGGTCGATAGACACACAAACAAACACAAACACACACACAGAATTCAAGCTTTCGCAACAAACTGTTGCCTCATCAGGAAAGAGGGAAGGAGAGGGAAAGACGAAAGGATGTGGGTTTTAAGGGCGAGGGTAAGGAGTCATTCTAATCCCGGGAGCGGAAAGACTTACCTTAGGGGGAAAAAAGGACGGGTATACAATCGCGCACACACGCACATATCCATCCACACATATACAGACACAAGCAGATATCTCACAAGCAGAAAGAAACTCTTTGCCTCTGTATATGTCTGCTTGTGTCTGTATAAGTGTGGATGGATTTGTGTGTGTGTGTGCGAGTGTATACCCGTCCTTTTTTCCCCCTAAGGTAAGTCTTTCCGCTCCCGGGATTGGAATGACTCCTTACCCTCTCCCTTAAAACCCAAATCCTTTCGTCTTTCCCTCTCCTTCCCTCTTTTCTGACGAGGCAACCGTTGGTTGCGAAAGCTAGAATTTTGTGCGTATGTTTGTGTTTGTTTGTGTGTCTATCGACGTGCCAGCGCTTTCGTTTGGTAAGTCACATCGTCTTTATTTTTAGATATATTTTTTCCCACGTGGAATGTTTCCCTCTATTATATTCATACCATATATATATATTAGAGGGAAACATTCCACGTGGGAAAAATATATCTAAAAACAAAGATGATGTGGCTTACCAAACGAAAGCGCTGGCAGGTCGATAGACACACAAACATACACACAAAATTCAAGCTTTCACAACAAACTGTTGCCTCATCAGGAAAGAGGGAAGGAGAGGGAAAGACGAAAGGATGTTGCGAAAGCTTGAATTTTGTGTGCATGTTTGTGTGTCTATCGACCTGCCAGCGCTTTCGTTTGGTAAGTTGCATCATATATATATATATATATATGTGTGTGTGTGTGTGTGTGTGTGTGTGTGTGTGTGTGTGTGTGTGTGTGTCTATATATATATATATATATATATATATATATACCTGTCCTTTTTTCCCCCTAAGGTAAGTCTTTCCGCTCCCGGGACTGGAATGACTCCTTACCCTCTCCCTTAAAACCCACATCCTTTCGTCTTTCCCTCTCCTTCCCTCTTTCCTGATGAGGCAACAGTTTGTTGCGAAAACTTGAATTTTGTGTGTATGTTTGTGTGTCTATCGACGTGCCAGCGCTTTCGTTTGGTAAGTCACATCATCTTTGTTTTATATATATATACACACGAGTGTCATGTAATATTTTGTCTAATGTAATATCTTGTATAGACACCTTTTATTAATCTGACACTTTGCACATCATTACGAAGTGTCGTATTCATGATCTATGGAACAAGTACTAATCTAATCTAATCTCTAATCAATATGGTCCCCAGGTGTCCTTTACGCATAGGAGATAGCTACATGGATAGTGGACTGGGTGATTTTTTTTTTCTTGGGTTAGATGATCGGGAAGTGCAAAAATGCAGGTCAAACATGGGACCTGGATAGAACTAGCAAACATTCATATTATAGTTGTAAATTGTCATAGCTGTGTTGGGAAAGAACCAGAACTCAAGCTCTCATAGAAAGCACTGAAGCAGATATCATTAGAGACACTGAAAACTGGGTAAAGCTGGAGATAAGTTCAGTTAAAGTTTACACCCATGACCTAACAGTGTTCAGAAAGGATGTACATCTACATCCACCTCTGCAAACCACCATGAAGTGCGTGGCAGAGGGTACGTCCCATTGTACCAGTTATTAGGGTTTCTTCCTGTTCCATTCCCATATGGAGCACAGGAAGAATTCATCTGTGTGTGCTGTAATTACTCTGTCATGATCCCTAAGGTAGCAATACATAGGAGGTTTAATATATTCGTAGAATCACCATTAAAAGCCGGTTCTTGAAATTTTCTTAGCAGACTTTCTCAGAGATGTTTACACCTATCCTCAGCAGTCTGAAGAGTTCAATTCTTCTTTCCATTGCTCAGGTAATAATGTGTATGATGACTGACAGATTTAAAAATTTTTTGAAGGAGAAGAAGACAATGCAGCTGGAATGAACTATCGGAATCAAGAAGCTATGCACAGGTATTCACAGGTGATGTATTCTAGAATAGTGTCTCACCTTAGCAACAATAATATCATCAGCAAAACACAGTTTGGGTTTCAGAAGAGTTGCTCACTCAGAATGCCATTTACATGTTCACTCATCAGATTTTACAGGCATTAAATAATAAAATAACTCCAGTTGGTATTTTCTGTTATCTATCTAAGGCATTTGACTGTGTGAATCACAGTATGCCCCTTGATAAATTAAAGTTTTGTGGGACTGATGGCAAAAGCAACCAATGGGTAATGTCAAATTTAACCAAAATACTGCATAAAGTTGTACTTAGTAAGCAATATAGTCTGGGGACGCAATTCTGACTGTGGAGAAATCATGTATGGAGTTCCATAAGGCTCAGTCTTAGGTCCACTTATGTTCTTCATACATGTAAACAATGTTCTGTCCAAAATACAACAAGCAGAATTAGTTCTCTTTAGAGATGACACCAGTATTGTAATCAATCCAAGTGCACACACAAAAACCGAAGAAATGGTAAATAAAGTAGATGAAGTATCAATGACTTAATTTTTTGTGAGTAGTCTTGTCCTCGGTTTGAAAAAGATGTGATATATTCAGTTCTGCACATCTAGGAGTACTATACCAATTATAAGTATAACACATGGCAAGGAAATAATAAATAGGGTGGAAGCTAAACAAAACTTAGGTGTTGATATTGATGAGGATTTAAATTTGGAAAAAAGCACATTATGGAGCTTGTGACGAAGTAAGATGGGATCTCTTTACTTCATCTCTTGTTTTGCCATCTGCCTCCTTAAATACATTTTATTTTCACCTTTGCCTAATTACCATTAACATGTGTGAGTATAATCTGCATTTCTATAAAAGAGAAAGGTTGGCCCTCAGTCTTAAGAAATATATCACCAGGTCTAATTTTGTGCTTAGTTTTGTGTATGTAATTAATTTCCTAATTTATTTTGACTATTCCCAGTTAATATCCTTTGTTCTGGGGTTGAAATCAGTAATTGTTTTGCGACTTAGATTCTATTGTTGACTTGTAAACAAATATAAATTTTGTAATAATTATAAACATTGGAAGAAGAACTGCTAGGATTCTTAAAGTATTTTCAAAAACATATTAGCAAAGCCAGCTCGTAATTAATTCCAAAATAATTACCAGGTTTGTCAAAAGTATTATTTGGATAACTATATCTGTTAATTTCATTATTTAAACAAATAATTTGACCTAATCTTTGTGGTAGAAGGAACTGTTAAAAGGAAAGAATTTTTTAATGTATTCAGTTAATTGAATGAGTTATGTTTTAATTGTAATTTGTGTAACTTAAACATTGAACAATGTATAGTTTTAGTGCCTATTATTGGGAGGATATGTAAAGGACGGATTTTTTGTCCCGAGGCAGTCAGTACACGGCCGATTTTCAGAGAAGAATTATGTACTATTTCAAGTAACAACAATGCATCAACTTAACAGTGCAATAAGTGTAACACAAATAGGCCATGTGTTAGATCAAGTAATGACAATGTCTGTTCAAATTATTTAAGAAATGGTGTCACATGTACCGTATTATTCTGCAAGAACTGTGAATTATGTGGTTAGGTTTTTACTGCTCATAGATGTTCAACAGCAAACTATTGTAGCAGTATGCTGATATTGCCTGCAACTTATTAATGAGGCTTATCAATATTTACCAATAGTGAACAGGTCATATAATTGTGTAGTATTGGGAGGTTGTGAACAGTGAAAGTAAAGAACTGTGAAATGCAATTGTGCAACTGTCGGCCAAATCATTTACAGTATTCAGTGTTGAACTTCCACCCCCCCTATTTCAGCCAGTATAACAATGCAGTACGTCGACACTGAGGACTATCAACAAAGAAATAAAGCAGGCGAACGTCACAACTTCCCCCGTATTCTACCAACAAACCAAATCCTACTACCTGCTGTACCCAAAACTGAAACTAGAAAGATAGATAGATTAAATTCAGTTGGTTGTGGTGGCATGCTTTTTGCTGTTAAAAGTAGCTTATCTTGTAGTAAAACTGAAGTAGATAGTTGCCGAGTCAGTATGGGTAGAGGTTACAGTTGACAACCAAAGTAAATTAATAACTGTTTCCTTTTACCAATCTCAAGACTCGGATATTACAGTTGCAGGACATTTTAAGGAAAATTTGAGACACTCTTTAAACAGGTACCCACCTAACAAGATTTTAGTTGGAGATGACCTCAATCTACCCTTCATATGTTGGTCAAAAATAAATGTTTAGTCATTTGTAGGCATAAAACATCATCTGAAATTGTATAAATGCATTCTCAAAAAATTATTTTGAGCAATTAGTTCAGGAGGCCACACAAAGCATAAATGGTTGCAGTAACCTACTAGACCCCTTGGCAATACAGTCCTGAGCAAATAGGGAGCATCATGATAGTTACAGGGATTAGTGACCTCAGTGTGGTAGTACTGACACTGAATACCTTGACAGACAAATTAACCTAAAATAAATGCAAAATATATTTATTTTAAAAAAAGCACATAAAAATTCACCTGAAGAATTCCTAAGAGAGTGTCTCCATTTCTTCCAAATTAACTATGTAAGTGTTTGCCACATGTGTTTTAATTCAAAGAAATAGTATAGACAACAACTGAAAGATTTATATCAAGTAAACTATTAAGAGATTGAACAGATTCCCAATGGTGCACAAAACAATTCAGAACACTGTTGCAAAAGCAACAACAAACCATGCCAGATTTTAAAAAATGCAAAGTCTCCAAGACTGGTGACATTTTACAGAAGCTCAAAATTTAGCACAGACTTCAATGTGAGATGCTTTTAATAGTTCCCAAAATGACACCATCTCTTGAAACTTTGCAGAAAATCCAAAGAGATTCTGGTTGTATGTGAAGCACACCAGTAGCAATCAATAGCTTCACTGTGTAATAGCGATGGTAATGTTACCAATGACAATGCCACTATAGCTGAGCTACTAAATATGGTTTTCTGAAATTCCTTCACCAAATAAGAGGCATTAAATATTCCAGAATTCAAATCAAGAAAGCTGCCAACATGAGTAACTTAGAAGTTAATACCTTCGGTGTAGCAAAGCAACCTAAATCACTTAATGAAGGCAAGTCTTCTGGTACAGATTGTATGCCAATTAGATTCCTTTCAGAGCATGCTGATGTAATAGCTCCATACTTATCAATCACATACAACCTTTCGGACAATGAAAGATCCATACCTATAGGCTGGAACATATCACATGTCATACCAGTACACAAGAAAAGAAATAAAAGTACTTTGCTGAATTGTAAATTCATATCACAGACCTCAATTTGCAGATTTCGGAACATATACTGTATCTAAATATTATGGCATACCTGGAATACCTTGAAGATAATGATCTATTGACACCTAGTCGGCACAGATTCAGAAAATATTGTTCCTGTGAAACACAAGTGGCCCTCTATTCCCACAAAGTAATGAGTGCTATCGACAATGGATCTAGTTGATTCCATATTTCAAGATTTCACGAAGGATTTTGAACCTTCCCTCACTTGTGGCTTCTAATGACAATGCATGTCTATGGAATATCATCTCGGCTGTGTGACTGGATTGATTTCCCTTAAGAAACAACGCAATTTGTAGTAACTGACAGGAACCTACTGAGCATAACAGAAGAGACATCTGGTATTCCTCAGGGAAGTTTCATAGGCCCTTTGGTGTTACTAATCTCTAAAAACAATTTGGCAGACAATGTGAACAGTCCTTCAGATTGTTTGTAGATGATGCTGTAGTTTACCATCTAATAAAGTCGTCAGAAGATCAATACGAATTACAAACTGATTTAGACAAGATATCTGTATGCTGTGAAAAGTAGCAATTGAACATGAACAATAAAAAGTGTGAGGTTCTCCGTGAGAGAACTAAAACGGATCCTTTAAATTTTGATTACACGATATGTAACACAAATTTAAAGGTTGTCAATTAAGCTAAATACCCAGGGGTTCCAATTGTGAACAACTAAAGTTAGAACCAACATACAAAATTTGTAAGGAAGGCAACTGTGTTTTATTGGCAGAATGCTTAGAATATGCTACAAATCTATTAAATAGCCTCACTACACTGCACTTGTCCATCCTCTGCTACAGTACTGGTGTGCAGTATGGGATACTCAACAGACAGGATTGACAGAGGACATTGAAAAAGTTCAAATAAGGCCAGCTCATTTTGTACTATCACAAAACTGGAGAGAGAGTGTCACAGATATGATATGCAAGCTAGGTGGTGATCACTAAAACAAAAGCATTTTTTTTTTGTGTCTGTGAGAACTTTTCATAACATATCAGTCAACATCTTTCTCCTCTGAATGCAATGATTTTGTTGACTCCTACCTACATAGGTAGAAAAGACCACTATAATGAAATAAGATAAATCAAATCTTATGTGTTCATTTTTTCCATGTGCTATTCGAGAGTAGAATGGTATACAGATGGTTCTGTGAACCCTCTGCCATGCACTTCGATGTGAACTGCAGAGTAGTTATGTAGATGCAGATTACAAACAATAATACAAATCTCCCAGCAGAATGGTGTGCAAAGAAGTTCAGTACAGAAACATCTCGAATAAAACCTGGGCCAATTTGGTCAAGCTGTCTTCACCAATTAGTGCAAAATTTGTCTGGTGTTTTACGATCATCATAAAAGCATTTGGAGACAGTGAGGCACCAATGTGCATCTCATGCAAACAGCCCCACAAGTACAACAGAAATGTGGGTCAATCATATTTTGAGCCAGTATCAAGTATGGATGTCAGATCTAACCTGCTTGCAGATTAAAGAAGGGGGCCAGAGTACTGGCTAGCCTGGATGTGGTTTTTAGGCAGTTTTCCATACACACTTAGATAAATACTGGACAGATTCCACTTCAGCTATACAATGCATAAATACTTTGAAAACTGATACTTGCCAAGTCCTTCCTCCAGGAGACAGGGATCAGCCAAATGAAATGGTTAGATGTATGTGCTGATATGAAACCAATAGAGCAAGCTTGATATTGTTCGAAATTTGCAGTGTATCATAGCAGTAACATTCCTCACACACTGAATTACCTCACAAGGACCCCCACTAAAATGTGGGACAGGCTTGAGGGGCTACAGCATGCCGAGGAGGATTCATCCATATTAAAATCTGCTGGGTGGAGCAACAGCAACTTGGCATCTAAATGAACAGACTGCCTTGATTTCAAAGTGAAACTAGCATTTAACAACTATATTATGAAAAGGATAGATTGCTACTATAGAGCAGATGATGAGTCACAGACAGGCACAAGAAAAAGACTGTTATATATTTGAGCTTTCAGCTAAAAGGCCTTCTTCTAAAGTAAAAAATACACACAGGCACACAAATGACCACTGTCTTTAACTGCTGAGACTGGACTGGCAGGCCAACTTCAGTGGCCAGAGGCAATGTTCATGTGTGCAAGGTTTGTTATTGTGTGTGCATTTTCTACTTTAGAAGGCCTTTTCGCTGTAAGCTCAAATGTATAGCAGTCCTTTTGTTGGGTTTGTCTGTGCTTTTTGTTGTGTTTGTCTGTGACTCACTACAAACACCATTAAGGACAAACAGAAGTTGCATGACAGTGACAAAATATGACAAATAGCATTAAAGGTGATTCAAATATTACACCAACAACCTGTCACTTTTGCAGCCTTTCTATATACACTCCTGGAAATTGAAATAAGAACACCGTGAATTCATTGTCCCAGGAAGGGGAAACTTTATTGACACATTCCTGGGGTCAGATACATCACATGATCACACTGACAGAACCACAGGCACATAGACACAGGCAACAGAGCATGCACAATGTCGGCACTAGTACAGTGTATATCCACCTTTCGCAGCAATGCAGGCTGCTATTCTCCCATGGAGACGATCGTAGAGATGCTGGATATAGTCCTGTGGAACGGCTTGCCATGCCATTTCCACCTGGCGCCTCAGTTGGACCAGCGTTCGTGCTGGACGTGCTGACCGCGTGAGACGACGCTTCATCCAGTCCCAAACATGCTCAATGGGGGACAGATCCGGAGATCTTGCTGGCCAGGGTAGTTGACTTACACCTGCTAGAGCACGTTGGGTGGCATGGGATACATCCGGACGTGCATTGTCCTGTTGGAACAGCAAGTTCCCTTGCCGGTCTAGGAATGGTAGAACGATGGGTTCGATGACGGTTTGGATGTACCGTGCACTATTCAGTGTCCCCTCGACGATCACCAGTGGTGTACGGCCAGTGTAGGAGATCGCTCCCCACACCATGATGCCGGGTGTTGGCCCTGTGTGCCTCGGTCGTATGCAGTCCTGATTGTGGCGCTCACCTGCACGGCGCCAAACACGCATACGACCATCATTGGCACCAAGGCAGAAGCGACTCTCATCGCTGAAGATGACACATCTCCATTCGTCCCTCCATTCACGCCTGTCGCGACACCACTGGAGGCGGGCTGCACGATGTTGGGGCGTGAGAGGAAGACGGCCTAACGGTGTGCGGGACCGTAGCCCAGCTTCATGGAGACGGTTGCGAATGGTCCTCGCCGATACCCCATGAGCAACAGTGTCCCTAATTTGCTGGGAAATGGCGGTGCGGTCCCCTACGGCACTGCGTAGGATCCTACGGTCTTGGCATGCATCCGTGCGTCGCTGCGGTCCGGTCCCAGGTCGACGGGCACGTGCACCTCCCGCCGACCACTGGCGACAACATCGATGTACTGTGGAGACCTCACGCCCCACGTGTTGAGCAATTCGGCGGTACGTCCACCCGGCCTCCCGCATGCCCACTATACGCCCTCGCTCAAAGTCCGTCAACTGCACATACGGTTCACGTCCACGCTGTCGCGGCATGCTACCAGTGTTAAAGACTGCGATGGAGCTCCGTATGCCACGGCAAACTGGCTGACACTGACGGCGGCGGTGCACAAATGCTGCGCAGCTAGCGCCATTCGACGGCCAACACCGCGGTTCCTGGTGTGTCCGCTGTGCCGTGCGTGTGATCATTGCTTGTACAGCCCTCTCGCAGTGTCCGGAGCAAGAATGGTGGGTCTGACACACCGGTGTCAATGTGTTCTTTTTTCCATTTCCAGGAGTGTATAAAGGATGCATATGGTGATGTGGATATTTCTACATTTTGACAAAACCTATGTGATGTGGGTACAACACCAAAAATATTTAACTGGTGCTTGTATTTACTACAACACAGACTCTTAAAATTAAGCGCGACAGACAGATGATTGATTTCCAGTACCATTCTATAAAGGTTTATCAAAAGGAGATCCCTTGAGCCTGTTACTTTTTAACATGTGTACCAGGTTGATTGTTCAATGATTATACTATCCTGTCAGATTTCTACAGTGTGCGGATGACTTTGTAATATACACCACACACAAGGACCAGAAACATGCCTTGAACTACCTGAAATGAGATGTCAACACTGTGGTAACTGGGTTACTTGAGATAGGAATGGATGTGGTCCTTAGAAATGCAATGTTTTTCTGTCTTTACCATACACAGAGCAGACAAAGACACAATTTCCTTTCAAACTAATAACCAAACTATTTTAGCATCTACTTGTGTTAAGTTTTTGGGTATGCAGCTAGACATTCAATTGGCATGGCAAAAATGTGCCAACGAACTCCAGGCTAAGGTACATAACAGAATTAACACCCTGAAAGCTTTGGCTTGCACTAACTAGGGAATCGACCCTAGGACTATCTTACATCTGTATAAACAGTCAGTCAGGAGCAAGATGGAATACAGCTGCATGTCAGATTGAAGATTCTACACCATATACAATTAGCAGCTCTGCATATTTGTGGAGGCTATATTAAAACTACTCTTATATCTGTCATGTAAGCAGAGCTGGCAATTCCTCCACTCGTTATGAGTGTTATGTTGATGGACATATCTTCTACCAATCATCCATTACATTGGAAATTACCTCAATTACTGCATCTGATAAAAATTAAGTCACACTGGTCACAGGAACCCAAACCACTCCTACCAATATCATATAACAGGTGAATATTCATACAGCATAACATTAACATCAGTTTCGCTTAGGTCATGTGGTGTCAAGCAAACAATATCACTTCAAAAATTCAATGAACTTTATACGGTAGTTATATATCTAATCCATATGTAACCCCAAGTGAACAGAGAGCTTTTACACAGTCAAAGTTGGTCATAACTGACATAACTGGCATAAACTGTGCACAAATGGTTCCAAAATGTATGTCTCTGTGGGCGCCACATTCTTTGATGATCAAACTGGGCATGGATACTTTTTCCTACTGTCTTCTGAAGCACTGATATTAACCACAGAGTAGTACACCATTCGTCAAGTTACACTTTACACAGTCGACTTAAAAGTTGACAAGGTCCTAGTACATACTGACTTGATGAGGGCCCTACACTATGAGGGCAGCCAAAGGAAAAACTTTTAATCCTTTGGCACATGATATAGTGCACAGTCTCAGTTGAGCAAAGGAGCTGTGTCAATAGATACCAGGACAGGTTGGAATCTGCACACTTGTTGCCCCTACAACAAACGTGCAGATCAGCTCACAAATATGGTACAGAATCTATTTCCTATTGACGTACCCCTACCATACAGTGATTTTTGTATTAAACTCACCAGACAAGCAAAAACAAAACAGACAACAGTAGTGGACATAGAACATAACATCAAAGGCACATAGTATTGGGCATTTCAGCAACAGCTTCCACAAAACCCTTGGTTTCTCAACTTGACACTCAAGAGAAGATAAATGGTTACTCTTAACGTACTAAGATCAGGTCACATGAAAAGCAATAAAACAAGACATCTGTTAAAATTCCTTCCTTCTTCAAACTATGATTCCTCCCTCATTGATGAGGACATTGTATACAGGGTGAGTCACTAACTATTGCCACCTAGAATAACTCTGAAAGTAAGATAGTAGCTGAAAAGTTTTCTGCATGGGACAACAGGGGCCATAACATGATGTTGGTTTTTTGTTGCTAGGTGGGGTTGCATCAGAGATATGAAGGTCAACTTTTTTTTTTTTTTTTTTTAAATGGGATGCTATAGCTTCGTACTTATTTTCTGATAGTGGCTCTCAAGACAAATCCAATTATGTGTAACAGTAGGGTCTTTCAAGGTCAAAAAGGTGGCATGAACCTCCATTTACAGAAGGTATCAGTGCAGTGCTGCAATCTTCTTATCATAGATTGAGTGGTATTCCTTATCACTTCGGCACTTATCGAAGCACATGCTTTTACAATTCTCTCTTGTGTATCGTGCAAATAGTAAATATTCACTGAATACCGTGTATCCATCGAACTTGCCATTGACATGTAAACACCATTTGACAGTTTCGCAATGCAACATTAATAGGAACGATAAGACATATCGTCAAATCAGGTGAATGTGAATGATGTATTCCTGAGAAGAACAAGTTGATATGCTTCTCATTTACGGAGAATGCCAATGAAATTCAGTGAGAACTACTGACTTACACGCTGAAAGATATTCTCAATGTACTCACCCTACATGTTGTACATTTAAATATGTGTATGATAAATTGAGAACAATTGGATCTTTGGCGCATCGGAAACATATCCGACAAAGGAAAGTTACTAATGAGGAAACGGAAATTGGTACTCTTGCCACTGTGTCTCGAGATCCTTGTGTTAGTTTGCATCAAATCGCAAGTGAATCTGGCATGAGCCAGTGTAGTGTTGTTTGGTTCTGCATCACCTTAAATACTATCCTTACCATATCAGTCTCCACCAAGAATTAACTGGTATGAATTGTATGTATCACATTGAATTCTGCCGATGGGCTCAACTTCATATTCAGAGGGATGCCACATTTATTAATTTGATTTTATTTACTGATGAGGCTACATTCACAAACCATGGAAATGTTAATTTTCATAACATGAATTATTGGGCAACTGAAAATCCATGCTGGCTGCAGCAAGTTGCACACCAAAAACCGTGGTTGGTGAATGTATGGTGTGGGATTCTGGAGGACAGAATTATAGGCCCCTATTTCATCAAAGTACACCACATTCCTGCGAGAAACATTAGGTCTGTTATTGGAAGAAATACCTTTAGGAACAAGGAACAGAATGTGGTATCAACACAATGGTTGTCTGACACATTTTTTGCTGATGGCTAGAAATGAGTTGCAGAGACAATTCCCAAATCGTTGGATTGGATGCAGAGCAGATGTGTCGTGGCTGGCTTCTTTGCCAGACTTGATGCCTCTGGAGTTTTTTCTTGTGGGGATTCGTAAAAGACATTGTTTATAAAGATGTTCCAACTACACCTGAAGATATTTGAGAGAGAATTGTCAGAGCATGTGCTTCGATAAGTGCCGATGTGAAGGAATACCACTCAATCCATGGTAAGAAGATTGCAGCACTGCATTGATACCAGTGGTCATCACTTTGAACACCTTCTGTAAATGGAGGTTCATGTCACCTTTGTGACCTTCGTTGACCTTCAAAGACCTTACTGTTACACATCATTGGATTCATCTTGATACCCGCTATCACAAAATAAGTACCAAACTATAGCATCACATTTAAAAAAAAAACAAAGTTGACCTTCATATCTCTGAAGCAATCGCACATAGCAATAAAAAACCAATGTCATATTATGGGCCCCATTGTTCCATGTAACTTTTGTCCCACAAACTTTTCAGCTCCTATCATTCTTTCAGAGTTATTCTTGGTGGAAATAGTCAGTGACTCACCCTGTATATAAGGTTGGTGCATAAATTTGTAGAATTTTTCCGTTTGTTTAACATACACAACGGATACACATAACAGAGATTTTATTATCAATAACTTATTCTCCTTCACTATTTACAACAGTATGCCAATGCTGAGGTAACTTTTCAATTTCACGACTGTAGAAAGCACATGGTTTTGAGGGAAAGAAGTCATTGAGCCATGTTCAGAGAACATTTTCATTCAGAAAGGAAGCTCCTTGAAACTTGTTCAATAGAGAGCAGAAAAGGTGAAAATCTAAGGGTGTAAGATCAGGTGAATAAGGTGGGTGCAGGATGACTTTCCAACCCTACTCCTGTATAGTGTTTTTTGTCAGTCTAGCAGAATGCAGATGGGTGTTATCATGGAGTAGCATCATTTCACACAGTCTTCTAGGCCATTGTTCTTGAACTGTGTCTGCAAGATGTCTCAGTTGTTGACAAAAAATGTCAGCAAAGATAGTTTACCTCTGGGAATCAATTTGTAGTACGCCACATTGTCGCTATTTCACCAGACGCATGACACTATCTTTTGTGGGTGCATGCAGGTCTTTGAATGAGGAGCTGCTTCTTTGTTTGGACCCAACCATTCTCTTCTTTTCTTTATGTTACCATAAAGACACCATTTCTCATCACCAGTAACAACACAGGATAGGAGTGGTTGGTGTTGCTCACGAGCCACTTGATGATGAGCAAGCTGAATGCATATATGGCCACTCACTGATTTTTGTGATTTTGGCTTAGAGCATGTGGTACCCCTGCACCCAATTTCTGAACCTCCCCAATCATGTGGAATGATCCCAGTTCATCACATCTGCCTATTCTCGAGTACACTGATGTGAATAATTGTAGATTAAAACATTTAAATGATCTTCATGCTCTGTCCAATGGCATTATCCCCACACATGGTGCAAGTGTTTCTAGCTGCCTCTGCTGCTGTCACCCCTCTATTGAATGCAAACAAAATAATATATCAGAAATGTTCCAGTTTCTCCACTTGGCACTCCATTTTCTACAATCCACAGCTGTGGCAATTGATAAATAAACGCATAGCATATAGAATATCAACATGCAAAACAAAAATGCTAAGAACTTATGCACCAACCTAACATATTCATAGAGTGTGATAAATACAATCATCCATGAACAATTACACTGTACAATATTTTAAAAATAAAGGACTGTTTTTCTCTTATGGTAGCTCTTAGTTTCATAAACAGATCTGTTGCTAAATGTGTTTTCCATTTCATTTTTCTTTGTAAAATGGAATTTTAAAATTTGAGGGTATCTTTAATGCTTCATTATTTAGTATGTAACTGGATTTTATGATAAAATTTCGCAGCTTTTATTGTAATAGTGCAGTCAGACTAATGTACTTGGTTGACTCCTTATCTTGCTTAATTATGTTTTATATTTTGTAATGAAACTGCTTTGTATTTGTATCATTATGTGCAATAATTGTATCTGGTGAAATGGGCTCTGTCTGAAATGAAAATAAAATAAGTTATGCAAATATCCTCAAACAAAAAATGCTCTGTAACTGCTTTTGTTGCAAGTTGTTCACTTCAAGTACTGGCTCTCTCACAAGAAATAATTTAAGAGACTGGCAGAGTTTGTCAAAACTTCTCTGTAATCATGAAGTGTTCTGCAACTATATTATTGAAATGTGCAACTGGAAAGCACTTTCTCACAGAACTAAAAACTAAAAATTAATGGATCAGGTAACTTAAGTTCAAAATTATCAGGAACAAAAGAGGTGGAGATTGGTTTTGTTGAGGTCTTCCATTAAGAGCTGACCACGAAATGTTGGAAAATTCAGGTAATGGAAACTTTTTAGGGCAAGTAGAATTAATGACCAAGTTCAATCACATATTAAATTATTATTAATCGTATGGCTAAACCTGGAAGAGTGGTTACTTGCTTAAGTCAGAGCATACAAAATGAAATCATTGCCATAATTTCTGATGAAATTGTATCTATCAAGAAGAATACCATACTGAAAAATAATGTAATTGTATCAACAATGCACGAAAAAGACAGATTGCAACCTACTGTAAAGAAGACGCGTCACATTGCAGTCATGCACAATTAAAAGACACTTATATATTGTTGGGGACAGCAGTCCAATATTCAGTCTTTCCTTCTCATCCTGTCCAGTAAATTCCCCCTGACCTGGTGTTCTGGGTGACACTTTCGAAGTATACCCCTTTTCCTGAACCTTCCCAGACCTTTTCCTTCACCTCTTTTCCTTCCCCTTCAACTCCTCTGCTGGAAGAAGAAGCCACCTTTTTGTATGTGTGTGTTCTCCTGCCACTGCTTGGTGAGTAGATTTTTTTTAACCCTTGCTGTGCTCATAGCTTGAACTTGGTTGTTAGTGAAAAAGTTAAATTATCTTAACTGCACTACATTTTCTTCAATGCGGTTCAAAGACTGTTCACATTATTTTCTGCCTCTGTGCAGTTCTGGGAAGCACTCAAGAATCACAGAATTCTAACTCTGAAGCCACTGTGTGGTACAAGATGGGAAGCTAGAATTGAAAGTGTTTGGTTTGTGAGAGCTGAGCTTAGTAACATAAGGCTTGCATTAGCGGAGTTAAAGAACACTTGCAAAAATGATCCAATATGTTCACTGAAATATCTAGTCTCTTTAAGGAAATCACAAAATTTAAGTTTTCTTTGTGTGTTGTGATATGGCATAGTGTCCCTTACCATAGAGTCAATAGAGTCAATAAAGCAGTTCAACAAGGAAGTGTGCAAAGACACTACAGTAAAATTAATAAAATCAACACTTGGTGTTTTTGGAGAATATAGAGCCTATGGTTTTGAAGAGACAGAGAAAGAATCAGGGGAATTTGTTGCAGCTTTAGAAAATGTTGCTGAATTAACAGATCCAGATCTGCGACACTTAAAAGGCAGTTTTGTTACTCCAGGGGAAGAGAATCCCTTAAGGGCAAACTACACCTATGCTGTATCGACAACACTGTGAAACAGACAGATTGCTATTTGTCATAAAGATGACAGATTGAGCAGCAGACAAGCACTATGGAAAGACTGTTACAAAGCCAGTTATCCAACCTGCTGACATCCTACTGCTGCCTTACGACACCACTATCCAACTCCTATCCTATCCATAGGACTGCTCCTCATCAACCCCTCATAGCAGCCAGTCCCTGCCTAGCTGACCTTTTCAGCTTTCCACATGTCTCAAAACTCCCTACCAATGCTCCACTAAATCCAGAGCCAAAACAATCCCAGAATACTGTTGTTAACCTTTTGACCAAACTCCCGGTCCCACAGCAGTTTCAGTCCTATACAGAGAACTCACCTTGAGTTCTAAGCACATTGGATTTGTCAAAGATATGTGCTCCTTGTCCCAATCCCTGCAGCAGAAACACTTCTTTGCCACCAATTCCTCCAGCCAAAGCCGATCTAATCCCAACACTGAACCCTGTCTCTTCCAGTTCATACCATACATATCACCATCCAACAATGATCTTCCCTCACTTCCTGTCCCATCTAACCACCCCCTGGTTACATTCCAGGAATTCCTTACCTCTAATTTGGCCTCACCATTCTTCCCCAAATCCCTTCCTAAGAATATCAACCTTTCAGCAGAAGAAAGGACACTCATACACAGCCTCAAAGCAGATCCTAACCTAATCGTTCGACTTCCAGACAAACGTTCCACCACTGTCATGATGAATCACGGTGACTACCTGGTAGAAGGCCTCTGTCATCAATTGTCTGGTGCCATCTATAAACTCTGCCTGAATGATCCCATACCAGAAGTCCAACACAATCTCCGATTGCTGCTTATAGTTTTAGGTCCTCCCCAGAGCCTCTTCCTTGAATCCGGTCCACTCCAGACCCCTACGATTCTCCATATGCCCACCTCCTACTTGCTCCCCAAAGTCCACAAACCCAACAATAGTGGATGCTTCATTGTAGCTGGTTATTTTGCCACCACTGAAAGAATATCAGCCCTCACTGACCAACACCTCCAACCAATTGTCCAAAATCTGGCCTTCCACATCAAAGACACCAACCACTTCCTTTGCCAACTCCTGGGTCCCTACTCGTCACTGTTGATTGCCAGTTCCCTGTACACCGACATCTCTCATGCCCATGGTCTTGCCACTGTTGAACACTAACTCTCCCAATGTCCTTCAAACTCCGACCCAGCTGCCTCATTTCTCAAATACCTTACTAACTTTATCCTAATACAGAACTACTTCTCTTTTGAAGTGAAAGTATAAAAACAAATCCACAGTATAGCCATGGGCACCCACATGGCACCCTCCTATACCAACCTGTTTATGAGCCACCTAGAGGAAACCTTCCAAACCTCCATAAACCCCAAACCATTATCTGGTTCAGGTTCGCTGATATCTTCATGATCTCAGGGCCAAGACATCCTATCTTCTTCCCTTCACAACAACACCTTTTCTCCCACCCACCTCACCTCATCCTCCTGAACCCAGCATGCCATTTTCATGGATGTTGAGCTCCTCTTCTCTGATGCCTCCATCCTCAACTCTGGCCACATAAAACCCACAGTACTGGCATTTCAACAGCTGTCATCCCTTCTGCACCATAAAATCTCTTCCATACAGCCTGGCCACCCAGGGACATTGTACCTCCAGTGTCACAACCATCAGTTTGCTGAAGGCCTCATGAAGGCCTTCACAGACAGGCACTATCTCCCAGATCTAGTCCACATACAGATTTCTCATGCCATATCCTCACACAAACCCAATCTTCCCACCACCCGAAGAACCAGTTACGAAGGAGCACTCCCTTCATTACCTAATACCACCCCAGACTGGAAGAACTTCACCACATCCTTCATCAGCACTTTGATTATCTATCATCAATGCCCTGAAATGAGGGTCATTTTACCCAACATTCTTGCCACACCTCCTAAAGTAGTCCAAACTCCAACCCCTTGCCACAGGCATCATATCCCTGTGGAATACTCAGGTGCAAGACCTACCAAATCCACCCACCCTACATTTCCTATTCCAGTCTTGTCACAGGCTTATCCTACTCCAGATATGTCATATACCAGATCTACAGCACCCATTGCTCAGCGTTTTATATTGGTATGGAATGAGCCATACTGGCTAGAGCACCCAGAGCTGGTTGGTTGGATGATCAAAGGACAAACTACTATGTCATCAGTCCCTTTTCCCTCGAACAGACAGGTCTACATGACTGTATATCAGAGATGGCCTACCATGCACAACCCAGCAGAAAAAATCCCAAGCTCCACCAAAGGTCAATAAAGGCTGGATAAGGGACAAGAAAGAAGACAGAGAGGCACAGGAAGAAAGGCAGGCAAGGTGCCCCATCTAGGGAGCAGCTGGAAGCCCCCAAAAGCAGAGTGCTATGAGGGGACATACATCCCTCACCCCCAGCCACTTACTGGCAGTACGCTTTTCAGAAATTGACCAGGAAAAGACTAACAACATGGGCAAGGCTAGAGAGGCTCAGATAGGTAAAAGACAAACAAGTTGAACAGACCATGCAGGAGGGGGGAGGAAGAGTAAAAGAGCAGGTAGGGTGAGAGCCAGGATGGACCACCAAGCCCAGATAGCTGAAGTATGGTGTGGGCACAGGAGGAAACAGTGTTCTGCCAACCCCTCAATGGGCTGATAAGGTTAAGTGGCCCTCCCTTAATGAGAGTGGTAAAAGCTCTCTTCGCAAATAAAAGATAAAACTAAGACAACTGATGAGGCATTGTCTCCTAACACCAGGGATAGCTAGTCAGGGAGATTAACAGTCTGCCACAGGGCAGTTAGGTTGGGACTATTCAGCAAACTGTGGACTGTTGTCAAATGAGAACCACAACAACAGTGGGTTGGGTCTTCATGATGGAGGAGATGAACAAGAGTCAGCAATTATATCCAAAGCTGGGCTGGCAAAGAATGGTAGAGTCCTTGCAAGAGGCTTGCCTGTTGGACCTCCACAGATTCACAGTCTCCTTTATCACCTATAGTTTGTTTCAAATGGTTCAAATGGCTCTGAGCACTATGGGACTCAACTGCTGAGGTCATTAGTCCCCTAGAACTTAGAACTAGTTAAACCTAACTAACCTAAGGACATCACAAACATCCATGCCCGAGGCAGGATTCGAACCTGCGACCGTATATAGTTTGTTTCATCAAGTCAAAGTGAGCCATTCCGCATTCCAGATGCCTAAACCTCTATGGCATAATACCGATCTCAAAAGAGTCAGCCTACCAGTAGCCACGTTGGCCAGGCTATCAGTGAGTTCACTCCTCAGAATTCCAATGTGGCTCAGGGTCCAGGCAAAGGCCACCGAGTATCCACATTGTTTGAGGGCATAGAAGGAATTCTGGACAGCCATGACCAAGGGATGACAAGGTTAACACTGGTTAGAGCTTGCAAACTGCTCAAGGAGTCACTGCAGATGAGAAAGGACTCATCGGTACAGGAACGGATACACTCAAGGGTACGAGAGAGGCTACCAACTCCGCAGTGAAGACACTACAGTCATTCAGTAAATAGCTCAGTTAAGCATGGCCCACGTGAGTATAAGCAAAGCCTATGTGACCAGCAACCATTGAGCCATGAGTATACACTAATTCTGAACCCCAGGATGCTCTAAGGATGGAGAAAAATTGGTGGCGGTGGGCTTCAGGATGAACTGAGTCTTTCAGACCTTGTAATATGTCAAGACAAAACACCAGCCAAGGGATGCACTATGGGAGTGTACGTAAGTGGGCTCAGAAGAGAGGTAGTAGAGGGAACAACTGGATTTCAAAGAGGAGGGACCAGATGCAGATTGCAGTCATAATCTTTGATTTGGGGTGCAATAGCAGGAGATGGGTTTCCATGTTTTGAAGGAGGAGATGATAGTCCAGATGCTTAGGGGAGCTGCGAACATGTGTAGTGTGATTAAAAAGCTGTTGTTGGCACCAGATCCGCAATGGAGTGACCCCACCCTCCATGATTAAGCTGTCCACAGAGCTAGTTAGAAAGGCTCTTGTCACAAGTAAAACCCCATAGTGGTGGATTGGATCCAGTACCCTCAATGCCGAGGGCAATGCCGAACTGTATGACAGACTCCCATAATCAAGATAGGATTGTATCAGGACTTTGTTAAGCTGCAGAAGGGTATTGCAATCTGCACCCCAGCTGGTGTTACCCAGACAATGACATGTATTAAGGCACAGCCAGTACTTTCACTTAAGCTGGCACAGATGGGGAATCCACATCATCCAAGAATTGAAGACCAGTCCTAAAAAGCAATAAGTCTCCACCACACTGAGTAGTTGGTCATCGAGGTAAAGTGCTGGTTGTGGGTGAATGCCACAACATCAACAGAAGTGCATGACGTGAGTCTTGTTGGCTAAAAACCAAAAGCCATGGGTGAGGGCCCATACCAGCACCTTTCATATGGTGCCTTACAGTCAATGTTCAGTGACATCCACACTAGAGAAGCAATAGTAGAGACAAAAGTCGCCAGCATACATGGAGGGTGATACCAGGGATCCCATAGCTGCTGTTAGACCATTGACAGGTACCAGAAAGAGGAGGACACTCAGCACAGAGCCCTGCAGAACCCCTTTCTCTTGGAAATGGGGAGAACTGTGGGAGGTACTAGCTTGAAAGTGGAAAATATTCTGAGCCAAGAAGTTATGGATAAAAATCAGGAGCAGACCCTACAGACCCCTCTCGAGTAAGGTAAGACCCCTCTCGAGTAAGGTAACAAGGATGTAGTGTCACAAGCCTTTTGCAGGTCAAAGAAGACAGCTATAAGGTGTTGACATTGGTCAAAAGCTGTCCAGATGGCAGACTCCAGGTAAATCAGGTTATCAGTAGTTGAACAGCCTTGGCAAAAACCACCCTAGCACAAAGCCAGAAGACCCCAAAACTCCAAGAGCCAGCACAGCTGCTGCCTCACTATGCGTTCAAGCAACTTATCAAGAACATTGGTGAGACTAATTGAGCGATAACTGTCCATGTCTAGAGAAAGCTTACATGGGTTCAGCACTGGGACAAAGATGCTTTCTTGCCACTGCGATGGGAATTCACCCTCACTCCAGATGTGGTTAAAGATGGCAAGGATATAACGCTGACAATCCAACAATAGGTGTTTCAGAGTTTGGTTGTAGATGTGATCTGCCCCCGGGGCTGTATCAGGGCAGTGGGCTAGGACACTGACGAATTCCTACTCACTGAATGGAGCATTATATGGCTCCAGGTGGCATGTAGTAAATGATAGCTTTCACTCCAGCAGCTGCTTTAGGACATGAAAGGCAGGTTGATAATTGTTAGATGTACAGGCTCGAGCATAACGCAGGGCAAAATTTTTGGCAATGGCATCTGGGTCAGTGTAGACAGCACCATTCAGGATAATACCAGGTACACCTGCAGATGTCTGATATCCACAGACATGTCTGATCTTTGCCCATATCTGTGAAGGAGAGGTACATACTGTTCCTAGCATTCTCACTTCTGTCGTTTCATTAGGTGGTGGACACCAGCATGGGGCCACTTAAAGGCAATGAAGTGTTCCACCAATGTGTGCCGCTTATGGCATTGGAGAGCCTGCCTAAGACCTTTAACAGCCCCTGCGATTTCTAATGGCCACCAAGGTACGGTCTTCCATTGGATGGGCCCTAGGAACAGAGGATCGCCACAGATCCAGAAAGGATGACTGTAGTTGTATTCTGGAATGCCTCACTGATATCTCCGTGCAGAGGGGAGCCAGGGGCGACAGCAGAGGCAAAGTCACTGCAGTCAACACTGCTGAGAGTCCATCTGGGAAGGCGTCCAGGGGAGTGATGCTGATGGAGGGACAGGAAGGTCGGGGAGTGGTCACTACCATGCAGTACATCATGGACGTTACAGTGGATATATGCGAGATGACAAGGGCGGCAGATGGAAAAGTCATTGGCTGAGAAAGTTCAGTGCACCACACTGAAGCATATGGGGGGCACCACTAATCAAGAGGTAAAGCTCAAGTTGTGCCAGTAAGTTTTTGAGATCTTTACCACAGCCAGCGATAGTGGTTCTGTCCCACAAAGGGTTATGGACATTGAAATCACCCAAGATTAGGAAAGGTGATGGAGCTGAGAAACCAATGCAAACATTAGGAGGGAGGTAAACATTGCAGATGATAATATCCTGCAATGCCCTTATCCAAAGAGCCACAGCCTCCAAAGGTGTATCAAGAGACACAAGTTCACTATGTAGAGTGCCCAACACACTGTCAGAGTTAACACAATTCTTATAATGTCTCCACTATCCACGAAGGGCCAGGGTCCTCATTGCTGGAAATCAAGTCTCCTGAACAGCAATTCAGAAGGCAGGTGAAGTGCTTAAAAGATGTCATAGCTCAACCAAGTGGTGGAAAAAATTGCTACAATTCCTCTGGAGAATAATGTTGTCAATGTGCTTTGAGGCCATGAATGGATCAAGGAGGCAGGTTATGTCCTAAGGTCACTTGCTGTCATTGGTTGTGGAGTTATGGCATCACCAACACACATAGGTTCTAGGTTCTGTTGTGTGGTGCAAGATGGGGCCTCAGGGGCCACCGGAAACTCCACCTTGGCCACAGGAGTGGAACAGTTGGGATCTGGTGGTGTGGGGCTACTGGAATCTCCTTCTTCTTGGAGGATTTCTTTTCATCTTTCCTCTCCTGAAAGGATTTGGATGATTGCAAGGGCTTCTCTGAATGAGTTTCAGGCAATGATGATGATCATGAGGCCCTATGACCAACAGCCTGTGGCTACTTCAGCCACTGGCTGGTGACCCGTTACAGATTGGCAGAAACCTTGGAAGAAAGTGTCCTGAGAGACCCCTTTCTGGCGAGAGAAGCCAGAGGAAGGAAGAAGATGATTTGTCTCCAGCTGGGAGGTGGGGACCAATGTACTCATTGGGTGGGAAGCCAACAATCCCAAAGTAGGCAAGGGGGAAGCAGCAAGAGGAGAGTCTCCAACCATCGGGGGGGGGGGGGGGGGGGCAGGCATGGTCAAGCGAACCTGAGAGCCCTCTGCAGAAGGTGTAATGAGCACAAGTACCGTTGTCAAAGGGGATGACTTTGTTGTAGCTGTAGCGTATGACAATGTTATACATGTTGGGTGCAACCACTCATACTTCTTCTTGGCCTCTTGATAAGTTAGTTTGTCTAGAGACTTATACCCTGAAAATCAGCGCAATATGGTGAACAGAGAGAATGGTGCTTTCTACAACTTAGAGATGGTGAGGTATAAAAGGAGTGCTCACATGCAGTGGTCATCCACAATCTCTACAGATGGGGCTATAATTGCAAGGTGAAGACATGTGCCCGAATTTCAGATACTTGAAGCACTGCATTGAGAGGGGGGGGGGGGGCAGGTATTGGTGGAAAATGTTGCCCTGAACCATATTAGAAGTATTATGTGGAGTGACAGTCACCAGTATGTCACCCAGCTTGTTATAAGTGAGCAGGAATCGTGACTGGGCAAGGGATACTGTTTTGACCAAAATGAACTGTTTTTCATTTGAGAGTCGGCTGCCACTTCCCCAAACTTGTCCTCTGTCTACTCCACATATGGGAACATTTTAGGGCCTCTCTGTACTAAAAAGGACTTTTCTTCCACAGAGACTGCTGGGGTTGTATTGCCACCAGAGGGAGATAACCTGTTCTGCTTCATTTGCAGCCCATCCACCACGGTTCCACCCACTCTGGGGGCTCCCCCCATGGATTCTACTCACCCTCAGCAATGGCTACCTGGCCAGTAATCCATTGCTCAGAGACCCGTCTCCCAGATACGACGGCCACATACTCCTTGGCGCACATGGGGAGTTTTCAGCTCAGACACCAACAGTGACATCCCTGCATGCTGGGTTTTCGGTGTGCTACCTTATTAAAGGGAAGGGTGCAAAGATGGAAAGGCACAAGGGTGGAGCATACACTGCACTCGGTGACCTTCCCTGCACAATCTGCACTTCTGGAGAATTTTGAAAAGTGGTGGCAGGCCAAACACAACAATGGGGATCATGTATTTATTTAATAAAAAGTTGTAGAAAATGCTGGAAGTGGAAACTCGAATCCCTAAACACAAACCAGGTCCAAGCAGGGTCTGTACCAAGAAAACCATCTGAAGGAGAGGCAGAGGGGGAAAGGGATTGTGGAAGTGCAAGCTTGCAGCAAAGAAAGGAAGAAATGCTGCAAAGGCTGTTCCCTTGGCGGGAGAGGTGCAGGTGACAGCCAGAGCTAGTAGTCATGTGTGCATGAGGTGTGACACTGCTCGTGTAAATATGTGTTGTTTTCCTTTCTTTTCTGAAGAAAGCTTTGGCCAAAAGCTCAGTGTCTAAAAGTCTTTTCATTGTGTCTGTCTGCAACTCAAAGCGTCATATTTATGGTAAGTAGCAATCTATCCTTTCCACAATTGTTGATGCTGTAAGTACATTTTTTAGATACATAACAAAATCAGCATAAGTGAACTTGCTGTTAAACTTCTAAGTTAAAGAAATATTATATCAGACATTATGATTTCAGATGTAATTTTCAAGGATTATTTCTAATCATTGAAGACGAAGGCATTGCATTGGACATTGCAACAATGATGTTCTACTTTGTAACCTAATGTGCCCCAGAGAGGACTTTTTTTAAATGTGTAAACTATTCCGATAGATGTAAGGAAGGCCTTTTCAAAAGATTTGGAAAAATATTTAGTAATTTACTATACCACACACAACTAAAATTGATTCAGATTTGGTTTAGTATTACTGTAATGTTAGTAATGCCTTATAAATTGTTAGATTCCTATTTTTTCAGTTTTATTTTGTGTTGGTTTTATGTACAGGTTTGTTCATTTTAAGTTCATGTGGATGTATTTTTGATTTTTGTTGCATGTTTCCCTTTTTTGTGTATATGTATGGTCTTTTTGTATATACTTTTTTTTTAAAAAAAGAGATACACAAAAATGTTTCGAAATCAACACTACTCAGTATTCTTATAACTTGAGCTTGACACATTACACTCCATACGAAACACTGCTGAAGTGATATGTATCTTTATCAAAATGTCCTAAGCCCATGTGAAGCTGCTGGTAAGCTAGTACTTAATAAATTGCTGGTCCATTTGTACATACATTCAAAGAAACCTCTATCTGTCATTTTTATCGAAACTGTTTGAACTGTAAACATGGGCATGTACGCACACATGCACACATACATAACAATGATTTATAATCATGTAATCGTATAAAGTGTAATCAAAATTACATTGTACAAAAAAGTAGGTGGGTCCCAAAATCAGACTTCGCTGGGGCCCCAAAATTCCTTAAACCAGCCCTGCACAAATGTAGCAATAGAAGAAAATGTAACTTGTAACTTAACTTTTCAGTAAATTAGCTGACTGACTTTTGCAAATGTATTATCACTGAACTTCTCAAGACAGTTCTGCACAGGAAGAACGTGAACTCAATAATAATAATAATAATAATAATAATAATAATAATACAAAATGGAACACAGTCAATATCAAAAATAGAATGAGCAAGATATCTGGGTATGCTAGCTGATAACAACTTCAAACGGAAGATGATTGTACCAACTAATAAGATTTTGAAGAACATTTAAAGGATTTTGATTGTTCTTTGATGATCAATTTGTAATTCAAACTGCAAGAATACGCAATATAATAATAATTACTAAATATTTTTCCAATAATAATAGAAAATGGAACACAGTCAATATCAAAAATAGAACGAGTAAGATATCTGGGTATGCTAGCTGATAACAACTTCAAATGGAAGATGACTGTACCAACTAATAAGATTTTGAAGAACATTTAAAGGATTTTGCTTGTTCTTTGATGATCAGTTTGTAAATTCAAACTGCAAGAATACGCAATATCATTTTTTATTGTTGCACACAACACAAGATCCCATATTGCAGACATTATTACATAACACTCAAGTTTACGAACATTTGCTATCTGCTTTTTAATTGATTTTTGTGATCAAAATACCAGAAAATTAGTTTTACATGCTTACATTTATTAATGAAAGACAGAATAGTATTATAGGATATTTCTACACTAGACCTAAAGTATATACAGTATAAAATATGCAATGAAACCAATCAATTATTGACAAAATTATTTAATTGGATAGATAAAAAAGATCTACTCACCAAGTGGCAGCAGAACACACACATAAAAGACAGTTGTAACTGACAAGCTTTCAGAGCCAGTGGCTCCTTCTCCAGGCATAAGGGTTGAAGGGGAAGGAAGAGGGGTGAAGGAAAAGGACTGAAGAGGTCTAGAAAAAGGGGTAGATTTTGGGAAAGTCACCCAGAACCACACAGGTCAGGGGAGACTTACCATACGGGATGAGAAGGAAAGACTGAGTGAGTAGACTTTTTTTTTATCTATCCAATTAAATTAAATATGCAATGAAGTATATGAGTGTTGTATGGCTTCAAGCTTCCTGAAGATAATTAAGCAACAAGGCATGCCAACAACAGATTCAAAATATATTTAATCTGTTATCAAGTTTGCCATTCATATCAGCTTAAATTTTGAATTATAGCTCTAGGAATAAAAATGCTTTCTACTAATCTGGATTTTACCTGATACTGAAACAGAAAATGCCAACTTACACTGAAGATATCTGCTTACCTTCATAGTAAATTAAAGGCAATGACAGACTATAAAAACAAACTGATCGTTCCTTGACCACTCCCATTACAGTATTTCACTCAAACTGGTTTGTTGTTACACACATCATCACCATTTTTCTGGCGTGGAGCACACAAATAACTAGCTGATCTTGCCTCAGACAGACCTAATAATTATGTTTAACACAAGCTTTTGATCTAGCCATACATTAAGAATAAAAAATTAAAAAAAGAAAAAAAAAACTGAATTTCTTCAAGTAATGCAAGAAGGAAAAATTTGATACTTAGTATGTGTGTTGTTATTTTACCTTAACTTATACTCTGTCAAGAGACTGTTGCCATTTTATGTAATGTATTCATGTTCGCATTTATTTTTAAGTTACAGCTGTAAAAATGTCATGTACAAAGGAAGTAAATTACTTACATGCCACGGCAATGTTCTTCACCAACAATGTCACACATACACGGCCTAGTAAATGTATTGCACGCTGCTTCTCCAGGAGATGAGAACGGAACTTTCGAATATCAATGACATGCTGTGATCTGCGACAGTACTTCCAACGTCTTCTCCATTTCCTGTGAGAAGTGGTAGATAGAGCATTACCTAGTACAGACACAGTTCACTGTGTAAATGAAACCACACACTTAAATACTCTGCAACTGATAGTAATGTCAAAATGGTGTTAACATTATCTCAAAAAATTCTTCATAAATAAAGCTGTTTCTCATGGTAAATTTTCATTTTTCTCTCGTAAGTAAAGACCATTACTCAAAGCATTTACACTTCAAAGCTACATTTAAATTACTTAATTTTTTTCTAAATAATTGTCAATCATTAACTATTTTATTAAAACTGTGATTTAGAAATTTCTTAGCCATTAACTTTCTTTGAATTGTAACTAACTCACTGATTACCAGAAGCAAAATTTCACTGTCAATATGGACAAGTTTGCAAACTGTTTCAGAATCATTAGAGTTGACAATAATTGTCATGTCACAATCAGTGCGGCAAAACTATACAGTTCCATGACACTCAAGTACTAGCTAGGCAGCCATTTGCTTTCAAGGTAAAGATAAGAGAAGAAAATGAAATTCTGAAGCAGCCAGCCAGCATCAGTTTTAATGACAGATAGTCTCCCTATATCTTGTCTGTTTGCAGTAGCTGCCCTACAGTTGGCAACGTTTGGGAGACTGCTCCATCAAGTGGGGCAATAAACTTAGCCACTGAAAGTACAAAACATACTGTGTTTTCTTGGCTGACACCAGGTATCATTGAAGTATAACACTATGTGATTCTAAAAACTACTATCAATATAGAATATCAGTCCCCACCTCCCCACTCCTAGAATCCAATCAAAAATAGAATGCAATGATGTTCTTGACAAACTGATATTACACTACATAGGATGTCCCTCGTAAGAGTAATCAGGCACATTTTCTCTGGTGTTTTAGCAGATACCTGCTTTGGCAGATATTTGCAATTATTTCTTTTTCTTTTTTTCCTTTTGTGCAATGTATAGCTGGAGTCAGCCTAAACGAATACTGCTCAGCTGGTGTTCTCCACCTACAAATTGGTAAAACTTGGTGTTGCTTTAAGTACTAACTGTTTTGGATGTCAGGTTAAAAATACTTATTTTAACATGGGAGATTTTATAAATTACATATGCCATATAAAAGGCGAACTTACAACAAATTAGTTTTCGTTAATTTTCTGGATACAGAAAATGACATGAATGTAAAAACCTGAACTTGACATGAATATTAAAAAAATTCTGTAACAAAATTCACTAGGTATTTCTGTCTTTTGCCCTATTTTTCATGCTCATTCGTCTGTTTATTTTTACTGAATATGCCAATGATATTTTCAATGTCCACATATGTTTCTTTATGGATATTTGCAAGAGCCAATCCATTTAGTCTCACCAGCCCCATTGTGTTACACACATAAGTCTTTATTCGTCTCAAAATAGATAAGCTTAGTTCAGGAGTGATTGTGGCGATAGGAATAGTCCCGAATATTTGAAGTAAAACATGTACGTTTGGGGAAAACTGCTTGTCACAGTTCTTTAAAGCTTCAGTTGTTGTTTCAGGTCTTTTACTTTCACCAACCCACTTTTTCTTCCATAGTTTCAGCTCTCCTTTCATTAAAATACATCCAATGTATATTAATAAATAATAAGATGCCCATTTTAAGTTAAATGATATTTATCGGTTTAGATAGTAAGCTATTAGCAACTCTCATTCTTTTGTTAACTTGAAATACATTGCAACCTATATTGCTACATAATTATAAAAAAATGATTGAATCTGTTGAAGTAAAATATTCACTGATTTCTGAAGTCATTTTATCCAGTTTAAAATGGCCACCCTTGTCACCACCCAAGCTTATCTTTCAATTGAGTTATTTGGAACACATCAATATTAATCAACTATTGCTTAAAGTTATCACGAATGTTTGTGTGGATAATATTATGCTGCAGAGCGAAAAATGTCACAGTTTCCATCTACACAAGTAAGCAGCTAAGACATCCTCTTGATATCCAATAATTTACTACCCTGTCTAATGACCAAGTAGTTTTGGTCCATGTTGTTAAGGGGAAAAATAATCAAATAAAATGGGTTGCTGGGCCGTGATTCAAAATAACAGCATCCCATATTGGTAGCATTGTTCTTCTAATTGAAGGAAGTATGGATGAAGTTAAACACCTGGTTGATGACGTGGTCATTACAGATTAATCCTAAATCAATTGAGTTATTTAAAACACATCAGTGTCGATCAATTATTGCTTCAAGTTATCATGAATGTTTGTGTGGATAACACTATTGTTCTTTGTAAAATTTCTGCACTCTTTCTCTGGCAGCATGTCTTTTTTTCTGTCCCCCATTAAGTTCCCACTGATAACGGAAACCTTTAAAGATGTGGCCCAGTGACCTATGCTTTGTCTGATCTGAGATGTCTCATCAGTTCGATACAACTCGCGATCTTATCTCACATCCATGAACAATTTGTTGGTAACGGTAGGTCTGCTTTCAAATATCATAATCTCTATTATTCATTCACAATCTTTTGACACATTATCTTGCTGAGGATTTGTCCTTCAAATTTCACAGGTTTAGTCCCAACAAACCCGTCATTCAGAGGCATTCACTAGCATACACACTGTTTGAATTTCTATTTTGTATTGTCTTAGATTGTCTGCCTTGAGATGACTTCTCTCTTGCATAAAGCAAGTTTCTGCAAAAAGCAGTCGCCTTTTTCTCTCACCTGCTGTTTTCGGCAACTCTTTCACTAGTTTTTAGTTGTGTGATTTCCCCACAATATTTAAAACTGTCAACTGCTTCTGCATTACCATGCTCTCTTTCTCTCTAGATAATGATGGACTGCTCTGATGTTTGTCACACATGTATCAAAAGATATTTGGAGTCAGGCTTTTTCTGCTTGTTGTTTTAGTACATTCACAGGGTGGTGCACAAAATGCGTTACCATTTTGTTTTTGAATATAAACTTTATTGTCAATATAATCTGAAAGGAACATATACTACAATGAAGAGCTGTCTATGGAGATTGGTTCTAACTCAGCACATGCTCAATATGTCCACCATTTCGTTTCCTAACTTCCTTCAAACGAACACTGAAGCTAGTGATTACTCTACGGCACATGTCTTCTGTAATTTCATTGCAAGCTTGAAGAATAAGTCTTCTGAGCTCTATTAAATCACGTGGATGTTTCGGGAAATTTTTTTCCTGTAGGTACCCCCAAAGAAAAAAGTCACATGGATTGAGGTCTGGACTACTGGGGGGCCAATTTTGTCCGTCATTGAAGCGACCTGGAAACCTGAATGAAATGATCCGCATGTCGAAATGCTCGTGTAAAAACTCCAACACAGTGTTTGCAGTATGTGGCCTTGCTCCATCTTGCATGAGCCACTGCGTGTTGAAGGGCAAGGCAGTAGCTGGAAGCTGTGGAATGAAGCTATTGCGAAGCATGCTCAAATAACGCTCGCTGTTCGCAGTTTCTTCAAAGAAAAAGGGTCCAATAATTCCATGACTGGAAATTGCTGCCCACACTGTAATCCTCTGAGCATAATGTTGTCATTCATGAAACACTTGTGGGTTTTCAGTGGACCAAAAGTGTACATTTTGTTTGTTAACCACACCGTCTAAATGAAAATGAGCCTCGTCTGAAAACCAAATGTTGTTGATAGTTTCTTCCCTATCCTCTGCCCACTGAGCAAACAGTAGTCTCTGCTGCTTGTGGTCTTCAGTGAGCTTCTGTGCACAGGTCATCTTGTACGGGTACATATGGAGGTCACTTTTAAGAATGCGTTGAACGGAGCGTTTGGATATTCCCAGTTGCACTGCTGCCTTTCTACACGATTTCCCGGGACTTCTCTGTACAGCAACTCGTACCGCTTCAATATTCTCCGGCGAACAATCAGGCTTAGGCCGAGGTCGCTTCGCTTCCAATACTGTTCCTTCCTGTACAAATTTATCGTACAACCTGTTGATGGTCTGCTTGCAAGGGACCCATTGTGTGTTAAACTGTTGTCGAAAATGGCTCTGAGTCACAACAAGGCTTTTCATTTCATGAAAAAGTAACACAACTGCCGATCGTTGCTGTGTCGTCAGTCTTCCATTGTCAGCCATTGCTGCTTACTAGTCTCCTAGTGGCAGTATCGTGAATTACATGTCATTTCGTAACTCATTTGTTTTTCCAAGCTCTGCTGGTACTGCTGTAGAGATCCCAGCGGGATATCTAATGTGCATCGTAAACTGTGAAAGAAACAGTTGGTAACACATTTCATGCGCCACCCTGTATATTGTCTGTGGCTGTGTTAGTGTTCCTCAATTAGACCGTGAGATTGTTGGTGAAAGCAAGGCAGTTGCTCTTGATCCTTCTTTTAGATACTCCAGTGTCTACATAGCCGAGCAACCCTTTCCTGCCTAGTTCTTTTTTCCAGTCTTGCATGATTTCCAAATCCAAGTTAAAGAGAAATGGTGACAGCTCATCAATCTCTCTCACCCCTGCTTTATTATTAGACTCCTTGGAGAATTGCCCCATAAAATACCTTAAAATGGGTACCCGTTAATGTCAACTAGATAATTTCTGTTGACTTGGTGTCCACTCTGGATTCTAGCAGTATGCCAAATAACACTTCCCTGCCGTCCAAATCGTATACTTTTTGAAGTGTAGAAAGACTACTACCGCATCTTTGTAGAAAGTTTCCCAGTACTCTTTCCAACCACCAGATCTGTTCCACACGCGATCTTCCTTTTCTGTAGTCTGCTTGTTATTCCTCAAGCTGATGATCTATTTGTTCCACTATCTTTGTCTGCAGTGTGTTTGATAGTAATTTATGTGTTATAGGACCAATCAAACAGCACAACAGTTGCTGAGATTGATTCTATCACCTTTTCATGCAAAGGATGAATCAGATCAGTTTTCTAATCATCATCAGGGATTAATTCTGATTCCCAGGTGTTTTCCATTTCTTGCTTCAATGCTGTAATTGTCATTTCCTCACTGCTTTTCAGTATTTCTTCTGTTATAGGGTCTTTCCTTGAGGCTCTGTGATTCTTTAGTTTTTTAACTATTTAAAGGTATTTTTCACCTGGTGGGACCGAATTTTCATTACTTTGTTCTGGAATTATTCCTGACCATTTATCTTCCAGGTCTTCAGAATTTAACAATTTCTCAAAGTGTCTGGCCAAGAGTCACAATTTTCACTGGCAGTTTCCCATTTTTCTTGGAAAATTTAGGGTTGAAGGTTGCTACCCATTTAAGTGCTTTTTGGTAGTCCTGTAGAAGGTTCAGCTATCTTTGTTCTTAAATTATGTTTTAGTGCTTGAATTTCCCTGGAGATTTGATTTATTTTGGTTTGCTCTATGATCTTCATGTCTGTCAGTACACTTCTTTTAATGTCTCATATTTGCTTTCTATTTTGTCTCCATATCATGCTTTATATCACCAAGGGCATAAAAATATTGTGCCAGAGAAAAAGAAAACTATATATAATATCCAGGCAATCCAATAATCTCCTCCAGATGAACTATTATAGGACTTGATGTAAAATTTTAACTAAAGTCGTTTAAAAATCTAAAAGTATGTGCATAGCATCTGAAATTAATTGTAACCATAGACAGTTTGGTTTTCAAAAAGGGGTTTCCACGGAACGTGCCATATACTCACTCACAAATGATGTCTTGGAGTCTATTAATAGTAAGAAGTCACCAGTTAGTGTCTTCTGTGATCTTTCCAAGGCCTTTGATTGTGTAAACCACAAGATACTCTTGGAGAAGGCCTATCATTACGGAATCAAAGGGCCTATAGGTAACTGGCTAAAAATCATATCTTGAAGACAGGAAACAAAAGGTGGTTCTAAATGGCTGCAACAAAGGATCTTCTATCTAGTGGATTCTGAAAGGTGCAAAATACAGCATGGAGGTCCACAGGGATCTTTCCTTGGACCCTTGCTGTTTTTAATATATGTTAATGATTTACCCCTATCCATTAGTAAAAATTGTGAATTCACAATGTTTGCTATTGATACAAGCATTGTAGTAGATGGTAAGTCTACTGCTGATGTGGAGACTGATGTTAATGATATACTCAGAGAAGTTACAGCTTGGTTTTCAATTAATTCTCTTTCAGTTAATATTAAAAAAAACTAATTTTATACAGTTCCACACAAAAATAAACTTCAGAAAATATAGTAATTGCTCATGACAACTGAGAACTAGAAGAGGTGCACTCCACTAAATTCCTAGGGGGTTCACATTGACAGTAGGCTCAACTGGGAACAGCATGTGTTCCTTACTCTAAAAAGGCTTTCACCAGCAACTTTTGCTTTAAGAATCATTACTCATTTTGGGGACATCAACATTTTAAAATCAGCTTACTTTGGATAATTCCACTAATCAATGAGTTATGGAATAATCTTCTAGGGCAATTCACTGGCCTAAAAAAAATCTTAACTGCTCAGAAGAGAGCAGTCAGAATCATGTGTGGGGTACCTCCACAAACCTCATGTAGAGAACTTTTCACTCAGTTAGGTATACTGACTACAACATGTCAGTACATATACACTCTGATGAATGTTGTTAACAAAGACAAAGAGTATGAAACAAATTGTTCATACCATAACTACAATACTAGAGGTAAAGATGATCTACATGTCGAACTAATAAATTTATCACTTGTCCAGAAGGGAGTAAAGTATGCTGCTCTAAAGACTTTTAATGCATTGCCTAAATATATTAAACGTACAAGAGAAAATGAAATGCTGTTCAAAGGTACATCAAAAAATACTTGCTTGACCATCCACTGTACTCCTTAGATTAATTCTTTTCCAGAAATAATGCACTACCTTAATAATAGATGTATTTAGTCTATTAGTTATTAGATGGATGATACAATATTATGTTAATGTTATAGTTTTAATATTATAGTTATAATGTTATAGTGTGAATTGCTATACTAGTTAAATGACAGCTTTTAAATGAGAAAAAGTGATACTTATTAATATCTATATCATTGTATTATATTACTATTCTGTCACATTAATTGTATTTGTACAATTGTACTGACATGTTCCACATCCAAGCGAATCACTCGCATGTACGGATCCACGGAATACACATACCAAATAAAAAAATAAAAAATAGGCATCTGCTCATAGCACTCTTCAGTCCACTACCAGTGCCTAGGCCTGTGTTGTAATGGTACACTTTCCGTGGCTGTACTTGCCAGATGTTCCTGGATATACTCCCAGGTTTCCATTTTCCTTTTCCGTAGAAGTCCTTGAAAATCATTTCAGTTTTGTTGTATTTTTCAAAGTTTCGCTGCGTTATTCAATTTACATGTAGCCTTTTCTTATTTAATGGAACAGGCTTGAGGTTTATGTGTGACAAGAAGTGATCTCACTCTAGATTAACTCATTCTGAACTTTCATGTTCATAATTTATCTCATGTTTTGTGCTGAAATGGCAGACTGTCTTTGTAAATAATATTATTCTTTCGAGAAAATGGAAGCATTATGTTGCCATTGAGTACTGAAGAAACTTATTTTCATGTCATGTCTCTTTAATAGCAAACAAAGGAAGTTTAGTTGGATTAATAAATTGAGCTGTCAATCGTCGTTTGACTGGTAGATAATTATATAAAATATTCTTCATAGCTGAGTCTCAGAGCAATTCCTTTTAGGCAGGTGCATTAATGACCTAACATCTGTAGCGCTATCATGTGCTAAGTTAGTGTTGTCTGCAGCTTACAAATATTGACATAAACAGCAGACCAATTGAGTGTAGTTTTAGAGAGAACTGTTAATAAAACTTTCATTGACATCAATAATAAATTGTTTGCATCCAATTCCCTGTCATCGTCAAACTCTGAAAAGACTCTGAATATGTACGTCAGAAACTGTAAAAGGTTCCATCCAGCACATGCTTCAGATATGAGGATGTAGAGGCAAAGGAGAACAATATCAAATTCTTGGGATTAAACAGTGATCTATTACATGTGAGAGCTCCAAAGTATGATAGCCACTATTACAGAGAAGTGTCACAGAAGAAGTATCTTGACTATGGCCTTAACATATCAATTGTCTACAGTGTGTATGTAACAGTGTGCAAGGAAAGTAATTTTACTTCAGAGAACACAGAAAAGAAATGGTTTTACAGGAAAATTTTCACTGCAGAGTTCAGTCCTTCTTTCCATTGCCCAAGTAATAACACATATGATGACTGAGAGGTTTTTAAAAAAAATTTGAAGGAGAAGAAGACAATGCAGCTGGAATGAACTATCAGAATCAAGAAGCTATGAGCAGGTATTCACAGGTGATGTATTCTAGAATAGTGTCTCATCTTAGCAACAACAATATCGTCAGCAAAACACAATTTGGGTTTCAGAAGGGTTGCTTACTGAGAATGCCATTTACATGTTCACTAATCAGATTTTACAAGCATTAAATAATAAAATAGCTCCAGTTGGTATTTTCTGTTATCTATCTAAGGCATTTGACTGTGTGAATCACAGTATCCCCCTAGATAAAGTAAAGTTTTGTGGGACTGATGGCAAAAGCAGCCAATGGATAATGTCAAATTTAACCAAAATACTGCATAAGGTAATTTAGTCAATATAGGCTAGTCTGGGGGGCATAATTTTGACTGTGGAGAAAACATGTATGGGGTTCCACAAGGCTCAGTCTGAGGTCCACTAAAGCTCTTCATATATGTCAACAATGTTCTGTCTAATATACAACAAGCAGAATTAGTTCTCTTTAGAGGTGACACCAGTATTGTAATACATCCAAGCACACACACAGAAATAGAAGAAATGGTAAATAAAGTAGATAAAATATCATTGACTAATTTTCTGTGAAAAAGTCTTGTCCTCAATTTTAAAAAGTCACGACATATTCAGTTCTGCACGTCCAGGAGTACTACACCAATAATAAGTGTAACACATGGCGAGGAAATAATAAATAGGGTGGAGACTAAAAAATTTTTAGGTGGCAATACTGATCAGGATTTAAGTTGGGGAAAAAAAAAAAAAAAAAAAAAAAAAAACACACACACATTTTCGAGCTTGTGATGAAGCAAGCTGGGATCTATTTACTTCCTCTCTTGTTTTTCCATCTGCCTCCTTAAATACATTTTATTTTCATTTTGGCCTAATTACCATTAACATGCGTGAGTATAATCTTCATTTCCATAAAACAGAAAGGTCGGCCCACAGTCTTAAGGAAAATAGGACCAGGTCTAATTTTGTGCTTAGTTTTGTGTATGTAATTAATTTCCTAATTTATTTTGACTATTCCTAGTTAATATCTTTTGTTCTGGGGTGAAATCAATAATTGTTTTGTGGCTTAGGTTCTATTGTTGACTTATAAACAAATATAAATTCTTTAATAGGTATAAACATTTGGAAGGGGAACTGCTAGGATTCTTAAAGCATTTATTTGGCTCTATTCAAAAACTTATTAGCAAATCCAAAATAATTACCAGGTTTGTCAAAAGTATTGTTTGTATAACTATATCTGTTAATTTCATTATTTAAACAAATAATTTGGCCTAATCTCTGTGATAGAATAAACTGTTAAAAAGAAGGAACTTTTCGATGTATTCTCTTAATTGAATGAGATATGTTTTAATTGTAATTTCTGTAACTTAAAACATCGAACAAAGAATAGTTTCAGTGCCTATTATTGTGAGGATATGCAAAGGATGGATTTTTGATTGTGAGACAGTCAGTCCATGGCCGATTTTCAGAAGGGATTTATGTACTGTTTCAAGCAACAACAATACATCAACTTAACAGTGAAATGAGTGCAACACAAATAGGCCATGTGTTAGATCAAGTAATGACAATACCTGTTCAAATTATTTATGAAATAATGTCACACATGCCGTATTATTCTGCAAAAACTGTGAACTATGTGGTTAGGTTTTTACTGCTCATGAATGTTCAACAGCAAACTGTTGTTGCACTATGCTGATATTGCCTGCAACCTATTAATGAGTCTTATCAACCAATAGTGAACTGGCCAGATAACTGTGAAATGTGTGTGGGGAGGGGTTATGAACAGTGAAAATAAAGAACTGTGAAACGCAGCTGTGTAACTGTCGGCTTCGTCATTTACAGTAGTCAGTGTTGAATTTCTACCCCCCATTTTTCAGCCAGTATAACAATGCAGTATGTCAACACTGAGGGCTATTGCTGAAGGAATAAAGCAGGCGAATGTCACAAGCTCTAAAACAACTTAGTTCAGCCACTTTTGCACTTAGAATCATTGCAAATCTTGGGGAGAGACAAATTTCATTCAATAATGTCATATGGAATAATGTTCTGGGGCAACTCATCTTTAAGAAAGATGGTCTTCATTGCACAAAAATGTTCTGTAAGACTAATATGTGGTGCTCACCCATGATCATCTTGTAGACATCTATTTAAGGAGTTGGGCATTCAGACTACTCCTTCATAGTATATTTACTCCCTCATGAAGTTTGTTGTAAATAATCCTCTACAGTTCAACGATGTACATTATTACAACACCGGAAGGAAAACTGACATTCAATACTCCGCATTAAGGTCATCTTGAACACAAAAAGGGGTGCAAAGCAAAATTGCAAAACAAATTGAGAAAGTTTTTCTTGGAAACTCCTATGCTGTAGAAGAACTTCTATTACTGTACTGTGTAAAAGGTGGTGGCTAGGACTTACTAATCCACAACATCTGTATATATTTTTCCTTTTGAAAAAAAAAAAATAAATAAATAAAGAAAGTAAGAAAATCAACTCAGAAATGTTCGAATGTAACCATATGTACAAATTAATTTGCAATGTGAATGCAAAATAACTCATTCCACATCATTATGATCTATCATGCAAAAGATCCATGGATCAAGAAACTAACTAATGAAGAGACAAAAGCAGATCATATAAATCACCTTGGACCATTAGAAATGTCTTCCAGTGCCACATCTCAACAAAGGTCAGTAATTTTATTTGCACAAGCTCTAGACATTTGACTTAGTTATTCATGAAATAGCATGCAACAATGGCTACTGAGTGGTTTGAGAGGAACCAATTGATTGACAGGTCAGTAATGACATATATCATGTGAGTTAAAATGGGCTGAAGATCATCTCAAACACAAAACTAGGATTCTGGTCCGATAATTCTGCTAGCCATAACAAAAATCCAAATAGCATATACACACAAACACCTTTTTTTCACAACACAAAACAAATTTGCCTGAAACAACTCCTCAAAGCCCACACAGCATTCACCATCTCAATTACCATAAAAAGGCTAAACTTTCCAATCAGGAACTCACTGTTCCACAAGAGTGGGATAAAGTATTTGAACATGTCTATGTATAAGATGGAATCAAAGGATTTCAATGACTTCATTTCTTTATTGATGTCATCTTAATATCCTTTCATCCATCATTAAAAATGTAATGACGGTGCAATTTGTCTTATTCCCAAGGTGGCATGGTCCAAATGCTGTACAGACAGACTTGGAGATATATCTTACAAGACAGACATTTCAAATGACAGGTTTCCATGAAACTGACATTTGACAATGCCAGAGAAGGAAAGCTGCTACTCACCACATAGCGGAGACGCTGAGTCGCGATACGCACAACAAAAATAGCTTTTGGCCATTAAGGCCTTTGTCAGCAGTAGACACACACACACACACACACACACACACACACACACACACGTCTGCAGTCTCAGAGAACTGAAACCACACTGCGAGAAGCAGCACCAGTGCATGATGGGAGTGGCGACTGGGTGGGGGTAAGGAGGAGGCTGGGGCGGGAGGGGGAGGGATAGTATGGTGGGAGTGGCAGACAGTGAAGCGTTGCAGTTTAGACCGAGGGGGGTAGGAGAGAAGGTGCAGAGAGGGGAGGGGGTAAGTAGAAGAAAGGAGAGAAATAAAAATAAAAATAAAAGAAATTAAAAGACTGCGTATAGCGGTGAAATGACGGCTGTGTAGTGCTGGAATAGGAACAGGGAGGGGGCTGGATGGGTGAGGACAATGACTAACGAAGGTTGAGGCCAGGAGGGTTACGGGAAGGTAGGATCTATTGCAGGGAAAGTTCCCACCTGCGCAATTCAGAAAAGCTGGTGTTGATGGGAAGGATCCATATGGCATAGGCTGTGAAGCAGTCATTGAGATGAGGGATATAATGTTTGGCAGCATGTTCAGCAACAGGGTGGTCCACTTGTTTTTTGGCCACAGTTTGTCTGTGGCCGTTCATGCGGACAGACAGCTTGCTGGTTGTCATGCCTACATAGAATGCAGCACAGTAGTTGCAGCTTAGCTTGTAGATCACATGACTGGTTTTACAGGTAGCCCTGCCTTTGATGTGATAGGTAATGTTAGTGACCGGACTGGAGTAGGTGGTGGTAGGAGGATCTTGCATCTAGGTGTATTACAGGGGTTTGAGCCATGAGGTAAGGGATTAGTAGCAGGGGTTGTGTAGGGATGGACAAGTACATTGTGTAGGTTCGGTGGACGGCGGAATACCACGGTGGGAGGGGTGGGAAAGATAGTGGGAAGGGCATTTCTCATTTCAGGGCACGACGAGAGGTAATCAAAACCCTGGCGGAGAATGTAATTCAGTTGCTCCAGTCCCAGATGGTACTGAGTTATGAGGGAATGCTCCTCTGTGGCCAGACTGTGGGACTTCGGGAGGTGGTGGGAGACTGGAAAGATATAAAAGAAACCAACCATCTCCTCGACTGACTCTCCACAGTTCTTGTCCCTTTACCACACACCGAGCGAGGTGGCGCAGTGGTTAGACACTGGACTCGCATTCGGGAGGACGACGGTTCAATCCCGCGTCCGGCCATTCTGATTTAGGTTTTCCGTGATTTCCCTAAATCGCTCCAGGCAAATGCTGGGATGGTTCCTTTCAAAGGGCATGGCCGACTTCCTTCCCCATCCTTCCCTAATCCGATGAGACCGATGACCTCGCTGTCTGGTCTCCTTCCCCAAACCAACCAACCAACCTTTACCACACGGTGCCCTGCTCGTCACTATTGATGCCACCTCCCAGTACACTGACATTCCTGATGCCTTACTGCTATCGAACACTACCTCTCCAGATGCCCTATGGATTCCAAACGAACAACCTCCTTTCTGGTCTCCATGACCAACTGTATCCTCACCCACAATTACTTCTCCTTTGAAGGCATTACCTACAAACAAATCCACGGTATGGCTATGGGCACCCGCATGGCACCATCCTAGGCTAATCTATTCATGGGCCGTCTAGAGGAATTCTTCCTAAAAACCCAGAATCCTAAACCCCTCACCTGGTTCAGATTCATTGATGACATCTTTGCTATCTGGATTGAAGGTGAGGATACCTTATTCACATTCCTCCAGAACCTCAACAACTTCTTCCCCATTTGCTTCACCTGGTCCTACTCAACCCGACAAGCCACCTTCCTAGACGTTGACCTCTGCCTCAGAGATGGCTATGTCAGTACCTCCATCCATATCAAACATACTGACCACCAGCAATACCTCCACTTTGACAGCTGCCACCCGTTTCATACCAAGAAGTCCCTTCAGTACAGCCTAGCCACCCGTGGTTGTCGCATCTGCAGTGACGAGCAGTCCCTCTCTAAATATAACGAGGGTCTCACTGAAGCCTTCACTGACCACAATTATCCTCCAGTCCTTGTACAAAAACAAATCTCCCTTGCCTTATCTTTCCAATCTCCCACCACCTCCCGAAGTCCCACAGTCTGGCCACAGAGGAGCATTCCCCTGGGAACTCAGTACCATCTGGGACTGGAGCAACTGAATTACATTCTCCGCCAGGGTTTTGATTACCTCTCGTCGTGCCCTGAAATGAGAAATGTCCTTCCAACTATCCTTCCCACCCCTCCTACTGTGGTATTTATGTCCACCGAACCTACACAATATACTCGTCCATCCTTACACAATCCCTGCTCCCAATCCCTTACCTCATGGCTCATACCCCTGTAATACACCTAGATGCAAGACCTGTCCCATACATCCTCCTACCACCACCTACTCCAGTCCGGTCAATAACATTACCTATCACATCAAAGGCAGGGCTACCTGTGAAACCAGTCATGTGATTTACAAGCTAAGCTGCAACCACTGTGCTGCATTCTATGTAGGCATGACAACCAACAAGCTGTCTGTCCGCATGCCACCAACAAACTGTGGCCAAAAAACAAGTGGACCACCCTGTAGTTGAATACGCAGCCTAATTTTATACCCCTCATCTCAATGACTGCTTCACAGCCTGTTCCATATGGATTCTTCCCACCAACACCAGCTTTTCTGAATTGCGCAGGTGGGAGCTTTCCCCGCAATAGATCCTACCTTCCCGTAACCCTCCTGGCCTCAACCTTCGTTAGTCACTGTCCTCACCCATCCAGTCCCCTCCCTGGTCCCATTCCAGACTACACAGCCGTCATTTCACCGCCACACCCAGTCTTTTAATTTCTTTTATTTTTATTTCTCTCCTTTCCGCTACTTACCCCCTCCCCTCTCTGCACCTTCTCTCCTACCCTCGGTCTAAACTGCAACGCTTCACTTTCTGCCACTCCCACCATACTATCCCTCCCCCTCCCCGCCCCAGCCTCCTCCTTAACCCCACCCAGTTGCCACTCCCATCATGCATTGGTGCTGCTGCTTGCAGTGTGGTTTCAGTTCTCTGAGACTGCAGACATGTGCAAGTTGTTTTTGCGCACGCGTGCATGTTAATTGTGTGAGTCTTTTTGTTGTGCCTATCGCGACCCAGCACCTCCGCTATATGGTGAGGAGAAACTTTCCTTCTCTGGTGTTGTTACATTCCATCCTCGATTTTCCAGTGTTTGAAATTGACATTTGTGGATGATGAAGTGTTGCTCTACAATCACTATTAAAGTACTTCCTGAAGTGAAGGATATAAATCCAATAAGTATGCAGACCTCCGGATCTGAACACAGTGTGTCACATAATACTGAGCACAATTTTATAGAGCATACCCAATGAAAAGAAATATGATGATCATTCAAATTGTGTGTGAAACCTGTGAAGATGAAATGTTCAGAGCAGTGCAAGAATTCGCATTATTTTGTTTCAGGAAGGGGTGTTAATGTATTTTATGCAGTGATGCACATGAACACTGTGTTGTATATGTAAATAATAACTGTCTGAACTAGTAAATAATTTATTTAACATGCTAAAATTATATAAGGGCTTCCTACAAAGTTTTGTGGAAGATACAGGCATGCACCCTACTTTCTAGCTCCTGCGCCTAGCAATAATCAACGCTATGGTTCTGAATAATGTTTAGGTTCATAAATACAGTAGTTCCTTATTTCAATGATATTGTTATTCTCAAAGTGTACTTGACCCATTCAAAATAATATGATACACTAAATATTTTATGCTCACCCTGTAAAACTAGCAAAAAGGATTGAGTGTCTTTTTGTTGTGCCTATCTACGACTCAGCATCTCCACTATATGATTCTTTGAAAGATGAGATTTTGGATGCCAAATACAAGTAATTTTGGAAAGTCCACATCACTTAATCTTTTAAGCACAATCACAATAAGAACATTGTCCCATGTACTCAATGACAAAAACTTATACTTGAAGGTCACATTAGCCACTGCAAGCACAGGGAGTTTTAGGCTGCACACTAGAAAGATTGTCTACAGTTCCTTTCCAAAAACTGAACTGATGCCTTGAAAGTAAATTCTTTAATTCCAGTCACCATTCTAGATGGGGTTTAATTAGCTGTTCTAGAGTTTTTTCAACTACTCCAAAAGAGAATTATCTTCTAAGATAGGTCATAGGGTCTGTGTTACCTCATGTGTTTCTACTTTTGTCCCAAAACCAAACTGATCTCCCCCAGCATCAGTTTCTATTAGTTTGTGCATTTTCTGTAAATTATTTGCATAGGTATTTTTCAACCATTACATTAAATTTATAGTTTGGTAATATCCACACATCAGCACCTTCTTTCTTTGGAACTGGAATTATTCCTTTTTTCTTGCAGTCGGAGGGCATTTTGTCTGTTTCAGCACACCACGGGAAAGAATTCTTACCATAGCACCATGTCTCCCATCTCATCTCCATTTGTTTCTTCTTGCGTTTCTATGATATTATCTTTAAGTTCATTTTACTTGTATAATTATGTCAACTATATATACTTTTGACATGATAAATACATAAATTTTACTTTAATAGCCCTTCTATATATTACTTCCACATTTCAGCTTTCCCTTCTTTGCTTAGTATTGGGCTTGCCATTTGAGCTCTCGATATACACATACATGCTTCTGTTTTCTCTCTTTAATTTTCCTACAAGTAGCACCTGTTTTTCCCTTGGACATGCATTCTTCTTTAGCTTTCTACCATTTCATCTTCAATAGTATTCCCTTCCTCTGTTTCAGTCAATTATTGCTTAATGCTCCCTCTGTAACTCTCAATAAACTCTGGTTGATTCAGTTTGTGCAGTACTTACCTCCTTCGGTGCCCATCTTTTGCAATTTATTGGGTTTTAATCTCTGGTTCATGAATGCTGGAAATGTTTAAAATCTGGATCAAAATCTGTCTTATCTGTCTACAAGTCTGTTACAAGTATATAACCATTTTTTATTGTTATTCTTAAACCAAGTGTTAGCAACAGTTAAATTACACTCTGTGCAAAATTCTACTATGTAACTCCCCTTTCCACCAGACTACGTTCTCCTACTATTTTTCCTTCTCTCCCTTTTCCTGTTTCCGAATTCTAAGATGCCATTACAATAAAAATTTCATTCCACTTAATTATCTGAATATTTTATTTTATCCCAACATACATTCTTTCAAACTTGTACTACTGTTGAGGGTGTTGACTTTGTGTCTGTCTTGGCTATTATGCTGCATTCACTATCCTATTCACAGTACCTTACCCACATCCCTTTTTCTATTTATTCATTATTACACTTACTCCTGCATTACCCCCATTTGATTTTTTTACTCACCTGACCAGAAGTCCTGTTCTTCATGCTACAGCACTTCACTAATTCCCACTGTATCTAACTTCACGCAATCCATTTCCTTTTTTAAATTTAACTTACCTATCTGATTAAGAATTCTGGCACTCTACCCTCCAACCCCTAGAACACAAGTTTTATTTTTCATGGTGGGAACACCCTCCTTAGTAGTCGAGGGCCAGGGATAGAAATGGATGACAACTTTATCTCTGGAATATTTTACCCTAGAGGATGTCATCATCAATACACCACACAGTAAGGCTGATGTCGTCAGAAAAAACAACAGCTGTGTTTTCCTCTTGCTTTCAGCTGTCTGCAGTACCAACACAGTAAGTCTATGCTGACTAATGTTACAAGGTCACATAAATCAATCATATAGACCATTGCACACACAACTACTGAAAGGCTGCTCCCCTAGTCAGGAACCTGAGGTTAGTCAAGTTTCCCCACTGTGGTTACACCTAAAGTAAGGTTATCTGTATCACTGAGGCATGCAAACCATGCAACTTCAACATGGTACATTGTCTGATATACATTTGATAAGCAGAACTCAAGGCTGAGTAACAACTCAGATTCATCCTAGTTAATCTCTTACGGCTGCTTCACCTGCTCTTCACTCTCTTTTGCCACCTAGATACTCTGGATCTTCGTTAAATGTAATAGCATACGCCATAATAAATATTAATATTTCTTGTTTTATGGGCAAAAGGAAACATATGATAGCTAATTTCCCCAGTACTGCCAGCCAGTTATTTTTATTTTATCATATTTCCAACAAACAAAAATGAGAAACTAGTTATTACATGATTGTTCTTGCCCATCATGATATTAGCTCCATATTTACACAAATGCCCCCATGATAGACAGAGGTGGAACTGCAGGTGTAAGGCTACACAGCCAACTCTTTCCTCTCCACCATAATCAGATCTGATATTACAGAACCTTATATGTTGAAATTCAGGCTACAAAGGATGCAATGCACCAACTTTGTGTTTGGAAAAGTAAGTTTACCTTTCATGGTAAGTTTATACATTGCTATCATCTGCAATTTCCAGCCTCCGGCTGGGTCTGTTTAGAACAAAGCTTCTCCATCTTTTCTCATTCATCCGACATGTTTCCCTCTCCGTTCTTTCCCAGTCCGCTCCTCTCCCCGTCACACATTTCTTCACTCCAATGATTTATCTGTCTCTCAGTCTTCCTCTAGGTAAGTTGCCTCCTATTGTCATTTCATGGGGCTGCCTTGGTATCCTGTCAACTCACTTCCTTTTAACATGCCCACACAATCTTAATCTTATCTTTTCTATGGTCTCTTGCATGAGCTTCTCTTTCACTATTTCTCTCACTGTCTCATTTCTTACTCTATCAATTCTAGTAAGTTCTATTCAGCTGTCCTGAAATTTCATCTCACAAGACTATATCCTGCTCAACTGCCTTTTTCTTTTTTAGTTATAGTATTTGCTTGCTTTTTGCTGGTACATCCACTCACTTTTTGGTGGTCCCCTCTTGCTATTCTCCTCTTATTTCTCATTGCCACCATCACTTAACAATTCTTGACATTTAATTTCAATCCATACTGTCCCACCACTTCCTCCCATGCATTTGCCCTTTCTTGTACCTCTCCTCCTCCATTTACTCACACTTTGGCTCCTACTCACACTGCCATTATCTCATCCATAATGATTATGAAAACTAGAGGGGAAAGTGAACTCCTCTACTTCACCCCATTTTTCTGTTGAATTCAGTTAGTCTTCTCTCCAGCTACTTTTACACAATTTGCAGTTCCTATTATTCTTCTCATAGGCAGCCTCTAAATTCCCCTCATCTTGCTTCTTTTCACATTATCATATGGCTTCTCAGTGTCCCTGAACACTGTTACTAAATTCTCTCATATTCGTAGTGTCTCTCTTGGAGATGCCTTGTGTCAAAAATTAGATCCACTGTCAAGCTTCCTGGTCTAAACTCATATAATTTCTTTCTCATTCCTCCTCCTACTATCTTCTGTACTCTCTATTACAAAATCTTCGCAAATACCCTCACAGTAAAACACATCAATGCAACACCCTTACAATTTTGAAATAGTTTCCTGCAACTCTTCTTAACAATTTGGAGACTGGCCACTCAGAAGAATATTTGGTTTAGGAAATCAGCCATTTATACTGTTGTTTACAGTGTTATTGGTACATATTTAATTGGTGTTTCTTCAAGGGTAATACATATTAAAAAAGGGCCAAACTTCAAAATTTATTTTTCATATTTCCTTTAGTTCTTTGACAGATTACAAATTTTAAAATAATGATGATGGAAAGTACAATTATACTTCCCAGAAAAAAAAATGTGAGGTGAGTTATTGAGCAATATCTTCTTCTTGAGCTTCCAAAATTTGTTGTTCATTCAACAAATGTGACGTATTTGTAGCAGAATTACAGCAAACCCCAAAACTTAAAGCATACACACATGGAATTATGTCATTGTGATCATATTGGCTCAGCCATTTACAACAGCAGCTGTTATGTTCACTAATGTCTCCTTTGAAATAATTCTAGAAACTGACAACAGAAGGTAGCACCAGTCATGGGGCAGGTTGCGAGATTTCCGTACACTGTTCTCAGATGAAATGAGTCCATTTTTCAAGTGATAGGTGGCTTGTGTGTCGAGAAAACTGTAGCCTGACCTATACTTGGGCACAGTTTTTTAATTTAAAGTTGCAGCCCAAGTTATGCTCAAGCCTGGTCTCTGATGTGTTAAAAATTCGCACTATGATTCCCTTTTTTCCAGTTTTCAGGTCTCCTTTCTTTCCACACTGTTCTCATGACCTGACAGAGCCACTGCACTTCAACAATGGCAGCTGCTCTCACCTTCTCCACACTTACTTCATCCAGTCAAGGTCCTTTTGTGGTCTTTATTTCTTCTTCCACTTCTGTCCCATTTGGTCCATCTTGCTCCTCATTTCCAAAAAATGGTTCTAAGCACTATGGGACTTAACATCTGTGGTCATCAGTCCCCTAGAACTTAGAACTACTTAAACCTAACTAACCCAAGGACATCACACACATCCATGCCCGAGGCAGGATTCGAACCTGCGACCGCAGCGGTCATGCAATTTCAGACTGAAGCGCCTAGAACCACACGGTCACACCAGCCGGCTTCCTCATTTCCCTCTGCCTTATTTCCATTGATGTTTAGCAACTCTTACAAAAGTATCCCTTCCCTATTTCCATGATTTACTAAACACCTTCATCTATACCTACCTTTTTACATAAACATCCAAAATGATAACCACCATCAAAATAATATACAGTGGAAACTCACTAAGGGAAAAAGTAAGTCTTGGAAGTCATGATAATGATGTGACAGGCCTACTAGCCATGAAAGGCACTTCAATACAATAAACAAAATGTGCAACACTATCACACTACTCTATAAATGAAAATTTTTACTAAATTTGTAGAGCACAGCTTACGTTGCAAAGTCAAAATAAAAAGCAAAAAGATTTGTTACAAAACAAAAAAGTTATTCCAGAATATCCACAAAATACATCAGTAGCAACACAACAACTAATTTCAGGTCAAAGTTGCTTTGCTTAGAATTTGCATACCAATGCTAATAAATTATTATTAGTCTTCTTTTTAAATCTTGGTCACTTCTGCTTCACATCACTATGTAACCCCTCCAATAATGCTGCATAATAAGAGCCAGTCACTGTTGAACCCTTTTCCAAATAGTCAATGATGATTATGCACCACAAGTTTCAAAGACATTTACCATCACTTTTACCAGCAAAAAAACTAGGTCCCATTTTTATCTTTGCCTAACCACTGTTATGGCTGTAGTCTTGTCTCCAGCATGTAATAATGGGCACACATTCCACATAACACCACCAGTAGACCTCCAAATTACACGAGTTTTTCAAACAACATTCTGAAATGCACTTCCTCAAACATTTCCGATCTGGAGTCAATATAATAGGCTTCCAATGTGCACTTAGCCTCTCCATGTGCAGAACAAAATTTAGGAAATTATGTAGCTGTTCATATAACAATATAAAAATATATCTTGTCTTCATGTGAGGGTCTTATTTTGTGACACTACAAATTATACAGGAAGTAATTTCTTCAGCAGAAAAGTGAAGGGGTTGTCCAAAAAGTGCCAAGGCAATTGTAGAGCTAGGACAATGTATCTCTTTGTGTGTGTGTGTGTGTTTTACCTTTCAAGAAGACTAATATTTGAAAACTTAGCTATGAGCTAAATGTTTATGTGACTATATACCGTTCAATGTGTCACCTACATGATTAGGGGTTACCTTTAGTCTTTCCATGGTATCCGTTCCATCCAGGACTAACCAGTATCATACCAACCATGAATACATTTACTTATCTATCAATAAATAGTCTTGAAAACTGGTGCAGAGTTCTTATAGACTTCCAATTCAGCTTCTATCTTTTTATCACAGTGTAGTACTAATTTTTATCCAGTGCTGTTGTTGTTGTGGTCTTCAGTCCTGAGACTGGTTTGATGCAGCTCTCCATGCTACTCTATCCTGTGCAAGCTTCTTCATCTCCCAGTAACTTACTGCAACCTACATCTTTCTGAATCTGCTAAGTGTATTCATCCCTTGGTCTCCCTATATGATTTTTACCCTCCACGCTGCCCTCCAATACTAAATTGGTGATCCCTTGATGCCTAAGAACATGTCCTACCAACCGACCCCTTCTTCTAGTCAAAGATGTGCCACAAATTTCTCTTCTCCCCAATTCTGTTCAATACCTCCTCATTAGTTATGTGATATACCCATCTAATCTTCATCATTCTTCTGTAGCACCACATTTCAAAAGCTACTATTCTCTTCTTATCTAAACTATTTATCGTTCATGTTTCACTTCCATACATGGCTACACTCCATACAAATACTTTCAGAAACGACTTCCTGACACTTAAATCCATACTCAATGTTAACAAATTTTCTTCAGAAACGCTTCTCTTGCCATTGCCAGTCCACATTTTATATCCTCTCTACTTCGACCATCATCAGTTATTTTGCTCCCCAAATAGCAAAACTCCTTTACTACTTTAAGTGTCTCATTTCCTAATCTAATTCCCTCAGCAGCACCCGACTTAATTCGAATACATTCCATTATCCTCGTCTTGCTTTTGTTGATGTTCATCTTATACCCTCCTTTCAAGACACTGTCCATTCCATTCAACTGCTCTTTAAAGTCCTTTGCTGTCTCTGACAGGATTACAATGTCATCCGCGAACCTCAACGTTTTTATTTTTTCTCCATGGATTTTAATACCTACTCCGAATTTTTCTTTTGTTTCCTTCACTGCTTGCTCAATATACAGATTGAATAACATCGGGAAGAGGCTACAACCCTCTCACACTCCCTTCCCAGCCACTGCTTCCCTTTCATGTCCCTCGACTCTTACAACTGCCATCTGGTTTCTGTACAAATTGTAAATAGCCTTTCGCTCCCTGTATTTTACCCCTGCCACCTTCAGAATTGAAAGAGAGTATTCCAGTCAACATTGTCAAAAGCTTTCTCTAAGTCTACAAATGCTAGGAATGTAGGTTTGCCTTTCCTTAATCTCTCTTCTAAGATAAGTCGTAATGTCAGTATTGCCTCACGTGTTCCAATATTTCTACGGAATATGGAATCCAAACTGATCTTCCCCGAGGTCAGCTTCTACTAGTTTTTCCATTCATCTGTAAAGAATTCGCGTTAGTATTTTGCAGCCGTGACTTACTTACCCCTGGTGAGATAAGCCTCTACATCCTTACATTTGTCCTCTAGCCTTCAATGCTTACCCATTTTGCACTTCCTGTCGATCTCATTTTTGAGACGTTTGTATTCCTTTTTGCCTGCTTCATTTACTGCATTTTTATATTTTCTCCTTTCATCAATTAACTTCAATATTACTTCTGTTACCCAAGGATTTCTATTAGCCCTCGTCTTTTTACCTACTTTATCCTCTGCTGCCTTCACTATTTCATCCCTCAAAGCTACCCATTCTTCTTCTACTGTATTTCCTTTCCCCATTCGTGTCAGTTGTTCCCTCATGCTCTCCTTGAAATTCTGTACAGCTTCTGGTTTAGTCAGTTTATCCACGCCCCATCTCCTTAAATTCCCACCTTTTTTCAATTTCTTCAGTTTTAATCTACAGTTCATAACCAATAGATTGTGGTCAGAGTCCACATCTGCCCCTGGAAATGTCTTACAATTTAAAACCTGGTTCCTAAATCTCTGTCTTACCATTATATAATCTATCTGAAACCTGTCAGTATCTCCAGGCTTCTTCCATGTATACAACCTTCTTTTATGATTCTTGAACCAAGTGTTAGCTATGATTAAGTTGTGCTCTGTGCAAAATTCTACCAGGCGGCTTCCTCTTTCATTCCTTACTCCCAATCCATATTCACTTGCTATGTTTCCTTCTCTCCCTTTTCCTACTACCTAATTCCAGTCACCCATGACTATTAAATTTTCGTCTCCCTTCACTAGCTGAATGATTTCTTTTATTTAATCATACATTTCTTCAATTTCTTCGTCATCTGCGGAGCTAGTTGGCATATAAACTTGTACTACTGTAGTAGGCGTGGGCTTCATGTCTATCTTGGCCACAATAATGCGTTCACTTTGCTGTTTGTAGTAGCCTACCCGCACTCCTATTTTTTTTATTCATTATTAAACCTACTCCTGCATTACCTCTATTTGATTTTGTATTTAGAACCCTGTATTCGCCTGACCAAAAGTCTTGTTCCTCCTGCCACCAAATTTCACTAATTTCCACTATATCTAACTTTAACCTATCCATTTCCCTTTTTAAATTTTCTAATCTACCTGCCCGATTAAGGGATCTGACATCCCACGCCAGTTTTCTCTCTCCTGATAACGACATCCTCTTGAGTAGTCCCCGTCCGGAGATCCGAATGGGGGATTATTTTACCTCCGGAATATTTTACCCAAGAGGACGCCATCATCATTTAACCATATAGTAAACCTGCACGCCTTCGGGAAAAATTACAGCTGTAGTTTCCCCTTGCTTTCAGCCGTTCGCAGTACCAGCACAGCAAGGCTGTTTTGGTTAGTGTTACAAGGCAAGATCAGTCAATCATCCACACTGTTGCCCTTGCAACTACTGAAAAGGCTGCTGCCCCTCTTCAGGAACCACACGTTTGTCTGGCCTCTCAACAGATACCCTCCGTTGTGGTTGCACCTACGGTACGGCTATCTGTATCGCTGAGGCATGCAAGCCTCCCCACCAACGGCAAGGTCCATGATTCATGAGAGAGAGAGAGAGAGGGGGGGGGGGGTGTTATCCAGTGCTTCGAAATGTAAAGTACTGATCATTTAAGATAGTTATCAAGAAAACCATATGCTAAATATATTTGAAATTTTGAACAACGGCCAAACTTTTCATCCTGTACTCAGAATCAAGTTCGTGCACAAAATTATTATTTATTTATTTATTTTCTAATGAAAAATGCCACAATTCTGATATTATATCAGCTGATATTTTTTATTAACAAAGTTTTTATACTGGTAACTGAGTAACATCTGAATACATCATCTCTTAAACAATCACTCCACAACAACATTGAAACAGTACTTCCTCTAAATAACATCATTAAATTAATAATAGCTGTCATGAGAGGTCAGTGCTCACCATAAAGTTGAATACTGAATGGTGGATACACACACAAAATCTATGACAATATTTTAACTGCCTATCTGATGTTCAATACTTTTTCTCTGAAGTATTATTTGCACTTCTCTTCATGTAACTGGGAAAACTAAATTTTATTCACAGGTTATGTTTGATCTGGTAAACTGTCCTGTAGATCTTTCATCACTGTGTCAATATCAGTACTTTTCATTCTACCTCTCCCTTGGTTAAACCAGTTCTTGGAATTCCTTGCTCCTCGCCCAAAACTGAAAGTCTTTGGTTTTAGATGTGATCTATTTGTAGGACGAATATCTGTCTCCATCTGACTTCCTGCAGCTGATGTGTGCTTCTGTTTTTTGGTACTATCAAACCGGAAATCATGAGGGAAATTGTGCTGTGAAATACAATGACTGCGTCGCTCCTGAGGATTGTTGCATAACGTGCTGCACTGTTCTACAAAGCAGCGAAACTGAAATAAATAAATAAAGATATATGTAAAATATAAATAAAAATATATAATATATATGAATGGGTTTTCTGATATTGAACATCATCCACAATGTTACTTTGCTTACAATGGAATACAGATCTTTTTCTCAGTAGCACAAATTTTCACTAATTACATGAATCATTAAGAGATTTTATTCTTTCTTCTCATGATATTTCATTTAGTGTACAGTATACATGACTAACGTCAAACATTTAGACACAAAAAGTAAACTCAATTTTGGCTATCAAAAGAATCTGGATTATCCAAAAATAATGCCTAATATACATACAATTTGTACAGCAATTAGGGTTCACTAGCACAAAAATCAAGAAGTTGTGACATTCTGTAACGGGGGATCTGTATATACACCTCTTTTCATCTCTTTGGAAATATTGCATTACCTTCTACAGAACAGGGAAAACTCACTGTCACTGCAGTAACTACTCTGTTGTGTATCACTTGTGATAAAGTTGAATCCAAGTGTCAGACACATAACGTGACTTAAATACAACATGAAAGCAGTTCCAGACAAATGATTTTTATTTGAACTTGAAGAATTTCTTAAGTATATAAAATCAAAGCGTTGGTCTGATACAGCACTATTTTGATTGTTTTCTGTAGTTAACAGACTACTGACAGCTTTAGTCTATAAGTTTAGTCAGTTTAGCAGATCAAGCCTTTTGTCATCAGACGTTTCATTGTGGTTTTAAAGAGTCTTATTTAACAGATTACTATGCTTTTACTTCCTGTTTATTACTTGTATGCTGCCATAACTGCCTTATTGTGGACAGTTAGGCAGAAATATCTTGTAAGGTCTTGCAACTACCCTCTAATGAGTGAAGAAGGAACCCGTAAATGATAGTGAAATATTCAAATAGTGTTTGTAACCTGTCCATGGTTATTACATCATTAGTGAACTGCTGCCTTACTACCAGCAACTGGCTTCTTCTCACATTATTTAGAAGCAAGTGCAGTAGTGCCTGCCTAACAACACTGTAGATAAGTACTTCAATTTTATAGCTTCTACAGTGTAGGAAGTGGGAATTCAGTTCACTTTATTTCTATGAAGAATGGTAGCCACAGAAACATCTGATTTCTATTATTTGTTGATTTTGGTGACTTATGATCACCAGTGAGAAGTGTCAGGGCTGTGAAGATTTGTGAGTAGTGGGTAACTGTGTAATCCTTGGGGGAGGAGAAAGGGGGGGATGAGATTGCTGGTGGTTTTGCAAGGCCCTCTGCTGATTTTTCTGAGTTTTCAGCAAGAATGGGTCAATATAAAAGCTGCCTTGTAAGTGGCTGTAAAAACAATTACGGAAAAATATTTCTTGGTACAAAATTGCTTTATTAGTTGTCAAGTTGTCAAAACATTTTCCTTTATAATTTAAAGATTTTTGGACATATTAGAACCAATAGAGGTCGTTACAGATTATAAATCAGATAAATACAGTTGACGAGACATTAACTTGATGTTCTTCTCTTTCAAATAATGAACAGTTTGACCTGCTGCATGATAGCTGCCATTTATTTTCAAGATGAAAACAAAGACATTGATGTCCTATGGCAAACAAATTGTTGTATCCAATCAGAGTTAACTGTTCTTTGGTCCTCTAAAGTATTGATCATGAAATGCCCATTCTCTCTCTTTCCTAACGTTTTATCTTATTGTATGGGATGGAATCTTTTTCATGATTTCACATTTTTAATTTAGCTTTGCCTTGTAACTGGCTGTCCTTCCTGCCACCCAAGTCATCATTTATCCTAAGAGAGGGAAGTCGTCTGCAACCACTTACCCTATAAATGACACTAACTTCGTTTTGTGTGTTATGATGTTTTAAATATTTGTTAATCATATTTTCTTAGATGTAGACTGGAGGCACTCCCAGAATTTGTCTAAATAAGCAGGGAAAAATAGCCTAAAAACCAGAATTTGGCTAGCTGGTGTACCACACCAATGATCGTTAATCCACCATGTCCATTCAATCCAGGTGTAGCACATCTCACTGCATTGTGAGCTAACACATTGCATGTTACGTTACACAAACAGGTCCATGACGTGTCCAGTGTAACCAATGGGAAAGTGATCATAAGGATGTGACATCTTTGGTGTGATGTCGTGAGTGCTGGACTGCTGTTGAAATTTCTTGTCAATATTTTATAAAGTTTTAGTCTTCAGTTACTTATTTTAAAGTTTATTTGTGTTAATATTTGCTGTAAAAGTAACTTATCAGTGGATTTTCATCAATCTCAGTCTTTCTTTCTGTGCTATTGACTCAAGTGGTTTGTTATTTGTGAACGTGCTTACGTCATTCATCCAAGTCTCACGCCTCAGTCGTGTGTTTACATTTTGCGGCATGCAGTTGCAGCTTTAGCTGTTATGAAGCTAAGTACTGACCAAGTTGTTTGCGCACTAATATACAGTTATTAAATTTAATAGTTCTCAATGGTGTTTCGCGCTGTTCGTGGTGAAATAACGATTTAATAAACTTTTGGAAACATTTTCTTGCTGTGTTTTATAGAGTTTTATGTGTGTTGATGTCATTTAGAAAATTCGTGCTTTACTTTTCATCTCATGTTTCTTATTGTTTCTAGTGAAATATTTCGGCCAAATTTTCATTCACTGTTTTAAGTTTGTTGAGCATTCCAGTAGCTGCTCGAGTTTTTGGTTTTCGCTAGTACATTTTGTGAAGTTTTGTTGGTACTGGTATTAGTTGTGGTTTAGTAGTTTAATGAAAGTTGTTGCTTTCTTAGTAGAGAGAGAATTTAGAGACCGCTATTGTTAGTCCTATAAATAGTTTACTGGTGAAACTGAACTTAGGTAATGTAGACGTTTAATTTTTTTCAGTAACAGTAAAATTTTACCATGAGTGAGAAGTGTGGGCTCTGCCGTAGGTTTGTGAGTAGTGGGTTACGGTGTAGGATTTATTCAAAGTATTTTCATTGGGGGGAATGCAGTGGGGAAGCCAGTGGGCATTCTAGTGACATCCTCTCCTGGGAATACAGAATCTGTAGCAGAAATACGTTGACAGAGGAGCAAGAGGGTAAGATCTGTGCCCTTCAGGTGCAGTTACAGTATGCTAAGAAGGAGCTAGATAGGTTGAGGAGGGTGAAGGGTGCTGGAGAATGGGAACTCGCAGTTGACAAGAAGGCAGCTACGAGGAGGAGGAGGAGGAGGAGGAGGAGGAGGAGGAGGAGGAGGAGGTGGTGGTGGTGGTGGTGGTGGTATGCAGACAGCTGCACTTTACATATACACAATAGATTTGACCAACTGTCAAGAGTTGAGTGGAGAGGAGCCTCTTGTAGCTGTAGGTGTAGGTGTAGGAAACCTGCAGCAGTCCTTAGCAGTTATGAGACCTAAGTCAGTTGCAAAGCCTAACAGAAAGAAGAAGGTTCTGCTGCTGGGTAGTTCACACAGTAGTGGTGTGGTCCAGCACTGGCAGGGAGTGAGTACCAGGTCACCAGCATTGTGATGTGTAGTGCAGAGTTGGCTCAGGTGACTGACAGCATAGGGGAGTTATGTAGAAATTTTACAAAGGAGGATCAGATATTCATAGTGGGTGGGTGACATGGTAAAGATAGCTACTCAAACTAGTGGCACTAACGCGCATTTCGTGCAGCTGTTTCAGCGTCATGATCAGCCTCATCTTAATGCGGCTGTTAGGTGTGTCAACATGGGGCTGGAGAAGGCACTGATGGCATAGGACATGGGCCACATTGCAGTGGTGCCAGCTGAGTCTATCAGCAGATCTGGTTTCACTAGGCATGGCCAGCACCTCAATAGGTATGGGAAAGGGAAGCTGGCAAAGCTTACACAGGTGAGAGTGTAGTGTGGGGTGGTGGGATCATTCATGAAAAAATTCCTGTAGTAGATGGTGTTAGAGCTGCAGGTTTTTTAGATTGAAATCAGCTGATAGGTATACCTACTTTAGAGATAGAGTTAGTGAACTGCTGATAGATGTTGATTCTGACATTATTGGTATATCAGAGCACCACTTAAATAATTTGACAATTCAGAGGCTTCCTTTACCAAGATACAGATTAGCTGGCTGTTTTACAAGGAGTTCTTTGCGAGGCCAGATATTTAAATCTTGCGCAGGGGCAGTTCAATTTAATGAAAATAAACTTAAAATTTTTGTTGTTTATAGGTCCCCTAACTCTGAATCAAGGGATCACAAATTTAGCATTGGAGGGCAGTGTGGAGGGTAAAAATTGCATAGGGAGACCAAGAGATGAATACATTAAGCAGATTCAGAAGGATGTAGGTTGCAGTAAGTACTGGGAGATGAAGAATCTTGCACAGGATACAGTAGCATGGAGAGCCGCATCAAACCAGTCTCAGGACTGAAGACAACAACAACAACAACAACAACAACAACAACAACAACAACTACTACTATGAATTCAGAGCATTTCTGCTCAAGCTAGAGAGGGTTCTTGATTCAATATGTAGAAAGTACCAGAAATCAGTTATACATGATGACTTCAGTATTAATTTTGTATATCATTGTGCAAGAAAAAAAGATGCTGGTAGATCTCCTAAGTTCATATGATCTGATGCAGACAGTGATTCTTCCAACTAGGGTGCAGGGGAACAGTAGCACAGCCATAGATAATTCATTCTTCATTACTACATGGGCATTCTGTTAGTAAAAGTCTAAATGGCCTTTCAGGCCATGATGCACAGATTTTAACACTAAAGGGCTTTTGTACTCAAACAAATGTCACATATAATTACAAACTATGTGGGAATAGGGAGATTTTTAAAATTTGTCAAGGAACAAGAGTAGCAGGATATTTGTAGTGCTGATAACATAGATGACAAATATAATGCTTTCCTTAACAGACTTCTCATGCTCTTTGAGAGTTGCTTTCCATTTTAACATTCTAAACAGGGTACTAGCTGTAAAAGGCAGCCTGGGTGGCTGACTAATGGGATAAGGATATCATGTAGAACAAAGCAGGAATGATATCAAAATGTTAGAAGTAGTCACAATCAAGCTACAGTTGCCCATTACAAACAGTATAGTAAGGTGCTTAAAAATGTTATTAGGAAGGCAAAGAGTATGTGGAGCATAAATAGAACAGCTAATTTACAGGATAAAATTAAAACCATATGGTCAGTTGAGAAGAAAGTGTGTGGTCAGTAGCACAAGGTCGATGATATAAAGTCAGTCAGTAGTAAAAGTATTTCTGTTACTGATAAATCAGATATATGTACAGTATTTAACAATCATTTTCTGACCATTGCTGGTGAATTAAATAAAAATTTAGTTTCTATAGGGAATCATAGAACTCTCTTGGCCAATGCCTTTCCGAGATTGATGTCTGAAATACTCCTCTGTGATAGAGAAGGGGGAGATTGAGTCAATAATTAAATCATTGAAGACTGAGGACTCCCATGGATATGATGGAGTGCCTAGCAGAATATTAAAGTACTTTGCTGCACATGTTAGCCCTGTACTTAGCCATATTTATAATTTTTCCTGAATGATTAAAGTACTCAGTAGTATAGCTGCTTTATAAAAAGGGAGAAAAGGGTAATGTAGACAATTTTAGACCTATTTCTATGCCATCAGTGTTTGTTAAAGTTATTGCAAAGGCTGTGTATGTAAGGGTAATTGATCATTTTATATCACATAATTTGCTATCAAATGTACAGTTCAGCTTTAGGCGTTGTTTAAAAACTGAGAATGCTATACCGTATTCTCTTTTGTCTGTTAGGTACTGGATGGGTTAAACAAAAGGTTTCGAACACTAGGCATATTTTTTGATTTAACAAAGGCAATTGATTGTGTTGATCACAAAATATTGCTCCAGAAGTTGGACCATTACAGAATACGGGGAGTAGCTCACAGTTGGTTCACCTCTTACTTTAACAACAGACAGCAAAAAGTCATTATTCACTGTGTTGAGAGTGGCTGTGATGTGGGGTCTGAGTGGGGGATGGTCAAATGGGGGGAGTTCCAGGCATCAGTGTTAGGGCCACTCCTGTTCCTTATTTATACGAGGTGCCCTCCAGTATTAGGGGTAACTCTGAAATATTTCTGTTTGCTGATGACACCAGCTTGTTAGTAAAGGATGTTTCAAATAGTGCAGTTCGTGACATAAGTTCATGGCTTGTAGAAAATATTTATCAATTGAAGACATAAAGTCTATATATGAGTCTGTGATCATTTTATTTTTAGCACTTTTGTTTTCACAAGTCCGTCTTGACCACATAGACTTCTTTACACTTTATGACCAGTTTCAGCTTAATGCCATCTTCAGATCATTAAAATATTCTGATATACATCATTGTTGAGTTAAACATGTGCACTCATGTTTAACTTGACAATGATTTATATCAGAATATTTTTAACAATCTGAAGATGGCGATAAGCCGAAACTGGTCATAAAGTGTAAATAAATCTGTGTGATCAAGACGGACTTGTGAAAATAAAAATTGTAGAAAATAAACAAACACTAAATCACAGTAAGACTCAGTTTTTACAGTTCCTAACACACCATTCAACAAAACCCTATGTTTGAATTTCACAGAGTGGGCATATGATTAGTGAAACTCAACAGTTCAAATTTCTAAGTGTTCAGTTAGATAGAAAACTGTCGTGGAAAGCCCATGTTCAGAATCTTGTTCAAAGACATAATGCTGCCATTTTTACTATTCAAACAGTATCTGAAGTAAGTGATGGTTCGACACAAAAATTAGTCTACTTTGATTATTTTCATTCGCTTATGTCATATGGTATTATATTTTGGGTAACTCTTCCCATTCTAAAAGGATATTTTTGGCTCAGAAATGGGCGGTTCCGGCAATAAGTGGTGTGGTAAGGATCCCACACCGCACAGCAGTATTCTAAAAGAGGACGGACAAGCATAGTGAAGGCACTCTCCTTAGTAGGTCTGTTACATTTTCTAAGTGTCCTGCCAATAAAACGCAGCCTTTGGTTAGCCTTCCCCACAACATTTTCTGTGTTCTTTCCAATTTAAGTTGTTCGTAATTGTAATACCTAGGTATTTAGTTGAATTTAAGGCTTTTAGATTAGACTGATTTATTGTGTAACAGAAGTTTAACGAGTTCCTTTTAGTACTCATGTGGATGACCTCACACTTTTCGTTATTTAGGGTTAAATGCCACTTTTCGCACCATTCAGATATTTTTTAAAATCGTTTTGCAGTTTGTTTTGATCTTCTGATGACTTTATTAGTCAATAAACGACAGCGTCATCTGTAAACAACCAAAGACGGCTGCTCAGATTGTCTCCCAAATCGTTTATATAGATAAGGAACAGCAAAGGGCCTGTAACACTACCTTGGGGAATGCCTGAAATCATTTCTGTTTTACTCTATGACTTCCCGTCAATCACTACAAACTGTGACCTCTCTGACAGGAAATCGCAAATCCAGTCACATAACTGAGATGATATTCCATAAGCGTGCAATTTTACTCTGAGCCGCTTGTGTGGTACAGCGTCAAAAGCCTTCCGGAAATCTAGGAATACGGAATCGATCTGAAATCCCTTGTCAATAGCACTGAGTACTGCATGTGAATAAATAGCTAGTTGTGTTTCACAGGAATGATGTTTTCTAAACCCATGTTGATTGTGTGTCAATAGACCGTTTCGTTCGAGTAATTCATAATGTTCGAACACAATATATGTTCTAAAATCCTGCTGCATATCAACGTTAACAATATGGGCATGTCATTTAGTGGATTACTCCTACTATCTTTCTTGAATATTGGTGTGATCTGTGCAACTTTCCAGTCTTTGGACGCAGATCTTTCTCTGAGCGAACGGTTGTATATGATTGTTAAGTACGGAGCTAATGCATCAGCATACTCTGAAAGGAACCTAATTGGAATACAGTCTGGACCAGAAGACTTGCTTTTATTAAGTGATTTGAGTTGCTTCACTACTCTGAGGATATTTACTTCTACGTTACTCATGTTGGCAGCTGTTCTCGATTCGAATTCTGGAATATTTCCTTAGTCTTCTTTTGTGAAGGCATTTCGGAAGGCAGTGTTTAGTAAATCTGCTTTGGCAGCACTGTCTTCGACAGTATCTCCATTGTTATTGCACAGAGAAGGCATTGATTGTTTCTTGCCGTTAACATACTTCACATACGACCAGAATCTCTTTGGATTTTCTGCCAGGTTTCGAGACAAAGTTTCTTTGTGGAAACTGTTGTAGGTGTCTCACATTGAACTCCACACTATGAGCTTCTGTAAAGGACTGCCAATCTTGGGGATTTTGTGTCTGTTTAAATTTGGCATGTTTGTTTCGTTGTTTCTGCAACAGTGCTCTGACCCGTTGAGTTTACCAAGGAGGATCAGCTCTGTCGTTTGTTAGTTTATTTGGTATAAACTTCTCAATTGCTGCCGACACTATTTCTTTGAATTTAAGCCACATCTGGGCTACACTTATATTATTAATTTGGAATGAGTGGAGATTTCCTCTCAGGAAGGCGTCAAGTGAATTTTTATCTGCTTTTTTGAATAGCTATTTTTTTCACTTATTTTTTGAGGATTTGGGTATTACAATATTCAGTCTCGCTACGACAACAAAATGGTTCAAATGGCTCTGAGCACTATGGGACTCAACTGCTGAGGTCATTAGTCCCCTAGAACTTAGAACTAGTTAAACCTAACTAACCTAAGGACATTACAAACATCCATGCCCGAGGCAGGATTCGAACCTGCGACCGTAGCGGTCTTGCGGTTCCAGACTGCAGCGCCTTTAACCGCACGGCCACCACGACAACCCTGTGTTCACTAATCCCTATATCAGTTTTGATTCTGGTTATTAACTCAGGATTATTTGTTGCTAAGAGGTCAAGTGTATTTTCACAATGGTTTACTATTCGCGTGGGCTCATGAAATAACTGCTCAAAATAATTTTCAGAGAATGCATTTAGCACAATTTTGGACGATATTTTATGCATACCTCTGGAATTAAACACGTCTATTCGCCAACATATCGAGGGTAAATTAAAGTCACCACCAACTACTATAGTTCGAGTTGGGTACGTGTTTGAAATCAAACTCAAGTTTTCTTTGAACCTTTCAGCAACTGCATCATCTGAACTGGGAGGTCGGTAAAAGGATCCAATTATTATTTTATTCCGAAACTTCCTGGCAGATTAAAACTGTGTGCCCGACCGAGACTCGAGTCTCGGTCGGGCACACAGTTTTAATCTGCCAGGACGTTTCATATCAGCGCACACTCTGCTGCAGAGTGAAAATCTCATTCTGGAAACATCCCCTAGGCTGTGGCTAAGCCATGTCTCCGCCATATCCTTTCTTTCAGGAGTGCTAGTTCTGCAAGGTTCGCAGGAGAGCTTCTGTAAAGTTTGGAAGGTAGGAGACGAGGTACTGGCAGAAGTAAAGCTGTGAGTACCGGGCATGAGTCGTGCTTCGGTAGCTCAGTTGGTAGAGCACTTGCCCGCGAAAGGCAAAGGTCCTGAGTTCGAGTCTCGGTCGGGCACACAGTTTTAATCTGCCAGGAAGTTTCATATCAGCGCACACTCCGCTGCAGAGTGAAAATCTCATTCTGGATTATTGTATTCCGGTTGCCAACAATGACCTCTGCCCATACTAACTCACAGGAAGTGTCTACTTCAATTTCGCGACAAGTTAAACTACTTCTAACAGCAACAAAAACAGCACCGCCAACCGTGTTTAGCCTATCTTTTCGGAACATCGTTAGGTTCTTCGCAAAAATTGCGGCTGAGCTCATATCCGGCTTTATCCAGCTTTCAGTGCCTATAATGATTTGAGCATCAGTGCTTTCTATTAGCGCTTGGAGCTCTGGTACTTTCCCAACACAGCTACGACAGTTTACAACTGTTACACCAATGGTTCCTCTATCTACGTTCTTCCTGTGTTCAACCAGCACCCTTTGTGACTGAAGCCCTTCTTATGTTTTCCCGAGACCCTCTAACCTAAAAAACCGCCTAGTCCACACCACACAGCCCCTGCTACCCGTGTAGCTGCCTCCTGCGTATAGTGGAAACCTGACCTATTCAGCGGAACCCGAAACACAACCACCCTTTGGCTCAAGTCGAGGAATCTGCAGCCTACACGGTCGCAGAACCGTTTGAGCCTCTGATTCAGACCCTCCACTTGGCTCTGTACCAGAGGTCCGCAATTGGTCCTGTCGACTCTGCTGCAAATGGTCAGCTCTGCTTTCATCTTGCAAGCAAGACTGACAGCCTTTACCACTTATGTTAGCAACTCGAAACCAGAGAGAATCTCTTCTGATCCAAAGCGACACACATCATTGGTACCGACGTGAGTGACCACCTGCAGTTGGCTGCACCCTGTGCTCTTCATGGCATCCGGGAGTACCCTTTCCACATATGGAAAAATCTAGTTGATCTCTCCATCCAACTCCATACTGTACAGTTATGATTTGTATCAAATACCCTAACCTTAAATACTGTGAAAATTAACTGCGAAAATTATTGACCTGACCTGGATACTCTGTTTCACAGTAAATACATTGACACAAAAAAACTGCAACACCAAAAAAATAATTAATGTAGAGTAATGAAATTAGAGAAATACATTTGTCTAGGCAACATATTTAAGTCACTAACTTTGCAAGATCACAGGTTAATGTATGTGTGAGATCAGCCACTGCAAGTGTGAAATGCTGATACATTAGTAATCGGTGTAACTGCCAGAATGTTGCATGCAGACATGCATGCATTATATTGCATAAGTGCTGGATGTCAGTTTGTGGGATGGAATTCCATGCTAGTTGCACTTAGTCAGTCAATACAGGAATTGTTAATGCTATTTGTGGACGACACTGGAGTTGTCATCCAATTATGCCCCATATGTGCTGGACATAGGACAGATCTGTTGATTGAGCATGCACTGTGGAGCAAGAAGGGTTGCAACAGTGGTATGTGGGTGAGTGTTATCATATTGGAAAACACCCCCAGAATGCTGTTCATGACTGACAGCACAGCAGGTTGATTCGCCAAAATGATGTACAAAATTTGCAATCAGGCTGCATGGGATAGCCACGAGAGTGCTCCTGCTGTCACACAAAATTGCATCCTGGACCGTTGCTCCAGGAGCAGGTCCAGTGTGTCTAGCACACAGACAGTTTGGTTCTTGGCTCTCAATTGGCATTCTTCTAACCAACACACAACCATCACTGGAACTGATGCAAAACCAGCTTTCAACCAAAAACACAACAAACCTTCACTCTTCCCTCCAATGAACTATCACTTGACAGTACTGAAGTCACAGATGGCAGTGGATTGGGGTCATTGCTTGGTACAGGGGCATCTGGCTCAGAGTTGTCCTTGGAACCAATTTGTAATTTTTGTCTAACAGTCAGCAAGTGATAAGTGAAGTGATAACTGTGCCAAAATCTATGGATATCAGTCATTGAATTCTGGCACCTATTTTGGCTGGAGCACAGGTAGAAATCTTCCCTCACGTCAATCAGGGGGCTTGAAGATGGATTAATATATTGCCAAAACTGGTTCCTCAATAAAATAACTACACTCCTGGAAATGGAAAAAAGAACACATTGACACCGGTGTGTCAGACCCACCATACTTGCTCCGGACACTGCGAGAGGGCTGTACAAGCAATGATCACACGCACAGCACAGCGGACACACCAGGAACCGCGGTGTTGGCCGTCGAATGGCGTTAGCTGCGCAGCATTTGTGCACCGCCGCCGTCAGTGTCAGCCAATTTGCCGTGGCATACGGAGCTCCATCGCAGTCTTTAACACTGGTAGCATGCCGCGACAGCGAGAACGTGAACCGTATGTGCAGTTGACGGACTTTGAGCGAGGGCGTATAGTGGGCATGCGGGAGGCCGGGTGGACGTACCGCCGAATTGCTCAACACGTGGGGCGTGAGTTCTCCACAGTACATCGATGTTGTCGCCAGTGGTCAGCGGAAGGTGCACGTGCCCGTCGACCTGGGACCGGACCACAGCGACGCACGGATGCACGCCAAGACCGTAGGATCCTACGCAGTGCCGTAGGGCACCGCACCGCCACTTCCCAGCAAATTAGGGACACTGTTGCTCCTGGGGTATCGGCGAGGACCATTCGCAACCGTCTCCATGAAGCTGGGCTACGGTCCCGCACACCGTTAGGCCGTCTTCCGCTCACGCCCCAACATCGTGCAGCCCGCCTCCAGTGGTGTCGCGACAGGCGTGAATGGAGGGACGAATGGAGACGTGTCGTCTTCAGCGATGAGAGTCGCTTCTGCCTTGGTGCCAATGATGGTCGTATGCGTGTTTGGCGCCGTGCAGGTGAGCGCCACAATCAGGACTGCATACGACCGAGGCACACAGGGCCAACACCCGGCATCATGGTGTGGGGAGCGATCTCCTACACTGGCCGTACACCACTGGTGATCGTCGAGGGGACACTGAATAGTGCACGGTACATCCAAACCGTCATCGAACCCATCGTTCTACCATTCCTAGACCGGCAAGGGAACTTGCTGTTCCAACAGGACAATGCACGTCCGCATGTATCCCGTGCCACCCAACGTGCTCTAGAAGGTGTAAGTCAACTACCCTGGCCAGCAAGATCTCCGGATCTGTCCCCCATTGAGCATGTTTGGGACTGGATGAAGCGTCGTCTCACGCGGTCTGCACGTCCAGCACGAACGCTGGTCCAACTGAGGCGCCAGGTGGAAATGGCATGGCAAGCCGTTCCACAGGACTACATCCAGCATCTCTACGATCGTCTCCATGGGAGAATAGCAGCCTGCATTGCTGCGAAAGGTGGATATACACTGTACTAGTGCCGACATTGTGCATGCTCTGTTGCCTGTGTCTATGTGCCTGTGGTTCTGTCAGTGTGATCATGTGATGTATCTGACCCCAGGAATGTGTCAATAAAGTTTCCCCTTCCTGGGACAATGAATTCACGGTGTTCTTATTTCAATTTCCAGGAGTGTATTTGAAAATTTAGATGGCTGAAAGATGTTTTGATTCAATATTCTGATCTGTAACAGTTTGTTGCATCACTGTGGTGCCAACTGCTGCTCAGACTGCTGATACTGCAGATGCAGTATGATGTGTCACAGCCATACGCCCAACTCGGTGGTCTTCTCTCTTGGTGGCGTCATGCGGCCATCCAGAGCTCTATGTTCCTGCAAAGTCTTTCTGCAATATTGCAGAAGGAACATCCATGTTCTTGCAGGCCTATTACTCAACCTCGTTCAAACTCAGTGAGGTGCTGTTAATGGCGTCCTTGTCACCTTAAAGGCATTCTTGACTGACAACTCACCACGTTCCATCTCAAAGGTAATTAATTCTCACAACCGTCACAGTGTGCATTGAAAGCAATCCTTATTTGCATCCTCATAGTGGTACTACCAGCATCACTCATATTGCGAACTGCGCGAAACTGTAACAGATATCAACTTTCAGATGTAGAAATGTGCCCAACAACTTTTTTTAATGTTGGTACGTCTCCTCCCCCCCCCCCCCTCCCCGCCCCTTCCCCACCCAGTGTAAGTAGCCTCCTGTCAATATTGGGTAGTGAGAAACACTGTATTTAAGCTGTAATTTATTACATCATCATTTATTTTTACTGAAGTATATTGTAAGAGTTTGATGTGCTTATAATTACCCGTTACTTTCTTTGTTGGTTGTAGGCTGTTTATTTCATAATACATCAAAACATATGAATAACATATTCAAAGCAGTAACACTAGAAAAAATGGCTTGTTTCAACAAGAACCTGTAGTCCGATCAGTTAAAAATGATTACATATTTATTATAATGAGAAACTTACCATTGGTTTCCTCTCCGCTTGAGCACTGAAAAAGGAATCATGACTTTCTGATACATGAAGATCGAGTAGGTGTGGTGATGGCAACGTCTTCCTACATACCACACATATATACCGATGAGCTGTGCTGTAATGCACATCAAATTGTAGAAGAGACTCAAACTTTGCATCACAGCCAGGGACACCACATGGGAATTCTGAAACACTAACAAAAACACAAATAATACTTATCTTCAGCTACTGTAAATTGGTTTCAACAAGTTGCTTAACTATTCAGCATGTTTAAGTTAATAATTTTTATGATGCAAAAGTATTTCAGACTATAAAAATAAGGCTACAATTCTGATGATAAACTAGAAACTGTGTACAATAGATATATACTAGTTCAGGTTTTTAATTCATGTATTTTCAAAATATCAGTTACACCCTCAAAATTGAGGAAGCAGCAGAGTTTTTCAAAGTGGCAGCTTTCTTACTCATTTACCTGATTTAAATTTTGATGATGTGAATAGCATGTGTTCGTATAGTGATAATTTATTGTTAATGCAGTCTACTGATTAAGTTTTTATGACTTCCTTGTCTTCTTTTACTGTATATGTTTGAAGGTCCTTCTTCTCTATGGGATCTATGGATCCCAAGGAATGAATGAATGAATTAATTAATTAATTAATCATAACAAAGTTGATAACATCACTGCTACTACTTCTTCCTACCATAGATAAAGTTTAAAGAAATACAATGCTCCATAAAATTTGAGGACAAGAGAGGTAAAGTACCAGAACATATTAACTACTTGGTGCAAATGAATGAAAGTGTGGGACCATATTGCCAGAGGTCTCCCAGTTGTGCACACAAAGGAGGACATGAAATGGTATGAGGACAAGGTGTCTATAGTGCCAAATGGGATTGGCCCTCGAACACAAGTCACCTGAAGGAATAGGAAAAGACAGGATGTTACAGAGCACTGTGGTGGTTGGACTGGGTTGTTTGGGGGAAGAGACCAAACTGTGAGGTCATCGGTCTCATTGGATTAGGGAAGGATGGGGAAGGAAGACGCCGTGCCCTTTCAAAGGAACCATCCCGGCATTTGCCTGGAGCAATTTAGGGAAATCATGGAAAACCTAAATCATGAAGGCCGGACGCGGGATTGAACCGTTGTCCTCCCGAATGTGAGTCCAACTGTGGTGGTGTTCTTCATTACAACATGACCTGAAGACAACATTTGGATGACTTGCACACTTCACATGAGGAAGAATCACTGGGAAACTGGAAGGAGGACAAAATCTGATGAGTGTAGACCAGGAATTTGGTGTAGCTTACAGCTCTCCACTACATTGTGCAACAGGCAAGAAGGGATCCATGTCAAACAGTAGCTGCAGTTGGTACCACAGTTAACAGGATTGAAAGGCACACAATCTCACACTCCACAGTGGTGTGGAAAATGCATGGATGTGATCTCTTTGACCAGTACAATGTGCTCTTTAGACACCCACACATCGTCGACACCATTTGCACACAGATTGAACCAATGAAGGGTAGGGCCAAGTGCTCTTCTTGGATGAGACCATATTAAGACTGAGTAGCGATTCAGGATGTTCTCTCATATGCAAGAGGTGTAATCATGTAATGCACCCAAGAACACTGTCAAACATAATCATTTTGGTTTGTTCTGAAAGTAGGTTGGTTATACTTAGGATTCCAATACACCACATTATTCCCCACTACTTTGGCTGAACTGGCTACAAAACCCTATTTTTAAACACAATAGCCATTGAATGGGATGGCCTAACACCACATTAATGGGAGGGCCTACATGCCTGCCTGGTATCAATCTACCGGTCAAAGTGAGAGCCAATGTCTTGCTGCATCAAAAACCTCCCCATCAGCCATGTACTACTTTCCATGGAATGCATCCTTCATTAGGCCAAGCAGAAGGTACGAGATCGGGGCTGCAGGGTGGATGAGGAAGAACAGTCCAATAAAGTTCTGTGAGCTCTTCTCATGTGCACAGACTTGTGTGAGGCCTTGCATTGTCAAGGAGATGGAATAGTTCATTTGCACTTTTGTGGCAATGAATAGGTGAAGTCGTTTCTTTAGTTTCCTGAGGGTAGCACAGCTGCATGTGGCCAGTCAGCAAGTGGGAGATCGGACAGGTTTGTATGACCTAGTTGCAGTGATGACAGATGCCTTGCCCAATGACTCACTGTGCTTTTGTTCACTGCCAGGTCTCCATACACATTCTGCTAGTGCCTATGAATATATGCAGCACCCTGTTTTTCCTCCAAAAGAAACTCCATGATGGTGCTCTGCTTGGACTGCAACTCTATTACAGACGCCATCTTGGAGGCTACGTATAGTGCCGCCACCAATTGGAACATCATCAAACTACAGGGGCTGAGGCGGAAATATTCCACGATGTCCCACAAAAAATTCTGCACTTTTTCAACTGAAATTACCTCAGTACATTTCTTACTGAAAGTCCCTCATAATCTTCTTAAGTAATGGTTGACATTAGGGACAGTCCAATCGGTGAATATTGTGAACTTAAAATCTTTGAATACATTCTCTTTTTTTCTGTTAAACTTTCTATTGTTTTTTTGTGTTGTTACCTGTCCATCCAATCTCCTTCTGTGTCCATACTAAGCAAGGACCCCCTGCAAGTAGGAACATTTCTGACAACTTACTTGGTCAGAGACTGAATAGCTAGGTAATCATCATTAAACTGCAGGCAACCTATTGATATTTATCACCTATGCAAATTGGGGCAAGCTGTTCTCATATCAGCTACCTAGATTGGGAGCACTGTTAACAGCTAGCAAGAGGGAGGGGTGGGGTGGGAGCACAATTTCGAGCTTAGCCCATTTCTGCATTGACACTTTGTGGTAAAAGAAGTTGCAAGCACAGGAAGTTGCCAGCCAAATGGCACAGTGACATTATTCAAACATTCAACCAACACTGAGAGATATAACACAGATCTGCCGCATAGTGGTCGTCCACATTCAACACCACCATCTGATAACTATGACCTATATATTATGGCTCATACGCAACAGAAATGCTCACTACTTTTTTGGACACAGCCAAGAAAGCATGTGTCAACTAACACAGTATGTTATTGTCTTCACACTATTAATTTTTCCTCTAGACTTTTGTTACAAAAAACAGTAAAAATCCCCCAAAAGGGCAAGAGAATTTCTATAATGGAAACTTGATCATTTTAATAGAATATAAGACCTGCTTCAGTTGTCAGTGATTTGTTATTTATTTCATGAGAGCTTTTGAAGCCAACGCTTCACCTCCAGGTGCCACCAACAGCCACACATTTATGTTTTCATAATTATTTGATGGCACATGAAGATGAAGCTTTAGGCTTTGAAATCGGTCATTCAATAAGTTAGAAGATATTGACAACTGAAGCAGATTTTTTATTCTATTAATATGTTCCTCAGTTGCAGACATTAACTTGATCAAATATTTTGCAGAAACTTGATCAATGGCATTAGAATCTCTTCACCAATGAGCACAGGATATGTCTGGCATCCTGCAAGTATGAAGGCTGCCAGGTACCAATGCACTACTAAAGCATGCACTCTCAAGGGTTCAGTAGGAATGTGGATCAGTCTTTTCTGGGCAGGTTGTAGTACTTTGAGAATTTCCGTGTAAATTCTAGAACCAATCGTCCTTCTACCATCTCAAACACATGACATTTTAAATATAAATGGGAGAGTGGAAACGTATCTACTGCGCCACCTGTTTCTGTGTGCAGGTTGGAAGTTCGTTATGAGAAGACTGTAAATGTGGCGGTCGAACCACACCGATAAGTGCTTGCCCCTAGCACCACAGAAGCCGTGATGAAAGAACATGGAGTAATTATGTAGTATTCTTTGCTGTTTTAGTGACTGTGATTATTGTTAAAGAAAAATGAACAATTGAATAGAGACTTTTAAGTACTTCATGTATTGGACTCTCTAGAGGCAAGACAGGTTCATAAATTGTGTGGTTGTTAAACCAATTTTATTGCACATGTATTTTATAGAGTCTAATGCAAGATGAATTGGTTGACTTGTAAACATTCGAATGTTAATGTGAGGAATGGTGAATATGTTATTGGTGGAAGTTGAAATATACCAAGACTGAACTAAAAGTATTCTTCGAGTACTAAATTATTTTGAAAGTAGAGAGAGAGTCTTATAAATTCTTGTAACCAGCACTATTCTTCGGAGAAGAAGATTTTGGAGATTGACAGAGCCGGCAATCCAGAGTAGAGGATTGGCTGTGCAGATCAAGTAAGTCAACTGATGTGAGAGAGGTGTGAATTCCGCAGTCCAACTTCACATCACTTCAGGTTGTCTAAAGCGTTAGAAGTTATGATGTATGGATGTTAGATGGCTCTAGTCACTATAGCAAAGTTAAAAGATAACCATCCCACCTATTGTCTAGCTATGTAGTGTCAAGTTCATTCAAGATAGCAATGCATTAGAACGTTATGTCTGTATGGTGAAAGCCTTCCTCCATGGTGGCAACAATCAAATGAATTCTGACATGGACCCAACAGAAGTTTCGGACCAGCTGAAACTTGCAGTGTGTCACCACCGGAAATCTCCGCACACACTGGATGACCTCACAATACAGTTAATAGTTTCATTTCATAAGGCTATTCTTTCATTCTCTGCTCCCCTTGAGCTTAAGCCCACACATGTTCAGAGATATGCAGATGGCGAAAAACTTTTTTTTAGTGCTTTCTATAGTGGATCCTTTACTGAAGTTACAGATGTAGCCTTTCCTGTATTTTCTTAGTAGTATATATTGGTGAAATTTCATGTGTGTTTTTGTGTTTAAGAGGCTGAACCTTGCATATTACAAGAGTATCTGAAAAAGAAAAGTTGCCACTCACCATATAGTAGAGATGCTGAGTTGCAGACAGGCACAACAAAAAGACTGTCACAAATAAAGCTTTCGGCCAGTAAGGCCTTTGTCAAAAATAGAACACACACACACACACACACACACACACACACACACACACACACACACACACACACACACAGAGAGAGAGAGAGAGAGAGAGAGAGAGAGAGTGCAGTGCTGCTGGGAAGGATGCAGGGATGAGGTGGAGAGAGGGTTGGCAGCTATATGCAGTCGGGAGGTTAGATAATGGGCAGGGGAGAGGTGGGGAGGGGCAGAGGTAGCGGAAAAGGAGAGAAGTAAAAACACTGTGTGCGATGGTGGAATGAGGGCTGTGTAGAGCTGGAATGTGAACAGGGAAGGGGCTGGATGGGTGAGGACTGTGACTAACAAAGGTTGAGGCCAGGAGGGTTACGGGAACATAGGATATATTGCAGGGAAAGTTCCCAACAGCACAATTCAGAAAAGCTGGTATTGGTGGGAAGTAAAGCAGTCACTGAAATGAAGAATGTCATGTTAGGTGGTGTGCTCAATAACAGGGTGGTCCAGTTGTTTCTTGGTCATAGTTTGTCAGTGGCCATTCATGCAGACAGACAGCTTGTTGGTTGTCATGGCCACATAGAATGCAGAACAGTGGTTACAGCTTAGCCTGTAGATCACATGACTGGTTTTACAGGTAGCTCTGCCTTTGATGGGATAGGTGATGTTTGTGACTGGACTGGAGTAGGTGGAGATGGCAGGGTGTATGGGACAGGTCTTGCATCTAGGTCTATTACAGGCGTATGAGCCACGAGATATGGGGTTTCGAGCAGGGTTTGTGCAAGGATGGAAGTGTATATTGTGTAGGATCAGTGGATGGTGGAATTCCACTGTGGGAGGGGTGGCAAGGATAGTGGGCAGGACACTTCTCATTTCAGGGCATGATGAGAGGTAGTTGAAACCCTGGCAGAGAATGTAATTCAGTTGTTCCAGTCCAGGTGGAAACGAGTTACGAGGGGAATGCTCCTCTGTGGTCAGACAGTGGGACTTTGGGGGATGGTGGACGAGGGCAAAGATAAGGCAAGGGAGATTTGTTTTTGTACAAGGTTGGGGGGATATTTACAGTCCGTGAAGGCTTCAGTGAGACCCTCGATATATTTTGAGAGGGACCGCTCGTCATGGCAGATGCGATGACCATGGGTGGCTAGGCTGTATGGAAGGGACTTCTTGGTATTGAATGGGTGGCGGCTGTTGAAATGGAGGTATTGGTGGTGGTTAGAAGATTTGATATGGACAGATGTAGTTATCTTTGAGGTGGAGGTCAACATCTAGGAATGTGGTTTGTTGTGTGGAGTAGGACCAGGTGAAGCAAATGGGGGGGGGGGGGGGGGGGGGAGAAGTTCCATTGTTTGATATTCTAAGTGTTGTTATATGAGGAAATGGACTCACATCTTCTAATGAAGAAGTGGAAATACTTATCTTTGTTGATGAGGCACAATATATAAGTCAAGCAAAAATGTGTCAGTAAAGAAAATGTACATGAGCTTTTAAGTACTATAACTGATTGGCTTTTCAAATGATTATCACTGAACTAATCCTAACAGTTCTTTACAAGGAAGAATGAGAATCCAACAGCAACAGTTAAAAAGACAGAGAGAGAGAGAGAGAGAGAGAGAGAGAGAGAGAGAGCGATTGATCAAACTGTCTGGGTAGTTACACTGATAAGAACTTAAAACTGAAGATGATTCACCAACTAATAAAATTTTGAAGTACGTTAAAGAATTCAGAGAATACTTTGGCTACCAAGCTTCAATTTCAAACTGCAAGAACACACTAATATCATTCTTTACCAATGCAATGAATCCACCTTCCCACATTGTAGACATTACCACATACTTACATTAAAGATCATTTTCTTTGTGTTTGGTACCTAATTTTGGTTATCAAAACACCAGAAAGTTACATTCTTTTACATATTTAAATTTTTAATGTCATAAGAAGTAACAATCTTGGATATTTTTGCACTTGACATAAAATATGCACAGCAAAAATGCATACGATGAGATATAGGAATGGTGTTATACACCTATTTAATTAACTATCAAACAATGGACAAACCAGTATGAAATAATGGCAATATTATGAAAAGGATGGATTGCTATTCACCATATAAAGGAGACACTGAGTCACAGATAGGCACAACAAAAAGACCGTTAAATAAGTAACCTTCAGGCCAAAAAGGCCTTCACTTGAATTAGTCTCACACACACACACACACACACACACACACACACACACATATATACAAAACTGCAACTAGCATACAAATGACCACAGTCTCTGGCTGCTGAGGCCATACCAAGGTGTGTGTGTGTGTGTGTGTGTGTGTGTGTGTGTGTGTGTGTGTGTTATTTGACAGTCTCTTCATTGTGCCTATCTGCAACTTAGCACCTCCGCCGTTTGGTGAGTAGCAATGTATTCTTTTCATAATATTGTATTTCAGCAACTAGACAAACTAAGAACAGCTTCAAAATATATTTAATCTGTTATCCAATTCGTCATACATAGCTTCTCACAATTAAAAATATAACACTAGGAACAAAAATGACCTCTGCTATTCTTGATTTTTACATAATCCTTGTGATGTAACATATCACTTTGGAAAAGTGATGTGTTACTCAACCCATACTTAGCCGACAAACGATGAGCATGATAGTTGTAACTATTTATTGGTTTAATAGTCTGAAACTGAAAACTATTTCAACATTTTTGTCATTGTTTTCAAATGAAAACTGATATGGGTGGACGGTTATTGCATTTTACCAAGGGCTGTGATGCCTGCAGGGCATTACATTTGTTCTGTGCTTCGAGGCCAAGGATTGGACAAGTAGGGTGCAGCACTGAGTAAGAGTGTGCTGCAACAATATGGATGGTGTCATTTTGAATGGAAGATGGTGAATTTTCAGTCAAATTGTACATTTTCATTCAAATGTCAGATCTTGTCAAGTAACATCAAAGTTGAATGTACAAACACAAACTTTACGTGCAATGTTCTTTTAGATTAACTTGTTGTATCAGAAGCTATAATATACTCTTTATCAGAAGAAGATTAAGTACTTTCTATTCATTTGCAGAATGTTGGAAACAGATCAAGATTTATAGATTTTCAGCACAAGACCCAACTGCAGGGGAAACAATGTCCACTGTGTAGCACCTGCTTGGTCTATGAAGAAATCATAATTGAAGGTGCTGCAGTTCAGAATATGAAGGTTAGATATAAGCACTTCTAAAACCCAAATGTTGCATTTTGGGGCCCTAATGCAGGACCCAGAATAAACTAATGCTAAAAATTGAAACAAAATTTGAGAAAGAGGACTCATATTAGGTACACATTAAAAAGATATTGATATTTGAAAGTGAAGAATATACAATGGTTATCCCTCTTGTCATTAACAATAACATCAGTAGAAGAAATTCTGTGACAAAATCACTAAATAATCACATCCAAGGAATATAAAGAAACATCAGAAGAATTAATTTCTTGGTAAGTGATAACTAAATTAATTGGCAATACATGCACCATAGAAGAATGAAAGTCTCCAAGTCAGGAGACTATAAAGACAACAATTTTTCCAGTCGGTCCAACACAAAAACTACACCACAGCAAGATGAGGCAGCTATGGCAATGATGCAACTAACAGCAGCAGTCCAGTTCACCAAGCACAGCTGTCAGGCATTACGTCAGCAACTCGACATGCCATGCTACAAAATCAACTTCGGTTGCTTGGGGGGAGATTTGTTGAAATGAATGACACAATTTGAGACTTTACTCGTCTCGTACAGATATGATTTTATGCATACAGACTGAACTGGCGATAGAAAATTTGTACCAAGGCTGGGAATCGATCACAGGTCTCCTTTATACTAGGCAGGTGCATTAGCCACCTGGCCAACTTAGCACAGTGGTTCACATAACTGCACGGACGACCCTGGCACACCTCACTCTTCGATCCAAATTCTCACTGCTGCCCCAGTCTATTTTTAATTCCCCCTTACACATGAACAGAGATACGTATAAGTATTGGAAATTGTGTCATTTCATTTGTATAACTACCTGGACCTGAATTTCAGGGTGGATCCCCATTTACATTCAATGCTGAGGTGCTATTCCAGAACATGGGGAGCCTCAGTAGTTCTGTTCATGTGTAAGGGGAATTTCAAGTGGATTGGGGAGGCAATGAGACTTTGGATCGAGGAGGCTAAAGCACCTGCCAAGTAAGCGGGAGACCCGGGTTCGATACCCAGCCTTGGTACAGATTTTCACTCACCACTTCAGTCATTTTCAGAAATTTACATTCCTGATTTGAACTTGGACAAAGTAATTAGGCAGTAAATTTTCAGAAGAGTGCTGCTATTAACAAACCAAAAACATGTACTTAGCACTTTTTTTTCCCCCAGACACAAATACAGAATTGTAAACAGAGGGTGTTAACAATGCCTCATCATGGAAGCAAAAAAAGGAAGGAAGGAGAAGTTCTACATTTAGACTGTGTTGGATGACATGTTGACATCTAGGTTCAATCAAAATGAGATGATCAAGATGCATAGCAACACAAATGGGGTCAATTTTTGATAAATCACTAGAATTACATAAATGAATAACACATTTTGATCACTCTTAGCATGAGGTAGAGGAGTACTTAGGAGATAGAAAGGAAAATGAACAATTTGACAGCTAACTCATCGTCACCTGTACCCGGTGACGTTACCCACATTGTCACAGCATGGTCATACTCGATGGTGCACCCTGCTTCTCCATGCTGAGACCTTGAAGCATGGAATGAACAAACAAACAAATGGATAAATAATGTGTATTGGTCACCCTCAGTGGGAGGTACAGGATTACTTAGCAGACAGAGAGGAAAGAAACCAGGCATGGAGTCATAATCGATTAAGAGTCTGTTAAACTCGAAATACAGAAGAAAAAGGAGAGAAATGTAGAAGATAACGATATGCAGAATGCTGAATCCCTCTATATAAATTGTGTATTGTATGCTGCTCCTAAGGAAGGTTATAATTAGTAAAGGAATATAGAACATATAGCTAAAATGTTACTAGTTATTTGAAAATGTAGCTTCTCCTATTTGGTATTAGTGACCAAAAATGAATAAAGCTTTCATAAAATAGATGTTGTTGTAAGAAATGAAATGTCAGTAGCATAATATGATTAAAGATACTCATGAATGTGCCCAACCACTGACACATTGTGGGTATATATTTTGGAAGTATGTCTCAGTGTATTTTATAAAGTGTTTTGTATTTCAAATTTAGAAAATGGTAAAATCTGGTAAGAGCTTGTACAATTTTCTACTAGGTGGCAGTAATAATAGTTTATATGGGTTTTGTACAAAGGGATTTGGTACTATTTGAAATCTAACAAGTTCTGGTTGGGTTTATACCAATTTCTTATGGAAGGTTAGCTTAACTTAGTATAAGCAGTCAAACTATTTGCCTCACTTGTCTTACTCGAAAGAATTTAAGAACAAAGTAAAACTTGTAGTGACCAGTCAGAGGTTTCTTTTGTAGCTGAGATGGTAAACTGGATGGAAGTTACTATTTTGTTGCTATTTTCTCCATAGGCTTTCAATAGTATGGTGTTAGAACCAATTTTCAGGGCCTGTGAGGTTGAAGCTGGTGATGTTCATTCTGTAGGATTGGTAAGTTCTACATTCTCTAGCCCATAGTGAAGTACCTCCTACGGAGGGATCCTTTAGTGGGATGTGCAGTAGGCTTCTCTCTTTGGGGTCTATCTTCTTTTTATTATTTGTTTCTAACATTCCTAGTCTTACCTTTCCTTTCTTTCTTCTCCGCCAGGATGTAATAGAACTGAAAAATAGCCCATTTTGATATATTATATACTAATTAAAGGTGTTTTGAAAAGCATTTACTTTGCACTATTTTAGGGTAGGTGTTGCAATCCATAATTGATACAGAAAATATATTCTTTGTTGCTATGACTGTGATCTTTGGTGAGCAACGGGATTTCAGCCACTTGAGTTTTGGCCGGAGTGGAGAGTAGTCGTTTTCAAGTTCTGGCAATAAATATGTGCTTTTTAAACAAACTGTGGAATCCTGCATCATGATTTCATTAGTCTAGTGATAAAACACGCACCTTTCTTGCACCCAGAGAAGCAGTGGAATCATCGCCTAGACAAAACAAGGAGCCACATGGGCAATGCAGACTCAGCAGCATTAAGAAGGGGACATCATGACCATCTCTACGAAGTAATGTACATCCATTAGCCACACTGTAATGGTATCTGTATGCAGATAACTTTTGCAGTGTAGTAGAAAGGGTCCATGATAACTGGGGGCTCTGTGCCACGGTTAAGACATTTATATGTACACGGATTGATGAAATCTATGTTTTGCAGGAGCCTAAAGAAAAAAAAAGGATGATTTTCTTGTGTCTAATAAACACGTGGTGCAAAGATGTACAATACATGGAAATCAAGGGATACGAAACAAAATGGTACAGTGGACTGACCACATGAGTGGAGACCCACCAAAAAGATAAGTACATTTGTGTAGAGCTTTTTATTCCTTTGTTTGTGAAATTTTACGAAAATGACCATTGTAAAAGAGGAAAGTGGTGCTGAATCTGAGCAGGATTGTGAAAATTTGTTACTCTCTGGGGACTTAGACATGCCGATAAAAACGCAAAATGAGTCATTCAAAGAAGTGGATCAAAGTCTTCATTTATTAGAACAGGAGATGTCTGACATAAAAGCAATGTAACAAATTATGGAACAATTGTTAGCTTTAAATCAAACAGTTGCAGCACCCTTACAAGCTAATGAGGAACAGTTACACAACATGAATCAGATGGTTGTGGATAGTTTTCGGGTCATAAATCAGAAAGTATCGCAACTCGAGGGAGTGATAAACAAAAAAATTGACAATGTCTCACTTTGGGGTAATAAACTTCACAACGGCATATACAAGATAGACAAGAAACTTAGTAGGGCAGAAACAAAGATTTTGGTGGTAGAATCTGAAGTGGGAGAAACAAAATCTAGTCTGAGTAACCAAATTCAATCTGTAAAAAATGAACTAGTCACAGACAGAGAGAAAAATGCAAGTATTTTGTTAATGTCAACAGATAAATAGATAAAGTTTGTGTAAATGTAAAAGCTATGGCTGCAGATCTTGAAAGTAGAGTAGATTCAAAACTAACTGTTGTAAATGATAAAGTGGAAACAGTCAGTAACACTGTAAAACTCCACGGGGTTTAAACTAAGATAAACGTTAAGTGAACTGAAAAGTACAATATTAGAGTTAAACCATAAGTTTGAAATACTTAGCAATGATGTAGCTAACAAAAATTTTTCTATGAACACATGTACCTTATTATCCCATATTGCAGTTAAAAACTTTTCTAATGAGTGTAGTTTGCATCCTGTTGACTCTCTGCAGAGTTGTGCAGACAACTTTTTGCCTAATATGAGTGAAAGTTTGAAGATTAAGTTTGTGAAAAAATTTTTGGAGGGGGAATATAGGTCATGGGCCAATCAAAATTTTTCTGTGTACATGTCTTATGCAGAATATGAAATAGGGTTCTGGTCTGAAACTGAACAAACCAGAATAAAGAGAGAGTTCCTGAATGGACCAAATTATAGGGAAACACAGGGGACTATGAAACAATTTTGTAAAAATCAATTGAAGAAACTTGTACATTTGGGTAAACCCTTTGATGCTTTAAAGAGGTTGTTGCCAACTGATGTGCAATGGGACCTAGTTTATGGACCAGATGACGACACTGAACAATTTCTAAACTATGTGGACAAACTAGATAGAATTATAGACAAAGTGGGGAAACCAAAAAACTATTTCAATCACACACAGACAGGTGGGGATCGTAGTTGGGGAAATTCTAATTTTAACAGAAGGGAAAACAGTAGGTCTAACAACCATAGTTTTCAACACAGGGAACAAAATAGTCACAATAATAATAATAATTTCCATTCAAGGGAAAACTACAAATTCCATTCAAGAGGGCAATCTGGAAACAATTGGAACAGAAATAATAACAGGGAGTTTAAAAACAGGAACTGGCATGAACATAGTGACACCAGGAGTCAAAATGCTATGGTGAGTCATGAAGTAAAAAGTTAGCATGCACTCCATTGTCAGTCCACACGGTAGGGATGAAAAGTATAGATAATAGATGGGCCGATAACAGTGACTGCACTGTACAAAAATATACATCTGAAGTAATGAGTAGTTATCTTGTGAGTGTGTACTACCCTGTAAACACAGTATCTGTTACGAATGAAACTTATTCCTCATCTAACACTAAAAATGCAAGTAAGAGGAATGAACACATTGGTTGTAATAAAGAGCCAGAGGAAGTAATTGACTTAGTTGAATTTTATGAATGGACAGAAACTTTTAGTTTGTCAGAGGACCAGCAGGTTAACAATTTACATGATTTAGGAATTGAAGCACTGATGAGGGAACCAGGTGAGCAAATTGTTGACACTGATTTAATGAGCAAAGAATTAAATACACTTGGGTGTGAAAGCAACATTGTAAGTTTTCAGGAGAGAGAGGTTGATGATTGTAGTATTTGGGAAAATGAAGATTTAATGGTACCTGATGACGGTGTGAAATATTTTGTTTGTTTGAAAGAGGAAATGGAAGAATTAGGTATTGTGGGAGAAACTGATATTATGCAACTTCCTGGCAGATTAAAACTGTGTACCCGACCGAGACTCGAACTCGGGACCTTTGCCTTTCGCGGGCAAGTGCTCTACCATCTGAGCTACCGAAGCATGACTCACGCCTGGTCTCACAGCTTTACTTCTGCCAGTATCTCGTCTCCTACCATCCAAACTTTACAGAAGCTCTCCTGCGTACCTTGCAGAACTAACACTCCTGAAAGAAAGGATACTGCGGAGACATGGCTTAGCCACAGCCTGGGGGATGTTTCCAGAATGAGATTTTCACTCTGCAGCAGAGTGTGTGCTGATATGAAACTTCCTGGCAGATTAAAACTGTGTGCCCGACCGAGACTCGAACTCGGGACCCCGCTGCAGAGTGAAAATCTCATTCTGATATTATGCATGTTATAGATATACCAAAGGCTGTTGTTAATTTAAGTGGTGTTAATGTCAGTGTCACAACCAATTGTTCTGTAATCCAACATTTTATGAAGAAACATGTTGAGATGATAAATATTCTCTTAATAGTAAAACTGACTGTGCAAGTAGGCTACCATTTGTAATGAACAAATGGTGAATTATTTCCTTATAATACGTGGCTAAATAGTGATGCAATTAAAATTATAGCAATTTTAGAAAAATGAGTCTTAATGTGTGTCAAATTTTATAGCCTGATTGGTGGCAAAATACTAAACATATTATTGTTGAACAACTGAAGGATAAGTACCTTAGTGATGAACAATGTTATACTGATGAAAATGTTGGATTAATGAAATTATCAATGCAAGTAACAGCGTTAATGATGTGTATGTTAATGTAATGACAGTATGTAATACATGTGGCAGTAATATAGGTAATTGTAATTCAGGAAGTCATTGTTTTAGTGAAATCAAAAGTGATTTGCTGTATGAATATGTTCCATCTGAAAAAGGTGATGGCATATGTAGTCCATTCATTACAGTAAAAGTTGGTACCTGAGAAGGCAAGTGCCTTATAGACACAGGGAGTCAAGTGTTGGGAATATCTGAAATATTAAGCAAAAAGCTGAAGTGCAAGAAAGACTACATTTAAATGCCAGTCATTGGGGTGAAAATAAGAGGTGCTACAGGAAAACATAGTAAAACAGTTAAAAGACAAACTTTGTTATCTTTTACAATTTAGAAAGTCACCTTTACGCATGGATGCCTAATTTTATAATATATGTTGACAAAGACGTAACAGAGCCAGACTTAAGTGAAGTAGATTTCAAAACACTTGTAAACACTAAGATTTCAGAAGCTAGTGGTCTAAACAATGGGCAAAAACAGGAACTAGAGTCTTTGTTATAGGAATACAGTGATGTCTTTAGCAACATTCCAGGGAAAGTTAGAGGTTACCAATTTACTTTGCTAGTGAGATGCCATGATCCATTTTTCATAGAACCGTATGGTGTACCCATTGCAAAACGTATAGTGGTTGAGAAAGAACTACATAATATTGAAGCGTGTGGCATTATTGAAAGGAGTATCAGCACTTATAATAACCCACTGGTAGTAGTGTCAAAGAGATATGGGAGAGTGGGAATAGTTCTTGACTCCAGGCTTTTAAACAAGATCTTATACAGGGAAACAGACCACCCTGAAAACATCAATGAGGTGTTGCACAAGTTCAAGGATATAAAATTAATGTCAAATCTAGAATTAACCTCAGGCTTTCACCAAGTACCCCTGGCATCCAACTCTAGGAAATACACTGCTTTTATATACAACAGTCATACCTATCAGTATTGTGTAGTCCCTTTTGGCTTGGACTCATCGGTAGCAGAATTCATTAGAGCTTTAGACCATGTGCTTGGGGAGGAACTTGTATCCAAATTAGTGATTTATGTAGATGACATTTTAGTAACTGTACAAGATTGGAATGAGCATTTTGTGCTTTTAAGACAGGCATGTGAGATATTTAGAAGAGGGGGGAATGACACTAAAACTAAAAAAGTGCAAATCTGCAGTACCTGAGTTAAAATTTTTCGGACATGTCATAACAGAAAAAGGAATTTTGGCAGATCCAAACAAAATTAAAGCTACTTCAGAGTTTCATACACCCCATAACAGAAAACAACTAAAATCATTTTATGGGCTATGTGGATTCTACAGAAAATTTGTAAGTAAACCAAGCTTAAACACACCCTGTCTAAGTAACCTATTAAAGAAGGACACTATTTGGATATGGGGTAAAGATTGTCAAGAGGCTTTCAACAACATAAAAAAAGAAGTGAATAACCAGAACCTGTTACACAGACCAGATTTCAATTTACCTTTCTGTTTACATACTGACAGTAGTGATTATGGGTTAGGTGCCGAATTATTTCAAGAAAAAGAAGTCAATGGGGAAACTGTTCATCCTACAATTGCATTTGCAAGCAGAACATTATTGAAGTATGAAAAAAAAACTATACAGTCACAGAAAAAGAGTTACTAGCCATACTGTGGTCATTTTCAAAATTCAAGACCTATTTACTTGGACATAAGGTAATAGTGTACTCTGGTCATAAAGCCTTAACCTATTTACAGGAATGTAAGCTTTATCATGATAAGCTTACAGTATTTACAACAATTCAACTCTGAAATTAAGTATATTAAAGGCACTGACAACATAGGTACAGATACTCTATCAAAGCTACCAGTAGGAGGGGAAACAGAAATTTTTGATCACAATGAAAAAAAAAACAGTTTAAAATGAGGTATATTAAAGGGGTCACAGATGAAAAAGTTGTAACATCATTGTATGATAAAGTCAGGAGGAACCAGAACCGTGATATAAATTGGAAATTAATAAAGAGTTGTTTAGGGAAAAAGAACTCTGAAAAATTAGACAAGTACTATAAGGTGTTTAAGGGTGCTCTATTTAGGAGAACAGATGAAAGACTCTGACAATTGGAAACCATGCTGGCCTGAAGATGAAGCTGAGAGGTTAATTAGGTATACACATGAGAGACTCATTCAGAAATGTATGCAAAAATTACAAGCAAATATATATTCCAACAATATGGCCAAGAAAGTTAGAAAAGAATTGTCAACTTGTGATAAATGCTGATGAGTCAAAGTAAGTAACAGAAAATGTCAAGGTGAAATGCAAAACATTACTCCTGCACAACCTCTAGACTTAGTCCCCATTGATTTCTACGGGCCTCTTTCAAGGGGTAGGAGTGGCCACTGCTACATTTTTGTCACGGGGGATGTATTTTCTAAACTAATCAAGTTGTATCTTGTCGGAAAAACCGCATGTAAAGAGATAGTTACAAAAGTTGAAAAATACTATTTCTTAAACGTCGGGAAACCATAAGTGATCTGTTGGATAGTGGTTCGCAGTTTTTATCAAAAGTTTGGAAAGCCTTTGTCAAGAAATCGTGAATCAAACATGTTCAAATATCCGTGTATAATCCATCGTCAAACCCAGTTGCTAGGCATATGCGCGAGATTGGTTGCTTATGTCGTACATATTGCAGTCATAAATATCCTACATGGTACGACTCTGTACTAGAGTTTGAAGATGTCATGAACAGCTTGCAAACATACTTCCACAGGATTTTCACCTTATGAAATTATGTTTCATCTAAAACCAGACAACATTATCACTAAACTCGTAGAATTCCCACCATGCACAATGATGACTATGTGTGAATGTGAAGCCATAGTCAAAGAAACCATGATAAAACAGGAGGAAATTAGAAAAAGACGACATGATAACAAGATGAAAGCAACCAAGTTTAAAGTTGGAGATTATGTTTTAGTAAAATCACATGAGAAATCAAAAATGTTAACTTCTGAAATAAAGAAATTCTTTGAAACCCACATGGATCCATTCGAGATTGTGGAGAATCCACACCCTAATGCATACTGGTTAGTGTATCCTAAATCCAGGAAAGTTCTTGGGCTAAGGAATAGTGTTTCATTGAAATTATATAAACTAAAGGGAAAAGACTATTCTGAGAAAGTTAGAAGGTGACTCAACAAAAGTTGAAACTTCCTGGCAGATTAAAACTGTGTGCCCGACCGAGACTCGAACTCGGGACCTTTGCCTTTCGCAGGCAAATGCTCTACCACTGAGCTACCGAAGCACGACTCACGCCCGGTACTCACAGCTTTACTTCTGCCAGTACCTCGTCTCCTACCTTCCAAACTTTACAGAAGCTCTCCTGCGAACCTTGCAGAACTAGCACTCCTGAAAGAAAGGATATTGCGGAGACATGGCTTAGCCACAGCCTGGGGGATGTTTCCAGAATGAGATTTTCACTCTGCAGCGGAGTGTGCGCTGATATGAAACTGAAAGAAAGGATATTGCGGAGACATGGCTTAGCCACAGCCTGGGGGATGTTTCCAGAATGAGATTTTCACTCTGCAGCGGAGTGTGCGCTCATATCAGCGCACACTCCACTGCAGAGTGAAAATCTCATTCTGGTCAACAAAAGTTTTTCACTGGAAATTATGAAATGTAGTGTGCAAAAATTGACTGATTTTATGATACAGTTTTGTGTCCTTGAAAATGTTTATTATTTCTTTGAAATGTGTTTGCTGTATGAAGTGTTTGCAGTGAATTTTCTTTGTGTAATATGCTCATCATGTTTGTACTTGATATATCTATATGTTTATGCAGTTTTAATAGAGGGAAACATTCCACATGGGAAAAATATATCTAAAAACAAAGATGATGTGGCTTACCAAACGAAAGCGCTGGCACGTCGATAGACACACAAACAAACACAAACATACACACAAAATACTAGCTTTCGCAACCAACGGTTGCTTCATCAGGAAAGAGGGAAGGAGAGGGAAAGACGAAAGGATTTGGGTTTTAAGGGAGAGGGTAAGGAGTCATTCCAATCCCGGGAGCGGAAAGACTTACCTTAGGGGGAAAAAAGGACGGGTATACACTCGCACACACACACATATCCATCCACAGATAATGTGTGTAGTTTTAGCTTCACACTAATTGAGACATCATTTGAAACGTAAACCACTAATCAGTGCTACATCTGTCTTGCAATAATTAATATTTTTTTTTAAATATTTTTTAATCTTAAAGGCAGAAGGGGAGTCGTACCGCCCAAAATGACAAAATTTGACATTTTAACTTCTATGCAAATTATGAAAATATGGATGTTTATGCTTAATTTGGTGTTCGTTTTATTGAAATATTCGATTATTTACTATTTTAAATAAATATTTGAAAATAATCATGCAATGACATTTCTGAGAATTTTGTTTTCCATCTTTTTGCATATTGGCATTTTTCTCTGGAACTATATAGTCTAGAAGGCTGTGGTTTCTTTTGTTTTGTAGGGAACTGACCATTTCATAAGTTGCCGACACTGGTGGCATTTCTCAGTAAACTCTTTGAACTGTACATTTGTTTGTGTTTGACAACAAGAGTTATCCACTAGCCGCGTTTTAGTTTCTGTGTTTCCTGTGATAATTTTCGTCATGACTAAACCAAAAGGAGTGATTAAAAAAATATGAAACAAAGGAAACAGATACTACAGAACACATATAGCAGCAGTGAAAAGATTGGTTAGCGCCGAAGGGTGTGATAATTTGGTTGTAAATAGTGACAGTCCTTCTACTCCTCCAAGTGCTTCCAAGAATAAACAGCTGGGTAATGATGTAAAATACAACACAGCTTCAGACAGTGAAACAAACTGCAATATCATTATTAATCTCCATATTTCAGCTTTGTGTGAAACAGTGTGTTGTCGTATATGTGGAGGGGAAATTGAAATTTCTGAAAAGCTATCTCAACGCAATGGTCTGGTGTGCACTTTACAAATAATGTATTTGAACTGTAAAAGTGAAAAGACTTTCAAGACTTCAGAAGTAAGTATAAAGAATGGACTTTTTGACACTAATCTAAGATACTTCTATGGACTTAGATGCATAGGAAAAGGCCATTATGCTGGTAAGGTTCTTTGTGACTTGCTGAACCTCCCTAGTCCCCCTACAAAATCTATCAAATACAACTCCATAGTAAGAAGTAGTGTCAAGGTGTGTGCTATAGAGTCAATGACTACAGCAGCACAGCAGGCTGTAGCAGAAAATGGTAGTTCTGACATAGCAATATCATTTGATGGATCCTGGCAAAAAAGAGGTTTCCAGTCAAAGAATTCATGTACATCTTTTATCAGCATCGGCAATGGGAAAGTGTTGGATGTTGATGTGTTGACCATGTACTGTCAGGGTTGTAGGCAAGCAAGAGTACTGAAAAGTAAACTAAGCATGAAATGAATTGTCAGAGAAACTATGAAGGAACTAGTGGTGGGATGGAGGTTGCATCTGCAGTGAAAATATCCCAACGTCCCCAGCATGACCGTGCTGTTTGCTACATGAGTTTTCTTGGGGATGGAGACTCACGATCATATAAGGCAATGGTGGAAAGTAAACCCTATGGTGATTTGTCAATTACAAAACTAGAGTGCATTAATCATATGCAAAAGAGGATGGGCACGAGACTACGTAGACTCAAGCAGCAATTGGGAAGTACCAAGTTATATGATGGTCTAAGTATAAGACGTCGACTGACTGATAAACAAATTGATCAGATTACACAATATTACGATATGGCTATTAGAAGTAACAGAGATAATTAAGATGGAATGAAGAGCGCTGTCTGGGCAATTTATTTTCACAAGCTGTCTACAGATGCTGAACCAATACACAACCTGTATTCCACTGAATGGTGTATATACTTGAAGGCAAAAGAGGAGGGTAAAGTAGACACTTTCTCACACAAAATTACTATACCAAATGCTGTTATGCTTGCCATGAAACCTGTGTTTCAGGATCTTGCCCAACCAGAGCTGTTGAAGAAATGTCTCAAGGGCAAAACACAAAATGCAAATGAATCATTTAACAATGTTGTATGATCAAGGGTACCAAAAAATGTGTTTGTTGGAAGGTCAGTCTTTGAACTTGGTGTTTTGGATGCTGTTCTTACTTTTAATGATGGCTATTCTGGAAGACTACAGGTTTTGGAATATCTTGGCATTCACAAATATATTTGTCCAACTTGAAGTTATTACAGTTACAACACCACTAAAAGTGTGATGGACTTGGACCAACTGTGAATCATGAAGGCAGAGATTGCAACAAACAATATGTCAAAAGAAGCCAGATCCAAGAGAAGGAGGGCAGCACTAGGTGAGGAAGATGAAGGAGGAGATTAGGACTACCATCCAGGAAGATTCCAACATATTTTTTATGTATCAGTTGGCTGTATATTAAAATTTTTTCTTTAAACGCGATTTTCTCAACATGACATTTTTCAGTATAAAAGCCCCTTTTTCTCAGAAACTTCTGAATCCACATCAATGAATTATTTACCACATAACATAGATAGTAGAATGATGTTGTAGCTCTACTTTAGTAGTATTTACTATAATAGTTAAAATTCAAGAAATTAAAATTGTGAAAGTTTACACCAAAAAATTATATGTTTGGGGAAAAAAATCATAACTTTTTTCCAGTTGTTATTTTAAAGTGATTGTAGAGCAATACAGTTACAAAACATGGGAGAACATGTGATAAAAACACCACATTTATATACTCAACAGTTCCTGAGGAAATGGGACATTTATATAGCCAATTTAACATTGTCGAGACAGGGCGGTACGACTTCCCTTAATTACTACACACATAAGTTGTTGAAATATCCAACTAAACAAGGGGGAGAATCGTTTTAAGTAAACAACATGAATTACTGTATATTGTTTCTCAACCACTGCAAAGCACAGGCAGTAATAATTTTCTAATTCTGATGTATACATATCATCCAAAAACATTCAAACAACCATGATTCTACCCTTGCCCTTTTACTGTGGATATGAACCCCTGTAACAGACTGACTGTAGCTTTACTTTTGAAAACAATTTAATTTTTTGATTATCCTTGGTGTAAGGGTTATAGTTTGCAATAATACATTTTACATCCAATATGTTAATGCATTTGTATTACAAGTTTACTGAATTTGTTGTTAGTTAAAGGATCCTTTTTGGACCAGTCCATACCTATGTAGTATTACTCAGACACATTCCTGTAAACTTCTCCCACTAGATACACATTACCAGAAGGATAAATACGTATTCTAACCATATACTTACATATAAACATTGTGAAACCACAAGGTGATCTCTGTATTTGATTTTTACATAACAAGGCATTATAATCATTGAAGCAATACGAACAGCTAAGCTGTGGAAATGGACTTGCTTCAGCACAAGCAGAAATCAAACATATTAAAGGAGGACAGCTAAGTGCAGATGGAAAATGTGGGACATTACTGTGAATAGCCAGTAAAGTGGTCAATAAAAGAAATTAAGACAAACCAATATTCAAAAACTACAACCTTTCAATGATTCAATGTTAAGTGCTACGACATTATAGACTCATCTAAGTGAAAATTGTAAATCTTCTTTTGTATTTCATTTACCTTAAAATTAACAATTTATGTTTTCTTTCACTATAAGTAACACAATTTCAGTGTTAAACCTAATGTCATGCCAATTGCTATGGGCAGAAAGTTAGCAAAATTCAAAGAAAACAGTCCTATTAAAAATTGTAATTTATTTAAAATCATTCTTGGCAGTTCCATTATTCTGGTGTCAGAAATTTGTTTGCATGTTCACACTTACAAAATTCTTGGGGGGCTATTGTAATGGAACTGACAAATAGCCCATTTTGTTATGCTATACACTAATTAAAATTGTTTTGAAAAGCATTTACTTTGTATGATTTTAGGGTAGGTGTTGCAATCAATAATCGATACAGAAAATGTATGTTCTTTGTCATTATGACTGTGATCTTTGGTGAACAACGGGATTTCTGCCACTTGAGTTTTGGCCGCAGTGGAGAGTAGTTGTTTTCAAGTTCTGGCAATAAATATGTGCTTTTTTTAAACAAACCGTGGAATCCTGCATCACGATTTTGTTAGTCTAGTGATAATCAACAGCCGCACCTTTCTCGCTCCCAGAACAGCAGAGGAATCAATGCCTAGGCAATAAGGAGCCACATGGGCAATGCAGACGCAGCAGCATTGAGAAGGGGACATCATGACCATCTCTACGAAGTAATGTACATCCATGAGCCACACCATAGTGGTGTCTTAATGGAGATAACTTTTGCAGTGTAGTAGAGAGGGTCCATGTTAAAGAGTATCATTCTATCCTCCTCCTTTCCAAATCCAACAGTTCCAATGTGCAAACCCTTCTCTTGTCTGTATACTTCCACCTGTTTTCACAGTATCATCCAAGATGTAGTAATACCCCACTAGCTTCCAGACAAAGTTAGCTAACATTACAGTCATAAAAGGAACTGATATTTATTTGACTTCAGTTTGAAATGTAACACTTTATGATAAAAACACAGTTAATACAGTAATTTAAAACTGAAGAATTAAAAAAATGCATGTGTTAATTCAGTTATTTCCTTATTATTTTTATAAATGTGACAGTATCATTTGTCTAAGGGAGGGGACATGTAGTTTAACATACACTACGTGATCAAAAGTATCCTGACACTTGGCTGAAAATGACATACAAGTTCGTGGTGGACTCCATCGGTAATGCTGGAATTCAATATGGTGTTGGCCCAACCTTAGCCCTGATGACAGCTTCCACTCTCACAGGCATACATTCAATCAGGTGCTGGAAGGTTTCTTGGGGAATGGCAGCCCATTCTTCACGTAGTGCTCTACTGAGGAGATGTAGCGATGTTGGTTGGTGAGGCCTGGCAACGAAGTCGGCGTTCCAAAATCTCCCAAAGGTGTTCTATAGGATCAGGTCAGGACTCTGTGCAGGCCAGCCCATTACAGGGATGTTATTGTTGTGTAACCTCTCTGCCACAGGCCGTGCACTATGAACAAGTGCTTGATCGTGTTGAAAGATGCAATCGCCATCCCCAAATTTCTCTTCAACAGTGGGAAGCAAGAAGGTGCTTAAAACATCAATGTAGACCTGTGCTGTGATACTGCCATGCAAAACAACAAGGGGTGCAGGTTCCCTTCAATAAAAACATGACAACACTATAACACCACCGCCTCCGAGTTTTACTGTTGGCACTACACACAATGACAGACGACGTTCACCGGGCATTCGTCATACCCACATCCTGCCATTGGATCGCCACATTGTGGACCTCGATAGGTTACTCCACACAACATTTTTCCACTGTTCGATTGTCCAATGTTTACACTTCTTACACCAAGCGAGGCATGGTTTGGCATTTACCGGCGTGATGTGTGGTTTATGAGCAGCTGCTCGACCATGAAACCCAAGTTTTTTCACCTCCCGCCTAACTGTCATAGTACTTGCAGTGTATCCTGATGCAGTTTGGAATTCCTGTGTGATTGTCTGGATAGATATCTGCCTGTTACACATTAGGAGCCTCTTCAACTGTCAGTGGTCTCTGTCAGTCAATAGATGATGTCGACCTGTACACTTTTGTACTGTACGTGTGCCTTCACATTTCCATTTCACTACCACATCGGACACAGTGGATGTAGGGATGTTGAGGAGTGTGGAAATCTGGTGAACAGACATATGACACAAGTGACACGCAATCACCTGGCCACGTTCAAAGTCCGTGAGTTCTGCAGAGCATCCCATTCTGCTCTCTCACGATGTCTAATGGCTACTGAGGTCGCTGATGTGGAGTACCTGGCAGTAGGTGGCAGCACAATGCACCTAATATGAAAAACATATGTTTTTAGGGGGTGTCTGGATTCTTTTGATCACATAGTGTATCACTCTGGTAAAGTGACGTGTTACCCAACATTTACCTAACTGACAAATGATGATTGAAATAGATGAAATCATTTATCAGTTAAATAGTTTGGAACCAAAAACTGTTTGGAGGTTTTTGTCATTGTTTTTGCATGTAAACTGCTACAGATATGATCACCATGTGTATTCAAGATAGGATGGCTATTCCAGTTTGCCACAAGTTGCATACCTGCACGATATACCATTTGTTCTGTGCTTCAAGTTCTGAGCTTAGAGATGCATGGTGTGCCTACAAGAAAGAGTGTGGTGTGACAATGTGAATGACATGACCACGAACAGAAACAATGAGTTAGCTGTCAAATCGTTCATTCTCATTCAAATATCAGATTTTGTTCATGTAACTTCAAAGTTGAAAGTATGAATGCAAACAGTAAATGCGATGTTCTTTAACGTTAACTACTTTTATCAGAAGATGCAATATACTTGCCAATACAAGAAGAAGAAGTACTTTCTTATCATTGGTAGACAATTGGAAACAGATTAAGATTTAGATTTTCAGCACAAGATCCAACTACAGAGGAAACCATGTGGTGTCTTCGCGATCTATGAACAAATTACAATTAAAGGTGCTACAGTTCAGAATTTTAAGGTAAATATATACATTTCTACAGAACGAATATTGTATCCTTGGGAGAAGCATTCTCATATTGAAGATGAAACAGTATGAATTCTAGAAAGGATACAAACAACCAGTAAGAGCAGAGGAAGAGCCAAAGAGAATGGGAGTTCAATAAGAAAGCAAGACCGATGAGGCTCTATGGACTAACGAATCCAGCTCAAGTGGAAGGCTGAAAATAATGTGAAGCTTGTGCAATAGGAGTGACGGGACAAGAAATGTGATGGGAATATAAGCAGGGACTAGTGGTAATTATGGCCATGAGTATTGTGGGATTAAAAGACACGTCTTGGGTCGTTCCTATCTGTGTATTTCGTGCAAGCTGCTCCTCAGTGACAAATCATGGGGATGGGAGGGAGGGAGGGAAGGAGAATATGTGGATGGGGAATGGATGACAGCATATTCAGAAGCCGTGTATGGTGATAATCAGCAACATTAGTAACTGACATGGCTACTTTCACACCTTTATTTTTCAGAGATCAGCTACAGAACTAATGCATAATGGCCTTGATGAATGAGTGGAACAGGTCTTACCTGCACACATCATTAGGAGATGGGTGCAGGACCAGGAAAGAATGAACAAGATTCTTTGTAAGACAGGCTAGTGAGAAATAAAATTCTTTAAGCTGTCTGTCTGTTGTTTTCCATTTCAGTTGCCTTTAGTATTTGCTACTTGCTTTAGTTCTCTTTGATGCCTTGTTCTTGTCTCATCCACCCAAGAGCCTATTTACCATTAATTTCTCCTTTCGTTTGGCATGAGATGACTTGCTGTATTATTGTTTGTACCCATGTATTGGAACCCTTACATCTATGCTGTTTACATAATTTTACCTATGTACTGTAATGCTTCTCAAAGCATTCTTCTCGTCAAATATCTAGCTTATCTTGCTTCAGAAAGTCTTATGGCAGTTATGTTTAACATGCATTTTCGAGTGATGTTGCACTATCAAAACAAATGCTAGAATTCTTCAAGCAATGGAAGAATGAAACAGGAGTCAAAGAAAGTTGAGGGTGTGTGTGTGATAGTTATTTTTTACGTCCTAACTTATATTTCACCTTCACATTGAACATGCCCACATTTGAATTTATTTTTGCCTCACTGCTGTTTAATTGTAAAAATATAATGTACATAAGGAAGGTAAATTACTTACACTTCATGGCATAGGTCTTCATCATCAATATCAAACACACCAAGCCTGTTATATGTTTTGCATACTGCATCTCCCGGTAAGAAGAACGGATCCGCCGGAGATCGTCGACCCACTGCGACCTGTGAAAGTGCTTCAAATGTCTTCTCCATTTCCTGTGAGAAGAGGTACAAAAAATATTACCAATGAAAACACAGTTCACTCTGTGAATGAAGCCATATGGGCAAATAAGCTGTAATGATAATACAAACTGCTTGAATGTGGCCTATCAACAGTAATTTTAATTTTCTTTCACAAATAAAGCGCTAACACTTGTCATGGAATGTGAGCAGCTATTCGCATTATAAATGTTGAGTTTAGATCAGAAGACCGAACAACAGTCAAAGTTTTCAAATTGGTGAAAAGATCCTGGTGATGCTGCAAGTCTACAGCTTCAAGCTATCTATCTAGAGTAACTTCAGTGCTTCAAAGACTGTGGACAAAAGCATGCTAACCCATTAAAGAATCCAGAAGGAGTGAGACAGTATGAGACATAAGATGCAAGCTAAGGGTAGACAGGAATGTGTCAATCTCAGGAAGGTGCTGGGCAGTTGTCGCAAGAGGAGAATCTCAGAATCGGTACAGAACTGTTTGGGTGGCCACCAACAAGTAACTAATATTTTTAACTTAAGTGCAGGACTCAGCAATGTCATGCCACTAAATGGATGATAGTTACAACTGACGTGTGGGGAAAAAGCCCATCACTGTCCACTGGTCAAAGTTGTCCTTCAATGTACAGCAGTCAAAACTGCTACCATAAAGGGATTCCTGCCACTCTCCCAGTCAATGAAATAAAAAGAAAACTAAATACACACGACAATACTCCATGGAAAATAGGTGCCACATGTCAGGAAATTACAACAAGACCAACCTGTTCAGACACTAGTTGACTGTAGGGTGTCATTTTCTATGCTAATAGATACTTATTGTCACCAGCTGAAGGAGATTATGTTCCGAGATTTAAATTGCACATTGCTGAAAGACAGAAACAGAAAATACACACAGCTGATAGAAACCTGTGTTGTTTCTGAGATTGATTATGTTCCAAATGGTTCAAATGGCTCTGAGCACTATGGGACTTAACACCTATGTTCATCAGTCCCCTAGAACTTAGAACTACTTAAACCTAACTAACCTAAGGACATCACACAACACCCAGTCATCACGTGGCAGAGAAAAGATTATGTTCCAAGATACACTGTCCAGTCACATCAATGTGATCATCTGTCGAAGGCCTCAATCACCAGCTTTTGCAGTGACAACTGTAAAGCACTCACGAAGAGTGTCAATGAGGTTCCGGAAGGTACCGACAGGGAAGTGGAGCCATGCCGAATCCAGTGTTGTGGGCAGCTATGGTTTAGGTTCATGGCACATACAGCCTCATCGAGGTGGTCCCACAGATTCTTGACTGGGTTTTAATCTGGGGAGTCTGGTGCCCAGAGAAGTATGGTAAACTCACCCTGGTGCTCTTCAAACCACAGATGTAAACATCCAGCTGTGTAACAAGTTGGATTGTCCTGCTGGTAGATGTCATCGTGCCAAGGAAGAACAAACTGCACACAGGGCTGGACATGGTCCCCACGGGCAGATGCATACTTGTGTTGATCCACTGTACCCTCCAGAATCACAGGATCACCCAGGAAATGCCACACAAACATTTCCCAGATCACAATGCTCCCTCTTCCAGTCTGCATCCTTCCGACGATTGTCACAGGGTGTTTACTTTCAGACATTTCATCTGTCAGATAGAGCATAAAACATGCTTCATCTGAAAAGGCCATCCGTCACCACTCAGTGGACATCCAGTTGCAGTACTGGAGTGCAAATTCCAGCCTTCACTGCTGACAAACAGCAGTCAGCATGGACGCATGAACCAGCTGCCTGCTGCCAGGGCCCATACACAGCAATGTTAGCTGAACGGTTGTTGATGATACATTGATGGTAGCTCCTTGGTCCATCTAAGCAGTCAGCTGCTCAACAGTTGCATGTTTATTTGCCTGTACACATCTCCGCAGCTGTCATTCACCACTGGCATCTATGGCCTAATGTGCACCATAATTACCATGGCGTCGGTTTTGGACAGCTCCATTTTGCCATGCATGATACAATTTAACCATGGCAGCATGTGAATAGTTTACAAACTTAGCCATTTCAGAAATGCTTCCACCCCCTGTCTGACAGCCAATGATCACGCCCTTTTGGGCATCAGATAAATTTCTCCATTTCCACATTACGACAATGACTGCACTGTTTTCTGGATCCCCCCCCCCGACATGCTTTACACTGAGGTCACAAAAATCATGGGATACCTCCTAATATTTTTCCCAGCGTAGTGCAGTAACTCAACGTGGAATGGACTCAACAAATTGTTGGAAGCCCCTGCAGAAATATTGGGCCATGCAGACTCCACAGCCATCCATAATTGCTAAAGTGTTGCCGATGCAGGATTTTGTCCATTAACTGACCCCTCAATTGTGACCTATAAATTTTCGATGGGATTAATGTCAGGCAATGTAGGCCAAATCATTTGCTTGAATTGTCATTAATGTCCTTCAAATCCACCGTGAACAACTGTGGCCTGTGACAAGGCACACTGTCATCCATAAAAATTACATCATTGCCTGGGAATGTGAAGTCCATGAATGGCTGCAAATTGTCTCCAAGTAGCTGAACGTAAACATTTCCAGTTAACGATCAGTCCAGCTAGACCAGAGGACTTAGTCCATTTCATGTAAACGCAGCCCACGCCATTATGGAGCCACCATCTGTTTGCTCAGTCCCTTGTTGACAACTTGGATCCATGGCTTCATGGGGTCTGTGGCACACTCGAACCCTATCATCAGCTCTAACCAACTAAAAGTGGGGCTTATCCGACAAAGTCATGGTTTTTCAGTTCTCTAGAGTCCAACTGATATGATCACAAGCCCAGGAGAGGCACTGAAGTTGATGTTATGCTGTTAGGAAAGGTACTTTGTCGGTCATCTGATGCCATAGCCCAATAAAGCAAAATTTCACTGAACTGTCCTAACGGATACATTCATCATACGTTCCACATGGATTTCTGTGGTTATTTCACGCAGTGTTCCTCGCCTGTTAGTACTGACAGCTCAACACAAATGCCACTGCTCTCGGTCATTAAGTGAAGGTGCTGACCATTGCATTGTCCATGGTGGAGATGGAGGTGGAGGTGTTGTTGTTGTTGTTGTTGTTGCTCTTGTTGTCTTCAGTTCTTAAGACTGATTTGATGCAGCTCTCCAAGCTGCTCTATCCTGTGCAAGCCTCTTCATCTCCAAATGACTTCTGCATTCCATATTCTTCTCAATCTGCTTTTTGTATTCATCTCTTGGTCTCCCTCTACGATTTTTTTCCTGCACACTTACCTCCAATACTAAATTGGTGATCCCTTGGTGTCCTATCAACCGTCCCTCCTTTGATAAATTTGTGCCACAAATTTCTTTTCTCCCCAATTATATTCAGTACCTCCTCATTAGTTATGTGATCGACCCACCTAATCTTCTTCAACATTCTTCTGTAGCACATTTTGAAAGCTTCAATTCTCTTTTTGTGTTAAGTGTTTATCGTCTGTGTTTCACTTCCATACATGGCTACACTCCATACAAATACTTTCAGAAAGGACTTCCTAGCACTTAAATCTATATTCAATATTAACAAATGTCTCTTCTTCAGAAATGCTTTTCTTGCCAGTGCCAGTATACATCTTATACCCTCTCTACTTTGGCCATAATCTGTTATTTTACTGCCCAAATAGCAAAACTCATCGACTACTTTAAGTGTCTCATTTCCTAATCTAATTCCCTCAGCTTCACCTGATTTAATTAGGCTACATTCCATTATCCTCATTTTAATTTTGTTGAAGTTCATCTTCTATCCATCTTTCAAGATCCTGTTCATTCCATTCAACATCTCTTCCAATTCCTTTGCTGTCTCCTACAGAATTACAATGTCATTGGCAAACCCCAAGTTTTTGTTTCTTCTCCCTAATCTCCAATTCCTTCTTCATATTTTTCTTTGGTTTCCTTAACTGCTTGCTCAGTGTACAGATTCAATATCATCGGGGATAGGCTATAACCATGTCTCACTACCTGCTCAATCATTGTTTCCTTTTCATGCCTCTCGACTCTTTAGAATTGCTGTCTGGCTTCTGTACACATTGTAAATAGGCTTTTGCTCTCTGCATTTTACCCTTGCTATGCTCAGAATTTCAGAGTTTCCAGTCAACACTGTCCAAAACTTCTGCCAAATCCACAAATGTTATAAATGTAGGTTTGCCTTTCCTTAATTTATGTTCTAATATAAGTTATAGTGTCAGTATTGCATCACGTGAGCCCACATTTCTCCGCAATCCAAACTGATCTTCCCCAAGGATGGCTTCTATCAGTTTTTCCATTCTTCTGTAAAGAATTTGGTGTTAGTATTTTGTAACCATGATTTATTAAACTGATGGTTCAGTAGTATTCACACCTGTCAGCACCAGCTTTCTTTGGAATTGAAATTATTATATTGTTCTTGAAATCTGAGAGTATTTTGCTTGTCTCATATATCTTGTAACCAGATGAACAAGTTTTGTCATGGCTGGCTCCCCCAAGGCTATCACAGTAGGTCTGAAGGAATGTCATCTACTCCTGGGGCCTTGTTTCCACTTACGTCTTTCAGTGCTCTGTCAACTTCTTCTCCCAGTATCATGAGTCCCGTTTCATCTTAATCTACGTCCTCTTTCATTTTTATTACATTGCTTGCAAGTTCATCTCTCCCTTGTATAGGCCCTTATATATTCCTTCCACCTTTCAGCTTTCCGTTCTTTGCTCAGGACTGGTTATCCATCTGAGCTCTTGATATTCATACCACTACTTCTCTTATCGTCAAAGACTGCTTTAATTTTTATGTAGATAGGGCCTATCCTTCCCCTAGTTTTATACACTCCTAAACCCTTACATTTGTCCTCTAGCCATTCCTGCTTAGCCATTTCAAACTTCCTGTCAATCTCATTTTTTAGACATTTACATTCCTTTTTGCCTGCTGCATTTTCTCCTTTCGTCAGTTAATTTCAATATATCCTACATCACCCAAGGATTTCTGCCAGGACTTGTCCTTTTACCTATTTGATCCTCAACTGCCTTCAGTATTTCATCTCTCAAAACTACCCATTCGTCTTTTACTGTCTTCCTTTCCCCTGTTCTAGTCAATCGTTCCTTAATGCTCCCTCTGAAACACTCTTACAATCTCTGGTTTTCTCAACTTATCCAGATACCATCTGCTTAATTTCCTACCTTTCTACAATTTCTTTAGTTTTAGTCTACAGTTCATAACCAATAAATTGTGGTCAGAATCCACATCTGCCCCAGGAAATGTCTTACAGTTTAAAATCTTGTTCTGAAATCTCTGTCTTACCATTATATAATCAATCTGAAATCTTCTGGGGTCTCCAGGTATCTTACACATATACAACATACTTTCACTATTTCTAAACCAAGTGTTAGCAATGATTAAATTATGCTCTGTGCAAAATTCAACCAAGTAGCTTTGTCTTTCATTCCTTTCCCCCCAGTCCATACTGACCTACCATTTTTCCCTCTCTTCCCTTCCCTACTATCCAATTCCAGTCCCCCATCACAATTAAATTTTCTTTCATCTACCTTAACTATCTGAATAATTTATTTTATCTCATGATACATTTCTTCAATCTCTTCATCAACTATGGAGATAGTTGGCACATAAACTCGTACTACTGTGGTGGGTGTGGGCTTTGTGGCTACAATAATGCGTTGACTATACTAGGTTTTTTTTTTTGTGGTTTTAGGGCGCACAACTTCAATGGTCATTAGCGCCCAGACTACGTTAGGAATGCACCGCGAGGCACAAGTTTAAAACAGCAACTAAAAGGGAAAACACGATAAAAGACAGACTGACAGGCATAGGATAAAAAAACAGCATAATCAAATGTCCTTAGAGAGGTTTGTCAGGTTGATAAAACGAAGAACGCAAGCAGCTGCTCATGGGTCATCCGCTAAAATGGCATCTAGAGTACATGGCAGGCCAAGATCAAGACGCAGTGTGTTAAAATCCGGACAGGACGTTAAAATGTGGCGGACCGTCAGCAATTGCCCACATGGGCAGAACGGTGCCGGCGCAGCCGTCAGCAGATGGCGATGGCTGAACCGGCAGTGTCCAATTTGTAACTGGGCCAAAACGACCACCTCCCGCCGAGAAGGGCGTGAGGAGGACGTCCAAGCCGCGGGAAGAGGTTTCAAGGCCCGAAGCTTGTTGTCCGTAAGTGCAGCCCAATCGGCATGCCACAGCAATAAAATGCGCCGACAAATGACCCTGCTACAATCTGATGAAGGGACACAACAAGAAGCTGTCCGAGGCTGGAGGACCGCAGCCTTGGCCGCGGCATCTGCAGCTTCGTTCCCAGGGATACCGACATGGCCAGGAACCCACATAAAGCTAACCGTAGAACCGTCGTCCACCAGCTGCTGAAGAGAGCGTTGGATCCGGTGCACGAAAGGGTGAACCGGATACGGATCACTGAGGCTCTGGAGTGCACTCAGGGAATCGGAGCAGATGACATAAGCAGAATGTCGGTGGCGGCAGATGTAAAGAACAGCCTGGTAGATGGCAAAGAGCTCAGCTGTGAAGACCGAACAATGGCCATGGAGACGGTATTTGAAACTTTGTGCCCCGACAATAAAAGAACACCCGACCCCGTCATTGGTCTTAGAGCCATCTGTATAAATGAAGGTCATATTAATGAACTTCGAACGAAGTTCGACAAAACGGGAGTGGTATACCGAACCGGGGGTAACCTCCTTTGGGAGCGAGCTGAGGTCAAGGTGAACGCGAACCTGAGCCTGGAGCCAAGGTGGCGTGTGGCTCTCGCCCACTCGAAAGGTTGCAAGGAGTGAAAAATCAAGGTGTTGAAGGAGGCGACGAAAGCGAACTCCAGGGGGTAGCAGGGCAGAGACATGCAACCCGTATTGACGGTCGAGAGAGTCGTCAAAAAAGGAACGATAAGATGGGTGGTCGGGCATTAACAGTAGCCGACAGGCATACCGACAAAGCAGTATATCGCACCGGTAGGTGAGTGGCAATTCACCAGCTTCAGCATGAAGACTCTCGACGGGACTAGTATAAAACGATCCGATCGCAAGACGTAAACCCCGATGTTGTATGGAGTTGAGGCGGCGTAAGATGGATGGCCGTGCAGAGGAGTATACGAAGCTCCCATAATCCAGCTTGGAGCGGACGATCGACCGATATAGGCAAAGTAGGACGGTTCGATCCGCTCCCCACGACATACCATTGAGAACATGGAGGACATTTAGAGAACGGGTACAACAGGCAGCCAAATATGACACATGTGGAGACCAGCTAAGTTTCCTGTCAAATGTAAGACCTAAATATTTTGTTGTCTTCACAAATGGGAGAGCAACGGGACCAAGTCGTAAGGACGGTGGGAGAAACTTTTTGTAGCGCCAGAAGTTAATACAGACCGTCTTCTCGGCAGAAAAACGGAAGCCACTATGCTAGGGGGGAGGGCGAGGGGGGAGGGCGAGGGGGGGAAGGGGGGGTGATGAGAGGGGAAAAGACAAGTAGATGCGATGGTGGGATAGAAGACGTGTTTAGTGCAGGAGTGGGAACAGGTAAAGGGATAGGTAGGTAGAGGACAGGGACTAGTGAAGGTTGAGGTCAGGAGGATTATGGGAATGAAGAATATGTTTTAGGAAGAATTCCCGTCTGCTCAGTTCAGAAACACTGGTGTTGATAGGAAGAATTCAGATGGTGCAGGCTGTGAAGTGGTCATTAAAGTGAAACACATTGTGTTGCGCAGCATATTCAGCATGTGCATGGTCCAGCTGTCCTTTGGTCACAGTTTGGCGGTGGCCATTCATGTGAACAGAAAGCTCCTTAGTTGTCATGTCCATGCAGAAAGTGGCACTGTTAACTTAGTTTGTAGTCATATGGCTGTTTTCACAGGTAGCCCTGTCTTTGATGGGGTAGGAGATGCCTGTGACAAGACAGAAGTATTTGGTGGTAGTGGCAGGATGAATGGAACAGGTCTTCCATCTAAATCTACTGCAGGGATATGAGCCATGGGACAAGGGGTTGGGAGAAGGGGTGGAGTAGGGATGGAGACTGTTATTGTGTAGATTTTTCAGTATGCTACATCTTGCAGCTCTAAAATACTGAAGAAAAGGTGTTTTGTAAAATGTTTAAACCAAAACTTCTATTAATTTCCTGAATGATTAGTTTTGGGTTTTGCCCATTTCCACAAGCTACCTGTTACAGAGAACAAAATTTGTTAAGAGTGGATGTGTCAAATGTGGATAATAAACGTATCACCGATAATATAGGTCATATGGTAGCTACTTCTGTAGTTTGTATGTATGATATGTTTGGTGTGGATTGTTCCATTTATATCATCACACTTAAATGTATCTCAAGACATGCATTAAAAATTCATTGGGTGGCAGAATACTGTTGTGGGAGGGGTAGGGAGAATATTCCTCATTTCAGTGCACAACAAGAGGAAGTGGAAACCCTGGCAGAGAATGTGATTAATTTGCTCCAGTCCTGAGTGACACTGAGTGTTGTTATCCCATTGTGAACATTCCACTATTTCATATCACATTTTGTTAACCACTTTTTATTGACATTATCTTCCTTACACAGTATGCAGCTCGTGGTCTAGTACTTAGCATCACTGCCTTTACATCACAGGGCCCTCAGTTCGATTCCCAGTCGGATCAGAGATTTTCTTTGCCCTGGGACTGGGTGTTTGTGTTTCATAATCTTTTCATCTCATCTTCATCACAAAGACAGATGAGTTGCCGAAGTGGTGGCAAACAAAAAGACTTGCGCCATGCGGCTGACCCTCCCCTAGACTGGGTCTCCCCGTCCAATGTCATACAATCATTTTATTTCCTTACACACACTTTAATAAAGTCCTTGATGTCACCACAAACATCACTAACTATCTACTGTACAGCAGCTACTGAAATGCAAACCAATCTTCTTTTTCTAGTGACTTTGGCCCGCACTGGCACATTATCAGTTATTAATGGATTACGACACAATTAATTTAAGGGGTGGCCTGATGCCCATCCTGTTGCCACCCCCTGCCCCCCCCCCCTCCCCCCACACCCATGGAATGTGTGTTCCCCAAACTATCTGCAAACATCGTTATTCATGTGAAAGTTTTCTAAGGTTCGTGAGTTGTGTAAGTGAAGTGGGACATACATACTGACTCGGTATTCACATAGTGTGATGTGGGAAACCAGCTAAAACCCATATCCAGGCTGGCCTGCATACCGCTCCTCATCGTTAATCCGCTAGCTGCAATGCAGTGTTACATGCACTACCTCCATGGGATTAACACTTATGTACAAATTGAGAACCTACAGCCTTCCTTTCCTATTTGCTTGCTTAGACAAAAACAGTGCTTTTGCCATTCAAAGTGATCCTCACTTAATATCAGCATTTTGTATCATGGCTCTGACTACGTATTGTTCTATTCTGAGTGGCGACTATTAGTGGAAAAAAAATGAATCATACACAGGCTATGTTCATCATGTCATGTTCCGTTCTATTCCTTCTAGAATAAATAAAACAACAGAATTTAGCCATCAATCTTACTGCTGCTAAGATAAATGACCTACTACTTGTGTTGAAAACCACTTAAATCATTGTAACCCAATAAGATCCCATTGCCCAATGGAAGTCCCAGTCAAGTTCTATATAGAATTTGAGAGTGAGTCAGCTCCGCTCATGATCATTATTTACTGCAGATCTCCTGAGCACCTGAGCAGAGAGATGTTCACTGTGATTTGAAAGTAGCACAGGTCAAACCCATCTAGAAAAAGGAAGTACAACTGATCCACAGCATTACCACTGTATACCACTCACATCTGTTTGCAGTAAATTGGAAATATTTCTGAATTCAAACATTATGACCTTCATAGACTAAAATAACCTTCTACATGGAAATCAACATCAGTTCCCAAAACAATGACCACATAAAACTTAATTCAAACTCTTGACATATATTATCCTACATGCTATGGACAGAGAAAATCATGGTGCTTTGATGTTTCTAGAGTTTTTGAAAGCTTCTGATTCGGTGTCACATTGACACCATATAAATAAAAATAAGTTCCTACAGGACTGGGTGAAAAATTTCTTGACAGGCGGGATGTAGTACAAATCCTGGATGGTAAGTCATTTAGACACACAAAGTAATATCTGGTGTTCCATTTGGGAGTGTAATAGATCTTCACTGTTCACATTATAGATTAATGAGTTATGAGATAGAATTAGTTGCAATTTCAAATTTTTCAAACATGCAGTTTTCTACAAGAAAATTGCACCATGTATAAAACTGCAGTAATATCCAGTTAGATTGACAAAATATCAACCTTGTGTAAAGGTTTATATAAAAAACACTCACAAAGTTGTGGACCTTAGAAAATGCAGAAGCATGGTATCTTTCGACTACCGGATAAATGAATCACAACAAGAGCTAGTCAAGTTACAGAAATTTTTTGAACTAACTATGAGTATAAATATCAAATCCACGAACCTACTACGGTGTCATAGCAGGCGGAGAGGTGATACTCCGACGTGGCGCGTCCCAGGTGGCGGATAGGGGGGTCCTCACCGGTTTACCGGCGGACTTGAGCGAAATAAAATAGCTCTCGCGGACCAAACACTAAACAACCTCTACGGCTAACAACCGCAGTTGTAACTCGGAGCTTGCTCCATACAAGGTTGACTACCTTTGAAAGTCAAACATGGAAGGAAATCTTTCAAGGAATAATCCACCGCTTGGCAATAACCAAGGAAGACTGCACTCGGATACGGTGGGCAGTCACCTGAAAGATAACTTGGATGAGTCGGAGCATCTGAAAATACCCAAAACGGACAGACGACCAAAACTCAAGACAAGACAAATAAACTACATTGCGACACACAATATAAATTCCCTCATACAACCAGGCAAACTCAAAATTCTGACGGATGAAATGGATCGCAAGGGGATTCTCATAACCGGACTTCAAGAAATGAGAAATACTGATCAGGAGCCGATAGAATCACAAGGATATAGGATTTATAAGGGAATACCAGGAAAAAGAGTCATGAAACAGTGTCCACAATTTGGAACAGGATTCGTGGTGAGTCTGAAAATAATAGAGTCCATAATAGAATTTAAAGCACAATCTCCCAGGCTCTCAACATTAACTCTAAAAGCTGCAAATAAAATGTACACAATAATAAATGCCCATGCCCCGACAAATGATAAAAATAATAAAAAAGAACACAGAGAAGAGGTAGAAAAATTTTGGGAGCTCTTAGATCAAACGACGAATAACATTAATAAAAATCACATCAAAATTTTAATTGGAGACTTCAATGCCCAGTTAGGAAGGGAAAAGAGATATAGAGACATAATAGGGAAATGGACAGCACAAAGAAGAACAAACAAAAATGGCATAAGACTAGTGGAATTTTGCAGAAACCATGACATGATCTCAAAGTCGACGTATTTTAAGAGAAGACCAAGTAAACTTAAAACTTGGAAACATCCAGACTGGAAAAAAGGAGAATGGCAACTGGACCATGTCTGCATGGATAAGAATTACCACAAGGAAATTTACAATGTGAAAGTACTGAGAGGGACAGATACCGGATCAGATCATTACATGATAAAAATTAAAATTAAATTAACCCCATTAGCAAAGAAAAAATCCCACCAGAAGAAGAAGAGAACCTATGACCCTCATAAACTGATACAAAATGAGGATTATGAAGCACAAACCAGGGATATAAAAATAACAGATGATCTGGAAGAAATAATTCCCAAATTGAAACAAATAGCTGAACAAGTTGCCCCTATAAATCCAAGGAAAAAACACCAGTGGTGGAACGATGAATGTGATGAAGCAGTGTTGGATCGACACCAAGCCTGGTTAAGGCATCAAAATGAAAAAACAGAAAAATCATATTTGGAACTCACAAAACAAAGGAAGACAACACAAAAAATAATAAGGAGAGTTAAACGTCAGTACCAAAAAGATATACTTCTAATGATAGAAACAAATAGTGAAAAAACAAACTCAAGAGACTATTACAAAATATTTGGCAGACAATTACAAAGATATGATCCTCCAACATTAATGTTAAAAGATAAAGATAATAGCCTAGCCCATAGCAATAGTAAAAATACAGAAATTCTAGCAGAAACATTTAACAAGTTACTAAATTGTGAAGATCCCCCAGAACTTCTTCAGATAAACACAGAAACCCCAATTAAAACACCAGCAGAAAATATAAATCCACCTACAATTAATGAGGTCTACAGAGCTTTGAAAGAACTCAAAAACTACAAAGCAAGTGGAGAAGATCAAACGTTTGCTGAACTTTGGAAATATGCAGCAGAACCAGTAAAGATAGCATTACACAAATGCATAGTAAAAATCTGGAATGAAGAGAAATTACCAGAAAATTGGACTACTGCTATAATACATCCATTACATAAGAAAGGAGAAAAATCAAATCCAGACAACTATAGAGGAATTTCCCTTTTGGACTGCACGTATAAGATCATGTCAAGAATACTATACAACCGCTGTAAAGATCAACTAGAACTGGAACTGGGAGAATATCAAGGAGGATTTAGATCCTGGAGAAGCTGCCCAGAACAGATAATCACCCTAAAGTTAGTTATGGATGTCTACAAAAGAAGGCAAAAACAACTAGTCATAACCTTTGTAGATTTCAAAAAGGCGTATGATTGCATCCATAGATCTTCAATGATGAAAATATTAAGGAATTTTGGACTTCATCCTAAATTAATAAAAATGATACAGTTAACCTTAACAAACACCAAATCCAAAGTAAAATTTAGAGGAGAAATATCTGAACCATTTACGATTAAAACAGGGTTGAGACAGGGAGATTGTTTATCACCATTGCTATTCAATTGTGCTCTTGAATATGTAATGAGAGAATGGTACAAGGAAAATCCTATGAATATTAAAATTGGGACTAAGAAAGATAAAATAAACCTAAATTGCTTGGGATTTGCTGATGACCTAGCATTACTAGCTAATAATATTCAGGAAGCCACGAAACAAATAACAAGCTTACAAAATATAGCACAAAAATTAGGACTCCAAATATCATTTGAAAAGACTGAAATAATGGTAACGGATCCACTTGTAATAGATCACATCACAGTGAATAATAGGGAAATTAAAATAGTGAAACAATTTAAATACCTGGGTGAAATTATAACACATAAATTGGACGAGAAACCTGCATGGCGAGCAAGAACTAATAAAATGATAAAAGCTCAAAAACTAACGTGGTCTACGTACAATAAAAAATGTCTATCGATTAAAACAAAATTAAAACATTACAAGACGGTGGTTCAACCAGAGGTTACATACGGAAGTGAAACTCTTTTTAAAGTCACCCAGAAAAACAGAATTGACAAAATTTTAAAAGTAGAGAGAAGAATTGCTAGAACATGCATAAATAAGAAATATCAAAAAGCTGGGCAATGGCGGATAGTTCCAAATGAAGTGGTATACAGAGAACTGGAGCCCATCACTGATACTATACGAAAGAAAAGGATCTCTTTTTGTGGTCACATTCTGAGGACACCAGAAACCAGATTATCAAGGAAAATTATTGAGAAACTCTGGAAGTTGAAACAACAAGGAGGATGGCTTAAGGAAATAAGAGAGGATATGGAAGAACTGGAAATAACCCTGGATGATTTGCAGAACAAAACGCCAAATTTAAAGAAGTTGAGGGACACAGAAATAAGATTTAAACCAAAAATTGACAAACGACATACAATGAAAAGGGTATTTACAGATGAGGAACGACGAAAAGCATCGGAACGAATGAAGAGATACTGGGCCACTCGGAAGGGGAAAATACCAAAGAAGAGGACCAGAAATGATTGACTGAAGTGGTCCAATGAGGCCGTAAAAGCAGAAGAAGAAGAAGAAATATCAAATGGAATAACCATTAAGCTCAGTGGTAGGTAAAGCAAATGGCTAGCTACAATTCATTGGCAAGATACTGAGAAACTGTAGTTTGACCACAAAAGAGATTGTAAGCAAAACACTTCATAGTATATAGTTTAAAACTGTTCAAGTGTAAGGATTCCATATCTTGTTGGACTAAAAGGGAACACAGAATATACGTGAAGACAGGTGGTGCAAATACGAAGACAGGTGGCGCAAATGGTCACAAATTTGTTTGACTGATGAGAAAGTGTGACAGAAATGTTGAAAAATCTTAACTGTCAAATGCTCAAAGAAAGATGACGTACACCTCGTCTCATGAGAACCCACCCACAGAAAAAAAACCATTTCAGGAGAAGAACTACAATGCCCAGTCACATTAATGTGCCCACCTGTCAAAAGCCTGAATAACCACATTTTGCAGTGAACACCATTGCAAGACCTGCACGAAGAACGTAAGTCTGGAAGGTACCGACAAGTAAGTGGAGCCATGCCAAATCCAGTGCCTTGGCCAGATGCACTAGGTTTCCCGGTTGAGGACCCATGGTGAGGAAAAGCCCAATCGAAGTGGTCCCACAGATTCTCGACTGAGTTTAAAGCTGGGGAGTCTGCTGGTCAGAGGAATACAGTAAACTCATTCTGGTGCTCTCCAAACCATGCACATACACTGTGAGCTGTGTGAAATGTTGTACTCTTCTGCAAGTAGATGCCATGGTGCCAAGGAAAAATAGACGGCGTGTAGGGGTGGACACAGTCCCCAAGGACAGATTCATACTTGTGTTAATCCATTGTGCCTTCCAGAATTATGAGATAACCCAGGAAATGCCATGAAAACATTCCCCAGACCATAACTCTACCTCCTTCGGCTTGGACACTTCCAACAATTGTTGCAGACTGTTGGCATTTGGATATTTCATGCCATACACGCCAACAACCATCAATCCAATGGGGCATAAAACATGATTCATCTGAAAAAGCCACGTGTTGGCACTCAAGTGGATGTACAGTTGCAGTATCGGCATGCAAATACCATCCTTCGTCACCGAGGAACAGCAGTCACCATGGGTGCACAAACCAGGCGCCTGCTGCCACAGTCATTGAGGAGACACTGTTAGTAGCCCTTTGGTTCATCTGGATAACTGTTGCTCAATAGTTCCATGTCTATTAGCCTGCAGACATCTTCAAGCCTGTCATTCACTCCTGTCACCTATGGACTGTGGTGCCCCACAGTTGCCTCAGTGCTGGTTTTGGGTAGCACGATTTTGTCATGCTTGATATACTTCAACCACGGCAGTACACCAACTGATTAAAAACATTTTGGAACTGCTTCCCCCCCCCCCCCCCCCCCCCGTCACCCTCTGGCCTGACAGCCAATGATCATACCCTTTTGGACATCAGATAAATCACTCCGTTTTCACATCATGACAACAACTGCACTGTTTTCTGGATCCCAGTGATACGCTTTGTGTACCCTCCAGTGATAGTGCTGCCACCTGTCATTTTTGAGTGTTTATTGCACCCTGATGTTAAACATAGGTGGTGGTCACATTAATGTGACTGAGCCACGTATAAATATTCCTCAGTCCCCTATGTACCTATCCCGTATAGATTGCGCAGCTCACACAGTCATTCTTTTCATGCTCCATCCATGAATGGATAAGAATAAACCATAGTACAAAGTACACTCAAAAATATGGTAACACACCCTTTGTGCAGTGATCTGCAGTTAACTGATGTCGAAGTATCCAAAACCCACTCCTCAGCACAACTTCAGTACAACAAAGTGTTTTGTTGGCTTCTCACTAACTGACCTTAATTGTTTCTTTAGTCCATCCAGTACTTTGTGACAAATGTTAGTAATTATAAATGTCCTTTGACCTGGTATGCAGAGCATATCCAGAAATGGGGCTACCTCCGAGTTAAAATGGTTTGTTTTCAGGGTTTCCTCATATACACTCAGGGAAATTGAAATAAGAACACCGTGAATTCATTGTCCCAGGAAGGGGAAACTTGATTGACACATTCCTGTGGTCAGATACATCACATGATCACACTGACAGAACCACAGGCACATAGACACAGGCAACAGAGCATGCACAATGTCGGCACTAGTACAGTGTATATCCACCTTTCGCAGCAATGCAGGCTGCTATTCTCCCATGGAGACGATCGTAGAGATGCTGGATGTAGTCCTGTGGAATGGCTTGCCATGCCATTTCCACCTGGCGCCTCAGTTGGACCAGCGTTCGTGCTGGACGTGCAGACCGCGTGAGACGACGCTTCATCCAGTCCCAAACATGCTCAATGGGGGACAGATCCGGAGATCTTGCTGGCCAGGGTAGTTGACTTACACCTTCTAGAGCACGTTGGGTGGCACGGGATACATGCGGACGTGCATTGTCCTGTTGGAACAGCAAGTTCCCTTGCCGGTCTAGGAATGGTAGAACGATGGGTTCGATGACGGTTTGGATGTACCGTGCACTATTCAGTGTCCCCTCGACGATCACCAGTGGTGTACGGCCAGTGTAGGAGATCGCTCCCCACACCATGATGCCGGGTGTTGGCCCTGTGTGCCTCGGTCGTATGCAGTCCTGATTGTGGCGCTCACCTGCACGGCGCCAAACACGCATACGACCATCATTGGCACCAAGGCAGAAGCGACTCTCATCGCTGAAGACGACACGTCTCCATTCGTCCCTCCATTCACGCCTGTCGCGACACCACTGGAGGCGGGCTGCACGATGTTGGGGCGTGAGCGGAAGACGGCCTAACGGTGTGCGGGACCGTAGCCCAGCTTCATGGAGACGGTTGCGAATGGTCCTCGCCGATACCCCAGGAGCAACAGTGTCCCTAATTTGCTGGGAAGTGGCGGTGCGGTCCCCTACGGCACTGCGTAGGATCCTACGGTCTTGGCGTGCATCCGTGCGTCGCTGCGGTCCGGTCCCAGGTCGACGGGCACGTGCACCTTCCGCCGACCACTGGCGACAACATCGATGTACTGTGGAGACCTCACGCCCCACGTGTTGAGTAATTTGGCGGTACGTCCACCCGGCCTCCCGCATGCCCACTATACGCCCTCGCTCAAAGTCCGTCAACTGCACATACGGTTCACGTCCACGCTGTCGCGGCATGCTACCAGTGTTAAAGACTGCGATGGAGCTCCGTATGCCACGACAAACTGGCTGACACTGACGGCGGCGGTGCACACATGCTGCGCAGCTAGCGCCATTCGACGGCCAACACCGCGGTTCCTGGTGTGTCCGCTGTGCCGTGTGTGTGATCATTGCTTGTACAGCCCTCTCGCAGTGTCCGGAGCAAGTATGGTGGGTCTGACACACCGGTGTCAATGTGTTCTTTTTTCCATTTCCAGGAGTGTAGGAAAGTGGGCTCTACAACACATTTAGTGCTATACTTCCCCTACAATGTGGCACACACTTCATTCACTCCTCTGTCAAGACCTGCCTGGTAGCTATGTTATCACCAATAAATGGATGATAATAGATTATTCAAGCAATTAATGCAACATCAACCAGCATGGAAGATGTCCAACATGTGAAAGGAGCAACCTCTTATAATAAGTCACCAAGATACCTGAAGGATCTTGAACGTTCAAAATTTAAAACCAAGCTCAAAAGTTGTCTTATATTAAAATGTTCCTATTGCCTCAATGAGCTCTAATTGCGAGTATTGTTATTAGTTTTCATTTGATACCTTGCATTTCTCGATTGTGTGCACAGTGCAACTCTTTATTTGTATCTTATTTATCTCATATTATGATTCAACTTATCTTATTGTTATCATGACTAATTGTAATGCATGAACTTCATGTTTCCTGCAATAACAAATAAATGAGAATGAAATTATGTTGTATTCCACGTCAGGCAGTCATTGGTTCCTATGATTTGTATTACTTTTCTGAAAGTGTACCAGTTAATGACAATGGTTCAGTTAACTCCCTGCATGGTTCAATTGACCCACAGAAAGATTCAGTTCACCTCCTGTAGGGTGTTAAGTGGACCACTTGCAATTATGTGGCATTTCAGTCTCTTCTTTGGTTAATATTTAGATTAGACTCTTATTACTTTTCTCAAATGCTTATTTATTGCAAACTCTTGCAGTCGAGTAGCTTCGTCTTCCAATCATCTGCGAGTCTAGTGGTGACTGTAAAGTCTGATGCGAGAGGTACACAGTTTGCTGCAGTGGTAACAGATATTCCCAGATGGAGCAGCTTCTATTCTTCCATTTCGTCCTTTCTCTTCTGGACTTCCTCCTACCAATTGCTGTATGTTGGCTGTTTTCTTCAAAAAGAAGTTTCCAATGATGGGCTCGTGATCCCCAGGATGAAAGGTTGAGGGCTGAGGTCTCCCAGTTGTTAACATCAATGTGAAACATCTTCTTTTTATAATAATGGAAACAATCAATTATTGATAAAATTATTTAATTAGATGGATAAAAAATCTACTCGCCAAGCGGCGGGAGAACACAGATTGTTGTGACTGGCAAACTTTTGGAGCCAGTGGCTCCTTCTTCAGGCAGAAGGGATGAAGGGGAAGGAAGAAGCGTTGAGGAAAAGGACTGGAGAGGTCTAGGAAAATGGGTAGATTTTGGGAAAGCCACCCAGAACTGCGGGTCAGGGGAGACTTACGGTACTGAATGAGAAGGAAAGACTGATTGTTGAGGACTGCATCGGAAGAGATTCGAAAACCTGAGAGCTTAAAGGTAAAGACAGGGTAATATGCAAGAAAGAGATTACTACAATAAGAATGAGAAGCTCAGTGCATCGTACGTAACAGAGGCGGGAGGGGATGGAGAAAAATATATGGGAATGACAATGAAAGATGTACAAAATTAAAACAGAGTGAAGCAAAGAGCAGTTACAGTGCAGAAAATCTGTGATGGAAGAAATTAATGTAGGCCCTAAATAAGGGCAGGTGGGTGGTGAGAACCAAGGACATGTTGAAGAGCTAGTTCCCACCTGCAAAGTTCTGAGAAACTGGTGTCTGGGGAAAGAATCCAGATGGCACTTGTGGTGACACAAATGCCGAGGTCACAAATGTCATGTTGTAGTGCATGCTCTGCGACAGGATATTACGAGTTGCTAATGTATACCCTCTGCCTATGCCCATTCATCCTAACTGATAATTTGGTGGTAGTTACGCTGATGCAGAAGGCTAAACAGTGTTTACATAATAGCTGATATATGATATGTGTTGTTTGCAAGTGGCTCTCCCTTTGCTAGCATACGTTTTGTCAGTTACAGGCTATTGTGGGTGGTGGTAGGAGGATGCATAGGGCAAGTCCTGCAGCGGGGACAGTTGCAGGGGTAGGAGCCATAGGGTAGGGAGCTGGGTGCAGAAGGAGCATACAGTCTGATAAGAATATTGAGGAGATTGGGAGGGTGATGGAAAGCTATTCTAGGTGTGGTGGGCAAAATTTCAAACAGAATGGATCTCATTTCAGGGCATGATTTTAGGAAATCATGGCCGTGTCGAAGTATCTGAATAACACATTCCAGACCAGGATAATACTGAGTCACCAATGGTGTGCTCCAAAAGCTGTTTTGTAGAGGGATCAGCAGTACCAGGAATGGTTGTGATGGCCTAGGAAATCTGCTTTTTAACTAGGCTGGTGGGGTAATTACGTGCAGTGAAGGCTGAGGTCAGAATGGTAGTGTATTGCTATAAAGAATCCACATCTGAACAAATACATTTGCCTCATACGCCATGGCTGTATGGGAGGGAACATTTGAAATGGAAAGGATGGCAACTGTCAAAATGTAAGTACTGTAGTTTCTTGGTAGGTTTAATGTGGATGGAAGTGTGTAGCTGGCCTTCAGTGAGGAAAGAGCAACACCAAGGAAAGTGGCATGGGATTTGGAGTAGGACCACGTGAAATTTAATTGGGAATAGGTATTCAGAGATTCCAGGAATTTTAGCAGGCCATCTTCACCATGAGTACATATGGTAAAGATGTCATCAGTGTATCTAAACCAAACCAGAGCTGAAGACTTTTGGAGCCCAGGAAAGCCCCTTCCAAGTGAGCTATGAAAAGGTTGGCATAGGAAGGAGCTATCCTTTTTCCCATGGCCATAACCCTGATCGGTTTGTATGTCTGCCCCTCAAAGGTGAGGTAGTTGCTGGTAAGTATAAAGTTGATTAAGGTGAGTAGGAAGGATGACATAGGTTTGGAATCAGGTGGGCACTAACTGAGGAAATGTTCAGCAGCAGACAGACCATGTACATCGGGTTTGTTGGTATAGAGGGAGGTGGCATCAATGGTGATAAGCAAGGTGTATGGTGGGAGTGGGACGGGCATAGATTTCAGACGATCTAGGAAATGATTGATATCTGGGTGCTTTGAAGCCAGCAACTATAGGACGGCCAGGATGTTGGGTTTGTGGATCTTAGCAAGAAGGTAAAAGATGGGGGTGCTGGGTTTGAGTGGGGTGAGAAGTTCTTTGGAATGAGGTGTTAGTCCTTGTGAGGGGCCTGAGGTTACACCTTGCTTATCACCATTGATGCCACCTCCCTCTACACCAACAACCCGGATGTACACAGTCTGTCTGCTGCTGAACATTTCCTCAGTCAGTGCCGACCTGATTCCAAACCTATGACATCCTTCCTACTCATCTTAATCAACTTACCAGCAACTACCTCACCTTTGAGGGGCAGACATACAAACAGATCAGGGGTATGGCCGTGGGAACAAGGACGGCTCCTTCCTATGCCAACCTTTTCATAGATCACTTGGAAGGCTTTCCTGAGGTCCAAAAGTCTTCAGCTCTGGTTTGGTTTAGATACATTGATGACACCTTTACCACATGGACTCATGACGAGGCTGACCTGCTAAAATTCCTGGAATCTCTGAATACCTTCTCCCAATTAAATTTCATATGGTCTTATTCCGAATCCCATGCCACTTTCCTTAATGTCAGGCAGTAATAGCTGATCGAGACAGATCCAGCAACAGGGAAGTAACCGCTTGTGTGACATTTACAAGTTCCTAACCAGGAGCAAATTTTATTATATCATCTGTATGCTTTAATAGTTTAGTTTCTTGAGTTTCTGTGTGTATATTTAATATCTAATAGCCACTGTTCTCGCGTTTTCGTTTGCTTCAGAAAGTAAACCGATTTTTTGACATATTACAAGTTCCTAATCAGGGGCGAATTATTTCGTTTCACCTGAGTGCCTTGGTAGTTACGGTTTTGAATAACTGAGTATAACCCCCTTCTTTTTTTTTTTTTTTTTTTTTTTTTTTTTTTTTTTTTTGTGGTTTTAGGGCGCACAACTTCAACGGTCATTAGCGCCCAGACTACATTAGGAATGCACCGCGAGTCACAAGTTTAAAACAGCAACGAAACTGAAAACACGATAAAAGACAGACTGACAGGCATAGGATTAAAAAAGAAAACAGCATAATCAAATGTCCTTTGAGAGGGTTGTCAAATTGATAAAATGAAGAACGCGAGCAGCTGCTCGTGGGTCATCCGCTAAAATGGCATCTACAGTACAGGGCAGGCCAAGATCAAGACGCAGGGTGTTAAAATCCGGACAGGACGTTAAAATGTGGCGGACCGTCAGCAATTGCCCACATGGGCAGAACGGCGCCAGCGCAGCCGTCAGCAGATGGCGATGGCTGAACCGGCAGTGTCCAATTCGTAACCGGGCCAAAACTACCTCCTCCCGCCGAGAAGGGCGTGAGGAGGACGTCCAAGCCACGGGAAGAGGTTTTAAGGCCCGAAGCTTGTTGTCTGTAAGTGCAGCCCAATCGGCATGCCACAACGATAAAATGCGCCGACAAATTACCCTGCTACAATCTGACGAAGGGACACAACAAGAAGCTGTCCGAGGCTGGAGGACCGCAGCCTTGGCCGCGGCATCTGCAGCTTCGTTCCCGTACCGACATGGCCAGGAACCCACATAAAGCTAACCGGAGAACCGACGGCCACCAGCTGCTGAAGAGAGCATTGGATCCGGTGCACGAAAGGGTGAACCGGGTACGGATCACTGAGGCTCTGGATAGTGCTCAGGGAATCGGAGCAGATGATATATCCAGAATGTCGGTGGCGGCAGATGTAAAGAACAGCCTGGTAGAGGGCAAAGAGCTCAGCTGTGAAGACCGAACAATGGCCATGGAGCTGGTATTTGAAACTTTGTGCCCCGACAATAAAAGAACACCCGACCCCGTCATTGGTCTTAGAGCCATCTGTATAAATGAAGGTCATATTAATGAACTTCGAACGAAGTTCGACAAAACGGGAGTGGTAGACCGAACCAGGGGTAACCTCCTTTGGGAGCGAGCAGAGGTCAAGGTGGACGCGAACCTGAGCCTGGAGCCAAGGTGGCGTGTGGCTCTCGCCCACTCGAAAGGTTGCAGGGAGTGAAAAATTAAGGTGTTGAAGGAGGCGACGAAAGCGAACTCCAGGGGGTAGCAGGGCAGAGACATACAACCCGTATTGACTGTCGAGAGAGTCATCAAAAAAGGAACGATAAGACGGGTGGTGCATTGCCAGTAGCCGACAGGCATACCGACAAAGCAGTATATCGCGCCGGTAGGTGAGTGGCAACTCACCAGCGTCAGCATGAAGACTCTCGACGGGACTAGTATAAAACGCTCCGATCGCAAGTCGTAAACCCCGATGTTGTATGGAGTTGAGGCGGCGTAAGATGGATGGCCGTGCAGAGGAGTATACGAAGCTCCCATAATCCAGCTTGGAGCGGACGATCGACCGATATAGGCGAAGTAGGACGGTTCGATCCGCTCCCCACGACATACCACTGAGAACACGGAGGACATTTAGAGAACGGGTACAACGGGCAGCCAAATATGACACATGTGGAGACCAACTAAGTTTCCTGTCAAATGTAAGACCTAAAAATTTTGTTGTCTCCACGAATGGGAGAGCAACGGGACCGAGTCTTAAGGACGGTGGGAGAAACTCTTTGTAGCGCCAGAAGTTAATACAGACCGTCTTCTCGGCAGAAAAACGGAAGCCATTGGCGACACTCCAGGAGTAAAGACGGTCAAGAGAACGCTGAAGACAGCGCTCCAGCAAACACGTACGCTGCGCGCTGCAATAGATGGTAAAATCGTCCACGAAAAGGGAGCCTGATACATCAGCTGGGAGGCAATCCATTATTGGATTGATCGCTATGGCAAAGAGAGCTACGCTCAAAACTGAGCGCTGTGGCACCCCATTCTCCTGGCGAAAGGTGTCTGAGTGTCTGACAGGACAGAACCCACACGTACCCTGAACTGTCGATCCATTAAAAAGGAACGAATAAAAAGAGGGAGGCGACCGCGAAGGCCCCAGGTATGCATGGTGCGGAGAATGCCCGCCCTCCAACAGGTGTCGTAAGCCTTCTCCAAATCAAAGAACACAGCCGCGGTCGGGCACTTCCGCAAGAAGTTATTCATAATGAAGGTCGACAAGGTAACCAGATGGTCAACAGCAGAGCGGCGCCTACGAAATCCACATTGTACATTGGTAAGTAGGCGTCGAGACTCGAGCAGCCAAACCAATCGAGAGTTAACCATTCGCTCCATCACTTTACAGACACAGCTGGTAAGCGAGATGGGTCGATAACTGGAAGGCAAGTGCTTGTCCTTCCCCGGCTTAGGAATCGGGACAACAATAGACTCGCGCCAGCATGCGGGAACATGTCCCTCAATCCAGATGCGATTGTAAGTACGAAGAAGAAAATCTTTACCCGCAGGAGAAAGGTTCTTCAGCATCTGAATATGAATAGAATCAGGCCATGGAGCGGAGGACCGTGATTGGCCAAGTGCGTTTTCGAGTTCCCGCATGGTGAATGGGGCATTACAACTTTCACGATTCGAGGAGCGGAAGTTAGGTGGCCTAGCCTCCTCTGCCTGTTTGCGGGGGAGGAAGGCAGAGTGGTAATGAGTGGAGCTCGAAACCTCTGCGAAAAAGCGGCCGAAGGCATTGGAGACAGCCTCAGGGGCCACAAGGACGTCATTCGCGACCGTCAAGCCAGAAACTGGTGAGTGGACCTTAGTGCCAGATAGCCGGCGGAGGCTACCCCAGACGACAGAAGAAGGAGTAAAACTGTTGAAGGTGCTTGTGAAAGCAGCCCAGCTGGCTTTCTTGCTTTCTTTAATAATACGACGACACTGTGCACGTAATCGCTTATAATTGATACAATTCGCCACTGTAGGCTGGCGTTTAAAGGTGCGTAAAGCACGTCGACGAGCACGTAAAGCGTCTCTACATGCCGCGGTCCACCAGGGGACCGGTACGCGACGTGGAGAAGAAGTAGGGTGAGGGATGGAATATTCAGCAGCAGTGAGAATGACTTCCGTGAGGTGTGCGACCTGACTATCGCAGCTAGTGAATGTTTGATCCTGAAAGGTCGCCCTGGAAGAGAAGAGCCCCCAGTCTGCTTTGGAGATGTTCCAACTAGATGAGCACGGAGAGGGGGTATGCTGCAGGAGATGGATAACACACGGGAAGTGGTCGCTCGAATATGTATCAGAAAGTGCATACCACTCGAACCGGCGTGCAAGTTGGGGAGTACATATAGAGAGGTCTAAATGGGAATAGGTGTGAGATGTGTCCGAAAGAAAAGTAGGGGCGCCAGTATTGAGGCAGACAAGATTGAGCTGGTTGAAAAGGTCTGCTAACAGGGAGCCCCTCGGGCAGGATGCTGGAGAGCCCCAAAGGGGATGGTGGGCATTGAAGTCTCCAGTTAACAAAAATGGTGCAGGTAGCTGAGCAATAAGTTGCATCATGTCTGCCCTGGTAACGGCAGACGACGATGGAGTGTAAACGGTACAAATGGAAAATGTAAAAGTGGGGAGAGTAATGCGGATGGCATCTGCCTGCAGGCTGGTGTGCAACGTGATGGGATCGTAGTAAATATCATCCCGGACCAGCAACATAACCCCTCCATGAGCTGGGAGACCTACCACAGGGGGTAGGTCAAAACGCACAGAGGTGTAGTGTGCCAAGGCAATTTGATCGCAAGGGCGTAGCTTCGTTTCCTGGAGGGCGACGACGAGCGGACGGTGCAAGCGGAGCAGCAACTTCAAGTCCTCTCGGTTGGAGCGAATGCTGCGAATATTCCAGTGAATAAGTGCCATCGTAAGAAAAGAAAAAGGAAGATGAAAGAAGGGGTCACCTAGAAGGCCGCTGAGGGCCTGGCTTCGAGCGAGCACTGCCGCCGCTATCAGTAGGCGGACAGTCATCGTCCATTGGGTCTATAGGTTCATCGGCCATCTTGGAAAGATGGCCGGGAGGGGGAGCTTCCTCCGCCGGTGAACGGCCAGATGTTCGGCTACCAGCGGTGCGGCCAGGCGAAACGGATGACGGCCTGAGGTGGCAACCGCTTGGTGGCGCAGGAGAAGAAATGCGCCGTGGCGGAGAAGGAGAACTGTGCTTCCTATTTGCCTTCTTGGTAGGTCGTTTGGTGGAAGTACCGGTCGAAGGCTGGGAGGTCGAGGTACGTAGGAAGTCTGCACGGGACGGTTCCTTCTTGAAGGCCCGTGCATCTGACTTCTGGGTCTTCGTCTTAGCAGAAGCTGATGAAGGGGCTGGTGCCTGTGGGGTGATGAGAGGAAGAGGAGACGTCGACCGCGCGATCTTAGCACTGGCCGAACGGACGACCGTGGTGCTGAAGGTCAGATCGCATGTCTGGGTTGCCACCTCCCTGGTAGTCCGAGGAGAGGCGAGGGCAGTACTGTATTTCCCCGCTGGGAGCAGCGTGGGCTTCCTACTAGCCAATAGCTTGCGAGCAGCCGAGGTAGACACTTTCTCTTTGACCCGAATTTCTTGGATACAGCGTTCTTCCTTATAGACAGGACAGTCGCGGGAGGATGCGGCATGGTCACCCTGACAGTTCACACAACGAGGAGACGGAGGTGGACAGTCACCCTCATGGGCATCCCTGCCACAAGTGACACATTTAGCCGCATTGGAACAAGACTGTCGAGTGTGATTGAAACGCTGACACTGGTAGCAGCGCGTAGGTGTCGGGACATAGGGGCGAACAGAAATAACCTTGTAGCCCGCCTTGATGCGCGATGGCAGCTTAACACTATCAAAGGTCAAGAAAAGTGTCCGGGTCGGTACAAGGTCATTGTTGACCTTTTTCATGACCCTATGGACAGCCGTCACGCCCTGCTCAGCGAGGAAAGATTGAATCTCCTCGTCAGTCAAGCCGTCGAGGGATCTAGTATAGACCACACCACGAGACGAATTCAAAGTTCGGTGAGCCTCCACCCGGACAGGGAACGTGTACAGGAGTGTGGCCCGAAGCAGTTTTTGTGCCTGAAAGGCACTCTCAGTTTCGAGTAATAAGGTACCGTTACGCAACCTGGTACAAGATTTAACAGATCCGGCTATGGCATCTACGCCCTTCTGGATAACGAAAGGGTTGACAGAGGAAAAATCCTTTCCGTCCTCAGATCGAGAAACGACGAGGAACTGTGGGGCAGGCGGTAGTACTTTTGTCACTGGTAGCTGGTCACGTTTCCGTTTTTGGGCAGAAGTCGAGAGAGATGGAGTGGAATCCATTGCGGAGGAATCCCCCATGATTGCCAGCATCTCCGATGGCGCGCTCCTTCCTTGTGGGGACCCTCTCAGAGGGCACTCCCGCCTTAGGTGAATGTTTACACCTCAGGTTACACCTCCCGAGAAACAGATGGAGGGACCAATCGGCATGGTCAGAAGGTATCAGCTCAGGCAATCACCCCTCCCCGGGCCTGGCCTTTACCAGGGGGTACGCGCGCGCCTTACATGTCTACCCAGGGCGGGGAATTACGCGTTACCCCGTCACCGGCTACGCGTGCGAACGCGTGGGTCGGGCTTCAGGCGTGCACAGGGAGGAAGGAAGAAGAGGAAAAAGGAGAGAGAGAGGGAGAGAGAGAGAGAGGACAGACTGTCTCAAACGCCGAGGCGGAGACCAGAGAAGGGAAGGAGAAGAAGGCAATGAGAAGGCAAGGAGAAGAAGGCAATGAGAAGGCAAGGAGAAGAAGGCAAGGAGAAGAAGGCAATGAGAAGGCAAGGAGAAGAAGGCAATAAGAGGGCAAGGAGATTTTGCAGGGGAAAGTGTAAGGAAGACAGTGAGGTGGAGAAGAGCAAAGAAAGGAACCAACCAAAGGAAGGAAGAACGAGAAGTGAAAAAGCAAAATGACCGCAAATAGAGGTCGTGGAACCGTCCGTCTCCGGACGCAGGCGCTAACTACCCCCTTGAAGGGGAGGGACTCCTTTTAGTCACCTCTTATGACAGGCAGGAATACCTCGGGCCTATTCTAATCCCCGGACCCGCAGGGGGGACTGAGTATTACTAGACACAGTTCGTGCATTTTCGTCAGGGTCCACAGTAGATTTCCATAGCGCGAGTCTATACTCCGTTTATCTGCATAGTTTAGTTTTCTACAGTCTTTAGTATGGACAGGGACTGCAATTGTTGTGTGCATTTGCAAGCCGAGTTGGTGACACTTCACTCTCAGCTTCAGGCTGTGATGGCTTTGGTTACACAGCTTGAGGCTGCAGTGGATGGACACCACTGTTGTGGGCCGGCCATGGGGACCCTATGGACATCCAGCATGTCCGAGTCCTCTGATCGGTCCTCACCGGTGGCCAACCCAGTTACTGCTCGCACTGAGGCTGACCCCTCACCTGTGGTAGAGTGGGAGGTCGCTCTGGGGCGAGGCAGGTGGCGAAAGACTTCCCAGGTGGCCGCACATAAAGCCTCCCCGGTTTGTCTGACAAGTAGGTTCCAGGTGCTGTCTATGGCTGACATTATCACTGAGCCAGATGCTGTCGCCTGTCCTGTTTCAGAGAAAACCACTCAGCCTGCAAGATCCGGGCAATCACAGAGGATGGGATTATCGGTAGTTGGGAGCTCCAACATTAGGTGCATTATGGGGCCCCTTAGAGACTTTGCTGACAAGAAGAGTAAGAAAACCAATGTGCACTCCGTGTGCATACCGGGTGGAGTCATTCTACATGTCGAAAGGGTTCTCACAGATGCCATGAAGAGCACAGGGTGCAGCCAACTGCAGGTGGTTGCTCAAGTTGGTACCAATGATGTGTGTCACTTTGGATCAGAAGAGATTCTCTCTGGTTTCGAGTGGCTAACAGAAGTGGTAAAGGTTGCCAGTCTTGCTTGCAAGATGAAAGCAGAGCTGACCTTTTGCAGCATAGTCGACAGGACCGACTGCGGACCTCTGGTACAGAGCCGAGTGGAGGGTCTGAATCAGAGGCTCAGACAATTCTGCAACCGTGTAGGCTGCAGATGCCTCGACTTGCCACAAAGGATGGTTGTGTTTCGGTTTCCGTTGAATAGGTCAGGTGTCCACTATACGCAGGAGGCGGCTACATGGGTAGCAGGGCTGTGTTGTGTGGACTGGGCGGTTTTTTAGTTTAGAGGGCCTCGAGAAAACACAAGAAGGGCTTCAGTCACAAAGGGTGCAGGCTGAACACAGGAAGAACATAGATACAGGAACAATTGGTATAACAGTTGTATACTGTCATAGCTTTGTTGGGAAAGTACCAAGAGCTCCAAGCGCTAATAGAAAGCACCGATGCTCAAATCGTTGTAGGCACCGAAAGCTGGCTAAAGCCGGATATAAGCTCAGGCGAAATTTTTGTGAAGATCGTAACGGTGTTCCGCAAGGATAGGCTAAACACGGTTGGCAGTGGCATGTTTGTTGCTGTTAGAAGTAGTTTAACTTGTTGCGAAATTGAAGTAGATACTTCCTGTGAGTTACGAGGGTTGTTTTTTAAGTACGGGCCGTTCGCACGTATAGTCCCGTAGTTCGCGCAGATGCCGCAACAAGTCACTGCGCTACTTGCCGGCATCCTTCCCGCTCACACTGATGCAAGTTGCAGCTCTGTAGCTGACGTGTAAGCATCGCTGTGCTACTTTATAATGTTTACGATTAATGAATCACCTGCTGCGTGTGAGATACGGTCAGTGATACGTTTTTTGACCGCGAGAAGCCTATCAGCTGCAGAAATTCATCGTCAGTTAACAGAAGTTTATGGCTTGAATGCAATGAGTGAAGGTAAAGTGCTTCAATGGGTTAGAGAGCTTAAAAATGGCCTTCAAAACGTCCATGACGAAGAACGCTCAGGCCGGCCCTCTGTGATCACTGATGATTTGGTGGCTGCAGTCGAAACAAAGATTCGTGAGGACAGAAGATTCACAATTTCCACTCTTTCTTTGGAATTTCCACAAGTTTCAAGATCAGTTCTGTACAAAATTGTGTCTGAAAACCTAAACTTTAAAAAACTGTGTTCTCGGTGGGTACCCAGCCTCCTCACAGAGGAGCACAAAGGGAAGAGATTTGCCACTTCATAGGACTTTTTGATTCGTTACGAGGATAAAGGGGATGACATGTTGAGTCAAATTGTCACTAGAGATGAAACATAAGTATCCCATATCACTCCCGAAAGCAACCGACAATCGATGGAATGGCGACACACAACCTCACCCGTCAAAGTCAAAGCCAAACAGACACTGTCAAAGCGCAAGATTACGGCAACTGTATTCTGGGACCGGCGCGGTGTTTTGCTAGTGGACTTTATGCCACGAGGAACGACAATCAACTCAGATGCCTATTGTGCAACTCTAAAGAAGCTCCGCAGAGCAATTCAAAACAAAAGGCGCGGCATGCTGACAAAAGGAGTTTTGCTCCTGCACGATAACGCTAGGCCTCACACCTCTCAAAAGACTCGGGATTTGATTGATTCTTTTGGCTGGGAAGTTTTGGACCATGCACCATACAGCCCCGACCTTGTTCCTAGCGATTTTCACCTTTTCCGGTACCTGAAACACCATCTTGGCGGACAGCGCTTCAATGACGACGATGAAGTGAAAGCGGCCGTGAACTCTTGGCTGTCGGAGCAGGCGGCCGAATTCTTTGAAGAGGGAATTAAAAACTTAGTTGTATGGTATGACAAGTGCTTAAATAAACAAGGCAACTATGTAGAAAAATAGGTAAAAGTGTGTAGAATCAGAAAATAAAAGTTTTTTTTACAAAAGTATTTGTATCTTTTTTTAAAAAATAAAAACGGCCCTTACTTAAAAAACAACCCTCATAGTATGGGCAGAGGTCATTGTTGGCAAACGGAATAAAATAATAATTGGATCCTTTTACCGACCTCCCAGTTCAGATGATGCAGTTGCTGAAAGGTTCAAAGAAAACTTGAGTTTGATTTCAAACACGTACTCGACTCGTATGATAACAGTTGGTGGTGACTTTAATTTACCCTCGATATGTTGGCGAAAATAAATGTTTAATTCCGGAGGTACGCATAAAATATCATCCAAAATTTTGCTAAATGCATTCTCTGAAAATTATTTGAAGCAGTTAGTTCACGAGCCCACGCGAATAGTAAACCATTGTGAAAACACACTTGAACTCTTAACAACAAATAATCCTGAGTTAATAACGAGCATCAAAACCGATATAGGGATTAGTGAACACAGGGTTGTTGTAGTGAGACTGAATATTGTAATCCCCAAATCCTCGAAAAATAAGCGAAAAAAATACCTATTCAAAAAATCAGATAAAAATTCACTTGACGCCTTCCCGAGAGACAATCTCCACTCAATCCAAATTAATAATATAAGTGTAGACAAGATGTGGCTTAAATTCAAAGAAATAGTATCGGCAGCAATTGAGAGATTGATACCAAATAAATTAACAAATGACGAAGCTGATCCACCTTGGTACACAAAACGGGTTAGACAATTGTTGCACAAAGAGATTGGCGTTCTTTTACAGAAGCTCGAAATTTAGTGCGGACTTCAATGCAAGATGCTTATAACAGTTTCCACAATGAGACTTTGTCTTGAAACCTGGCAGAAAATCCAAAGATATTCTGATCATATGTGAAGTATGTTAGCAGCAAGAAACAATCAATGCCTTCTCTGAGTGATGGCAATGGAGATACAATGCTGCCAAAGCAGAGTTACTAAACACTTCCTTCCGAAATGCCTTCACAAAAGAAGACTAGGGAAATATTCCAGAATTCAAATCGAGAACAGCTGCCAACATGAGTAACATGGAAGTAAATATCCTTGGAGTAGTGAAGCAACTTAAATCACTTAATAAAAGCAACTCTTCTGGTCCAGACTGTATACCAATTAGGCTCCTTTCAGAGTATGCTGATGCATTAGCTCCATACTTAACAATCATATACAACCATTCGCTCGACGAAAGATCCGTACCCAAAGACTGGAAAGTTTCACAGGTCACACCAATATTCAAGAAAGGTAGTAGGAGTAATCCACTAAATTACATGCCCATATTGTTAACGTCGATATGCAGCAGGATTTTGGAACATATATTGTGTTCAAACATTATGAATTACCTCAAAGAAAATGGTCTATTGACACACAGGCAACATGGGTTTAGAAAACATCATTACTGTGAAACACACCTAGCTCTTTATTTACTTGAAGTGTTGAATGCTATTGACAAGGGATTTCAGATCAATTCCGTATTTCTGGATTTACGGAAGGCTTTTGACACTGTACCACACAAGTGGCTCATAGTGAAATTGCATACTTATGGAATACCATCTCAGTTATGTGACTGGGTTTGTGATTTCCTGTTAGAGAGGTCACAGTTCGTAGTAATTGACAAAAAGTTATCGAGTAAAACAGAAGTGATTTCTGGCATTCCCCACGGCAGTGTTATAGGCCCTTTGCTGTTCCTTATCTATATAAACAATTTGGTAGACAATCTGAGCAGCCGTATTCGGTTATTTGCAGATAACGCTGTCATTTATCGACTAATAATGTCATCAGAACATGAAAACAAACTGCAAAACAATTTAGAAATGATATCTGAATGGTGCAAAAAGTTGCAATTGACCCTAAATAACAAAAAATTTGAGGTCATCCACATGAGTGCTACAAGAAACTCGTTAAACTTCGGTTATGTGATAAATCAGTCTAATCTAAAAGCCATAAATTCAACTAAGTACCTAGGTATTACAATTACGAACAACTTAAATTGGAAGGAACACTTAGATAATGTTGTGGAGAAGGCTAACCGAAGACCTTTTATTGGCAGGACACTTAGAAAATGTAACAGACCTACTAAGGAGACTGCCTTCCTCTTTTAGAATACTGCCGCACGGTGTGGGATCCTTACCAGATAGGACTGACAGAGTACATCGAAAAAGTTCAAAGAAAGGCAGCACATTTTGTATTATCGTGAAATATGGGAGAGAGTGTCACGGAAATGATACAGGATTTGGGCTGGACATCATTAAAAGAAAGGCGTTTAGCGCTGCGATGGAATCTTCTCATGAAATTCCAATCACCAAATTTCTTCTCCGTATGCGAAAATATTTTGTTGACACCGACCTACATAGGGAGGAACGATCACCATGAAAAAATAAGGGTCATCGGAGCTCATACGGAATGATATAGGTGTTCATTCTTTCCACGCGCTATACAAGATTGGAATAATAGAGAATTGTGAAGGTGGTTCAATGAACCCTCTGCCAGGCACTTAAATGTGATTTGCAGAGTATCCATGTAGATGTAGATGTAGATGTTGATCTTGTCCTCACCGAAGGCCAGCTGCACACTTCCATCCACATTAAACCTACCACAAACAATAGTACTTACATTTTGACAGTTGCCATCCATTCCATGTCAAATGTTCCCTCCCATACAGCCTTGGCATACGAGACAAACGTATTTGTTCGGCTGCAAACTCTTTACAGCAATACACCACCATTCTGACCTCAGCCTTCACTGCATGTAATTACCCCACCAGCTTAGTTAAAAAGCAGATTTCCCAGGCCATAACAACAAACCCTGGTACTGCTGATCTCTCAAAAAAACAGCTTTGGAGCACACCTCAGTATTATCATGGTCTGGAATGTGTAAATCAGCTATTTCGACAGGGTCATGATTTCCTAAAATCATGCCCTGAAATGAGATCCATTCTGTTTGAAATTTTGCCCACCACACCTTGAATAGCTTTCCATCACCCTCCCAATCTCTGCAATATTCTTGTCAGACCGTATGCTCCTTCTGTACCCAGCTCCCTACCCTATGGCTCCTACCCCTGCGACTGTCCCCGCTGCAGGACTTGCCCTATGCATCCTCCTACCACCACCCACAATAGCCTGTAACTGACAAAACGTATGCTAGCAAAGGGAGAGCCACTTGCGAACAACATATATCATATACCAATTATTATGTAAACACTGTTTAGCCTTCTGCATCAGCATGACTATCACCATATTATCAAGTAGGATGAATGGGCATAGGCAGAGGTTATACACTAGCAACTCGTAATAACCTGTCACAGAGCATGCTCTACAACATGACACTTGTGACCTCAGCGTATGTGTCACCACAGGTGCCATCTGGATTCTTTCTTTCCCCACACACCAGTTTCTCAGAACTCCGCAGGTGGGAACTAGCTCTTCAACATGTCCTTGGTTCTCGCTACCCACCTGGCCTTAATTTACATTAATTTCTTCTGTCACAGCTTTTCTTCACTGTAACTACTCTTTGCTTCACTCCGTTTTAATTTTGTACATCTTCCATTGTCCCGGCTATTTTTCTCCGCCCCCTCCCGCCTCTGTTACGTACAATGCACTGAGCTTCTCACTCTTATTAACTTGTGCGCGATGTTTTACTAGTAATCTCTTTCTTGCATATTACCCTGTCTTCCATCTTTAAGATCTCAGGTTTTCAAATCTCGTCTGATGCAGTCCCCAACAATCAGTCTTTCCTTCTCATCCAGTACGGTAAGTTTCCCCAGACCCATAGTTCTGAGTGACTTTCCCAAAATCTACCCCTTTTCCTAGACCTCTCCAGTCCTTTTCCTTGACCCTTCTTCCTTCCCCTTTAACCCTTCTGCCTGAAAAATGAGCCACTGGCTCCAAACGTTTGCCAGTCACAACAGTCTTTCCTGTTTGTGTTCTCCCACCGCTTCGTGATTAGATTTTTTATCTATCCAATTAAATAATTACATCTTCATTTTAGGTTTAATTATGTCCTTAGATGGTTTCCTATGACCTCCTAATTATATCTCATCTACCCTTAACCCAAAGTAATACACTTGTATGGAAACACGATTATTTGGCACGGGAACTATACGCCCCGCCCATAGTAACTGCCATCTTAAAACCATTGCTTCTATATTGGTTATATGTGCCTCTTCAAGGATGCTGACATTTGTGCTTTATCTAGACTTATTTTATGCAGAATCACTGGTGATAGTGCTCCAGCTTTTAGATGCCATCTGTAACATGTCCAGGATTCAAAGCCATAAATGGATGGTGGAAATTACAAATGAATTGTATACGAGGATTTTTCTTGCAGCATTGACATCATAATTATCAAATACTTGACATCTCAGTCTGGGAACAGATGCTCCAACATGAGATTAATTCTATATTGAATTTCCAAATCTATATTTTCACTTGATGACAGGATGCTGCCAAGGTAAGGAAAGGTGTTTAAACATTAATCACGCAGCATCCAAAATAACAATGTGCTCAACACTTACTTACTGTGAAAAATATAAATGCAAAAAGTAAAAAAGTTAAAACTGACTAAGTTTTCCTAACCTTACACTACTTACAGAACATACAGAACCACAGTCTTACCAAGCTCTACAAATCAAAGCAACAGGAAGAACCCCTAATCTCCGTCAACACTGACTTCTATATTTTGCAAACCACCGTGAAGTGCACGGCACAGGATATGTCCCATTGCAGCAGTTATTGCAGTTTCTTCCCATTCCATTCACATATGGAGTGTGGGCAGAATGAGTGTTTAAATACCTATATGCATGCTGTAATTATTCTAATCTTGTTCTCATGACCACGATACATAGGATTGGTTGGCTAAATGAGGGGGGGAGGAGGGGGGGGGGGGGACCAAACTGCAAGGTCATCGGTCCCATGTTCCCGGTAATATAATTACACAATGGAGAGAAGAAAGGAAAGGAGACATACAGCACAATAACAGGAGAAAGGAAGAACCAGAAGAATGACAGGAGGACAACCAACACTACTATGGACAAAACAGGAAAAGAAAATCACAGAGAGAAGCAAGATACAGGCAGAAGAGGTAATAACAAGAGAGCAGAAGACCATGGCTGGCCGACCATGAGAATAAAAAGGAAAAGCCAGCCACTCTGCGACACATTAAAACATCCACCCTTAAAATCATTTGAGTGCAGAACACAAAGGGACAAAGGACATGTGCGAAAACTTATATAGAATGATAAAACCCACCATCACATATAAAACATAAAACTAAATTAGCCGATGAGGCATTGTTCGCTAAAATTAATGGCAACAAGCCGTTAACTGAACAGTCCATCACAGAGCAGCTAAAGAAGGACAGCTCACCAAGATATGGGCACCGCACCGACACTTAAATGAGTCATTATGGCAAAGGAGGTAGCCGTGTGTCACCCAAGCGTGACCTATGTGGAGCCGGCAGAGAACCACAGAGTCTCTGCAAGAGGCCCACATGGAGGACTGCCACACATTCGTAGTCTCCTTAATGGCACGCAGTTTGTTGTGTGTGCTGAAGTTATGCCATTTCGTCTCCCGAAGCTGCAAAACCTTGCAGCGTAGTACTGAAGGCAGGTGACTTGCAGAGAAGCCGATCTCCAGAAATGGTTTCAGCGTAGCCTATTTGGCCAGCTTGTCAGAAAGTTCATTGTCTGGGATTCCGACGTGTCCTGGGGTCCACACACACACAACTGAACGATGTGACTGTTCCAGGGCATAGATGGACCCTGAACGGACACTACCATAGGATTACGAGGGTAGCACTGGTCGATAGTTTGTAGGCTGCTCAAGGAGTCAGTACACAGAAGAAACAACTCCCCAGGCCATGAACGTATGTGCTCAAGAGCACAAGATATAACCACCAGGTCAGCCATGAAAACACTACAGCCATCTGGCAACGAATGCTATTCAGTATGTCCTCCATGGACATCCCCGAAGCTGACATGATCATCAGCCATTGAGCCATTGATGTAAACCACTTCGTGGCCTCGGTACACGTCAAGCATCGAGAGGAAGTGGCAGCGGAGAGCCATGGGGTTAACTGAGTCCTTAGGGACATGTGAAAGGTCCAGGCGAAGCCGTGGCCTAGGTGTAAACCATGGAGTGTACGTGAATGGACCTCAAGTATAGGTGGTAAAGGCAAGGACTCCAGTTTGGAAAGAAAGGATTGGACACGAACTGCAATTGGAAGCCCTGACCCGGGCTGTCGATGCGGGAGATGAGCCACCGTGGGTGGGAAAAGATGACAGTGATTTGGATGTGCAGGAGAACTATGAATGTGTGCAGCATAACTGGCCAGCATTTGTGCTCACCTAATCTGCAATGAAGGGACTCCGGCCTCAACAGGAACGCTGGTCACCGGACTCGTCCTAAAAGCTCCTGTCACTGGGCGAATGCTGCAGTGGTGCACTGGGTTGAGTAAATGCAATGCTGAGGGTGCCGCCGAACCATAAACCAGACTCCCATAGTCATGGCGGTATTGAACAAGGGCTGCAGCAGCGTAGAGCGATCTGCGCCCTAGTTGGTGTTGCTCAGGCAGCGGAAGGCATTGAGGTGCTGCCAGCACTTCCACTTAAGCCGATGAAGGTGAGGAATCCAAGTGGACGTCGAAAACCAGTCCTAAGTATCGATATGTTTCCACTACAGTGAGTGGATTGTCACTAAGGTAAAGTTCTGTTTCTGGATGAATGGTACGATGCCAACAGAAGTGCACAACGCACGACTTTGTGGCTGAAAACTGGAAACCGTGACCTAGAGCCCATGACTGCGCCTTGTGGATGGCTCCCAGTAGGCGCCGCTCAGCAACACAAGTACTGGTGGAGCAGTACAAAATGCAGATCATCTGCAAACAGAGACGGTGAGATGGACGGTCCTACAGCTGCTGCTAGACCATTAATGGCCACTAAGAACAGAGAGACACTCAATACAGAGCCCTGCGAGAACCCATTCTCCTGTATATGGGGGGAACTATGGGAGGCACCAACTTGGACACGGAAAGTACGAAGCGACAGGAAAGTTTGGATAAAAATCGGGATCAGGCCTCAGAGACCCCACTCATATAATGTGGTGAGGATATGATGTCATCAGTTGGTGTCATATGCTTTTCGTAAATCAAAAAAAGATGGCAACCAGGTGTTGTTGTCTGGAAAAGGCTGCTCGGATGGCAGACCATTAATGGCCACTAAGAACAGAGAGACACTCAATACAGAGCCCTGCGAGAACCCATTCTCCTGTATATGGGGGGAACTATGGGAGACACCAACTTGGACACGGAAAGTACGAAGCGACAGGAAAGTTTGGATAAAAATCGGGATCAGGCCTCAGAGACCCCACTCATATAATGTGGTGAGGATATGATGTCATCAGTTGGTGTCATATGCTTTTCGTAAATCAAAAAAAGATGGCAACCAGGTGTTGTTGTCTGGAAAAGGCTGCTCGGATGGCAGACTCGAGGGACACAAGATTATCGTTGGTAGAGCAACCCTGGTGAAAGCCGCCCTGACATGGAGCCAGTGGGCCACATGACTCCAGGACCCAACCCAACCCAACCGTCGACACACCACACATTCCAGCAGCTTACAAAGAACATGGTGAGACTGATGGGCTGATAGCTATCCACATCAAGTGGGTTTTTACTGGGTTTGAGCACTGGAATGATGGTGCTCTCCAGCCATTGCGGTGGAAAGACGCCAACACACCAGATCCAATTCAAGATGATGAGATGTCGCTTGTAGTAAGATGAGAGATGTTTAATCATCTGACTGTGGATCTGACCTGGCCCAGGAGTTGCATCGGGGCAGTGAGCAAGGGTACTGAGAAGCTCCCATTCTGTAAATGGGGCATTATAGGATTCACTGTAGCGTGTAGTAAGCAAGAGGACTTCCCATCCAGCCGCCGTTTGAGAGTGCGAAAGGCTGGAGGGGGGAGGGGGAGGGGGTGGTAATTCTCTGACACAGAGGCTCAAGCATAGTGCTCAGCAAAGTGCTCGGCAATCGCATTTGCATTGGTAGATAACACACCATTTACATTAACACCAAGAACACCTGTTGGGGTTTGGTACCCGAAAACACATTTGATCTTTGCCCAGACTCGGGAAGGTGATGTATGCCACCCAAAGGTCGAGACATATCTCTCCCAACACTCCTGCTTCCATCATTTGATAAGCTGGAGAATACGAGAGCCATTTAAAGTCTATGAGGTGCTCCAGGGAAGGGTGCTGCTTATGCCACTGTGGAGATCGCTGATGCTCCTTAATTGCTTCAGCGACTTCTGGCGACCACCAAGGGACTGCCTTTCGCCGGGGCACCCTAAAGAGCAAGGGATCGGTGCTATCTGCCACAGAAACAATTTTTGTAGTCACCTGTTCAACCATCACATCGATGTTACTGTGTGGGGGAGATTCAATGCTGACAGTAGACGTGAAAGTTTCCCAGTCCACCTTGTTTAGATCCCATCTGGGCAGGCGTTCATGGGCCTGACACAAGGGCAGTGACGGTAAGATGCGGAAGTGGTCATTACCACACAGGTCGTCATGTACTCTCCAGTGGATAGATGGGAGAAGTCCTGGGTTTGCAAATTGATAAATCAATGGCCGAGTAGCTACCATGAGCCACAATTAAATGTGTGGCGGTCCCAGTTTTTAAGAGGCAGAGGTCGAACTGAGACAGGAAAGTTTCGACATCTCTTCCTGGGCCAGTAAGCACGTTGCCACCCCATGGGTTTTGCAGACAGTGATTTCCTGCGTTGTCCTTATTCTGACAGCCACAGCTTCAAGACGGGGTTGAAGGCGCATAGTTTCACCACAGACTGAGTTTAGGACATAAACACAAACTCCACCTGATGCTTGATTATAGTCGCTACAGTTCCTGTAGTATCCCTTATAGCTGCCGAGGGCAGGGGTCCGTATTGCCAGGAACCAGGTTTCCTGGAGGGCATTGCAGAAAGCAGGTGTGAAGCTTAACCGTTGCTGTAGCTCAGCCAGGCGGTGGAAAAAAACTGTCGCAATTCCACTGGAGGATGACATCATCGTGAGACTGGGAAGGCACGGGACATTCAATGAGGCAGTTTACGCCTCAGGGTCACCTGCTGCCACCAACTTTTTGCCTGAGCAGTCTATATCCATTGTGTCAGAGTGTCCGGTCAGATCTAGGTCCTCAGTGGACGCCAGAATCTCCACCTCAACCGCTGATGCAGAGCTTGTAGGTAGTGGTGGTGTGGGTGCCATCCAAATTCCCTTGGTCTTGGGGACCTTCTTTATGGATTTCTCTCGTTGCTCGTTGGGTTTCCCTGGCTGGGAGGTCTTCACTGATTCAGTCTCCGGGACTGAGGATGAGTGTAAAGCCCTATGACCAGCTGCTTTTGGGCTCTTCAGCCACTGTCGGGTGTCATCTTTCCCACTAGCAGAAACCTGGGAGTGACCCAATGGGCTCCTTCCTAGCAAGAGGAGCTGAAGAAGACTTGCGCTGCTCCAGCTCAGAAGTGGGGACTGATATCCCCGACGGTTTGGGTGGGGGAATGGGGGTAGGGGGGGGGGGGGGCTGCTCCCGAAGTAGGTGGTGTAGCAATAACAGGGAGGGAAATGCCCCTCACCATCAAGGGGGCAGGTGTAGTCTTCTGGTTCCGAGAGGCGACAGGAATGGAGGAACTGATGGGGCGACAACTGTTCTCGTAGCAGCGGTGTAAGAGGAGGTCATAGCCACAGGATGTAGGTGCTCAAATTTCCTCTTTGCCTCAGTGTAGGTGTCTGTCCACTGTCTTATATTCCACAATTTTACTCTCTTACTGTAAAATCCTGTAGTCTGGCGAGCAAGGTGAATGATGCTCTCCGCAGTTGACACAGATAAGCGGCGGGGCACATGGAGCATTGGGATGTGATGGACATCCACAATCTTGACATGTGACACTGGAAGTACAGTGGGAAGATGTATGAACGAACTTCCAGCACTTAAAGCACCACATCGGGGGAGGAATATATGGCTTAATGCAGTGGTAGACCATCACCTTGACCTTCTCGGGCAATGTGTCACCCCAGAAGGCCAAATGAAGGCACTCGTGGCAACCTGATAATTCCTTGGACCCTGATGGATGTGCCGGATAAAATGAACACCTCACTGCTCTAAACTGGCACGCAGCTCACTGTCAGACTGCAAAAGAAGGTCCCTGTGAAACATAATACCCTGGGCCAAATTTGAGCTCTTATGGATTGTGATGGTAACAGAAACATCCCTCTACTTGTCACAAGTGAGTAATGCCCATGACTGGGCAGAGGATGCTGTTTTTATCAAGACTGACCCAGAGCACATTTTGGAGAAGCCCTCCTCCTCCCCAAACTGGTCCTCCAAATGATCCACAAAAGACTGAGGCTTCATGGACATGAAAGATTCCCCATCAACTCTCGTACATACGAGGTACCGGGGCGAATAAGCTTCACCGCCGTCCTTAACATGGCGTTCCTCCCATCGTGTGGCCAGGGAGGGGAACAATTTGGGGTCATATTTCTCAAGATTGAAGTTAGACTTTGCCCGCTTAGAGACTGCTGGCAGCGGACCACCAGCAAGAGATGATGTACTATGCTTCATTGTGTGTCAGTCGCCCTGATGCCACCCACTCCAACCAGGGACCCTCCCCACGGGCACCACCCAGCCTCAGCAAAGGCCACCTGGCAAGATGGCCATTGCCAGGAGTCCCATTGCCCCAGGGAGATGGGCATCTACTCCATGGCATACATGGGGAGTTCATGGTGCAGGCATCAGCAGAGCGATCCCTGTATTGTCAGGGGGCTACAACCAACAGGGTACAAGGTGGCCCCACCACAATGGACTGGCTATGTGCTGGATATGAGGTGCAAAGAATTCCATGGTCCTTGTCGGCGCAGAAAATGACACTGCATAGTGGGTAAAGGAAAATGCACCCAGGGAGGTGTCCTCGCTCAAGAGATGGAGGATGAGCAGGACTGCAATGCCACAATGAGAGTGTGGGCTAAAGATCTCAATGCATGATGGACATATTGCACCATGAAAGGCACCCTTCCCCAGTTGGCTCACTCTTCGGGAAAATTTTGAAAAATGGAGGTCAAACCCTACAGGGGACCATCACATAAAGGCCAAAAGGTGAGAGACTCCTTTTAGTCGCCTCTTACGACATGAACGGGCACAGACGAACTGTCCGCCTAGGAGATGTCCAAAACCCAGTAGCAGAGCATGCCCTCCAGCATAATTCTAGGGACCTAGGAACCTGCTACACCATACATGCCATTTGGTTTCTCCCACCCAACACCAGTCCCTCGGAACTGTGGAGATGGGAACTTCCACTCCAACACATCCTTTCATCCCGCCATCCCCCTGGACTGAACCTACGTTAACCAACCTCACTCCCATTTACTCTTCTGTCCTCTCCTTTTTCCCTCTCCTCTTTAGCCATTCACGCATCTTTTCTTCCTACATAGTTGTGTTTATCTTTATACTATATACCTCTTTACTTCTGTATGCATCCTCTTTGGTTTGAAGCTGGCACAGTACTTACATTAGAATATCTTTGGCTTCCCTCTGACACCCAATCCGACTGGTACAGATCCCAAACACTCGAGCAGTACTCAAGAATAGATTGCACCAGTGTCCTATATGCGATCTCCTTTACAGAAAAATCACTCTTTCCTAAAATTCTCCCAATAAACTGAAGTTGACCATTTGCCTTCCCTACCACAGTTTTCACGTGCTTGTTCCACCTCATATCACTTTGGAATGTTATAGCCAGATATTTAAATGACTTGACTGTGTCAAGCTGGACACTAGTAATACTGTATCTCAACATTACAGGTTTGTTCTTCCTAGTCATCCACATTAACTTACATTTGTCCACATTTAGAGCTAGCTGCCATTCATCACACTAACTGCAAATTTTGTCTTGTATCTTCCTACAGTCACTCAACTTCGACACCTTACCATACACCACAGCATCGTCAGCAAACAACCGCAGATTGCTGCCCACCCTGTCTACCAAATCATTTATGTATACAAGGAACAACAAAGGTCCTATCACACTTCCCTGGAGCACACCTGATGATACCATTGTCTGTGACGGAACACCACCCACGGTTGAGGACAATGTACTGGGTTCTGTTACTTACGAAGTCTTCGAGCCGCCCACATATCTGTGAACTTATTCCACATGCCCATATCTTCATTAACAGCCTGCAATGAGGCACTGTGTCAAATGCTTTCTGGAACTCTAGAAATACAGTATCTGCCTGTTGTCCTTCATCTGTTGTTTGCAGTATATCGTGTGAGAAAAGGGCAAACCAGGTTTCGTACAAGCAACACTTTCTAAAACCATGCTGATTCGTGGACATAAGCTGCTTACCCTCAAGAAAGTTTATTATATCTGAACTGAGAATGTGTTCAAGAATTCTACAGCAAGCAGAAGCTATGTATATTGGTCTGTAATTTTGTGGGTCTGTTGTTTTACCTATCTTATATACTGGACTCACCTGCACTTTTTTCCAGCAGCTTGGGACCTTGTGCTGGGTGAGAGATTCGCAATAAATGCAATGCAATGCCATAGAGTACTCTCTGTAAAATCGAACTGGGATTCCATCTGGACCTAGTGATTTATTTGCCAACGCCATAGAGTACTCTTTGTAAAATCGAACTGGGATTCCATCCGGACCTAGTGATTTATTTGCTTTCAAATCTTTCAGTTGCTTCTTTACGCCAGGTATGCTTATTTCTATGTCGTCCATATGGGAAACTGTCTGAGGTCAAATCACGGTGTGTCTGTATGGTTCTCCTGCATGCACGATATCTTGAAGGTAAATTTAAAACTTTGGCTTTCATTTTGCTATCTTCAACTGCCCCACCAGACTGGTCAACGAGGGACTGAATGGAAGCCTTAGACTCGCTTAGAAATTTTACATACACCCAGAATTTTCTTGGGTCCTTTGCCAGATCTTTTGCCGAGATGTGACAGTGGCAGTTGTTGTATGCTAAACACACAGATCTTTTAACAGATGCATGAATCTCTACTAACCTTTGCTTGTCGTCATTTGTGTATTCCCTTTGGAACCAACAGTGCAACAGCCTCTGGTTCCTCAACATCCTCTGAATTTCATTATTAAACCATGGTGGTTTTTTTTCCCATCTAGTACCCACTTACTAGGCATATATCTCACCAGACCACGATTTACAATCTGCTTAACATTTGCCCATAATTCCACTACATCCATTTTACTGGAACTAAGTAATGTCAGTTTACTGTAGAAGTGAGATGCTAACAACTACTTATCTGCTCTATCTAGCAGAAACACTCTCCTAGCCTTCTTGATAAATTTAATTAACTTTTGTAATCATTGTTGCTATAATGACATCACGATCGCTGACCCCCGTTTCTATACTGACATTGTTGATAAGGTCTGGCCTATTTGTAGCTACAAAGTCTAAGATATTTCCATTGTGTAGTGGCTGCCAAGCTAGCTGCTAAAGACAGATTTTAGAAAACTGTATTCAAAAGTATTTCAGATGACTGTCTGTCTGCACACTCACCCCCCCCCCCCCCGGCCCACACCCCCCTCACCCTCACCCCCACCCCCACCCCCCGCCCAATGAATCCATAGACATCCCAGTCTATACTCGGCCTATTAAAGTTGTTTCCAACTAGTATTGCATGATCTGGGTATACGTGGTACTGACCTTAGACTTTCTTTGAATGACTCTAGGGGATTACAGAAGCGTCCGATTCCACCATCTGCTTTGACCCATGACTTCATCAATATGGCAGAAATGACCATTCTCAGCATCTCCAATGACATCACTTCATAAACACAGCAACAAACATTAAAATACATATAAATTCGACAATAACATCTCCCTCCAAAAATATAATCAAGCTAATGAGACAACCGCGGGAAATTGGGGGTTTAAGAGTGAGGACAAGCTAAATATAAACATAAAGAAAACGCTCACCATGATCCCAAACCACAAAAAAGGATGATAAAAAACACAAAATTACCACATTTTACTACACCCACAAAACCCACAGGAATCGGACACTTCCCTTGACTTATATGGCTCAACCGCAACTCTCGATACCTCAAAACCGACACCTAAAACAACAAAAATTTGAATTGGACACTTCCCTTCATCTATATAGCTCAACCACAGCTGACAATACCATAACACACACAGCTATGATGACAGAAATTGAGATCGAACATTTCCCTTGACCTATATACAAGGTGAGTCACCTAATATTACCACTGGAAACACATCCCAAACCACAACAGACATGGAATAACCAATTCTGCAGACCCATAGGGAGGGGATGGGCTGGTGTAATTGGTTAATACAAACCATTTATGATTTTCAACACATACTTTTTTTTAAATGGAAACCTGTTATTATTTTTAGTACAACTGAAAATAGAACAAAATACTTAATCAATGCCATTTCTTACATTGTAAAATGTTAATTACATCCAGAGTAATTTGTAACATAAAGTAGATGCTTGAATAACTCCTCAGCAGTTTAATCGTGTGTATCAGAGAGAACCGAAGTAATTAAGAGATACAAGAAGAACAGCGATGTAACATAGGTACAGAAGAGACTTGAACAGCACATTACATCCACATACTAACATTTTTATTAGTCTTTTTCTCTGAAGAATACTGTACGGCACTGATATGTTAGAATAAAATGTGTGTTAACATGACAATTTAGTTAAACTCACAAATTTGTTTTTCATTTTCAATTACAGGATGGAAAAGTGTGTGTCCTGACATTTCAGGCCAATAAATATTCAGAGTGGTGACCATCACTCGTTGTACACATTTGCACTCTACCGTGTAATGAATGTCTTACATGACGCAGTACATCTGGTGTAATGTTGCCACAAGCTGCCTCAATACGATGTTTCATTTCCCCTGGGTTGTAGGCACATCACGGTACACGTTGTCCTTTAACGTACCCCACAGAAAGAAGTCTAAAGGTGTAAGATCAGGAGAATGGCCTAGCTGATCTACGCCTCCGCCACGTCCTATGAAACACATGTCGAACGTTCTGTCAAGGGTCAGCCTAGTGTTCATTGCACTATGTGCAGAAGCACCATCATGTTGATACCACATACGTCTACACGTTTCCAGTGGGACATGTTGGCAGATCATTTTGCAGAAACTCGATGTATTTTGCAGCTGTTTGGGTGCCTTCAATAAGTGAGAACCAATGAGATGGTCACCAATTACTTCCGCACCATAGATTTACATTCCACGGTCACTGTCGCTCCACCTGTCAAAGCCAGCGAGGATTGTCCACGGACCAGTAATGCGTGTTTTGTAAATTCACTGCACCATGGTTTGTGAAACCTGCTTCATCAGTAAACAGGTAGAACTGCAATGCATTCTCTGTTGATTCTCACTGACAAAAATTCACTTGATTATTAATTACCTCCATGTAATTGCTGATGCAATGACACATGATACGTGTGAAATTTGTGACGGTGAAGTATGTGCATTACACTACTTTGACTCATTGCACTGCCTCCAGCGATGTCACGTGAACTTCAAGGCAACAGCAGTCAACACAACAACTGCACCTACTTCTCCTGTGATGGGTTTGTTAGGACCTGTTTGCGTGTTACGGTTATACTTGTTGCATACAATTGTTCATAGACATTTTCAAATGTGCGGCGCGTTGGATGTTCTCTGTCTGGGTACCTTTTTGTATACAATATGCAAGTTACAGATGCATTTTGTCTACACTTGCCATAGATGAGTATCATCTCTGCCTTTTCAGAGTTAGAAAACATCATTTTCACAGTTCTTACAACACTGTACACACTGTTGTACTTGCAACCTTCTCACGTTCCTACTGTGCGTACTACTGTTCTTACTTGTGTACGGTACACTATCACAGACATCCAGTAACACAGTGTACTATAGTTATTCTGAGTACAAGGGCCAATTCAGCAAGCGCGATGTGCAGACACAGAGAGAGCCAAACTCGTAAATGGCGTCGTCTTCATAAACATAGCCCTACAGATATTGTTTGTTACAACACGCGACTGAATGTCTGAGGTTTCAAGTGTCAACAAATCGCTCTGGATGTACTTAACATTTTAGAATTGAACAAACAGCATTGATTAAGTATTTGTTTCTATTTTCAGTTATGCTAAAAATAGCAACGGGTTTCCATTTACACAAAAAAACACATATATACATGTTGAAAATCAGACTTACATGTATTTCTCAATGGTTTGTATTAACCAATTACAACAGCCACTCTCTTCACTTTTGGTCTGTGGAATTGGTTATTCAGTGTTTTTTGTGGTTTGGGAGGTGTTTCCTGTGGTAATTTTAGGTGACTCACCCTGTATAGGCCACCCACAGCTGACGATACCAAAACACACACGGCTACAATGACAAAAATTGGAACTGAACATTTCCCTTGGCCCATATAGGACAAACACAGCTGATGATACCAAAATACAAACACCTACCACTACAAAAATTGGAAGTGACTGGAATTGAACATTTCTATTGACCTATATAGGTCAACCACAACGGATGATACCAAAAAACGAACACCTACAACTGTGATAAATAAAATGAAACCCACAACACCTCAAAAACCCAAAAATCAAACCACCCCACAGAAATTAAAAAACAATCAATACACCATAAACACACAAAACATTACAACTTGCAAACAATAGACCCAAAAACACGACAACTTACCACCAACAAATTATGGCGCTACACATTAGGTTGGCCACACACACACACACACACACACACACACACACACACACACACACACACACACACACAAGCAACATAAACACAAACAAAAAAACTCCCAAACCACCCCCAACCTACCAATGCCAACCCCAGCCCCCCTCCCTACTTTACCATGCCCCCCGCACCCCCCCCCCCACAAAAAAAACCCACACAAAATAAACAAAACTCAATCACACATTACAACTCAAAAACAACTGCAACAAAATAGGTGCTCTCCAACACAGTCATGAAACAACCCCACCCCACCAAGCCACCTAAATCCACAACCATTACCTACAACCCACCACTCCCTCCCCCCCCCCCTCCACACACACACACACACACACACACACACACACACACACACACACCAAAACCCCTAAATTAACCATCCTCGGCCTGTACATATTACTCACTGCCCTCAGAGAAACAAATGGTTCAAATGGCTCTAAGCACTATGGGACTTAACATCTGAGGTCATCAGTCCCCTAGACTTAGAACTACTTAAACCTAACTAACCTAAGGACATCACACACATCCATGCCCAAGGCAGGATTCGAACCTGCGACCGTAGCAGCAGCGCGGTTCCGGACTGAAGTGCCTAGAACCACTCGGCCACAACAGCCGGCTCAGAGAAACAAGAAAAATACAATGCTCAGAGACACTTTTCTGCCAGCAACACTCATCTAAATGAGGTTGCAGATTAGAAGAGCACCTCTTCCCTCTCACTATGACTGATATAACTGCCCCCCAAACCCCTCTATTGTATTAGTAGGCTACACCACCCAGTTTTGTAATTTTTAAACTGTAAACTATGGTTTACAACTAAACGATCATAACCCCTCTTCCCCAAACCCCTGTATGAAAAAAACCGTCTGAAACTAAAGTACTCCCCTCCTCAATATACGCTTCAATTAATCCCACCAGTTGCCTCTCACTACGCCTCTCTAAAACCCTGAAAACACTATCACCATCCCCCCCCCCCCCCGAACTAACGACCACCACACCCACAAACCAACTGGAGACTTACCCCTCTCATACTTCCTCTTCCCAGACTATGACTCGTCCATCTCAACCACCATCCCTAGCCTACCAAACTTACCCCTACACTACACTTACTCCGAACATACTTCCCTACAAAAAGAAAACCAGTCTAACACTGTCCTCTCGCTCACTCCTGTCTCATGCACACAGAAACTAATAGAGGACCTATAACAGAAACAGTAAATCATCAAAACAATCTCTCTCATGGCCAACCTTGATTTCTCGAACCAGGTACTGTGTCTAATGGAGTACCAAAGGTTATCCTTCCAACACACGTCCCTGGTCCGAGATTCTGGAACTCTCCCTGACCTCATATTCTCTCGGCACACACTACAACTCACAATTTCTGCTGTTAATCCAAACATCTGCAGAAACTTAATCAAGGACAACATGTCCTCCCCATCTCCGCCCGCAACATCACGCTACTGAACTTGATCGTCATATCCTTACCTAAAGATCTACCAACACCAAAGCACAAATGAAACAAATACACCATGTAACACTGCAACACTGTGACACACACACACACACACACACACACACACACACACACACACACACACACAAAATCAAACAACAACCAATTAAAAAAACTAAAATGTGCACTGTACCACAACAAGACGACATCTACAAACAGAACAAACTCAAACTAAACTCTGTGTCGTAATGATGTCACACATCATAACATCCTTACATCATGGGCCAAAGTAGACGGATGGGATCGGACGCTTCTGTTGACCCAACTCTAGAACTGTCAGTGGAATCGGGTGGCCAGTAAAAACACCCGACAATTAACTTGGCTTCACCTACACCTGTTATAAATGACCAGATAACTTTAATGACACACTCAAATTTGATTTCAACCGAGACAATATTTTTGTGAACTGCAATGGACACTCCCTCTTCTATGGCCACTAATCTATCTTTCCAATATACATTCCACAATTCACTAAATATCTCAGCGCTTTCTGCTTCAGGTTCAGCCAGCTCTTGGTACCAAGAATAATTTGAGCACAATAACTTTCTTGGAGGGCAGTAAATTTGGGAACTTTACTACCAATACTTCGTCAGTTTACTGATAAAATTATGACAGTCAAAGTGTCTTTATGCTGAATGCTGTTTGACTTCCCTTGCTGCATATCGACTGGCAAGTGTTCATCAGACCAAGTCAAACTACCGCCTAGCCTAAGAAATCCCATGTGCACTCCACAAGTACTCTGCTATCCAAGTAGCTGCTTGTTTTGTGTAGTGCACCACTGATCTATCACTAGGAGTCCTACAAATGCCCACAGGGTAATGCAGGTCTAGAAACCTGCAGCCAAGACTGTGACAAAGTCAACAAAGCCTTTGGTTGAGACCCTTCACTCAGCTCCAAACCAAATGATCCCAATCAACTCTGGGAACAATGCTGCAAACTGTGAGGCAGCAGTCTACCTAGTCCATGGTCAACTGTCCTTTTAACATTGAGCCAACTTCCTCTACATACTTTAGTCCTGTGTTTCAAGTTCTTCATTGAGATGTGACACTACTGCTTTTTCATCTAATTTACTGAATGTGTATATCTTTGTAGCCTTTAGTAATGTTTCACAGGACGTCTTATCATGCTCTCCACTAACAAAACTATAGTTTTCCCCAATTGACTCTTTGTTGATTAAAGTCTCCACCGATCATTTCAAAATGCTTGGGAAACTTATGTACAAGTGAACTACAGTTTTCTCTAAGGTTTTCAGTTACATCATGAGGTGAGTCCGGTGGGTGATAGAAAGATCCAATTACCATTTTATGCCCACTCCTGATACTGGCTCTTGTCCAAACAGTCTCACATTCAGCTTCAAGTTCTCTCTCAGTTCTTATCTACTGTGACAAATACACCACCCTCACTTCCCATTAGCCTATCCTTTCAGTATACACTTAAATTTTCCTCAAAAAATCTCATTGGTACCAATTTCAGGTTTCAAATAGCTTTCTGTACCTATTGTTGTGTGAGCTTCACTGCTTTTCAGGAAGTTTAGTACTCTCACCTCTGGGGGGCATTCTTACAATTATACTTCTGTGTCTTCTACAGCTATTGTTATATGGACTGGATGGAGAGTCACCTGATCTAAAAGCCCTTGTGTGCACCTTCACAAAGTCAGCTCCCTTGGTAGCAGACTTTGTTGTGTGGTGCACACCTGACCCATTTAGGGGGACCCTACAGTTCTCAACCCTATTGCCGAAGTCCAGAAAGTTGCAGCCTCACTTGTAACAGAACCCTCAACGTTTCTGGTTCAGGTCCTTCCACCTGACACAGAATCAAGGGCTGCGGCCAGTTCTGCGGGCAATGCTGCAAATTGTGAGCTTCAGAAACTCAGTGTGGATGGGTGGCCTTCTCAACCTTCTCTACTGTATGGTATATTGGGGAGTATTCTCTTCCCAGCACTTAACAGTGACTTGTAGGTTGTGGAGGTAAAGGTAGGCAGGAGTGTGAAACAGGTTAATTTCCACTATTTGTTCTCCTCTCGTTACTTGGACTTCAGACAACCAAACTGCTTATTATATTCAGACTTCTAGAAAAATTACAAACGTAACTTACGTTCTTCATTTTTATTACTCCGTTTGTATTCTTATGAGTAGGTAAACAAGGAAGACTTAAGATAATCTTTTTAAAACAGTTGCATAAATTTCATAAAACGTTCTATTAAATCAACATTTAAAGTGTGTTCCAACGACTTTGTGATCAAAATAACTACAATTAATCAATAATGAGGGCGTTCACAGCGAGAAACTTGGTAAAATATGATGCTTTGTTTTAATTTCTGAAGCAATTGATAAAACGCGAAGTCAAATGTCGAAATTCTGAACTATTGTTACAGACGGACTTTCATAATATTGTTGACTGAAATAATATTTTGGAATAAACAGCTCACACGCAAATCATGAATATTGCTTATTACAACGTATTTATATTAGGTACCTGCGTCTTCGTGCCCACATAAAAGTATTAAGTAACTCTTATAGGTTGGCAGACGAAAAACTATCGACGCAAACTTAAATTTACGTTTCGGTCAAAGATATTACGTTGTGATAGCATCATCCTTGGTACGCGATTCGCTTGTGCTACACATGTTGCGGTACACGTCAATGATAGTTGTGAACTGTAAATGAGTATTAGAAACAGAGAATTTTTTATTTAAATTCGACAGAAATTGGCTGTAGAGCAGAAAACTCGCAAATATGCATTCTGTACTGGTCAGAGGAAACGCAATACTTGCGTATACTTTGAGCGTCTTAGCTGCCCTTACTTTCTGCTGTTTTCTGTCAACAGTATTTATGGATTACAGAACTAAAGCGACGATGAACACTGTTACGGTTATGGTGTAAGTATGAGCCCTTCACGTGCGTAGTTCAAAGTTCTTGCCTGTTCTAAGGGTAAAGGAAATAAGCGCCATATGTTTAATTGTTATTTTGCAGGAAGAAGCACCCAAGCGACAGTGCAAGACGCGAGCTAAACGATCTGGGAGTACTGACGTTTAATTTACAGACAGATATCCTTTTTGTATACGGCTTTTAAACGTCCAGTGTGTGATACAGAAGCACAGATAGTTTTGTTTATCTAGTACTACGACATTTCTGTATTTGTTCCATAGTTATGATCATCCAGTGCTTCTGAAATTGTAAGTTACGGAAGTATTTTGCTATGTGCGCTTACTTTTCAGTCGTTAATCTTCCATTTTTTTCTTTATTCCTGTGCCAGCAAAATCATCAATGGCCACAGAATAACATTTGCTCAAGTTTAAATTTTCGTTTTTATCTTCTCTATGTTGAATTAATAGTAGAATATGTGTTATCTTAGTGTAGTTCATCTTTTTATTCCACATAAGATATGATGCTTCTGTCATATTTAGTGAGAGTGCTGTTATGATAGGGGATGATGCGCAATAATGAGACCATTAATCGTTATTTTAAACCATTGAAACTCATTGCTGCAGTCACATTCTTACAATATTAGTTTGCATGCTTCCACCCAGTACTGTCGTTCAATGTTATTTTCTGGAGCAGTGTAGTTGAGGTTAATCAAATAGGTAATAGCTCTACAGATGCAGGCTTAAGAATATTATGTAAAGTTGATAGTCAAACATTTGTTGGGAGCCATTGGAATTCTTGCACAATATATTTATTCATCAAAAGTATTTGCGATGAGCAAATTTAATATTAATTGTGAAATTCAGAAACAAAATACTAAAGTAAAAGATACCTTCATATAGGGAAATATGGAAGCGTCCGATCCCGCCCGTCTGCTTTGGCCCATGACGTCACTAATATGGCGGAAACAAAAACAAACACACACACTTTCCACAAGAAGCCTAATGACACTAACAGGACAAGCGCGGGAAATGGGGTGTTTTGGGTGGGGGGCAAACTAAATATAAACAAATTTAGACGCCTTGCGTAGCTACAACGTGTAAGTGAAGACAGCCATGCATGAATACCCACCCACCTCCCCAGGGGTCGTAACCCCTGCAACCCATAGAAGATAAAGATGCTTCAGGAGCTGATTAGTGTTTTTTGTCTTTTTAAAAAAAAATCTCAGAACGAACAGATCAAAAAGATAAATATAATAAACTAAAACAGAAATTAGAGGAAACAGATAATTAAAATAAGTAATAAGTGTTTTTAAATTTAAAAAAAAAATCTCACGAGATAGAACGAACAGATCAGAAAAGTAAATAAAATAAGATAAAACAGAACTGGAGACAGCCACACTCAAACCAAACTCCGCGCCGTCATGACGTCACGGGTCAAAGCCGACGCGTGGGATCGGACGCTTCTGTCGACCCTCATATAGACTGTATACATGTCTCAGGTTTATTACAAAGTTTTATACTCGCTTACAAAGGTCTACAGTGGAAATCAGCTTTGTGGACAGAGAGAAGGGAGTGCAAGGGGCATAGCAGCAGATGTTTGTGGTTCGTGCAGTGATAGTTTAGACAGAGTGCAAAACCATTTTTTGTTATAAATCAAACTGTCCTAAGTGGGATGAGAAAAATTATATAATGTATTTACACTGTAGGTAAAGACAGATTGCTACCTATCATAAAGAAGGCATGTCAAGTTGCAGACAGGGACAATTAAGACACGCACAGAAAGCTTTCGGGAACAGCCTTCATCAGTAAAGACACACAAACACACAAACACACACACACACACACACACACACACACACACACACACACACACACGCTCCTCCAGCATCTCCGGCTCGAGTCATTGGAGTTGGTGGTGTGTGTGTGTTTTTTGGTTTTTTAAATGATGAAGGCTGTGGCTGATAGCTTTATGTAAGTGTCTTTTAATTATGCCTGTCTGCAACTTGACATGTCCTCTTTACAGTAAGTAGCGATCTGTCTTTTCCTACATTGTTGATATTCCTCTCTGGATTTTTCCATTGTTTGACAAAATTTATATCATTTTTATGTATTTATTTTTTCATAGACCATTCAGTATGTTAGTATGACATATCAGGTACAGTGCAGAATAATATATGCATATAGAATGTTAATAAAGTAGGTTATGATTAGGTGAGGATAGGGCAGTAAGTGAGCCAAGGCCTAATCAAAGGAACCATTCACATTACCAACATGGGGAAACCCTGGAAAACGAAATTCAGAATACTAGTTAGGGAATAACCCACAGCTCTCCCAAATGTGTGCCCAGCACATGAAGACTGGTGTAGCCACCTCAAACAGTACATGATTGGAATGGGAATCATGAATTTACTTTGTGAGCAACATGCACAATAAGTAAATCAATGAATAAAATATTTTGAAAATAAAAACACTTGGCCACATTACATAACACTGCTGAAAAGTAAAACTAGCACAATAAGTAATCAGTGATGTAACGAAATCATGAAACTTTGATATAAAACACACCTGAAAAGATACAAACAAATGGAGCACATTATGTAGCACAGCTGAAAAGTATAACAGCATATATATTCAGCTAGAGCTTTGCTATGGAGTATGGCATCCTTACCAGATAGGACTGATGGAGGATTTTGAAAAAGTCCAAAGTAGGGCAGCTCATATTATATTATCATGAAATAGGGAATAGAGTCATGGACATAAGAGGGGTCGACAGAAGCGTCCGCTCCCACGCATCGGCTTTGACACGTGACGTAAGGGTGTTCTCGTGTGTGACGTCATGACGGCACGGAGTTTGGTTTGTGAGTGTGGCGTGTTTGTAGATGTCGTCGTGTTGTGGTTTGTTGTGCTCTCTGGTGGTATGTTCAGGGTTTTCGTTTGTGTGGTGTAATGGGCTCAGTTTGCTTTTGCTCATTATCCAGAATTGTTCGAGTGTCGGCTGTGTTTGTAGTGGAATTCGTTACAGTAAGTTAACGATTTTGTGTGAAGGTTAATTTAGTGTTTTTCGCTGTACGTCGTGTGGTATTAATAAAATTAATCAGTTGTTGTTTTTGTTTAGGAATGGATATGACGGGTAAAATTAGCAATACGCTGGTCAAAGGAAGTGTTCGATCCCAACGTGTGGCTGTGTATGTTGGTACTGTTATCGGGAAATATTTTTGAGCTATATAGGCCAAGGAAAGTGTTTGATCCTAATTTATGGGAGCGGAAGCTGGTGTTGAGCTATATAGGTCAAGGGAAGTGTACGATTCCAGATGATATTGTGTTTAGTGGTATTTGGGGAGTTTTGTGATGTCTGTTTTTTTTGTCGTTTTGTGTGGTTTTGTATGGGGGTGGGTGCCTAAATTTCTAAATTTTTTTATATTTAGTTTACCCCCACCCAAAAACACCCCATTTCCCGCGCTTGCCCCGTTAGTGTCATTAGGCTTTTTGTGGAAAGTGTGTGTGTTTGTTTTCGATTTATTTACGTCCTCATAATGTGTACGTAACAACTTTATATGCGCCATATTGGAATCGTGGTTTATGGTCGATTCCGCCATATTTGTGACGTCATGGGTCAAAGCAGACGGGCGGGATCGGACGCTTCCATATTTCCCATACGAGAGTGAGTTGTGTTGACAATCATTAAAACAAAGCTGTTTTTCCATTGTGGTGTGTGTAATCACAAAATTGCAATCACCAGCTTTTTTTCTCTGAGTGGGAAAATATTTTGTCGCGAACCAACACAGGGAGGAATGATCATCATAATAAAATAAGAGGTATCAGAGCTCGTGCAGAAAGATTTGTTCATTTTTCCCACATTCTGTTAGAGAATGTAACGGTAGAGAAATAGATTGAAGGTGATTCGATGAACCCTCTACCAGGTACTTAGTTATGAGTTTGAGTAATCGTGTAGATGTAGAGGCTCAACAGTAAATGAGATCCTAGTAATCTTGTATGCCAGCATTTACATTGTAGAAACACTTCTCTGTAAGAAACCACCAGAATGGAAAGTACTCTTTTCATAGCCCAGAAAAGGTGAATGTGTAATGAGCAGAGCTAGGGATGTAAAAAAAGGGAATTAGTTTTCAGCTTATGTGACAGTTTCAGAGGCACTTAAATCTAAACATCTTGATGTATTCACACTTTTTTACTTGCATGTATTAGTACCCATATCGTGTAATATAATGTATCATGTCTAGTAAAGTAATGTGATACATAATGTTATATTGTATAACATGTGGTTATGTCATCCAACATGACACTTGTCATATAATGCAATGTGACAAAATGTGTCGTTAAAGTTCCATTCGATGATATTACTGGCTACTATGGCTGGTGAATCTTCTGGATATGGGGAAAAGATCAGGGACTTCAGCCTATAAATTGCAAGATGTGTGTGTGCCAACACCTTGTACCTAAGAGATCTCACTGTGCTGGGGACGTAGGATTAACTTGTAAGGTGTTTGGATATAAATGTCTTTGAAGCTGCCAGATAAACAGTTAGCTAGTTTGTTTCTTTCACATCCCTAACTCTGCCTGGGACGTATTCACCTTTCTTTGTTCTTTCTGGTTCCCAAATTTAACTCTAGTATATTTCGACATTAGGCTGCCATAGCTTGGCAATTCACGTAGATTTTTGTTGTCTCAGGCAGCAACGAATCTGGTATAGGTTTTTTTATTATTTTATATACAGGGTGTCCCATTTATCTTGATCACCCTAAATAACTGTTTGTCCGGATGCAAATTACAAAATGTTTCAAGCAAATGTTCTTTAGCCGTCAGGGGTACATCAATCAGCATGATTGCCTTCGTTGTAGCTTTGTTTTTCACCAAGACCTATTCAAAAATACAGGGTGTTACAAAAAGGTACGGCCAAACTTTCAGGAAACATTCCTCACACACAAACAAAGAAAATATGTTATGCGGACATGTGTCCGGAAACGCTTACTTTCCATGTTAGAGCTCATTTTATTACTTCTCTTCAAATCACATTAATCATGGAATGGAAACACACAGCAACAGAACGTACCAGCGTGACTTCAAACACTGTTACAGGAAATGTTCAAAATGCCCTCCGTTAGCGAGGATACATGCATCCGCCCTCCGTTGCATGGAATCCCTGATGCAGCCCTGGAGAATGGCATATTGTATCACAGCCGTCCACAATATGAGGACAAAGAGTCTCTACATTTGGTACCGGGGTTGCGTAGACAAGAATTTTCAAATGTCCCCATAAATGAAAATCAAGAGGGTTGAGGTAAGGAGAGCGTCGAGGCCATGGAATTGGTCCACCTCTACCAATCCATCGGTCACCGAATCTGTTGTTGAGAAGCGTACGAACACTTCGACTGAAATGTGCAGGAGCTCCATCGTGCATGAACCACATGTTGTGTCGTACTTACAAAGGCACATGTTCTAGCAGCACAGGTAGTGTGTCCCGTATCATGATAACGTGCTCCATTGAGCGTAGGTGGAAGAACATGGGGCCCAATCAAGACATCACCAACAATGCCTGCCCAAACGTTCACAGAAAATCTGTGTTGATGACGTGATTGCACAATTGCATGCGGATTCTCGTCAGCCCACACATGTTGATTGTGAAAATTTACAATTTGATCACGTTGGAGTACATACTGACGAAACTAAAATGAGCTCTAACATGGAAATTAAGTGTTTCCGGACACATTTCCACATAACATCTTTTCTTTATTTGTGTGTGAGGAATGTTTCCTGAAAGTTTGGCTGTACCTTTTTGTAACACCCTGTATATCACCACGTACCATTTGCTGAAACACAAAGTTATCAATTACAAATACAACACCGACTTTGAGCCTGGGATCACAAACTCATGCCCTTGCTGGAGTTGTCAGAAAACCAAGTAAAAACATAACACACAATTGACTTTGACTCTCTTTCAACATTGCCCAGGAGTAGAACATTCGAAGGTGCTCAAAGTGGTGACCCTGGACATCGATACTCTGGTACACTCATTGAATGAAAGAATTATTTACTGCTTCCAGTGGTGCCTGCTGAAGAGAATTACAAGCAAGCACGATATGTGCCTGCATATCCTCTGGAGTTGGAATATCACAATAGACAACATCTTTAATGCATCACCAAAGAAAAAAGTCCAGAGGCTTTAAATTGGGAGACCTAACAGGCCAAGTAACTGTTCCTCCTCGACCAATCCATCTGGCAGGATACCTCTGGTTCAGAACACAATGTGCATGCAAAGCATTATGTCCTGGACATCATTCTGTTGATACCACATTAACATTCTGTCTCTTAGCGGTACTTCATCCAGAAGAGGAGGAAGAATTCATCTGAGTAAGTTGGCATACACTGTGCCGTTTAGACTACAATTGATGAAATAAGGGCCAATAATTTTAGTACCAAGCATCCCACACCAGATGTTAACTCTCCATTGACGCTGATGTTCCACCTGTCTAAGCCATCATGGGTTGTCACTGGACCAGTAATGCACATTCCTCGTATTTACCTGTCCTTTGTTTGAGAGGGAACATTCATCAGTAAATAGAACATTGGAGTAGTAGTTCAGGTTGGCGAGAATTTGCTGCTGTGCCCACTGACAGAACTATCCACGATTCTGGAAATCATTCCCATGCAATTCTTCATGTAGGTGTACATGGTAAGGATGGAACCAGTGACGTTTAAGAATATGATGTACACTGGTTTTAGGACTGCCAATCTTATGTCAAGCTATTGTGTGCTCGCTTGTGGATTCATAGCAACGGAAGCGAGAACAGTAACTTCGCCAGCTTCGTTTGTGCGAATGCTACGACGATTGTGTTGTCGTGGGTTGAAACTTCCCGTTTCCTGAAGCGTCACAACAAGGCAAGAAAACATCCGTCGGGAAGGTGGGTTCTTGTCAGGATATCGCTCTCTGTACAGTTCTGCTGCCTGCGTAGCATTTCGCCTACCTTCAACAACCACAATAAAAGAAATGTTATGTCCGTGTAGTTTGCTGGAAGGACAGTCTTTACTGTCTGCCTACTCGACACAACAGTATTTAAAAGGACTAAACTACTGTACTAAGTGTACCTGTACATAAGAAAACCGTATTGCAATTACTGTTCTGCTAACTTACATTCCCCATAGATGAGTAGCATTTCTACCTTCTCTTCGTTGGTGTACATCTACTCGCACAACTCAGGGTGCCATTTAAGAGTCATACCACTGTTCATATCTTTGTAAAAACATAGTTACAATGAAGGCAATCGTGCTGAGTGATGTCCCCCTGACAGCTAAAGAACATTTGCTTGAGACATTTTGTAATTTTCATCTGGACAAAGTCATTTAGGGTGGTCAAGATAAATTTGACACCCTGTGTGTGTGTGTGTGTGTGTGTGTGTGTGTGTGTGTAATTTTTTAATCGTGTTGCTTATATCATGGGAACGGATTGAGGTTTCACAAAACAGGGACTACATGTCTTTGTGTACATCTGCACAAAATTTGAACAGATTTATTCAAGTTTCATACATAAAAGTGGTGTCCATAAAAAAGACTCACAAATGTGTTTTTCACGTGTAAAATCCAAATGAAGCTAGATTTAAAAAAATTTAATTTTCAATTTTGTCGTAAGAATGCATTTTTATTTGAGTCAATTAAAACCATGTCTGTGTATTCATTTAGTAGCTCATCTTTAAACTGTTGTGTGTCGCCAACTTACAAAGATTATTGGGTAAAAAAATCTTTGTAACTTTAACCATTTGTCTACCTTTGTGCAACATTTGATGAACCAGTTCATACAAGTCTAAGGTATAGAAGTGGCACACTTCAAAACTCTCCCAGAAAATGGGTTCTTGCATGTAAAATACAAACAAAGGTGACTGTTTTTGCATGTAAAATCTAGATGGTGCACATACAAATGATGTCAGTAGCTGAGCATTAATTGCAACTCAGTCAAAATCTTTTACAAAAGGAATCAATGAATTTGCATAATTCGCCTGGGTGCCAGCTCGAGTTGCTTGCTCAAACCATGCTTAATATACTATAACATATAGCCTTTTGATACATATTTGTTACAGTGCTGCCACACTGCTAAAATCATTTTAACTTTGCTTAGAAAGCCATTTCCATCTCGAAGATCTTTTATGTATGATGGTAGTACATCATAAAGAATGACACCAAAGTGGCTCAGATGTCACCACTGTGCTAATCAGCGGATTTGCATGTCAGCAAGTTCAGCTCTTGTCACCAGCATGCATTTGCATATGTACAAGGAGGGTGCAGTAATCGGACACAACTTTCCAAATAGGGGCTTGCAGTGAGCTCTAGCAGAGCTGCGTGACAAAATTTGAATAGCCCTTTCCTAAAACGTAAAAATTTCGTTTAATTGACTATAATTTTACTCTGGAAAATTATTGTGTGAGTTTCAAGGGACTTGGAGTAATCAAAAATGTCATTCTAGCATCATCTGAGGAGCAAACTTTTGAAAAAATCCTCAGTGCAAAACATGCAGAACTTTCTCTCTGAGAGTTTAGTTACATGGCCTTCCCAGTTTGTCTTGGTCAACATACAGAGCAGTTATAATTAAAGTTTCTCTATCTGAGAGTGCACCCATGAAAAACAGGTGATCATAGGACAATGAAACTATGTGGAAACATTTGTAAAGAGAAGTAACAAATAAGCAATTGAAGGAAAAGCATTGTAATTTCGATGTGAGGTGGTAATATTTGTTAAATGCATACCATGTTTACATTCAGAGTAACAAAAGTAACTCAATGTGACGACCATCTGTAATCATAACAGCCTTGAACCACAGTAGGGATTCCATTTCACAATTGCTCGCTCCACTTTCCAAACGGTGGACCGTGGTATTTTCAGCAGTCTTCACGCTGCTCGTGCAGAGATTGAAGGTCACACAGTGCATCCTGCATTCTCCGCCATGCCATTAGTAATTTCTTCAACAGCTTATGGTACAGTCGGCCGTTGGCCTCTCTCAGGACCAATTCTCAAATTGTCAGGTAATTCAAACATCCAAATTGGAAAACTGTTCAGAACGAGGATCTCTCCAGAATCTTTTATTACTTCGATAGTGCAAGGTGCAGCAATAATAGTGATGTTGTTTTCATAAAACAACTTTAAGAGGAAAGCTTTACTCGCCTTCTCCAGACTCATGTCACCTATGTGCAACTGTAATTCACACTGATGCTTACTTTTCTCCCCTACATCACCATACCAATATCGGTGTCTAACAGCAAGTGATGACAATAACATTATTAACCTTGCAAATTCTTCAATAGACAGTCTGAACATTATTCTTATAAAGTTGAATGCTCACATGGTAAATAGTTTTCCATCTATGCTGGCTCAAGGATTGAAAGTTTAGTTATGATCTCCCTTTACATTCCTAAAAGTTTTGTGCACCTACCCTTCGTAACCCATTCCTGCCTAGTATCAGATGGAGATCTTTGTTTTGATTCAACTTTCCAAATAGTACATAGTTTGATTTCTTAAGGGCCACTCTTTTGGTATTGAACCATGAGTGCAAGAACTTGAGGACTTCATCACATGTAGTGGTCAGAGATTCCTTAAAATCACTCATTATTACACTGGGTTCATCTGTAAACATGATCTTGACAGATGATCTTGCCTGCAGTTTGTGAGGTGTGTATGTCATTTCTACATCTGCATGGATACTCACCAAATCACACTTAATTGCCTGGCAGAGGGTTCATCGAACCACCTTCACAATACTTTTCTATTATTCCACTCTCAAACAGCACACGGAAAAAAATTAACCCCTATATCTTTCTCGAATTTCCCTTACTTTATTATTGTGATGAGCATTTCACCCTATGTAGGTTGGTGTCAACAAAATATTCTCACGTTCAGGGCAGAAAGTTGGAGATGGAAATTGTGTGAGAAGATCCTGTTGCAATGAGAAGTGTTTTTGTTTTAATGATGTCCACCCCCCACCCCCCACCTCCCAATCCTGTACCATGTCCGGGACACTCATTCCCCTAATTCTACATCCACATCCATACTCCGCAAACCACCTGGCAGTGTGTGGTGGAGGGTACCTTGAGTACCTCTATCGGTTCTCCTTCCTATTCCAGTCTCGTATTGTTCGTGCAAAGAAAGATTGTAGGTATGCCTCTGTGTGGGCTCTAATCTCTCTGATTTTATCCTCATGGTCTCTTCGCGAGATATACATTGGAGGGAGAAATATATTGCTTGACTCCTCAAAGGTATGTTCTTGAAACTTCAACAAAAGCCCGTACCGAGCTACTGAGCGTCTCTCTTGCAGAGTCTTCCACCGGAGTATCTCTATCATCTCCGAAACGCTTTCCCGATTACTAAATGATCCTGTAATGAAGCGCGCTGCTCTCCGTTGGATCTTCACTATCTCTTCTATCAACCCTATCTGGTACAGATCCCACACCAGTGAGCACTATTCAAGCAATGGGCGAACAAGTATACTGTAACCTACTTACTTTGTTTTCAGACTGCATTTCCTCAGGATTCTTCCAATGAATCTGTCTGGCATCTGCTTTACCGACGATTAATTTTATATGGTCATTCCATTTTAAATCACTCCTAATGCCTACTCCCAGATAATTTATGGATTTAACTGCTTCCAGTTGCTGACCTGCTATATTGTAGCTAAATGATAAAGGATCTTTCTTTCTATGTATTCAAAGCACGTTACACTTGTCTACATTGAGATTCAATTGCCATTCCTTATACCATGTGTCAGTTTGTTGCAGATCCTCCTGCATTTCACTACAATTTTCCATTCCAGAATGAGATTTTCGCTCTGCAGCGGAGTGTGCGCTAATATGAAACTTCCTGGCAGATTAAAACTGTGTGCCGGACCAAGACTCAAACTCGGGACCTTTGCCTTTCACGGACAAGTGCCCGCGAAAGGCAAAAGTCCCAAGTTCGAGTCTCTGTGAGGACGGGGTGAGAGTCGTGCTTGGGTAGCTCAGATGGTAGAGCACTTGCCCGTGAAAGCAAAGGTCCCGAGTTGGAGTCTTGGTCCGGCACACAGTTTTAATCTGCCAGGAAGTTTCAATTTTCCATTGTTACAACCTCTCGATATACTAAAGCATCATCCGCAAAAAGCCTCAGTGAACTTCTGATGTTATCCACGAGGTCATTTATATATATTGTGAATAGCAACGGTCCTACGACACTCCCCTGCGGCACATCTGAAATCACTCTTGCTTCAGAAGACTTCTCACCATTAAGAATGACATGCTGCATTCTGTTATCTAGGAACTCTTCAATCCAATCACACAATTGGTCTGGTAGTCCATATGCTCTTACTTTGTTCATTAAACGACTGTGGGGAACTGTATCAAATGCCTTGTGGAAGTCAAGAAAAACGGCATCTACCTGGGAACCCGTGTCTATGGGCCTCTGAGTCTCGTGGACGAATAGTGCGAGCTGGGTTTCACACCATCGTCTTTTTCGAAACCCATGCTGATTCCTACAGAGTAGATTTCTAGTCTCCAGAAAAGTCATAATACTCGAACATAATACGTGTTCCAAAATTCTACAACTGATCGACATTAGAGATATAGGTCTATAGTTCTGTTTGATGTCCCTTTTTGAAAACGGGGATGACCTGTGCCCTTTTCCAATCTTTTGGAACGTACGCTCTTCTAGAGACCTATGGTGCACCGCTGCAAGAAGGGGGCAAGTTCCTTTGCATACTCTGTTTAAAATCAAACTGGTACCCCATCAGGTCAAGCGGCCTTTCCTCTTTTGAGCGATTTTAATTGTTCTTCTGTCCCTCTGTCATCTATTTTGATATCTACCATTTTGTCATCAGTGTAACAATCTAGAAAAGGAACTACAGTGCAGTCTTCCTCTGTGAAACAGCTGTCGAAAAAGACATTTAGTTTTTCGGCCTTTAGTCTGTCATCCTCTGTTTCAGTACTATTTTGGTCACAAGTGTCTGGACATTTTGTTTTGATCCACCTACCGCTTTGACATAAGACCAGAATTTCTTAGGATTTTCTGCCAAGTCAGTACATAGAGCTTTACTTTCGAATTCGTTGAACCGCCTCTTGCATAGACCTCCTCACACTACGTTTCGCTTCATGTAATGTTTGTTTGTCTGCAAGGTTTTGGCTATGGTTATGTTTGCTGTGAAGTTCCCTTTGCTTCTGTAGCAGTTTCCTAACTCGCTTGTTGAACCACGGTGGCCCTTTTCCATCTCTTATGATCTTGTTTGGCACTTACTCATCTAATGCATATTGTATGATGGTTTTGAACTTTGTCCACTGATCCTCAACACTATCTGTACTTGAGATAAAACTTTTGTGTTTAGCTGTCAAGTACTCTGAAATCTGCTTTTTATGTCACTTTTGCTAAACAGAAAAATCTTCCTACATTTTTTAATATTTCTATTTACAGCTGAAATCACCGATGCTGTAACTGCTTTGTGATCCCTGTTTTGGTGTTTCAAATTGTTTGTCACCGGAAGGTCTAATATGTTATCACCACGAGTCGGTTCTCTGTTTAACTGCTCAAGGTAGTTTCCAGATAATGCACTAAAAAAATTTCACTGGATTCTTGTCCCTGCCACCCGTTATAAACATTTGAGTCTCCCAGTCTATATCTGGTAAATTAACATCTCCACCCAAAACTATAACATGGTCGGGAAATATACTCAAAATACACTCCTGGAAATGGAAAAAAGAACACATTGACACCGGTGTGTCAGACCCACCATACTTGCTCCGGACACTGCGAGAGGGCTGTACAAGCAATGATCACACGCACGGCACAGCGGACACACCAGGAACCGCGGTGTTGGCCGTCGAATGGCGCTAGCTGCGCAGCATTTGTGCACCGCCGCCGTCAGTGTCAGCCAGTTTGCCGTGACATACGGAGCTCCATCGCAGTCTTTAACACTGGTAGCATGCCGCAACAGCGTGGACGTGAACCGTATGTGCAGTTGACGGACTTTGAGCGAGGGCGTATAGTGGGCATGCGGGAGGCCGGGTCGACGTACCGCCGAATTGCTCAACACGTGGGGCGTGAGGTCTCCACAGTACATCGATGTTGTCGCCAGTGGTCGGCGGAAGGTGCACGTGCCCGTCGACCTGGGACCGGACCGCAGCGACGCACGGATGCACGCCAAGACCGTAGGATCCTACGCAGTGCCGTAGGGGACCGCACCGCCACTTCCCAGCAAATTAGGGACACTGTTGCTCCTGGGGTATCGGCGAGGACCATTCGCAACCGTCTCCATGAAGCTGGGCTACGGTCCCGCACACCGTTAGGCCGTCTTCCGCTCACGCCCCAACATCGTGCAGCCCGCCTCCAGTGGTGTCGCGACAGGCGTGAATGGAGGGACGAATGGAGACGTGTCGTCTTCAGCGATGAGAGTCGCTTCTGCCTTGGTGCCAATGATGGTCGTATGCTTGTTTGGCGCCGTGCAGGTGAGCGCCACAATCAGGACTGCATACGACCGAGGCACACAGGGCCAACACCCGGCATCATGGTGTGGGGAGCGATCTCCTACACTGGCCGTACACCACTGGTGATCGTCGAGGGGACACTGAATAGTGCACGGTACATCCAAACCGTCATCGAACCCATCGTTCTACCATTCCTAGACCGGCAAGGGAACTTGCTGTTCCAACAGGACAATGCACGTCCGCATGTATCCCGTGCCACCCAACGTGCTCTAGAAGGTGTAAGTCAACTACCCTGGCCAGCAAGATCTCCGGATCTGTCCCCCATTGAGCATGTTTGGGACTGGATGAAGCGTTGTCTCACGCGGTCTGCACGTCCAGCACGAACGCTGGTCCAACTGAGGCGCCAGGTGGAAATGGCATGGCAAGCCGTTCCACAGGACTACATCCAGCATCTCTACGATCGTCTCCATGGGAGAATAGCAGCCTGCATTGCTGCGAAAGGTGGATATACACTGTACTAGTGCCGACATTGTGCATGCTCTGTTGCCTGTGTCTATGTGCCTGTGGTTCTGTCAGTGTGATCATGTGATGTATCTGACCCCAGGAATGTGTCAATAAAGTTTCCCCTTCCTGGGACAATGAATTCACGGTGTTCTTATTTCAATTTCCAGGAGTGTATTTTCCAAATTTTCGTTCAGGTGTTCTGTCACAACAGCTGTTCAGCCAGGGGCCTATAGAGACATCCAATTACCATGTATGAGCCTGCTTTAACCGTGACCTTCACCTAAATAATTTCGCATTTCAGATATCTGTCAATTTCCATCTATACTATCGCACTTTTTATAGCTATGGAAACGCCTCCCCCTTCACTGCCCACCCTGTCTCTGCAGTATACATTTCAATTTGAGTTTAGAATTTCATTACTGTTTACATCTGGTTTCAGCCAACTTTCTGTCCCTAGTACTATGTGGGCATTGTGACCGTTTATTAATGAGAGCAGTTCTGGGACCTTTCTATAGGTGCTCCTGCAGTTTACTATTACCACATTAATATTGTCATTCCCTGTTGCATTTTGCCTACTGCTACCTTGTCACATCTCAGGAGGTGTCTTGTCAGGCCTAGGGAGGGAATTCTCTAACCTAAAAACCCCACATGTGCACTCCACACGTACGCCGCTACCCTTGTAGCTGCTTCCTGAGTGTAGTGCATGCCTGACCTATTCAGGGGGACTCTACATTTCTCCACCCAATAGCGGAAGTTGAGAAATTTACGCCCCAGATATCCGCAGAATCGTCTGAGCCTCCGGTTTAAGCCTTCCACTCGGCTCCAAACCAGAGGACCGCGATCGGTTCTGGAAATGACACTACCTCAGATTCCACCCCACGAGCGAGGCTTTCCGCCCTCACCTACGCCACCAACCGCCTGTATGAACTGAGGATGACCTCTGAACCCTGATGGCTGGAGTCATGGGTGCCGACATGAGCAACAATTTGCATTTGGGTGCACCCAGTGCTCTTCTATAGCCACCGGCAGGGCCTCATCCACATCTCGGATGAGACCTCCAGGCAAGCAGAGTGAACACTGGCCTTCTTCCCCGACCTTTCCACTATTTTGCTAAGGGGCTCCATCACCCGCCTAACATTGGAGCTCCCAATCACTAATAAACACCTCCCCCCATGCGCCTGCTCAGACCTTGCTGGAGGAGTGGCCACATGTCCACTCACAGGCAAAGCGGGGGATACCACACGGCCATCCTCCACATTGACCCTCCGCCTCATGCGATGCGAACACCGTTGAACCCGCCTCTCCCCTCGGGGAGAGGGTGGCCCAACTGCGCCCCGTACCCGCGAAGATGTCTCGACAGCAGGGACCATGGGTAAAACGTGTAACACCTGGAGTGTACCATGCAATGCACCAGACTCCCCACTGCTGCTACACTCTGAGACAGCAGCCTGAAGACAGCTGACCGCGGCCATCAGCATGTTCAGCTGGTCGCGAACAGTGGCCACCTCCTCCTGCATCGGTACACAGCAGTCATACATTCTATCCATCCTAAGTAATCAACAATTTACTGTAGAGAGTTAAGTAATCAACTTTTAACTAGAGTGCTAATTCACTAAAGGCAGCTGATAGCTGACTAAACTGTGGTTACTAGACACTTCTTGTTGGAAACAATGAAAATAAACACTGTCTGAACTGAATTCAAAACAAACACGAAATCTATGGAACACTATGACTAGTACTTGAAAATTAAATCTCCCTAAAAGCAAAAACACGCGGAAAAAGAAGTGACAAGTAAGAAAAACACAGTTAATACAAAAAATTTACATAGCTTGCTGCACAGGAGATGGGAAGCAGATGGCAGTTAAAACGGCAGTTACAGAACGTGCTGCTCTTCTTTGAACTTCCTTGATGTTTTCCATCAATCCTATCTGGTAAGGATCTCGCACCGTGCAGCGGTACTCTGAAAGAGGATGGACAAGTGTAATTTAGGCAGTCTCTTCAGTAGGTCTGTTGCATCTTCTAAATACTCCGCCTATAAATCAGTCTTTGGTTCACCTTCACCTCAACATTTTGTGTGTGTTCTTTCCAATTTAAGTTGTTCATAATTAGAATTTCTAGGTATTTAGTTGAATTTACAGGCTTTAAATTTGATTTATTGTTAATCGTAGTTTAACAGATTCCTTGTAGCAGTCGTGTGGGTGGCCTCACAGTTTTCATTATTTACGGTCCATTGCCAATTTTCACACCATACAGATGTTATCTAAATCATTTTGCAATTTGTTTTGATCTTCTGATGATTTTACTTGACAGCAAACAACAGCATCATTTGGAATCAACCTAAGAGGGCTGTGCACAGTGTCTCCTAAGATATTTGTATAGATACGGAACAGCAGAGGGCCTATAACACTGCAAGAAATCATTCTGTTTTACACGATGACTTTGTCAGTTACTACGAATTGTCATCTCTCTGACAGAAAATCACGAATCCACTCTTGACTGAGATAATATTCCATAAGCACGCAATTTGACTAAAAGATGCTTTTGAAGTACAGTGTCAGCAACCTCCTGGAAGTCTAGAAATACCAATTCAGTTTGAAATTCCTTGTAGATAGCGCTCAACACTTCAAATGAGTAAAGAGCTAGTTGTGTTTCACAAGAGCAATGTTTTCCAAATCCGTGTTGATTGTGTGCCAATAGACTGTCCTCTTCAAGGTAATTCAAAATGTTGAGACACAATATATGTTCTTAAATCCTGCTGCATATTGATGTTAATGATATGGGCCTGTAATATTGTGGATTACTCCTATTGTCTTTCTCAACAATTGCTGTGAACTTTTCAACTTTCCAGTCTTTGGGTATGGATCTTTCGCTGAGCAAGCTGTTGTATGTGATAGTTAAGTATGGAGCTGTGGCATCAGCATACTCTGAAAGGAGTCAAATTGGTACACAGTCAGGACATGAAGACTTGCTTTTATTAAGTGATTTAAGTTGCTTCACTACTTTGAGGATATCTACTTCTAAGTTACTCATGTTGGCAGCTGTCCTTGATTTGAATTTTGGAATATTTATTCATTTTCTTCGGTGAAGGAATTTCAGAAGGCTGTGTTTAGTAACACTCCGTTAGCAGCAATGTCATCAATAGTATTTCCATTGCTATAAGGCAGAGTAGGCATTGATTGTGTCTTGCTGCTAGCATACTTTACATACAACCAGAATCTCTTTGAATTTTCTGCAAGGTTTCGAGACACAGTTTCACTGTGGAAACTGTTATTAACCTCTCACAATGAAGTTCGTGCTAAATTTCAAGCTTCTATAAAAGATCACCAATTTTGGAGATTTTGTATTCATTTAAATTTGGCGGCATTCGTTTTTGTTTCTGCAACAGTGTTCTGACATGTTTTGTGTGCCATGGGGGATCAGCTCGGTCTTCTGTGAATTTATTTGGTATAAATCTATGTTGCTGCCGGTAGTATTTCTTTGTATTCATGTCACACCTGATATACACTTTCATTGTTAATTTGTAAGGAGTGGAGATTGTCTTGGGAAGGAATCAAGCAATTTTTTTTCTTATTTTTTTGAATAGCTATTTTTTTCATGCATTTGTGGAGGATTTGGGAGTTATGGTATTTAGTCTCATTGCAACCACCCTGTATCTATTTTGATCTTTGTTATTAGCTCAGGATTATTTGTTTGTTAAGAAGTCAAGCATGTTTTCACAACTGTTTACTATTCGAATGGGCTCATTAACAAAATGCTCAAAATAATTTTCAGAGAATGGCTTTAGCACAATTTCAGATGACGTTTTATGCATACCTCCAGTTTTGAACATATATTTTCGCCAACATATCGACAATAAATTGAAGTCCCCACAACTATAATTGTGCGGGTCGGGTACATGTAGAAATTAGACTCGTGTTTTCTTTGAACCTTTCAGTAATTGTATCATCTGAGTTGGGAGGTTGGTAAAAGGATCCAATTATTATTTTATTCCTGGTACAAAGAATGACCTGCACCCATACTGAATCACAGGAACTATCTACTTCAGTCCTGCTACAAGATAAACTACTTCTAATAGCAAAAAACACACCACTGCCAACTGTGTTTAGTCTATCCTTTCTGAACACCATTAGGTCCATTGCAAAAATTTCAGTTGAACTTATCTTCGGCTTTAGCCAGCTTTCAGTGCCTATAACAATTTGTACATCAATGCTTTCTATTAGCTCTGGTACTTTCCCTACACAGCTACAACAGTTTACAGCACTTATACTGATGGTTCCTGCACGTGCATTCTTCCTGTGTTCGACCTTCACCCTTTGAGACTGAAGCCCTTTTTGTGTTTCCCCGAGATCCTGTAACCTAAAAAATTGCCCAGTCCATGCCCTTGCTAGCCATGTAGTTGCCTCCCACCGTGCAATGGACTCCTGACCTCCTTAATAGAACCCGAAACCTCACCACCTTATGGCACAAGTCAAGGAATCTGCAGCCTACATGCCCAAAGAACTGCCCGAGCCTCTGATTAAGACTCTCCATTCAGCTCTGTAACAGAGGTCCACACTCGGTCCTGTTGTTTACTCTGCAAATGGTGGGCTCTGCATTCATCTTGCAAACAAGACTGGCAGCCTTTACCACTTCTGATAGTTGTTCAAAACTAGAGAGAATCTCTTCTGATCGAAAGCGACGCACATTATTGATACTGACGTGAGCCACCACCTGCAGTTGGCTGCACCCTGTGCTCTTCATGGCATCCAGAAGGATCCGTTCCACACCTGGAATGACTCCATTCCACCCAGTATACACTCAGAGTGCACATTGGCTCTCTTCCCTTTCTTGGCAGACATGTCCCTCAGGGTCCCGTAACGCAGCTTACATTGGAGATCACAAATACCAATAATCCCAACTTCTTTAACTGCCCGGATCTTGCAGGCTGAAAGGTTTCCTCTAAAACAGGACAAGTGATTGCATCTGGCTGAGGGACATTGTCAGTTACAGACTGCACGTGGAATCTGTTTGTCAGACTAACTGGGGAGGCCTTACATTTGGCTCCCTGAGAAGTCTCTTGCTGCCTGCCATGCCCTGAGGCAACCTCCCATTTGACTGCAGGCGAGGGGTCAACCTCGGTGCAGCAGTAACTGGGCTGACCACCAGTGTAGGCTGATTGCGGACTTCTGGTTCATCCTGGACATCCACTGGATCCCCATGGCTGGCTCACAACAGTGATGCCCATCCACTGCAGCCTCAAGCTGTGTAACCAAAGCCATCATGGCCTGGAGCTGGGAGTTAAGTGTCACCACCTTGGTTTGCATCCGCACAAAGCAATCACAGTCCCTGTCCAAACTAAAGACTGTGGAAAACTACGCTGCACAGACAAACAAACAACTATTGACACACTCTATGGAACTCTACTGTAGACACTGACGAAAATGCAAGAACTGGGTGTAGTAAATTAGATTAACACGCAGAGATTCAGAAACTAAACTACCAAAGTACTCGGCTGAGAGTAAGTAGTTCATTCTAATTAGGAACTTGTAATGTCACATTTCGGTTTACTTTCTGTAATGTGTCACACAATTGGTTTACTTTCCATAATATGTCACAAAGTCAGTTTACTTTCCAACACACAAAAAAATTCAAGAACTGTGTCTATTATATATTAAATTAATATGCTGCTACCAAAGCACACAGGTGTAACTATAAAACTCAATCCTAGTTATGAACTTGTAAAATGTCACAAAATTGGTTGCTCCCCTATTGCTGCTTGTGCCTGTCAGCTGCTGCTACCGGACTAGCTGACTAATGCCAACAAGCAGTCACTAGCATTTGTGTAAGGAACAGGAGGAGATCCAACACACCACCCTGGGGAGCACCTAATCTGACTTTCCTTGCATCAGATACTAATCTGATTTTATGATTAACATAAGCTGATGTAAGCTCCACAACCTGTGATCTGTTTTGCAAATTTGACTGAAACCACTTGCTTTCTTTTCCTTTATTCCCAAAGCTTTCGAAACATCTAAGTTAACTTCTGCAACGCTGTTATTGTTTCCCAAATTTCTAACTGTTCCATCAGTGTAACAACTTATTGCTCTTTCTGTACTTCTACCTGTTCAAAAGTCGTACTGATTATTATTCAGTAGGCTGTGGTTGTCTAAATACTTGGTGATTCATTGTTTCATTAATCTTTAATTACTGATGCAAGGAGGAGTTAAATGGGTTGGTAATTTTCAACTTTATGCTCATTCCCACTCGTGAATAAAGGCATCACTTTCAATATTTTTAATCTTTGTTGAACATTCCCTTCGTGAATGATAAATTGATCATGTGAGTAAAGGGCTTTGCGATTTATGAAGCAGTACGGGTTATAAGTGACACTGGTACGTCATCTGTACCAGCTGAAATTTTGAATTTGAGGCTTTTCATTACCTTTACTACTTCATGCTCAGTGGTTGGAACTAACCTTGTGCTGTTCGCTGGTATGCAAAACCTAAATTTATCCTGATATGTGAAATTAAAGCTAAGTCTTTGGGAAGCATTTATAAAGTAATCATTTATGTAATTTGTAGGGTCTTTTTTGCCAATATTGATATCATCAGCATTTGTAAGAGTGATTTTGTGCTCTTCATATATCTTCCCTGTTTCACTTTTTACAATATTCCGTATGGAGTTTTATTTGTTGCCCAATATTTTTTTATGTTATCATTTGCAAGTTGATTTTCCTTTGCAAGTACCTGTCCATATTTATTCTTATAAGTCTTTACGTATTCTATAAAGTGGGAATCTGTGGATATTTTCATTTCAGAACTGAACATTTTTAAAGTCCTACAGGAAATCTTAGTGCCTAACGTAATCCAGGAACCAGATTTAGCAATCCGACAAGGACTCAAATCAATTTCTTAGGAAAACACATTACAAAATTTGACATGAATATTGAACAGAAAGCATCATAACTGTTGTTGGTACTTGACTGTGAAAGCATTTCTAACCAGGATTCATTACATACACTAGGAACAAAACTAGCAAAGTTTTCCACAGAACAATTTCTTATTTAGGAAAGAATTTCTGATGTAGGAAAGAACTACATTCTTTCCTTTCTATCACATGATTTAGTTAGAATTGCAAGGATGAAGGTGTGCTGAGTGCAACATTAAATATGTCAAACACATTAATAAGTGAACAGTACTCAAATAATGTCAGTACTGTATAATATATCTATGATTCCATTTATCATCTTTGGAGTTTGTACTAGCGCTTGTTGCTTGGCGCTCTGTCTTGCTGTATGCATGTGTTTGTTATAAAGTGTTCTAACATTATCGCCTGGCCCCAAAAGGGGAATACAATCAGATAGTCCTAAGCCAATATTAATAATTTCTATCTCTGTGGTTTCCGCATTTGAAAGTATATTGTCTAAAAGACTTTCCATCGTATTTGTTATTCTTGTTGGTCTACTTGTTGTGTGTTGGAACACTATGAAAAATGTGGTTACAAGAAATCCACAGTTTACTGGGATAGATCACGGAGTGACGGCATACAGAACAGGTACAGATTAGAGATGAGTACAATCTTGTTGACACATACGGACTGCCGTGGCTGCAGGTGATTGAGGCTCCAGACCCTGATCAGTGACCTCTAGTAGAGACCTGGAGCAGCAAGATAGCACACTTCTTAAACTGCATGATGCGCGCCACAGTAAGGGCAGTAAAAGTATAGTAACATACAGGTTACTACACCCTTCCTTCCTTAGGGAGAAGAGTGACCAGGTGGCCGTTCCTCTGTGACACGTTGCAGGTGACATATCCATATTGTCAGAAGCAGTTGTCTTGGACACACACGGTTCTGTTACTGCACGGGCCTGTGAGCCAAGGTGACAGTTAGGCATCGCAGCTCCGCACCGTCGTAACTCTCCAGGAAAGGACAGTGGATGGCCACAGCACTTCGGAAGCAGGTCCTGGTGATGTTGGATTGTTGCTGGGTACCAGAATCTGGGGAGCTGTTGTGTATTGTGGGAGGGTAGGTGGCACCAGCAGGAATTGTCAGGCTCCCATTTTGATGCAGTGGGCATCTGGGTTGGTGCATGAGGTGCTTGCATCTTTGCAAGAGGCACATGGGTCAGTGGGGGAGGTGTCTGCGTCAGTGCAGGAGGCATTTTCACAGGGTAAAAGTCATCACTGTCTGTGTAGAATGCATCTGCGGAGATGCAGGAGGCACCTGCATCTGGGTAGGAGGTGCCCACATCAGAACTGGATGTGTCGAGATGCTAAACCATGTCCTCCACATGTGGGCTGTCCACTGGTGGTGAGGTGGGCAAGCACAACCTGGGAGTGGTGTGCTGCCAGAGTGAACTGTGATCTCAGTGGATGCCATTGCAGAAGCAAAAATCGGGAAAGGAGATGACTCAAAACACCAATGTACAAAGGAGGCCTCCAACAGCAAAAAAATGAAGGGCATTGCCACGAGAGTCATGTCTGCTGTAGTAGATAGGCAACAAACCACATAAGGAAACAGGGAAAAGGCATCAGTGTGACTAATTATTAGAAAATATGTAAAAGGGGCTTGATATCTATCGTCCTGAGGTAGTGTAAGTTCTGACGAAGAGGGAAAAATGTTACGTGGTGCGACCTTTTGATTTAAATACTTGCGACAGGCCGTGGTCAAGCATTCCACGTTGCATTCAGTGTGATTAATAGTGGTGTCTGCAGCTACAAGGGATATAATCCAGGAGCAGGCAATGGGGAAAGCAACAATAATCTCATGCTTTTGTGGCAATTGGAAAATGATGATTCATCCTGAGCAAACAATGAATTAGGTCCCAGTGGAGAGCCAAGACAGTATGGCATGCTGTGACATAGGGCAAAAAGACAGAGAGTATGTTAAAATAACAGAAAATTCAAAAGCAACAGAACATCAAACTCGAACAAATTCTCAGTATAAGATTTGTGGACAACCAAATTAATGCTAGGACAGACTAGATTTGTAAGCATTTGCAGCAGTAAATTGACAGAGCAGGAATGTGCTGTTTATTGATGCTTACCAGATGGTGTTTGATGGGTGTCAATGATGGGAGCCCAGCTGTGCATATGGTTATGAGTTGGGAGCAAAACAGCTGCTGAAATGTCCACTTGCAGCTCTCTCATGTTGCATGAAGCAAGAGGGGTATGACAGAGATCCGCACAGTGCCCTTGTTGTTGCGAAGGGAGTCGTCTGTTGCGGCATGGTTTCCTAGTTGGGACTGTAGTGGCTTCTTATTTACACAGAGGGCCTGTTGCATGCTGCGAATGAGTCAATGAATGACAAGGACGCCATACCCCCCTCCCTCCTCCCCCCCCCCTTTCCCCACTTCTAGAGGAAAGCATAGAAAATAGCATTCAGGTGTGGATCCCAGCAGTGGAGTGTGAGCTGACAAACACTTTTGTCAGACACAGGTGGAGGATTGCATCCCTAACCACGGAAGCTGCACAGGATTCGGGAGAAGTTGTGGGCAGAAAATGACACAGACTCGTGTGGCTGCTTGCAGCTTGAAGAAAAATTTGATGAGAGCAGAATGGCACGGGTGTGCTAGTGGCGATACAAAGAAAACAAACAACACGAGGCAGCAAAGGAGAGTGAAGCTGGTCCCGAAGCCGGGCAGATCGACACAATGGAGAGAGGCCATTCCTGGAATGGAGGCCAATGAAAAGTACCACGAAGAGGGGAAGGGTGTTCCTGAAAAGGAGCCAACTAACATAACAACAAGAACGTGCAAGGAAGAATCGAAGAAGAAACAGCCATACAAGCAGCCATGTCTGTTAACCAAAATACAACCAAGTGCTGACAGAACCTTGATGAAAATTTATATTATTATGTGCAAAAAGAAAGAAAGAAATTTCCTAACAGGGAAAATTAATATTATAAGGAAATAAGTTTTAACAATTGTCTTTAAAGTTGGATTTAACACTCCTTTCTGAAATATATCTGGCGTCCAGTAAAGGTTACATTTTACAAGGTTTCCTTTTCTGTGGAGGTGATAGAGTTTGCCATTCTTCTAATGACGATTGTATGTCATGTGCAATTCTAATGGAAGGCAATCGGACTTTTTAGCTGTGCTTCCTTCTCTTCTATCACTGATTAATATTTGTGTACTGGTTTTCAAGTAAGTCAAAGAGACAATATTTTAAACTTCCTTGGAGTATATTTCAATAAAATACACAAATTTTGTCATGAATTAGTCAGACAGGCACTACTTAACGTGCAGCTCATGCCAGAACACAGAACAGTACACAAGATAAAAGAAGATTGAAAATGTTCATTGTAGTTGAGATCCATTTGACTTCTTCAGTGATATATTAAAACTTTTCTGTACATCTTTATACAACATAATTACAGATTGTCACTAAAAATTTGTTTTCATAATCATTGTATGATTTATCTTTCAAAGTTGCTGTCTCATTTTTCCTGTACATATATTTCATCACACTGAACAGAAGCTTGTCAAACTGTAGCAGAATCATGAGGCATAGCCAGAAGGTAGTCTTAAGACAGCCAGAGGAAGTTAATGTTGCTGTAGAACTGATTGAAGAACAGGATCCATAAGAAACGTGAAAAAATAGTCACTGAAGTTCTGCAGACAAAAGATTCATAACAGGGCACATGAAAGTTTCACAATGGAGCACGCAAATGTTTGACTCACTGACACTTGTGCTGTGACTTGGAACGTACAGAAAAATGCAGTCACAAGAAATCCACAGTTTATTGGGTCATGGAGCGACAGCATACAGATAAAGTACAGACTAGAGAAGAATACAGACTTGTTGACACACACACAGACTGCTGACTGGAGCTGGTGCACAATAAAATAAAGAAAATTTGCCCACCAGGTACCATTGGCTCTCTGCTGCAGGCGATTCAGGTGCTGGACCCAATCGGTGGCCTCTGGTAGGGGCCTGGAGCAACCATACAGTACACTACTCAAACTGCACGCTGTGCATCATAGTAGGGGCAGTGAAGGTGTAGGAAGGTACAGGCTACTACACTATTTAAAGGGGAAACATGTTGAAGCTGTGCCATACATTAAGAAACAGCTGCTAGGTGCAGAATCATACATAAGGTTTATATTGAAGTCCCACAGAAATTGTAATGGTTTTTTCAGTAGACAAAATGGCCAGCAGAGACATTTATTAGTGAATGTGTCTACCCCCAGTAGGTGCTCTATAAACTGCCATAATTATTAGGTGAAAAATAAAAGCTCCACTACTTTCGCCATGCTTTCTACAAAACTGACCAGCCAAACTGTAATGATTAATGTAAAAAACTCAGTTCGGCATCCTTGCACTGGTGCTCCATGATACACGTATGGTCAATATTGATATCCTTAACAGCCACTTAAAGATCAAAAAATATATTTCTCAGACCAACCGAATTAGGCAGTTCAGTTGCTAAGACATTAACCTCACATTTTAGAGGATGGAATCTGCCCTGTCTGACCAACCATATTTAGGTTTTCTGATGTTTTCCTAAATCATTTCAAGCAAATTCGTGGACTTCCTTGAATGAGATCACAGCTGATTGTGTTGACTAGCCTCGTAAAACATTTTTGTTTATCTATATGTCTGTGTATTTGAGCTATGTATTTTCATTGTATCATGATGACAAAGCCTGTCTCGGGATAGTTGTCTATCTTCAAGAGCGTACCAGTTCAGTTGACATAAAAGTTTTCTGGGTATGGTAATGCATCATAATGTATAAAACTACTGCTGCTGGAGAAAAAAACCAGTTTTGGCCACAGTTGCAGTGGCCTTTTTCTGGGTCTAATGGTGCATTCTAGCTATGCAGTGTCCCTGATATTTTGTTGTTACTGTTCACTGTGCATGCCATTATGTCATAATTCTCAAAAGGTAGTTTGTTTCATTGGTCACTTAAGGAAGGAGGAGAGGGAACTTTATTTTAATAGGTTATTGTGGTGGAGGGAAAATGTAACCTCTGTTGTCTAGACAACAGAGGTGGTACAATACCCAGAAAACTTTTATGTCTACTGACTGACCACGGAAGCCTACACAATTATACCTACCAGTTCAGTTTCTTGAGAGTCTTTGTGACTCTCTTCCATGGGTCAGAGAAACCTCTGACCATTCGTACTGCCATTTTTTTTGTACTTTTAATATCTCCTGTTAGTCCTATTTGGTACAAGTCCCACACACTTGAGCAATATTCTAGAATGGGTCATACAAATGATTTCTAAGCAATTTCCTTTGTAGATTGATTGCACTTCTCCACTATTCTATTAACAAACTGAAGTCTGTTGCATGCTTAGCCCATGTGATCATTCTATTTAATGCCCCTACAAAGTGTTATACTCATATATTTATAGGAGTTGGCTGATTTTTTTAACTGTGACCTATAGATACCACACTCATCGGCTACTACATTCTTTCATTTTGTGAAGCACATAGTTTTATATTTCTGAACATGTAAAGCAAATTGCCAATCTTTGCATCACTTTGAAAATTTGTCAAGAGCTGACTAAATATGTATGCAGCTTCTTTCAGACAGCACTTCATTATACATAAGTGCATCATCAGCAAAAAGTCTGATGTTACTATTACTATTGTCCACATTGTCATTAATATACAACACAAACACTGAGGGTCCCAACACACTTCCCTGGGGCACATAAAACTTACGTCATATGATGATGATGACTATGATTCTCTATCAAAAATAACTTGCTGCACCCTCAGTCCTGTCACAAAATTTACTTGATATCCCAAAGGATCATACTTTCAACAATAAGCATAGATGTGGTACAGAGTCAAAACCTTTTTGAAAATCAAGAGATACTGCATCCTCCTGACTGCCTTGATCCAAAGCTTCCAGTATGTTATGTGAGATAAGTGTGGGTTGTTTTTTGCATGATCATAGTTTTGAAATCCATGCTGGTTGACATAGAGGAGATCATTCTGTTCAAGATAGCTCATTGTGTTTGAGCTCACAAGGGAAGGCCATGACATTGGGATCATGGATTGACTTCAAACTTTGTACACCTTAAGTAGGTCATTAAAACAACATAATGTACAAGTTGTAAGGTGCACTACTCTGGCAATTTCGATAAAATCACAAGAGAAGTTTTATGCATCTATTATGTAACTGATGTATGTGTGTGAAGGTGCTGGCTGTGAGAAGTTGGTGTGGTCAACTGGTTAGTGTTCACACCTTAAAGAGGGTCATGCACGAGGTGATTGTTCGAATCCTGCTACAGGGAGACACCTTCATTTTTGTAGTACAAGAGTAAATTCTGTGAATTTCAAAAAAATTGCACCTGCACCATTCATTCTTGCTACATTAGCAATGTCTCAACACTATGCTGATAAATGGGGTCTGCCTCTGTGTCTGCAGCTCGAAGCATTGAGGTGCAAAGTAGTTCCAGGTATGTCAACAGATTGCATGTATAAGGGATTTCACAAATCATGACAGGCATACATTTTCAGGAAAACTCTACAAGTTTCTTCATTTACCTGTTGAGAGTTATAAATATGTTTGTTCTGATAATTAAGTTTAAGTAAAAATGATAATTAAGTTTAAGTAAAAATGGTAAGTAGTCAAATAACATAAAATTCACAGAAGCATCATGCAAATGTGTGCGTTTTTTTAAAATTATATTACCTCAAATGTCATATAAATTAAATAATATGACCAGTGATGAAAAAATATAGATTCAGAACTAATTCTGAGTGGGAGTTGAACCGTCACCTCCTACTGAGTCATCTTATGTAGCTCGAACTTTAACCACTTGACCAGCATGCACTCTAACATCCAGCAACTATAAATAGATGTGTAAAACTTCTCTTGCGATTTTCTAGTAATTATCAGATTAGTGCACCTTGCTAATTGCACATTATGTTGTTTTAATGGCCTACTAAAGGTGCACAAAGTTTGAAGTAAACCTGTGATCCCAATGTTGTGGCCTCCCCTTATCAGAATGCATTCTGAGATTCTACATCAAATCAGTCAGTGACAAGGATATTGGATGGTAGTTTTGTGCATCACTGCTACTACCCATCTTGTAGACAGGTGTGACCTGTGCTTTGTACCAACTACTGGGTATGTTTTTTTCCAGAGGGATCCACAATATATTATAAGTAGAAGACAGGCTAACTTAGCTGCAAATTAAGTATAGAATCTAATAGGGATTCCATTGGGTGCTGGAGCTTTGTTCAATTTCAATGATTTCAGCTGTTTCCCAAAACCACTAATTCTTATTTCACTCATTTTCAGTGGTACGAGGACTAAATTGGGGCAATTCTCCTGTTTCACCTTTGTAAAGGAACATTGGAAAAGAGAGTTAAGTGTTTCAGCATTTGCTTTACTGCCCTCAACTTCATTTTATCCCTCATTTGCTAGGGACTGGACACAAACTTTGGTCCCACTAACAGCCTTTCCATACGATCAGAATTTCTCTTGTTTTTGTGAAGATCATTTGAAAACCAGTAATCATTGAAGGTTCCACGCATTGTTCTCTAAACAGCCAAGCAATTTATATTCACCACCTTTCTGTACTGAAAATTGCAAATTCCTCATTGAGATACGATACTGCTCCTTTCTTCTCCTAGTTTGCTGAACATGTATATTTATGTGAAATTTAAAATTTTCCCGATGAATTAAATGTTCAAAGAAATTTCGGGATTGCATCCGGTTGTCATCAAATTCATTCCATGATATTTCAACTGGACACCTGCCAGCCATCGAAGATTGATGAGGACGTTTTCCGCTTCGCCTTATACAACTTGCTGATAGTACTGCTGTGCATGCATGAGTCATGATGACAGAAGCACCACACTGCCCAGTGGCAGCGCCCTAGCTGGTGGAACTGCAAGGATCAGTATCTTCAGCATTGCCGCTCACCACAGTCATCGGGAGTAGTCTGGCGTCTTCGTCTGGAGCAAATTACAGAGATGACAGGATTCCACACATTATTTACCTGGTAGCCACTGTCACGGTTCATTACATTTACCACAATCTGTATTTCAATGGATTCTTGTATAATAGAGCCCCAAAAAGATGTTTCTGTTGCCAAAATTAATGTTTTTTCATACTCCGTTGAATGACCATTGGAGATACAATGTTCCACAGCTGCAGACTTGCTGGGTTGCAGAAGGCAAGTGCAACGTTTATGTTCTGCGCAATGTTCTTCCACTGTGCATGTTGTTTGTCCTATATAGCTCATACCACACTGGCAAGGTATTTTGTGAATTCCCGCCTTCTGCAATAACAAATCATCCTTCACTGGTCCCAGAAGGTCCGAAATCTTAGATGGTGGGCTGAAAATTGCTTTTACTTGAAAATAGTTAAGGATTCTTGCTATTTTGAAGAAAATATTTCCAACAAAGGGAAGAAAAGCTAGGTACTTTGCTGGAACATTCTCGTATTTATGCACTTCCCGGTTCTTGGTTTTCGCTGAGAATGTCCTGTTAATTTTCTGGGTCGAGTATCCATTGTCTCTGAACACTGTCCTTAAATGTGCATGCTCTTTAGGTAAACTATCTGCATCCAAGACTGTATGGTCACTGTGTACAAGGGTTTTAAGCACACTCGTGGTTTGGGATGGGTGATGGCAACTGGAGGAGTGCAAGTACAAATCAGTGTGAATGGGCTTACGGTAAACAGAATGACCCACAGAGCTGTCACTCTTCTGTCCAACCAAAACATCCAGGAATGGGAGACAACTATCTTTCTCTAATTCCATAGTAAATTGAATGTTCTTATGGAGTTACAATGATGTAAAAACTCCATTAATTTATCTTCTCCTTGGGTCTACAGTATGAAAGTATCATCCATATCTCCAAAAAACAGTTGGTTTAGAAACTGCTGATTAAAGTGCTCTTTCCTCAAAATTCTCCATAAAGAAGTTAGCCACTAGGGGAGACAAGGGGCTGTCCATGGCAATGTCATCAGTCCATTCAAAATATTCTTGATTAAATATAAAATAGGCTGAGGAAAGAGTGTGTCGAAACAAAGCAGTGATGTCTGACTAAAACTGTACACAAATTATCATCAAGGAAACAGCAAAAGGTACCATTGTAAAAAGATATTATATCAAAACTCACTAGAAGCTCCAAACTACTTAGTGGAGAGCCCCCAGTCTGTTGATAAAATTGGCAGAGTTCTGTATATGATATGGACACTCACCAACAAATGGTCTCGGCAAGAAAGTAATATGTTTGGCTAAATCATATGTGGGGTCTCAATATTACTCACTGTAGGCTGTAAAAGAAGACCTTACAATCTTGGTGGTACACTGCCGTGTGGTCTTAACTGCTTGATGGTCTCTGGCGGTAACGATGTAGAATTCAGGAGTGTACACATCTTCCATTGCACACGTGCTGTAGGGTCATGATCAATCTTCCTGTATATTATATCACTAACAGACCATACATCTTCTCCAAATACAAACTTTGAGATAACAGAACTGTTGAGTTACCTTTATTGGCCTTCAGCACTCCTATGTCTGAATCCTCTGAGATTTTGTAGCGCAGCATTTTCTTCAGAGGTTATATTGCTGCATTGAAGAGGATCTTTCAATAGAGCTTGGCAAGTTTCCTTTCTTGTTTCTTTGGCAGCGTCCGTAGGAAAGCATTGTACAGCTTCTTCAACACCACTCATGAAACTTATCAGAGGCACTGCAATTGCTGTAGGTGCTACACTAAGTCCTTTATCCAAATCAGACAATGTTGCATCGTCCAAATTCTTCTCGCTGAAGTTAACAATGGAACATTGTGCAATTATTCCATGTGGTGATGGCTGTTATGGCACCAAGCGATCAAATTTTGATTCCTGCCAAGAACTTGCGTCCTTACATACCCAATCAAACTTGGCTTAAGTCACTTCATCAACCCAGTCACATGATACAGGAGAAAGAAGTGCTGCAATCTTAAGATGTAGGTGGAACAGTTCTGAAATGGCATTCAATCCTTCATCTCATACAGGGTGACACAGAATAATGGGAATGTTTGAAATGAGTAGTAGCAGCCTGGGCAGGTGGCAGCATTGCGGGTTCGTGACAATTAGCAAGTAAACAGTCCGCCATTTCAGTAATTGTGGATCAGTGGAATGGACAACAGCATGCCTTAGCCATAAAAATGTTTTATCAAAACAATAATAGTTTGGTAGTGGCACAGACAGAGTTTCAATATTTTTATAATTTAGGACATCATGATGCTGTTCCGTCAAAACACATGATAAAATGTTGGATTAATAACTTCGAAGAGACTGGATCTGCCCTCAAGAAGAAACCAACAGGATGACCAAGTAGTGTGCGTTCTCCAGCGAACATTGATGTTGTATGCAAGTCTGTCTTACGGAGCCCACGGCGTTCAATTCATAAGGAAGCAGTAGTAATTGGAATGTCCCCGGTAGAGTGTTCGCAGAATTCATCATCTTGATTTAAAATTTCATCCACACAAACTAGATGGTGCAACAACTGAAGGAAAACGATTACCTGTTATGATAGGGATTCTGTCAACAAATGATAATAAAAATAAACATTGTCGAATTTCTAAACAAGTTCTGGATGTCAGATGAGGCACATTTTCATCTCACAGGTTATGTGAATAAACAGAACTACTGTTACTGGGCAAACACAAATCCTAATGACATTCATGAGCGCCCTTTACACGCTAGTAAAGTGACAGTATGGTGTGGTGTTTTATCACATGGGATTGTCAGACTGTATTTTCTCGCAGATGAACAGGGGAAACACAATAACTATCAATGCCGATTGTTATGTGGAGATGTTACAAACTTTCATTACACCTGCATTGAACAACTTTCCAAACATTCAAGAAGCCTGGTTTCAACAGGACAGAGCGACATCACACAGTGCACAGCAATCAATGGCCTATGTACGAGAATTGCTTGGCAACTGTGTGCTCTTAAGATTCAGTAACATTCCATGGTCCGGCCCCCCCGATCACCAGATTTATCTGTTTGTGATTTTTTTTCCTTGTGGGGCTACCTCAAGAGCAAAGTCTGCACGACTCAACCAAGAACCTTGGATGAGTTAAAACAGAGAATTTGGGATACAATTCACAGTATACCAGCTGAGATGTTGCAGCAGTCAGTGAGTAATCTCAACAGCAGATTTCAAGAATGTATTCGTATGGGAAGATGCCATTTAAAGGAAGTAATTTTTTAAAAAATGGTAAATACCATCAATATTTTGTAAATGGCAAAGTTGTAAGGCTTCAATTACTATGAATGCAATTCCTCCATCACTTCCAATTTTATTGGGTTGTAGAAATGTTCCCGTTTCTCTGTGTCATCCTTTATAACAAATTCTCTCCTTCACAATAGCATGGCTCGCCTTCTCCATTAACTTCCATGCAGTGACCATCTTAAGAAAATGTCACTCTGGCAAACTTTGGTATTACGCCATGGACCCGACATCTCATTAAAAACTTAAAAGTTTTGTGCTCATGTAGCTTGTTGAAATTTCTTACATGTGAGGCCATCTCCTCCCCGTAAAGGTGTTTGATGTGAAATTTAAAATTTTCCCAGTGAATTAAGTGTTTGAAGAGATTTCAGTATTGCAGCCGGTCATCGCAAACGTCATTCCATCGTATTTCAACTGGACACCTGCCAGTCATCTTCAGGTGAGCCATCGAAGACTGACGAAGACGTTTTGAACTCTGCCTTATATAGTGCACTGATAGTACTGCCATGCATGTGTGCGAGTCACTGTGTCAGAAGGACCACACCGCCTGGTTTTGCAACAGCTGCATCATGATCACTGATGCCAGCTTCAGTGTGGACATCCTCAACGAGGTCACGTCTATTTTTTGCCATCATGAGAGAGTTTCTGAATTATCTGTTCTTGGTAGTTTCCAGAGAAGGCATTTAGTAATGTTTCACAGGATGTCTTATCATGCTCACCACTAACAAAACTATGATTTTTTCCCAATTGATTGTTGGGTGGTTAACGTCTCCATCGGTGAGTACAATATGATGAGGGAACATCTGTGCCCACCTCTGATACTGACTCTTGCCCGTACAATCCCGCATGCATCTTTATTTTCGATCTCAATGAATTTGACTTTATCTACTGTGACAAATACATCACTTTCATTTCACATTCGCCTAACCTTTCGATAAACACTGAAATTTCCCCCAAAATCTCTCTGTTATCAATTTCAGGTTTCAACCAGCTTTCTGTACCTAGCTTTAAACTGTGGTACTTTGTAGTGAGTGCTTTGGCAGTTAACTAATAGGATTTTAATACTTTCACCTCTGGGGGCATTCCTAAACTTACAGTTCTAGGTCTTCTACAGCTCGCTGTTTAGTGCCCGAAAACATCAAACCACACACACACTCTTCTACAGCTGTTGTTAACTGGACTGGATGGAGAGCCACCTGATGAAAATAATAATAATAATAATACTAATAATAAAACCCGTGGAGGCCCGGGAAAAGAATAGACCTCTGGTATGTTCTGCCAGTCGTAAAAGGCAACAAAAAGAACAAACCACTAATAATAATAATAATAATAATAATAATAACCCCCCTTTTAGTGTGATTAGTTGGTTCAGGACAGAACTAATGAAGCCTCGGACAAGCGCTGTTATGGTCGGGGACGACGCTTGAACCCTATGCCCGTCCACAATGGTAACGACACTGCTAGCCACACGGAAAATGATTTAAATCCAAATAGAGGTGTTTTGCAGGATATGCTTCCTGCAACCACTCTAGAAGGAGAACAAAGGCAGAGGATGAGATGGTAAGATGAAGTTAACAGAGACCTCATGTTCTGTTATTACCAAGCAACAAACTTAGGAACCAACACAACTGGATACAGATCACAAGTATACACAACATTTATTACCGGATACCCAGAATTAAAATTTTTAACAGAACAACGACTAGCTGATCAGATCTGTGTAATAATAAAAAATAACAGGATACCCCAGTCAGAATTAGAAAACATCAAACAACAAGTACAACAAATACTGGAACAAAATAATGTGCAATCAGAAGAAGAAGAAAATACAGTAATGGACTCAAACATCCCAGAGCAAACAAACAAAGAACAACACGCATCAATTAAACAATCGGAGGAAAACGAAATCTTGCGACAGCCACCAGAACAAGCACAAATAGAACAGGAAGTGACACACATGTTAGATATAGAAGAAAAATTTCAGCTGACATATATAGAATACAAAGACACAAATACAGACATTAGACCATTCTTGCATAGACCACCAAATAACCTACAAGTCGAAACAACAATAACAACTATCAACACAATCATACACAACAAAATAAATGAAAATACAACTATGGAAGAGTTACAACTACTGATTTATATAGGAGCACTCACTCCACTAAATATACACACTAGGCAGAGATCAAAACCAACCAACACACAGAAGAAACCCACAAAACCAGCATGGCAACACAGGCTACAGATCAGAATAGAAAAACTGAGAAAAGACATCGGACAGCTAACACAATTTATAAGAAATGAAATATCAGACAAAAAACGAAAAAGGTTAGGTAAAATCTCACAACAAGAAGCGATAGAGCAATTAGATGAAAAGAAGCAGAAATTACAAGCATTGGCCAAACGACTTAGAAGATACAAAAAAAGTGAAAATAGAACGAAACAAAACCAAACATTCAACACAAACCAAAAGAAATTTTACCAGACAATAGATAACATACACATTAGAATAGACACTCCACCAAACATAACAGACATGGAACACTTCTGGAGCAACATATGGTCAAACCCGGTACAACATAACAGGCATGCACAGTGGATACAAGCAGAAACAGACACATACAAGATGATACCACAAATGCCTGAAGTGATAATTTTGCAACATGAAGTCACTCAAGCAATTAATTCTACTCACAATTGGAAAGCCCCTGGAAAAGATAAAATAGCAAATTTCTGGCTAAAGAAGTTCACCTCAACACATTCACATCTAACTAAATTATTTAACAGTTACATTGCAGACCCATACACATTCCCTGATACACTTACACATGGAATAACTTATCTGAAACCTAAAGATCAAGCAGACACAGCAAACCCAGCTAAATATCGCCCCATAACATGCCTACCAACAATATACAAAATATTAACTTCAGTCATTACACATAAATTAATGACACATACAACACAGAACCAAATTATAAATGAAGAACAAAAAGGCTGTTGCAAAGGAGCACGAGGATGTAAAGAGCAACTGATAATAGATGCAGAGGTGACATATCAAGCTAAAACCAAACAAAGGTCGCTACACTACGCATACATTGATTACCAAAAAGCTTTTGATAGTGTACCCCACTCATGGTTACTAGAAATATTGGAAATATACAAAGTAGATCCTAAATTGATACAGTTCCTAAACATAGTAATGAAAAACTGGAAAACCACACTTAATATCCAAAAAAATTCAAATAATATCACATCACAGCCAATACAGATTAAGTGTGGAATATACCAAGGAGATTCATTAAGTCCTTTCTGGTTCTGCCTTGCTCTGAACCCACTATCCAACACGCTAAATAATAGAAATTACAGATACAATATTACTGGAACATACCAACACAAAATCACACATTTGCTATACATGGATGATCTAAAACTACTGGCAGCAACAAAACAACAACTCAACCAATTACTAAGGATAACAGAAGTATTCAGCAATGATATAAATATGGCTTTTGGATCAGACAACTGTAAGAAAAATAGCATAGTCAAGGGAAAACACACTAAACAAAAAGATTACATATTGGATAACCACAGCGACTGCATAGCAGCGATGGAAGAAACAGATGCCTATAAATATCTAGGGTACAGACAAAAAATAGGAATAGATAATACAAATATTAAAGAAGAACTAAAAGAAAAATATCGACAAAGACTAACAAAAATACTGAAAACAGAATTGACAGCAAGAAACAAGACAAAAGCTATAAATACTTATGCTATACCAATATTGACCAACTCATTTGGAGTAGTGAAATGGAGTAACACAGACCTAAAAGCACTCAATACACTTACACGATCACAATGTCACAAATATAGAATACATCACATACATTCAGCAACAGAAAGATTCACATTAAGCAGAAAGGAAGGGGATTTATCGACATAAAAAAACCTACATTATGGACAGGTAGACAATTTAAGAAAATTCTTTCTAGAACAAGCAGAAACTAGCAAAATACACAAAGCAATCACTCATATAAATACATCGGCTACACCACTGCAATTTCATAACCACTTCTACAACCCTTTAGATCACATAACATCAACAGATACGAAGAAAGTAAATTGGAAAAAGAAAACACTACATGGCAAGCACCCGTATCATCTAACACAGCCACACATCGATCAAGACGCATCAGACACGTGGCTAAGAAAAGGCAATATATACAGTGAGACGGAAAGATTCATGATTGCAATACAGGATCAAACAATAAACACCAGATATTACAGCAAGCATATTATTAAAGATCCCAATACCACAACAGATAAATGCAGATTTGCAAACAACAAATAGAAACAGTAGATCACATCACAAGCGGATGTACAATACTAGCAAATACAGAATACACCAGAAGACATGACAATGTAGCAAAAATAATACATCAACTACTCACCATACAAAATAAACTAATAAAACAAGAAGTTCCCACATACAAGTATGCACCACAAAATGTACTTGAGAATGATGAATACAAATTATACTGGAACAGAACCATTATAACAGATAAAACAACACCACATAACAAACCTGACATCATACCAATAAAAAGAAGAAATTAACACAACTAATCAAAATATCCATACCCAATACAACAAATATACAGAAGAAAATGGGAGAAAAAATTGAAAAATACATCCAACTGGCTGAGGAAGTCAAAGACATGTGACATCAGGATAAAGTTTACATCATACCAATTATACTATCAACTACAGGAGCCATACCACACAATATCCACCAGTACATCAACGCAATACAGCTACATCCAAACGTATATATACAACTACAGAAATCTGTAATTATTGGTACATGTTCAATTACCCGAAAGTTCCTAAATGCAATGTAACATATACCGTACAGTTAAAAGGAAGTCATGCTTGATCAAGGTCTGCGTCACTTTCCATTTTTAACCAGACATAATGTCTGAGAAAGAAAAGAAATAATAATTAAAATTAAAAAAAAAAAAAATACCAACCTTGTGTGCAGTCCCACGTAGTCAGCTGCCTGGGTTTACAGCCCTTAACCCTATGGTGCAAGACCAGGAAGTCACAGCCTAACTTGTCGCAGAATTCTCAAAGTCTCCAATTCAATCCTTCCCCCTTGACTCTGAACCAGTGGGCCACAATCATTGAAGAGATCTTTAATTATTTCGCAGCTGATAGTAGTCTCCGAAATCAGGGATGTTATATAAATGCATAGCACTAGATAGGAAAAGACTTCAGCGCTTTAGGAGGAAGAGCAGTGCCTTTTGTTTCCAAAGTAGCTGCTTTTGGTCAAAGTTACATAGTAGACCCTCCCTTGAATTTTTTGTGCTTCATGTACAACATGGTTTCTGAATAAGTGTGAGAGTTTACTATGACTTGAGTTGTTCCCAGATTTAATGAAAATTCCTGTCTCTTACTCTGTACTGTGGACTACCACTGTTCATCCACTGTAACAAAGTTACAGATAATTGTCTATGACTTGATTAAATCCTTAGTTAATTCCATGTTTCTTACATTATATTTAAACCAACATAATGTGAGTGAATTGCTAATTGAACAAAAAATGTAGTTTATAATTGGCTACTTATTTGTATTCGGAATAAAACCCATGATATCTAAAGGCTTAATCTACATAAGAAAAAAAAAATTCTGCTGTTTTTCAGACTTTCCATTGACAGGTTGGTAAGTTTTAATAGTTGTGTATTTCTCTTCTTTCGAGGCAAAAGTAATATTCATTAAAGGGAGAGTGCAGTTCTCTTTTTTCCATTCTAGAGGTAGGAAAGTGTTCCACCTGTAATGGCCTCATTGTTGATAGAACATTGAAACCTGATCTTCCTTCCTGAGTTTTTTCAAACGGTTTGTAAAAATATTCAGTCAGTGCTGTTAGCTGATGAGGGAGATGCTTAAATATTTTTATGAATGTGGCCTCTGTTGTAACAGTTTTTACCTATCGTTTTATATAGATGAAAGCTGTTGCTGTTTGCAAATTAAGACCCATTTTCAACAAGCAGTTGAGTGATAGACTCCCACACACACACATCTCTCTCTCTCTCTCTCTCTCTCTCTCTCTCTCTCTCTCTCTCTCTGCCCAGTTGCCCCAGCACTAAGACTGCTGATTGCGCATTCAGATCGAGAGTGTATGAGACATAACAGCTTGTCATATAGTTGAGCAGGCAATGAAATGTAGTTTCGTAAAAGATGAGCACAACATGTTGCCGAATAGGTGCCAGTGTGCTGAGTGTGTTATATACAAGCAGAAATATTTTATCAAACCACCAATTTCAGTTTAGTGTGGAGATTGTTGCTTGGCCTTTTGTCTTTTGTGGAACAGCTTGGCCTTTTGTCTTTTGTGGAACATTGTGCATTCTTTCAGTGAAATTTTAGACTGTAGGTCACAAATATTTATGGTTGGAACGCACACCTCCTTGACAGATACAGTTCAGATTCTTTCAAAATATCAATACAGCTGAACAACTCAGCCCTAAAATTATACTCGTTTCATTTAACATCAAAATACATTCAGTATTTTCACTTTAAAGAATGAAATGGGAAATATTCAGGGATGTTTGCAGGAGATTTTGAATGGATTAGATGGGCAATTACAGGACTTCAGTGAAGATCAGAATGTGGCACTGTCTCTTCTGATAACTACACCGATTCTTTAAAAGTGGACTATTCCTAGGGCTGATGTCTTCTTTGTAGGAGCAGATGTAGGGCATGCCGAAAAGTTTGGAACTAGTTGTTCCTAGGAAGTGTAAGACAATGCCCTCACATGTCAGTCCAAAGTAATTTTCAGGCAGCACATTCAGAATAATCTCAAATGAATCCCTGTCTCTGGCAACAGTTTTGATCACTTGAATCCCACTGTACAGCTGGCAAATTGATTTGTTTCACTTTTACAATAGCGTAACCAGGGAACTAACTCGTAATAACTGCAAGTTCTCTCTAAAGTGCTTTGCTACTACAGCTCTTGATGCAGGTGGTCTATGAAAGCATTCAGTTACCATGGTTGATCTTTCTGTGATACTTAAATTACACTTTGTTACATTTGGAATCCCTAATAACCGCTCCAGATATTATCGAAATCTTAACAGCAATAAATACTTGGCCACCGTTGGCTTCTAACCTATCCTTGCAATATATATTCCAATCCAAATTAAGGATTTCATTGCTATTCACATCCAGTTTCAACTGGCGTTCTGTTCCTAATACTATCTGGCCATTATTACCTTTAATAAATGATACTAATTCTGAAACCTTACCACGGATGCTCCTGCAGTTTAGAAGAAATCATCGTGTTGATCTTTTCTATTTCTGAACAGGCAGGATGAACATTCTCTAAGAATAATATGGATGATCTATATTCAATTGCGGTTTTCCTGGATTTCCTTAAATTTCTTCAGGCAGATGCTGGGATGATTCGGTTGAAAGGGTATGGCAAGTTTCTTTCTCCATGTTGTGCTTGTGCTTTGACTAATATGATCTCATTGATGAGTTGTTTAATTTGAATCTTTCATCTTTTCTCCTCTCCTCTATCCCTCCCCTCTTCTCCCATCCCAGACAAGAGACTGTTGTTCAAATAGCTAGGAATGCTGTCTTATTTGAAGTTTGCTTATTGGCAACAGTGTAATTTGCACTTAATGTTAAATAGTTAAAAGTCAACTAAAACTGAGATTCTGAATAAATACTGAAGAGAAAGGTGGACTTGAAATTTTCATACATGATTTCTTTTTTAAAGAAAGAAAGAAAGAAGAGCTCACATCCTACATTTATCAAAATCAGGTTCATAATTGTTTGGCACTTCCATTGTGCCACGTTCTTGTTACTTATTATTTCTGTAGCTGGTATACTCATGTCCTGTCTCAACCATTCTGATGTGCAGCATTTCACATTATTTAGACCAACTGCTCTGCTTTTATCCACACGTCTGACTGTTAGTGTTCTGCTTCTGAAACATTTTTGAAACAAACTTAGTTATTATGTACTTGGTATTTGAGCTGTGCATTTGTGTCTATTGTTGTATTTGTTATAAAAATTTTGCAATGGGGAACTGAAGTTTTCTTTAATAATAATTAAACTTGACAGACCTGTTCAACTGGAATGTGAAGCAGCTATTCCTGTACCTGACAGCAGAGTACACTACTCCAAATAATCAACTCAATCAGGTGTGTACTACAGAAATTTGATATTTTTATGATTGTTGTTATATGCATATTGTACATAGAACAGCTTCTTGAGAAATGGTGACTATTGCTGCAGTGAAACTTCCTGACTGCTTAAAAATTTGTAATTGAGCATAACTTGAATCAGAACTTTTGTGCAAGGAATAGAGTACTTTGATTCCTTATCCACTGGTCAGTTTTAATCTCTAAGGACGCTTCATTACTACTCGTACTCTGATGTAAAGCTACATTCCAGAACGGTTCACTAACTCAAAAAATGTGTTGAGTGATCTGATTTGCAATTATACTAATAAGTAACTTTAAAAATTGTATGTATATGAGGGTAGATCACTTCTCAGCAAATAGAAGAGACCTTTAAAAGTACACAGCAGCATAGGAAGGAAGATAAATTTCTTAGATTACGGATAGCTGGTACCCTAGCACCAACACCCTCTCTAGCCCCCCTCGCCCCTCACCCCCTCGCCCCTCACCCCCTCGCCCCTCACCCCCTCGCCCCTCCCCCCCTCGCCCCTCCCCCCCTCGCCCCTCCCCCCCTCGCCCCTCCCCCCCTCGCCCCTCCCCCCTCGCCCCTCCCCCCCTCGCCCCTCCCCCCCTCGCCCCTCCCCCCCTCGCCCCTCCCCCCCTCGCCCCTCCCCCCCTCGCCCCTCCCCCCCTCGCCCCTCCCCCCCTCGCCCCTCCCCCCCTCGCCCCTCCCCCCCTCGCCCCTCCCCCCCTCGCCCCTCCCCCCCTCGCCCCTCCCCCCCTCGCCCCTCCCCCCCTCGCCCCTCCCCCCCTCGCCCCTCCCCCCCTCGCCCCTCCCCCCCTCGCCCCTCCCCCCCTCGCCCCTCCCCCCCTCGCCCCTCCCCCCCTCGCCCCTCCCCCCCTCGCCCCTCCCCCCTCGCCCCTCCACCCTCGCCCCTCCACCCTCGCCCCTCACCCCTCCCCCGCTTCGCCCCTTCCCCCCCTCCTCATGATCGGCAGGCTGGGAAAGAAGAACTGAAAAAACTGTGGAAAACTAAATGTGCAAATATAGGACTAAATGCAAAATGGCCAAAGCTATATGATGAAGTATTGAAATGGATTCAAGGACACTGTCAAAATGGCATTGGAATTAATACAAAAATGTTTTAAATACAAGCTTGTAAGCTAACACTACAGTGGAACTTACAACTTTAAGGGTGGAGTTCATTGGTGACAAAACCAAAGTATCTCAGAAAATGCCACAAGAGTATGAAGAGAGAATATTATCTTCCCACTGCATTATTATTCAACATCGAAAGAAAACCAATGTGGAACTAAGCCAAATAGCAAAAATGGATGAAACTCCTCAGACATTTGATATGCAGAGTTAACAGAACTGTTGCCATGAAAGGTGCTAAAACTGTAACTATAAAAAAAATTGGACATGAAGAAGTGCACTACACTGTTTTCCTTTCATGTTGTGCTGACAGTACTAAACTTAATCCAATAATCATTTTTAAGTGCAAAACAATGCCAAAACCTTCTGAAATACTGCCAGATGGTCATGTTCATGTACATGACATGGGTTGGATGGATGAGGCAGTATGAAAGTATGGATTAACAGATTGTGAGAGAGAAGGAACGGTTCTTCATTGAAGAAGAAGTCACTTCTTGTGCTAGATCAGTTTAGCAGTCATTTGAAAAATTCTGTGAAAGAGAAACTGAGACAGGGAAATACAGAGCTTGCTGTTATTCCAGGAGAACTTACTTCATGATTGCAGTGTTTTAAAGTCTCAATAAATAAACCATTTAATGTGTGTATGAGAGAAGAATGGAACAAGTGGGTGGTGGATGAAACTCAACAAAAATTGATGCTGAAGGGAGCTTTAAAATGACCTACAAACACGTGTGTCAGTGGATAAAAGAGTCATGGTCTAGAGTGAGAGAAGACATCGTTAAATCAAGAAGTGTGGCATAAGTAACACTCTTCATGGCAGTGAAGACCATCTTATAATATATTAAGAGGACAATCATTAATGACGAAGAGGAAGAAGGAGAAGAAAGTTCAGATGACAATTTTCTGGTATTTTAAAGGTCTCTCTAGTTTTATAAACTAAGAATTTTTTTTTTAGTCTGTCTTTGCAATCTAATAATAAAAATGGCAGAAATGTTAAGTTTTTAAAAAATGCTTAAAATTAGGGTGCACCTTATAGTCCATAGTGTCTTATAGTCCGTAAAATACGGCCAGCGCTTTTAGCGCCTGGTATAGGATGTGCCAGTGAGACTACTGTTGCAAGGCAGTCCTTAGAGCAGTTGAATGTTATTTGTATGTTTGCCGTCTGTACATATTTTTGTTTCACTTGTGTATGAAGGCTTGCCAGTGTGTTTGTCAGAGGTGCCTGAATTTCCACAAGATGAGGTAAGTATCATTGTTAAAAATTCAGGATACCCAAGAACTGGTGAAGGTTGTGGTAAGTTTGTAATAGTGGCAGATGACGGATGAAATTGGCCCCATCTGGAGTTGGTTTGATTCTCTTTTTGTTGATTGTGTCCAAGGAATGTAACTTCATGCTTCTGCAATTGCAATTTGTCTTCATTGGTTGTCACACCTGCGTCATGGAGGGTAGTGAGAATGAGTTTGAGGTGACGTTTGCAACTGTGGGGATTGGTAGAGAAAATTAAAAAGGCATCGAGATACATGTGTTGGCAATCAGTCTTGAAAAGTACTCCATTGCTAAAACACTGCCATGTCTGTGCCGCGTTTTTCAGTCCATACAATATTGCTAAGAACCCAAATACGCCGAAGGGTGTAATAATCCCTGTTTTACCTATGTCATTTGGATACATGGGAATTTGATGATAGGCTTTGTCAGTCACACTAAAAATCAAGCTCCCACAAGTGAATGTGTGAAATCTTGAATGTTTATGATGGGATAATTGTTGTGGAACATGCAAGAATTAAGAAACCTATAGTCTGCATAGTCTCGTGGAACTAACTTTTTTTTTTCTAATTTTACGGGAAATTCCTAAGTGCTGTTCAATGGATGGACTATGCCTGCTTGCAACATTTCATCTGTTGCTATCTAAGCTACCTGGGGATGAGCTGGTGCGAGGTGTCGTACCTTGTGGCAAGTGGATGAACCAGAGGTCATGTTGATGCAGTGCATTGTGCCATTTCTTATAGTGCATTGGTAGAGTCTTAACTCGTCGTGAGTTGGGCAAGGCAATTCAATTGTCAAAGTACAGGTTGCGAGGCAGATAGTGCTGTGGTTGACCTGTTTAGAGTGTTGGCTAGACACAGTGTGTTATGGTGTGTTACAATGTCGACTGGATGCAGCTGTGGGATGTGACTGTCCAGTGAAGGTGTGGCTTCATGTTCTGATGCCACTGTGGTGTAGGACATTTCTCAGAGCTGGTCACTTGCATACACAAGTGCAAGGGACATTTCATTTATTTGCCGAAGCAGGTCGTCGCTGGCACTGCAAAGTCACTAAATTGATGTACATCTGGTGGAGTCGTTCTTGGATTGTGTTGATGGTTTGTATGGTTGTAAAACACTCATGTAGAAATGGGCCAGTTTGGCCAAGGCTGTGACGTAGATCGCAGATGAGCATGAGCATTAGTTCACAGTCCTTGTGAGATTGGGGCAAAAAACCCCAGGATGGATTGTCATGTGACATGATGGAATAAAGCACCAGGTAAGATGAGAGGCTGAATTTGTGAAGAAAGCTGACCCCATTCATTGGTTCAGACATGTCAGTTAAGTAAAATGTCCAACTGTGACATAGCTCATCCTTATATTGTCTGGCTAGCTCCACAGTGCCATGCAAGCGGATGCTGACTCTGTTAGCTGCATGTAGTTGTAGTCAGAGGTTTTCAGCATGTGGTTCAAACATTAGATGAGGTGCGGTGTGCATATGACACTGTGTTGATAAGAAAGTGCATGTCTGTGGAATGGTCCTAGATAGATATAGAGATCTTTAGTGAGAAATAACTGTGGTACAAGAGAGATGTCTAGGTGTTGCGGCATGAACTGGTGCGTCAGTTGCAGCTGATGATAGTCACTTGGGTATGAGCAAGGTTGCCAACAGTTTCAGGTGGCTACACCAAACTGCACATGGTACAACCAGTGTTGTAGCCCGGGGGAGGTAAGATCAGCTGGCACACTGTGGACAATGACGTTCTGTGCACAGTCTGCAATTTGGTGCTTGTAGAGGGGCCCATGATGTTAGCTTCACATGAAGTCTGGTGATGTTGAGATGGTTTGGCTTTCATGCTGGCCGACCAGGTGACAGCGACAGGTGTGTCCAGGTTGCTGTGCTGCATGTGCTTACCAGTGAATGCAATCTGTCCACTAGGGTCTGTCTCTTATGTGTGGTGTCTTCCAACACATGCACAGTCATTGTGAGCTGTAGAGGCGGAAGTTTGATGATCTGTAATGTCCAGCAGGCTGGATATGGCATTAACATGGAGTCCATCAGCAAACATAAACAGCATTGTAGCTACGGAGGAGATCCCTCTGAGCTGCAGGTTGTAGGTCAACTGTCGCACTTGCTGCCCAAGGGTGTGAGCAATCCATTGTTGCAATGCTGCTTTTGCGGCATCTTACTTATTATGTGCCAGAGGGATAAGGTAATGTCACTGATTAATTCTGTGTGTTCTGCAAAAAGGAGATCAACATTACAAATTTTGAGTCATTGTTTACAATACCTAACAAAACGAATATGCACATTGCCATGGCAAACCATAATGTCACTTGATCAGACGTGAAAGACGGGAGTTTAGGATGTGGTGCAGCTCTACACTCTCCTGTGAAGCAGGTGAATAAGGTAGCTAACCCATTGCAATAAATGGTGGTTTTGCAACAGGTTGGCTATCATTTTTATCTGTTATTCTGTAACTGTTGTTAAAGTGCAGCCATGTTCAAAATATTGATGTGATGTGAAGTCTGATAAGAGTTGTACTTGCTGAGCCAGATAGTTAAGTATGACCGATAACTAAGCCGTCATTCACAGTGCAAGTAGAGTTGGGAATACGGTGTCAGCATTGCACAGTGGTTGTGCTGTAAAGCACGTGCATCAAATATTGGTGATTGTGGCACAGTAGACACTGAAGATACTGTTGGCACAATATCCGTTTGCACAAAAACTGGACTTGGATTGCCCTTAATGCTGGTCGACAAGGGGTTGGCATGTAAGTTCACTAATAAAAACTCCAATTGTGGTAGTTGTTGAGTCACAGTCAGTGTGTCTTGTTTTGATGAGTTTGGAAAAAAAAAAAAAAAAAAAAAAACAGTTAATGAAGTGCAATAAAGTGGTGCAAGACATTATTTTGCAATTAACTTGGCATCCATTGCTGTAGTCATTGCCAGTGTAAAGGTTTTCCTATATTTACTGGAAGCGAACACCAGTGACAATTGCACCCAAGTATTTAAAGTTAAAAATTTATTTCTCACCACACATTACAAAAAGCCCCCCCCCCCCATCTCTCTCTCTCTCTCTCTCTCTCTCTCTCTCTCTCTCTCTCTCTCTCTCTCTCTCAACTGCTTGTACAAAGCACAGAGGCTCCATGCCTCCTCTCGTCTGCATTGCTCAGCAATCTTCTTTGCCTTAATATCACCACAACTGTCACCACATACATGATGATGGTTTCTGTTCTTTCGTACATGTCTGAAAGAACAGGTGCCATTGGTGATCTTGCAGCTCTCGAAGAATGAAATTATAGTGAAATCCAGACCTTTAGCTGCTTACAGGCATTGTTAGATATAAGCAGGGACAGTTGAAAATGTGTGCCCCGACTGGGACTCAAACCCGGGATCTCCTGCTTACATGGCAGATGCTCCATCCGACTGAGCCACCGAGGACACAGACTCCCTAAGGGGCTCACGGTCCTTTCGTGAGTACATGCGTGGCCATCGTGAGACCCCAAGATATTGCAGCCTTCCTTCCTTCCCCAGGCTGCATTTCTTTTCCCTTCCCCTCCTTTCCTGTCCTTCCTCCTCTCCCTAGTCCTAGTTTATGTTGGCCCCGCTACCCTCCTGGTTATGTTGGCTTTGTGATTTGGTTTTGTTCCATGATTACCTCATCCTTTTGGCACTCTCTGGTCCCCCTCTGGGGTTTGCTCTCCATTACTAAATTTCTATTCCGTAGTGTGAGCCATTTGGGGAATAGCAACTTACCTAGTGTCTCCGGCGTGTGCCCTCTTAGTTCCTTCCATATTTTTCTTCACATCGTTGTCTGATGCTAGGGTACATAGCCAGCATGGTAGCCAGCCTGTGTGGTGGGGTCACTATGTACCCTTTTGGTTGAGCCTCTTGAAAACACAGAGATCGTGCTTCTGATACCTGAGCTGTGACCACCTCATGTAAGCCTAGGAGTGGTTGCTTGTCATCCTGGAACATCAGAACTCCCAGCAATGGCCGCCGTGCCAGACGGCCCTTGCTATGGCTGGCTGGCACCCGTGGGGAGAGCCCCTGATCGGAGTGGTTGGTATCATGGCGGACGCTATGCAAATGAAATGTATATGGGTTCAGAACTCTAGCCGTTCTTCTACAGCTGTCTCTTTGAATGGAAATGATTCTTTTAGTGCTGCTTCTTCCGCCCCTTCGGCCTTCCCTTCCATGGCTACGCCCTAGGAGGAGGGTCAGGCTCATTGGCTAAGGGCGAAACCTTTCCTCCGCTATCTGGTTTGCACCAGGAGTGATGGGGATACTTTCACCAATACCAAACCTTTATTTTTGTGGAACACATTGAAGACAAGTTTGGCAAAGTGGACTCTCTGAGCAAGATGCGGTCGGGTTCGTTGTTGTTCAAAACTGATTCAGCTGCTCAGTCTGCAGCCCTACGTGCCTGTGACCATCTGTGTCCATTACCCCTCCGGGTGCTGCTACCCCTCCCCAGCTAGAGAAGTGTCCCACTTCTTCGGTGTCTGCTGGTCAAGGGTAACCCTCCCCAGGACCCCCTTTCCCAGCACCTTCAAGGCCAAAGGTCTGCTGCAACACAACGACCACGAGAACCACGGTCTGTTTGGCCCCCAGGTTGCCCGCGCTGGGCCAAACAGACCGTGGTTCTCCGCTCGGTCGTTCGTGTTGCAGCAGACCTTTGGCCTTGAAGGCTGCCTCGGAAAAGAGAGAGAGTCCTGGGACAAGGAGCCTCAGGTGTCGCTAGGGGTCCCGTCCACAGCTTTGCAACCTGACTGACCTGCTGTTCATGGATGTCACCCCCTCCTTGTCGGTAATGGATGGTGACCTGTGGCATGACTGGCTTTAGCCTGTTCACCCCGCATTTGAATCATCATTCTGTGGTTATGCAGTGGAATTGTAATGAATATTACTGTCACTTTCTGGATTTGAAATCCCTTATTTCGTTTCACTCTGCAGATTGAGTGGTTCCACAGGAATCTCATTTTACTGATGATCACTCACTGACCCTGCATGGTTTCCGTGCTTTCTGTTGAAATAGGGTTGGCCCCCTGTGGGCCTCCGGCGGCGTTTGTACATTGGTCTGTACGGACATTGCTAACATGTGGATTCCTCTTCAAACTACATTTAAAGCAGTTGCTATTAGGGTCCACCTGGACTCTGGGGTCATAGTTTGCAATCTTCATCTCCCTCCTGACAGGACTCTTACATCTGCTGCCTTCACTGCCCTTCTTCAGCAACTTCCTCCTCCCTTCCTCCTCCTCGGGGATTTTAATGCTCATCATCCCTTGTGGGGCAGTGCATTCCATCTAGTCAGGGACTTCTCATAGACCACTTTCTTGCGGACCATGACTTGTGCCTCCTTAATGATGGCTCCCCTACCCATTTCAGTGCCGGTCATGGTACCTTTTCTGCCATTGATCTTTCTCTTTCTTCTCCCTCCCTCCTCCTGTCATTACACTGGTCCCCACATGATGACCTTTGTGATAGTGACCACTTCCTGTTGATTCTCTCACTCCCCGATGGACAGGTTAATTCGTTAGTCTTTCCAACGCGCCAATTGGCCTCTATATACTGCACAGGTTGTTTTTTCTCCCTCTTTGTCGCGTTGTATTGATGACGTCCTATGTGACGTGTCTGATGCAATTGTTAGTGCTGCTAGCCTTGCTATCCCATGCTCATGTGGACCATTTCACCGCCAGCAAGTCCCATAGTGGAGTATAGCCAATGCCATTGTCATCCGTGATCGCCATCAAGCTTTGCAACACCTTAAGAGGCATCCATCCACTGCCAATCTTGTTACCTTTAAATGCCTTCGCGCCACCGCCCGTTACTTAATCAAATGGAGCAAACGGGTGTGTTGGGAATGGTTTGTTTCTTCCCACGGTTCTATTGTCCCTATGTCACGGGTATAGGCTAAACATCGCTCTCTCTAAGGTTGCCATCGGCAGTCTACCCTCCTGGGCCTTGCCATCCCGGATGTGCTCTGGACGGACGTGTTGATTCTCGCAGAACATCTTGCGATGCATTTTGCATCAGCATCAGCATCAACCTCCTATATGGCTGTTTCCTTCCACCAGAAACAGCGGGCTGAAGCTTCTGCCTTATGTTTTGCCCCTTGTCAGTCAGAATCTTACAACAAACCTTTCACTGAATGGGACTTCTTTCTGCATTTCCTTCTTCTCATGATAGGGCTCCTGGCCCAGACTCCATTCATAACCAATTGCTTCAACATCTCAATGCTCCACAACGACATCTTCTCTGGGTGCTTAACCGTATTTGGCTCCAGGGTGACTTCCCTACTCAATGGAGGGTTAGCATCGTGGTTCCTGTTCTTAAGCCTGGTAAGAAACTCCTGTTTTTTTTTTTTTTTTTTAAAGCTATCAGCCAATTCGTCTGACAAATGTTGTTTGCATGATACTTGAACGAATGGTAGCCCGTTGGCTCAATTGGGTCCTTGAATCTTAGGATCTCTTGTCCCCTTACCAGTGTGGCTTCCGAGAGGGACGGTCTCCGATTGATCATTTACTTCGATTGGAATCTGCAATTCGGCAGGCTTTTCCCCTGTGCCGCCATTTGGTTCCAGTATTTTTTGACCTTCGCAAAGCCTATGATATGGCTTGGTGCCATCATATCTTACTTGCACTTCATGAGTGGGCTCTTCGGGGCCCACTCCCAATTTTTATCTGCCAGTTCCTGTTCCATCAGTCGTTCTGGGTTCGGGTTGGTACTGTTTTTAGTTCTCCATGGGCCAAGAAGAATGGCATCCCACAGGGTTCCGTCTTGAGTGTACTTATTTTCCTCATTGCTATAGATGGACTTGTGGCCTCCGTCGGCACTTTGGTCACCCCTTCTCTGTATGTGGATGATTCTGCATTTGGGTTAGTTCCTCTTCGATGGCCTCTGCATTTATCTGTATGTGGATGATTCTGCATTTGGGTTAGTTCCTCTTCGATGGCCTCTGCAGAGCAGCAGCTCCAGGGTGCTATACAGGGTGCCTCTGCATTGACCCTCTCACACGGGTTTCAATTCTCTCCTTTAAAATCGCGGATGGTCCACTTCTGTCACTGTACTACAGTCCACCCCGATCCAGAGCTTTACCTCGATGCACGATAATTACCTGTGGTCCCACAGTTTCATTTCCTGTGCCTTCTTTTCGACAACAAGCTCACTTGGCTGCCTCATATCAGACTTCAGAAGATAGGATGTTCCCATAAACTCAATGTCCTTCTCTTCCTTGGTGCTCCTTCCACACTGCGCCTCCTGGATCCGGTCCACCATTGTGGTATCCGTTTGGCCACTGATGCCTTAAGTACTAACCCTGTTGATAGTCTTCTGGTTGAAGCTGGGATTCCCCCCTCCCCCCACCCTTTCTGTTCGGCAGTCCCAGCTTCTGGTTTCTTATGCAGTCGCTGTCCATTCCTCTCCCACTCGACCTTCCTATTCTATCCTGTTCCCAGACCAAGGACGTCACCCACCCGATTCCCGCCCTTGGGCGGGTTTACCGGTTGGGCTCCACCTTGCATCTCTTCGCCATGATTTTCAGCTTCCTTCTTTGTCCTGTCTCCCATGTTCCCTCTCCATAACCCCCCCCCCCCCCCCTTGCCCCCCTTGGTTAGTTCCTCGGCCCCAGATTCAGATGGATATCCGCCGAAGTCCAAAGGATTCCGTTCCCCTGATAGTGTTCTGTTATTTTTTCCGCCGAATTTTATGGGAGTTTCGGGATGCTGTTGTTTTTTGCATCGATGGTTCTAAATCTGCTGATCGTGTGAGATATGCCTTCCCATTCTCTGTTGGCATGGAAAATCATCTCCTGCCAACTGCATGTGGTGTGTTTACTGCGGAATTGATGGCAATTTCCCAGGCCTTTATCTTTATTGAACAGTCCTAACTCAACAGCATTTTGTTATGTACAGACTCAATGAGTGGCCTTCAGGCTATTGACTGTTGTTTTTCCCACCATCCCTTGGTCTCGGCCATCCGTGACAGTCTCGCTGATCATTCCGTTGACTTCCTTTGCATCCATGGCCATGTGGGTATACTAGGTAATGTGCTTGCTGATCATTTGGCTGGGGGAGCAGTCACTTAACCCCCTTCTGTCACCCTTCCTGTGGCGGATTTACCGCTTCATATCAAATCCCACTTCACACAGTCAGGGCCAACTCTTGGGAGGCTACCTCCCTGTCTAATAAACTTCATGCGATTAAGGTGACATCTGTCCTGTGGCGTTCTTCCTTCCGCTTCTCCCGAAAGGACTTGACCACCCTGTGTTGTCTCTGCATTGGCCATACCAGGCTGACCCATGGTTTTATTTTGCGTAATGAGCCACCCCCACTTTGTGGTTGTGGAGCCTTCCAGTCAGTAGCCCACATTTTGGTGGAATGCCTTCTTCTTTTGGCTCTGCATACTAAGTACAGACTTCCCCGCACTTAACCTTTAATGTTGGCAGACGATTCCCGGATGGTTGAACTGGTTCTCAGTCTCCTCCATGAAAGTGGTTTTTAATCTCCCACTGTAAGCTGTGTTTGGAGAGCCCTAACTCCCCTCCCTGGCCAAGATCCTCTTTTCTCTCTCTTTTACTCTGTTTTTATCTCTTTCTGTTTTTATCGCTTTTTGGATTTGCCTACAGGAAAATAAAAGAGACGTTTGGAGATAAGAGAACCACTTGTATGAACATAAAGAGCTCAGATGGAAACCCAGTTCTAAGCAAAGAAGGGAAGGCAGAAAGGTGGAAGGAGTATATAGAAGGTCTATACAAGGGCAATGTACTTGAGGACAATATTATGGAAATGGAAGAGGATGTAGATGAAGATGAAATGGGAGATACGATACTGCGTGACGAGTTTGACAGAACACTGAAAGACCTGAGTCAAAACAAGGCCCCAGGAGTAGACAACATTCCATTGGAACTACTGACGGTCTTGGGAGAGCCAGTCCTGACAAAACTCTACCATCTGGTGAGCAAGATGTATGAAACAGGCGAAATACCCTCAGACTTCAAGAAAAATATAATAATTCCAGTCCCAAAGAAAGCAGGTGTTGACAGATGTGAAAATTACCGAACAATCAGTTTAATAAGCCACAGCTGCAAAATACTAACACGAATTCTTTACAGACAAATGGAAAAACTAGTAGAAGCCAACCTCAGGGAACATCAGTTTGGATTCCGTAGAAATATGGGAACACGTGAGGCAATACTGACCTTACGACTTATCTTAGAAGAAAGATTAAGGAAAGGCAAACCTACATTTCTAGCATTTGTAGACTTAGAGAAAGCTTTTGACAATGTTGATTGGAATACTCTCTTTCAAACTCTAAAGGTGGCAAGGGTAAAATACAGGGAGCGAAAGGCTATTTATAATTTGTACAGAAACCAGATGGCAGTTATGAGTCAAGGGACATGAAAGGGAAGCAGTTGTTGGGAAGGGAGTAAGACAGGGTTGTAGCCTCTCCCCGACGTTATTCAATCTGTATATTGAGCAAGCAGTAAAGGAAACAAAAGAAAAATTCGGAGTAGGTATTAAAATCCATGGAGAAGAAATAAAAACTTTGAGGTTCGCCGATGACATTGTAATTCTGTCAGAGACAGCAAAGGACTTGGAAGAGCAGTTGAATGGAATGGATAGCGTCTTGAAAGGAGGATATAAGACAAACATCAACAAAAGCAAAACAAGGATAATGGAATGTAGTCAAATTAAATCAGGTGATGCTGAGGGAATTAGATTAGGAAATGAGACACTTAAAGTAGTAAAGGAGTTTTGCTATTTGGGGAGCAAAATAAATGTTGATGGTCGAAGTAGAGAGGATATAAAATGTAGACTGGCAATGGCAAGGAAAGCATTTCTGAAGAAGAGAAATTTGTTAACATCGAGTATAGATTTAAGTGTCAGGAAGTCGTTTCTGAAAGTATTTGTATGGAGTGTGGCCTTGTATGGAAGTGAAACATGGACGATAAATAGTTTGGACAGGAAGAGAATAGAAGCTTTCGAAATGTGGTGCTACAGAAGAATGCTGAAGATAAGGTGGGTAGATCACATAACTAATGAGGAGGTATTGAATGGGATTGGGGAGAAGAGAAGTTTGTGGCACAACTTGACCAGAAGAAGGGATCGGTTGGTAGGATATGTTCTGAGGCATCAAGGGATCACCAATTTAGTATTGGAGGGCAGCGTGGAGGGTAAAAATCGTAGAGGGAGACCAAGAGATGAATACACTAAGCAGATTCAGAAGGATGTAGGTTGCAGTAGGTACTGGGAGATGAAGCAGCTTGCACAGGGTAGAGTAGCATGGAGAGCTGCATCAAACCAGTCTCAGGACTGAAGACCACAACAACAACATAGTTTCCTTTTACAGTACACACTTTTACATTCTAGCAGTTTAACACTTTTGAATAGTGGGTGGTCTTGCCTGTACTGCATCAGAGGTGGGATATTTCCTGCCTCTGGCATGGCCTTGGGGTTGTCCACTTGCTGAATTCCCTCCTTTTGTTTTCACCATTGACAACACGACTGCACTTTTACGTTTTTCAGCTCTTTGCTTTTTATCGTTATGACTCTTCTGAGATGTAAATCCGTCCCAATGGGCCACCTTTGAAACAAGGGACTGATAACCCTGCTGTATGGTCCCTTCAACACCAACCAACAGAGGACACACAGGGTAGTGCAACTGCTGGGACTTATCTCCGGCATGCTCCCCGTGAGACCCATGCTTCAAACTTAATGTCCACACACTACATTTGTAGTGCCCCTGCCCAGTATACTCATTACTCACGGCAGTCAATCTACCGATTCCTGTTAAGAGTTTGGGCAATGTAAGTGCATCTGCACTGAAGAAGATCATTGGCCAGTAAGCCTTATCTATATGATGATGGTATCTGTTCTTTCAGACATGTCCGAACTCTTTCGGGAATCGGTAGATTGACTGCTGTGAGTAATGAGTATAGTGGGCAGGGGCACTACAAATGTAGTGTGTGGACAGTAAGTTGGAAGTATGGGTCTCACAGCGAGCATGCCAGAGATAAGTCGCTGCGGTCGCACCATCCTCTGTGTCCTCAGTTGCTCAGTCGGATAGAGCGTCTGCCATGTAAGCAGGAGATTCCGGGTTCAAGTCCCAGTCGGGGCACACATTTTCAACTGTCCCTGTTGATATTTTTCAATCCTTGTAAGCAGCTAAAGGTCTGGATTTCATTGTAATTGCACTGTCACCATAAGTCATCTTGAGTATGTAATAGAACATTTCTCTCTTCATCTTGTATATTTGTAAAACTTGTCTGGTCATTTCAGTAACTGAGGGAAAAGTGTAGTGTGTGTGCTACAGGCGCATTGTTATCCATAAAAAAATCTTGTTGTTCGGGAACGTGAAGACCATGAATGGCTGCAAATTGTTTCTAAGTAGCTGAACATAACCATTTCCAGTCAATTATCAGTTCAGTTCGACCACAAGACCCATCCATACCATGTAAGCATAGTCCACACTATTAAGGAGCCACCACCAGCAGCTTGCACATTGCCTTGTTGACAGTTTATGTCCATGGCTTCATGAGGTCTGCATCACATTCAAACTCTACCATACCAACTGAAATTGGGGACTCCTTTGACCAGGCCACAATTTTCCAGTCAGGTATCTAGGGTCTAACTGAGATAATCATGAGCCCAGGAGAGATGCTGCAGGTGTGTTGTGTCATCAGCAAAAGCACTCGAATCCAGACGTGTGCTGCCATAGCCCATTAACACCAAATTTTGCCACACTGTCCTAATGGATATGTTAGTCATACGTCCCACATTGATGTCTCTGGTCATTTCACGCAGTGTTGCTTGTGTGTTAGCACTGACAACTCTAAACAAACGCAGCTGTTCTCAGTCATTAAGAGAAGACAGTCGGCCACTGCCTTGACCATGGTGTGAGGTAATGCCTGAAATTTGGTATTCCCAGCACAGTCTTGACACTATGGATCTCTGAATACTAAATTCGCTAGTATTTACTGAAATGGAATGTTCCATGCGTATAGCTCCAACTGCCATTGCATGGTCAAAGTCTTAGTTTCAGTCATGCAGCCATAATCACATCTGACAACTTTCCACACGAATCACCTGAGTGCAAATGACAGCTCTGCCAATACACTGCCTTTTTATACCTTGTGTATTCGATGTTGCGGCCATTTGTTTATGTGCATATCACCATCCCACGACTTGTCACCCCATTGAGTGCCACACTGGGCAACCCACCCTGCACAATCCGCAGTTGTGCAAAATTTTTAATGGGAGCAGAAAGGCAGATCCAACAAAGGGACCATACAATTAACAATTAAAAGTTGTAGAATGTGGAAGGGAAGAAAACAATTGCTCAGAATCACCAACCAAATCCAAGCACAATCAGTACCAAGAAGACCACCCAATGGAATGGCAGAGAAGAAAAAAGAAAAGGACAGACTTCCAGTATGGAGAGGGAAGTAGCATTGCGAGGGCTGGGGGCCCCTCGGTGGCCCAGCACATACTCACAAAGGATTTCTACTTTTCCCAAATATTAAATCATCATCAGTGCAACATCGAGTTCCAGAATAGCTGCATACAACAATGAAGCACCCTGAACAGCCATACTGTTGAAGCCTCATCAAGTGGCTTAAGATGATGTATTGCTTACGGACAATACTTTCAAAATACGCAAACCTAAGCAGGCACTTTCACAAATTTGTAAGTGACCATCAAATCTACATTACTTCACAACAACATTATGAAAAGGATAGATTACTACTCACCACATAGAGATAGTGAGTCGCACACAGGCACAACAAGAGACTGCTAATACTGTGAGCTTTTGGCCAAAAGGCCTTCGTGTCCACTACGTCTGTCCATCGAGGCAGCCTGAGTGCATCAATAATGTCTCTCAATTTCCCATTGACATTGGCAGAACATATTGACATTTTGCCTTGCATTTTGCTGTAGTCCATTTTGGTTGCTATGTTCCTAATATCTGTGTTGATAAAATTTTTGTACTTGTCAACAGCCTTTACATTAGGACATTTTCTTTTAGGGATAGGTGGGGGCAGGAACACAGCATAAATGGAACCTTTTTTTATTAGGGAAGCCCAGTGTATGGGAGGTGTCAAGCATTAGCATTATGCATAAATTGCTGTCAAACATTAAGCCTAGTGTCTAGCTTACTATCCTCCTCCCTCTGGTATTTTCGTACATCATTAACTACTGAAAAGAGAATATTACTAACTGAAATTAATTGTTTAACAAGCTAGGATGTGTTCAGAGGCACCAATAACATGTGCCAGTGGTCATCCAATAACATCAGCCGACAGCTTGGTCACTGTGTCCAGTCATCAGGTTTTGGTGGGATCAAGGTGGACGGACTCACTCCTAACATACAGTGAGATTATAATTAAACTTTCAAAATGTTGTAGAAAGAACACCACTGGTCAGAATGACGTCAAATTGCAACGGAATATTATTGGAGGAGGAGGAAAACGTATGGCAGAAGAAAAAAAAAGTGAAAATTGATCAATAGATGGTGCTGCATATGTCTGAATATGTAAATGAAAACACCTGTCATGTGGATGACCTATTAAAGTTGGTATAAACATGCTGGGTACACAGCTTATACTCCTTTTGTGTCTGCGACGTTTGCCATGACTGTCTCAATGCAGGGTCGCGCCCTGCTTGTAAAGCTGTATTACAAGAATGTTGACTGTGCACACGTCGCTCTGCAGAAGTTCTGGGCACTGAAGGATTTTAAAAAAGGCAATGGTCCGATGAATGGAGAAAATGATTTGGAAATTTGAAAAGACTGGTTCTTTTGGGTGCAACCTGGTAGAGCGAAGAAACGAATTGATTAGATGTCAGTGGAAGCAGTGGCCACAGCAGTGCTGGAGGAGACGAGTGGTGGTGTGCAAAGTGTAGTGCGCGGAGAGTTGCCCAAACATTGGACATAAGCAGTAGCAAGGTGCGTAAAAGCCTTCGAAACATTCTTCTTTGCTATCCATTCAAAATTACCCATGTGCACGAGTTATTTCATGTTGATCAGCTAGCAAGAGATACCTTTGCTTTTGCCCACATGGAACTGGACAATGATTGGCCATGGAAGATTTTGTGGACAGACAAAGCCCACTTCCATCTGACAGAATGTCAATACACAGAATTGTCAAATATGGTTAATGGAAAATCCACACGCAAATCAACCAGTACCACTTCATTCTGAAAAGGTCACTGTGTGGTGCAGGTTTACAGCATCATTTATCATAGGGCCACATTTTTTCGAAGAGACAGGTTTTCAGAAATGCTGGTATTTTCAGCCGCCATTTCCCTACAGCCTGGCCATTCCGATCACCTGACCTTAATCCGTGTGACTTCTGGCTGTTGGGCTATCTGAAAGATGTTGTGTGCAGTGTTCGATTGCAAACTTACTACATTAAAGGTAAGCATTGTGCAACACATTCTGAATGTGACCCAGAAACACTTTGATCAGCTGTGGAACATGCTGTTTATCAATTTCAACTTGTTACAGAAAATGGTGGACAGCAGATTGAACTCTTTTTGCGCCAGTCACACGGAAATTAATAATCAGATTTGATTTTGATTGATTCTTTTTATGCAGTTTTTGGCCTCAGGATAATTAAAAACTGATTTTTCCCATCTGATGTGATATGACCTTGCTGTGGTGGATGGGCTTACGTAACTAACAGTATCACAACTGTACACCCATGCACATTGAGTAGTACAGTTTGTTTAACATCAAACGTACACCTTAGGCAATGTTGTATGAGTCATCTGTAGTCGACCACTATTAAATAATGACACTTCCAGCACCATCTATTGCTACATTTTATAACAATTTATTGTTCTTCTGCCATACGTTTCCCCCCTTCTCCAATAATATTCTGTTGCAATTTGATGTCATTCTGATCAGTGGTGTTATTTCTTCAGAAAAAAGTTTTAATTATAATCACCCTGTATACCAATATCCCATTAATGGCAATGAGAAAAAGTGACACTCAATACCGAGCCGTGTGAGATGGTGTTCTCTTGGACCTGTTGGGCTGCTGGTCACTCCTGCATTGTATGTCGATGAGTTCTGCATTTGGTACAACTCCCATTCTGTAGCCTCCACTAAACGCCAGCCCCAAGAGGCCATCTGGGGACCATGTAGCATAGTCCCATTTCTTGGCCCACGTTTCTGATAAAAAGCTGACTTGGTTGCCACATATTCGTCAGTGAGAGATTAGCTGCAAGTGGAAGCTTAATGCTCTCCTCTTCGTTGCCCGCACGTCTTGGGGTGTGTATTGTGCTATTCTTATCCATATTTACTGGGCCCTGGTTTTGTCCCGACTGGACTATGGTTACCAGGTTTCAACTTTAAAACTGTTAGACACAGTCCACCATTGTGGCATACATCTGGCCACTGGTGCCTCTTGGACTAGTCCTATACACACTCTCCTTACCGAAGTGGGGATCTTCCCCTTCAGATTTGATGGAACCAGCTATTGGTCACCTATGCAATCGCCATTTGACCACATATCCTATTCTCTTTACCAGTTGGAATGCACCACACTTCCCTTTGCTAGGATCTCCATCTCCCCTCCCAGGATTGTGCTCCCTGTGTTTGTTTTCTTGTACAGATTAGGACCAATCTCTTCCAAGGTCCTAATGTCTCGGCCACCTATGTGACCTTTCGGCATCTGTTACGTCCAGTTCTCCAAGAGCTCCTGAGTGCTATCATCTTTTACACCGAGAGCTCTAAAACTGTGGATCAGACGAGATGTGCTTTTACATCTGCTGTCAGTATGGAATGCCATTTGCTGCTGGGAACATGTAGTGTGTATATGGCAGAGGTGACAGCTGTTGACAGATGACCATGTCTTAATACATACTGACTCAATGAGCAAACTCACTAGACTATTGACCATTGCTATTGCCACCCTTTAGTCTCCACTATTCATGACCTGCCTGCTGACCTTTATTGTGCTACCTGCTCAAGTTGTCTTTCTGTGGATCTGAGGCCATGTAGGTATATCCTTGGTTGACTGTTTGGCTAGAGGAGCATTTACTCACTCCACGTTCGCTTTGTTGACCCCAGGTGTGGATTTGCAGGTGTACGTGAGACCTCTATTCACTCGGAAATGGAATGACATCTGGAGTGCTACTGCACCATCTAATAAACTCCGCACGATGAAGGAGACTACTGCAATGTGCTCTTCCTTCTGCTTATCCTAGAAGGAATCCCCAGTCCTATATCATCTCCACATTGGTTATACCAGGTTAACTCATAGCTTTCTTTTGTGTAATGAGTTACCCGTACTTTGGAGTTGTGGAGCCCTAGAGGCAGTATCTCATCTTCGTGGAATGCCCCCTCCTTTTGGCCATCTGCCCTAAGTATGAACTTCTGGAGTCATTGCCTCTAATGTTGGTGGACAATTTGTGGATGGCTGAACTAATTCTTTTTTCTCCATGAAAGTGGTTTTTCTTCTCAAGTTATAAGTTTTAATCTACCACCGGAGCAGGGCCAGGGTGGTTGGAGATGGGGCATCTCCCTCTGTATGTTAGTCTGGAGAATCCCCAACCCTAATTCCTTGGCCAGACTACTCTATCATCCCTCTTTTACTGTTTAATCACTTTTAGAAACTCTTTGCCTCCTTTCTGCTGCACCAAATTTTGTGTTCTGGGTATCGCACTTTACTGAATAGTGGGCAGTCTTGACTGTAATGGATCAAGGGTGGGACATTTCCTGTCGCAAGCAGGACTCCCACCTGCTGACTTCCCTATCTCCTTCATCTTGCTTTTATTATTGACAGTCCAAGAGAGATACATTTCTTTTTTGCCTTTTCGCATTTACTGTTATGAATCTCCTGATTAGACCGTTGAGCGAAGTGGTGCAGTGGTTAGCAAACTGGTCTTGCATTTGGGAGGATGATGGTTCAAACCCACATCCAGCCATTCTGATTTAGGTTTTGCGTGATTTCCCTAAATCGCTCCAGGCAAATGCCGGGATGGTTCCTTTGAAAATCCACAGCTGAGTTGCTTCCCCATCCTTCCCTAATCCGATGGGACCGATGACTTTGCTGTTTGGTACTCTTCCCCAAATCAACCAACCATCTGATCTAATTGGATCAGAAAAAAACATCTCAGTGGGCACCTTTGCTTCCAGATGCACCATTCCTGGATCAAAGTGCTGATGACCTTGTTATTTGGTCACGTTCCCTCTCCCTCCAATAAACCAACCAACCAAAAGTAGAAATTGTTTTGTCAGATGCAGGCTGCAAGGTGATTCACAGTTTTGTAAGAAATGGTTTAGTTTCTGATTGTGGAGCAAATATATTGTTGTTATGCAACAAGATGCCTTCTCAGATATTTTTTTGGAAAACCTTAGAAGGAATACTCCAGCGTATCAGGCTGCAATTACTTGATCTATATTATACAAGTCTACTGTGTTGATAGATCTGCTGGCAATAAAGTAAGGGCACGTTATTCTGTTGCTCATTCTCTTGTATCCCTCTACTTGTTGGCCAAGCATCTTTCAGGGAGTGCTAGACATGTGATTGTCATTCAGTCTCTGAAATCATCTTGGGACAGGCCTCTTTAGTGATTGCTAACAATGTTGGATATAAATTTTGACTTACTAGTGTTGTACCTCTCTCATGCTAGTTGAAGCCCTTTTGAGACTTCACTGTCTTCTTCAATCACTCACATTTCATTGAATATCAATTGTTACTGAGTGTCTAGACCAACTTGGAATTTAAAGAGAATTTCTTACCTTTCTGATTTGTTAAAGGAATGAAAGACTGTTCCATAGAAGAATCGAGAAGTGCCACATATGATTACCTAAGGCACTGATTGACACTGAAATGCTCTCTGAAATCATTAAAAGAAAGAAAAAAAAACATGCAGAAAACCTTACATTTTTAACTCTGCAACTGACAGTGCTGCATATGATGCAAATATCAAAATGGAAACCCTTCCACTAGATTATTTTCAGTAAAACATAGTCCATTCATGTGCTGATAGCTAGGTAAGTGAGAGGATAATGGTAATATTGAGATTTGTGATGTGAGCGGTCACCATGCAGCAGGGAAGTTATAAATTACTCTGATTGTGTCTTCTGACATAAATTTAGTAATGTTATTAACAGTTTGTCCTGCCTGACTATGAAGTAGTCTCTTTACACGTACTGAACTGGTAAGCACATAGAAGTTTGAACAATTCATGCCGTATCTCCTGACACTGCCAAGCTCTACTAGGTATGGTGGCTGATGGGAGTGACCAGGTTTGTTCGAATGAAGATATTATGACCAATCACAACCTTTCCAAACTGTGTCTGCTGAGCAAACACAGTTTCTTGGTTGTTGTGATCATCGTGACATCTTTGTCAAACCATATTTAGCGTCGTTTCGGCATATGGCATTTCGAGCTCTAGTTGACACTGTCATTCACTTTTGGTTGCTCAAATGTTTTTAGTTTAAACGCAGCGCAAGTTATGTATTTTATTCCTGCTGAACAAAACGTGTTTCTTGTGCACGTGTACGTGTGTGTGTGTGTGTGTGTCTTTTTACATAACTGATAAGGTACAGAACCTGATAACCTCAAAAAGATGACTACAGTGCAAGAGACACAGAGTAACACACATTCAAACACCACAAAAAATACTTATTACATATTTGCACTTACCAACGAGGAAAAAGTCTCGAAACATGTCATTCTAAGCATGAAAAAATATGTAACAAGTGCAGTATTTCATTATTTAAATAATGACTGACAGCTGCAGGCTTTCAGAAACATAGATTATGACATACGAGATTGAGTCAAATGTTCCTACTTCCCAGACAGTTATCAGTACCCGTTAAATCAGCAGTTTTAATTAGATAATAAACCATCATTAGATAATAAACAAGTCCCTGACAAGTCTTTTGATGCCTGTTATGTACATATATCATAAAGTGCAAGGGGGTATCCTGGATGTAACTTTTACAGCTTAAAACATTATTTCCCACATTTTATATTTTCCTGCATTTTACACAGTTTTCTTTCAAGTCCCGTGAAAAGTGTAAAAGTGGTGTTCCACTTGTAGAATCTACATATTATAGTGTTGATGTATCCATCTTTCACTTGATCATCCCAATGATCTGTTTTCGTGGCTGATTTGTGTATACAGGGTGTTACAAAAAGGTACGGCCAAACTTTCAGGAAACATTCCTCACACACAAAGAAAGAAAATATGTTAAGTGGACATGTGTTCGGAAATGCTTACTTTCCATGTTAGAGCTCATTTTATTACTTCTCTTCAAATCACATTAATCATGGAATGGAAACACACAGCAACAGAACGTACCAGCGTGACTTCAAACACTGTTACAGGAAATGTTCAAAATGTCCTCCGTTAGCGAGGATACATGCATCCACCCTCCGTTGCATGGAATCCCTGATTGCAGCCCTGGAGAATGGCGTATTGTATCACAGCCGTCTACAATACAAGCACGAAGAGTCTCTACATTTGGTACCGGGGTTGCATAGACGAGAGCTTTCAAATGCCCCCATAAATGAGTCAAGAGGGTTGAGGTCAGGAGAGCGTGGAGGCCATGGAATTGGTCCGCTTCTACCAATCCATCTTTCACCGAATCTGTTGTTGAGAAGCGTACGAACACTTCGACTGAAATGTCCAGGAGCTCCATCGTGCATGAACCACATGTTGTCGTACTTGTAAAGGCACATGTTCTAGCAGCATAGGTAGAGTATCCCGTATGAAATCATGATAACGTGTTCCATTGAGCGTAGGTGGAAGAACATGGGGCCCAATCATGACATCACCAACAATGCCTGCCCGAACGTTCACAGAAAATCAGTGTTGATGACGTGATTGCACAATTGCGTGCGGATTCTAGTCAGCCCACACATGTTGATTGTGAAAATTTACAATTTGATCACGTTGGACTGAAGCCTCAGCCGTAAAGAGATAATTTGCACTGAAATGAGGATTGACACGTTGGATGAACCATTCGCAGAAGTGTACCCGTGGAGGCCAATCAGCTGCTGATAGTGCCTGCACACGCTGTACATGGTACGGAAACAACTGGTTCTCCTGTAGCACTCTCCATACAGTGACGTGGTCAACGTTACCTTGTACAGCAGCAACTTCTCTGACGCTGACATTAGAGTTATCGTCAACTGCACGAAGAATTGCCTCGTCCATTGCAGGTGTCCTCGTCGTTCTAGGTCTTCCCCAGTCGCGAGTCATAGGCTGGAATATTCCGTGCTCCCTAAGACGCCGATCAATTGCTCCGAACGTCTTCCTGTCGGGACACCTTCGTTCAGCCAAGCCACGGCTATTGCCCCGTGCTAATCCATACATCAAATGGGCATCTGCCAACTCCACATTGGTAAACATTGGACTGACTGCAAAACCACGTTCGTGATGAACACTAACCTGTTGATGCTACGTACTGATGTGCTTGATGCTAGTACTGTAGAGCAATGAGTCGCATGTCAACACAAGCACCGAAGTCAACATTACCTACCTTCAATTGGGCCAACTGGCGGTGAATCGAGTAAGAACAGTACATACTGACGAACATAAAATGAGCTCTAACATGGAAGTTAAGCATTTCCGGACACATGTCCACATAACGTCTTTTCTTTATTTGTGTGTGAGGAATGTTTCCTTGAAAGTTTGGCCGTACATTTTTGTAACATCCTGTATATTTTACAGAATGTGAATTTGGTGGATTTTATTTAACTTATTTATTTTGCTCCATAGTCCTGTATACAATCTCCTATAATTTGTAATTTTTTCCATATTTCTGTATTTTTTTCCTTCTGTACATGTGTATCCATTACCTATTCCGAAAAGCCTAATTTCTGCTGTCCATAGATTTTTCTCTCTCTCTCTCTCTCTCTCTCTCTCTCTCTCTCTCTTCCCCCCTAGTACCCATGACTCAAATGTTTTGTGAAATTAATTTTTCTATAAGGTAAAAATTCCTTTTCTATTTTTTGCTTCATTAAATTAAATTCTACCTGTGTATGTGGTCTTTTTTGTAGGTTGTTCTCTGGGACAAAATCATTCTACGAGGTGAGAATGCTAATTTGGATTTTAAAAATATGAATCTGAAATACTATTTCTCAGATGATGGAAATGGACTAAGGTAAGTTGTCTGAAGTATCCTCTGCAATTTAAAGAGTTATCAGTTCAGTATTCACCATTACTGACTTTCAGTTTTCACAAATATCAGGCCAATATAACTTTAGTTGTGAGATGAGAAACTGTGATTTGTGTTTACTAATTTTGTTTCTTAAGTGTAATCAAAAGTGAAGGCAAAGATAAGATTAATCTTCTCATATATTGTCTGATTCCTGCAGCTTCATTTTACTTCCTGTTATTGCAGGTGAAAAAATTGTTTATGAAATACTTAGAACTTGATTATCTGCTTTGTATTGCTATGGATATGTATTGATGTTTGTCTTTTTGAGGACTGAGAGTGTATATGAATTTTTGTGATGTCAGAGTGTCTTATTTTACATTTTCATATACACGTCCATGAGAAATTCTTCCCAGAATGATTTTGTTCATTTCTTGCAGGGGAAACAAGAATGTAACTTTGACGTTATCATGGAATATAATTCCAAATGCTGGTCTGTTGCCTAGTGTATCAGCTATTGGCAACCACACTTTCAGCTTCCCATCGGAGTACACATCGTCGCATGTCTATGGGAAGGAAACTCAGCATGCAGGAATATAGTGTATGATAAATGGGCACCAGTGATTTGCAGCAGTTACACAACTGGTGGTCATTTACAGAAACTGCTGCCTTCCTAAGTGGACGTACAACTACTGACTGAACTGTGAGGGGTTGTGGAGTTTAAAATGACTAGCTTGTCGAAACGTGTGTGATTTAAAGAGTGCATGTAAGTCAAGTAAATGTCCATTTGCCATTCTCCAGGTGATTGTGATTGAGTGGGTGGCTATTTAAGCATCATTCAACTGTAAAGGGAAATATTTCTAATACTTTATTAAGGATGATAGACTGTTAAGCTGAATGTGTATTTATCATAATGTCATTAAAGTGTGTGATCTCTTTGACTGGAGTGACTGAAACTACATGTATTCATTTGTTTCCTTTAATCAGTGTATGGATTTGTAATGCAAATATTTTATTTTTGAATGTCAGTCAAATTAGCCCCCCTCCCCCCCCCCTTTTATTTTTTTATTTTATTATTATTATTTTTTTTTTTTTTTTTTTTTTTTTTTTTTTTTTTTTTTTTTACAAAATAAGTACAGCTACAAAGCACCTTAAACCACAGTTGTATATTAACCATTCTAGCAATGAAATCTGCAGTTAAGATTTCCTGATAGAGCCATGTATTACAAAGAATTTTCTTTCTAAAAATATACAAATTGATTGTCCTAATTTTTCTTAGGGATGTGTTTTTATTATTTGTTTTTTTTAATTTTTGTCTGTAATGCCATTTGTTGAAAAGTTGTGGCATTCTAATTTTTAAATCTTTTGCTAGTCACCTAAAGATTTCCAACTGTTAACATCATTACATATCTGGACCTACATCTACAACTACATGAATACTCTGCAATTCAGTGTTAAGCACTTGGCGGGGGATATGTAATAGAGGGAAACAATCCACGTGGGAGAAACATATCTCAAAACAAAGATGATGTGACTTACCAAATGAAAGTGCTGGCAGGTCGACAGACACACAAACGAACACAAACATACACACAAAATTCAAGCTTTCGCAACACACACACACACACATATATATATAACCACTTTAAAACTGTTTCTTTACTGTTCCACTCTTCATCTACATCTACATTTATACTCTGCAAGCCACCCAACAGTGTGTGGCGGAGGGCACTTTATGTGCCACTGTCATTACCTCACTTTCCTGTTCCAGTCGCGTATGGTTCGGGGGAAGAATGACTGCCAGAAAGCCTCTGTGCGCACTTGAATCTCTCTAATTTTATATTCGTGATCTCAATGGGAGGTATTAGTAGGGGGAAGCAATATATTTGATACCTCATCCAGAAACGCACCCTCTCAAAACCTGGACAGCAAGCTACACCATGATGCAGAGCGCCTCTCTTGCAGAGTCTGCCACTTGAGTTTGCTAAACATCTCCATAACGCTATCACGCTTACCAAATACCTCTGTGATGAAACGCGCCGCTGCTCTTTGGATCTTCTCTATTTCCTCTGTCAACCCGACCTAGTACGGATCCCACACTGATGAGCAATACTCAAGTATAGGTCGAACGAGTGTTTTGTAAGCCACCTCCTTTGTTGATGGACTAAATTTTCTAAGGACTCTCCCAATGAATGCCAACCTGGCACCCGCCTTACCAACAATTTTATGTGATCATTCCACTTCAAATCATTCTGTACGCATACTCCCAGATATTTTACAGAAGTAACTGCTTCCAGTGTTTGTTCTGCTATCATATAATCATACAATAAAGGATCCTTCTTTCTATGTATTCGCAATACATTACATTTGTCTATTTTAAGGGTCAGTTGGCACTCCCTGCACCAAGTGCCTATCTGCTGCAGATCTTCCTGCATTTGCTGCAGTTTTCTAATGCTACAGCTTCTCTGTATACTAAAACATCATCTGCAAAAAGCCGCATGGAACTTCCGAAACTATCTACTAGGTCAAATGAAAGTGCTGGCAGGTCGACAGACACACAAACAAACACAAACATACACACAAAATTCTTTGTTTTTGGATATATTTTTCCTACATGGAATGTTTCCCTCTATTATCTACTAGGTCATTTATATATATTGTGAAAAGCAATGGTCCCATAACACTACCCTGTGGCACGCCAGAGGTTACTTTAATGTCTGTAGACATCTCAACATTGAGAACAACGTGCTGTGTTCTGTTTACTAAAAACTCTTCAATCCAGCCACACAGCTGGTCTGATATTCTGTAGGCTCTTACTTTATCAGGCAACAGTGCAGAACTGTATCGAACGCCTTACGGAAGTCAAGGAAAATGGCATCTACCTAGGAGCCTGTATCTAATATTTTCTGGGTCTCATGAACAAATAAAGTGAATTGTGTCTCACACGATCGCTGATTCCGGAATCCATGGTGATTCCTACAGAGTAAATTCTGGGTTTCCAGAAGTGACATGATACGCGAGCAAAAAACATGTTCTAAAATTCTACAACAGATTGATGTCAGAGAGATAGGCCTATAGTTTTGAACATCTGCTCAATGACCCTTCTTGAAAACTGGAACTACCTGTGCTCTTTCCCAATCATTTGGAACCTTCCGTTCCTCTAGAGACTTGCGGTACATGCCTGTTAGAAGGGGGCAAGTTCTTTCGCGTACTCTGTGTAGAATCAAATTGGTATCCCATCAGGTCCAGTGGTCTTTCCCCTGTCGAGTGATTTCAGTTGCTTTTCTATTCCTTGGACACTTATTTCGTTGTCAACCATTATTTTGTTCATGCGAGGATTTAGAAAAGGAACTGCAGTGCCATCTTCCTCTGTGAAACAGCTTTGGAAAAAGGTGTTTAGTATTCCAACTTTATGCGTGTCATCCTCTGTTTCAATGCCATTATCATCCCAGAGTGTCTGGATATGCTGTTTTGATCCACTTGCTGATTTAACGTAAGACCAGAACTTCCTAGGATTTTTCTGTCAAGTCAGTACATAGAATTTTACTTTCGAATTCTCTGAACGCTTCACTCATAGCCCTCCTTACGCTGACTTTGACATCATTTAGCTTCTGTTTGTCTGAAAGGTTTTGGCTGCATTTAAATTTGCAGTGAAGCTCTCTTTGCTTTTGCAGTAGTTTCCTAACTTTGTTATTGAACCACGGTGGATTTTTCCCGTCCCTCAAAGTTCTACTCGGCACATACCTGTCTAAAACGCATTTTACGATTGCCTTGAACTTTTTCCATAAACACTCAACATTGTCAGTGTCAGAACAGAAATTTTCATTTTGATCTGTTAAGTAGTCTGAAATCTGCCTCCTATTATCTTGCTAAACAGATAAACCTTCCTCCCCTTTTTTATATTCCTATTTACTTCCATATTCAGGGATGCTGCAACGGCCTTATGATCACTGATTCCCTGTTCTGTGCTTACAGAGTCGAAAAGTTCAGGTCTATTTGTTATCAGTAGGTCCAAGATGTTATCTCCACAAGTCGGCTCTCTGTTTAATTGCTCGAGTTAATTTTTGGATAGTGCACTCAGTATAATGTTACTCGATGCGCTGTCCCTACCACCTGTCCTAAACATCTGAGTGTCCCAGTCTATATTTGGTAAATTGAAATCTCCACCTAAGATTATGACATGCTGAGGAAATTTATGTGAAATGTATTCCAGATTTTCTCTGTTGTTCTTCCACTAATGGTGCTGAGTCGGGAGGTCGGTAAAAGGAGCTAATTATTAACCTAGCTCGATTGTTGAGTGTAACCTCCACCCATAATAATTCACAGGAACTATCCACTTCTACTTCACTACAGGATAAACTACTACTAACAGCGACAAACACGCCACCACTGGTTGCATGCAATCTATCCTTTCTAAACACCGTCTGTGGCATTGTAAAAATTTTGGCAGAATTTATCTCTGGCTTCAGCCAGCTTTCTGTACGTATAACGATTTCAGCTTCGATGCTTTCTATCTGCGCCTTTACCGACGCAGCTTCGACAGTTGACAATTACAATACAGATTGCTGCTTGGTCCCCGCATGTCCTGACTTTGCCCCACACCCTTTGAGGCTGTAGCCCTTTCTGTACTTGCCAGAGGCCATCTAGCGTAAAAAACCGCCCAGGCCACACCACACAACCCCTGCTACCTGTGTAGCCGCGCCTGCTGTGTGTAGTGGACTCCTGACCTATCCTGCGGAACCCGAAACCCCACCACCCTATGGCGCAAGTCAAGGAATCTGCAGCCCATACGGTTGCAGAACCATCTCAGCCTCTGATTCAGACCCTCCACTCGGCTCTGTACCAAAGGCCCGCAGTCAGTCCTGTCGACAATGCTGCAGATAGTGAGCTCTGCTTTCATCCCGCTAGCAGGACTAGCAGTTTTCACTAAATCAGATAGCCACCGGAAGCCAGAGAGGATTTCTTCCTATCCATAGTGACACACATCATTGGTGCCGACATGAGCGACCACCTGCAGATGGGTGCACCCTGTACCCTTCATGGCATCCGGAAGGACCCTTTCCACATTTGGAATGACTCCCCCCCCCCCCGGTATGCACACAGAGTGCACATTGGTTATCTTCCCCTCCCTTGCAGCCATATCCCTAAGGGGCCCATTATGTGCCTGATGTTGGAGCTCCCAACTACCAGTAAGCCCACCCTCTGCGACCGCCCGGATCTTGCAGACTGAGGGGCAACCTCTGGAACAGGACAAGCAGCCATGTCCGGCCGAAGATCAGTATCAGCCAGAGACAGAGCCTAAAACCAGTTCATCAGACAAACTGGAGAGGCCTTCCGTTCAGCCCTCCGGAATGTCTTTCGCCCCCTGCTACACCTCGAGACGACCTCCCACTCTACCACGGGTGAGGCGTCAGCCTCTATGTGGGCAGTATTCTGGGCAGCCACAGCCATAGTTCGATTGGGGGATGTGTGGGACGAGCTGGCCATCCCCGACAAACCCCCGTCCGGACCCCCACAGTGATGCCCATTGGCAATAGCCTCAAGCTGTGTGACCGAAGCCAACACTGCCTGAAGATGGGAGCAAAGGGATGCCAACTCAGCCTGCATCCGAACACAGAAATTGCAGTTCCTATCCATGCTAAATACTTTTGTGCAAATAACGTCTGAACTATCCACAGAGAGCACAAACAATTCGACACAAAATTTAAACTGTTATTAAAATATGAGACTGCCTAGTAAATGCTGTAATGCTGCTACTTGCACATTGGTGACACACTGCTCGGCGGCAGAAGGCTAACTTGAGTAATATACTCTTAAATCTTGCCGTGTGACTTCTGATTTCTCTTACATGTTAATTTCTACTTATGTAGATGGGCATCGTCAAAAAATTTCTGCATCTGGAGGGGGAAGTTGGTGCTTGAAATTTTATGAGAAGATCATGCAATAACAGTCTTTGCTGTAGCGATTGCTTTCTGAACTTGGGTACCAAGTCTGAACTTGTGCTAATACATAACAGGCTACACTTCTCTGAACTTTTTCAATGTCCACTATCGATCCTATTTCTTAACGACCCCATACTGCACAGCAGTACTTCAGAAAAGGGTGGACAAGCATAGTGTTCACAGTTCTGTAGTAGATCTGTTGCGTCTTGTAAGTGTTTTGCCAATACAATGCAGTCTTTGGTTTGCCTTCCTTATAACATTTTCTCTATGATAGTTCCAATTTAAATTGTTTAATGCTTACGTATTTGAGTTAACAGCTTTTGATTTGTGTTATTTATTGTGTAACTGAAATTTAACAGATTCCTTTTTGATACTTACGTGGCTGGCCTCGCTTTTTGTTTAGAGTCAGTTGCCACTTTCCCCCACCATAGACATATCTTGTTAAAATCATTTTGCAATTAGTTTTTATCTTATGTTGACTTTACTAGATGGTAAAAAGAATAGTGTCATCTATAAACAGTCTAACAGGGCTGCTCATATTACCTCCTGTATCACTTATATAGATTAGGAGCAGCAGTGTGTGTGTGTGTGTGTGTGTGTGTGTGTGTGTGTGTGTGTGTGTGTGTGTGTGTGTGTGTGTGTGAGAGAGAGAGAGAGAGAGAGAGAGAGAGAGAGAGAGAGAGAGAGAGAGGGGGGGGGGAGGCAGGGGGGTATGTGAGGTGAATCATGCATTTTTCAGTTGTATGTGTCAAGTGCAATTGATATTAGGTCTGCTAGACTTTGATAAGCATGATTCTTCAAACTGTCAAAGCATATTAAAAGGATCTACTCTTGATTAACTTGGGACAATAATTAATCAAAGACTAAAACAATGTTATCCAACCAGTTACATTAGTAAGACTACGACTTACATAAGTGTAATATTATCCTGCCTTTCTGAATTCTTCAAAATAAACTTGCATGGGACCTCAACAGCTGAAGCTTCACCTCTCCTTAACATACTGGGAAGGCTAACTGAGCAAAAGTAGTAGAGCTAAGCTTGTAACTATGTACAATACACAGAGAATGAAAGACAGGCAAAGAATAAAAAAAACTGTTGCTGTAGCATCATTTGTGGCAGCACACAAAATTTCACTTGCCTACACGACGACGAGGATGATGATGTGCCACTACAAATGCTTTATTTTGTGATGGAGGATGACACTGAAAACACTGTGTGAATTCCAAAGCTAAGAAGCAGCTTTTGATAATATAAGAAAGTGCTATGGGTAAAACGTTGAGTAAGGGTTTTTGCAAATGACATTTTACACTGTGGTGGAAAACACGGCCCGTCACAGCAGAACACTGTGGAGATATGTTATTGTTGGCACTAAGAAATACAGATTTTACAAAAAAAAAGATTTCAATATGAATGCTAAATCATAGAATACAATGCATTGGGGCCCAGTACATTTGTAAAAAATATTTTGATTTAAAATTAATCATTCACAAGTAATTTTTCTACCTGCCTTTTATCTGCAAGTCAGATAGTTATTTCGGATAATTATCCTGGAATCACTCAGTTTGTTACAAGAATTGTTAGATTTCAACCTGAACATTGAGAGAATGGTTAACTGGTCCTTTCTGTCTTTTCTACTGCAAGAATGCAACGTAACCTACAGAGTTTGCACAGTTTTAGCTGGGTTTACTATAGTGTCACACTGCAGGATATAAAAAGCAAATTTCTAGTGATCATTTCAGGCTTAGTGTTGGTCACTCATGTTATTTTAATGACCCATGTCTAGAAAAATTGAAATGTATACAAATTTTTCCCTCCGCAACATCAGATTATACTGGTATGATTTTAAATGGGCCACACATTACATTATAAAAGGCAAACAATTATTTGCTCTCCACAACCTACAATTAGTAGAATGAATTTGGAAGTAAAAGAGAAGAATAAATTAACATGAGACTTCGCTGTGGATGGACTGTAATAAAAGCTTGTGACATTCTACTTAATTCCATTCTAGTTAGAGATGAAAAATATACGAAAAATATAATTACATTTATGTATGTTCTACATCTAAGTTTGACTAACATGCAAGATGTCCATTTTTATCAAAAGGAAAGTTGCTACTCACCATATAATGGAGATGCTGCATTGCAGATAGGTACAACAAAACACACGTGCGCGCGCGTGCACACACACACACACACACACACACACACACACACACACACACACACACACACACACACACACAGCTTACAACACACAACTGCAGTCTCGGGCAACTGAAACTTCGATGCGAGCAGCACCACCAGTGCATGATGGTAGTGGCGACTAGGTGGGAATAAGGAGGAGGCTGGGGCGGGGAGGGGGAGGGATAGTACAGTGGGGGTGGCGGACAGTGAAGCGCTGTAGGTTAGACAGAGGGCAGGGAAGAGGTGGGGAGGGGGGGGGGGGGATGAGTGGAAAAGGAGAGAAATAAAAATACTGGATGTGATGGTGGAATGATAGCTGTGTAGTGCTGGAATGGGAGCAAGAAAGGGGCTGGATGGCTAAGGACAGTGACTAACGAAGGTTGAGGCCAGGAGAGTTACGGGAATGTAGGAGGTATCACAGGGAAAGTTCCCACCCGCGCAATTCAGAAAAGCTGGTGTTGGCGGGAAGGATCCATATGGAACAGCCTGTGAAGCACTCGTTTAAATGAAGAATATCAAGTTTGGCAGCGTGTTCAGCAATAGGGTGGTCAACTTGTTTCTTGAGCACAGTTTGTCGGTGGCCATTAATGAGGACAGACAGCTTGTTGGTTGTCATGCCTACATAGAATGCAACACAGTGGTTGCAGCTTAGCTCATAGATCACATGACTGGTTTCACAGGTAGCCCTGCCTTTGATGGGATAGGTGATGTTAGTGACCCGACTGGAGTAAGTGGTGGTGGGAGGATGTATGCGATAGGTCTTGCATCTGAGTCTGTTACAGGGGTATGAGCCATGAGGTAAGTGATTGGGTGCAGGGTTGTGTAAGGATGGACGAATATACTGTGTAGGTTCAGTGGACGGCAGAATACCACTGTGGGAAGGATAGTGGGGAGGACATTTCTCATTTTAGGGCATGACAAGAGGTAGTTCAAACCTTGGTGGAGAATGTAATTCAGTTGTTCCAGAAAAGGATATTGTGTAGATTCAGAGAGCAGCACAATATCTTAGGGGAAGGGATGGGGAAGACATAGCTCTTTCCAGGGCATGACGACAGGCGAAGAATATGATTCAGTTGCTTCAGTCCTAAGTGGTACTGAGTCACAAGAGGATTGCTCCTTTGTCACCAGACAGTTGGTATGTGGAAGGTGGTAGGTGACTGGAGAGACAAGGCACAGGATATCTGCTTCTGGACAAGGCTGGAAGGGTAACTTCAATCAGGGACTGCTTGTCTGTACAGAGGCAAAGGCCACAGGTGGTTACTTCTTGGTCCGATGTGGGTGGCAGTTGTTGAAGTGGAGGTTTTTTGGTGGTTGGTAGGTTATTGTGGACAGAGTTACCAATGTAGCCATCTTTGAGGTGAAAGCCAACATTGAGGAAGGTGGTTTGTTGGATTGAAGAGGACTAGAAGAGAACCAGGTAAGGGATTGGGGTTTCTGAGTGGTTAGGAAGGATTCCTCTGGATAGCCCATGAGTATGTTGGCATAGGATGGCGCCACATGGTTACCCATTGCTGCACCATGGATCTGTTTGTAAGAGGTTCTAGATTTGGATTAAGTAGCGAGTTGGGAAAGGTAATGTTCAATAGCAGCTAGGCCATGGGCATTGGGGGTTTCAGTGTAGCGGGATGTGGCATCAGTAGTGACAAGCAGGGTGTCAGTTGTAAAGGCACAAGAACTGTGGGGAGTTAATGGAGGAAATGGTCAGTGTCTTTTATACAGGATGAGTCACTAACTATTGCCACCAAGAACAACTCCAAAAGTACGACAGGAGTTGAAAAGTTTGTGGGACAAAAGTTGCATGGGACAACGGGGGCCATAATATGACGTTGGTGTTTTTTGTACTTATTTTCTGATAGCGGCTAATGAGACGATGATGTGCAACAGTATGGTCTTTGAAGGTAAACAAAGGTAAAAAGGTGGCATGAACGTCCATTTACAGAAGGTGTTTGAAGTGGTGACTGTTGGTATCAGTGCAGTGCTGCTGCAATCTTATCATAGATTGAGTGATATTCCTTATCACATCGGCACTTATCAAAGCACATGCTCTGACAATTCTCTCTCACATATCTTCAAGTGTAGTTGGAACATCTTTATAAACAATGTCTTTTATGAATCCGCACAAGAAAAAATCCAGAGGCGTCAAGTCTGGTGAAAGAGCCGACCACGACACATCTCCTCCCCGTCCAATCAAACGATATGGGAACTGTCTCTGCAACTCATTTCTAGCCACCAGCAAAAAATGTGCCTGACACCCATTGTGTTGATACCACATTCTGTTCCTTGTTCCTAAAGGTACTTCTTCCAATAGCAGAATTAATGTTTCTTTCAGGAATGTGGTGTACTTCATACCATTAAGATTTCCTTCCATGAAATAGGGGCCTATAATTCTGTCCTCCAGAATCCCACACCATACATTCACTGACCACGGTTTTTGGTGTGCAACTTGCCACAGCCAATATGGATTTTCAGTTGCCCAATAATGTGTGTTATGCAAATTAACATTTCCATGGTTTGTGAATGTAGCCTCATCAGTAAATAAAATCAAATTAATAAATGTGTCATCCATCTGAATCTGAAGTTTAGCCTCGGCAGAATTCAATGTGATGCATACAATCCGTACCAGTTAATTCTTGGTGGAGACCGATATGATAAGGATGATATTTATGGTGATGCAGAAGACTAACAACACTACTTTGGCTCATGCCAGATTCCCTTGCGATTTGACGCGAACTAACACAAGGACCTCGAACCACAGTGGCAAGAGTACCAATTTCTGTTCCCTCGTTAGTAACTTTCCTTTCGCTGGATGTGTTTCCGGTGCGTTAAAGATTCATTTGTTCTCAATTTATCATACAAATATTCAAATGTACAACGTGTAGGCTGAGTACATTGAGGATATCTTTCAGAGTATAAGTCACTGAATTTCATGGGCATTCTCCATAAATGATTTGTTCTTCGGAGGAATAAATTATTCACATTCGCTTGATTCGACGATACTAGTCTTACTGCTCCTATTAGAGTTGTGTTGTAAAACTGTCGAATGGTGTTTACATGTCAATGCCACATTAGAGGGGTACGCCATATTTGGCAAATATTTACTGTTGCGTGATATATATGAGAGAGAATTGTCAGAGCATGTGTTTTGAAAAGTGACTATGTGATAAGGAATACCACTCAATCCATGATAAGAAGATTACAGCATTGCATTGATACCAGTGGTCATCACCTCGAACACCTACTGTAAATGGACATTCAATGCCACCTTTTTGACCTTCAAAGACCGTACTGTTACATATCACTGGATTTGTATGGATAGCCACTATCAGAAAATAAGTACCGAACCATAGCATCTCATTTAAAGAAAACAAAGTTGACCTTCATATCTCTGAAATGACCCCATCTAGCAACAAAAAACCATCATCATTTTATGGCCCCCGTTGTCCCATACAACATTTGTCCCATACACTTTTCAGCTACTATCATACTTTCAGAGTTATTCTAGGTGGCAATAGTAGCGACTCACCCTGTATAAGAGGGTAGGTGATGGGTAATAGGCTGGAGGTGTTTGTCCACAAGAGCAGAGTTTCTCTCCTTGGGGCACACTAACTAGCCACAATGGGGTGTCCTTAGTGGTTGGGATTATTAAATTTAGGAAGCATGTAGAAGGTAGGAGTGCAGCGAGTGGTAGGTAAGGGGGGAGTGTAGAGAGAGAGAGAGAGAGAGAGAGAGAGAGAGAGACACTCCAGGAAGTAGGTCTAGGATGAGGCTAAGGATGTGAGGAGGGACAGAAGACTAAAGATACTGCTGGATTTCTGAAATGGGGTCACTGGCAGGGTTTGTAGGTGGACGTATGTGATAGCTGGCAGAGTCCCTCCACCAGGTAATTTCTGCAGCTCATAATCAAAGTGGTGGGGCCTTTGCAGGCACTTAGAGTTACAATGTCAAGCCAGTTTTTAGGTGCTGGACTGCTGTTCTTTCTGCAGATGTAGAGTTGGATTGCATGTTTGAGAGATTTGGGGAATGATGATGAGGCAAGGTTCAAGGTTAGGAAATTTTGAAAAAGTTAATAGGAGGTGATTTGGAGGTGATGGGGGAGATCACAGTTGGCTGGAGGAGTAAACTGAGTCTGGCAGGCAGTTTTGGATTGAGTCTGATTGGTAGGGTTGGTGGCTTAAAAGTGTATCTGCTTTAGGGCTTGGGAGAAGGAGAAATCTTCAACAAGCCCAGCATGTGAGCGAATTTGGGAGTGGGGCAAAATGTAAGGACTTGAGAGAGGACTGATACTTCTGTGGAACTGATACTCTTGGAGAGCAAGTTTATGATTGTTACGGGTCTGTTAGGTTCTGGATTCTGTATGGTTGTTTGGAGAAGTTTCTTACAGTATGATAATTTTAGTAGGTCTGCAAGGTAGGATCTGGCGATTATGGGAGGTGGTTTCATGGAGGCTCTTGTAGAGGTGGTGGAAAGTGCTAGTCCAAGGCAGGAGTATGAGGTGAACAGGTTGTAGAGGTTTTTGAGGTGGCATTGTGTATGCTGTCTAGTTCTTTGAGGGCAAGGGTTTCAATCTGGGAGATGGGATGCCAGAATTTGGGACTGAAGAGCAGGAGAATTTTATAAATAGAGATATTCCAAGGAGTTTTGGACCTCATTTCTGTGGTTTCGCTGGACTAGGTTGGTTGGGACTGTGGACTGATGAAATTTGAGCAGATAGAGCTCATTGTGGGAGGAGGGGCTGAGCCAGAGGTGACTAATTCGGTGCTTAGGCCATTTAGGGAGATTCCTTGAGCTAGGCAACACTGAAGGAACAGTATTTTGGACGGAGTTTGTAGTGCTTCGACAATTTCCGTGTAAATTCTAAAACCACTTGACCTTCCTCCATCTCGAACCCACGATGTTTAAAATAGAAGTGTGTGAGAGACAAATCCGACCTACTGTTCATTGCATGTTTGTGTGTGCAGGTCTAAAAACAGTCATGAGCAAAATGTGGACGCGGCAGCCGAACGGTGGCCAACAAATACCCACTGTACAATCCATAGAGTATGTGTAGAGAAGAACCTGTGCTATTCTTTGATGGTTTAGTGACTGTTATGGTTGTTAAGAACAAATGAAGAAGTGAGATTAGACTTTTAAGTATTCATGTGTTGGACTTGCTAGAAGTAAGACATGTTCATATTTTCTGGTGGTTATTAAACCAACCCTGTTGTAAATGTATCTTAATAGTCTAATGTTTGACGACTTGGTGATGGACTCGCACGAGTTCGAATATTTATATGAGAAATGGTGAATTTGTTTTTTTGTGGAAGTTTAAATACAAGGTGTGTTCCATAAGTAATGCGACCAAATTCATAAAAAATCATTTATTGAACATATTCGTGTAAATAATTAAAAATTTTCAAAATAGCACCCTCTCGCGCCAGTAAACGTCTGGAGGCATCCTGGATTGCCTTTTCCGGAATGTCCTGTATAAGTGATGAAACATGCGCCTGGATGCTTTCAATCGTGTCCCAATGTTTTCCTTTCACGACACCTTTTAACCAAGGAAACAAAAAAAAAATTCAGCGGGAGCCAGGTTAGGACTGTAGGAAGGCTGGGGAACCAGCCTTGCTGACAAAATCCACAAAATGTAAATTGTTACATGGATTAATAAAGAAATCAATCAATCAAGTCTTGGTCCTGGTCAGGAAGTCATTGACAATGAAGGCGCTGTGACTCAGCATGTTGTGGTGGTGAACTTTCCACGTGTCCTTGATGATGTTGCTTTGGCAGCAAGTGCGAGACCCTCCTTTTCAGTCTTTTGAGTACTTCCAAGTAGAAAGCTGAGTTCACTGTAGTCCCAGTAGGTATGAATTCATGGTGGACAGTGCCTCTGACATCAAAGAAGACAATGAGCTTGGTTTTGATCCTGGACTCGCTCATGCGTGCCTTCTTGAGACGGGGCGACGATGGGGTGTGCCACTCTGCCTTTTTGTCTCTGGGTTGTACTAAAAAATCCACGACTCATCACCAGTGATAACTGAGTTTAAAAAATGAGGATCATTTTCATACATTTCCAACATTTCTCGGCACCGAAGCACTCACATGTGCTTGTTTTCATCGGTAAACACTTTTGGTAAGAGTTTGGCGCACACACCTTTCTCATGTTCAAATCTTCAGTCACAATGCGGAAAACGGTTGTTTTTAACATGTTTAGAGTTTGTGCTGTCAACTGAAGGCCGAGTGGTTCTAGGCGCTACAGTCTGGAACCATGCGACCGCTACGGTCGCAGGTTCGAATCCTGCCTTGGGCATGGATGTGTGTGATGTCCTTAGAACTACTTAAAGCTAACTAACCTAAGTTCTAGGGGACTGATGACCTCAGAAGTTAAGTCCCATAGTGCTCAGAGCCTTTTGAACCATTTTTGAAGGCTCAGCTGTCTGTCAGAGTTCAAACAATCGCACACACTAGTTACATTTTTGTCGACTCGTGCAGTTGATGGCCGTCCACTGCGAGGTTCTTCGGTGATCTCCTCTCTGCCGTCCACAAATGATTTGTGCTATTGGAAAACTTGTGATTTGGACAAGCAATCAGTCCCAAAAGCATGCTGAAGTAATGGAAACAATTGGGTGGCGGACTTACCGAATTTAATGCAAAATTTGATAGCGTACTGTTGCTCTACAGAATGATCCATTGTGCCGTGTTATATAAACTCAAAACAGGGTTGATGGAAACGCACGTCCTGACACTCTGGCAGCTCGCAGCCGAATCAGACTTCTCAGAGAAGTAGTTTTTGGAGATTGACATGGCTGGCTATCCAGAGATGATCAGCTGTACATACCAAGGGAGATGGGAAGGTTGCAAACCAGCTCCACATCGCTACTTGTCATCTAAAGTGTTAGAATGTGGCGATCTGTGAAAAAGGACCTGAAAAAACGGGAATTAGAGACGAAAATGAGAAAAGTTGATGTTGCATGTTGCCATAGCAACCGAGTATAACTAGACAAGAAAACAGTTACGAGAAACTTGATTTAGCTCGGAAATCAAAGGAGAAAAAAAATTTGTGAATGCAGCAAAGGGAAAGATGTAAGGAAGTAATAACATCAAAAGAACGGAAAGAAGACCTCGACATATTAGACTAAGAAGAGATACGATGAGAATAATTCAACTAAGAAGATCCAGTGTGGGGTGTATACAGCACCGCCGACATCACCCGCACCAGTTGCTGTTCTCCGGTGCTGATTCTATATCGCGCAGACGCTGATGCGGAAACCAGCAACTGATGACACCGGCACCAGTTGCTCTTCACCGGTGCCGATTCCACACCTGCTCACCGACGCAGCCTAAAACTCTACGCCGGGTGACCATAAAACAATAATTGTTTGAGTATAAAGTTGAAGAAACTGTTCAATAGACTGTATTTGTGTATTTATTATACTTAGAATTATTTTTTTAATGCTTACTAGATCTAAAATTGGTAAAACCATGGAAAACGTACTGTTAGTTGGTGTTAGTTGGAGGAGCTTCAGAACCAGCCATGGCAATGAAAGTGAGTAAGGAGGTGCTAGACTGGTCTGAATTTGATCAAAACTTTAAATGATAAAATAAATGACTATAGGACAGATTCAACTGCCCAAAATGCTTCTTTAAGAAAGGAACTAAATACACCTTTAAATTCTCAATGTCTTAAATTAGATTCATTGAATACTCAAATAATAAATTGAATGTTCAGAATGAAACTTGAGGATTGTTAAGTGCTAAATTAGATGAACAAAGTAAGAAATTTAGCCATTTATGTAAGGGCATGGGAAATTTGGAAACTGAATTTGACGCTTTAACTGCTGAAGTAGAAAATTTCAAAATAGATTTGAAAGGTGAACTAACTAGTTCTTTAAGCAGTCACGTAAATCAACTGTTCACTGACTTTAATTAGAGACAGAATGAGCAATTTCAGGATTTGACAAAGAAGTTAGAATATGATACTGAAGATAAATGTAATAATTACATTTGATGCTGTAAAGCAAAGATTTCACAATTTGAGATAGAGTATTGAAAAGCAGGGTAAGTTAATACCAATAGTCCGATCACAAATTGCAGGCGTTAACACTCGAGTAGATAAAGTGGAAAGAAACTTAAAAAAGAAACTAGCAACCTCAGTCTTAATAAATATAAGTAGTCTGGAGGTAGAGGAAATAATTGACCGAAAAGTTGCCGTGAGAGTATTCTCTGAGAACGTATCTCCTGTTTTACCTTCTGAACTCAATGATACCAAGAAAGGTATGGATGAATTATGGAAATAATTCAGGACAAGGCTGATAAGAGGATGACTTCTCCTAATGTGGTACTGACTAGTGAGGTAATGACAAATTTACAATGGGGAGCCAATTCAGGGTTATCTAAGCAATTCCCTAAGTTTAAGCTGGATGGGGAAGTACATCCCACTCGTTTTCTGAAAAGATTTAACCAAGCCTTGCCGAAGAACTGGGTCAGAAAAAGGAAAGTACAATGTCAAGGACATAAAGTTGTCTATCTCCCAGGGACGTTAACGTTCTGTGTTTATAGGCGGAGTGATGACTCTCGGATCCCGAGTTGTTTTCAGTGTTTCTTCTGTAATAAAATTTTCCTGCACCGAATTCCCCCAACTTCTTACACTATTCTATCATCCCTCGCTTAGAGGTTATTAGAGAAACATACCAGTAGAAATTGTGATTAAATCACCCAAAAATTGCTCCTGGCACATGACTGCATCGTCCTCAGTTATTAGTGTTGTGCCCGCTAGGAATCTTGATTGTGTCTTACTTGGTTATTCCAGGGGTGCCCCTACCTGTCCTCATGACTCGCCCCAACTTATCCTGACTTTACTAGGTGGTGACATGAGGTGGGAATTGGTACACACATTATCCCTGAAATTAGATACACTCCTGGAAATGGAAAAAAGAACACATTGACACCGGTGTGTCAGACCCACCATACTTGCTCCGGACACTGTGAGAGGGCTGTACAAGCAATGATCACACGCACGGCACAGCGGACACACCAGGACCCGCGGTGTTGGCCGTCGAATGGCGCTAGCTGCGCAGCATTTGTGCACCGCCGCCGTCAGTGTCAGCCAGTTTGCCGTGGCATACGGAGCTCCATCGCAGTCTTTAACACTGGTAGCATGCCGCGACAGCGTGGACGTGAACCGTATGTGCAGTTGACGGACTTTGAGCGAGGGCGTATAGTGGGCATGCGGGAGGCCGGGTGGACGTACCGCCGAATTGCTCAACACGTGGGGCGTGAGGTCTCCACAGTACATCGATGTTGTCGCCAGTGGTCGGCGGAAGGTGCACGTGCCCGTCGACCTGGGACCGGACCGCAGCGACGCACGGATGCACGCCAAGACCGTAGGATCCTACGCAGTGCCGTAGGGGACCGCACCGCCACTTCCCAGCAAATTAGGGACACTGTTGCTCCTGGGGTATCGGCGAGGACCATTCGCAACCGTCTCCATGAAGCTGGGCTACGGTCCCGCACACCGTTAGGCCGTCTTCCGCTCACACCCCAACATCGTGCAGCCCGCCTCCAGTGGTGTCGCGACAGGCGTGAATGGAGGGACGAATGGAGACGTGTCGTCTTCAGCGATGAGAGTCGCTTCTGCCTTGGTGCCAATGATGGTCGTATGCGTGTTTGGCGCCGTGCAGGTGAGCGCCACAATCAGGACTGCATACGACCGAGGCACACAGGGCCAACACCCGGCATCATGGTGTGGGGAGCGATCTCCTACACTGGCCGTACACCACTGGTGATCGTCGCGGGGACACTGAATAGTGCACGGTACATCCAAACCGTCATCGAACCCATCGTTCTACCATTCCTAGACCGGCAAGGGAACTTGCTGTTCCAACAGGACAATGCACGTCCGCATGTATCCCGTGCCACCCAACGTGCTCTAGAAGGTGTAAGTCAACTACCCTGGCCAGCAAGATCTGCGGATCTGTCCCCCATTGAGCATGTTTGGGACTGGATGAAGCGTCGTCTCACGCGGTCTGCATGTCCAGCACGAACGCTGGTCCAACTGAGGCGCCAGGTGGAAATGGCATGGCAAGCCGTTCCACAGGACTACATCCAGCATCTCTACGATCGTCTCCATGGGAGAATAGCAGCCTGCATTGCTGCGAAAGGTGGATATACACTGTACTAGTGCCGACATTGTGCATGCTCTGTTGCCTGTGTCTATGTGCCTGTGGTTCTGTCAGTGTGATCATGTGATGTATCTGACCCCAGGAATGTGTCAATAAAGTTTCCCCTTCCTGGGACAATGAATTCACGGTGTTCTTATTTCAATTTCCAGGAGTGTAGATTAAATCTGCCTAGCCAGCCATTCTCTCCCACGGTTTCGATTGTAATGTGGACAGCAGCTGACGCGGCATCCTGGTTTTCTTGAAAGCTGCCTGGTAATCCTTTTTTACTCACATAGTTCAAAGTAGGGAGAACCATACCTGGCATATGTTTCAAAATAATTTCTGAAATTGTGAGAATACCATTCTCACAGTGAATGTAACATAATCAAGTTAGTCATTAAAGCATAATTTTCTTAGTAAACTGAATGAAATATTGCATTTGTGGAAAACATAATATTGTGTGACTAATTAAATGATTGTGATAATGGAATATATAATTTACCACTTGGTACAGAATATTTTATACCCTTTATTAGATGTGACAGACGGGAGGGTTTGTATCAATGTCAAAAGGGGGTAGGTAGTGTAGGAAAAAAGCATGATTTACCCTAACAGATAAATCATGACTAACACAAAACACACACCACACCTTTCAAGCAACCCTCGCAAACAAGTGTGCCTGATTCTTCACCATTTGCCATTTTCATAGGGTTGCTAAGATTTTCTTCGGGGACCTCAAAGGTGAAGGTGGGAATGTCTGTCCTGTAGGAGATGATTTAACACTATACCTCCTCCGGCTTCCCACTCAAGTACCGGCAAGGTAGGAGTCCTAGGGAAGGGGGGTGGGAAGGATTTCCTGTCTTCTTTCTATCCTTTGTTTTTAGCAACCACATCTACCTTCATTCCTTTCTTACTTCTAATTTAAGGACCTATCTATTTTTCCCTCTTTCCATATTCATCTACTTCTATTGCAGAAGTCCTTCAAAGTTTCTGTGGTTCCCAATAACGCACAACTTACCTTCAAATAAGAAGGCCGAAGAATCAGACTACACGAAAACAATGAAGTTACAGATTAAAAGGATGTAAGAACTGCCAAGGGTTGTAGGTGAAAAAGATGTGTGTGCTACTGGAAAGAAGCACACAGTTTTTTAAGTTACTGTTCTACATTGTTCCTTTTTTTTGTGTCTTATCTTGTATATACAGGTATGTATACAGGGTGTTACAAAAAGGTACGGCCAAACTTACAGGAAACATTCCTCACACACAAATAAAGAAAAGATGTTATTTGGACATGTGTCCCGAAATGCTTAATTTCCATGTTAGAGCTCATTTTAGTTTCGTTCTTCCACCTACACTCAATGGAGCACGTTATCATGATTTCATACGGGATACTCTACCTGTGCTGCTAGAACATGTGCCTTTACAAGTACGACACAACATGTGGTTCATGCACATTTCAGTCAAAGTGTTCGTACGCTTCTCATCAACAGATTCGGTGACCGATGGATTGGTAGAAGCGGACCAATTCCATGGCCTCCACGCTCTCCTGACCTCAACCCTCTTGATGTTCATTTATGGGGGCATTTGAAAGCTCTTGTTTATGCAACCCCGGTACCAAATGTAGAGACTCTTCGTGCTCGTATTGTGGACGGCTGTGATACAACACGCCATTCTCCAGAGCTGCATCAGCGCATCAGGGATTCCATGCGATGGAGTGTGGATGCATGTATCCTCGCTAACGGAGGACATTTTGAACATTTCCTGTAACAAAGTGTTTGAAGTCACGCTAGTACGTTCTGTTGCTGTGTGTTTCCATTCCATGATTAATGTGATTTGAAGAGAAGTAATAAAATGAGCTCTAACATGGAAAGTAAGTGTTTCTGGACACATGTACACATAACATATTTTCTTTATTTGTGTGTGAGGAATGTTTCCTGAAAGTTTGGCCATACCTTTTTGTAACACCCTGTATCTGTATAGAGAGGTGTGTGTGTGTGTTTTAGCAATAAACTCGTGTAGGAGCATGAGAGCTTGTGAAATAATTATAAAACAATGATAAGCAAGTTTGGAGTTAATCGTAATAATCATTTAAGAAAAGTCAGGGTACCAAACACTCTGACGATGTGATGAGTCATAGAGTAGTGGGACTTAATAATTATGTGTAGACATAGTATCTACTAAGAGTTGATTAATACAGGTAGACAGTGTCTACGATGAGTTGAATAATATGTGTAGACAGATTATGGAAGTTGAGAAATAGGAGAGGACTCTAGGGTATTAGAGGAGATACTAAGAAGTGAGAGTGAAGTGTAAAATAATTATATTTTTACCAGGAAATATTTGGTTACAGTGTACATATAGATGTATACTAGAGAAATGGACCATGAGGCCTACTCATAAAGGATAAGGGGGACGTAGCTGACATTTGCTAAGGATATGGGGCAGGAATACCTACATAGAGATAGGACGACCTGTGGCCTGATGAATAGGGATGTTTTATAAATGGGCGTACCTACCAGAATGGAAGGAGGAGGTGCACCCATAAGGTATAGGTACTGATCCTAGGGGAAAAGGACAGTATTGTGACAGAAGTCACACATTTAATAGGAATTATTCTGGTAAGTTTGAATTCTATATACCACTAGCTTTATTGTGTTTTATGTGAGTTTACAAGGGTCGAAAAGGACACTTACATTTGCCCAGAGTTCCTCCAGACTACAAACTACTATAAATAATGATACTAGTACATACTAAGGAAAAAATAGTGCAAGGAATTAGAATAAAGAATAAAGTACTCAAGTGTCCTGAACACCAGGAATGTATGATTGGATAAAGAGCAGAAAAAAATTTGGTCCTCAAGATTTTTAGATATTGAAAGAGCTAACTCGAACATTGATTGAAATATTATAATTAAAGTAAAATGAAAAAAAAAAAAGGAATAGCTAAATAATAAGAAAAATGGTATTCATGGTTATTAAAAGAACAAGGTATGCTGTTGAAATATGAATCGTTATTATATGTTATATAAATGTACATAATGATGGTATATAAAATATCGTGTGTTCGATCTGAGGGGAGGGATATGTAATGCATTGAGAATTTCCGCATAAATTCTAGAACCACTTGGCCTTCCTCCGTCTCGAACCCACAATATTTTAAATAGAAGTGTGAGAGAGACGAATCTGACCTACTGCGCATTGCATGTTTGTGTGTGTGCAGGTCTAAAAACAGTCACGAGCAAAATGTGGTCGCGGCAGCCGAACGGTGGCCAACAAGTACCTGATGTATGATCCTTAGTGTACGTGTGGCGAAGAGCCTGTCCTATTCTTTGCTGGTTTAGTGACTGTTGTGGTTGTTAAGTCTAACCTCACTTCTTCATTTGTTCTTAAGTATTCATGTGTTGGACTTGCTAGAAGTAAGACATGTTCGTGTTTTCTGGTGGTTATTAAACCAACCCTGTTGTAAATGTATCCTGGCGACTTGGTTGACTCGCACGAGTTCAAATATTTATATGAGAAATGGTGAATTTGTTTTTGTGGAAGTTGAAATATACCATGACTAACCTAAAAGTATTCTTCGAGTACCAGATTATTTCGAGAGTAGAGAGAGTGTCTGATAAATTCCCTTAACCAGCATTATTCTTTGGAGAAGAAGGTTTTGGAGATCAACGTGGCTGGCTATCGAGAGAAGAAGATCGGCTTTGCATACCAAGTAAGTCAACCTATGGGAGAGAGGTGGAAAGTTTGCAAACCAGCTCCACATTGCTTTTTGTCATCTAAAGCATTAGAAGTTCTGGTTAGGGATAGGGAAACTTTCCTGTATTGGCAGATGGAAAGAGCGAAAATCCTTAGTGGATGATAAAAGTGTGTAAAAATACATGGGGGAAAAACCATAAAAAAGGGCAAAACAAATGAAGCATAGTGGAAGAGGTGAAACATGAGGGAGTAGGGCCTACGGTAAAAGACAAAAATTAACTAAACGTGATGTGAAGAAACAGATCTCAACAAAAAAAAAAAAAAAAAAGAAAAAAAAAAAAACAGAAAGACTGTAATCAAGGGAAGCACATTGCAGGCGGGTATATGTAAAGAGAGATGGCAGCAAGTCTAACTGGATGAGGTGTGGCCAACATCTTGTGCACTTGAATAAGGGAAGATAGACCTTTGCAGACCAAAATTATCCTCTCAGCCTTGTCTCTCCAGTCACCTACCACCTCCCATATGCAAACTAACAACAAAGGAGCACTCCTCTCTTGACTCAGTACCACCCAGGGCTGGAGCAACTGAATCTGTCATCATGCCTTGAATCTGCCCACAATCCCCTGGTGTTATTTTGACGGCCCAAAAAAACCTACACAGTTCAAAAATGGTTCAAATTGCTCTGAGCACTATGGGACTTAACATCTGAGGTCATCAGTCCCCTAGAACTTAGGACTACTTAAACCTAAGGACATCACACACATCCATGCCCGAGGCAGGATTCGAACCTGCGACCGTAGCGGTCGCGCAGTTCCAGACTGTAGCGCCTAGAACCGCATGGCCACTGCGGCTGGCCAACTACATAGTATCCATGTCTGTCCATACTCTTCCCTTGCTCCTAGCCCTTTTAGCCTCAATCCCTGCAATAGACTTGTCCCATACATACATCATCCCACTACCACTTACTCCAGTCCTGTCACAGGCATCTCCTACCCCAATCAAAGGCAGGACCACCTGTGCCAGGAACCATCAGCTAAGGTGGAACTACTGTGCGAGTTTCCACGTGGGCATGGCAACTAAAAAGCTGTCTATCTGCATAAGTTGCCATTGTCGAACAATTCCCAAGAAAGAGATGGACCACCCAATGTATGTGCTTCGCTTTACTGACTGCACCACATACCGTATGAAGTGGACTCTTCCTAAAGAATGCATGCTTTTATGAATTGAGCAGGTGGGAACTCTCCATACAACATACCTTTCATCCCAGTATCCACACTCTCCTAAACCTAAGCTAGTCAGTCTCCCGGCTATCACCTTCCCGGCTCCCACTTCAGTAGGACACATGTCTTCTATCCTGCCCATGCACCTACATGTTCTTTCTTTCTCTATTCTACTCCTTTCCCTTCCATGCTGCATGTCTATCCTCTTACTATTCCTTTTCCCCTCCCTTGGGGAACATGTCTGGGGTATTATTGGGAATGTTCTCTCCGAACAGTCTCAGCTTTCTTTTTGGCTCCTTTTTCCTTTCTTTGTTTCCCTTCTCCTCTCATTCCTCTGCTTCAGCATTTGAGGATCCTCTTTTTTTTCTCCTTCCTCCCTTTGTGCTCCTGAAGGTCAGCCCATGCATCTGACGCGTAAAAGGTGACTGGTTAACACGTAATTCCCAGCCCTGGGTTGACAGCTAAGGTTCGCATGTAACCCCTGGTACAGACCAGGCCCAGGGAGGGGTGATTGCCTGAGCTGTAACCTGCCCAGATTGCCCATTGGTCCCTCTGTCAGGTGTTCAGGAGGCGTGAACAATCACCTAAGGCGGGTCTGCCCCCTTGTGTAGGGGACCCCCCAGTTGGAAGGAGACGCTGGCAGTCATGGGGATTTCCTCGCAGTGAGTCAACTCATCCTTTCCATCAATGTTGACGAAACGTAATGAGGCTACTGATTCAAAGACTCTTCCCAATGCACCGCAGTTCCTTGTGGAATCGCATACTGAAGACTGTCAGTTCTTCGCCATGGTCAATCTGTTTATTATTCAGAAAGGTGTTGATGCAATTGCTGGCCCTGTGAAATCCTGCTCTCATTTACGGAATGCCGTCTTGCTTTTGGAGACGGCTTGTGAGGCTCAAGCACAACTACTACTTGCTGCCTCACTTCTGCACAGCTACCCTGTTCGTGTCAAGGCACATACAACTTCGAATTCTTCCCGTGGTGTAATTTACACCAGGCTGCTTGACAGTCTAACCGAGACTGAAATACAATCTTACCCCTCTGATCATCATGTAACGAGAAAGGTCGATTCCTCCTTGGTGCCCACCCGCACTCTTTTCCTCACCTTTGATAGGGTGGTGCTGCCATCCAAGATTAAAGCAGGCTATGAAATCATCACAGTCTGTCCATACATTCCGAATCCGATGCGCTGTTATCAGTGTCATCAGTTCAATCACACTAGAATGTCTTGTCGACACACAGCCAAATGTGTAAGCTTCAACAGAGATGCACACAAGGGTGAATGTCCACCTCCTCCTCTCCGCTGTATCAACTGCAGTGGCGGCCATGCCACCTCCTCCCAGGATTGTCCCATGTATCTTAGATGAGCGGGCTGTTCAAGAGATTTGAGTAAAGGAAAAAGTGCCTTACCCAGTAGCTTGCAAGTTACTGGCTAGTCGCAAACCCTGTGTTCTCCTTTCTGGCACTTATAGTTCGGTTCTTGTTACCCCTCGCTCCGTGAAGGACATGGCTACACAGACATGCGATCTCAAATTTGGCTCTGAGGTTGTGAAGTCACCCAGTGTCAAGGTAGCATCACCATCCCCCCATACCGCTGTGCAACAACCTGTCAAACTCTTGCCTAAAGGGGTGGAGCTACCCACTACAATACCGGCAGGCAGGAAAGGCCAGGAGTACTCCCGAGAATACTTCCTCCAGCCAGACACCACCCAAGTCTTCCTCTACCCGGAAGGGCTCGAAGAAGTCCGCTAAACACAAACGGTCTTCCTCTTCACTAACTCAAAGACCCTAATCGATGGTGTCGCCACGTGGTCGCTGAGCCTGGCCGGCCTCTGTCTCGGCCGGTGCGCACCACCAACCGTTTTTCGATGCTTGTGTGGACCCCATGGAGCAGGATCCTCCCGCTTCTGTGCCCTGTAGTAGCGACTCTCCACTGGCTGCCCTTCGGTGGACACTGAGTTGACACCCCTACCTCTCTTCCTCCAATGGAGCATTCGCGGCCTTTGGTCCCACAAAGAGGATTTGTGGCTGCTTCTCGCATTGCAGCATCGCCTTGTACTTTGCCTTCAGGAAACAAAATTGCACCCTCAAGACTGCTTTGAGCTTCCACATTACTTCCGATTCGTTTTGACCTTCCACCTGAGGTCGGCGTCCCATCTCATGGGGCCGTCATGCTGCTTATACGGAATGACCTTCATAGTCAACCCATCTCCCTGACTACCCGTCTCCAAGCTGTTGCCGTTCGACTCTTCGTTCCCCACCTGACTTTCTCCCTGTGTACCATTTATGTACCTCTGTCCTTCGATGCCACCAGGGCTGACTTCTTTCAGCTTATTGGGCAGCTACCTCCACCGTTTTTGCTACTCGGTGACTTTAATGTGCATCATCCCCTTTGGGGTTCTCCCAGGACCTGCCAGAGGGGTGCCCTCTTGGCTGACATTCTTAACCAACTCAACCTCTTCTGCCTTAACACTGGTGCACCCACTTCCCTTTCTGACTCCTCGCACACCTATTCCCATTTGGACATATCCTTTTGCACTGCCCAACTTGCCCATCGTCTTGAGTGGTCCGTTGTTTCCGACACCTACTCGAGCGACCATTTCCCGTGTGCTCTCCGTCTGCTGACTCCTACCCCATCCACATGCATGCCCAAATGGCCGCTTACTCAGGCTGACTGGCAGCTTTACTCCTCCCTGGCGACCTTTGCAGGACAAGATTTCCTCAGTTGTGATGACCAGGAGGTCAATCTCACAAACATTATCCTTAGTGCTGCAGAACATTCCATTCCTTGCACTTCCTCTTTACCATGTCGTGTCCCAGTCCCCTGATGGACTGAGGCATGCTGCAATGCAATTCGTGCATGGAGACATGCTCTCCGCATTTTTAACTCCATTCACTATAAACAGATGTAGGCAAAGTGTCTGAGTTCTTCGGGATAGCAAAAGAGCTAGTTGGATTTTGTTCACTAGTTCTTTTAAGAGTCCCACACCTTCCTTTGTTGTGTGTGCCAACCTCCAATGGCTCTCTGGAACCAAGATCCATTCCCCCATTTCCGACCTGACAGTAGGTGCCGCTGTCATCGTGGATCCTGTTGCTATCTGCAGCACATTGGGCTGCTATTTTGCGGAAGTTTCGAGCTCTTCCCACTATCACCCTACCTTTCTCCATAGGAAATGAGTGGAGGAGGCTTGAGCGATACCCTTCTCTTCTCCGAATCGTGAGTGCTACAATGTCGCCTTCACTATGAGGGAGCTAAATCATGCTCTCAGTTCATCCTGGTCCTCCGCCCCAGGGCCAGACGCTATCCACATTCAGATGTTGCAGCACTCTCGCGGGCAAGCACTTTCTGCTTAACACATACAACCGCATCTGGGCTGAGGGCACATTTTCTGGACGCTGGCGTGAAGCCACAGTCATACCCATACCTAAGCACAGTAAGGACAAAAACCTTCCTTCTAGCTACCGCGTCACCTCTCTTACCAGCTGCGTTTGCAAGGTGACTGAATGTATGATTCATGCCAGACTGGTGTCGTGGCTCGAATCTCGCCATTTAGTCAAGAATGCACAGGGTGGATTTTGAGCGCAGCATTTTGCTGTTGACCATGTCGTTACTTTGTCCACGTATATCATGAATGGTTTTCTACAGCAATTACAGACTGTGGCTGTGTTTTTCGATTTGGAGCAGGCCTAAGACACCTACTGGAGAACTGGTATCCTCTGTACTCTCCTCTGTTTTCTTCAGGAATTACTACAAGACCAAGTTTTCAAGGTGCATGTGGGTTTTGCTTTGTCAGACACCTTTATTCAGGAAAATGGTGTGCCTCAGGGTTCCATACTGAGAGAGTCATCCTCTTTGCTATCGCCATTAACCCTATTACGGCCTGTCTCCCTGTGGGCATCTCCGGCTCCCTTTTTGTCGATGATTTTGCCATCTATTGCAGTTCTCCACTGATCTGTCTCACTGAGCAGCGTGTTCAATGCTGTCTTGATCATCTTCACTCCTGGAGCATTGCCAATGGCTTTCGCTTTTCCACAGACAAAACTGTCTGTATGAATTTCTGGCAGTGCAAATGGTTTCTCCCACCTTGGGCCTGTTGCCCTCCTGTCCATTGACACTACGAAATTCCTGGGGCTCATGCTTGATAGGAAACACTCTTGGTCCTCCCATGTCTCGTACCTGGCAGCCCACTGTACACAGGCCTTAATGTCCTGTGTGTCCCCAATGGTACTTCTTGGGGTGCCAATCAAACCACCCTCCTTCATTTGTACCGGTCCATTGTCCGTTTGAAACTCAACTACGGGTGCTTTGCGTATGCATCTACATGCCCATCCCTTTTACGCCGTCTCAACACTGTCCATCATCGTGGCATCCGTTTGGCGACGGGTGCCTTTTACACCAGCCCGGTTGAGAGTCTGTATGCTGAAGCTGCTGAATTACCACTGTCCTACTGCTGGGACTTACTCCTCAGCAGGTATGCATGCCATTTGTCTGCCATGTGTGGCCATCTTTCCTATGACTCCTTCTTTAATGATTTCTTTGATTGTCAGTGTGAGGCTCGTCCCTCTTCTCTGTAACCTCCTGGAGTCCGCTTTCGCCACTAGCTATAGCAGCTTAACTTCACACTGCCTGTAACTTTCGCTGTGGGTGTGAACCCTTCACCACGTTGGCTTCATGAAGCGGCCCACGTTAACCTTGGCCTTTATTTGCTTCCTAAGGACACTACTCCAGCCTTGGTCTATTGCCTTCAGTTTCACGACCTTCGCCTGGAATTTAGCGATAGTACCTTTGTATACACTGATGGCTCTCAGACTGACCATGGGGTTGGGTGTGCATTCGTCATTGGCACCCATGTCTTTCGATATTGGCTTCCAGCCCACTCCTCAGTATTCACAGTCGAGCTTTTCGCCTTGTATCAGGCCGCACAGTACATCTGGAGACACAGCCTTCCCAATTGTGTTCTCTGCTCAGACTCACTCAGTGCCCTCCAAAGTCTCTGTGTGCTGTACACTGCTTATCTCCTTATCCCTTAGTGCAGCGAGTACAGGAAAACTGTCACTTGCTCAGTCTTGATGGAGCTAATGTCACGTTTCTGTGGGTCACTGGTCATGTCGGTCTGCCAGGAAACAAGGCTGCGGATGCTGCTGCCACAGTAGCAGTCCTCTTACCTCAGCCCGTGAGTACCTCTATTCCCTCCGATGATCTCTGCGTTGCCATCTTTCAGGAGGTGGTGTCCCTTTGGCATCACCAATGGTCCTCGCTTCACAAGAATAAGTTTCGGCATATTAAGCCTCTCCTGGCACCTTGGGTGACCACCTCTCGGCCCTCCCACCGAGAGGAGATTATTTTGACTCGGCTGCGTATTGGGCACTGCCATCATCATTTGCTCAGTGGCACAGCCCATCTCTTTGTAAACATTGTGCCCAAATTTTAACTGTCCGCCACTACCTGCTGGAATGCACTTTTTTTTACTAATTTACATTCCATCTTAGGTTTGCCATCTGATTTATCAGCTGTTTTAGCAAATGTTGCGTGGGCTGTCACCTGCGTTTTACTTTTTTTCCGCCAAAGCAATATGGTGAAGGCCATTTAACTTTTAGTTTTCGATCTCCATTTTTGTATGGTTTTTTAGTCCTTTTTCCACGTACCTTGTTTAGATGTCTCCTAATCTTTCCATTGGGACTGACATATATTCGTTTCCCTTGTGCCTGTGTTTGTGTTCTATAGTTTTGAGTTGGGCGTGTATGACCTCAGTTGTTTTTTGTGCCCTAAAATAAAAACAAACAAACTCTCCTCCCCACCACCATCCCACTGCCACACCCTGCACAGCCAGCTCATTCTGCACCCAACGCCTCTATCCTGTTTGTAACAAGTGTCTGCATGCTCTGCCAGGCAGCACTAGCCTCTTCCTTCACCTCTACCCTGCTATCCCATCCCCCTCCCACCTAACAGTGCCAAGGACTTTAATCTGAAAGCTTTAATAATTGAGCAGTCTTTTTCACTTTGTCTGTATGAGACTCGGGTGTCTCCTATAGGTGACGAGTAGCAATCTATTTTCATATTGTCATCATCTTATACAACATACAGCTAATGATACTTTTCCCCGAGGACATGTATAGCTGTCATAGCTAATTAACAGTGGACTCCAGTGTCTTATGAGCATGAAGGAAAATTGCACATTATGAGGTTAGAGGCTAAGAGCAAAGAGAGAGTTCTGGAGCTGCCACTGTGCCCACATCTCCAAGAATCTCACATGACCATTTTCCCAAACTCCTCATTGGTTGCTGTAGTAAAAACAGTCCTGCAACATACGAATAGAGCATTGGTAGGTTTCAGCCGAACATCTGTGCATAATGTTGCATAGCAGTATGGGATGGAATGAGTGCGTCAGGTTGGTAGTAGGGAAGATGAAAGCTCAACTTTGTTTTACTGGGGAATTTTGGGATTGGGAAAGTGTAGCTCATCCGTTAAGAAGATGGCATGTAGAGCACTAGTGTGACCCATTCTTCAGTACTGTCTGAGTGTTTGGGATCCCCACCAAGTTGGATTAAACGAAGACACTGAAGCAACTCAGAGGCAGGCTGATAGATTTGTTACCAGTTGGTTCGACCAACATGCAAGTTTTACAGTGGTGCTTCATAAACTCAAATGGGAATCCCTGGAGGGAATGCTGTTTCTGCAAGGCAATATTGCGCACATTTAGAGAACCAGCATTTGAGGCCGACTGCAGAACAGTTCTACTGCCACCAACACACAGTTTGCGTAAGGACCATGAAGATATTTGAGAAATTAGGACTTGTACAGACGATTTTAGACATGTACTTTTCCCTCACTATTCACGAGAGGAGCAGAACAGGAAATTACTAGCCTGGGATAAATTCAAAGAACCAGATTTTGTTGAGAGTATCAACAACTGACTGAAACAATGTAAAGAAATACAACAGAAGACAAATGGGTACATATTAAAGCCACAGATCAGTACCTGCAGACACACTGTTATGTTTGATTACTTCGCTCGACAGTTATTTCAGAGCTGAATCCAGAAATTGGCAAACACTGCATATCACTAGAGGTTATTGAACTTGCCTATAATGTGTTGCACAAGGTTCTTAGCCAGTTCGTGTCATCAGAGTAATTCATTGATGGATCATTGAGAATTTCAGCATGCGCCACTTCCCACTGGCTCTAACAACCGTGTCTCACATAACTAGCCCATGCACCTGCCACCCTTCCCTCCCACCCACCCATTCATAGTCAGCAAACTGGCTGCCGCCTCCTGAGCTGCTAAGCACCCACCCACTCACTCACTTACTTACAGTCTTAGGTTTCCAGCATGAGTTCCTGCCTTGCCTACATAATTAACCAGCTTGTCCCTTGAGGACAGAAGCAGTTCTTTCTGACAAACTGCTGATAGGGTATGCTCTCATCCCTCTGCTAATAGACTGAAGTACCCACATCACTGACTAGCCAATAGGAAGTTGTGAGAAAGGACTCATGTTTACTGCAGACTGTGTACTGGTGAGAAGATACTGAAATTACAGACTTGGCTTCCAACTTTCAAATGGAGCAGCTGACCTCATTCCATCTGCCTCTGTCCCTTCCCTCTCTGGCCAGCCAATCATTAACTATTTTTCCCGTCCCTTTCTGTCCCTGTATTTCACTAACACAAACAGAAAGAGCCCCCCCCCCCCCCTCCCCCATCAGCTTAAGAGGAAGTGCTTGTAGCACCTTAATGCCCTCCGCTGCCCTGAGAAACACCAATTGGAGTGCAGATTGCTCTACACTGCTGCAGCTCTACAGAGCCCTTTGTTCAATCCCACCGTGACTAAGAGGAGTCTGGTTTATGGTTCAGCGGCGCCCTCCGCGTTGAGTTTACTCGTTCCACTGAAGTTTAGGCATGCACAACTGCTCGCCAGTTATGTTGCATACCTCTGTAGTTCTCCTGCACATCTGAATTACTGTCTCCTTTTCCCAACCACAGTGGTTCATCTCCCACATTGGCGGCCCAGGTCATACCTGGAGTCCTTCCTGTTACTACCTTCCCTTGAGGTCCATTCACATACACCTCCATGGTGTACACAAAGGCCGCAGATTCTTCTGGATCTTTTGCATGGCCCTAAGGACTCCATTAACCCTGTGGAGCTCAATGGCTGATACGCATCTCCGAAACTGACCTGCGTTCTGTCTTATGCCGCAGGGTTTTTCGGCTTTGGGAGACGGAATGGCATCAAATGCGTGTCATTAAGGAGACTACAAATGTGTGGAAGTCGTCCATGTGGTCATCTTGCAGGGAATCAGTTGTCCTTGGCGGTTCTGCATTAGCCATACACGTCTAATGCATGTTTACCTCCTCCGTCACGAGGACCCACCTCGGTGTCACTGTGGCTCATGAATGATGGTCGTCCACCTCTTGCTGGACTACCCACTTTTAACTGCTCTGCAGCGGACTTTTGACTTTCCCAGCACCTTACCTTCGGTGTTGGGCGACAATGCCTTAACAGCACCTTTATCTTTACATTTTATTCGCGAGGGTGAGTTTTATCATTTGATCTAGGTTTTAGTGCATGTCCTGTTTCCCTCTGTGTCCTCCACCCTAGTGCTTTTAGGGTGGAGGTTTTAATGTGTTGCTGAGCGGCTGGCTTCTCCTTTTTATTCTAATGGTCAGCCAGCCATGGTAATCTCTTCTACTTGTTTCTTGTGTCTCTCTCTGGTTTTCTTGTCTGATTTTGTCCATTTTAGTGTTTGTTGTCCTCCTTGTAGTTTTCTCCTTTCTTCCAGCTGTGTTTTGTATGTCTGTGTTATTTTACTCCCACCCCTGTGGAATTATTTTAATCGGAACAAGGGACTGATGACCTAGCAGTTTGGAGTTTGGTCCTGGTCCTGGTCCTACTCCCTCCCTCCTCCCCCCCCCCCCCCCAAACCAACCAACCAACCAATCTTTTGCGTTACTTCAGTAACATCTAGGAAAGCATTTAAATTGTACTGAGAGCTGTTTATTAATCATTCTTAATGAAAACATAATTTTTAATTATAATTTATTTTACTTTCTTCACATTGTAGATATTTACATTAGTTATACAGAAGGTTTATGTGTATGCTGCAGTTTTGATAGAAGCAATGTAGGTCTAATGATTGTTTACTTAACGGCCAGCATACTGAACTCACTCATAATGAACTTTGCATGTTACCATGTGTTTTTACGCAAAACTTTTGTAGTGAACATATGCACTAGTGCCCTTTTCTCATTACATAAGCAAAGATTTGATATTTTGCAGTAAATCTGAATTTCCAGTAGGTAGGATTTAGGCAATGCACTTGTCAGTAACTTCTTACATTCTCACGAGTTTGGATTTTGTTACAGTTTAATGAACATAACATACCACAAAATATTCACCTTTTTAATACACTTGAGGGTTTCCATTGTTTGATATAGGATTGACTGCAAGTGGAAACTGTGGAAGCTATCTTAGGGAAATAAATAGTGGCATTCATTGTGACGGTTGTATTAAATGGTTTCAGTGGGGTGATGTGAGGAGATATAGAGCAGGAAGAGCTTGATAGAGGGGGCAGGAAAGGAAAATCTGTGGCCTTGGGGCACTGTTGGAGGAAGCATATACAGAGCTTTGGTCAAGGTGTCAGTTGGAAACTAGCAGGCTGTAGGAGGAGGAAGATACAGTCTCACCGATTTGTTGAAAGTACCAAAACCATGTGATAGGTCTACAACATTAAAATCACTGTTGTTGAAGTGTTGAAACCACTTACGACACGTTCTTTCACTAATAGTGCCTTTACCATACGTACTTGAGAGCATTCGATGAGACTCAGCCGCTATTCTCTTAATATTGAAACAAAACAGTAACACCTCCCACAAATGACAAGAATTAGGCTCGTAAACTGACATTTTCAATCAAGAACAACTTTATGATACACACACAAATAGACTAATGTTTGAATGAGGTTATGTTGACCAAGGTCCAAGCTAACTGCCTGATGTCTGTGATCTGTTTCTTACAGCCGCTACATTCCATTGTTGCCACCTAGCAGCTAAAGGCGGAAGCAAAGTTGTACACCTTATATAATTCTTTTTCACTTTCACTGAGGTTAGCAATGTCATCAGCAAATCTTATCATTGATATTCTTGAACCTTTCTCTTATTTCTACCATTGCTTCTTAACAGTAGGGGGGCTAAATTCTGCATCTACATCTACATCCATACCCCGCAAGCCACCTGACGGTGTGTGGTGGATGGTACCTTGAGTACCTCTATTGGTTCTCCCTTCTATTCCAGTCTCGTATTGTTCACGGAAAGGATTGTCGGTATGCCTCTGTGTGGGCTCTAATCTCTCTGATTTTATCCTCATGGTCTTTTTGCGAGATATACATAGGAAGGAGCAATATACTGCTTGACTCCTCGAAGGTATGTTCTCGAAACTTCAACAAAAGCCTGTACCGAGCTACTGAGCATCTCTCCTGCAGAGTCTTCCACTGGAGTTTATCTATCATCTTCGTAACGCTTTCGTGATTACTAAATGATCCTGTAACGAAGCGCGCTAATCTCCGTTGGATCTTCTCTCTCTTCTATCAACCCTATCTGGTACGGATCCCACACTGCTGAGTAGTATTCAAGTAGTGGGCGAACAAGTGTACTGTAACCTACTTCCTTTGTTTTCAGATTGCATTTCCTTAGGATTCTTCCAATGAATCTCAGTCTGGCATCTGCTTTACCTAATGCATACTCCCAGACAATTTATGGAATTAACTGCTTCCCTGTCTTACACCCAAGCACTTCATTATTGGTCTTCCACTCTTACTGTTCCTTCTCGGCTCTTGTACATATTGTGTATTACTTGTCTTTCCCTATAACTTATCCCTATTTTTCTCAAAATTTCAGACCTCTTGCACTATTTGACATTGCCGAACACTTTTTCCAGGCTGACAAATCCTATGGACGTGTCTCGATTTTTCTTCTGTCTTGCTTTCATTATCAACCACAGGGTCAAGTCTACCTCCCTGTTGCCTTTACCATTCCTAAATCCAAACTGATCATCTAATGCAACCTCAATTTTCTTTTCCAGTCTTCTGTGCATTATTCTTGTCAGCAACTTGGATGCATGAGCCATTAGCTGACTGTGCGATCATTCTTGCGTTTTTCAGCTCTTGCAATCTTGAGAATTTTGTGGATGACATTTTCCGAAAGTCAGACCCACACATTCTACACATCAATGTGATTAGGCTTTTTGTTGACACTTCCCCCTATTGATTTTAGAAATTCTGAGAAAACGTTATGTATCCCTTGTGCCTTATTTGATCTTAAGTCTTCCAAACATCTTTTAAATCCTGAACCTAATACTGGTTACCCTGTCTCTTCTAAACTGACCATCAGACAAGTTTTGCCCCTCAAAAGGGCCTTCAATGTACTCTTTCCACCTATCTGCTCTGTACTCTTTTCTATATGCTGAGTCAGTCATTCCGATAATGTCTTTTATGATTTCCTCTCATTTTTCATGCAACCATTATGTCTTAGATTCCCTGCAATTCCTGTTTATTTCATTCCTAAGGGACTTACATTTCTGGATTCCCTGAACATCTTTGTACTTCCTTCATTCACTGATCAATGAATATTTCTTCTCTTACCCATAGTTCCTTCACATTTACCTTCTTTGTACATATGTTTTTCTTTCCAACTTCTGTGATTGACGTTCTTAGAAATGTCCATTCTTCTTCCACTGAACTGCCTACTCAGCTATTCCTTATAGCAGTATGTATAGCCTTAAATAACTTCAAGCATATCTCTGCATACCTTAGAACTTCTGTATCCCACTTCTTTGTGCACTGATTCGTCCCAACTTGTCTCTTACACTTCAGCCTACTCTTCTTCATTACTAAATTGTGATCTGAGTCTGTATCTGCTCCTGGGTACATCTTACAATCCAGTATTTGATTTCAGAATCTCTGCCTGACCATGATGTAATCTAACTGAAATCTTCCCATATCTCTCAGCCTTTTCCAAGTATATCCCCTCCTCATGTGATTCTTGAAGAGTTTTCACTAATACTAGCTGAAATTTATTGCAGAACTCAATTAGTCTTTCTCCTCTCTCATTACTAGTACCAAGCCCCTACTCTCCTGCAACCTTTTCATCTACTCCTTCCCCTACAACCACATTCCAATCCCCCATGACTATTAGATTTTCATCTCCCTTCATGTACTGAATTATCATTCAGTATCCTCATTCTTTCCCTGTCTCTTCATAGGAAAGTGTTTCTGATGAAGAGAAATTTGTTAACATAGAGTATAGATTTAAGTGTCAGGAAGTCTTTACAGAAAGTATTTGTACGGAATGTAGCCATGGATGGAAGTAAAACATGTACAATAAACAGTTTAGACAAGAAGAGATTAGAAGCTTTCGAAATGTGGTGCTACAGAAAAATGCTGAAGATTAGATGGGTAGATCACATAACTAATGAGGAGGTACTGAATAGAATTGGAGAGAAGAGGAATTTGTGGCACAACTTGACAAGAAGAAGGGATCGGTTGGTAGGGCACATTCTGAGGCATCAAGGGATCACCAATTTAGTACTGGAGGGAAACGTGGAGGGTAAAGATCATAGAGGGAGACAAAGAGATGAATATACTAAGCAGATTCAGCAGGATGTAGGGTGCAGTTGTTATTCAGAGATGAAGAGGCTTCCACAGGATAGAGTAGCATCGAGAGATGCATAAAACTAGTATCTGGAGTGAAGACCGCAACAACAATATCTCTTCATCTTCGGCTTGCGATGTTGGCATGTACATCTGAACTATGGTTGTTGGTGTTGGTTTGCTGTTGATTCTGATGAGAGCAACCCTTACTGAACTGTTCACAGTAGCACCGTCTCTGTCATACCTTCCTATTCATAACAAATCCTACCTCTGTTATACCATTTTCTGCTCCCACTGATATTACCCTATACTCAACTGACCAGCAATCCTTGTCTTCTTTCTGTTTCACTTCAATGACCCACATTATGTGTAGACTGAGCATTAGTATTTCCCATTTCATTTTCTAGCTTTCCTATCTGAAAGTAGTAAAATTCAGAAATATGCAGCAGATTCTGTCAGTCATCAGGAATAATGCGAATATTGCCCGGTACTGTTTACGCTGGCAGTTTACGGCCTCAGTCACAGTAGACGTTTATTTCCCATGAAGCTCAGCCAGCAGTGGTTGGGTAAGGTACAGTGACCCCGTGTTTTCTGACACTAGGACTGGCCAGTGCCACCCTAGATCTTCTGCTATAAACTCTGGGCATACATCAATGACCACTGTTGTGCATGATGGTGAAACATTGGCTTTAGATCACAACACGTAACAGCTTTGATCACTTAGCATATTGTAAGATACTTTATCAATTTATCAAAGTAATAAATATTTTTCTTTTCTATTTATTTTATTTACTATGATCTTAAGAGCTTTTCAATGTTATACAATACATTTTGTTTGCGGGGCCACTGCTAATTTATACCTGTATTTAACACAGAAAACAAAGCTCAGCCTCTTCAGTTGTGAGGGTCACAAAATCCCACTAATGTTGTCACGGGTTGGACCTCTCGACACCTAGTTGCCTTAAGATAATAATGATGCTGTTTGTGGTTCCGTAACCATTAGTACTCACTCGAGGTGTTATCTAGTGTTCTGATCAGTGTCACCATTCCCCTACTACAGAACCAAATCAGAGCCAAGCCAATTTCCAAATCAATCATCAATACCAGACAGTAATAGATTCAATTATGTCTTAACAAACCAACAATCTGTGGCTAAATTCCTCTAGTCCATGAACCATCTCTTTACGTCCCAGTGTTTAATAGCTCTGAAAACGATCACAATTTTCTGCGACACTAAATCTGTTATGGGACCCCTATTTAAACAAACTATTGGTTAGGACCTTGGAAAACATTATCCAAAAAATCTTGTCCGAACTGGAACATCGACACAAAATGAGTGTAAAGTCAAACCAGAAAATTTACTTATGACCTCAGTCTTACACCTGATTACCCCCAGAGCAATCAGCTCCCTTGCTCACTTATCCAAACTGGTATAACCTCTAAATAGCTGTTTGGTAAAACAGGTACTGTCCATTAAGACCTTGTTAAAACCATCCTGAAAAATTAAAAGGAACAATTGAAGAGTGACATTAATACTTTTAACAATTATTTAAATAACTGTCTGTACTGTCAGTTGATGTTTCTGTTGGCCAGCTCGCTCTCACTGCCTTCTCTTTGGGGTGCAGTACTCTCTATTTGGGAAACATATGTTCACCACCAGACGATGCTCCCTTCAAACAACAGCTATTTACAACAACATTTTTTCATACTTGAAATCAATAACATGTTAATAATACAAAAATTTACACACAATTATCTAACAGATATGTAATTAGTTTAGGCGATTCACTTGCCCACAACGTGTCACATGTATTGTATCATCTCATGAGTGTTTCATGTCATCAGTGTTTTGAATACCCCAAAATATGATGTAGATTAATAAAACTGAAGAAACTGCAAAAAGATGGGAATTTAAGGAGATGGGACCTGGACAAACTGATTAAACGAGAGGTTGTACAGAGTTTCAGGGAGAGCATAAGGGAACAATTGACAGGAATGGGTGGAGAAATACAGTAGAAGAAGAATGGGTAGCTTTGAGGAATGAAATAGTGAAGGCAGCAGAGGATCAAGTAGGTAAAAAGACGAGGGCTAGTAGAAATCCCTGGGTAACAGAAGAGATACTGAATTTAATTGATGAAAGGCGAAAATACAAAAATGCAGCAAGTGAAGCAGGCAAAAGGGAATACAAACGTCTCAAAAATGAGAGCGACAGGAAGTGCAAAATGGCTAAGCAGGGATGGCTAGAGGACAAATGTAAGGATGTAGAGGCTTATCTCACTAGGGGTAAGATATATACTTCCTGCAGGAAAATTAAAGAGACCCTTGGAGAAAAGAGAACCACTTGTATGAATATCAAGAACTCAGATGGAAACCCAGTTCTAAGCAAAGAAGGGAAAGCAGAAAGGTAGAAGAAGGCAATACAGGGTCTATACAAGGGCGATGTACTTGAGGACAGTATTATGGAAATGGAAGAGGATGTAGATGAAGGTGAAGGTGAAATGGGAGATACAATACTGCGTGAAGAGTTTGGCAGAGCACTGGAAGACCTGAGTCGAAACAAGGCCCCGGGAGTAGACCACATTCCATTGGAACTACTGACGGCCTTGGGAGAGCCAGTCCGGACAAAACTCTACCATATGGTGAGCAAGATATATGAGACAGGCAAAATACCCTCAGACTTCAAGAAGAATATAATAATTCCAATCCCAAAGAAAGCATGTGTTGACAGATGTGAAAATTACCGAACTATCAGTTTAATAAGCCACAGCTGCAAAATACTAATGTGAATTCTTTACAGACGAATGGAAAAACTAGTAGAAGCCGACCTTGGGGAAGATCAGTTTGGATTCCGTAGAAATATTGGAACATGTGAGGCAATACTGACCTTACGACTTATCTTAGAAAAAAGATTAAGAAAAGGCAAACCTATGTTTCTAGCATTTGTAGAATTAGTGAAAGCTTATGACAATGTTGACTGGAATACTCTCTTTCAAATTCTGAAGGTGGCAGGGGTAAAATACAGGGAGCGAAAGGCTATTTACAACTTGTAGAGAAACCAAATGGCAGTTATAAAAGTCGAGGGACATGAAAGGGAAGCAGTGGTTGGGAATGGAGTGAGACAGGGTTGTGGCCTCTGCCCAATGTTATTCAATCTGTATATTGAGCAAGCAGTAAAGGAAAGAAAAGAAAAATTCGGAGTAGGTATTAAAATCGATGGAGAAGAAATAAAAACGGCAAGGAAAGCGTTTCTGAAGAAGAGAAATTTGTTAACATCGAGTATAGATTTAAGTGTTAGGAAGTCGTTTCTGAAAGTATTTGTATGGAGTGTAGCCATGTATGGAAGTGAAACATGGACGATAAATATTTTGGACAAGAAGAGAATAGAAGCTTTCGAAATGTGGTGCTACAGAAGAATGCTGAAGATTATATGGGTAGATCACATAACTAATGAGGAGGTATTGAACAGAATTGGGGAGAAGAGGAGTTTGTGGCACAACTTGACTAGAAGAAGGGATCGGTTGGTAGGACAATTTTTGAGGCATCAAGGGATCACAAATTTAGCATTGGAGGGCAGCGTGGAAGGTAAAAATCATAGAGGGAGACCAAGAGATGAATACATTAAGCAGATTCAGAAGGATGTAGGCTGCAGTAAGTACTGGGAGGTGAAGAAGCTTGCACAGGATAGAGTAGCATGGAGAGCTGCATCAAACCAGTCTCAGGACTGAAGACAACAACAAAATATGATATACTGGAATGCCTCAAAGTGAGTATGGGTACAGTACCTGTCCTGAGAGAAGGCAATGACTACCACATAAGTAATGTAGTTATTGTGGACCAATAGACAAGATCACATGTTAGCAGATTGAACGGAGGGGGGGAATCGACTATTGCATATCGTGACGTATTTCACCTGTCCGGAGATAGATTGACATACATTGACAGAAATGGTAAAGCACGAAATTAAAATGAAATATCCAACCACATGGACTACCAGAGGCAAAAAAAGAATGCCATCTGAAACATGATGGATGCAATGTTAAGGGAAAATATCATTATGCTGAGCATAAGTGTATGGTGTTTTCCATTATTCGTGGTTCCAAAGAAGATGGATGCTTCCAGGAAGCAAAAGTGTAGGACAGTCACTGACACTCGAAAGTTTAATGACAAATGCACTAGCACTGTTATTCCACTACCCCATACTGATGTGATTTTAGATAGCTTAGGAAAAGCCAAACACTTAACCACTTTAGACCATGCAAAGGGTTACCATCAGATTATTGAGAGAAAACAACATTCTCTACCCCAGAAGCACTTTACAAATGCAATAGATTAACAATGGGAATAACAGATAGTGTAGCTACTTTTCAGATACCGATGAACACAGTGCCAACCAGACTTCAGGGTCACAATATGTTTGTATATTTAGGTGATGTGGTTCTGTTTGGAGTTATGTTAGATGAGTATAATGCCAGACTTGGAGAGGTGTGTGGCAGATCACAACTGTGCAAACTAAAATTGCACATTGACAAATATGAGTTCTTACAGAAGGATGAAAACCCGACCCACAGAAGGTAACAGTGGTAAGAATATCCAAGACTCAGTACTAAGAAGCCTTTTTAGAATTTCTTAGTGATAGTGTCATTTTACCGACGTTTTATCAAGGGCTTCAGCCAGACACCAAAAGTGTTACATGAATTGCTGGAGACAGGAGCGAACTATGAATGGTCATACCAGCAGGGAGCATCTTCCCCAGAATTAAAAGAAAACATAACTAGTCCCCTGGTCCAGTATCCTGATTTTATGAAGCAGTTCATAATCACAACAGTCACAAGCAAGGGAAGCAATGGGTACCTTACTGAGTCTAGGAGAATGAGGACGGGATTTACCACTAGCGCCTGTGTTCAAAATGCTGAACCGTGTCGAAAAAAGATAAATTACAATTGAGTGAGAGCTCTTAGCCTTCATGTCAGCAATGAGGTACTACCAACTTTAAATGCATGGAAGAAAATTCATCGTTTTGCTGACCAAAAACCATCGAAAAGCGAAGTATGTAGAAGTGATCCATTATCAAGATTAATGAAACTCAAAATTAAACTGTGAAGAAAAGATTTTGAGGTCATGGACAAAAAGGGACAGCAGATGGATTGTTATACATACCAGAAGACAAAACGACTGCAAGTAGTGATTAGCAAAGAAGAGAAACGAGGGATTTTGAAGCAATTTCATGATTTGTCCATAGGTGGACACCAAGGGATGACTGTCTCAAAAGGTATAGATCATGAAGACACATGAAGACAAAAACAGATGAGCACACTCAAAGTTACAAAAGTTGTCAGATGAAAAAAAAAACTTGCAGGATAAGGTCACAAGGCCCTTAGTGCTGACTCAAGTACCAAACCAGGAATATGCTTGCTGTGACATTGAAACAGTCTGATAACTTCAGATAATGGAGAAAGGAAATACTCCTGGAAATTGAAATAAGAACACCGTGAATTCATTGTCCCAGGAAGGGGAAACTTTATTGACACATTCCTGGGGTCAGATACATCACATGATCACACTGACAGAACCACAGGCACATAGACACAGGCAACAGAGCATGCACAATGTCGGCACTAGTACAGTGTATATCCACCTTTCGCAGCAATGCAGGCTGCTATTCTCCCATGGAGACGATCGTAGAGATGCTGGATGTAGTCCTGTGGAACGGCTTGCCATGCCATTTCCACCTGGCGCCTCAGTTGGACCAGCGTTCGTGCTGGACGTGCAGACCGCGTGAGACGACGCTTCATCCAGTCCCAAACATGCTCAATGGGGGACAGATCCGGAGATCTTGCTGGCCAGGGTAGTTGACTTACACCTTCTAGAGCACGTTGGGTGGCACGGGATACATGCGGACGTGCATTGTCCTGTTGGAACAGCAAGTTCCCTTGCCGGTCTAGGAATGGTAGAACGATGGGTTCGATGACGGTTTGGATGTACCGTGCACTATTCAGTGTCCCCTCGACGATCACCAGTGGTGTACGGCCAGTGTAGGAGATCGCTCCCCACACCATGATGCCGGGTGTTGGCCCTGTGTGCCTCGGTCGTATGCAGTCCTGATTGTGGCGCTCACCTGCACGGCGCCAAACACGCATACGACCATCATTGGCACCAAGGCAGAAGCGACTCTCATCGCTGAAGACGACACGTCTCCATTCGTCCCTCCATTCACGCCTGTCGCGACACCACTGGAGGCGGGCTGCACGATGTTGGGGCGTGAGCGGAAGACGGCCTAACGGTGTGCGGGACCGTAGCCCAGCTTCATGGAGACGGTTGCGAATGGTCCTCGCCGATACCCCAGGAGCAACAGTGTCCCTAATTTGCTGGGAAGTGGCGGTGCGGTCCCCTACGGCACTGCGTAGGATCCTACGGTCTTGGCGTGCATCCGTGCGTCGCTGCGGTCCGGTCCCATGTCGACGGGCACGTGCACCTTCCGCCGACCACTGGCGACAACATCGATGTACTGTGGAGACCTCACGCCCCACGTGTTGAGCAATTCGGCGGTACGTCCACCCGGCCTCCCGCATGCCCACTATACGCCCTCGCTCAAAGTCCGTCAATTGCACATACGGTTCACGTCCACGCTGTCGCGGCATGATACCAGTGTTAAAGACTGCGATGGAGCTCCGTATGCCACGGCAAACTGGCTGACACTGACGGCGGCGGTGCACAAATGCTGCGCAGCTAGCGCCATTCGACGGCCAACACCTCGGTTCCTGGTGTGTCCGCTGTGCCGTGCGTGTGATCATTGCTTGTACAGCCCTCTCGCAGTGTCTGGAGCAAGTATGGTGGGTCTGACACACCGGTGTCAATGTGTTCTTTTTTCCATTTCCAGGAGTGTAGATACATCCTAACATTTGAGTATGTCCTCAAAATACATCACAGCAAAGCCTATATCACAGCAGGGTGCTAACACAATAGTGAATCTTAGTACAGATGATAATCTGCAATTACGGAATACCATCAATGTTATTGAGTGACTAAGGGACAAACTTCGCTATGTGTGTACCGTAAAATGGGGGCACCAGAAGGCAGGAATCAAACACTAACATAATATCCATGTTGTTATGTGGGAACGAAGCAGGAAAGGGAGCCCTGTGCCTATTCTGTCTATAATGGCAAACAGCATTCAATGACTGGCTTAACCCCACATGAACAATTTTCAGGGTAGTATGCCGTATTCCCAGGATCCTACAGTGGAATACAACTCTGATGATTACATAACAGAATTAAAGGAGAGAATGCTACACATGGCAAGGAGTTTTAATGAGAAAAAGTGTAAGGGATACTGAGATCACCCGCAAAACACCAAAGAATTTAAGGTGTGAGAGAGAGGGTTATTACATGATGAAATTATGAGAAGAAAGTGGTCAAAGAAGTTAAAAAACCCATGGAGAGAACCTTTTCATGTTGTAGGGACCCGAGGACCAAAGGTGGTGCTTCAGTTAATAAATACGTATTCACAACAGTGTGCATAAACAGATTAGAGGAGTTCTGTTAACTTTATACATGTGGGGCCATGATAAAATTAGGACAATGAGTTCTGAAATATAATTTAGCCCATTCTTTCTTCTTATATTTTAAAACTGATTAAAGAGGGTCTACATATTGGAATGCCATCATCAGTGTAGGGGAGGGAGACATTGTAATCAGTCCTCTAAGAAGGGCTTAGCCCGAGCTACTTTGCCACTATTCACCTAACCCTGCTAGCAGTGGCAAACAGGAGGGATAGGACAGTGTGTGCATGACCCGGGAAATAATTTAGGGTTACAGAAAAGAGGTGTAGAGGTCAAGAGACATACTTGGAAAACACACATTTTGCATTAGTAATCAACACTACACCTGTAAATACAAGAGTGATTATTACATTTATCACATGCAACTCGGTGCAAAAAGTTGCAAGTAGAGAAATGTTATGATCAAATATATGTGAATTGTGAACTGGTTCAGGAAAATCTCACAAGAAATGTACTCCTGAGTGAAATTCTATCCCCAGTGCTTTGTCACAGGATCCCAGATGAAATACGGAAAAATATGATTATGTAGTGTATATATTTGTGTGTCAATGCTGTATTAATAGAAAAACCTATGTATTTGTGTATATATACATACACAACTGGATTCGCAGCTCCAGTTGTAACTTCTATGAGAACGAATTGTAAGTTCCTAAGATTTGAGGACAAATCTTCTCCTAATATGGGAGAAGTCATGAAACGTTGCTACAAAAATAAAAAGATTGTCTAAGTGTGAATACTAGCAATAAGTCTTGTAACTTACACAGAGACATATAGCACCAGTCACTTTTGCCAGTTCGGTATTTGATAGTACACATTAAGAATTCACTGATGGCTTGCTCGCTGACTGCAATTTGGATACCAAAGGCAATGCTGTCATACATGATCCAAAGCAAACAGGCCCAAATGCAGTATATAGAGGCAATCATTCAACAAGGAGAGCCAAGTGCTACCCAGCAGTGAAGGTCAACCGCTATTTACATCGAACCAGCACCTTGGATGATTGCCAGCCAACAGCAGAAACTATGAGAGTGAGGAGAGTTATACTCAGTTAAGCTTATATACTAGAAAGAGACTTATAAAACTTCCCTTTGTACCACTGGACTGTGGTAAGTGGTTTCCTTACATTTGTCTATTCTGACAATTCCAGTGTGATATGCAATTGAACCTAAGGGTTCAATTATAGCAACAGTAACTGGCTCCTTTAATGATTCGTGGTTTGAGTGCCATCTTCAAACGTTACTATGTAAGCCCTAATCATAACAGAATTAAAGCTGGTGTGGCCATGTGTTCCAGTAATTGCTTGGAGCATTGAGGAATAGCTCGAGATTACAAGTCTTGTCTGTGTTTTACACCTGCATTAAACAAGTCCAGGTCTCAAAGTTATAAACCAGTGTCCATGCTCTTGGGCATGTTCACATAAACACATGAAGAATCATTAAAAGCAGACAATGAGCCAACCCAGAGAACCCAGAGTCTCATTTCCATATTGACACCATATCTGTTTCCCGACATCCAAGCCTCACCTCTATTGCTGTCTCAATCCCGCATATAGCTGGTCGCATGCCAGAGACAGATGACCTAAAATTCTCCACCTGTACAATATTATTGCGACAAAAAAATCGACTGTTTTTGGCTATATAATGTAATACGACAGATAAAAAAAATCTACTCACCAAGTGATGGCAGGAGAACTCGCATAAAAGAAGGTTTTACTCATGCAAGCTTTCAGAGCTAGTGGTTCCTCCTCCTGGCAGATGGGTTGAAGGGGAAGGAAGAGGGGTGAAGGAAAAGGGGTACATTTTGAAAAAGTCACCCAGGGTCAGGGAAGACTTACAGGATGGGATGAGAAGGAAAGACTGATTGTTGGGGACTGCACCAGATGAGATTTGAAAACTTGAGAGATTAAAGGAAGAAGACAGGGTAATTTGCAAGATGGAGATTACTGCTAAAACAGTATGCACAGGTTCATAAGAATGAAAAGCTAAGTGCATTGTATGTAACAGAGGTGGGATGGGGACAGTGAAAAATAGACAGGTCAGAAACTAAAACAGAGTGATGAAAGGAGTAGTTACAGTGAAGAAATGCAGAGGTGGAAGAAACTGATGTAAATTAAGGGCAGGTGGGTGCCAAGAACCAAGGACATGTTGTAGCACTAATTCCCACCTGCAGAGTTTTGAGAAACTACTGTCTGGGGGAAGAATCCGCATGGCGCATGTAGTGAAACAGGCACCACATTCATGACTGTCATGTTGTAGAGAATTCCCTGCAACAGGATATTGTGTATTGCCAGTATACACCCTCTGCCTATGCCCGTTCATCTTAACTGTGGTATAGCCTGCCAAACAATGTTTACATAACTGCTGGTATATGACATGTTTCACAGGTGGCTCTCTCTTTGATAGTACTTGTTTTGTCAGTTACAGGCTGGACAGGCAGTGGTAAGAGGGTGCATAGAGCAAGTCTTGGAGCGGGAATGTTCACAGTGGAAGGAGTGATAGGGTAGGGAGATGGGTGCAGGAGGAGCATAGGGTCTGACAAGGATATTGTGGAGATTTGGGAGAGTGACATTTGCACTCCATATATGCAAGGATCCCTATTCAAGATGTATTCAACTGCACGACCTGAGCATCCTAACATAAGCAGTGAAGGGTTCAATAAGTTCTTCCTTGGTAATGTTGATTTTTAACACCTGCAAGATTGATGGGAGGAATCACTCCCTACACCGCTATGGAGTCTGACAAGAACATTGATTGGGAATGAAAACATTCAACTTATGAAGTTCTGCCTACAATTGGTGTATCTCAGCTGATCGCCTATCAAAAAGCAAAGGATCTCAATTTCAATGACCCTGAGTGCTTGAAGGTATTGCTCTCTGGATGTGAGATTCTGTGGCTTTATGGAAAGCAGAAGAAATTCACTGATGTTCCAGAGAGGATGGATTCATGGAAGAAGCCACAAATCACCTACAGTCAGTTTGCTCAAAAATTGTGTCTCCCATTCTTAAGTTATCCTTGAACTTTGAATGACACATTAATACATCTCTTCTAACAGCACTGAAAAAAATGCTTAAAACATGATCAAAGGTGGTGGTTTGTCACTTTCGATCAGCCACTTCATCTGACAGCAATGAATGCTGTAAGAAGCAAAGTAATTGATTTTAGAACATGTAATCGTAAGATTAGGTGGGTTTCACCTTCTAACGTCCTTCATGGGATGCATAGATATGATAATGGCAGAAGTGGATTGAGAGATTTACTGTCCACAATATTTGCTGAAAATAGTTTGGATTAATCAAAATATCCACGGGTGTACTGCCGGTCTACAGTGTCCAACGGGCACAATATTTCGGCGATCATACATGTCGCCATCATCAGGTGAACTGACGGACTGAGCTCCTGTGAACGTGCTGGCACGGAGATCCGTACACTATGGCTGCTCAGGTGGAACTGGGTTCGGTCGCGGCGGCGGCAGGTTTAAATACCCTCCGCCCGCGGCGCGCTCACTCCGCCGTCCGCGCCCCGCGCCACGGTCGCGCGGTGGAACAGATTGCGACGGCGTCTGAGATGACGTCGGTGTGATGGCTCCGTCCGCCGTGGTCGTCACAACTATACATTTGCTCGATTTACTCTTGATTAACCCAATCGCTGGTTCCCAAGCCTTGCTAAGATTATAGCCACAGTCACGATTTATGAGGTCGTCATTGGTGCGAATTTCGATGGCCTCTCTAACAACGCTATCCCAGTATCTCGACGTCTGTACCAGAATCCTCGTGCGTTCATACTCCATAGCGTGATTTTCCGACAAACAATGTTCAGCGACCGCCGACTTGCTCGGATACATCAGTCGAGTGTGCCTCTGGTGTTCACGGCATCGATCCTCGACGGTACGCATCGTCTGACCAATATACGACTTGCCACATTGACACGGAATCTGGTACACGCCGGCCTTCCTCAAACCGAGGTCATCTTTGGCGCTCCCCACCAGTGCACGAGTTTTATTCGGAGGACAAAACACCGTTCCGACCCGGTGTTTCTTCAAAATGCGGGCGATCTTTCCCGAGAGTGCGCCTGTATATGGGATAAACGCAGTGCCTACCTCCTCCCTCGTGATTTCATCCATATCCACAGGTTGTGCTGTAGTGGTTGGGCGGAGAGCACGTTGAATCTGCCACTGTGAGTACCCATTTTTTCGAAATACAGTTCTCAGATGTTCCAATTCCTGCGGTAGACTCTCTGACGCAGAGAGTCTACCGCAGGAATTGGAACATCTGAGAACTGTATTTCGAAAAAATGGGTACTCACAGTGGCAGATTCAACGTGCTCTCCGCCCAACCACTACAGCACAACCTGTGGATATGGATGAAATCACGAGGGAGGAGGTAGGCACTGCGTTTATCCCATATACAGGCGCACTCTCGGGAAAGATCGCCCGCATTTTGAAGAAACACCGGGTCGGAACGGTGTTTTGTCCTCCGAATAAAACTCGTGCACTGGTGGGGAGCGCCAAAGATGACCTCGGTTTGAGGAAGGCTGGCGTGTACCAGATTCCGTGTCAATGTGGCAAGTCGTATATTGGTCAGACGATGCGTACCGTCGAGGATCGATGCCGTGAACACCAGAGGCACACTCGACTGATGTATCCGAGCAAGTCGGCGGTCGCTGAACATTGTTTGTCGGAAAATCACGCTATGGAGTATGAACGCACGAGGATTCTGGTACAGACGTCGAGATACTGGGATAGCGTTGTTAGAGAGGCCATCGAAATTCGCACCAATGACGACCTCATAAATCGTGACTGTGGCTATAATCTTAGCAAGGCTTGGGAACCAGCGATTGGGTTAATCAAGAGTAAATCGAGCAAATGTATAGTTGTGACGACCACGGCGGACGGAGCCATCACACCGACGTCATCTCAGACGCCGTCGCAATCTGTTCCACCGCGCGACCGTGGCGCGGGGCGCGGACGGCGGAGTGAGCGCGCCGCGGGCGGAGGGTATTTAAATCTGCCGCCGCCGCGACCGAACCCAGTTCCACCTGAGCAGCCATAGTGTACGGATCTCCGTGCCGGCACGTTCACAGGAGCTCAGTCCGTCAGTTCACCTGATGATGGCGACATGTATGATCGCCGAAATATTGTGCCCGTTGGACACTGTAGACCGGCAGTACACCCGTGGATATTTTGATTATCAAATACGCCGGGAGAAACTCAAGAATCACAGTTTGGATTAAGTTCCGAGTGGGCGTGCGTAAGCTCGAGCAGTAAGAGCTCGTGCACTAGTTCACATGGTATTATCATATTACATCCTTCAGGACGCAGGCTTGTGAGAAAAAAGAAAGTGATGTGTGGCCCTCAACTACATACCCTCCGACTCAGAGTTGCAATATTAAAAGTTTTGGCTGGGTCTCGTTGCCTAAGGGCTGGGATACGTAGTTGCCACATTACAAGTCAAGTACTGCTGAGTCTACAGTTTACAATATGAATACACACATGAATAAAATGGCCGAAGGTTCCTATCACTCAGCAATTGCGAATTTTGAATGCAACATAAAAATTTGTAAATGAAAGTTTGCAATAAAATAAAATATGCAGGTGCTATTTTTCATGATTTTAATTTATGATTACGATAGCAGAAGTACCTTTAAGAATGCCATTTATTACTGCAAAACACTTAATTGGTGTCGATGGTCCAGCAATTAAATAAAATATAAGTTGAATAAGGGAAACAATAGATTCCTACTTCACGTAACTAGTTATGAGTAACAACATAGCTCGAGAGATATTCGCTTCTAAACGCATACTACGTGTTCACTGCAGAAGCCACAGAAATATCACAAGTGCACAAGTCAGCACTATGAAATATTTCTATCTCCTGCGACCGCATGCAAACTACTCCACTCTCCAAGTCTTTCCCATGACTGCCTCTTGCTGCTTCCCTGTCCAGCACTTCCATCCCGTCTCCCCATTAACGAGCACTGTGATTGGCTAGAGTGCTCCCGCCATGTCTTCAAGCCAACGCACACTCACAAACATATTGAAACAAACATGAAATACTTGATTTATATTTAAATAACTTGAAATTAAATAAATATTCCTAGCTGCACCATAAACACGCTCTAACATGCATTATTAAATACATAAGCAATAAATATCAAAGGAATAGCAAGCAAAACTAGGCCAGTAGCCTAATGTCTCTGTGCTCTAAAACACAGTAAATATTTCACAATATCTTCATGAATAGTATATATAGGATATAAACAAAGACATAGATGAATAAATATATTTATAAGCATGCTGCTACCGTGTGTGTGTGTGTGTGTGTGTGTGTGTGTGTGTGTGTGTGTGTGTGTGTGTGTGTGTGTGTGTGTGTGGCCTGTAGTTCAAACCAATTTAGGTTTACACTAATAGTTTTCTAAGGAGATGTAGATCGAGAAAATCGGATGAACTGTTTAGATTTTGGGAATTCGTTGCTGGGTGTTACCTGTGTAATTTACAGTCAGATACTTAACTTCAAAATAATAAAGATATTGAAAATCTGATTTCACCATCAGAATCATGATGCAAATAATGGTAATGTACATGTTTCTTTTTAAGCTATCACGATTCCTCCAGCTATTATTAATTTCTACATGAGCTGTGAAATGTCTGCTATTATGGTTTCACAAAGTCCGCCATCTTTGGTACTCCCAGCATATACATCTCCTTCATTGACACAAAGCACAGTCCTTGACACCACGTCAATGTGGAATTCCCAGCCACGTGGTTGGCCTGGACCACATGCTGGGGCTGCCCCTCTTGTTCCGGCCGATGCTCGGCACCACGCAGCCATGGCCATGGCCACGGCCACGGCCACACCAACTCCGAACTTAGAACACTTTCAGGGTGCCAAACCCGTTACCTCACAAGGAGACCAAGTTCAAAGAAGATGAAATCAAAATAATAGAGGAATTGTTGCTTCCCCGTAACAGACTATCAGTATTCAAATGCCACAAAAGCGAAGATTACACAAATGTGATAACCAAGCTTGAAAATGCTGTTTGTGGCGTTAAAGCATAAAGAAAAACAGCTAAAGTACAGGAGTAATATTATTGCACAGTTACACTCACAAAACTGTTCATTGAGGCTGGGTGTATTGGAAATTGGAATCTGCATTTAAGCACCATTAAGTAAATACTTTCATACTGTTGGTCATTTCCTGCACCTCAAAAGTGCTCACCTTTACTTACAAGAGATGCTCACATTGGACGACCAAATGGATGCTGCTGAATTCAACATATTTAAACTGAAGGCTATTTCACCATAAGGCAAATTGCTAAATTTTCGTATGGTATATGTCTGTTATAACAATAGAAGCAAACTTTAATGAAGACAATGAAAGAGAGAGGCAATTTAACTCAAGGACGTGGATTTTCACATACTGTTCTCACAAAGTGGACTTCACATATGGCGTCCTTACAGGATGTTGGTCAAGAGGTGAAAAATTCTATGATATATCATCAGGAACGAGAGAGCAACATGTGGATTTAAGAGCCTCGTGCCAAGATCAAAATGCTGCAGACAATGACAAACTGAATGACTGGATGTTAAAACATCCATCTTTTCCAAAATGTAATGTGCTTATGTCCGTAAGCTGTGAAGTAATTGGTGATGAATCAGTAAACTGTCATGAGGCATTAGTAGAAAGAATTAAGGGGATCACCAAAATTATAGGAGAGAACTTTAAAAAATATCTCATTTCAATGCAACCTCAAGCTTATAACACTTGCATCCTGCCCTACTCTCAAGCTATGGAAGAAGAGGGTTCTCACCATGAACCTATTAACATTGTTTCACAGTCCATGTATTATCAAGCAATCTGGTAAAGGTTTGAAATTCTGTTTCTCATTTAAACTTTCTCCATACCCCTTCTCAATGTTCACAGAATAGTGTCTCAATAAGGTTACAAAATCATCTCTGTATGATGCATTCACATCTCTCCAACAGAATGAAGTACCCAAAATAAAAAGCTTTGTGGTGGATGGTGGTCACCTGCTCCATACGGTTGTTTAGCACATCAAAGAGAAGTTTGGAGCTTTCTGTATGAAATATGAAACCTATATGAGGAAGCACTACGGGTCTGAAATCATTGTTATACCCAAGTGACACTTAGTGACAGGAAAAAAGTCTTCTGAAAGAGCTTGTTGTTTAAAATCACCAGGTTCATCAGATGTCATTGTCAATGAAAATACAAATGCTGTAGTCGCACAGAAGTTTCTCGTAAGTGATAGCAAAAAGAACTGCTTGATTTTGATGCTCATGCAAAAATTTGAGGTTGGAGATATTCAAGTGCTACAGGTAGAAGACGATGTGGCTTCGTTAATGGTGGAAACAGCTATTTCCCCATTTTCTGAGTCTGGCAGTCGTGAGTGAGGACATCCTCCCAACTGTTCTAGGAAACAACTCCAACAACTTTTACTTTCATAAACTGGGAAGAGAGAAATACGGAGTGTGGTACCCTATCAATTCTTTCAGTTTCAATCCTGCATTTGCCCTTTTCAACGATGCCTTCACAGGCAGTGATACATCCTCTCTCTCTTTTTAGTCCACAGAAAAAGGTAGTTACTAAACCTTATGCAGCAACAGTCACACCTCAAAATGCAAGAGGCTGAATTTGTTAAACCCTTAACCTCTCAAGACATAATAGCACAGGCAAGAGAACACATGATGTTAGCACTGCAAGGGAACTCCAACTGCGTGACTTTGGATGAGTTAAGGTATGAGCTTTTAGGAAAGTCTTCCCTGTGATAATCTTTCAAACCTGAAAGGTTACTGCCATCATTGGATGCAGCAAGGTGGCATTCCTTGCAATCCTACCATCAAGTGCAATCTTGGCTGGGGAAGAAAACTGATCCATGCCAGTGGGGCAGGAACAACAACTTATCAGGCTTGTTTCCCGTGATGATGAAAGATGCATCACCACACACACTACTGAAGATGGTTTCCTGCACATGCATAACAGGAAGCACAGCAATATGTGGATGTTGCGTATCTGGACTGAACTGCACCTCAACGTGCGAACACTGTTGTGGCTTATCTTGCAAGAATGTCCCAGAAGCTGAGCGCCATGAAGATGAAGTTGGTGAAGGTGCCAGAAAGAAACGTGAAGATCGGATACTGGACCGGCATCTGCCGCAGTCTCCCAAAGGATCTTGACTGAATTGAAATTTGAATCTCTGACATTTCAATTATGTTTTTTTAGTACTGTCATGCCCTTTTATTTGTTCATTTGTACAAATTTTTATACATACTTGCCATTACTATGCCTTTGGCTTTAATATTAGCAATCCACTCTTATCAATTAATGCATGAATAAAAATACACGTGAATGAAGGCAAGTGCAGAAAATGCATGTGCACTCATTGGAGAGCCATCTTCCCACTGGAAATTTCATTGAATAACTCTGACTTAACAACAAAATGGGATTACTTTCGCTTTGAAGTAAATGAATGCTTAATTGCGCCTAAAACTGAAAAATTAGATGCTTTTGTAACATGAAATTTCATGCACTACAACTTTGATACCTTGAAGTTTTTCATTTGGAGTAGCCGTTTTCGAGTTACAGGCATAGGAGCTGACTTTTTAGCCAAGTTGGTAAAAATAACCTAACTCTGACAAGTGATTGCTGCCAAATGACTGCACTAATTTTGACATTTAGTTGGTCATTCAACACAAAATTTAATACTGTTTCATTCTGGTAATAGTAAAATTTTCAGTAGGATGCATAGTTTCCAAGTAACAGGGGAAAAGAAAAAAAACCACACACAACAGGAAAAAAGTGCCAAAATTTCTTGGTTTTTTGGCCACAAAATGTTGTCTCAAGGGTTTTGGAGGTCGAGAACTGGGATTCAACTTACTCTCAGCTATATGCACAAGATAAAACCTATCTCGTTTTTTGCAATCAATAAGTACCCCATTTCTGGGTGACTTTTCACACTCTCCCATTTCCTGAACTTTGCCCTCTTCCTTCCCCTTTCACCCTTCTACCAAAAGAATGAACCACTGGCTCCAAAAGCTTGCAAATTTCTTTGATATTTATATGTGTGTGCTCCTGCCACTACTTGGTGGGTAGAATTTTTATGTATCCAGTTACTTGATATTACAGTTTATAACTAACAATTGTAAGGAATTTTTAACATTGGAGAAGTATGACATTACTGTTACTAAATTCCATCCTCAGTCCAACCTGTCACAAAAAGTAATGAAAGAAACTGGCAGACTTTTTTGTATGTAGTGCTCAAAAATACATACCCCTTGGGCTCAAATGATACCAGAATTCCATCTTATTTTAAATGAATTATCAAATTTGTATACTGGACTTTCCAACCAGCAGAGGTATTAAATAAGAGATTTATTGGTGAAGTATCATTAAAATTATTTAAGCCAATCTGTGATGTAGTTCACCTCAAGGATAATATTCACACAACACATGGAAAAAGAATTAAATAAAATTGCGCAATATAGAGTGAAGGATCATAATGCAAATGCTACAAGGCCACATTTTCAGGTAAGAGATAAGGTGTTGGTGAAAGCTTATTACCCCATACCAGTAAATCAAAGTAGCGATGAAATGGTGTTTCTCCGTATGACCATTTCACAAGTGTAATGCCAATATCAGCAATCTGGTAAAACATCGAATCTCCGACATCGCAGTGGCCGCAAATAGATCCTGCAAGAACAGGACCATCGACGACTGAAGAGAATCGTTCAGCGTGACAGAAGAGCAACCCTTCTGCAAATAGCTGCAGATTTCAATGCTGGGCCATTGTCAGCATGCAAACCATTCAATGACACAAAGCTTTATGCCTTGCCTGCACGACACAAAGCTTTACGCCTTGCCTGAGCCCATCAATGCTGACATTGGACCTTGATGACTGGTAACATATTGCCTGGTTGGACGATCCTCTCTTCAAATTGTATCGAGCGGATGGACGTGAAGGCAACCTCATGAATACATGGACCCTGCATGTCAGCAGTGGACTGTTCAAGCTGGTGGAGGCTCTGTAATGGTATTGGGTGTGTGCAGTTGGAGTGGTATGGGATCCTTGATACGTATAGGTAAGATTCTGACAGGTGACACATACGTAAGCATCTTGTCTGATCAGATGCATCCATTCAAGTCCATTGTGCATTCCGCCAGACTTGGGAAAATCCAGCAAGACAATGCAACAGTCCACATGTCTAGAATGGCTACAGGAACACTGTTCTGAGCTTAAACACTTTCACTGGCCACCAAACTCCCCAGACACAAACATTATTGAGCATATCTGAGATGCCTTGCAACATGCTGTTCAGACAAGATCTCCACCACTCTTAGTCTTACGGATTTACGGACAGGATTCATGGTATCAATTCCCTCCAGCACTACTTCAGACATTAGTCAATTCCATGCCACATTATGTTGCGACACTTCTGCGTGCTCACGGGTGCCCTACAAGATATTAGTCAGGTGTACCAGTTTCTTTGACTCTTCAGTGTATGTGTGGTATGAAAGAAGAATACAATAGATTATTATACTATTTATTATACTACACAGACTATTATTCAAAGTTGCAGAACAGAGAAACTTACCTCAGTTCTAGTGGCCTGCTCAATACAGTGGAATGCAGAATTACTGAAAATGAGAAAGAGTATGCAAGTTTGTATGCTAAAAATAGTGACTGCACCTACAGAGTGGCAAATTAAGTGTTTATCCTTTTCTGTTTTGCACATAGTATATTTATTAAATTTCGTGCTTGTTTCTCTTTTTGAGAGGGTTAATCTCGAGTTTTTGTAAGTGTAAATTCATTCAGTCTTTAGCGCAATAACTGCCCACTGAACAGAAATAATTATGACACATTAACTATAAATTATTTATAAATCAACCCAAATCGAGTCAAGTAATATAAATACTAAAATTTTGATAAACCCTGATAAAAAAGGTGCAGCAAATAACATCTACTTTAAAAAATTTAAAATATTATTTCATAAAACACTTATATTACCAATATACCATAATTTAAAAAATCAAAACTATAAGATATACTAAGGCAAAAAAAAACAACATTATTTATACTAAATAATTAAACAAACAAAAAAATCAACATAATAAAATCAATAATGAAGATATCCTGATTTGCACAGAAAAATTTTCAGTATACGTGGAATACTTTACTAAAATGTTATTCCTTGAACCTCTTCCTTGATACACTTTCCAGTGCATCTACTAAGTTATGACTTATCTAAATTGAACTTCCTTAAAATAATTTCAATAGAATAATCAATAATGAGAGCGACGGGCGATGTGTACACATCTCAGAGCCAATATCACTTAAATACATCAAATTACTATCAAATCCACCTTCGACAGTATTTCACCATCGAATAGGTTACAAACAAAAATCTATTGTAACCCATCTCTTCTTATCTATACACTTCACCTTGACCTGAAATATTTTATAATTATAAATCCTGAGAATTATAACTCTAAAAAGATTCTCTGATAATGGAGATATACAAACAAGTAGATTAAATCGTGTATTATCAATCACGGGATAGGTTCCTCTGAACGGAATAAGATAACGCCAAATTCTTTGGGTTTGAAGACATTAACTAACAGTACCCTGGTAAGTATAAATAACATTTAAAATAATAGGGTATCTAATCCTAGTTTATTATTTAAATTTCATAGATTCATAAAAAGAACTATACATAAATTTTAACATTTCACCTTAAAAATTTATACTTTAAACCCAAATAATATAAATAACTGCTTTAACCACTAAGTTTCACTTGTATCAATCGTATAACCATGGCTGCTGGCATGAATTATGCCGATACTAAATCAATTGCTAAGTCCAACATCACTTGATAATCAAATCAAATTACTGCAAAAAAAAAAAAACATTTTGTTTGACAAAACTAACATATAATACAAAGAAAATGTGAATAAACAAGCAAGAATCAAACTTTTGGAAAAAATAACAAAGCGTAAAAAATTAAATATCATAGGAGAAGAATAAATACACATATTTAAAAAAAACGTGCCCCAGTTCATAACCACAACAACTTCTTTATTATATATAACTAAAGATAAATGTGGACTCTGTAAACCAATAAATGTGTTATATTACATCTCTAATCTTTCTTTTCACTAAATAATATAGACAGATTAAACAATATAATAAATATACGAGATTCAAGAATGTAAATTATTATACAATGTTGTTAATATAAAATTAACTTTATATTAAGGTCACTTAAATATTTAAGAACTAAATAACCTATTCATTGATAATTAAATAATTATATTAATATAATTAAAATAATTGATTATATTAATATCATAATTTCCAAAAAAAATGTTCAAATTGTGTGAACCTACATCTACATCTTCATTCATACTCCGCAATCCACCCGACGGTGTGTGGTGGAGGGTACCTCAAGTACCTCTATCGGTTCTCCCTTCTATTCCAGTCACATATTGTTTGTGGAAAGAAAGATTGTCAGTATGCCTCTGTGTGGACTCTGATCACTCTGATTTTATCCTCATGGTAAAAAGCCTGTACCGAGCTACTGAGCGTCTCTCTTGCAGAGTCTTCCATTGGAGTTTATCTATCATGTCCATAATGCTTTCGCGATTACTAAATGATCGTGTAATGAAGCGCACTGCTCTCCGTAGGATCTTCTCTCTCTCTTCTATCAACCCTATCTGGTACAGATCCCACACCGGTGTGCAGTATTCAAGCAGTGGATTAACAAGTGTACTGTAACCTACGTCCTTTGTTTTCGGACTGCATTTTCTTAGGATTCTTCCAATGAATCTCAGTCTGGCATCTGCTTTACTGACAATTAATTTTATATGGTCATTCCATTTTAAATCACTCCTAATGCCTACTTCCAGATAATTTATGGAATTAACTGCTTCCAGTTGCTGACCTGCTATATTGTAGCTAAATGATAAAGGATCTTTCTTTCTATGTATTCGAAACACGTTACACTTGTCTACATTGAGATTCAATTGCCATTCCCTGCACCATGCGTCAATTCGTTGCAGATCCTTCTGCATTTCATTACAATTTTCCATTGTTACAACCTCATGATATTCTACATCATCTGTAAAAAGCCTCAGTGAACTTCCGATGTCATCAACAAGGTCATTTATATATATTGTGAATAGCAATGGTCCTAGGACACTTCCCTGCAGCACATCTGAAATCACTCTTACTTTGGAACACTTCTTACCATTAAGAATGACATGCTGTGTTCTGTTATCTAGGAACTCTTCAATCTAATCACACAATTGGTCTGATACTCCATATGCTCTTACTTTGTTAATTAAATACCTGTGGGGAACTGTGTCAAACACCTTGCGGAAGTCAAGAAACACGGCGTCTACCTGCGAACCCGCGTCTATGGCCCTCCGAGTCTCGTCAACGAATAGCACGAGCTGGGTTTCACACCATCGTCTTTTTCGAAACCCATGCTGATTCCCACAGAGTAGATTTCTAGTCTCCAGAAAAGTCATTATACTCTAACATAATACATGTTCCAAAATTCTACACCTGATCAACATTAGAGATATAGGTCTATAGTTCTGCACATCTGTTGGACATCCCTTCTTGAAAACAGGGATGACCTGTGCCCTTTTCCAATCTTTTGGAATGCTACACTCTTCTAGAGACCTACGATACACCGCTGCAAGAAGGGGGGCAAGTTCCTTCGCGTACTCTGTGTAAAATCAAACTGATATCCCATCAGGTCCAGCGGTCTTTCCTCTTTTGAGTGATTTTAATTGTTTCTCTATCCCTGTGTTGCCTATTTCGATATCTACCATTTTGTCATCTATGCGACAATCTAGAGAAGGAACTACAGTGCAGTCTTCCTCTTTGAAACAGCTTTGGAAAAAGACATTTAGTATTTTGGCCTTTAGTCTAGTTTCAGTACCATTTTGGCCACAGAGTGTCTGGACATTTTGTTTTGATCCACCTACCGCTTTGACATAAGAGCAGAATTTCTTAGGATTTTCTGCCAAGTCGATACATAGAACTTTACTTTCAAATTCGTTGAACCGCCTCTCGCGTAGCCCTCCTCACACTATATTTTGCATTGTGTAATTTTTGTTTGTCTGGAAGGCTTTGGCTATGTTTATGTTTGCTGTGAAATTCCCTTTGCTTCCGTAGCAGTTTTCTAAATCTGTTGTTGTACCATGGTGGCTCTTTTCCATCTCTGATTATCGCACTTGGCAGATACTCATCTAATGCATATTGTATGACGGTTTTGAAATTTGTCCACTGATCCTCAACACTATCTGTATTTGAGATAAAACTTTTGTGTTGACCCGTCAAGTACTCTGAAATCTGCTTTTTGTCACTTTTTCTAAACAGAAAAATCTTCCTACATTTTTTAATATTTCTATTTACAGCTGAAATCACCGATGCTGTAACCGCTTTATGATGATTCCCCGTTCTGCATTGTTGTTGTTGTTGTTGTGGTCTTCAGTCCTGAGACTGGTTTGATGCAGCTCTCCATGCTACTCTATCCTGTGCAAGCTTCTTCATCTCCCAGTACCTACTGCAACCTACATCCTTCTGAATCTGCTTAGTGTATTCATCTCTTGGTCCCCCTCTACGATTTTTACCCTCCACACTGCCCTCCAATGCTAAATTTGTGATCCCTTGATGCCTCAAAACATGTCCTACCAACCGATCCCTTCTTCTAGTCAAGTTGTACCACACACTTCTCTTCTCCCCAATCCTATTCAATACCTCCTCATTAGTTACGTGATCTACCCACCTTATCTTCAGCATTCTTCTGTAGCACCACATTTCGAAAGCTTCTATTCTCTTCTTGTCCAAACTAGTTATTGTCCATGTTTCACTTCCATACATGGCTACACCCCATACAAATACTTTCAGAAACGACTTCCTGACACTTAAATCTATACTCGATGTTAACAAATTTCTCTTCTTCAGAAACGATTTCCTTGCCATTGCCAGTCTACATTTTATATCCTCTCTACTTCGACCATCATCAGTTATTTTGCTCCCCAAATAGCAAAACTCATTTACTACTTTAAGTGTCTCATTTCCTAATCTAATTCCCTCAGATTCACCGGATTAAATTCTACTACATTCCATTATCCTCGTTTTGCTTTTGTTGATGTTCATCTTATACCCTCCTTTCAAGACACTGTCCATTCCGTTCAACTGCTCTTCCAAGTCCTTTGCTGTCTCTGACAGAATTACAATGTCATCGGCGAACCTCAAAGTTTTTACTTCTTCTCCATGAATTTTAATACCTACTCCGAATTTTTCTTTTGTTTCCTTTACTGCTTGCTCAATATACAGATTGAATAACATCGGGGAGAGGCTACAACCCTGTCTCACTCCTTTCCCAACCACTGCTTCCCTTTCATGTCCCTCGACTCTTACAACTGCCATCTGGTTTCTGTACAAATTGTAAATAGCCTTTCGCTTCCTGTATTTTACCCCTGCCACCTTCAGAATTTGAAAGAGAGTATTCCAGTTAACGTTGTCAAAAGCTTTCTCTAAGTCTACAAATGCTAGAAACGTAGGTTTGCCTTTTCTTAATCTTTCTTCTAAGATAAGTCGTAAGGTCAGTATTGCCTCACGTGTTCCAACATTTCTACGGAATCCAAACTGATCTTCCCCGAGGTCGGCTGCTACCAGTTTTTCCATTCGTCTGTAAAGAATTAGCGTTGGTATTTTGCAGCTGTGACTTATTAAACTGATAGTTCGGTAATTTTCACATCTGTCAACACCCGCATTAACTGTTTCAAATAGTTCGGGTCTGTTTGTCAACAGAAGGTCTAATATGTTATCACCACAAGTCGGTTCTTTGTTTAACTGCTCAAGGTAGTTTTCAGAGACATCCAATTACCATGTTTGAGCCTGCTTTAACCGTGAGCTTCACCCAAATTATTTCACATTTTGGATCTCCATCAATTTACTCTGATACTATTGCACTTTTTATCACTATAAACACGCCTCCCCCTTCACTGTCCAGCCTGTGTCTGTGGTATAGATACCAATCTGAGTTTAGAATTTCATTACTGTTTACATCTGGTTCCAGCCAACTTTCCGTGCCTAGTACTATGTGGGCATTGTGACCATTTATTAATGAGAGCAGCTCTGGGACCTTTCTATAGACACTCCTGCAGTTTACTATTACCACATTAATATTGTCATTCCCTGTTGCATTTTGCCTACTGCTACCTTGTCGCATCTCAGGAGGCATCTTGTCGGGCCTAGGGAGGGAATTCTCTAACCTAAAAAACCCACATGTGCACCCCCACACATACTCTGCTACCCTTGTAGTCACTTCCTGCGTGTAGTGCATGCCTGACCTATTAAGGGGACCCTACATGTCTCCACCCGATTGTGGAAGTCGAGAAATTTACACCCCAGATATCCGCATAATCGTCTGAGCCTCCGGTTTAAGCCTTCCACTCGGCTCCAAAACCGAGGACCGCAATCGGTTCTGGGAATGACACTACAAATAGTTAGCTCAGATTCCACCCCACAAGCGAGGCTTCCCGCCTTCACCAACTCCACCAACCACCAGTATGGACTGAGAATGACCTCTGAAACCAGACTGCTGGAGTCATGGGTGCCGACATGAGCAACAATTTGCAGTTGGGTGCACCCAGCGCTCTCTATCGCCACCGGCAGGGCCTCATCCACATCTCGGATGAGACCTCCAGGCAAGCAGAGTGAACACTGGCCTTCTTCCCCGACCTTTCCACTACTTCGCTAAGGGGCTCCATCACCCACCTAACATTGGAGCTCCCAATCACTAATAAACCCCTCCCACCGTGTTCCTGCTCAGACCTTGCTGAAGGAGTGGCCACATGTCCACTCACAGGCAGAGCGGGCGATGCCACACGGCCAGCCTCCACATTGACCCTCCGCCTCGTGCGCCGCGAACGCCGCTGAACCCGCCACTCCCCTTGGGGAGAGCGTGGCCCAACCACGCCCGGTACCCGGGAAGATTTCTCGATAGCAGGGACAGTGGGTGAAGCATGTAACACCCGGGGTGTACCACGTGACGCACCAGGCTCCCCACTGCCGCTACACTCTGAGGCAGCAGCCTGAAGTCGGCTGACCGTGGCCAGCAGCACACTCAGCTGTTCATGAACAGTGGCCATCTCCTCCTGCAGCCTTACACAGCAGTCACACATCCTATCCATCCTAAGAAATCAACAATTTACTGTGGAGAGTTAAGTAATCAACTTTTAACTAGACAGGTAATTCACTAAAGGCGGCTGATAGCTGACTAAACTGTGGTTATTAGACACTTCTTGTTGGAAACAATGAAAATAAGCACTAAGTGTCTCTGGACTGTATTCAAAACAAACATGAAATCTATGGAACACTATTACTACTACTCGAAAATTAAAGCTTCCTAAAAGCAAAAACACACAGAAAAAGAAGTGACAAGTAAGAAAAACACAGTTAATACTTAAATTTACGTAGCTTCCTGCACAGGAGATGTGAAGCAGACGGCAGTTACAATAATTTATATTAGATAAAATAGATTATATATGTTATATCCAATTATACTAATATAAAATATTTAATTACATACAATTATATATTTTATAATAGAATAACCTATTTTAAGAGTAAACATATTAACAGCTATAATCCTCAGTAAATATATAAATTAAAAAGTATCATTCAATACAGGGTTATTACAAATGAGTGAAGCGATTTCACAGCTCTACAATAACTTTATTATTTGAGATATTTTCACAATGCTTTGCACACACATACAAAAACTCAAAAAGTTTTTTTAGGCATTCACAAATGTTGGATATGTGCCCCTTTAGTGATTCGGCAGACATCAAGCCGATAATCAAGTTCCTCCCACACTCGGCGCAGCATGTCCCCATCAATGAGTTCGAAAGCATCGTTGATGCGAGCTCGCAGTTCTGGCACGTTTCTTGGTAGAGGTGGTTTAAACACTGAATATTTCACATAACCCCACAGAAAGAAATCGCATGGGGTTAAGTCGGGAGAGCGAGGAGGCCATGACATGAATTGCTGATCATGATCTCCACCACGACCGACCCATCGGTTTTCCAATCTCCTGTTTAAGAAATGCTGAACATCATGATGGAAGTGCGGTGGAGCACCATCCTGTCGAAAGATGAAGTCGGCGCTGTCGGTCTCCAGTTGTGGCATGAGCCAATTTTCCAGCATGTCCAGATACACGTGTCCTGTAATGTTCTTTTTGCAGAAGAAAAAGGGGCCGTAAACTTTAAACCGTGAGATTGCACAAAACACGTTAACTTTTGGTGAATTGCGAATTTGCTGCACGAATGCGTGAGGATTCTCTACCGCCCAGATTCGCACATTGTGTCTGTTCACTTCACCATTAAGAAAAAATGTTGCTTCATCACTGAAAACAAGTTTCGCACTGAATGCATCCTCTTCCATGAGCTGTTGCAACCGCGCCGAAAATTCAAAGCATTTGACTTTGTCACCGGGTGTCAGGGCTTGTAGCAATTGTAAACAGTAAGGCTTCTGCTTTAGCCTTTTCTGTAAGATTTTCCAAACCGTCGGCTGTGGTACGTTTAGCTCCCTGCTTGCTTTATTCGTCAACTTCCGTGGGCTACGCGTGAAACTTGCCAGCACGCGTTCAACCGTTTCTTCGCTCACTGCAGACCGACCCGTTGATTTCCCCTTACAGAGGCATCCAGAAGCTTTAAACTGTGCATACCATCGCCGAATGGAGTTAGCAGTTGGTGGATCTTTGTTGAACTTCGTCCAGAAGTGTCGTTGCACTGTTATGATTGACTGATGTGAGTGCATTTCAAGCACGACATACGCTTTCTCGGCCCGTCACCATTTGGTCTCACTGCGCTCTCGAGCGCTCTGGCGACAGAAACCTGAAGTGCGGCTTCAGCCGAACAAAACCTTATGAGTTTTCTACGTATCTGTAGTGTGTCGTGACCATATGTCAATGAATGGAGCTACAGTGAATTTATGAAATCGCTTCAATCATTTGTAATAGCCCTGTATTAATAAAATAACTCTGTAAGTATGTATTAAATTAAATGTATTCCAACAATGTAGATCTTTAATGCATCAGCATCCATTGTTGACACATCATGAGAGTAGCTAGTCGCATACCTAAGAGTGTCTTCTTTTAAAGTTCACTTCAGTTAGTCTTGCTAGGATGAGTAGGATGTGTGCATGGTGTGTGCGGATGCAGGAGGAGCTGGCTGCAGTTCACGAACAGCTAAATGTGCTGTTGGCTATGGTCAGTCACCTTCAGGCTCTCACATCAGGGTGTAGTGGAGGCAGAGAATCTGGTGTGTTGCATGGGACACCTCAGGTGTCACTTGTTTTGCCCATGGGCTCTGCTTCTGAGGCACCTCCTAGTGCATATGATGCTGTGGATCCGCCCTCGCAGCAGGTTGAGTGGTGAGTGGTAATGCGTTTGCATCACTCCAGGCGGCAGAGGGCCAATGTGGAGACTGGTGCCTGGTCTCACCCATTCATCCTGTGAGTGGACAGGTGGTCACTCCTTCAGCAGGGTTAGAGAAGGCACACGGGGGGAGGGGGGGTTTATTAGTTATAGGAGGGAGCTCCAATGTTAGGCACATTATGGAGTCCCTTAGGCAAATAGCGTTCAGGGCTGGAAAAATGCCAACGTTCACTTGGTATACCTGTGTGGGGCCTCACCCAAGATGCATATGCGGCCTTGCCAGTGGCTATTGTGCATGCAGGGTGCAGTTGTCTGCAAGTTATGGCTCACATTGGCACCAACAATGCTTGTAGCATGTGTTCTGAGGTGACCCTCAGTTCATACAGGCGGCTGGCAGCGACAGTTAAGACTGCTGGCCTTGGCCACGAGGTGCATGCAGAACTCTCAGTTTGCAGCATTGTTCCAGAAGTTGATCGGGGCCCTTTGGTTTGGAGCCAAGAGGAGGGTTTCAACCAAAGGCTTCGGCACTCTGTGATGGTCTGGGCTGCAGGTTTCTAGACCTGCGTTATTGTATGGGTATTTGTAGAAATCCCCTGATAAGTCAGGGGTGCACTACACAAAGGAAGCAGCTAGTCGGGTAGCAGAGTACTTGTGGAGTGCACATGAGGTTTTTTTTGGCTGGGCAGTAGTTTGAAGTGCTCTGGTGAATGCTCTCCAGTTTATTCACAGAAAGGAAAGTCAAACGGCATTCAAAATGAAAACATTTCGCTGTCACAATTTTATCAGTAAACTGCTGAAGTATTCGTAATAAAGTTCCCGAATTTACTGCCCTCTAGGAAAGTTCTCGCACGCAAATTATTCTTGGGACTGAATGCTGGCTGAAACCTGAAGTGGAAAGCCTTGAGATATTTAGTGAATCGTGGAAGGTATATTGGAAAGACAGATTACAGCCCATAGGAGGGGGAGTTTTCAATTGCAGTAGACAAAAATATTATCTGTATTGAGGTGAAAGTTAAGTGTGATAGTGAAGTCGTCTGATCGCATATAACAGTTGTAGGTGAAACTAAGTTAATTGTTGGAGTTTTTTACCAGCCACCCAATTCTGCTATGGCAGTTCTAGAGTTATTCGAAGAAAGTCTACAGTCAATAGTGCGTAAATACTAGTTGGAGGCAATAATCTGCTGAGTATAGACTGGGATGTCTATGGATTAATTGCAGGTGGTACAGACATTCGTGTGAAATACTTTTGAACAAGTTTTCTGAAAATTGGCTTGAGCAGCTAGGTCGGCAGCCCACACACAATGGAAATATCTTAAACCCTGTAGCTACAAATAGGCCAGATCTTATCGACAATGTCAGTATAGAAATGGGGGATAGCGATCACATCATTATAGCAACTATGATTACAAAAATTAATAAATCAATCAAGAAGACTAGGAGAGTGCTTCTGCTAGATAGAGCAGATAAACAGTTGTTAGCATCTCACTTCAACAGTAAACTGACATCATTTAGTTCCAGTAAGATGGATGTAGAGGAATTATGGGCAAAGTTTAAGCAGATTGTAAATCGTGGTCTGGAGAGTTATATGCCTTGTTAGTGGGTAAAAGATGGAAAAGACCCACCATGGGTTAATAATAAAATTCGGGGGAAGCAGAGGCTGTCGCACTCTCATTTCAAAAAGTAACGCACAAAAGACAACAAGAGAAGATTAGTACAGATTCAGGTGTCTGTGAAAAGATCTATACACAAAGCATTCAACAACTACCACCATCACACCTTAGCAAAAGATCTGGCAGAGAACCTGAGAAAATTCTGGTCGTATGTAAAATCACTAAGTGTGTCTGTGACTTCCATTCAGTCCCTTGTTGACCAGTCTAGTGAGGCAGTAGAAGACAGCAAAACAAAAGCCAAAGTTTTAAATTTCACATTCAGGAAATTGTTCAAACTGTAGAATCATACAAATATACTGTCATTTGACCATTGGACACACTCCCATGTGGACGATAGAGTAAGAAGCATCCCTGGCATAGAGAAACAGCTGAAAGATTTGAAAGCAAAAAATCACCAGGTCCGGATGGAATCCCAGTTGTTTTACGAAGTGTGCTCTACAGTTCCATAAAAACACGGGAGAACTGCCAATGCTCTACAGCATTGGCCCCTTACCTAGCTTGCATTTATTGTGAATCTCTCGTCCAGCACAAAGTCCCAAGTGACTGGAGAAAAGCACAGGTGACTCCAGAATATAAGAAAGGTAAAAGAATGGACCCGCAAAATTATAGACATACCTAACTTCTGTTTGCTGCAGAATCCTTGAACATATTATTAGTTCAAATATAATCCACTTTCTTGAGGTTAAGCAGCTTATGTTTACGAATCAGCATGGTTTTAGAAAGCACCACTCGTGCAAAACTCTGCTTACCCTTTTCTCACATGATATACAGAGCACTATGGATGAAGGTCAACAGGCAGATTCAATATTTCTAGATTTCCGGAAAGCATTTGACATGGTGCCCCATTGCAAGCTGTTAATGGAGGTACGAGCATATGGAATAAATTCACAGATATGCGAGTGGCTCGAAGACTTGTCAAGTAATAGAACTCAGTATGTTGTCCTTGGCAGTTAGTGTTCAGAGACAAGGTTGTCGTCATGACTGCTGCAGGTAAGTGTGATAGGACCACTGTTGTTCTCCACACACACACACACACACACACACACACACACACACACACACACACACACACACACACACACACGATTTGGCAGACATGGTGGGCAGTAGTCTGCTGATGATGCCGTGGTGTATGGTAAAGTGTCAAAGTTGAGTGACTGTAGGAAGATACAAGACGACTAAGACAAAATTTCCAGTTGGTGTGATGAATGACAGCTAGCCCTATATGTGGAAAAATATAAGTTAAGGCAGATGAGTAGGAAGAACAAACCTGCAATGATCGGATACAGTATTACAAGTGTCCAGCTTGACAGAGTCAAGTCGTTAAAATACCTGGGCATAACACTGCAAAATGATATGAGGTGGAATGAGCATTTGAAAACAGTGGTAGGGGATGTAGATGGTCAACTTTGGTTTATTGGGAGAATTTTAAGAAAGAGGCGACCTCATATAGGACCCCGGTGAGACCTTTTCTTGAGTACTGCTCAAGTGTTTGGGATCTGTATCAGCTCAGATTGAAGGAAGACATCAAAGCAATTCAGACGAAGGCTGACAGATTTATTAGTGGTAGGTAAGTGTTACAGAGACGCTTCGGGAACTCAAATGGGAAACCCTGGAGGGAAGGCAGTGTTCTTTTTGGGAAACAATATTGAGAAAACTTATATAACTAGCATTTGAGGCTGACTGCCAAATGATTCTGCTCCTGCCAACATACAACCCGCGTAAGGACCACAAAGATACGAGAAAATAGGGCTGATATGGAGGCATACAGTCAGTCATTTAAACCTTGCGCCATTTGCAAGTGGTGCAGGAGGGAAAATGACAATTAGTGGTACGGGGAAGGCTCTGCATGCACCTTGCGGTGGCTTGCAGAGTATCTATGTAGATGTGGATGTAGATGTAAAGTTTAGGAGATAGGAAAATCCTAGTATACAAAACTCTAAGGTTGCTAGGTACCCAAAATGTAACTCCACCTATACGATTACAGTGATCAAAAAGAGATAAAATTAATATAAAATATTTAAATAGTAGCCGGAACCAGTAGTGTTATGGAGTATGGGCTGCTTATTTCTCTTATATTTAGGTTGAGAAAAAAATTTAATAAAATGTTGTTGCTGACTGAAGAGAGAGGCTATGGATAAGAATGGTACAAACTGTTACGTACAAACAAAGCAAAATACGTATATGAATAAGTGAAATCTAAATATGACATTTGTTAAGAACATGTGCCTATGTTGTAGCATTATGGAGAAGTAATGTTGCTGAATAATGGAGGCAGAGAGAGAGAGAGAGAGAGAGAGAGAGAGAGAGAGAGAGAGAGAGAGAGAGATATCAACGGGCAACACTTGTCTTCAACATAGGATGACGATCAAATTAACCTCACAAGTGGAAGTACTTGCGACACCATTTGCACGTGCTCCCTTGATTGTCACTCCAAGACAGAGAAGTGCATTGGCGCTGGAGCAAAAGCCATCGACAGCAATGTTGAAAGTGACTGAAGCACACAAATGAACATTTATAAAATGTATTCATTCTCGTTATGTGTCAAGCTGTCAAGCTGATGTTTATATTCTTAAAAGGATCACTTATGTGATGTTCCTGTATTGAGAAAGTCTTGTTCGAAGAGTTCAGGGCGTTGTTTTTGAAGAATATATGAAAATGCCATTGAAGAATCTCTTCATATTTATATATGAGAATTAGATAATATCTTTAAGCCTCTTACTTCCAGCATTATTCAAGGACGCAGAAGAAAAAAGGTGGGAAAACTTTAGCAGCTCGGGTGCATGCCATAACATGAGCATATTCAAGATAAGGAACGTAACGCAAACATTGCAATGTATCTGATAGTCCTATAGTAAGAACATAGGAACTCTTAAACGACAGTGTCTAGTAAATAGCCCTCATGTCCTACTCTACCTTTTGACTCAGTTATTAATCCAGCAGTTATATTCTTTAGATTCTGTCATGAAGGAGAATGTTTGGGAATGTGTAATGGCAAGGTCTGCATTAATATTAACAACAAAGGTAGTATCACCTATATTTCTATTTTATGTCATTAAAATAAAAAACATGATTTAAATTAATTACTTTTTATTCACATTCTTTTGTGCTTACTTTGGTAGTTACTGTTCACAAACATAAATTGAGACTACACACCAAAATTGGTACTATTCACCTCCAACTGATTGGAGGCCAATAAAATCTATCCACTTGCATGGAACACTACAATAATTCTTTTGTCACACACAACTTAAGGCTTATGTTTTCAGAAACAGGGATTTTCTCTCTCCAGATTAAAGTTGAAGGAATGAAATTTAAGTTTCATGTTACCATTTAGTATTATACATTCTTCTCCAGTCATTCTTATCAGTAACTCTTTGGCAGTGATAGCATTTAATCATCTGTTATACAAAACCTAAAGTTTTTCTTTTGTGAGGTACAACATATTATACCGCAGGGATGTGCAAATGGAGGTATGGAAGGAGGAATACCACAATGTGAGACTTAAAGCATGAACATATAGTGAGTCCCCCCCCCCCCCCCCCTTCATTCCTCTCTTTCTAATAGAGAGAATCCCTTGTTACAAATTTCTGGTCTCTATCAGACTTTTGCAAGCGACTGTTGAGATGTTGTCACTTTACGAACATAAGCAGACTATTAATCTATACATACTGTATTGGCCAAACAGTGACATGGCACGATTATTTTCTCTTCAATCCTAACAGTGATTCATGTCCACGTGTACTTGAATCTCATGCTTCTTGTCATGAGTGTATTACTCATGATAAACAGAACAAAACTCTGCTTTTGAATTAGTAAATTTGAGCAACATTATCTGAATAAGATAATAAGATACTGCCTTCTATGCAGTTCAGGCTTTCCCGTAACTTGAACCTACCTGAAATTTCAATTTGTTAGTAACAACGTCTCTTTGCTGCTTTAACATTGTCTCAGGACCAGTCTCTGTTGCGTTGCATGTAAGCAACAATTAATTTTATATACTGAACAGTACTTAAAACATTCTCTTTTCATTTGATTTACGGCTTCAGTCTCACTCACCTTCTGTATTAAGTTGAATGAATGTGGATAAGGATGGGAATGGAAGATTCTAAACAAGTCCTGAAAATTTCTTTATCCTTCCTCTGCGCATAACACAAAATATCTTTTCTGCAACTTTACATACAAGTACAATATATTACCTGCAGTTTTAACACTATACAATATATTATGTACAAGGCGTAACATATGGCTGTTAACTGAATCAACATCACTATACTTAATGTATTGGAGTTTAACAGTCAATTTCAAAATTTACTTCTATATATTTGTCTTAAAATGTACGAAAATATATTTCAAATGAGTACAATTATTAGAGAGACATTTAAATATGTTACTAGTATGATTTTTCAGTCACAGTTGCATTGTACAGTTTCTAAAGTGATCTATTGTAAGTCAGCAAGCAACTTTAACAGAAAACATCTGCTCTTATCATCACAGTTCAAAATATGGAATTCATTAAAGTGTTTCACAGAGTCTTACTGGATCTGCTGGGAACTTTTTACTAATCAGCATAGAAGTGGAAACTGATGTAAAAACCGTGTGCAGTTACCTAACTGTGGCACTGTTTTCAATTATTATAAAGGAAAAAGCTATACTAATACAAAAATTTGGGATGCTAAGTAACATTAGTAACATTAGGACACCAATTCAACTGTACCTGTTAACATAATCTCTCTCTCTCTCTCTCTCTCTCTCTCTCTCTCTCTCTCTCTCACACACACACACACACACACACACACACACACACACACACACACACAAAATTACTCGTCATGGTGAAGTGGTTACCTGGCCATAGCGAGAACTAACTTACTCACGTCACTAGGTACAGTTGTATTCAACTTCAAAGTAGCGTGCATTATTATCTCTCAGTATGAACACAAAAAGCGATCGCAGAAAATACCTTCAAGGGTTAGCTCTGATGACTTGCTGTTACCATAACTAACTTTAATGACAATGAGAATGACAAGACAATAAAATGTGCAAGCGAAAGTTAAACTGTTCCATCAACATTTTTATAAGGTGTCAGAATGAACAAGTACAGATGACAGAATGTACTTGAGGAAACAATATATTACATTAGATTTTTTTATGAAGAAATAAAGTATCAGAATTAAAGTGGCAAGTCGTTTATTTAGACAAATTGTGGATTCTTACCTGCTACACTGATAATAAATGGTGCGAAATGACAGTGTGCAAGAAGTAAAGTCAGACAGTAGTGCCAGGAAACATTTCATTGTTGTGAAAGTTCCATTTTGTGTTCCCTTCCCCTCTACAAGCATGTTATAGGCAAGTATTAATATCACCATTGTTTGCCTTGATGGTGTAACCTGTATGTGTCCTAAGATTCAATGATGGCAGCTTTAGTTTCGCTGAAACCGGTAATCATGGAATAAAAAGAATTCCTGCGATCTTGGCTACCAGTTTATTATTTCACAAAAATTAAAAATAAATAGCTCCAAGGTAAACCAAACTTCCAGCACTAATTAAGTGACACCAGCCTTCTGGAATATTGCAAAGAGAAAGGTCAGTAGTCAAAATGACAAGTGTCCCATTCTATAATAAAAAAAAAAAAAACAGCTGAAGATATTTGCAAGCCTTTCGAAGTAATGTTACTTTGGCGACTTCCACATCAATTTCGCTACCTTTCTATACAAAGCAGCTTATCAGTTTGCCCCACACGACTGAGTGGACCTTGTTCCAGACCTTTCCACCAGCGAAAAATTTGAGGTGGTCACCAGGAATTAAACCCAGGACCTTGGCGTTATTGGTCAAAAATACTAACTAGTAGACCATGTGGCCTGTTTGCTTTCACTGTTGTTATATTAGCATTTGCTGTCACGACATTAGAAGACCAAAAAAACTGTATATCACGCAGGAATGTGTAACGACTACCAGAGGAAAGAGACTGTGACAGACTAGAAAACTAAACATTTTATTAAATCAGTCTGCACAAATTCAAACAAAGAGATGGCATTATCATCCACAACTGAAATAGCAGATTATGAATCCACTGACATAGCTGTGGAAAACAGTAATGTCACCAGGGGACGTAGTTACATGGATACAGCAGGAGAAGCATACATAGCAACCAATGTGAGAGAGACTGTTCATATTCAGGGGAACTTCACTCAGTGGCACATACAGACATACAAAGTGTGGCAGTATTCCACTGGAGTGTAGGCTAGTACTCTCCCTTCTCCCTGCTACTTGGGCATGCACATAACAGTGCTGCCACCCCAGCCAGGTAACTAGTTCGCCTTGCCAAGTAATAATTTGTCGTGATACAAATAATAGTTTCTATTTTAAAAGATTCACTTTTTTCCTTTCATCACAAACTCTTAGCTAATTAAACTTTGATTTCAAGCCACTTCTCTAAAGATGTTGAACACAAAATGTTAATCTCTTATGACACCTTAACACCAAAGTCACAATTCAGTAACATAACTTTACTTTTTTGGCTTTTTTTTTTCATCTGCCTGATCTATTTCTCAATTTTTTTTTTTTTTTTTTTTTTTTTTTTGCATCTGTTTTATGAACTTCCATATGTTTCAACAGCATAATGACAGTTTCCTGTCCTACAAGATATCCCCTGAAAAACTAGATATCCATTTCACAAATATGTCATTATATGCTCCACAATAATAACTGTATTTGCATCCCCCACCTGTAGAGGACAGCTAGTGAATTTACTGTCACTGGATTCAACTGAAGCATGAAAAGTCTTTCCAAGACTAACAGTTCATGGTCTAGATCTTCCTTCTCTTGTGGTACCTATATCAGCCTCAAACTGTCACCAGAGAATACTATAAACACAATATCTGGTGCATTATGCATGTAACTTGTAGCTATAAAATCCAAAACTGCCTGTTTCATTCTCAAATATGTGAGATATGTTGAAAGGGATGGATTCTAACATTTGCCAAGAATCAAATATTTTAGCTCTGCACAAAACTTCCAATTATACAAACAAAATGTGAGGTTAAAGTACCAGGATGTCTCCTGGAAATAGCTTTTAGTCATCACTAGTAAGTATGAAGGTATACGATATAAACTTCACAGCCAACAAATAAATTTGCCTAAAATACTTTAATTCATTCAGAGAAAAGTCTATCACATAAGATGAAAATGAAAGGCTAAATGAAGTATGTTATGAAATTTGTGCACTGCCTTTTATATGGACATTTGTTTGAGCAAATGACGATTATATATTTTTGTCGTAAGATTGGTAGCTTTAACGAAAGAGAGAACTCAGAGGACTGATTGAAACAAACAAACCCTTGGAGTTTTTCTTTTAGATTTAGACACTAATCACGTTGGTATATTAAAAAAATTTATGATATGACTGATCGCATGACTCACAGTTACTGTCTACAGACCAAAATAAAAATATGAACTCCCATAAATCATAAATTTAAAGAGCCATATAGAGAAAAAAATAGTATAATTCTGATACTGTTGATGCTTACTGTGGGTCACAGTCTGTGATACTATTCTGAAGTTCATCTCACACCTTTGCGACTTATTCAAAGTTTTACATATACAATAAGCTTAAAAAGAGATTAAAATGTCTAACTTACAACTGACTAGTTACTTTATTCTTTGAAATTCACATTGCCCAACAGACAAAATGCTGAATTGAAAACATAACTTTCAGAAATCACACTTGCAGAAATGACCAATGCCACGCCACATGAAACAATGAATAAAGACACTCTTTGTAGCTGCACTGATGTGGTTATTGTGGCACTGCATTTTGGCCATTAACATTCAGCTGTACAGTCAGAGAAACACAGTTTATTCCCAGCAGAATACCACAATGGAAAGCGTATAATGTATAAAATGTAGTACAAAAGAAATTTTTAACAGTCACATCAACATTATGTGAGATTCAGTCATTACCAATTCCTTTATCAGAGGCAAGAATCATTGCACATTAGTTCAGTGATGTAATATATAATGACTCATGCTGCCACATTAAAAAGAGAAACAAATCACTTGGTTTGTCTTTCATTGTGCTTTTTCCTCCAGATGTTTACTTCTGTCAAGAAGTTTCACAGTTCATTTCCGTTTGCATTTCTTTATCTTCAGATTCTATGCCAAGTAGGCTATTTCGCAGGGTACCATTTTTGCAGGAAATTTCAAGTAGTTCTCTTAATCCCTTTAAAAAGAAAAAAAATACATAAATTAATCCATCAAATGTATCACTTGTCGTATTAGTCCACTAAACATTCAATATATTCTTTTAAAATATACAACAAAAATTATTAACTTTATGTTTGTTTCAATAATATAATATACTTATGTCTGCTTGTGTCTGTATATGTATGGATGGATATGTGCGCACGCGCGCGTGCGCAAGAGAGAGAGTGTATGCCCGTCCTTTTTTCCCCCTAAGGTAAGTCTTTCCGCTCCCGGGATTGGAGTGACTCCTTACCCTCTCCCTTAAAACCCACATCCTTTTGTCTTTCCCTCTCCTTCCCTCTTTCCTGACAAAGCAACCGTTGGTTGCTAAAGCTAGAATTTTGTGTGTATGTTTGTGTTTGTTTGTGTTTCTATCAACCTGCCAGCGATTTCGTTTGGTAAGTCACATCATCTTTGTTTTTAGATATATATAATATACTTATGTATAGAAACTGTTGCCTTTGTACCTTCTGTCTTCACCAAATCAATGAAAATTCTTCGAAGTTGTCGAAATGAAACATTTGGTGAAATGAATCACAATACTCTTTAGAAAGACCATATTCAAAATATCAAAGAAAACCAGACAAAACATGATATCCAGAAATGAGAGCTAAAACTAACGAATGAATTATTTATTAGGCTGACAGAGGACAGCTAAAATGAACTGGATGGAAAGGCAAATTTAAGAAAAATAATAAAAAAAAAAAAAACATGGGTTAAAGCAAATAGATGGTCGACAAATTTTGATTATTTGTATCAGCCACTAGAGATGAGTGCTTCAAAGAACAATGACAGTCGTCATTGTCATCTGAAGTGTCTGCATCTGTGTAGGTATGACAACAGTGCTCTCTAAATTGTGTTTTTAGAAAAAGATCATTTACCAACTACCGTCATTTAAATTTTTTTCTTATTTTTTTGCATTCTGTGATCAACTCGTCCCTTCCCCTTTCACAAAGTGTTATTTCACCACCCATCAAATCTGCAAAGTGTCCCGATGCATCCTTTTGTCACATCTACACCCAACCCTTTACCGCATGGGCCATATGTCTGTAACAAGCCTATGTGCAAGACCTGTCTTAAGCACCCACTTAGTAAACCCTATTCCAGTCCTGTCACAGGCTTATCCCATCTTATCAGGTACAGGGTCACCAGTGAAAGTAAGTTTTATCATATATCCACTCTGCTGTAACTTCTGCATAGCCTTTTATACGAGATATAAGCATGATAATTGATCGTGCATTCTATCTGAGTAAGCAGGTAAGAGGCCTCAATGTTATTTACATACTTGTGGACCACTGAACACCTCAATATACAGTGAATATTTGTTGAAAGACAACATGAACTGCATGTAAAAATATTTAATTGCCAGGCCAGTATTTGAGCATATAACCCAACACCAGTGTCATCTGATATACAGAGGGGGATACAAATAAATGTAAACATGAGCATATCAACATTTTGCATACATTGCAGAAGGATTATAAGGTCATTAACATATTGTTTATGTCTATATCAAATGATGTGGACCTATAAAATGGAAAACGCTGTGGATATTTGAAACCCGTATATAATCAGGTCTGTGACCACTAAAGGGTCCATTATACACCTTCTGTATGTGGTACGTGCGTTGCTGCAGGTACAAGTTACAGCTGTCTAACACTAAATGGTCACACTTCTTTGTCCTATTGGACACCACAGTCATAGGATCACAACATGGAACTGAGGTCACCTAAAACATGTAATGAAGACCAGTGGACATGCAATCAGTGTGTTATACATGCTATGAAATTCAAAGTGAACAGTATGGTAACAATGCAGGAAAGTAAAATTGTCTGTCTGAAATAAGAAATGGTGGAACACAACATCAAACATGATAATCTGTAAGTGAAACATCAAGAACTGGAAGTGAAGTTTATGGTACTAGAACGGGAAATAAACAATAAACACCTGGAGTATGCTCTTGTTATCCTAGTTCCAAACATCAATATTTGCAACACCAGAAAAGAGAATTAAGAAAATAAATCTAGATGTAAATTGTGCTCTAAATAAAGTATCGATTGCAGACAGTAAAAATGTGCAGTCACTAGTTACGTGTGATCTGTCTGATACTGTCAAATCCATATTCAAACAAACCGCTGCAACACACAAAGAAAATGCATTAGAACGTGACGCAGAGCCTGTTACAGTGTTCAGGTGTGCCAAATGAAGAAGTGATTAAAAAAAAATTTGATACCCACTCAGTGCTGCATACCGTTAGTGATCACAGCAAGAACAGTACTGAAAGAAATCAAAAGTAAAGTGCTCAAACGTCATATCAAATCAAAATTAATATTTGAAACTGCGTGCACACTGCGAATGTACCGTCTTCACATAAGAATCCAGAGAAACATTTGAGGCAGAGAAGAAAAGAATTCTTTTGCTAACAGTCAGTCATGGAAGGTATTTATGTAATTTGATTAGCTCTGAACTAGATGACATGTATGCTGTGTGAAGTACCATAAAGCCAGGTGCGTAATTGTCTGAGGTGATACAGGTTTTGTTTGTTTTGTTTTAGGGCACAAAAATAACTAGGGTTATATGTACCGATGTCGAGAACTATAGAACACGGGAAAAAAAAGTTAAAAACAGCTACACGTTAAGCCCAATCGATGGAAGAGAAGACAGCTAAAAACAGGGACATGGAGAAAGGTCTATAAAATGCGCCATAATGAAACGGAGGTCCTGAACTGAAAATTATTTGTCCTTCACCATATTGCTACGATGGATAAAAAGTAAAACGCAGTCGACGGTCCGCGCATCGTTCGCTAAAACGACCGATAACTCAGACAACAAACACAAATGAGAACATAAATGATTAAAAAAAGGGCATTCCGTCAGGAAATGGCGGACCGTCAAAGGTTGAGCACAATGAGCACAAAGGGATGGGGGAGCACCACTTAACAAATGGCAATGGCTATAAAGACAGTGCCCGATACGCAACCATGCTAAAATGATCTCCTCACTGCGAGAGGGCCAAGAAGTGGTCATCCAAGCCACTGGGAGAGGCTTAATAACCAAGAGCTTGTTCCCATGAAGGGAGGACCAGTGGTGATGCCAAAGTGACACCATCTGCAGACAGACAGCAACACAGAGATAACTGGAAGGAGTTTAAGAACTAGTGGGCTGAAGTACGAGGATTGCAGCCTTGGCACCAGCATCAGCAGCCTTGATTCCTGTCAGACTGACGTGACCAGGAACCCACATCAACATCACAGTGGCTCCATCAAGAGTGAGCAAGTGACAGCTTTCCTGGACCCATTTCACTAAGTAAGGGATGGTGTACAGTACTCAGGGGCTTTGAAGGGCACTGAGAGAGTCGGAGCAGATGACGCAGTTGAAAAGCCTGTGTTGCCGGATGTACTATGTGGCCTGATAGAGAGCAAAGAGCTCTGCTGTAAATACTGAGCAATGTTCCGGAAGCCAATAGTGAAAAACTCAGATGCCAATGATGAAGGCACACCTGATACCACAGTCAGTCTGAGAGCCATCAGTGTACACAAAGGTATCATGAAGTTCCACGTGACAGTCGTGAAAGGCTGGAGTAGTGTCCTTAGGAAGTGGGTGAAGGCCAAGGTGAACATGGGCCACTGCAAGAAGCCAGGGTGGTGATGGGTTCACACCCATCGGGAAACTGGCAGGTAGCGTGAAGTCAAGCTGCTGGAGCAAGAGCCAAAAGCGAACTCCAGGATATAACAGAGTAAAGGGACGCGCCCCATACTGGCGATCAAAGGAGTCATTGAAGGAGGCAGTAGAGGATAGGTGGCCATGCATGGCAGACAAACAGCACACATATCTGCTGAGGTGAAAGTCAGGGTGATAGTAACACCCACAGTCTAGTTTCGAATGGAGAAGGGACCTGTACAAATGGAGGAGTGTGGTTCGATCTGCTCCCCAGGAACTACCACTGGGGGCAGGCAGGACACTGAAGGATTATGTACAGAGGGCTGCCAAATAAGACACGTGGGAGTACCAAGAAAGTTTCATTTCGAGCATGAGCCCCAGGAATTTAATAGTTTCAACAAACAGAAGAGCAACAAGATCAAGATGGTGGAAGAAACCGACTGCGCAGCTAAATATTCATACAAACAGTTTTGTGAGCGGAAAAACGAAAGCAATTATCAATGTTCCATGAGTAAGTAGGATCAAGCCATCGCTGAAGACGCTGCTCAACGAGGCAAGTCCATTGAGAACTGTAATACACGGCAAAATTGTCAATGAAAAGAAGCCAGAGACGCCCAGCAAAAGACAGGCCATGATAGGGTTAATGACGACAGCAAAGATGATGATGCTCAGGGTGCCTGAGGCACACCGTATTCCTGGATAAAGATGTCCAACAAGGCAGAACACACATGTACCCTGAAAACTCGATCTTTTAAAAATTCCTAAATGAAACAGGGCAGGCGGCCATGGAAGACTCACTTGTAGAGAGTACGGAGGATACCAGTCCTCCAGTAGGCATCATAGGTTTTCTCCAAATCGAAAAACACAGCCACAGTCTGAGATTTCCACAGAAAACCATTAATGGTGTAGGTGGACAAGATGATGAGATGGTCAACTGCAGAGCAGCGCACTCGAAACCCACACCGTGCAGTGGTTAGTAAACTGCGAGACTCGTGCAACCATACCAGCCGGGCATGAATCATGTGTCCATCACATTGCAAACACAGCTAGTGAGAGAAATGGAGCGGCAGCTAGAAGGAAGGTTTTGTCCTTACTGGGCTTAGTTAAGGGTGTGACACTGGCTTCATACCAGTGTCTGGGAAACGTGCCCTCTGCCCAGATACGGTTGTACATATGAAGCAGAAAGTGATTGCCCACAAGAGAAAGCTGCTGCAACATCTGAATGTGAACATCATATGGCCCTGGGGCAGAGAACCAGGATGAAGTGAGAGCATAACCTAGCTCCTTCACAGTAAAGGAAGCATTGCAGCACTCACGATTTTGAGAGGAGAATGTATCACCCGAGCCTCCTCCACTTGTTTCTGATGGAGGGAGGCAGGGTGATAGTGGGAGAAGCAACAGGGTACACAATGACATCATCTGCTACTGTCAGGCCGAAAATTAGGGACTGGATCTTGGTCCCAGAGAGCTGTCGAAGGTTGGCCCACGTGACGGAAGACGGAGTAAAACTGTTAAAAGAAATAGTATATGAAATCCAGCTCTCTTTTTTGCTACTCCGAAGAACACTATGACGCTGTGCACACAACTGTTTATAATCAATGCAGTTTATCATCGTAGGAAGATGGTTAAAAACACGGAGAGCACATCTCCACGCACGAATTGCATCACGGCTCAGCCCAGCCCACCAAGGGACCGGTACATGGCGTGGTAAAGAGGAAGGGCGAGGAATGGAATGTTCTGCAACAGTAAGGATAACACTTTTAAGATATTCTACCTAGTCATCACAACTGAGGAAATGTTCTCCGAAGGTTGCCACGGAGGAGCAAAGCCTCCGGTTGGCCTTAGCAAGTTGCCATTTGGGTGTACGCGTAGGTGGGGTAGGGGTCAGCAGACAGTATATGGGAAATGGTCGCTCGAGTGTGTGACAGAGAGAACTGATCACTCGAGACAATGGGCAAGCTGGGCAGTTCAGAAGGATAGTCTGAATGGGAATGGGTATGCATGGAGTCTGAAAGGAACATGGGTGACTCCTGTGTTAAGGCAGAGGAGTGTAAGCTGATTGAGGTCAGCCAAGAGGGCACCTCTCCGACAGGTTCTGGGAGAGCCCCAAAGGGGATAGTGCACATTAAAGTCACCGAGCAGCAGAAAGTGGTGAGGGAGTTGCATAATAAGCTTGAGGAAGTCTGTCTGGTGACACTGAATGACGGAGAGATGTAAATGGTACAAAGGGACACAGTCAGGTGAGGAAGGAAAAAGGCGAACTGCAACAGCTCGAAGGTGGATAGTCAGGAAAATGGGGCGACTATGAACGTCCTCCCTTGTGAGCCGCACGACTCCCCCACGAGATGGAATACCATCATCAGGGGAGAAGGTCAAAACAGACCGGGAAGAAATGAGAGAGCTCCAAGTGGTCGTGAGGAAGCAATTTTGTTTCCAGGGGCAGAGAACAAGAGGACGCTGCAATTCTAAGAACAGCCGTAAATCATAATTGTTCAATCAAAGGCCATGAATGTTTCATTGAAGACATTCATAATGAGTGTTGAAGAGGATCTCCAAGTCAGCGAAGGAGAAGATCATTTGCCTTTGCTTGACTTCTTGGAGCCTTTCCTGTTGGCAGAGGAAGACTCGAATGTTGACTGGAAGGGCATAGGATGTCTTCATGGGAGTATCCTTTCTGTCCTTTCTGGCCTGCCAGTTGTGTAGCAGAAGACTCTGCACCGTGAGGTACAAGTTTGGTGGCTTGTTGCACAGCTGGACGAGTACACGGCGATGCTACCAGGACACTGGGTAATTTCACAACTGCAGTGCTGAATTTGAGAACACATGTCTGCGTGGATATATCCCTCATGAAGCAAGATGTAGCAAGAACAGTACTGTAAGTGCCAGATAGTAAAATGCAGGGTTTGCAACTAGCCAATAACTTGCGAGCGACCGGGTAAGGCACTTTTTCCTTTACCCGTATCTCCTGGACAGCCCGCTCATCAAGATACATGGAACAATCTGGAGAGGAGGCAGCATGGTCACCACAGCAGTTGATACAGTGGGGAGAAGGAGGCAGACAATTGCCCTTGTGAGCATCCCTATCACATGTTACATATTTGGCTGCATGTCAAAAGGGCATTTGAGTGTGGTTGAAATGATGACACTGGTAGCAGCACATTGCGTTCAGAATGTACAGATGGACTGTGGTAGCTTCATAACCTGCTTTGATCTTTGACGGAAGCACAACTCTGTCAAAAGTGAGAAAAAGAGTGCAAGTGGACACTAAGGAGGCATCGACCTTTTTCATGATCCGATGAACTGAAATGACACCCTGATCAGAGAGGTACGTTTGGATTTCTGCCTTGGTCAGGCCATCAAGCAGCCTTGTGTAAATAATACAACGGTAAAAAATCAGAGTTCTATGGGCCTCGACACGAACAGGATAGCCGCGGAGAAGGGCAGTGGCAAGCAGTAGTTGTGCCAGAGTATCTGAAGTAGTTTCCAAAATCAAAGTGCCATTACATAAATGAGATCAGGATTTCACAGGGCCAGCAATTGCATCACTGCCTTTCTGAACGAGAAATGGATTTACCATTGCATAGGACTAACCGTATTCAGTATGTGAAACAACAAAGAACCTTGGTGCAGTTGTGAGGTTCTTTGAATCATTAGCCTTATTCCATTTACATCTGATAGACACTGACTGCGAAGATGATTGGCTCACTGCAAGAAAATCCCCCACGAATGCCAGTGTCTCCAATGGCGCGATCCTTCCAACTGCCCCCTCCCCCCTCAGGTCACACCTCCCGAACACCTGACAGAGGGACCAATAGGCAATATGGGAAGGTAGCAGCGCAGGCCATCACCTCTCCCTGGGCCTAGACATGTTCCCCACAGGATGGGAAAAGGAATAGCAGAAGGATAGTCATGCAGCACGGAACGGAAAAGATGCTGCAAAAGCTGGGGTGCTGTGGTAGCAAGAGCCCACCGAAGAGTGGCGAGCCCCCTGGGGGGAGGTGATATAGGGACGATAGACCAGAGCTAAACAAGACTACAAGGTTAGTTAATAGAATGCTTGTCTCCTCTGCAGGTAACTCCAATTTCAACAAATGCAGGATAGGTTTTAATTTTGAAACTGAGATACTTACAAGGTTCCATTTTAATATTCATGGGTTGCATGTCAACAGGCTAGGCAAGGAAAAGACTTCCTTTAGGTGTGCAAAAATAACACACAACGCCCCATCTTCATGAAAATAATCAAAATGCTACACATAAAAAATCTGTATGATACACTCTAAATGAAGAAAAAGGGGAACACGCATTTTGATGGGTGGGTTACAAGAAGCCGAGACAGATCTTTTTTGGGAGAAACCCAAACAGGAAAATACCAATGTGAAAACTACCAGCAAGGATATATCAATAATGCGCCAAAATATTCAATCCTTAACAAGTAAACCTGTAAGTGTACAAGCACAACTGAATGATGACAATAGCTCAACAGTGGCGTGTTTCACTGAATGCTGACTCCATGAGCAGGGAATACCTCTGTGCAATCTGCCGAACTGTTGAACAAAATCACACTTTTGTGGGTTACATTACAGAAATGGGGGAAGCTGCATATATGTGAAAAAATGGCTTACAAACATGGTAAAGACCAGAGTTGATCTAGTAAAATATAGCACTGAAAAAGTTTTTGAGTGTTCAGCAATTGAATCTGTAATTCAAAATACAAAATATATCATGAACATCTACTGTCCACCTGACGGTAGACCCAAGTCATTTTTAAATAAATTAGATAGTGTGTTAAATAAGGCCAGCAATTGTAAAGGAAACAACAAGATTGTACTGTGTTGTGACTCAACACTGATTATAATATTTTCCTTCAGCGTTTGTCCCGCATGCCTGTGGGGTCCGCTACATGAGTCCGTTGTCTCCATTTCACTCTATCACGGGCTGCATCTTGGTGGATGTTCACGCATTTAAGGTCTTTATGAATCGTATCAGCCCAACGTTGCTTAGGTTGTCCTTTGGGTCTTCTTCTAATGACTTATAGTGTGTAACCTGCCTTGGCAATAGAGTCATCACTGGCCCATAAAACATGCCCGAAGACGACTCTCATGCATCTGGTCTTAGATTGGTGCAATATCAAACTGTTATGTAATGCTGTCATTGGAAATGTGATCTAACTTAGTGAGGCTCTACACTGACTGTTGTTGTTGTGGTCTTCAGTCCTGAGACTAGTTTGATGCAGCTCTCCATGCTACTCTATCCTGTGCAAGCTTCTTCATCTCCCAGTACCTACTGCAACCTACATCCTTCTGAATCTGCTTGGTGTATTCATCTCTTGGCCTCCCTCTACGATTTTTACCCTCCACACTGCCCTCCAATGCTAAATTTGTGATCCCTTGATGCCTCAAAACATGTCCTACCAACCGATCCCTTCTTCTAGTCAAGTTGTGCCACACACTTCTCTTCTCCCCAATCCTATTCAATACCTCCTCATTAGTTATGTGATCTACCCACCTTATCTTCAGCATTCTTCTGTAGCACCACATTTCGAAAGCTTCTATTCTCTTCTTGTCCAAACTAGTTATCGTCCATGTTTCACTTCCATACATGGCTACACCCCATACAAATACTTTCAGAAACGACTTCCTGACACTTAAATCTATACTCGATGTTAACAAATTTCTCTTCTTCAGAAACGATTTCCTTGCCATTGCCAGTCTACATTTTATATCCTCTCTACTTCGACCATCATCAGTTATTTTGCTCCCCAAATAGCAAAACTCATTTACTACTTTAAGTGTCTCATTTCCTAATCTAATTCCCTCAGATTCACCGGATTAAATTCTACTACATTCCATTATCCTCGTTTTGCTTTTGTTGATGTTCATCTTATATCCTCCTTTCAAGACACTGTCCATTCCGTTCAACTGCTCTTCCAAGTCCTTTGCTGTCTCTGACAGAATTACGATGTCATCGGCGAACCTGAAATTTTTTATCTCTTCTCCATGGATTTTAATACCTACTCCGAATTTTTCTTTTGTTTCCTTTACTGCTTGCTCAATATACAGATTGAATAACATCGGGGAGAGGCTACAACCCTGTCTCACTCCTTTCCCAACCACTGCTTCCCTTTCATGCCCCTCGACTCTTGTAACTGCCATCTGGTTTCTGTACAAATTGTAAATAGCCTTTCACTCCCTGTATTTTACCCCTGCCACCTTCAGAATTTGAAAGAGTATTCCAGTTAACATTGTCAAAAGCTTTCTCTAAGTCCACAAATGCTAGAAACGTAGGTTTGCCTTTTCTTAATCTTTCTTGTAAGATAAGTCATAAGGTTAGTATTGCCTCACGTGTTCCAACATTTCTACGGAATCCAAACTGATCTTCCCCGAGGTCTGCTTCTACCAGTTTTTCCATTCGTCTGTAAAGAATTCGCATTAGTATTTTGCAGCTGTGACTTATTAAACTGTTAGTTCGGTAATTTTCACATCTGTCAACACCTGCTTTCTTTGGGATTGGAATTATTATATTCTTCTTGAAGTCTGAGGGTATTTCGCCTGTCTCATACATCTTGCTCACCAGATGGTAGAGTTTTGTCATGACTGGCTCACCCAAGGCCATCAGTAGTTCTAATGGAATGTTGTCTACTCCCGGGGCCTTGTTTCGACTCAGGTCTTTCAGTGCTCTGTCAAACTCTTCACGCAGTATCTTATCTCCCATTTCGTCTTCATCTACATCCTCTTCCATTTCCATAATATTGTCCTCAAGTACATCGCCCTTGTATAAACCCTCTATATACTCCTTCCACCTTTCTGCCTTCCCTTCTTTGCTTAGAACTGGGTTTCCATCTGAGTTCTTGATATTCATAGAAGTGGTTCTCTTTTCTCCAAAGGTCTCTTTAATTTTCCTGTAGGCAGTATCTATCTTACCCCTAGTGAGACAAGCCTCTACATCCTTACATTTGTCCTCTAGCCATCCCTGCTTAGCCATTTTGCACTTCCTGTCTATCTCATTTTTGAGACATTTGTATTCCTTTTTGCCTGCTTCATTTACTGCATTTTTATATTTTCTCCTTTCAACAATAAAATTCAATACTTCTTCTGTTACCCAAGGATTTTTATTAGCCCTCGTCTTTTTACCTGCTTGATCGTCTGCTGCCTTCACTATTTCATTCCTCAAAGCTACCCATTCTTCTTCTACTGTATTTCTTTCCCCCATTCCTGTTAATTGTTCCCTTATTCTCTCCCTGAAACACTGTACAACCTCTGGTTCTTTCAGTTTATCCAGGTCCCATCTCCTTAAATTCCCACCTTTTTGCAGTTTCTTCAGTTTCAGTCTGCAGTTCATAACCAATAGATTGTGGTCAGAATCCACATCTGCCCCTGGAAATGTCTTACAATTTAAAACCTGGTTCCTAAATCTCTGTCTTACCATTATATAATCTATCTGATGCCTTTTAGTATCTCCAGGATTCTTCCAGGTATACAATCTTCTTTTATGATTCTTGAACCAAGTGTTAGCTATGATTAAGTTATGCTCTGTGCAAAATTCTACAAGGCGGCTTCCTCTTTCATTTCTTCCCCCCAATCCATATTCACCTACTATGTTTCCTTCTCTCCCTTTTCCTACTGACGAATTCCAGTCACCCATGACGATTAAATTTTCGTCTCCCTTCACTACCTGAATAATTTCTTTTATCTCGTCATACATTTCATCAATTTCTTCATCATCTGCAGAGCTAGTTGGCATATAAACTTGTACTACTGTAGTAGGCATGTAGTAGGCACTGACTATAATAAGATATCAAAACTGAAGGAGGATCTCTGCTCACTCCTGAACACATACAATTTGCATGACACAATCTATGACTACACCGGAATGACCACGAACAGTGTTTCTAATATAGATTATATGGTCACCAAATACAGGCAGATAACTAGACATAACAGTAACTTAAAACTATCTGTCTGATCACGAAGGACAAATAATCTCAGTAGAACGAAGTCTGAAGCACAGGTAGCTCTATATTAAATACCAAGAAATGCACGACAACAATTTAAGTACCTTCAGTCACAATCTGGCTAAAGAAAGCTGGAATGAAATTTAAAATGACAAAGGAAGAGCATAGAGTTTTGGATTCTTCATAACCAAATAAATTGTGAAAACATTAAGAAGGCATTCCCTATCAAAAGTAGATGCATAACAAATAAAGAAAGACAGAACAAATAGATCACAAAAGGCCATCATTGTTTCATGTAAAAAAAATGCTGCACAGAACAATTAAAGATAAAACTAACTGCTTGCATTTAAAATGGTACTATATGGGATACAAAAAGACCTGCGCCAAAGTAACAAAATATGCAAAGAAAATGAATGTTGAACAGGACTTATAAATTCAGACAATGCAGAACCAATGTGGATGATCATAAATTCAGAAACATTAAAGGCAACATATAAAAATAATAGCCCCAAAGAAATCAGATGAAAAATTCACTACAGAACACACCAAATATAGTCAAAGCATTTAATTATTACTGAGAGGGTGTTCAGGAGGTATGGATTAATATTAAAGTGCTATAGAATGTACAAAATGTATTGGAAATGTAAAAAACTTCTTCAAAAACTAAGTAAAACAAACACACACACACACACACACACACACACACACACACACACACACACAAAAGCATGCAATCGCATGATCTGGCAGGCCATTCCTGGTTGCCATGGAAAGAGAATTTTCCGTGAAGACTTTTCATTCAGCAGAGCATTCATTTCAAGGGATGCGTGTTGCCACACCATCTTGTTGAAACCAAAGATCATCATTTTCATCAATAAGAGGGGAAAAACCAATAAGGAAGCATGTCTTGGTATGTCACCATACTGAGTGATGGCAGCTCTCTTATCGTTTTTAAAAAAGTTCACACCACACAGTCGTGCACTGTGTGATGCATCTCATCTTCCACAGTAACTCGCAGATTTTCATTACCCCAAATTCTGTTGTCCTGCTTACTGACATACTCACTGAGGTGGAAGTGCACCTCACTGAAAAAATTATTCTTTTTGTGAAGTTCTCATTTTCCACCTGTCGAGCAAAGACCCACTGAGCAAACCTACGTCTCTTTCCATGATCCGTGGGCTTTAACTTAAATCTTGTATGCATACATTTTTGAATCTTCTGGAAGGATTTAATGCAGCGAACTTTGTGAGAAATTCAACTGTTGCGCTCGTCGCCGAACTGATTTTCTGGAGCTTACAGTCACACTCTCACACACAACAGCAATGTTTTCTTGTGTTCGAACACTATGTGGTCATCCTGTTTTCTTAACATCTGAAACAGAACCAGTGGTCTCAAACTTCCGGATCAACTTTCAAATTGATGATATGGTTCGAGCAGTATTACATCCAAGTATCATTCACGAATGGGTGCAGTGAAACTTGCACTGTTTTTGTAATAACTTTTTATCACCTGGATACATTGCTGCAGTTGTCACCTGCTCCATGATGAAAAGAAATATTAAACAACAATTTTTGACACATAAAAGCTATCAGGCTACTAATGGGAAGGATCACAGATAACAAACATAAAAAAACCAGGTCTGTCAACCAAAATGTGACGAAATGGTGCAGAATTCAAATCTGTCCTTACCTCCTGGACACCCGTCACATAGATGTGTGCAAAAATTGAAAAGAATATACCAATCCAACAAATCACTGCAAAATTCTAACACATATATCCAACAAGCGAAGAAGTAGTTTAACAAGAATCATAAACAAGTTGAAAAACAAAGACCCAGGACATCTACAGTATGTCAAATGGTATTATTAAACTTTAAACCAAATTCATCATCAAACCCTTGACCAAAATAATTAATAAACCAATCACAGAAGGACTGTATCCAGATAATTTAAAAATTGCTAGGGTTCTGTCCTTATACAAAAAAGGTGACACTACAGAACTTGAAAACTATATACCCGTTAGGATTGTATCAGTTATATCTAAAATCTCTGAACGCATTCTGTATAAAAGATTAGCAAGCTTCTTCACGTCACTGAATATCTTAGCCAGAAAGCAACATCGTTCCAAAAAATCCATCTACTACTTCAGCAGCACAAGAACTTGTGGATTATGTAATGCACACACTTGACAGTCCGGAATCAATAATCTGAGTATTCTGTATTCTATCAAAAGATTTTGACTTGGTTAATCACAACATTCTCCTTGAAAAACTAAAATTCTATGAGGATGAGAGGCAAAGTTTTCAGTCATAAAATCCTACTTAATGAACAGGTACCAAAAGTAGAAATAACAGATGAGGAGAGAAATATTTTTCAGACATGGGGATGATCTGGAATGGCATGCTACTGGGAAATGTCCTAGGGCCACTGCCATTCTTGATATATATTAATGACCTAGCCGAGGAAATTCAACAAGATGAGCAAATATTTTAACTAAGGAAATTTAGCTGAAAGTGTATTATGCAGAGTAGAAAACTGGTTTATAAATAATGCTGATAATAAATAAAAAAACTTTAAAAGCAATGGACTAAAAGATAACAAGTTAGAAGAAGAAAAATCAAAGAATACACACTTGAACAAGTAACATAAAATTTCTGGGTCTCCATCTTGATGACAAATTAACATGGAAGACCACATGAATAGTATAAACAATTAATTAAATTCAGGTTCCTATGCACTACAGAAGTTAGCCACAATGGTAAGTATTTTAGTCCTCAAAATGTTTTACTTTGCACAGTTTGAATTAGTGTAATTTGGATTAAAACTATGGGGACATTCATCATACAGAAAAGGGCTATACGCACAATGACCAATGCGAAACAACGAACAAGATGCAGATCAAAATTTAAATTGCTAAATATTTTTCAATGCACACTAAGTAATTATAAGAAAATGAAGAGATTCATCAACATTAAACAAGAAACCATTGGAAACTCAGAGCAATCCAACACAGGAAAAGTCGCTATGAGACGATTAATGTACATGGGGATGTACCTATTCAGTAGCCTTCTGAACATTATCAGCAAAAAATAGAACATTAATACCTTTAAGCACACAGAGAAATACTAGAGAAAAATCCATTTGATTATATAGATAAATTTACTGATTACTGCAAGGAAAACTCAAAAACGTGGTAAGACGTGGTCATTCAACTAAAAAAACAATAGCAAGGTATTTATGTAAAGGAAATAGTCATATACTGTGAAAAAGAACTGAATACACTGTACAATATCATAAATATATCATGCTGTAGTCTGTACTACAAATGTATTAAGGTGTAGAAAATTGTTATATAAAAAAAATCAAGGCTTATATGTAATGATACACCATGTATCAACTGAAATAAATCAGATGGCAAAATAAATAAATAAACCAAAATATAAATACTGAGTACTGTTCTTGAACAAATACTATACAAGGGTAGTCGTGTCCAATAAGACCAAGAAGTGAGGCCATCTGGCATTTGACAGGCATAACAAGTACACAGGACAAGCTGTGTATGACCAAGATAAGGCAGCGTTCATTATCTACCATGATCACATAGATGCAGTTATAATTACAATTTAAATAACCATGGAAGGAAGGAAGATTGTGTTTAACACCCTGTTGACATTGAGGTCATCAGAGACGGCGCAGAAGCTCGGGTTCCTTTCACAGGAACCATCCCAGCATTTGCTTGGAGTGATTTAGGGAAATCATGGAAAACTTAAATCTGGATGGCCGAATGCGAGTCCAGTGTGCTAACCACTGCCCAACCTTGCTCGGTTAAATATCCATGGAGTTCTATTTTCTAAATCTACATTAATTTTAACAACAGAGATTTCATACTTCACACTCATGTCAGTTGATATAGATGTATATAATATTAAAATAACATTATACTTCTAATGTTATGTACACAAAATATTCTTTTGTTACAGATATAAATATATAAAATGTAACACCACTCAGGGATTAGGCCTTAAGCCTTCGGCACATGGACTGTGCTGTCTAACGTCATTGTTGAGTGTGCCGAGTTCAAAGTGCTGCTGAATGCTCAGAAACAATGAGATTTGAGCATATGGTATGTGGCCCCTATCGTGGTATGTGCGATTGAAACACACTCCAGTGGCAGTTGTCGGCTGTATCTGACTTGTAAATCACACTATTTATGAAATGGTAGGGCATAAAATTCCCATATTAGCTCTATTAAAACGTATTTTTCTCCCATGTCCATATGCTAGTCAGGTTGTGCTGTCTGCAGTATAAAAAAATAAAAACTTCAATATCCATGAAAATGTTATAAGGTAAAAACGGAAGTACGACGTCCAGTCAATGGGGTCATCGGCTTATAAAAATTCCACTACAAATAGCGTGATACAAATTTACAATAATTCTCCACATTAGATAAATATTATATCATCATTTTTCACTTTTTAGTAAAACCCTAAGGTTATTCTTATTTATCACTGGAAAAAAAAAAAAAAAGGGGGGGGGGGGCAAAATATCTTACTGTAACTGGTGCAACATACTGTTTAGATTAAGCCAACTGAACAATCTCACCCCTCAGAAAGAGAGCCTTTATTTATACATTACATCGAATATTATAGTTTAATACAAACTAATAAAGTATTGGAACCTACTAACAAAGAGAAGGTTAGAAGAAAAAATGTTTGAGTTTAGTGGGATGCAAACCCCCAACCCTACAACTTTTCGCTTGAAACCGTAACACTACTCATTACACTACGGTGATCTCCTATATTGAGCGACTATGTCTAGCTTGTTACCATCCCCAGAAAGCTTTAACTGTCTCATAGCACTAGATCCTGACTGCGACTGATGAGATTGTGGCCAGGTGTGTGCAAGTTGTGCTTGTATGAATGTACGAGTGTGCTACTGCAGAAGAACTTTGTCCAAAAGCTTTAACATTTTAGCAGTCTTTTCATTGTGTCTGTTTGCAACTCAACACCTCATCTATATGGTGAACAGCAATCTATCCATACCATATTATTGTTATATATGAATATGTAGACATATATATTTTTTTGTGTCGCCTGCATAAAATGCCACTGATGCTGGGCCATAAGCTCAAATAGCAGTCTAGCAATAAGGTATCTGACAGTTTCCAAAAAACAGTCTTAATGATGAATCATGTTCTAACATGTTTTTTTTCCTCTTTTGTTTCAGTATTCTTTATTAATACAGAAATGAAATTCAAATAATTTGAATTCCCACAAAAACACTCCATTCGAGACATGTTATGCCTGTGACATCACTGGCTAGCTCGCTGCTAATGCTAATCCACAGTGATGTCTTATTTTGAAATTTACGTTTCAGAAAATGGGTTACAAACAGTGTGGTCTACCCTAACCTAACACTGTTCGTAACCCATTTTCTGAAACGTGGATTCCCAAATAAGACATCACTGTGGATTAGCATTAGCAGCGACTAAAAAATTGTTTTTAAGTGTTCCAAAGCCTGAGCAGATGCATAAAATGTGGTTGTACTGTACCGGCACATTGCTACCATGTTGACACACAAATTCACTAACTTAAAAGTGAATTGCACTGTGAAGTTAACATTAACTTATCTCCAAGATATGCTCTCCCACTCTTACAATGAAGGATAGCGTCAATCAACAAAATGAAACTCCTAGTGAAATTTGTCATTTTAGCTAACTACATCTCAATTAATTGGTAGCTCAGTTGTTAAGAGTGCTAAACTGTCGAATTTTATAAGATGATGTCCACACATCTCTGGTTCATCTGGTTCAAATCTAACACAAAAGACTTAACTTATTTGTAAAATGACTTTACAGTCTACTGTTTACAGGCACTTACATCTGCAATAGCTGTTCACACACGTCACGTTTGGCAAGATGTAATGTGACCACAAACTTTTTACTTTATTAGAAACTATGTTTTTGTCTTTGTGCTGCCTAGCTAGGACCCTTATTGTTAAAACCTTTGCAGTTTCATCGCCTTACATACAGAGGAAGTAAGTCTGCCTCAGATCTACATCTACATCATCTACATCTACATGATTACTCTGCAATTCACATTTAAGTGCTTGGCAGAGGGTTCATCGAACCACAATCATACTATCTCTCTACCATTCCACTCCCGAACAGCGCGCGGGAAAAACAAACACTTAAACCTTTCTGTTCGAGCTCCGATTTCTCTTATTTTATTTTTATGATCATTCCTACCTATGTAGGTTGGGCTCAACAAAATATTTTCGCATTCGGAAGAGAAAGTTGGTGACTGAAATTTCGTAAACAGATCTCGCCGTGAGGAAAAACGTCTTTGTTTTAATGACTTCCATCCCAACTCGCGTATCATATCTGCCACACTCACTTCCCTATTATGTGATAATACAAAACAAGCTGCCCTTTTTTTGCACCCTTTCGATGTCTTCAGTCAATCCCACCTGGATGCTAACATTACTTTACACTCACAAACATCACAGCCCTTATGTTTGTGTAACCTCCATGTTGTACACATTTTATATCTCCTATATAATCTCATTGTACTGTGGACGCATAGCCATAGCTTCACTATTAGCAACACTTCACAAAAAGTTAATTGTTTGTTCACAAAGTAAATGCATTTATCCTCTGTTTTCCATTTCTCAGAGTACAACTAATGTGAAGCTATTTATAATATATCCCACAATCTAAACAACTGCTACAATCAGTTCTTGCTAATGCTATTTTCGTATTTCATGTAAATACTTTTAAAAAATACATGACCCTTATAGGATTCAAACATGTAACCGCTTGTGCTACGGTCACATGCGTTATCCGTTGCACCACAGAATCCCTGACAGATGCCCCTTCTCGTCTGAGTGTCTTCTACACAGGACATCAGCACTAAGTTTTACCAAGAATAATTTTTTTGTGCTTTGGTTTGTAGCTCATGACTGATATTCAACTATCTAGTTATAATGTAAGGATTGATTTGCAAATGTTCTACAATTCCTTAGTTTTGAGTGAGTTTAATGTATTTTTGGGAACAGAGAAAAGAATGTCCATTGTTGCACATATCGCCATTCTAAATGGGTAGAGCATAAACGACCAACTTTCACATGGCTTCCACTATCAGCATTCACAAAATTCCTTTCTGTTGTTACTTAAAAGTTGTAATTGCATTTTTCATCATTAAATAGCTCAACTGTTTGCAGCAAAAATATGTAAAAACCTCGTTACTTTGTCTAACACTCCTATGACACAAGTATAGTGTCGTCTTACTCCTAGCCTGTGACTTTACCAGAGCATCAATTTTTTAAGCTTTAATTACATAAAAATGACAGACATTTAGTGAGAATACTGACTGTAAATGCTATTTAAATGTTATAATCAATCAGAATAAAACCATCTGAACCACATTTTAACACAGAAAAATACCCTATCAAATATTTTTACGTGTTGCAGCATGTGGGGTACAGAAAGATTTATTTTAACCAATACTTACAAGCTGTGGAGAACTGTGTGTACACAATTTTGATGCAGTAAACGGTTACCTCTACCGATTCAACTACTTAAACTCATCACTTTACATTATTTGAACTTTACTAAATAGCCCAAGATATTTGTTCCAGTTATATCAGCAATTAAAATTTAAATGTGTTTTCACATCACAAACTGATGAAATTTTAATGATTTGCTTCTCCTTGTGAAAATAAGGGATCCAAACTTTCGCCAAACATCTCGAATTTTCTGACCCCTTAAAATTACAGTTATGTGAATACATAAAAATCACATAGCCTACCTTATTTTCTGTAGCCAACCTTGTCACCAATTCTCTTTCCTCAAGTGCTTTTTGCTCATCAATTTCAGCTGATTTCCTCATAACAGCAGCCATTTCACAAATCTTGTTAGACTGTTCACAAATTACCTATAATGCAAAAATTAAAAAAATCATTATTACCTTTGTTTTCTGGACATATAAGAGGGAAGCAATGGAACAAACATTTTGCCCTCTCAAAGACATATTACTTGCCTGCAAATAGCTCTGGAATGGAACAAAATTAAATATAATATTATTTTGCTCCACAAATTTATACTTTTAATTCTTAAGAACTCTTTGTTAAATGAAATTATTCTGCTGATTGTGTTTGGGCAGTTGGAAATGATGTGTACTACAATGCTAGTCATTTGAAATAGAAACAGGCACATGTCCATTCTAGCTTTGGAAACCACATTAGTGACCCGAGGGGGGAGAGGGAAACTAAACTTCACCCAACAAACTAACTACTAACAACAGAAATAGTTTTCTCAAACCAATGACACAGCACAACTGATTTCAGTTAATGAATGAATTTTATCTGCAAAGAGATGTTCTCCCTATGAGATTCTAGTACCAGGAATACTGCCCAACTGTTCAGAAATCATTAGGCAGTTCCTTTTTGTAATAGCCATAGCTGAAAGATACAGATAGATTACCAGAACAGATGTATAGAAAGGTGAACTATTATACAGTTCTATGAACACACAGTCTAGATAGCATTTTGTAACTTTTAATTATCAGTTTCTGCCAAATTAAACCATTTTCATGCATAAAATACACGACAATAGTAGCTACCACCAGTGTCAGCTGCTGCATGTTACAATCATCCTAGGTTTCTGCAGGAAACATCCCTGCTTCTTGGCTACACAGCAATCATTTTAAGTTAACGCCCTCTTTTGGCCATCAGTTGGTGATGCACCTTGAAGGATGAGAGATACTGGTTCACAATCACATGAACAGAGAAGGTATAAGGTCATCGACAGGTGAAAATGCATTTCGATAGCACAGTGCCTGGATCAGCACAGACAGAGATAAAAGACACAGGGTGAGCTACTCAATACACGCTGAGCTCTTTGGACACCCCCTTCATCCAATGAGAAGTAGCAGTATTAATTCCAGCTTGATTTAACTCTTGCTTGCTCTAACAAAGCTAAAGAAAATATAAACATACTAAATTGTCCACACCAATGAAGTGAACTTTTTGACACTTCACAGCACTTGCTGCATAAAAAATTTGATAGTTATGTCTATTTTTCCGATTTATGTTTTAAAGATAATACACACTCAACGTGAAAAAAAAGTGACACACCATGAAGGAATTATCCGAATATAATGGAAATTGGTAAACTTGATTTACATGTACAGACAAACAAGTGATTACACAACATGTTGTCTTACTTTTTTTTCGGCCTCTTTTTTTTCCTCAACTGCAAAAATGGTGATATGACAGTACTTCTTCGCAACATACAGAAATGTGAATATGTTTAGTGTTAGTGCAAGTGCTGTGTGTTAAAATGTAACACATATACACAGAAGAACATAAAAAATAGCATAAACAACAAAAAACCTGACCACTAAAGATGCTTTAGAATAAAGCAAAACACATTCGGTAATAAATCTTGTATTACAGTTGCAAAAGACAGTATTCAACCCATACAAAATGATTACAATTTCACAAAAATTGGATAATTAATTCAAGAGAAGGAGCTTCACAAATTGAAATACATTTAACTCCTCCAAACAGGCATTGGAAGGCCCATGCAGTGGTAACATCGGTTCCTGTCATATCACTGAATTTACGTGCTGTTGGGCTTGGCCAGCACTTTAACAGGTAATTGCCTGGTCTGCCGAGCACTGTTGGCATGCAGGGTGCACTCAGCCCTTGTGAGACACATTGAGGAGCTACTTGATTGAGAAGCAGCGGCTCCCATCACAAAAACTGACAACGGCTGGGACAGTGGTGTGCTGAGCACATGCACTTCCATATCCGCATCCAGTGAAGCCAATAGGCTGAGGATGACATGGCAGTCGGTCAATACCATTGGATCTCCACGAAGTGAGCAAGTCAGTGATGTGTTGGTCTGCCTCTGTCCCTTACGAGAGCAGTTCCTCAGCTTGGTACTGATCAACAGAGTTGTTGGATGTCAGGTGACAGCCAGATTGGTACCCTACCACTGCCCAGGCATTTCTTTGGCCTGGAATCTCATTGACTAGAATAGAATTGTATTCAGTGATGAATCCCACTTCAGAATGAGCCCCAATGATCATCTAAGATGTGTCTGATGACACCCCTTATGGCTATGGATACCAACATGTCGTCCACTATACTGTCTGCTAACCAGGAATGATGGTCTGGGATGCAATTTATTTTCATAGCAGGACCCCTTTGGTTGTCTGGTTGTCATCCACGGCATCTTTACAACACTGTGGTATGTTGACAATACTCTACACCCTGATTTTTGTTGCCCTTCGTGGCAAGCCATCCTGGGCTTACATTTCAGCAAGATGATGACTGCCCGCACACAGTGAGAGTTTCTACTGCTTGTCTTCTTGCTTGCAAACCTTATCTTGGCCAGCAAGGCCAACAGATCTCTTCCCAATTGAGAATGTTTGGAACATTATGGGCACTGCCCTCTAACCACCTCTGGACTTAGACCATCTAGGTGCCAATTGGACAGAATTTGTCACAATATCCCTCAAGCGAACATCCGAAAACTATCTGTCAATGCCCAGCAGCGTAACTGCTTGCATAAGGGCCAGAGGTGGACCCACACATCACTGACTTGCTCAAGTTGTGATGCTCTTTCTCTTGAATACACCATCCAATTTGTCTGAAACTGACATCATTTGTCTGTCTAAATATGTGAATCACATCTACCGATTTCCATCCTATTCACATAAGTTCTTCATGATGAGTTGTTTTGTTTTTATTAGAGTGCATTATCACATCACAACCATGCAAGATCAAATCAAAAAGCAGGGCCATCAATGAAGTCCAACACACTGCGCTGAAGAACATTTATTTTGAACACCAACATAGAACCAGAACAGACATGAAGTTATGGACAGAGAGTGCTGCTATTTTTACAAATCCTGAATATGTCAGAATATGCAAACATCAGAAACAAGAAATTTTTGAGAACCTTCCAGATAACAAATAATCACTGGTGGTCATGTCTGAACTTGTGACCCACTGCTTTCTAGGCAGTAATGCTAACCACTGTGCCACACTGCATGTACCCAAGCTTCCAGTGTTGCTTCCTCTCCTGCAAAAACAGTGACCTAGTGTTTCAAAAATTCTTATTGGAGCCCACTACAACATCCTGGAGCTAGATCTTGTCAATGGTCTTCTGTGTCGCAGTACTGGCAAATTCTCAGGTTTTGGTCATAGTGTCACATCCCCTTCATTATCAAAAGCATCAGAGGTAATCTTGTATCCCCCCACCTTTTTAACAATAATCCCCCGTTGCTGTGCTTCAGGACTAGTAGGGATTCATATGCAGGATGTGGATGTTGTCTCTGTGCTTTTGTCTTCTGGGTGAAGGGTCATGCTCCTCAACTTGGCATGTTCAACTGGCAACAGAGATTGGTGCTAAGGATCAACACATCTCTTCAACATTCTCTATTACCCTCCTGATTTATGAGGAAGACATTCATGGCTGCTATCTCTTGCTTACTCAATCTGACATTTCTGGTTGCCATAAAATGCTGCATCTCTTCTCTGACTACCTGGTGTAGAGAGGCGAGATCATGGTGGTCTTCCAAACTGCCATAGGGGCAACATGTGGGAGTCAGTCATTACTTCTTTCCATTCTTTTCTGTTGTGTTTCCTAAATGCGCTGGCATCACTTAATGAATTCCTCAGTTACTGCGGCATGCTTTACTAAATGAGATAGGTGTATGTCCTCTACGACCCTTTCACAAAGTGAGAGAGTTGTTTGCTTCAGTCACATTCAGATTCACAATGTGGCATTTGACAAAAACATTCTGTATGTAGGACTGTGCTCGATTTCCCATGACATTGGGCCCTGTTTGTCAATAATTTTTAGTGGAATTGCTGCCAGTTGTTTCCACAAGTTTTCTTTAGTTCAGCTTGGACTTTGTCTTAGCTACCAAGCTTCTCTTCAAAGTTCTTGAAGCACCATTGGGCTTTGCCACCAAAGTAAGAGTACACATTTGTCATGCACATAAAGTCATGCCACCTACAGTATTTGGTGATTTGGTCGAACCCTTTCAGCCACTTCATCTAATCCTGGTCAGTATCCCCAGAAAACCCTGATGGATGCCTAATGTGAAGCTGACTTTTTTGTTAGCTTGGAATCCATTGATACTTTGAATATATGGACCTCGGGAATGATTTACTGCATTTATTCTGGTTCCTATACACGAAGGTGATGGCTTTTACATTGTCTAAGTGGGGCCATGGTGACGTAGATGTTCTGAATTACCTGGCTTCTCTACCAAATAATATCACACCTTAATCACACTCTACTCTAAATTCCAAAGCAAGGTCACAAAAGAAATACAACACTTAACACTGAAAGCACATTTGTTACAAACACCAACATAAAGTTGAAACATAACTGAACTGCTGGATGAAGAGTGCTGCTATTTATACGACATCAAATATTCCAGAATACACTAAAACTAAAAACATAAGAAATTTTGAGAACCTTCCAGGAATGATAAATACTAAAGAAAAAAATTGCTAGTCCTCATGTTTGAACTGGCAACCTACAGCACGCCAGCCAGTGATGATAAGAGCTATGCCACACTGCATGTACCACAGCTTATGATGTCATGCAGCGTTTTGTAATACCTATCTTGATCTCGTCCCACTGCAGAGACTTGAGAACTCTTTACATATTTTATTCATTGTTGTGGTCAGAAGCATATTCATCAACAGTGCTACTCAACCACACTAGAAACGGCCAACACAAAATTTACAGAGCCCACAACTAGTGTACAACACATTTTCTTTACGGTATCAAGTTTCTAGAAATTTAACTACAGTATGAGGCATTTTCTTTTGCCTAACAGTTTCACCTCCTACTGTGATAGACATTGTTTGAGGCTGTTAAGAAACTTGGTTAGATTTTCCAACATGTAATGGATCAAAAGATAAGAACTTTGCACACTTTTGGTAGAGAATGCAAAAATGGATCTGAAAGGGTCTTGCACAGCAAGAAACAAAACACTGGGTAGCAGAACATGTTTCAGACTATGTATAAACATACAAATACCAGGGGTCACACAGGAAATAAGACTAGTTATGAAATACAGCATTGTCATGTTGCTTCGGTTGTGAACGCAAAGGATCATCTGATGCAGTTCCTCATTCCTGTCAATTGCCATCCTTCTCAAATGGTTCAAATGGCTCTGAGCACTATGGGACTTAACTTCTGAGGTAATCAGTCCCCTAGAACTTAGAACTACTTAAACCTAACGAACCTAAGAACATCACACACATCCATGCCCGAGGCAGGATTCTAACATGCGACCGTAGTGATCACGCGGTTCCAGACTGTAGCGCCTAGAACCGCTCGGCCATCCCGGCCGGACATCCTTCTCATTTCAGCATAGCTGTTGCATCACACATCAAACATCTGCCTTATAAGGAGCGAACCTGAACTTTTCCTGAGTTTCAGATATTGTTCAGGGATATTTTCTAAGTATTTTGGTGAAGGGATATGTTCTCCAGTTACTTGCATTATGCCTGATTTCTTACTCTAATTTATCTTTGCACCTGTATGGTATATGTGATCAGTATGCGACATGTCTTGTTTGGAAATAAAACTTCTTCCATTCCCTCATGGTATTTTCTGTTGTTGACAGTAATGCCTACTTTACCCCTTTCAGCTTGTATTCAGCACCGATTAGTTGTGTTATTGAGTTTGCTTTTTTGGCAGTGTTGTACATTAAAAGTGATATGCAGCAGTATAGATAGCTTTACTGATGAAGAGTTGGTCACTATGCACTTCGTGGATAAGTTAACTAAATGCTACGGCACACTGTGGCACAATGAGGCTCTAATAAATGTGCTTGTACAACAGTTGTTGATTACTCACACTATGTGTTTTGTGTTGAACATTCTGATGTTTGACTTATACATGTTTTCACTGTTTTGAAGGTCCTTTTCCTGGAGAGAATACAACATTCTTTTCATGAGGTGCTATTGAAGAGATTTTGAGAACCGCAATTTGAAGTTCACTGCACAATGATTCTACTGCCATCAACATAAACTGTACATGTATATCAAAAAATAAGATAAGAGAAATCAAGGCTCTTGCGGAGGCTTATAGACAGTCACTTTTCCTCACTTTATTTGTGAGTGATACAGAAAAGGAAATAACTAGTACGAGGTGCATTCAAGTTCTAAGACCTTAGATTTTTTTTCTAATTAACTACTCACCTGAAATCGATGAAACTGGCATTACTTCTCGACGTAATCGCCCTGCAGACGTACACATTTTTCACAATGCTGATGCCATGATTCCATGGCAGCTGCGAAGGCTTCTTTAGGAGTTTGTTTTGACCACTGGAAAATCGCTCAGGCAATAGCAGCACGGCTGGTGAATGTGCGGCCACGGAGAGTGTCTTTCATTGTTGGAAAACGTCAAAAGTCACTAGGAGCCTGGTCAGGTGAGTAGGGAGCATGAGGAATCACTTCAAAGTTGTTATCACGAAGAAACTGTTGCGTAACGTTAGCTCGATGTGTGTGTGCGTTGTCTTGGTGAAACAGCACACGCGCAGCCCTTCCCGGACGTTCTTGTTGCAGTGCAGGAAGGAATTTGTTCTTCAAAACATTTTCGTAGGATGCACCTGTTACCGTAGTGCCCTTTGGAACGCAATGGGTAATGATTACGCCCTCGCTGTCCCAGAACATGGACACCATCATTTTTTCCAGCACTGGCGGTTACCCGAAATTTTTTTGGTGGCGGTGAATCTGTGTGCTTCCACTGAGCCGACTGGCACTTTGTTTCTGGATTGAAAAATGGCATCCACGTCTCATCCATTGTCACAATCGACAAAAAGAAAGTCCCATTCATGCTGTCGTTGCGCATCAACATTGCTTGGCAATGTGCCACACGGGCAGCCATGTGGTCGTCCGTCAGCATTCGTGGCACCCACCTGGATGACACTTTTCGCATTTTCAGGTCATCATGCAGGATTGTGTGCACAGAACCCACAGAAATGCCAACTCTGGAGGCGATCTGTTCAACAGTCATTCGGCGATCCCCCAAAACAATTCTCTCCACTTTCTCGATCATGTCGTCAGACCGGCTTGTGCGAGCCCAAGGTTGTTCTGGTTTGTTGTCACACGATGTTCTGCCTTCATTAAACTGTCGCACCCACGAACGCACTTTCGACACATCCACAACTCCATCACCACATGTCTCCTTCAACTGTCGATGAATTTCAATTGGTTTCACACCACGCAAATTCAGAAAACGAATGATTGCATGCTGTTCAAGTAAGGAAAACGTCGCCATTTTAAGTATTTAAAACAGTTCTCATTCTTGCCGCTGGAGGTAACATTCCATCTGCCGTACGGTGCTGCCATCTCTGGGACGTATTGACAATGAATGTGGCCTCATTTTAAAACAATGCACATGTTTCTATCTCTTTCCAGTACAGAGAAAAAAAAATTGGAGGCCTTAGAACTTGAATGCACCTCGTAATTGTACATGGTACCCTTCCCCTTGCAGAGTAAGTATGTAGAATTGGGATAATGAGAGAAATAAATCATGATTACATTACTATTTTGTGCCACCAGGGACCACGGATGCCTCACAACAAAATACTTCCCTGAACAAAAAAAAAGTGGTGTTTGGTGTTGTAACGGCGACCGGAACAGTCGCGGGGCTGTAATGACAAGAACGCGGCGGGACCCGTGGAGTGGCCCGCGAATGAAAACACAACAGGAGAGGACGGACACGACCAAGGAAGGACCTTACGACACAACAAGAACGGACAACAGAGTTACGAAAACCAAACAAGACAACCATGCCCAATCGTAAAGAAAACACAAAAGTCAATATGCTGTCTAATGCGAGGTGAAATGTCCTGAGACGTACGCACGGTTAGGCTGGCAGGCTGAGCGACAGGCAGGCACTTAAGTACTTGATCGGGGACGCCGCTATTGGCCGCTGCAACCATGTGTTTCACTGTGGTGCCCTGACTCTAAATGCAGGCCAGACGGCGTGATGGTACAGAGATCTCTACGGGTCTTCAATGTCCATGACATCTGGCGAGGATTCAAATTCCGCGGCGCGTGGTACCAGATTTGGGGTACACAGCAAACTCATATCTAGGCCTACCACGTGTGATTCACCTTTACCACTCCCTGAACTACAGTTTTCAGCACTATTTACATTGTAAAATGTGCCAAACCTTTCTCTCTGTTTCGCTCATTATATTCTTTACCAGGCGTTGTTTCTTGCTGATCTGTTGCAAGATGTCATCATTTCTTACTTGATTAATCCCCCTCCTCTTATCAGTCCTCTGTAACATTATGGTTTGTAATCATTCAAGTGCCATTTATCTGTTCCATGTCTATGCTATTGCCATCAGCTAACATACATTCTATCATCTTAAGTACCTGTCTCAACTTCTCTTCACTTTCGGCGATCACTGCATGTCATCATACTGGTTTTCTATCTCACACATAGTGCTTTACTTCTCATATTGTTTCTTCAATACAATGTTGACGGTGACAAGGAGCAACTCTGCCTTACATCTTTGAGCTCCTGTAGCATTTTGCTCTTGCAGTCTGCTTTGCATACAGAGAATGAATAACTCTTTAGCCCTACAGTTGATACCAAATTAAGACTGAAAAATATTTTATTAAATTCTAAATTATAAAAATTTTTCTTCAAACCTACAAATGCCCTCTGTTATTTGCTGAAACTACTACCCTAGTGCCCCTATTTTCCCTAATTTCCCCCCAAGTCCACTCCTAATCTATTATCAATTCTCTTTTCCATTCATCAATGAAGTATTGTTTTGTTATTTTTGGCACAGGTACACATTCTATGATCACAAAAAAGAAAACAATTCATGTCATTATCACAAGAAACTATCATTATTCAAATTCAAACAAATAAAAATAGTGATAACTAAAAGGTACCATCTTGTACACAAAACCAGAAAGTTTAAGTGAAATTTCTGCGTGTTCATAATTTAAAAATGGCAAGGCAAGGCACGGCACATCAATATGTAGTACACCCAATATCATTTAATAAGCTGACCCTTAAAGAAATGTGATATCTTAGTTTGTATATTTGAACTTACAAATATTTGCGAACTTGTCTTCTGCGTCATTTATGTACTCACTTCCTGCTTATTTTACACTTTAGTGATACCTGTAGTTTATAATAGAAGTCATTTCAGTAAACTGATTTATACTACCACAAAGCAATAGACAACAGCTCCAAATTTTATTTAAAAAATGTGTGTGAATTCCTAAGGGACCACACTTCTGAGGTCATCGGTCCCTAGACTTACACATTACTTAAAGTAACGTATGCTAAGAACAACACACACACCCATGCCCGAGAGAGGACTCTAATCTCTGGCGAGAGGGGCCGTGCAATCTGAGTTAATCTCTATGTCTACAGTTTAGAGTTTTTCAGTACTCCAGAAAAGTCAAACAAAAATTAGAAACACACAACTTTGGCCACTTCTCTCATAAACTGACTGTCTCCACCAACCCACTTAAAAACCTTTCTTATGACAAGTAACAATTACCACTGTAAATAGATACCCAGTCTCACTGTACATACAAATGTGTTAGTCTATAACTGTATTGGTTAATATTTATATGAGCACATTGGTCATTGAGAAAGCAACAGCTTTCTTAAAGCATAACTTTCCTGTTAATTGTGTTAGATTTACTCCTAATTTCTTTGATG